>NC_050099.1:77464650-78728860 GCF_902167145.1 Zea mays
CTAGTTTGGTGGTTGGGGTTATAAATACCCCCAACCACCCCACATTCAAATCATCCAGGTTTTCCACCTTCCAACTACTTACAAGAGCTCTAGCATTCAATTCTAGACACACCCAAGTGATCAAATCCTCTCCCAATTCCACACAAAGCATTAGTGATTAGTGAGAGAGATTTGTTGTGTTCTTTTGAGCTCTTGCGCTTGGATTGCTTGTTTCTTTCACTCTTTCTTGCGAACAACTCAATTGTAACCAAGGCAAGAGACACCAATTGTGTGGTGGTCCTTGCGGGGAAGTTTGTTCCCATTTGATTGAGAAGAAGAAGCTCACTCGGTCCGAGGGACCGTTTGAGAGAGGGAAAGGGTTGAAAGAGACCCGGTCTTTGTGACCACCTCAACGGGGAGTAGGTTTGCGAGAACCGAACCTCGGTAAAACAAATCCGTGTGTCACACTCTTTATTCGCTTACGATTTGTTTTGCACCCTCTCTCTCGGACTCATTTATATTTCTAACGCTAACCCGGCTTGTAGTTGTGATTAAGTTTGAAAATTTCAGATTCGCCCTATTCACCCCCCCTCTAGGCGACTTTCAGCAGGGCATGAGTGAACCACATCGACGCTCAAGAGGCTCAGCAAGCCCCGGGACTAGTGCTCGATGAGTTCCTAGTTGAATTAACTCCTGCTGCTATACTTTTTGATTCATGAGCATCTCATTCATTCATAGCCACTGGTTTTGTGGAAAATCATGGCATTCCCACTACATATCTAGAAATTCCCTTGGTCACCCGAACCCTAGGGGCAGATCTTCTATGCCACCTCAAATGCTCCAAAGTCATGATTCTTTTAAGTGGGGTAGTGTTCTTGTCATACTTAGCCATCTTGCCATCCCATGGAATTTATGTGATCTTAGGGATGGGTTGGTTGACCAAGCATAATGGCATCATAAGTTGTGCAGATAAGACCATTCTTCTCACTGACCACCAAGGAAAGTTAGTTTCATGTCCGGCTCAGCCACCCGCCCAAGATCCAATGGTGTTTAATCTAGCAGCAGAAAGCATATCTGTAGTAGAAGAATTCATGGATGTATTCCCAGAAGAATTGCCAGGAATGCCGCCAGAAAGAGAGGTAGAGTTCTACATTGATCTAATTCCCGACACCGCACCAATCGCAAAAAGACCGTACCGCACGGCTCCCACCGAATTAGCAGAACTAAAACTCCAGATCGCAGAACTTCAACAGAAAGGGTACATTTGTCCCAGCTCATCTCCTTGGGGAGCACCAGTTCTGTTCGTCACCAAAAAGGATGGAAGTATGAGGATGTGCATTGACTATCGATCCTTAAATGAAGTCACAATAAAAAACAAGTACCCACTACCTCGGATTGTTGACCTCTTCGACCAGCTTCAAGGGGCCAAGTATTTCTCCAAGATAGATCTAATGTCCGGATATCACCAACTGAGAATCAAGGAAGCAGACGTTCAGAAGACGACGTTTGTCACCCGGTACGGACAATATGAGTTCACAGTAATTCCCTTTGGACTAACCAACGCACCCGCCTTTTTCATGAATCTTATGAATAAGGTATTCATGGAAGAGTTAGATAAGTTTGTCATAGTCTTCATTAACGACATCCTTATCTACTCCAAAAGTCACAAGGATCATGAGCATCACCTCCGGATTGTCCTCGGAAGACTCAGAGCACATCAACTCTATGCTAAGTTCAGCAAATGTGAATTCTGGTTAGAAACGATAGCCTTCCTCAGGCATATCTTAACTATAGAGGGAATAGAAGTGGACCCATAGAAAGTAGAAGTAGTATCCAAATGGAAGCAGCCATCCAACGTTAGTGAAGTTCGAAGCTTTTTAGGAATGGCAGGATATTACCGCTGTTTTATCAAAGGGTTCTCCAGCATAGCAAGACCTATGACCAAGCTCCTCAAGAAAGACAATAAATTTGTGTGGACCCCAAAGTGTGAGTAAAGCTTCCAAATCATAAAGAAGAAACTCGCGACCGCGCCAGTATTGACGCTACCAGATATTCACCAGAATTTCGTCATCTTCTGTGATGCTTCAAGGCAAGGTTTAGGATGTGTGCTTATGCAAAATGAGAAAGTCATCACCTATGCATCACGCCTACTCAAGCCGCATGAGCAGAATTATCCAACACATGATTTGGAATTAGCAGCCATAGTGCATGCCCTAAAAATATGGAGGCATTACATGATTGGGAACAAATGTCACATCTTCACATATCACAAGAGCTTAAAGTAGATTTTCACTCAGCCAGACCTCAATCTCCATCAGCGAAGATGGCTTGAATTGATTAAGGATTATGACATTGAGATCCACTACCACCCTGGAAAGGCCAATGTAGTGGCAGACACCCTCAGCCGGAAACCTTTCGGGGAGAAAGCAACTAACTTTTTAGAAGACTGGAAGAGAGAATCAGCCCAGCTAAACGCTTGCTTAGGGGACAATGGTAGCCTAGAAGTTAAGACGATGCTAGAAGACCTCATACGCAAGGCTCAGCGCCTGGACACCGAGACGACAAGTCTTGTAGAGAAAGCTCGCAAAGAACAACTCCCGGACCTCAAGACAGATGAAGAAGGAACCCTTTGGTTTAGGGACCGTTTGTGTATACCAAAGGGAGAGGCACGAGGAATCCTGCTCAATGAAGCTCACAACTTAGCCTACTCTATCCACCCAGGGACCACCAAGATGTACCTAGACCTCAAGACCAGATACTGGTGGAGAGGGATGAAAAAGGAGATAGCTCAGTATGTGCCCCAGTGTGACACTTGCCAGCGAACTAAGGCAGAGCATCAGAAGCCTGTAGGTCTACTGCAACCCCTCCCAGTGCCCAATTGGAAGTGGGAAGAAATAGGCATGGATTTCGTAATCAGACTGCCTCGGACCCAAAAAGGGAATGATTCTATCTGGGTTATAATCGACCGTCTCACCAAGATAGCCCACTTCATTCCAGTAAAAACTACCTTTGGACGAGCCACCATTGCCCGAATATATCTTAAAGAAATAGTCAGTCTCCATGGTATTCCAAGGAAGATAGTGTCAGACAGGGGAACACAGTTCACCTCAATTCTGGATGAGTCTTCAGCAAGCTATGGGCACCAAGCTAGACTTCAGCACAGCCTATCACCCCCAGTCAGATGGTCAGACAAAAAGAGTCAACAAAGTCCTCGAGGATTTATTGAGAGCTTGTGTGTTGACCTTTGACAAGAGTTGGGAGTCCAGTTTGCTGTATGCAGAGTTTTCTTATAACAACAGCTACCAGGCCAGTATCAAGATGGCACCGTTTGAAGCCTTGTATGGACGAAAGTGCCAGACCCCCCTGATGTGGTCAACGTAGGGGAAAAGACACTGGAAGGGCCTGCTTTCATCAAGGAGGCAGAGGAGAAAGTTGCCCTGATCCAAAGAAGACTGCTTGAAGCTCAGGGTCGGCAAAAGAGTTACGCAGACAACAGAAGAAGAGAACTCAGTTTCGAGGAAGGAGACTTCGTCTACCTCAAGGTCTCCCCAATGCGCGGGGTCAAAAGATTTCAAGTGAAAGGGAAGCTAGCTCTGTGATTTGTTGGCCCCTATCCTATCATCGGCAGAATAGGGCCCGCGGCCTACCACCTTCAATTGTTAGAATCCATGTCAGATATCCACAATGTGTTTCATGTATCCCAGCTCCGCAAATGCCTGAAAGTGCCAGAAAGTCACATCGAAGAAGAGACAATTTAGATTCAGAAGGATCTGCAGTACCGAGAAAAGCCAGTGAAGATTCTTGACTCAGCCATCCAAAAGACCCGAAACTCAGAAGTGAAACTCTGTAAAGTTCAGTGGAGCAGAGAAGGAGAAGAGGAGGCTACCTGGGAGAGTGAGGACTCTTTGAGGAGGGAATACTCTTTCCTTTTCTCAAACCCAGTCTGAATCTCGAGGGCAAGATTCTTTTAAGTGGGGTTGGTTTGTAACATCCCAATTTTGATCCCAAGGTTAGAAACCCTAAACTCCTAATCCCCCCTTTATCTCCTAAGACCCCATCTCATGAAGCATTTCATTCATCATATGCATACATCATGTTTGTTAGTTGCACTTCACATAGAATATTTGGACACCAAAGAAATCTAAATAAATATTTGTTTAAAGGAAAAGAGATTATAGAAAAAGAGAAAGAGAAATAGTTTTGTAAATAGAAAAAGAAAAAGAAATAGGAATTTCTCTCCCCCCCGGTTGGGCCGATTCTGGCCCAAGTCTCCCCCTCTCTCTCTCCCGCTCGCTCGCCCGAGGCCCAGCTCGGCCCACCTCCCGCTCGCGCCCTTGCCGTGCCACTACCAGCCCGGCCCCACACGTCAGCCGCTCCTCCCCTTTCCCCGCATCCTCTCTCTCTCTGTCAACCCGACCTCGCTTGTCAGCCCGTTCCCTCGCGCCCGTGATCAGGCTATCGGCGTGTTCACCGCCAGCCACCGCCCGCCCTGTTGCCTCGCCATTACTCACACACCAGCAAGGTTTGGTGCCTTGCGTCCCTGTCCCCTTACGCCTGCCCCGAGGCATCCCGTCACCACCGTCTGCCGAGCCGTCCCGTCGCCATAATGTGCCATCATCGCCGCCGTGGCAAGAATCGCCGGTGCTCGCCACCTCTCCCCGCGGCCGCTTCTAAAAGGACCGCCCGAGCTTCCCCAACTCCTCACACCGGCCTCGGCCTCCCCAAATCCTTCCCCCGAGTTCAATCGAGCCGCGCCGCCGCGCCCTTCCTCCGCTCTGGTGAGCTCCTCTCTCCCCTCTCTGGTGGCTTATGGTCAAATTGCTCTAGCTCTTAAGCTCCGCCAATGCGCCACAAGCCTATCACACACTTCTCCTTCGCCTATTGCGCCCGGTAGCCCCAACGGCAACCTCACCGCCGTGGGAGCCCGCCACCTCGCCGTGGACCGGTCATCCCGAGCACTCTCCGCCCAAATTGACCCCGCCACCATGACCCCCTACCCTTGCCCACGCTAAGCCACCTCCCCGACCACCCGAAACCAGAACCGCGATGGAGAACCGCCACAGAACCTCGCGGGCGGTTGACCCCGACCGGTTTGCCCCCTTCCTCGTCAGACCGCGGACGCCGTCAGCCCACCCTCTCTCTGGTGAGTGGGACCGCGCCCACGGTGTTCGCCCGCGTCGTTCCCCCTCTTTGTGGGCCGCCTGGGCCCATTCGGCCGTAGCGCCGCGCGCCCGCGCTCGGCTGGGCCGAAATCCCCCCCGGGCCCAGCTATCTAGAACCCTTTTTCCTTTTCTTCTTTTTATTTTCCTATTGTTATATATAAATGCATATATTGATATTTTATGCACCAAAAATAGTCTAAATAAATTATAGGGCACAAAATAATAATATTTAAAACTTGGCACACTCCACTAAGCCACCATGGTTGATGTATTGTTCTTTGCCCATTTTTGCTAGGAGAAGAGGGATCCGATCCTCCGGAAATTGTAGCTCCGGAAGAAGGGCAGGAACCCGACCTCTCCGAAATAGACCTTTTGGGCCAAGAGAACTTCGACGAAGGCAAGTCCATTCTTCCCTTGATGCATAAATTACCTACTCTTTCTACCACTGCCTAAGCCGGGAATAAAGGTTGGGTCCTTTGCATTTGTAAGGAGAGAGATAGCCCGCATTAAAGTATATATTTTGAGTACAAAATATGGGATGAGAAATGGGTGGTGTTGTTAATGAATAATGTTTTCAAAAAGTGCATGATGAAGGGTATTCACCCTTATCACCTTTTGAGTGGGATAATCAAGGACTCCCTGGTTTAGGGGAGGGCCTCAGGTGTTGGCTCAGCTGGGTTAGGTGTGAGTGTAGGATGTCCCTTTGTATAAGGACCGGTTTGTCATCCTTCACTACCTGTACTCATGACAAGTACAACCACTCGAGACTGTATGGGAAGTCACTCAATCTAAACTCGTACGGTCCAAACCCCAGGGTTATGATGGCTGGGGAGCACCAGGAGGATAAGGAGGGGGAATGTTTTGTCCGGTTTGGACATGGCAGTGTCCTGACTCCTTCCGGTATAACCACTAAGGTAAGGACGTGCGGGGAAACAAAGAGATTCGGATTCGGGTCTCATTGGCCATGAGACCGCAGAGCCGGACTAGTGGGTAAAGTGTACCCCTCTGCGCAGAGTTCAAACCTATTCGAATAGTCCGTGTCCACTGGAATGGACGAGTCTGGTGTGGTATGACAATTAGTGTTTATAACCTCCAGAAACAGGGAAATGTGTGTGTGTGGGTGTTTTTGGAAATAAAAACAATACCACGGGAGCGGGAAGCTCAGTGGTGGTTGAGTGTGAAAATATGCTACTTCTTTCTTTGGGGAAAACCATCAAAGTATTGCCTTTTTCTAAAAAAGAAGAGTGACTTCAACTCCACCATATTAGCATGTATTATATAGGTCCCTCTCTCTTTACGGGCGGGATGGGCTTGCAGAATACCTAGTGTATTCACCCAGATTTATTTATGTTTTTCAGCAGCTGAAGACTTCTTTTCTGCTATGCTCGACTAGAAGGGGGCTGTGTCTGCACCCAGTCTGCCTGTGGCTTGGGCTAGTTGATCTTCCACTGTGCTTTGTATTTTAGGCTCGCTAGAGCTTGTACTTTGGTATTGTAATAACTTTTATTCGAACTCTGTACTATTTGAAGTAAGGAATATGGTTACTAGCCTCCTGGGACTAGTAATTGTTTTACATTTGAGTCCCAAAGGATCGGGACGCTTCAGTTAGAGGGCACTATATCACTCTAAAAGCATGGATACTAAGTACCAATGGTGCCAAGCTTAGCCCTTAGTTAGCCACACTCTCCTTTATAGCCCACAATCACCAAACTAGCTATTAGCTCCTTCACTGGGTTCACCCACATGAGCACCAGATCGCCAGATGGGCATATGACCAACAACATATGACTATATGCTATTGCCACAACTACATTAAAGTCATATTGTCGGGGGCAGTAATTAGGGACACTCGAATTATCCCCCTAACGAACGCACTCAGAGAAATAAGGGCCAAACTCCCAAAGGGTGACAGCCGAGCCACCTATAAAAACCGAGATGTCCCCCGGGGGTCTCCCACCTCGTGCAGGGATCCACCTCACCCGAGGTCGACACCACTCACTCTGTCTCGCCCGAGGCCGCCTCAGCCCAGTCCGCCTCGCTCGAGCTGACCTCAAGCAGATAGGACAAGGGCAATCAAAAACAGACGGGGACAAGCACATTTAATGCATGTGCCAACCCGCACTGTGGCAGTAGAGCACAATGGTGGACAAGACAACAATCACGTCCAGCGCAGCAGTATGATTACACCTACACCATAGTGCGCGCACGCCGCCTGATGCCCTCCGATGGGACGCCTAATATGACAAGCAAAGCGGATGAGCCTTTGGGCGCAACCTCTCCACCTTGCCCGACCCCAGGCTCAGCCCTCGGGCAATTTCTCTGCCTCACCCGAGCTCGGCCTCAGCCACCGACTGCGTCATGAATCCCGCAGACAACCACTCCGCCTGACTGTAGCGCACGTCGAGAGACAGCTCGACCAACGCCTTGGGTAGACTTCTGCATCAACTAAGCAGGGGCTCTAATCTCGATGAGTGCTGCGGGAATGTCGACGTCATCACGCGCCAGGACGATGACACGCTCCGTAGGCAGCCTTTGGCCCATACCCCGATGCTGTTTACAACCACTATGGCATGGGCGGCCTCTCCCTCGGGGGCTCGGCCGTACAGACAACCCCTTGGCCTCGACTCTCTATGGGAAGTCAGCAGGCATGGATCTACTGAATAGTTTGCCATCACGTCAAATGCCAGGGCATCTCTCTTTCGAATACAAAACTAAGCTTCACTGCGAACGCTCCCCTTGGTGTATAAATAGGGCAGTGGTCCCTCCACCGACGAGGAGACACGAGACACATAGATGAACTCTCGCTTTCTAATTCTGTCTTCGATATTGGCAATCGCCTCAATCATCTCAAGGGACTTGGGGGCTTCCCCTCTCCTGCTGTGCTTGTAAACCCCTACTACAGGCACCACAGTGCGAGTAATATAAGCCTCATCCTCTCTACTGGAAGTAGGGCCTTGAGTAGCCCGAACTAGGATAATCGCTTGTGTCACCTCGCACACTATCTAGAGTCGGCCACATGACACATTTACTGGTTGGTTAAGGACCGGTGGTCCAAACATCAACACATATGCACACAAAAGGACTAGTCCTATGTTCATAGTCTAAAGCTCTCACATGTGCTAGGGTTAGCAATAAGTCGTTACTCACTACAATGGTTAGTGGAGCATAATTTCATATGCCCATCGAACAATAATACACTTGGTCTGATGCAACATAGAGAGCTCCTAAACATTCAAAAATTGCATATGAATGATCCTATGCAAACCATAGGAATATAGCTCCTGGTCCTATAAATAGGACCGTCCAATGCTCTTAGTCCTATTCTCATGAGGACATATGCTCTTGTTCTTATGCAACACAGAGGGTTCCCATGCATTAAAAAAATATAGGACTAGTCCTATGATTCTCATAACACTATATCTCTTAGTCCTATGCTATGCCATTGCCAACCATAGGACTATAGTCTCTTAGTCATATGGTGTATAAAGGCCATGTTTGTCATTGTTTCAACTCTACTATGCATAAAGTTTCTTTTCAGTTGGTATAAACCATATTTGAATAAAGGAAGTGCATAAAAGGAAACATATAGGAGCACTTTTCAAAGGAGGAAAAATGTCATCCTATATTGGGATATAGTCAAAGAATGGGAGGATGTGGATTATTGAGTTAGGGGAGGCTTAAGTTAATAATAGCACAAAATGGGGACATTTAAGCATAATATGATGGTTTTCATTCAAATATAATCAAGCAATATCTATTTATATCATATAAACCTTACCTTTACATTTGCATCCTAGCAAGTAGATTGCATTTTACCTTTTAGTATTTATTATTTACTTACTTTGGTTGTGTTGTTATCAATTACCAAAAAAGGCGAGATTGTAAAGAAAATGGATCAAGGCCCATTTGATAGTTAAGTTTTGATGTTTGATGATCAATATAACCATTTGTACTAACAATATTTTCTAGTCTTTATATATATAGTTCAAATGATGCAACATGGACTTGGATGATGATAAAGTGGTGATCAAGAAGATCAATACCTCAAGCAAGGAAATGATGACTCATTAAAGACCTATAAGATCATGCAAGAGTCCAAGACATAGGATGGAAGAAGTCTAGACAAAGACACACTAATAAATGAAGAAAAACAAAACACTTAGCAATATCAAACGTATTTGGAGAAGCATCGAATAAACTATCAGATATGAGTGTTACTATACCAAAGAAGGGCTACTCAAAAATAGAATATTGGACATGCAAGTGTGCACTAGATTTCACACTAGACAAGGTACTATATATGACACTTAAGGAAGTTTGTTGCGTGTGGGGGGGGGGAGATCCACAAGGTACCGAATGCATGCGTATGATGTGCCACCAAATACACCATTGGATAGGGTACTCAAAGAGTATGCACAACAACCCAAAAGGGCTTATAACACACTAAACATGTTTGATGTAACACCAGTTAAAGCATCAGATGTCCTTACTCAAATGGCTAGCTGACTGAGCATGCTCAAGCATATTCGGTGCATGCACTGGAGTGTTTAGTGAGTGTGCATAAAGTCTCCAACACTTCTAGCGGGTGGGTTTTTACCTAAGGGTAATATATACCATCACAACCAACCATTTGGGAGGTGTGAGAGCTAAGGAACATCATAAGAAAGTTGAGCTCATCTCTAGTATCTCTAGAAACCCAAGTGCTCAAAGATCACTCGATAATTAGTGTAAGTACTTTGCGAAGTGCTTAGGTTACTCAGACCACTTCCATTAGCACTTATTCTAGATTTTTCCTAGTGATTATAAGTAACAAACACATCTACCCCTTGATGCTTGCATGCATCATTGTGATAATTGTACTAGAAGTGGTTGTAAGTCTTTCGAGATCACACCAACTACGTTTGTGGTGTGGCTGCCACCTTGTACTAAAGGGAATTAGACCTACAACATTGTCACTGAAAACTCGATAATGGAGATAGCGGGTAGCATTTGGGAGAGGTCACAACCGCCACTTGCACATGTAGAAGGTTCGAGGCTATCAATGGAGTTACTTGATCAAGAGCTTGGCCCTGGCAAGCACATTCTCTTGCGTGGAGCTCCAATGATGATTAGGGGGAATCTTAAGCACTTCTCAATACCTTAGTGAAAATACTGACATATCATCTAAAGTTTGTATCTCTAAAACATTTAATCTTCGTGATATTTTTAAGATATTAAAAATGATTTCAGCCTTTTTCTGAAATTAATTTTACTTTTAAAAATAGGATAATTAAGAAAAATAAAATATGTTCGCATTTATAAATCAACATCAGTTGGGTTAATCTTAACTGAATTATTCTTTATTCAATATTTGTTTAGTTTAATCATACTATCTATTAATTAGTTCTCACGTGTAGTGTCGGCCCATGCGTCGTACGCGTGCTATGCGCGTACCATGCACATGCTGCCGTGCTGTTTTGCGCGTTGCGTTTTTCACTTCGCGCCGTTATTTCTCCTCACTTATAGTTGCTAACATTATTTGAATTATTTATCTAACTGAAAGTTGTTAGCCTTCAAATTAATTAAAACTAGGTGATAGCTCTAGTTGCTATTAATAAATGTTGATTAATGCGAGTATGTCGAATTAAACATTCTGTTTCATATTTGCATAACGTAGACGCAATAAATTCTCAATCGTAGCTTTGATCTTGGCGTTTCTTTTTCTCGTGTGACCGTAGAAGCGAGCACTATTTTGTTTTGCACATGTTTTTTCCTTGTATGATGTACTGTTTCTTTATGTTCCAAGGATGTTGAATGTATGTTCATACTCGCATAGATAACGTTCCGTCCATGGAGGCCGATGAAGTTGCATAAGAAGACCCTGAGGAGCAACAATTTGGTGCTGGCAAGTGTCCTCTAACCTAATATGTCCTATTTACTTTATAATTCAATGTCCCGCATACTATGGTTAACCTAAGGATTAACTAGCTTTCTATTTATCATGTCCTTGATTACCTTTTTGGGTTGGGTTATTATAATCAGCAACTTGCTAGTGCTCTACTCTAATCAACAAACATGATGAGAATTACTTTATGATACTATGATTCATTATGATTATGATTATGAACTTATGGCATTTTAGAGGGCTCAGGCGGTTTTCCGAGTTCCTCTCCGTAAGGACCTGTTCGTTGAGATACCACCCGGGACAATAGTACAACCTTGAGGGTGGAATGGGACACCCTTAGTTGATTAATTGGAGGAACTTGATTGTGTAGTTTGCTTCATCGTTGTGCCATCAATGGGGACTGGGGCATAGTGGTTGCTCTGCTAAGGGTGGGTGTCAAGGTTCATTCGATTTGGTTTTGTTAGTCACCCACCTTAGGGAGGAGTATTGTGTTTGTACAACTGGTGAAACCTAACGAGCGACTACACACTAGGAGAATCTTTGTAAAGGCTACATAGTGAATCCCTGGCCATTCACCTCAGTGGTGAAGATCGAGTCTTGCACCCAGACTGGAGAGGGATCATGGGTAAAGTGTGCAACCTCTGTAGAGTGTCAAAAACTGGTATATCAGCTGTGCTCACGGTTAAGAGGAGCCTTGCGATCCTCTTTGATTAGAGCTACTCTGGATTCATTTATGTTGATGGTTTAATGATGATGGCTATAATTATGATATTTGGTACTTTCCTCTTGGAGGAAGTGCTCTCTTTTGGGAATATCAACTTGAGTTTTATGATAAAACTTGGCTTCTATTAATGATAAATACCAAACTAACTAAAAGAAACTGCTTTGAGCTTAACCCCACATACAGCTAGCCCACTTCAGCCAAACGAGACATTTCTTGAGTACGTTGATGTGTACTCACCCTTTCTTAAACAGCGAACACTAGGTTGTCCCTATTGCAACCATTTCTTAGGAGAAGATGAAGGAAATGCTGAGGATTTCTAGGAGTTTCAGGACTTCGAGGAATTCTAATCTAGATTAGCGGCGAACCCCTAGTCGGCTGCCTGTGAAGGCCTTATCTTACTGCGTTTTGTTCAGCATTTTAATTTATGTTTAAGTTAATGACTATGTGGATGTTTTGGGCATCATGATGTAATAAAGTTATACTTATTTTCACTATTATTTGAGCATTGTGGGATGTTGTCCAATTATGTAATCGCTGTATACGTGAAATTCTGATCCTGTCATGTACATGGTTTGCATTCGGTTTACCTTCTAAAACGGGGTGTGACATAAGTGGTATCAGAGCCTTGCTGACTGTAGGACCGCTAACCTACAGTAGAATGGCTGTTCTAAGGATTATGGACCCTTATTCTCACCTTGATCTTTATTGTCACTTCAAAAGTCGGTCGTCTTGACCAACCTTATGCTTCACTTTGTATATATTATACCTTGATAAAATCTTGTTTTATTTTGTTTCCTAATATGTCTATGGTTTACTTGCTGGTTCTATTAACTCTAATCTCATTCTTTTGCTTATGGAGTCTTTTGTAGTGGCTCACCTTAGACACACAACACGCAAATCAGTGATTCCTTTTCTGCCCTCTCGTCTTGCGAAGCGTTCGCTTCACCCAAAGTGGCAGGTCAGTCCAGTCACTTGGAGTGGCTGCACCACCGCTTGCTAGAGGAGCAGGAGCATCGGCGATAGGAGATGGAGCAGTAAGATTCTTTGTCCTCGCCACAGCAAGATGTGGAGTCTATTAGGCGTCTCTCCCCTGTACCCCCGCTGGAGGTGCACCCTGCACCACCCAGGGTGTCCCGGCTACAGGAGGAGTTGATGGAGGAGATCCCGACGGTGACGACGACGACGATGGAAGCTCGAGCCATAACACCGTGCTTTCTAAGGAGCATGAGCTGGAAGGATGGATCGCTCGGCCCATCACTCGTGACACCGCTCGTGGATGTCACTTTCACTACGCACTCAACACCTTGTTGTGCTGAGCTATGGACCGCCACACCTTGTCAATCGAGTATCATTGTGTAGTCTACCAGCATAGTAGCGAGACGTACCCGGATCGCTGGGAGGCTACTTGCTTGGTGCGCCGACTGGAGGATAACCTCTGGGGTGCAGAGGTCTGCTCAGAGCATTATTCTATCTCTGAGAGGGACACTGCCGAGGCAGCCATGCAGGATGCTGCATGATGTGCACTTTCGTAGTATTGCTCGTTGTTCAGCGGGGTGGCTGGCGGTCTTAACGTGAATTATTACCCCCCGCTCGACTGGCAGTATTGGAAGTGTGATTATCTCACCAGTAGGTGAAGGCAATCCTAGGTTGAACAACATAGTCAACCTAGTCGATGTGCTCAATACTGAGCTAGACCACACTCTTAACGAGCTGAGTAAGGCTCGTGCTGAGATCGCAGAGTTGCGAGCTGAGCGTGTGGAGCGCCTTCATGAGGATTATGGTTCTCCTGCCTCTGCTAGGACTCAGCACCCGTACCGCTCACCGCCACAAGGGTACCATGCTTATGGTACGCCTGACTGTAGAACCAAAACAA
The DNA here is from genome assembly GCF_902167145.1 of Zea mays. NCBI lineage: Eukaryota > Viridiplantae > Streptophyta > Magnoliopsida > Poales > Poaceae > Zea > Zea mays. The sequence goes on from NC_050099.1 coordinate 77,478,273, forward strand.
ATTTGGATCATTAGACCGCTAGCATCGGAGATTGTAATAAGTCTTAAGTCAAGTGTCTTAGTCTTAGTTAGTCAAGATAGTTCGCTTATCCTGTGTTTTATGCTATGTCATGATGAACATGTGATGGATTTGGATCTTTGTAATGGCTGTCACCAAAATATGGGTGTTCCCTGCAGTTTGGTTTAATTATAGTGTTAATAAAGTTAGTTATTTGGTTGGGCAACCTTTTACTTCCACTTTCCTCTTTATTTAAGAGCTGTGTTTGGCTATGTTGAGAATCAGTGAAAATGTTTGTCCATTCACTATTGTGAAGATCTCTGTATGCCTTTTCTTATGCTGAAAGATTGAAAGATCAGTTCTGATGTGTGAATGCATACCGCAGATGTCTCACAACAGGCGTCGAGGCAAGAGGTGTACCCAGCAAGAGCAGCATGTCCTATAGGATGAGGCACCCCAGCAGCAGTTGCCTCCACTGCCCCTCGATGACAATGGAGCAGATGTTTCTCAAATAGACTCGAGTAGTGCAAGCAATTGGGCAGACTCTAGCAGCCATGCAACAAGCGCAGCAGCAACCTCAACCCCAACCATAGGTGCAGATGCCTCAAATGCCCAGGGACAAATGTGCGGAGTTCATGAGGGATCATCCCCCTGTCTTTGCCCATTGTGCCGACCCAGTGGACGTCGAAGACTGGCTACGCACAGTAGAGTGGGAGTTGCACACCGTTCAATGCAACGACAAAGAGAAGGTTCTGTATGGTCCTCGACTGCTAAGTGGAGTAGCACAGTCCTAGTGGGAGTCCTACTTCGCCACCCATGCCAATCTTGAAGCCATCTTCTGGGAGGAATTTTGAGAAAATTTCCACTGATACCATGTTCCAGAGGGCTTCATGATAGTGAAGAAAGAGTAGTTTCTAACACTAAAGCAGGGACCCATGTCTATCAGCGAGTACCGAGATAGGTTTCTGCAGTTGTCTCGATATGCACCAGAGGATGTCAACACTTATGCCAAACGGTAGTACCGATTCCTGAGAAGCTTGGTTGATTCCCTGCACTACCAGTTGATGAATCACACCTTCCTAGCCTTCCAGCAACTGATCGACAGAGCTAACATGATAGAGAGGAAGAGCAAGGAGATGGAAGACCGGAAGCACAAGATAAGTGGACCTCAGCCTAGGAGCAACAGTCGCCCCCATTTTTCTGGCAACTCATCTCAACAGTTCAGGCATGGCCACCCGTAGGGATATCAGCAGCAAAATCAACGTCAGAATCAGGAGCAGACCTAGAGACAGTACCAGCAGCCGCAACAGTACCGCTAGAACAATCAACTAGGAGGAAACCAATGCCGGAGGCAGAACAGTTAGACACCTCGCCTTCCTACTCCATCAGCTAATCAGAATGGTTAGGCAGTCCCAGTGCAAGGAGGAGGCAGATGATGTTTCCATTGCGGAGAGCAAGGCCCATTGGGCGATGCAGTGCCTGAAGAAGATGGCTCAGCAGCAGTCAGCTCCTAATGCCCTAGCAAGACTGGATGCACCTTAGGAGGGAGCAAACAACCATGGACAGCCGCGTGCTCAGTATGGAAAGGTGAACCACCTGGAGGTCGACACAGTTCAGGAGACCCCATAAGTGGCATTAGATATGTTTTCAGTCCAATCTCATTCTGCAAATGTGTTGTTTAATACTGGAGCCACACATTCTTTTTGTGACTGTATCATGTGTAGAAACACACAGTATACCGGTAGCATCCATGTACCCGTCTTTGAGGGTTAGTTCAGTTGGTGGGAGGACCCAAACAGATAAATTTTGCCCAAATGCAAGAGTCCAAATAAGGGGGATAGAGTTCCCCACCGATTTGATAGTAATGGGTACTTGAGATGTAGACATAGATGTCATCCTAGGGATGAATTGGCTGACCAAGTACCAAGAAGGCCTTAGCTGTGATAAGAGGACTATGAGGTTGATGTCCTTGTCAGGAGAAGAAGTGTTGGTGGAGTTGATCTTTTCTGAACCAAGGAAAGGAAGCTATCATCAGATATCTATCCATAGTGAGGAAATCAATCTGCTTGAGGTTATTAGAGTAGTATCAGAATTTCTAGATGTGTTCCCCAAGTAGTTACCAGGCATGCCACCTGAGAGAAAAGTTGAATTTGCCATAGAGCTTATCCTAGGCACCACCCCCATTTCAATTAGAGCCTACAAAGTGTCTGGACTGGAGTTGGTGGAACTCAAAAAGCAGATAGACGAGTTGTTGGAGAAGGGCTACATCAGACCTAGCACCTCGCCTTGGGCCGCTGCATTGTTGTTTGCAGAGAAGAAGGATGGTACGAAGAGGATGTGCATAGACTAAAGAGCTCTGAATGAAGTCACTATCAAGAATAAGTACCCCATGCCAAGAATAGAAGATATGTTTGACCAACTAAGAGGAGCCATTGTGTTCTCGAAGATAGATCTGAGGTCAGGTTATCATCATCTCAGAATCCGACCTTTCGATGTACCAAAGACATCATTTACCACCAAGTATGGGTTGTATGAGTTCACAGTGATGTCGTTTAGTCTGACCAATGTGCCAACTTTCTTCATGTATATGATGAACAACGTGTTCATGGATTATCTTGACAAGTTTGTGGTAGCGTTCATTGATGATATACTCATATATTCTCAGAGTGAGCAAGAGCATGCAGATCACTTGAGAAAGGTGTTGCAAAGGCTACGGGAGCACCAGTTATATGCCAAGCTGAGTAAATGTGAGTTCTAGATTCATGAAGTCCTGTTCTTGGGTCACATCATAAATAAAGATGGATTAGCCATGGATCCAAAGAAGGTAGCACATATTCTGAACTGGAAAGCACCAAAGGATGTTCATGGAATCAAAAGTTTCATTGGAATGACCGGATACTATTGACGTTTCATTGAAGGGTTTTGAAAGATTGTGAGACCCATGACAACCTTCTAGCAAACAAAGTTGAATTTAAGTGGATCCAGAAGTGCCAGGAGGCCTTTGAAGCGCTGAAAGAGAAGTTGACGACAACGTCGGTCTTAGTTTTGTCTGACATTCATAAGACATTCTCAGTGTATTGCGATGCTTCTTACACTGACTTTGGATGTGTGCTAATTTAAGAAGGGAAAGTCGTTGCGTATTCATACCGATAGTTGAAGGTTCATGAGATGAACTATCCCATGCACGACCTGGAGTTAGCAGTAGTGGTTCATGCATTGAAAACGTGGAGGCACTACCTGTATGGGCAGAAGTGTGATGTTTACACAAACCACAAGAGTATAAAGTATATATTCACCCAGTTAGAGCTGAATATGAGCCAGCGAAGATGGCTAGAGTTGATTAAGGACTATGAATTGGAGATACATTATTATCTGGGCAAAGCGAATGTGGTTGCAGATGCACTAAGCATAAAGAGTCAAGTCATTATGATGGCTGCTCACCCGATGTCATATGAGTTAGCCAAGGAGTTTGATAGATTGAGCCTCAGATTTCTGAACTGTACCCAGGGAGTGACAGTTGAGCTGGAACTCATCCTAGAGTGGGATATCAATGAAGGATAGAAAGATGATGAAAAGATCAGCGAGATCTGCCAGCTAATATCAGAAGGGAAAGACAAATACTTTCGGGAAGATGCAGAAGGTGTGATATGGTTTCAAGGACCGATTGTGTATCCCCGACATCAAGTCTATTCAAGAGCTAATTCTCAAAGAAGCTCATGAGACATCATATTCCATACACCCCGACAACAAGAAGATGTATCAGGATCTAAAAAGGAGGTTTTGGTGGTATGGAATGAAAAGAGATATTGCAGAGCATGTGGGCATTTTTGACAGTTGTCAGAGAACTAAAGCAGAGCATCAGAAACCAGCTGAACTTTTGAAGCCGTTGCAGATTCCTCAGCGGAAATGGGATGAGATCGGGATTAATTTCATAGTGGCCTACTTCGTACTTGGGCCAGCTATGATTCCATTTGGGTGATTGTGGATCGCTTGACAAATGTGGCCCATTTCATACCCGTGAAGACAACATATAATGGAGCAACACTAGCTGAGCTATACATGTCTCGGATTATTTGTTTGCATGGTGTTCCAAAGAAGATAGTGTCAGATCGAGTGTCACACCCGGTTTTGGAAGGTAAACCGAATGCGAACCATGTACGTGCCAGGATCAGAACTCAAGTACACAACGATTACATAATTGGACATCATCACACAATGCTTGAATTTAAATAACGGAAAGGTACTTAATTACATCAAGATGCCTGAGACATCCAAAGAGTCTAATACATATCCATAGTGTTTAACATTAACATCAAAGTGCGGAGTAACGAAACGTAGAAGATAAGCCTACACAGGTAGCTGACTGGGGGTTTGCCACTAAAGTAAACTAGAACTCGTCGTAGTCCTGGAACTCCTCAAAGTCCTCCATGTTGCCAGCTTCACCTCCTGAGCACTGAGTACAGTGGGGACAACTTGGGGTGGGGTAGTTTGTAAAGCAAGGGTGAGTACACCTCAACGTACTCAGCAAATGTCCCGTTTGGCTAGAGTGGACTAGCTGTATGTGGAGTTAAGGTTAAGTAGTTGCTTTTAGTTGGTCAAGTTTTATTACTATAAGTAGAGCCAAATTTTAGTAATAAACCCAGTTATTGCCCAGAAGCATTCCCTCCAAGAGGAAATACCAGAGATCAGAATTATAATCATCATTGCTAATGATCATCATAAAAGTAATCCAAGTTCTTCTAATCAAAGAGGATCCCAAGGCTTCTCTTAACCGTGAGCACGACTGATATACCAGTTTATAACACTCTGCAGAGGTCGCACACTTTACCCACTAGTCATGATTCCCTTTCTGCCCGGGGTTCTAGCCTCCCCATTGATCACTACAAAGGTGACCTAGCAGGGTCTCACTAAGTAGCCTTTACAAAGATTTCCTAGAGGTCATAGCCGCCCGTTAGGTTTCTCCAGTTTGATAAACACAGTACATCTCCCCAAAGGAAAAGTGATCAACATATACATTAATCCTATATTCTAAGTGTAAAATTAAAGTACACAGACTATAGCTGGTCATATTTTATTTGCACAGAGAATAATTTTATGAACATTTTGCAATTTGAACCACTAAATTTGGAGTTCATATGAAAAAGATATGAAATAAACAAGTTTTAAAGTTTAAAATATGAAATTAGGGCTAAATCTATGATTAAATAAAAGTACATGGGGCTATTCAAAATAAACCAGGGGCCTGCGTGCTAAAACAGAGGACAACGAGTTGATTTTCTAAAACCAGGGGTCTCTTAAGCAAAACTTACACCCGAAGGTGTACGGGATAACCTTGGCCATCGGATCAGAGATCAACGACCAGGATTAGATAGGGTGGGCGCGCAGACGCGGCTGACAGGCGGGGCCAGGGTGGGCTGACCAGTCGGGCCAGAGGCAGAGACGCGGGTGAGGGGGAAGAGAGAGAGGCGGTTGGATCTAGATCGGAGGGCTGTGATAAGATCCGCTCTGGTTAAGTCTAAACTGCCCGATCTTGGACGGATGCCCGAGATCTAACGGCCAGGGGCGGACACAGGCGCGGTGGCACCGCTCGGTCCCACGGCGAGAGCTCGCCGGAGACAAAGAGGCTGACCATGGCGGGGCTCCAGAGGCTTGGGGGCTAGTTCGGGCGTGTTCAGGGTGGTCTGGCGAACTCAGCCATGGGTATCACACCGGTGCAGAAGCACCAGAAGGTGCCGCACACGGCGAGGCGGGCTAACGGCGGCGCGGGACAGCTCTGACTAGCAATCACACGAGCAACAGAGCAGTAATGACCAAATTAAGGGTGCGGGCGGGTTGGTCACTGAGAGCACCTAGAGGGGGGGGGTGAATAGGTGATCCTGTAACACTTAAAACTTAGGCCACAAAAACTTGGTTAAGTATTAGCACAATAACCGCCAAGTGGCTAGAGAGGAATCTTCAACAAAACACAATAACCAACAAGATCAATCACAGAGATGGCACGGTGGTTATCCCGTGGTTCGGCCAAGACCAACGCTTGCCTACTCCACGTTGTGGCGTCCCAACGGACGAGGGTTGCAATCAACCCCTCTCAAGCGGTCCAAAGACCCACTTGAATACCACGGTGTTTTGCTTGCTTTTCTCAATTCCGTTTGCGAGGAATCTCCACAACTTGGAGCCTCTCGCCCTTACACTTGAAATTCACAAAGAAGCACGGAGCAAGGGAGGGATTAGCAACGCACTCAAGACAAGAAATCACAGCAACACACCGCACACAAGTCGCAACGAGAGCTCACAACACAACTCAATGAGTTCACCACTCAACTAGAGCTCTAATTGCTATCGCAAAGAATCAAAGGCGCGGAATCAATGTCTTGGTGCTTAGGAATGTTGTAGGAATGCTTGGTCACCTCCTCCATGCGCCTAGGGGTCCCCAAGGCAGCTAGGAGCCGTTGAGAGCAATCTAGGAAGGCTGATCTTGCCTTCTGTCGACTGGCGCACCGGACAGTCCGGTGCACACCAGACACTGTCCGGTGCCCGATTTCCTTCCAAAAATGGCGCAGTCGACCGTTGGCAGCCTGAGAGCCGTTGGTGCACCGGACATGTCCGGTGCACACCGGACAGTCCGGTGCACACCGGACAGTCCGGTGCCCCCTTCTAGCCGTTGGCTCGGCCACGTGTCCCGCGCAGATCGCGCGGCCGACCGTTGGCTCACCGGACAGTCCGGTGCACACCAGACAGTCCGGTGAATTATAGCCGTACGTCGCCGGTGAATTCCCGAGAGCAGCCACTTCGCTCGAGCCAGCCTGGCGCACCGGACACTGTCCGGTGCACCACCGGACACTGTCCGATGCTCCCAGACTCAGCAAAGTCTTGGCTGTTCGAGCCAAGGCATTTTCAATTGGATTTTTCCTGTTTCCAGCACTTAGACACAATACATTAGTCCATAAAACAATGTACTAAGTCTGAGAAACATACCTTTATCTTTGATTTGTACTTTGTCCACCTTTTTACACTTAGGCACTTGTGTTGGACACTAAATCACCAAAATACTTAGAAATGGCCCAAGGGCACATTTCCCTTTCAATCTCCCCCTTTTTGGTGATCTATGCCAACACAACATAAAGCAAGTAGAACAAGTACAAAAACAATTCAACTAAGAACTCAAAATTGTTTTGATTCATATTTGACATATATGGATCACTATATGCCACCACTTGGTTTGTTTTTGCAAATCAAACTCAAATTCCTATCTCTAAGTCAAATCCACTTGTAGAGACATAAAGAGAGGTTTTCCAAAGAAATTTGATCAAGGATTTCAAAAAACTCCCCCTTTTTCCCATAGTTAACACTTCTCCCCACAATAGGCCAACTTTTGACATAAGAGACAATAAAAGAGTTTTGACAAACCAAAAGCTCTAATCTACTATTTTCAAAATTTCTCAAGTGGTAGCTGATCCATCTATTGCTTTGGCCTTTATTTTCTCCCCCTTTGGCATCAAGCACCAAAACAGGATCAATCTTGGCCCTTTAACCCCAATTGCCTCACCAAAATCTTCAACAAAGAGCAAATAGGCAATAAGAGGATAAAGATGAACTTGGAAAAGTTACTCTTTTCATCGGAGTGCAGTGGAAGTCTTTCATGGTCCAAGTCCACCTTTTCCCTTTCAAACCTCCTTTGAGACTAAAACAAGCAAACTCAAGCATATGGTTAGTCTCAAAGGGTCAAGTTGTAGCACAGCTCCCCCTAAATATGTGCATCTCTTGCAAAAAGGACTTGTGAGGTCCAGGGAGTGTTTGTACAACTTGAGCACCATAGTAAACAACAAAATGCATAAGGAACATGATCAAAGGCATAGATACATGTATGCTATAAATCAATCCATGTTTCGCGAATCTAGAACATTTAGCTCACTACGCAGCCTGCAAAAGGTCTTTTCATCTAAAGGCTTAGTGAAGATATCGGCTAGCTGGTTCTCGGTGCTAACATGAAACACTTCGATATCTCCCTTTTGCTGGTGGTCTCTCAAAAAGTGATGCCGGATGTCAATGTGCTTTGTGCGGCTGTGCTCAACAGGATTTTCCGCTATTCGGATAGCACTCTCATTATCACATAGGAGTGGGACTTTGTTCAGATTGTAGCCAAAGTCCTGGAGGGTTTGCCTTATCCAAAGTAGTTGCGCGCAACACTGTCCTGCGGCAACATACTCGGCCTCAGCGGTGGATAGGGCAACGGAAGTTTGTTTCTTAGAATTCCATGACACCAGGGACCTTCCTAAGAATTGGCATGTCCCCGATGTACTCTTCCTATCGACCTTACATCCAGCATAGTCGGAATCTGAGTATCCAATCAAGTCAAAATTATACCCCTTTGGATACCAGATCCCGAAGCAAGGCGTAGCGACTAAATATCGAAGAATTCGCTTCACAGCCACTAAGTGACACTCCTTAGGATCGGATTGAAATCTAGCACACATGCATACACTAAGCATAATATCCGGTCTACTAGCACATAAATAAACAAAGAACCTATCATGGACCGGTATGCTTTTTGATCAACGGACTTACCTCCTTTGTTGAGGTCGGTGTGTCCGTCAGTTCCCATCGGCGTCTTTGCGGGCTTGGCTTCCTTCATCCCAAACCGCTTTAGCAAGTCTTGCGTGTACTTCGTTTGGGAGATGAAAGTGCCGTCCTTGAGTTGCTTCACTTGGAACCCAAGGAAGTAGTTCAACTCGCCCATCATCGACATCTCGAATTTCTGCGTCATAACCCTGCTAAACTCTTCACAAGACTTTTGATTAGTAGAACCAAATATTATGTCATCGACATAAATTTGGCACACAAAAAGATCACCATCGCAAGTCTTGGTAAAAAGAGTTGGATCGGCTTTCCCAACCTTGAAAGCATTAGCAAATAAAAAGTCTCTAAGGCATTCATACCATGCTCTTGGGGCTTGCTTAAGTCCATAGAGCGCCTTAGAGAGCTTACACACGTGGTCGGGGTACCGTTCATCCTCGAAGCCAGGGGGTTGCTCCACGTACACCTCCTCTTTGATCGGCCCGTTGAGGAAAGCGCTCTTCACATCCATTTGGTACAACCTGAAAGAATGGTGAGCGGCATATGCTAGCAAGATACGAATTGATTCTAGCCTAGCCACAGGAGCAAAAGTCTCCTCAAAGTCCAAACCTGCGACTTGGGCATAACCTTTTGCCACAAGTCGAGCCTTGTTCCTCGTCACCACCCCGTGCTCATTCTGTTTGTTGCGGAACACCCACTTGGTTCCCACAACATTTTGCTTGGGACGAGGCACCAGTGTCCAAACTTCATTGCACTTGAAGTTGTTGAGTTCCTCCTGCATGGCCAACACCCAGTCCGGATCTAGCAAGGCTTCTTCTACCCTGAAAGGCTCAATAGAAGAGACAAAAGAGTAATGCTCACAAAAATTAACTAATCTTGAACGAGTAGTTACTCCCTTGCTAATATCACCCAATATTTGGTCGACGGGATGATCCCTTTGGATCGTCGCTCGAACTTGGGTTGGAGGTGCCTGAGGTGCTTCTTCCTCTTCAACTTGATCATCCTGTGCTCCCCTTGATCATGCGCCTCCACTTGAGGTACCTGTTCGTCATCTTGGGATGGGGGATGCACCATGGTTGAGGAAGACGGTTGATCTTGCTCCAATTGTTCCTGAGGCCGTACATCTCCAATCGCCATGGTGCGTATCGCGGCCGTTGGAACGTCTTCTTCATCTACATCATAAAGATCAACAACTTGCTCTCTTGGAGAGTCATTAGTCTCATCAAATACAACGTCGCTAGAGACTTCAACCAAACCCGATGATTTGTTGAAGACTCTATACGCCTTTGTATTTGAGTCATAACCTAATAAAAACCCTTCTACAGCTTTGGGAGCAAATTTAGAGGTTCTACCTTTCTTCACAAGAATATAACACTTGCTCCCAAATACACGAAAATAAGATACATTGGGTTTGTTACCAGTCAGCAGCTCATATGAAGTCTTCTTGAGGAGGCGGTGAAGGTAGACCCTGTTGATGGCGTGGCAAGCCGTGTTTACGGCTTCCGACCAAAAGCGCTCGGGGATCTTGAACTCTCCAAGCATAGTCCTTGCCATATCAATGAGCGTCCTGTTCTTCCTCTCTACTACACCATTTTGCTGAGGTGTGTAGGGAGCGGAGAACTCGTGCTTGATCCCCTCCTCCTCAAGGAACTCCTCAACTTGAAGATTCTTAAATTCGGACCCATTGTCGCTTCTTATCTTCTTCACCTTGAGCTCAAACTCATTTTGAGCTCTCCTTAGGAAGCGCTTGAGGGTCCCTTGGGTTTCAGACTTATCCTGCAAAAAGAACACCCAAGTGAAGCGGGAAAAGTCATCAACAATAACTAGACCATACTTACTTCCTCCTATGCTCAGATAGGCGACGGGTCTGAAGAGGTCCATATGCAGCAGCTCCAGAGGTCTTGAAGTGGTCATCACATTCTTGCTGTGATGTATTCCTCCCACTTGTTTACCTGCTTGACAAGCTGCACAAGGTCTATCTTTTTCGAATTGCACGTTAGTCAAACCTATCACGTGTTCTCCCTTTAGAAGCTTGTGAAGGTTCTTCATCCCCATATGTGCTAAGCGGCGATGCCACAGCCAGCCCATGCTAGTCTTAGCAATTAAGCATGCATCTAGACCGGCCTCCTCTTTTGCAAAATCAAGTAAATAGAGTTTGCCGTCTAATACACCCTTAAAAGCTAATGAACCATCACTTCTTCTAAAGACAGACACATCTACATTTGTAAATAGACAATTATATCCCATATTACATAATTGACTAACAGATAGTAAATTATATCCAAGAGACTCAACTAAAAACACATTAGAGATAGAGTGTTCATTTGATATTGCAATCTTGCCTAAGCCTTTCACCTTGCCTAGGTTCCCATCACCGAATACGATTGAATCTTGGGAATCCTTATTCTTGACGTAGGAGGTGAACATCTTCTTCTCCCCCGTCATATGGTTTGTGCATCCGCTGTCGATAATCCAGCTTGAACCCCCGGATGCATAAACCTGCAAGGCAAATTTAGGCTTGGGTCTTAGGTACCCAACTCTTGTTGGGTCCTACAAGGTTAGTCACAATTGTCTTAGGGACCCAAATGCAAGTTTTATCACCCTTGCATTTTGCCCCTAATTTCCTAGCAACTATCTTCCTATCTTTTCTACAAATAGTAAAGGAAGCATTTAAAGCATGATAAATTGTAGATGGTTCATTAACTTTCCTAGGAACATTAGCAACATTTCTCCTAGGCATATTATGAACAACATTTTTCCTACCAACATTTCTATCATGCACATAGGAAGAACTAGAAGCAAACATGGTATGAGAATCAAAAGCATTATATGCATTATAACTCCTATAAGCATTTCTATATTGTCTCTTGTCATGATACATAAAGGCATGGTTCCTTTTAGCACTACTAGCCATAGGGGCCTTCCCTTTCTCCTTGGTGGAGATGGGAGCCTTATGGCTTGTTAAGTCCTTGGCTTCCCTCTTGAAGCCAAGTCCATCCTTGATTGAGGGGTGTCTACCAATCGTGTAGGCATCCCTTGCAAATTTTAGCTTATCGAAATCGCTTTTGCTAGTCTTAAGTTGGTCATTAAGACTAGCTATTTCATCATTTAATCTAGAAATTGAAACTAGGTGTTCACTACAAGCATCAATATCAAAATCCTTACACCTAGTGCAAATCATAACATGTTCTACACAAGAATTAGATTTATTTGCTACTTCTAATTTAGCATTTAAATCATTGTTAACACCTTGTAAAGTAGAAATGATTTCATGACAAGTAGATAGTTCATAAGAAAGCATTTCATTTCTCTTAGCTTCTAAGGCATGAGATTTTTGTTCTTCTAGAAATTTGTCATGTTCTTCATACAACAAGTCCTCTTGTTTTTCTAAAAGCCTATTCTTATCATTCAAGGCATCAATCAATTCATTAATTTTATCTACCTTGGTTCTATCTAGGCCCTTAAATAAACATGAATAATCTATTTCATCCTCATCACTAGATTCGTCCTCACTTGACGAAGCATAAGTAGAGTCTCGAGTACATACCTTCTTCTCTCTTGCCATAAGGCATGTGTTATGCTCGTTGGGGAAGAGGGATGACTTGTTGAAGGCAGTGGCGGCGAGTCCTTCATTGTCGGAGTTGGACGAGGAGCAATCCAAATCCCACTCCTTGCCAAGATGTGCCTCGCCCTTTGCCTTCTTATAGTTCTTCTTCTTTTCCCTCTTGTTCCCTTGATCCTGATCACTATCATTGTCAGGACAGTTAGCAATAAAATGACCAAGCTTACCACATTTGAAGCATGAGCGCTTCCCCTTTGTCTTGGTCTTGCTTGGCTGCCCCTTGTGACCCTTTAGCGCCGTCTTGAATCTCTTGATGATGAGGGTCATCTCTTCATCATTAAGTCCGGCCGCCTCAATTTGTGCCACCTTGCTAGGTAGCGCCTCCTTGCTTCTTGTTGCCTTGAGAGCAAAGGGTTGAGGCTCGTTGATTGGACCATTCAATGCGTCGTCCACGTACCTCGCCTCCTTGATCATCATTCGCCCGCTTACGAATTTTCCAATGACTTCTTCGGGCGACATTTTGGTGTACCTGGGATTCTCACGAATATTATTCACCAAATGAGGATCAAGAACGGTAAAGGACCTTAGCATCAGTCGGACGACGTCGTGGTCCGTCCATCGCGTGCTTCCGTAGCTCCTTATTTTGTTGATAAGGGTCTTGAGCCGGTTGTATGTTTGTGTCGGCTCCTCACCCCTTATCATCGCGAATCGTCCAAGCTCGCCCTCCACCAACTCCATCTTGGTGAGCAAGGTGACGTCGTTCCCCTCATGTGAAATCTTGAGGGTGTCCCAGATCTGCTTGGCGTTGTCTAAGCCGCTCACTTTGTGGTATTCATCCCTGCACAATGAAGCTAGAAGAACAGTAGTAGCTTGTGCATTCTTATGAATTTGCTCATTAATGAACATGGGACTATCCGAACTATCAAAGTGCATTCCACTCTCTACAATCTCCCATATACTAGGATGGAGAGAGAACAAGTGACTACGCATTTTGTGACTCCAAAATCCGTAGTCCTCTCCATCAAAGTGAGGAGGTTTACCAAGTGGAATAGATAATAAATGAGCATTTGTACTTTGAGGAATACGAGAGTAATCAAAAGAAAAGTTCGAATTGACCGGTTTCCTTCTCTCGTAGTCGTTGTGGTCGTCGTCCTTTTGGGAAGAAGTAGACTCGTCGCTGTCGTCGTAGTAGACAATTTCCTTGATGCACCTTGTCTTCTTCTTCTTCCCATCTCTCCGTCTATGGCCCGAGCCGGAGTCGGTAGGCTTGTCATCCTTCGGCTCGTTGACGAAGGATTCCTTCTCTTTGTCGTTGATCACGATTCCCTTCCCCTTAGGATCCATCTCTTCGGGCGGTTAGTCCCTTTGTGAAGAGAACGACTCTGATACCAATTGAGAGCACCTAGAGGGGGGTGAATAGGTGATCCTGTAACACTTAAAACTTAGGCCACAAAAACTTGGTTAAGTATTAGCATAATAACTGCCAAGTGGCTAGAGAGGAATCTTCAACAAAACACAATAACCAACAAGATCAATCACAGAGATGGCATGGTGGTTATCCCGTGGTTCGGCCAAGACCAACGCTTGCCTACTCCACGTTGTGGCGTCCCAACGGACGAGGGTTGCAATCAACCCCTCTCAAGCGGTCCAAAGACCCACTTGAATACCACGGTGTTTTGCTTGCTTTTCTCAATCCCGTTTGCGAGGAATCTCCACAACTTGGAGCCTCTCGCCCTTACACTTGAAATTCACAAAGAAGCACGGAGCAAGGGAGGGATTAGCAACGCACTCAAGACAAGAAATCACAGCAACACACCGCACACAAGTCACAACGAGAGCTCACAACACAACTCAATGAGTTCACCACTCAACTAGAGCTCTAATTGCTATCGCAATGAATCAAAGGCGCGAAATCGATGTCTTGGTGCTTAGGAATGTTGTAGGAATGCTTGGTCACCTCCTCCATGCGCCTAGGGGTCCCTTTTATAGCCCCAAGGCAGCTAGGAGCCGTTGAGAGCAATCTAGGAAGGCTGATCTTGCCTTCTGTCGACTGGCGCACCGGACAGTCCGGTGCACACCGGACACTGTCCGGTGCCCGATTTCCTTCCAAAAATGGCGCAGTCGACCGTTGGCAGCCTGAGAGCCGTTAGCACACCGGACAGTCCGGTGCCCCCTTCTAGCCGTTGGCTCGGCCACGTGTCCCGCGCAGATCGCGCGGCCGACCGTTGGCCCTGTCGACCGGTTGCTCACCGGACAGTCCGGTGCACACCGGACAGTCCGGTGAATTATAGCCGTACGTCGCCGGTGAATTCCCGAGAGCAGCCACTTCGCTCGAGCCAGCCTGGCGCACCGGACACTGTCCGGTGCACCACCGGACACTGTCCGGTGCACCACCAGACAGTCCGGTGCTCCCAGATTCAGCAAAGTCTTGGCTGTTCGAGCCAAGGCATTTTCAATTGGATTTTTCCTGTTTCCAGCACTTAGACACAATACATTAGTCCATAAAACAATGTACTAAGTCTGAGAAACATACCTTTATCTTTGATTTGTACTTTGTCCACCTTTTTACACTTAGGCACTTGTGTTGGACACTAAATCACCAAAATACTTAGAAATGGCCCAAGGGCACATTTCCCTTTCAGTCACCTTGAGGGGAAGCGCTGGAGTCATGGGGCAACGGCGGAGGCACAAGGACACGATGGGGCTCCGGTTGCGCAAGAATCGCTCCGGTGAGCGCGGACCGGACGAACCAGAGAGGGGAAGGGCAAACCGAAGGGTGTCCCGAGCAGATGACGGCAAGGCGAAACTCACCGTGGCACGGGACGGGGCGTGGACGCGACAGTGACCGTAGAACGGGCAGCAACTGACGGTGGGTGGTGGTGGAGCTCTCTGCTCACGTGGGCAGAGCGAGAGAGAGAGGGCGAGGGGGTTCAGCTGAGAGCACAAATGAGCGAGGGGAGGTGGGTGAGCAGGGCACGGGGCTCAAAAGGGGCACGGGCGCGAGGACGTGGCTGGAGAATGCACAGTCGTGGGCGTGTCCACGGCTGGGAGATAGTGGGCGAGAGGTTAGGGACGGTTGATAGGTGGGGACGACGGGACAGAGAGAGAGAGAGAGTGGGTGCGGGGGAAAAGAACGGCGCCGACAGCTCTGCCCCACAGAGCAGCGAGAGAGAGAGAGGGAGTGAGCGCGCTCGGGTTGGCGCCGACAGGCGGGGCCTGCCTGTCAGGCACTGATGGCGTGCGGGCGTGGGCGCGCGCGCGGTCTGGGCTTAGTGGGCTTGGGCTGAATTGGCTTTTTCCTTTTTCCTGGCATTTCTAATCGCTTTTCTATTTATTTTCTCTAAGGTTTTCAATTCAAATTCAAATCAAGTTTCAAATTCAAACCAAATCAAATATGTGCAACAATTCAAAGAATATTTAGACTCAATATGATGCAACATTCCATGACTCATATGTTTTGGGCAAAATAAAATAAATAATCCTTCACTAATTCAACTAACCCTAATTAAAAGAAGGAAGAGAGGGAGAAAAACTAGAGAGAGAGAAACTAGAGTGAGATAGAGAAGAGTAACACCTGAATTTGGATGATACTGAGAAAGAAATTTTATACCCCCAAATTCAGGGTGTTACAGACCTATCCCCTTAAAAGAATCTCGCCCTCAAGATTTAGGGCTAGCTAGCAAAGAGTTCAGGGTATTTGGCTCTCAGATCATCTTCTCTTTCCCAGGTTGCTTCTTCTTCTAAGTGATGGCCCCATTTGACTTTGCACATTCTGATGGTGTTCCTCCGAGTGACCCGATCTGCTGTCTCCAAAACTTGCGTTGGCTTCTCAATGTATGTCAGATCCTATTGAACTTCAAGGTCTTTCGTTGGCAACTGCTCTTCTGGTACTCGCAAGCATTTCTTCAACTGAGACACGTGAAAGACATCATGTACTGCGGACAGATTCTCTGGTAAGTTGAGTTGATAAGCCACTTCTCCACGTCTTGCTTGAATCTGATATGACCCGATATAGTGGGGTGCTAGCTTGCCTTTGACTCCAAACCTTTTGGTCCCTCTGATGGGTGACGCTTTCAAGTAGACATAGTCTCCCACTTCAAAACTGAGTTCCCTTCTTCTAGTGTCAGCATAGCTTCGCTGTCTGGATCGCGCTGCCTTTAGATTTTCCTAGACCATCCTGATATTCTCTTTGGCTTCAACCAAAATCTTTGGACCGAACACCTGTCTTTCGCCGGGTTGGTCCCAATGCAGTGGAGTTCGACAATTCCTCCCATAAAGCGCTTCGAATGGTGATATCTTCAGACTGACTTGATAACTGTTGTTGTAGGAGAATTCTACATACGGTAGCCTCTTGTCCCAACCTAACTTGTCTTGCAAAGCACAAGCTCTCAACATATCCTCAAGAATATGGTTGGTTCTCTCAGTCTGACCATCTGTCTGCAGGTGATAAGCTAAACTGAATTTCAAGTGTGTACCCAAAGCTTCATGCAACTACTGCCAAAAATGAGAAGTAAACTGGGTGCCTCTGCCCGATATTATCTTCTTTGGAATACCATGCAAGCACACAATCCGAGACATGTATAATTCTGCGAACACTGCACTGTTATAGGTTGTCTTGACCGGTATGAAGTGGGCCGCCTTTGTTCAATGGTCCACTCTTACCCAGATGGAGTCATAACCAGGTCGAGTGCGGGGCAGACCGACTATAAAGTCCATCCCAATCTCATCCCATTTCCACTGAGGAATCTGCAATGACTGCAACAAACCTGCAGGCCTCTGATGTTCTGCTTTGATCCTCTGACAACTGTCGCATCTGGCCACATACTCTGCTATCTCTCTTTTCATTCCATACCACCAGAATCTCCTCTTCAAGTCTTGGTACATTTTCTCGCTACCAGGGTGAATAGAATATGCTGTCTCATGAGCTTCCTTGAGAACCAGCTCCCGTATTGATGTGATGTCGGGAACACACAGCCTATCCTTGAACCATACCACTCCTTCTGCATCTTCACGGAAATCTGGACCTTTCCCATCGATGATTAGCTGCCGGATCTCGTTGATCTTCTCATTATCCTTTTGACCTTTCCTGATGTCTTGCTCTAGGGTGGATTCCAACTCAATTGTCACTCCCTGAGTGTTGTTCAGAAATCCGAGACTCAACCTGTCAAATTCCTTTGCTAGCTCGAACGACATCGGGTGAGCGGCCAATATGTTGACTTGACTTTTCTTGCTAAGAGCATCTGCAGCCACATTTGCTTTGCCTGGGTGATAATGAATCTCTAGCTCATAGTCTTTGATCAATTCTAGCCATCTTCGCTGCCTCATGTTTAACTCTAACTGAGTGAATATGTACTTGTGGCTCTTGTGGTCCATGTAGATATCACACTTCTGCCCATAAAGATAATGTCTCCAGGTCTTTAGTGCATGAACCACTACTGCTAGCTCCAAATCATGAGTGGGGTAATTCTTCTCATGAACTTTCAATTGTCGGGACGAGTATGCCACTACTTTCCCTTCCTACATTAACACACATCCCAGTCTGGTGTACGAAGCATCACAATATACTAAAAATGGCTTGTGAACATCTGGTAGAACCAATACCGGTGCTATTGTCAACTTCTGCTTCAACATCTCGAATGATTCTTGGCACCCTAGGGTCCACTTGAACTCAACCTTCTTTGCTAGCAAGGCTGTCATTGGTCTGCCAATCTTGGAGAAACCTTCAATGAAATGCTGATAGTAATCGGCCATTCCAATGAAACTCTTGATTCCACGGACATCTTTTGGTGCTTTCCAGTCCAGAATCGCTGCTACATTCTTTGGATCCATAACTAGTCCATCTCGGTTTATTATGTGACCCAAGAATAGAACTTCGCTGATCCAAAACTCGCACTTGCTAAGCTTGGCATACAACTGGCAATCTCGTAGCCTCTGAAGTACTTTCCTCAAATGTTCTTCATGCTCTTGCTCATTCTAGGAATATACAAGAATATCATCAATGAACACCACTACGAACTTGTCAAGGTAGTCCATGAACACACTGTTCATTAGGTACATGAAGTAAGCTGGCGCGTTCGTCAATCCGAATGACATAACCATGAACTCATATAGTCCATACTTGGTGATGAATGTTGTCTTCGGTATATCTGAGAGTCGAATTCTGAGTTGATGGTAACCTGACCTCAGATCTATCTTTGAGAACACACTAGCTCCTCTCAATTGATCAAATAAGTCTTCAATTGGAGGCAGGGGGTACTTGTTCTTGATAGTGACTTCATTCAAAGCTCTGTAATCGATGCACATCCTTTTCGTGCCATCCTTCTCCACAAATAACACTGGGGCTGCCCAAGGTGAGGTACTTGGTTTGATGTAGCCTTTCTCCAACAACTCATCGATTTGCTTCTTGAGTTCTACCAATTCTGGTCCGTACACTCGATAGGCTCTCTTGGAAATAGGGACGGTGCCTAGGATAAGCTCTATGGCAAATTCAACTTTCCTTTCAGGTGGCATGCCTGGCAACTCCTGAGGGAATACATCGGGGAATTCTGACACAATCCTAATTGCTTCAATTGGATTGGACTCCTTGTCATCTACTGATAAATGGTGACATTCTCCTTCTAGTTTAGGCAAATATAACTTAGTTACTACTTCCTTTCCGGATGGGGACACCAACTTAACTGTTCTCTTGTCACAACTGACAGTGGCTTGATTTCTGTGTAGCCAATTCATCCCTAGGATGACATCTAACCCTTGAGTTCCCATTACTACTAGGCTAGCGAGGAAATCTATCCCCCTTATTTCAATCCTTAGATCCGGACAAATCCTATCGGACTGAACTTTTCCCCCAACTGAATTAACTCTTAAAGGTGGGATCATTGGTTCTATGGGGATGTTATGTGATTCTACCCAAGATGTAGAAACAAAAGAATGCGTGTCACCAATATCAAATAGTACTTTTGCTGGGTAGGATTCGATTGGAAACATACCTACTGCCATGTCCTAAGCATCCTGGATTGCCTCGGCCTCCAGGTGGTTCACCTTTCCATGGTTGTAGGCCTGACCACGGACTCATGGTGCTTGTTGTGGTGCTCCTTGTCTTGCTAGGGCGTTGACTGCTGGCGGCTGCTGAGCTGCTTTCTTGGGACAGTTCTTCACAAGTGATTTTGTTCTCCACAGTAGAAGCATGCACGACCTCCTACTTGTGCTGGGGCTGCTTGGCCATTTCGGTTGGTTGCTGGGGCAGGAAGGCGAGCTGCCTGATTGTTTTGACGCTGGTACTAATTTCCTCCAGGATGGGTGTTCTGATGGTAGTGCTGCTGCTGCTGCTGAGGAAACTACCTCTGGTACTAGTGCTAGTGCTGACGTTGGTGCTGGTGACCTTGCCTGAATTGCTGGGGTGAGTTGCCTGAGTAGCGGGGACGACTGCTACTCCAGGCCTGAGATACTCCGATCTTGCGCTTCCTATCCTCCATCTCCCGACGCTTCCTTTCAGTCATGATTGCTCTGTCTATCAAGTGCTGGAAGGTAGGGAAAGTGTGGTTCATGAGTTGGTAATGGAGGGGATCAACTAATCCTCTCAAAAAGCGGTACTGCCTCTTAGCATCCGTGTTAACGTCTTCTGGGGCGTAGCGTGATAGCTGCAAAAACTTATCCCTATACTCACTGACGGACAGGGGACCTTGCTTCAGGGCGAGAAACTTATCCTTCCTCACTATCATTAGTCCTTCGGGCACATGGTAGCGATGGAAGTTGTCCCTGAACTCCTCCCAAGTAATGGCTTAAGGGTTGGCATGGGTGGCGAGGTAAAACTCCCACCAAGACTGTGCTGCTCCCCTAAGCTACCAGGGACCACACAACACCTTCTCACGACCGTTGCACTAGGAAGTGTGCAACTCACACTCCACGGTATGCAGCCAATCTTTCGCGTCCATGGGATCAGCAGAGTGGGCAAAGACAGGGGATGGCCCCTCATGAACTCTGCCCGCTTGTCTCTGGGCACTTGTGGCATCTGAACTTACACTGGAGGCTGAGGTGGGGGTGGCTGCTGCTGCACCTGCTGCATCGCTGCTAAGGTCTGACCAATTGCCTGAACTGCCTGAGTTTGCATCATGAACATTTGCTCGACTGTCATCGGGGGCGGCGGTGGCAATTGCTGCTGTTGGGCTGCATCCTCCTGGGGTGCCTACTGTTCCGGCTGAGCACGCCTCGCACCTCTGCACCTATTCTCAGACATCTGTAGAAATCACACACATATCAGATCTAACTTTGCAGTCTTTCAGCATAAGAAAAGATATATGGAAATCTTCATAGCACTGAACAAATGATCATCTTCACTGACAACTTCTCAGATAATGAGGAAAGTGGAAATAAATGGATTACCCAACTAAATAACTGACTTTATTAATAACTACACCAAGTTGCAGGGGATACCCACACCTTGGTGACAATCATTACAAAGATCCAACTTCATTACATGTTCATCATGACAAACATCCAACATAAGATAAACAAACTAACTCTAACTAAGACTAATTAGACTAAGACACTAAATTAAGCATTATTACAGACTCCGACTCTGCCGATCTATGGATCTAAATCTATCTGGGTCCTGTAGTCTGGGGTACCATAGTCAAAGCGACCACGGGGCGGTGAGCGGTAAGGGTGTTGAATCCCGACAGGGGCGGGAGAACCACCATCTAGATAGTGGCGTGTCGCACATTCAGCACACAATTCCGCAACCTCCGCCAGAACCTTGCCTAACTCATCAAGGGCGTGGTCCAGCTCTGTGTTGAGTACGACGGCCAGGTTGACCATGTTGTTCAGCCTGGGATTGCCCTCACCAACTGGCGAGACAATCACACCTCCAGCACTGCCGGTCAAACGACGAGGGTAGTACTTCAGGTCAAGGCCATTAGCTACCTCGCTGAACAACAAGCAATACTGAGAAAGTGCCCGTCGTGCTGCATCCTGCATGGCTGCCTCGGCAGTATCCCTCTCAGTAATAGAATAGTGCTCTGAGAAGGCCTCTGCACCCCGGAGATAATCGTCCGGACGGTGCACCAAGCAAGTAGCCTCCCACTGGTCCGGGTATAACCCGCGACGATGCTGGTAGACTACACAACGATACTTGATAGACCAAGTGTGTCGGTCGAAGGCCCAACGCAACAGGGTATCGAGAGCGTCGTGGAAGTGACACCCGCGAGCGGCGTCATGAGTGATGGGTCTAGCGATCCATCCCTCCGACTCCGGCTCCTCCGAGCGCTCCGTGCCGTGGCTTGAACTGCCACTGGCGTCGTCGTCGTCTCCGTCTTCGTCAGGGTCTCCTACAGCAGCCGAGATGCCCTATGGTGGTGCAGGGGGCATCTCTGGCTGAGGTGCAGGGGAAAGTGGCCTCTCTGACTCTACCTCCTTCTGAGGCGAGGGGGAAGAGTCCTGCTGCTCCTTCTCCTGCTCCTGCTCCTGGTGTCGGCGCTCCTGTTCCTCGTGCAGGCGACAGTGCAGTCTCTCCAGGTGACTAGACTGACCTGGCACCGTGCGACGCAGTGGACGCTCCGCCCGGCGAGAAGGCAAAAAGGGGATCACAGACTTACGTGCGGTGCACCTGAGACGGGCCATCTACAAAAGACATCGTAAGCACAAGAGTGAGAGTAGAACTATAATACTAGAAAGTAAACAGAAAGAAAAGTGAGACAAAACTTTTTGAGATAAGTAGATAACATAGAGTTAGTCAAGATGACCAACTTTTGAAAGGACACTAAGGTTAATGTAAGATTAGGGGTCTATAGTCCTTAGGGCGACCATTCTAGTCTAGGTTAGCGGTCCTACAGTCAACAAAGCTTTGATACCACTTATGTCACACCTGGTTTTGGAAGGTAAACCGAATGCAAACCATGTACGTGCCAGGATCAGAACTCACGTACACGACGATTACATAATTGGACATCATCACACAATGCTCGAATTTAAATAATGGAAAGGTACTTAATTACATCAAGAAGCCTGAGACATCCATAGAGTCTAATACATATCCATAGTGTTTAACATTAACATCAAAGTGCGGAGTAACGAAATGTAGAAGATAAGCCTACACAGGCAGCTTACTAGGGGTTTGCCACTAAAGTAAACTAGAACTCGTCGTAGTCCTGGAACTCCTCAAAGTCCTCCATGTTGCGAGCTTCACCTCCTGAGCACTGAGTACAGTGGGGACAACCTGGGGTGGGGTGGTTTGTAAAGCAAGGGCGAGTACACCTCAACGTACTCAGCAAATGTCCCGTTTGGCTAGAGTGGACTAGCTGTATGTGGAGTTAAGGTTAAGCAGTTTCTTTTAGTTGGTCAAGTTTTATTACTATAAGTAGAACCAAATTTTAGTAATAAACCCAGTTATTACCCAGAAGCACTCCCTCCAAGAGGAAATACCAGAGATCAGAATTATAATCATCATTGCTAATGATCATGATAAAAGTAATCCAAGTTCTTCTAATCAAAGAGGATCCCAAGGCTGCTCTTAACCGTGAGCACGACTGATATACCAGTTTCTAACACTCTGCAGAGGTCGCACACTTTACCCACAAGTCATGATTCCCTTTCTGCCCGGGGTTCTAGCCTCCCCATTGATCACTACCAAGGTGACCTAGCAGGGTCTCACTACGTAGCCTTTACAAAGATTTCCTAGAGGTCATAGCTGCCCATTACAAAGATCGCCAGTTTGATAAACACAGTACATCTCCCCAAAGGAAGGGTGACTAACAAAACCAAATCAAAGAGCCTCTGCAACCAGCCTCGGCAGAGCAAGTACTGTGCCCGGACCCCATTGACGGCCCTACGGCGAAGCCAACTACTCCTCTCGTTCCTCTAATTAATCAGCTAAGGGTGTCCCATTCCACCCTCATGATTGCACTGTTATCCCGGGTTGTCACTCCCCAAACAGGTCCTTACGGAGAGGTACTCAGGAAACAGCTTGAGCCTCCTAAAGTAATCACAAGAACCTCATCGAGATAACATCATCGTATCATAAATAATCACATCATGTTCATTGATTAAGTTTAAGCAATAGCATAAGCTAACCATAATTAACCCAAAAAGGTAAACAAGGGTAAGGTAAATATAGACTAGTCAATCCTTAAGTTTCAATAATGTAATGCGGGATAGTGAATTATAAAGTAAAGTAGGACATGATAGGTCTAAGGACACTTGCCTTCACCAGGTTGTTGCTCAGAGGGATCTTCGGCAACACACTCAGGAACCATGGACTGCTCGTTGTCTAAATAAAGCGATCATACATTCAATACATTTGGAAAGTACAAATGAACATCACATCAAACATGTACAAACATTGGAACACAACTCAAAAGAGGTAGTATTAAATAAAGGAGCGTGAGATCAAGTTATAAAATGAACTAATCCTAATTAAGGGTTGATTACTCTCTAAGTGTTTGGAACATACCTCAAAAAAGTAAAGTAGTAATTTAAACAAGAAAGAGATTAAATCATAAGATGGACTAATCTCATTTAGGAATTTGATTATTCTTTAAGTGTTATCCAAAATTACATAACCTAATTCTATTCATTTCATTGAGACCTAAAAGTTAAACCAGAGGCGAATTCATGTAGTACATATTATTAATCTCACAAGATTAAATATACTTTAACTCCTAGGATTTTTCTTTTATTTATTTCATTAAATGAATAAATCAACATATACTTTAATCCTATATTCTAAGTGTAAAATAAAAGTACACAGACTATAGCTGGCCATATTTTATTTGAACAGAGAATAATTTTATGAACATTTTGCAATTTGAACCACTAAATCTGGAGTTCATATGAAAAAGATATGAAATAAACAAGTTTTGAAGTTTAAAATATGAAATTAGGGCTAAATCTATGATTAAATAAAAGTACAGGGGGCTATTCAAAATAAACTAGGGGCCTGCGCGCTAAAACAGAGGACGGCGGGTTGATTTCCTAAAACCAGGGGGTCTCTTAAGCAAAACTTACACCCGAAGGGGTACGGGGTAACCTTGACCATCAGATCAAAGATCAACAGCCAGGATTAGATAGGGTGGGCGCGCGGACGCGACTGACAGGCGGGGCCAGGGTGTCAGCGAGCCAGGGTGGGCTAACCAGTCGGGCTCAGAGGCAGAGATGCGGGTGAGGGGGAAGAGAGAGAGGCGGTTGGATCTGGATCGGAGGGCTGAGATTAGATCCGCTTTGGTTAAGGCTAAACCGCCCGATCTCGGATGGACGCCTGAGATCTAATGGCCAGGGGTGGACACAGGCGCGGTGGCGCCGCTCGGTCCCGCGGTGAGAGCTCGTCGGAGAAAAGGAGGCTAGCGACGGCGAGGCTCCAGAGGCTTGGGGGCTATTTCGGGCGTGTTCAGGGTGGTCTGGCGGACTCAGCCATGGGTATCACACCGGCGCGGAAGCACCAGAAGGCGCTGCACACGGTGAGGCGGGCTAACGGCGGCGCAGGACAGCTCCGGCGAGTAATCGCGCAAGCAACAGAGCAGTAATGACCAAATTAAGGGTGCGGGCATGTTGCTCACCTTGAGGGGAAGCGCTGGAGTCACGGGGCAACGATGGAGACACAAGGGCGCGACGGGGTGACGGCGGTGGGGCTGGCTGCGCAAGAATCGCTCTGGTGAGTGCGGACCGGACGAACTAGAGAAGGGAAGGGCAAACCGAAGGGTGTCCCGAGCAGGTGACGGCGAGGCGGAACTCACCGTGGCACGGGACGGGGTGCGGACGCAACGGTGACCGCAGAATGGGCAGCAGCCGATGACGGGCGGTGGCGGAGCTCTCTGCTCGCGTGGGTAGAGCGAAAGAGAGGGCATGGGGGTTTGGCTGAGGGCGCAAATGAGCGAGGGGAGGTGGGCGAGCATGGCGCGGGGCTCAAAAGGGGCACGGGCACGAGGATGTGGCCGGAGAACGAGCGGTCGTGGGCGCGTCCACGGCAGGGAGATCGTGGGCGAGAGGTTAGGGACGGCTAACAGGTGGGGACGGCGGGACAGAGAGAGAGAGTGGGCACGGGGAAAAAGAACGACGCCGACAACTCGACGCCATAGAGCGGCGAGAGAGAGAGAGAGGGAGTGAGCGCGCTCGGGTTGGCGCCGACAGGCGGGGCCCGCCTGTCAGGCACCGAGGGCGCGCTGGCGTGGGCTGGGCTTAGTGGGCTGGTTTGGGCCGATTGGGCTTTTTCCTTTTTCCTGGAATCTAATTGCTTTTCTATTTATTTTCTCTAAGGTTTTCAATTCAAATTCAAATCAAGTTTCAAATTCAAACCAAATCAAATATGTGCAACAATTCAAAGAATATTTAGGCTCAATATGATGTAACATTCCATGACTCATATGTTTTGGGCAAATTAAACTAAATAAACCTTCACTAATTCAACTAACCCTAATTAAAAGAAGGAAGAGAGGGAGAAAAACTAGAGAGAGAAACTAGAGTGAGATAGAGAAGAGTAACACCTGAATTTGGATGATACTGAGAAAGAAATTTTATACCACCAAATTCAGGGTGTTACATCGAGGAACATAGTCCACCTCTCATTTTTGGCAGCAACTACAAGAAGCTTTGGGCACACATTTGAAGTTCAACTCAGTTTATCACCCACAGACCGACAGATAGACTGAAAGAACTAACCATATTTTGGAAGACATGTTGAGAGCCTGTGCATTGCAAGATAAATCAGGTTGGGATAAGAAGTTGCCTTATGTGGAATTCTTCTATAACAATAGACATCAGGCCAGTTTGAAGATGTCACCGTTTTAGGCACTATATGGGAGGAGTTGTAGAACTCCACTGCTTTAGGATCAACCTGGAGAAAGGCAGGTGTTCGACCCATACGTTTTGCTTGAGGCAGAAGAAAACATCAAAATGGTTTGAGAGAATCTGAAGGTAGCGCAATCCAAATAGCGTAGTTATGATGACATAAAAAGATAATTGAGTTTCGAAGTGGGAGATCATGTATATCCGAAGGTGTCACCTATCAGAGGAGTTAGAAGGTTCGGAGTCAAAGGCAAGTTAACTCCATGATATATTGGGCCATACCAGATTCTGGCAAGGCATGGAGAAGTGGCATATCAACTCAACTTACCGAAAGACCTGTCAGCAGTGCATGATGTGTTCCATGTGTCTCAACTGAAGAAGTGCTTGCGAGTACCAGAGGAGCAGCTGCCAGTGGAAGGACCAGAAGTCCAAGAAGACCTGATGTAAGAGGAGAAACCAACGCAGATTCTGGAGACAGCAAATAGAGTCACCTAAAGGAATATCATCAAAATGTGCAAAGTCAGATGGGGTCACCACTCTAAAGAAGAAGGAACCTGGGAACACGAAGATGATCTGAAAGCCAAGTATCCTAAACTCTTTGCTAGCCACCTTTGAATCTCGGGGAGAGATTCTTTTAAGGGGGTGTTGGGGGTCTGCTTTGTCGCCGAAGGTTCTGTAAGAAGAAACACCTTCGGAAGATCAGCACAGAAGTAACGCCGAAGCTACCATATAGGGAGCTTCGGCATAGCGACACGCCTTGAGATGAAGGGTTGCACTGACTTAAAGAGGAAAAGACCGATTGGCCCATGATAATTTGTGTCACGATTATAACTAGTTGTAAAGGACATAAATGTAATTTTGACCGGGCTGCGTCCCGTGCCTATAAATAGGTGAACAGTACCCCCGTACTATTCACGCTGACTTGTATTAGCTCGTGCGTCACGCTTGTGCTTTTGCCTTCTGCCAAGCCGAAGGTACAAATGTAATTCAATATTGTTCTTATTCATTCATGATCATACAATAAGGACATATAAATGATGTTATATGATTATTCATGTTATTTTTTATGTTTATGTGCTTCTTCTTTCATGAATATACACTGTGATAATGAAGGTATGTCCTTCATGACCTTCGTCCGAAGATCATTATATACTAAGGGAAATAATGTTCCGAAGGACAAAAGTCGTTAACCATTAACCTCTTTCTGTGTTGCCTTGTTCTTAATTCATAGCATTTGAGAACAAGTCCCCAACAGGGGGATAGGTCTGTAACACCCTGAATTTTGGGGCATAAAAATTTCTTTGCTCTCTAGTCAAAATTCTGGTGTTACCCTTTCCTTTATTCACTTTTCTTTTCCCTTTATCAAAAGGGTAGAGAGTTATTTTGGTTCTATATTGGCATGACCTCTAGAAGTGTCATGATTGTTGCATTCATGCTGCTGCATAGTGTTTCCAAGTGCAAGAAGTATTTGAAACATGTCAATATGTCTTATAGAAGGTTCCCATAAATTTTCGTATTTTTTGAATATTTTCTATTTTGAAACTTAAAATCTATTTATTTGAGATACTTAAAACATTTTAAAAAGTTCTAAATATGTTTTTGAGTTCATTGGGTGCTAAATCATGTCTAAAAATTTTCCTAGATTTTTTGGAATCTTTGTGATATCTTTTGGATATTAAAAACGCTTTCAGCCTTTTTCTGAAATTAATTTTAATTTTAAAAATAGGATAATTACGAAAAATAAAATATCTCCAAACCCTAGCAATATATATATATATATGGCTGGAATCCTCTCATCGAGCCCTTTTCAAAATTCAAAACCCCATCCTCAGATTCGATCTGAAACTCCCGGAATTGCTCGCCGAAGTTCGGGACAGTTTCAACTCCAGCGACAACTCCGGCGAGCAATTACTTTTGATCAGTGCGTCGTCGGTGGAATCCAAGGGCACCACTGCGTTCGTCTCATTGAGATCTTCGTCCCGGTGCCTTTGATTTGTCGATCCGACCAACGGTTCGTCCCCAATCGACAATATTGTGCTCGGCTCCGGCGAACTTCGTTTTCTCCAGTGAGCCTCCACCATTTGTTGGCATTGTGTTCTTCATTTTCTTCTCCCCCGCGCAGCCTCCCCCTCTCTCTCCCTCAGGCGGTGGACACCCTCCCCCTCTTACTCCCCCCCCCCGTGTAGGCCCTCCCGGCGGCGACGAGCCAACCCCTTGTCCGTGCCCGCGTCCCAGCAGTGGCTCGCCCCCCTGTGGCTCGGCCCCCTCCCCTTCTCCCCCATGGTTGAGAGGAAGGAGAAGGATGGAGGAAGAAGATGTTGTTTTTGTGAAATCACCCCTGGGGAATTTTAAAACTGTACGCAGAATTTCGTTTCAATTTAAAACCGCGATAACTTTTGCGTTTTAAATTTGATTCACTCCGTTCAAGTTGTGTTAGATTCGTATTAAAATTGTCTACATGTTACATGTAATATTCTCTGTTGTTTCACATTTTATTTGATTTATTTAAACGTTTGTTTGACCGAAGGTTAATAGAATGACGTTTTATTTTAAATCTAATTTAGGATTTTAATTTGCACAATTATAAATCAACATCAGCGGGGTTAAACTTCACTGAATTATTATTTATTAAATAATTGTTTAGTTTAAACATGCTATCTATTAATTAGTTCTCACGTGTAGTGTCGCCCCATGCGCCGTACGCGTGCTATGCGTGTACCGTGCACGTGCTGTTTTGCGCGTTGCATTTTTCGCCTCACGCCGTTATTTCGTCTCGCTTATAGTCGCTAATTTTATTTGAATTATTTATCTAGTTGCAATTAATAAATGTTGATTAATGCGAGTATGTGGAATTAAATGTTATGTTTCGTATTTGCATAACATAGACGCAATAACTTTTCAATCGTAACTTCGATCTCGACGTTTTTTTGTGTGACCGTAGAAGCGAGCGCTATTTTGTAATGCACATGTTTTTCCTTGTATGATGTACTATTTCTTTCTGTCCCAAAGATGTTGAATGTATGTTCGTACTCGCGTAGATAACGTTCCATTCGCGGAGGCTGAAGAAGTTGCAGAAGAAGCCCTGAGCAGCAACAGTTTGGTGCAGGCAAGTGTGTCATCTAACCTATTATAACCTATTTACTTTATAATTCAATGTCCCACATACTATGATTAACCTAGGAATTTGAAGGAAACGGGTGACGCCTAAGAGGGGGGGGGGGTGAATTAGGACTTCTAAAACTTTTACTAAACTTGGCCACAATTAAATCCCTAGAGCAAAACCTATGCAAGAATCAAAACTAGAATGTGCAAACTAGGTTTAGTCTAAGTGTTGCTATCTCTACCGCAAAGGCTAAGTTTCAATCTACACTAAATAAGTATGACAACAAGATTGAAACTTAAATGCTTAATATAAATGCGGAATGTAAAGAGCTAAGTAGAGAAGCAAACTCTCGTGGATGACGCCGGTATTTTTACCGAGGTATCCGGAACCGCGCAAGGTCCCGACTAATCCTCGTTGGTGCCCCTACGCAAAGGGAAGCCCACGCGAGGGCCAAGCACCTCGGTCGAGTAACTCCGTAGAGAGCCGCGGGCCTTCTCCACGCGCAAGTGGTGCTCCGCTTCCGGCCCCTCTCGGACGCTCCCCGCCGTCTCCACTATCGAGCTTCCGGCCGAAACGCCGCGGGCCTCGTTCCCTCCGGTACACGGTGGCGGCCGTGACACAAACACGGTTGTCACGGTCTCGCAAGACTCTCGCCCCACTCGGTACAATTACAACGGCTCGCGCAAGAGCCGAGGGGTTGTGAGGTTTATCTAAACTCACTCAACTAACTAGGATTCACCTAGAGCAAGCGCTAAAGCGGTCTAACTAACCTAAGCACTTCGCAAAGCACCTATGCTAATCACCGAGTGATTCTATTAAGCACTTGGGTGTTTGAGCACTTGGAAATATGCACTATGTGTATTGGAATGTTGCTTGGGCTCTCACACATGAGAATGGCCGGTTGGGGTGGTATTTATAGCCTCCACACCCCCAACTAGCCGTTGGACAGAAAGCAGCAGCTTTCTGTCGTCGGGTGCACCGGACAGTCCGGTGCACCACCGGACACTGAACAGTAGATGTCCGGTGCCGCCACGTCAGCCGACCGTTGGCGCCTGTAGCAGTCGACCGTTGGATCCGACCGTTGCCTTTCTGCCCGTTGGCACACCGGACAGTCCGGTGCACACCGGACAGTCCGGTGCTACAGCCAGAGAGTGCCTTTCTGCGGCCTCTCCGCGCAGACTGTCCGGTGCCTCACCGGACAGTCCGGTGCACACCGGACACCGATGTCCGGTGCACCACCTGGCGCTGGCTGACAGCCCTTTCTTGGATTTCTTCGCTGATTTCTTCGGGCTTCTTTGTTCTTGAGTCTTGGACTTCTATGCATCTTTTTATGTCTTCTTTTGAGGTGTTGCATCCTCATTGCCTTGGTCCAATTCTCTTCGCATCCTGTGAACTACAAACACAAACACTAGAAAACTTATTAGTTCACGGATTGTGTTGTTCATCAAACACCAAAACTCAATTAGCCGAATGGCCCGGGGTCCATTTTCCTTACAATCTCCCCCTTTTTGGTGATTGATGACAACACAACCAAAGCAAGTAAATAATACAAGTATTTGAATTAAAATGTGCAATCTACTTGCTAGGATGCATGATTGTCCCCACAATGTGACATTATGGACTTAAGCCTCCCCCTAACTCCATAATTCACTTACTTCCTATTTTTGGACCAAATAACCAAAACCACTTGAAAAGCCATTTGTAGATATAAAATTTTAAATTGGTGGTGTTTGGTGTTTGATATAGTTTTCATTGCTTTGGCCCCTAAACTTCTCCCCCTTTGGCATCAACCACCGAAAAGGAAGACATTAAAAGCATGTAGGAAGTAAATAAAGGCTTGCCCTCAACAAATGATATCACTGGAAGTATATTAAATTAGGCCATGAAAGATACCACTTTGGAGATCATGAAAGATATCATGAGTAGGAGATCCTCAAAAGATTACTCTCCCTAAATGAGTATTCTCCCTTAGAAAGAGTTTTTCTCCCCCTTTAGAGATGAAGAAATACTCCCCCTGACAGAGATCCTCTACTTAGGAAAAAAGCATGTGAAAATTAGAGGTGCAAGACATGATTTGAAAAGACTGACTTCCCTTATGCATAGGTAACAGAATATGAGTTAACTACTTATGCATTTTTAGCAACATGGAAGCATATGATATGAAATATAGTCTAATCAAATATTGGAGAAGACATGTAAATGGTACTGAATGTAGTCTCAAAAGATACCAATTGAAGACCAATTGTAGGTCAGTGGCGAGCTTGAGAGACATGAGAGTTCTTGGAGATTTTGCAGTGGAAGATTGTTGTCTTTCTCCGGGGACCTCATTTTCCTTACAATGAGACTATCACATAAAATAGACTTGAAAAGGTGTTAGTCTCAAAGTATTAGATTATAGAGTAACCTCCCCCTAAAGGTGTGCATACAAGTTTTGAATACTTGTAGGAGACATGCACTTTGATTTGATATCAAGAGGGGCAAATTATCCATAATCCAAACTTTGGCACATATAAGTTAAATGATACACTTTGTAGAAATCAAAAATTTTCAATTTATGCATCATTTACTATGGAGTGATATAAAAGCAATGTGCCATTCTTAACTAAACATTTTGAGCCATGTAGGTTTGCTTAAGAGTATGACTTAAGAACAAGCAATCCTACCATATGATTTACCTAGTATGCATGATTTTAGACAAGAGTACATAACAAATGTAATACTAGGCAAGAAAGGTAAACTAGATAAAAGGTAAATAGATACGCATATCTAAAAACGAAGAATACAATAAAACTAGTTACCTTAGTCATGGGTGGGAAATTTGGGTCCAAAATTTTCACTAACACACTTGGCAGTAAACTTGATCCAATATGATGTATCCCATGATATACATCCCAACTTTGCCAAGTCTCCAAATTTCCCGATGACCTTTGGTCCACTCACTTCCCTTTCGGGATCCAAACCTTCTTGGTGCTTTTCATGGTTGAAATTATTTCCTTTGGCACCCAGATGCGTTTGGCCCCCTTTCCTTTGTTGGCTTGCTTGTTGGCCTTGATTGCTATCACCTTTCCGTTCTTTTTCTTCTTGATCAAATATGGTGTAGCATCCTTTTTGTTCACCTTTTTGATGTAGGTGCTGGAGATTTTGCTTGTTGGCTTTTGCTTGAGCTTTTGCCTTTGTTTATCCCCGGTCATCGCCTTGCATTGGAAAGACTTGTGGCCTTCCTTGAGGCATAGCCTACAAATCACAGTTTCTCCCTCTACAGGCTTGTTCACTCCCGCAGTGGTGTTATCCTGTGGAGGTCGGATTTGTTTGGCTTTGCCTTTCTTGTCATACAAAGCCTTGCCAAGACGAGCCACTTCTTGCTTTAATTGTTCATTTTCCTTTGCAACCTCATCAGAGCATGTCTCTACAACAATATTCTCAACAACAACTTGGTTGCAGGGGTTAGAATCATCAATTAAGTCAAAGCAGGAAGTAGAAGCATCTTTCTTAATAATTTCAGGAATTTCAACTAAAGATGCTGCTGGGGTGCTACCAATGTTTTCTAGCTTAGTAGTTAGCTCATTATTGTGTATGCTAAGAGTTTCCATTTTCTCTAGCAAATTTTCAATAGCTTCTTGGGAGCTAGCTAACTTAGCCTTAAGTTTTTCATTCTTTTTAATAAAGCTATCATCGGTAGCAGTGGATGGAGCACTAGATTCTAATAGCTCAAGTTTAGTTGATAGCTCACTATTTAAGTTTGCAAAAGTTTCAAATTTTTCTAGCAAACCTTTGTAATCATTTTGAGAGCTAACCAACTTATTTTTCAAAGTTTTAAGTTGAGCTTTTTGCTTAGTGCAAACATCCTGGAAAAATTCTACGGCTTCCGCAAGCTCATCTAGGGAGGCTTTTCCCTCACCTTCATCATCACTACTACTTTCATCACTAGAGGATGGAGTGCTTTTGTTACCTCTTGCCATAAGGCACTTGTGTGATGACCGTGATGATCGTGACGAGGATCGGTGGCTGCACGTCCTTGGAGATTCATCTTCACTTGAAGAGTCATCCCAAGTTCTAACACTTGTGAGCGCCTTGCCTTTGCTCCTCTCCTTTTTGGGTTTGGCCATATTTGGACAGTTGTCCCTGAAGTGGCCCTTCTCCCCACATGCGAAGCATCCTCTCTTCCTTTGCTTTTTCCTGTCAATGTTAAAGAGAAGATCCTCGACCTGCAGGGGCACACCCATTAGATTAATCTTGCGGATCATCCTCATTACCTTTCCGACGCGTCGGATTGTTTCTTCGTCCTCGGAGGATGATGTGCATGGTTGATTATCTTCATCATCATCACTTTCTTCTTCTTCTTCCTCTTCTTCGCTTGAGGAACTTGGAGTGGGAGCCTTCTTTTTGCCCTTCCTTTCATCACATGCAAAAGCATATGGCTTTGAGGAAGTTGGCTCCTCTCCCCGACTCATTTTTCGCGACATCTCAAAGGCCGCGATTTTCCCAATCACAATGGTCGGGGTCATGTTGCTCAAGTCCTCCATGTTGTGAAGGATGGTGATGATGCTCCCATATTTTTGTTGTGGTAGCAGGGAGATAATCTTCCTCACAATGTCCGCATCACCTAGCTTATTAATGCCAATAGAGTTGAGCTCATTGATTATTAGATTCAAACGAGAATACATGTCTCTAACAAGCTCATCATCTTTCATAGCAAAAGAATTATACTCATTTAAGACTAGGCAATGTTTTTGCTCACGGACATTGGATGTGCCGTCATGGAGCTCATGCAATTTTAGCCAAATCTCATTAGCAGTTTTCAGAGTAAATACTTGATTGAAAATATCCATGCTAAGAGATTCATACAAGCAATTTTTGGCTCTAGCATTTAAATGGATTTCTTTTTCCTCACTCGTGGTGGGTTTCTCGGGATTCTTGAGGGGTTTCATCCCGTCACGAGTGACTCTCCAAACACCTAGATCAACGGCCTCTAGGTAGCAAGCCATTCTGGCACTATAATATGGGAAGTTAGTGCCGTCGAAGTGTGGTGGCCTATGGGTATCCATCCCTTCCTCTAAAAAGCGTCGGCTCTTTTAGCGGTGAAGCTAAAACGTTTCAAATGAGCCAAACCGGGCTCCGATACCAATTGAAGGAAACGGGTGACGCCTAAGAGGGGGGGGGGGGGTGAATTAGGACTTCTAAAACTTTTACTAAACTTGGCCACAATTAAATCCCTAGAGCAAAACCTATGCAAGAATCAAAACTAGAATGTGCAAACTAGGTTTAGTCTAAGTGTTGCTATCTCTACCGCAAAGGCTAAGTTTCAATCTACACTAAATAAGTATGACAACAAGATTGAAACTTAAATGCTTAATATAAATGCGGAATGTAAAGAGCTAAGTAGAGAAGCAAACTCTCGTGGATGACGCCGGTATTTTTACCGAGGTATCCGGAACCGCGCAAGGTCCCGACTAATCCTCGTTGGTGCCCCTACGCAAAGGGAAGCCCACGCGAGGGCCAAGCACCTCGGTCGAGTAACTCCGTAGAGAGCCGCGGGCCTTCTCCACGCGCAAGTGGTGCTCCGCTTCCGGCCCCTCTCGGACGCTCCCCGCCGTCTCCACTATCGAGCTTCCGGCCGAAACGCCGCGGGCCTCGTTCCCTCCGGTACACGGTGGCGGCCGTGACACAAACACGGTTGTCACGGTCTCGCAAGACTCTCGCCCCACTCGGTACAATTACAACGGCTCGCGCAAGAGCCGAGGGGTTGTGAGGTTTATCTAAACTCACTCAACTAACTAGGATTCACCTAGAGCAAGCGCTAAAGCGGTCTAACTAACCTAAGCACTTCGCAAAGCACCTATGCTAATCACCGAGTGATTCTATTAAGCACTTGGGTGTTTGAGCACTTGGAAATATGCACTATGTGTATTGGAATGTTGCTTGGGCTCTCACACATGAGAATGGCCGGTTGGGGTGGTATTTATAGCCTCCACACCCCCAACTAGCCGTTGGACAGAAAGCAGCAGCTTTCTGTCGTCGGGTGCACCGGACAGTCCGGTGCACCACCGGACACTGAACAGTAGATGTCCGGTGCCGCCACGTCAGCCGACCGTTGGCGCCTGTAGCAGTCGACCGTTGGATCCGACCGTTGCCTTTCTGCCCGTTGGCACACCGGACAGTCCGGTGCACACCGGACAGTCCGGTGCTACAGCCAGAGAGTGCCTTTCTGCGGCCTCTCCGCGCAGACTGTCCGGTGCCTCACCGGACAGTCCGGTGCACACCGGACACCGATGTCCGGTGCACCACCTGGCGCTGGCTGACAGCCCTTTCTTGGATTTCTTCGCTGATTTCTTCGGGCTTCTTTGTTCTTGAGTCTTGGACTTCTATGCATCTTTTTATGTCTTCTTTTGAGGTGTTGCATCCTCATTGCCTTGGTCCAATTCTCTTCGCATCCTGTGAACTACAAACACAAACACTAGAAAACTTATTAGTTCACGGATTGTGTTGTTCATCAAACACCAAAACTCAATTAGCCGAATGGCCCGGGGTCCATTTTCCTTACAGAATTGACTAGCTTTCTATTTATCTTGTCCTTGATTACCTTTTTGGGTTTGGTTATTATAATCAGCTACTTGCTAGTGCTTTACCCTAATCAACGAACATGATGAGAATTACTTTATGATACTATGATTGATTATGATTATGAACTTGTGGCATTTAGGGGGCTTAGGCAGTTTCCCGAGTGCCTCTCCGTAAGGACCTATTCGTTGAGAGACCACCTAGGACAACAGTACAACCATGAGACTAGAATGAGACACCCTTAGCTGATTAATTGGAGGAACTTGGGGGTGTTGTTTGCTTCGCCGTTGTGCCATCAATGGAGCTGGGGCATAGTGTTTGCTCTGCTAAGGGTGGGTGCCGAGGTTTATTCGATTTGGTTTTATTAGTCACCCACCTTAGGAAGGAGTACTGTGTTTGTATGATTGGCGAAACCTAACGGGCGGCTACACACTAGGAGAATCTTTGTAAAGGCTACATAGTGAATCCCTGGCCATTCACCTCGGTAGTGTGCAACCTCTGCAGTGTGCAAACCTAGGATGGAGAGGGATCATGACTTGTGGGTAAAGTGTGCAACCTCTGCAGAGTGTAAAAACTAGTATATCAGCCATGCTCACGGTTAAGAGCAGCCTTGGGATCATCTTTGATTAGAGCTACTCTCGATTCATTTATGTTGATAGTTTAATGATGATGGCTATAATTATGAAATTTGGTACTTTCCTCTTGGAGAAAGTGCTCTCTTTTGGGAATATCAACTTGGATTTTATGATAAAACTTGGCTTCTATTAATGATAAATATCTGACCAACTAAAAGCAACTGCTTTGAGCTTAACCCCACATACAGCTAGCCCACTTCAGCCAAACATGACATTTGATGAGCATGTTGATGTGTACTCACCCTTGCTTAAACACCAAACACTAGGTTGTCCCTATTGCAACCATTGCTCAAGAGAAGATGAAGGAAATGCTGAGGATTTCCAGGAGTTTCAGGATTTCAAGGAATTCTAATCTAGACTAGCGACGAACCCCTAGTCGGTTGCCTATGAAGGCCTTATCTTACTACATTTCGTTCAGCACTGTTGGAACTTGCTCTCCTGAGCAAGATGATTCAATGGGGGAGTGAAAGTAATGCAAACGAGGTTTTAGCTCAGGAAGGCAATTGCTCTGTTAATCCAGCCTCTCAAGGGCACTGTACGAGGGTATTTATAGGTGCCTGAGTGCCCAGCGTCTTGGATTAAGGACGCATGTGCCCTCAAGCGGCCAGGTTATCCCCGGAATATTCCTATAAAGCAGGGTTACAGACTGTAATTACAGAGAAGCCTTTACAAATTAGGCCTGTAATGCGCAGCGGCCACGCGGGGCCTGTTACAATGGGTCGAATTGCACGTGGGCCTTTGTGTTGGACGATTCTGCGGGATGGGGCGACCTCGTCGTAGGCCTTCGTCCCTCGACGTGTTGGACGAAGGGTGGAGACTGCCAGTCGTCTTGCTTCCGTTGGTGCAGTGAGATTGGCGAATGCATCGAGCGAAGGATAGCGTCTTCGCCTTCGCCCCAACATTTGCCCTCCGAGGGACCAGTTCGACTAAGTCATCTGGTGCCGAAGGCGTCGCTAGATGGTGGAGACGCTGCCCTCGCTCGAAGTGGTTCTGCGGGGGTTTTTGATATGACCGTTGATTGACGCCGCACTGTTGGATTGAGTGTGGCGGAACCACCCGAATTATTCCAGCTTAAGTGCCCAAGTCACACCCTTAAGGGCAGTAACGCACTTAAACAGGAATAACCCGTCAGTCCCTCGGATCTAGTCCGATAAAGCCACTTAACCAGGATCGAATACCACTAGCTCACACGAAGGTGAGGCACAGAGAAATACAATAAAACATAATACCACAAATTTATTAAGTATCAATAGTGATTACATTATCGGAGTTTCAAAAACAATAAACATAAATTTTAATGCAGCGGAAATAACTAACGGAGAAAACCGAGTAACATGGCGAAGTCTGGCCACGCTACTCCTCCTAGTCCTCTCTTGCGAAAGCAGTAACCCACTCGACCGTCTATCCCGGTGGCAGGGATGGAGGCCAAGTCACACCAGCAACCAATCATCCTAAGGAGTACCTGCAAAAATTGTGCCACAAGCAAGGCTGAGTATACTAATACTCAGCTAGACTTACCCGGTGTGAGGAGTCTACTCCTCTACCTCTAGACATGCAGCTGTTTGGCTGAGGGGTTTGGTTTGCCAAAAGCACTAGCTGAGTCTAAAATCAAGTTTTAGCTTTTCAAGTTTTAGTATGATCCTTTTAAACTAGATGAGTACCTAGCTACTCATACATGATATCAAACATTTTTAAGCAATCAACCTTTTTGCCAGTCAACTCATTTCCACTTATTACTCAATGTAGCAGCATGTATCAAGAAGTCTCATTAGCTGCGAGAAGCAGACGATTCGAATCGAGTTTTTAAACCTTGCAAGGTAAACCTAAACACACGACGTGGCCAGGCACTCCGTCCCCACACACATCAACCGTCCTCATCGATTCCTCGTCAGCAGATCAGGGCTCACCGCCTTGGCGTACAATGCCTCACTGACCCCGACTGCCGTCGTGCAGTGACCGCACTTGTACCCACCATAACCGGAATGGGAGACCACGTCTCAGGTCGCGTGAGGGGTAAAGTCTACTGCCAGGTTCAATCAGGTACTAGGCTTACCGATTTACCATATTTCTCGGCATGTGCTTAGTACGTTCAAATGCTTGACTCACGGTACCACACCTTAATCCTTATTCCAATTTTTATCCTGTAGACAACCAATCCCCATGGATGGTTGCCCACAAACCAACATCAATATGATAATAAGTGGATACAGCCAATTCCTGACCTCGCGCGAGTGCTAGAAAAATCACTCGACTTCTACCGAGATCCTAATTAATAAAGTAGCTACTCGACTTAGCATACTAGTATTCATCTCAATGGGGTTCCTGAGATCATGCAACTAAGGTTTCACACAACTCCTACACTTAAGTGCACAATCAATCCTACAATCATTAAGTATAGTAAAATAGCATAAATAACAGGTTATGCATAAACCGGGGCTTGCCTTCCAAAGCAGTGGCAGGCAGGTCCTCTGGTGCAGGCTCTGGTGCTGGATCTGGGGCTACCTCCTGAGCAGCTCCTTGCTCCGGCACGAGGACGTACTCTCCGTTAGCAAGGTTACAGTCTATCAAAATGCAATGAACATGTATGTCATGATTATGCAGGATTTAATAACATTACGCTAAGAGAAGAAAAACTAAGTTAATGAGTAACTTAGGGTTTCTGGGTCATACGTGGCTTTTAATGGTTTATGCTTATCACTTCTAGGTTTAGGTTTTTGCTAGGGATAGGCACATGGAATTGGTATGGCCTCTACATATTTCAGTGGACAAGTTATAAAGGGTTTTAGGATGACACAAATTTTCTATTATTCATCTTTCCCTTTTCTTTATTTTCTTTTTATGGTTTCTAGTGTAGGTTTGAACTACGACAGTGGTTTAATATTTCCCAGAAATTCTGTAAAAATTACAGTGGGCTGCTATGGGTCACTATAGCCTTATTCTAGGAATTTGGGGTTTAAAATAAAAGGCTATGCTTTAGACAAAAATGACAAAAGTTGTGTAAAATGGGCCACTTTGCACTACATCTCTTAAATAGGGTTGGGTTATGCCCTAAGGGTTATTTTTGTTGGCATCTAACAGTAATAATAGGCTTCTGTGCCAAAAACCACAGAAAGCTAAGGGATGGTTATTTAGTTATGATTTTCTAAAGTTAAATGCCAAAAAGGCACTCTCTACTACATTATTATTTGAAAAATGTCAAACAGCAGATTTCATATTTCTCCTAGGTTCCTAATAACAAAACATTAATTATTCCAAAGGTTGGGGTGTTTTCACCTTGGGGTTATTTTTGTAGGGTTTTTCTAAGTTTTCCTTGTTTTCTAAAAATAAAAGGGATCCTACTTATTTCATACTAAACCAGGGTGTAATAGATTTTTCTAGTAAACTACATTGAATAAGTACTCTAACAAAAATGGGGGTGCCCTCTGGTTCATTATTTAAATCACCTTTTCTATTTTTCTTAACCTTAAGCATATTGTAAATTAAATGGCAAAAACTAACTTAATGGGTTGGACAGAGAGTTTTAGCATTTTTAAACAAGTCAGTAGGTGGATATAAACTTCTCCAAATTTTTCTAACCCTAGTCAAATAGTGCAACTATTTTTATCCTATTATTTAGCTTTTGATCAAAACAATAATTAAATCAGAACCTTATAGTTTTCTGTAGTACATAAGGGTTTTATATTTTTCCTAAGCAGTTTACCTTATTTAAAGTCTGACAAAATTGGTTTGACCAAATTTGGATGAATAAAACAGAAGTTATGAATTAGTAAAGTTCTGTTCAAATTTAAAATCAGATTTAATAAAGGTTTTCTGGAAAAGCAGTTTACACCGAGGACCCTAGGTTATTTCCAAACTAACTCTCTCAGTTATACCCCCGCGCTACTATTCATTTGAGTCTCTGACATTTCACAAAACCCCCAGACTTCTTTCCTTCTCCTCCGCGGTCCTTCCCTAGGTTTAAACAGTATCCGCAAGAAAGAAAAGGGTGGCGCGGCTTACCGACAGCGAGATAGGTCCGGCGAGGGGCGGGGCTTGCTCGGGGAGGCTCTGGCAGTCACAGCGATGTACGGCTCGACGGCGGGGATGGCCGGAATCACTCGGTCCACGTGCGCGGGCGGGTGTCCTCGTCGGCGACGGGTGTGCCGGCCAAATCACGGCGATCTGGTTCAATCCAATGGCACGGTGAGCTTCACGGGGTGACGTAGAGACTGTGTGCACAAGGAATCGGAAAATGGTTCAGTGGATTACCCGGTCCACGCACTCCGGTGGGGTTGTGAACTCCGACGACCGTGGACTGGCCTCTCCGGCGAAGCAGGCTTCGATTCCTCGCTCGGGGAGCTTCACCGAGGTGTGCTCAATCGTCTCCGAGGGTTGGACAGGGTTGGGAAAGGCTGGGCTGGCCAGTTTACGGCGGCAGGGGCTCGGGTGGCCGCGGACACGACGTGAACGGGCAAACTACGGTGAGTTGAGCTCCGGTGAGGTTTGAGCGTGCGCGGAAGAGTGTGGTCGACGCCCGAGCGGGCTTTATAGGCGCGGGCGCGGGCCATGGCGTCGGCTGGCCTTTGGCGCGACGCGGGGCGCGCGCGGGCGTGCTCTGGCGTGCGCAGAGCGCGTCGAACACGTGGAGCTTTTCTTCTGCCCGTGTTCCACAGCTCACCCAAGTCACAAACGTGCGAATCTTGGCAAAAATCCGGCGCAAGTCTTTTCCTGGCACCTAGGGCTGTTTCTCATCCGTGAGTTGCCATGGCAGATATGGCCTAGGTAGGGAGATCTTTGGTCGCCAAATCAGGTATGTCACTCTGCCCACCTCGTGACAAAAACCATGCCAAGGCATGTCAAACGTCAAGGTCTCGGGCTCAACGTTTTCTAGTGGGTGCCTTAGGTGGTATGCCACATTTTTGGTATAGAACATAGGTGGTTTTGGTGCCATCTTCAAGGTGAACACGGTTGATCTTTAGTGTAGGTGTAGTTTTTGACTTAGAGGGAATTAGAGAGCTCTAGCTCTCTCTCCACTTAAGGAATGGATTTGGGGTTTCTCCAGGGGTCTTTTTGCAACATTACCTTCCCATCTTTGCTGGTTATAAAGTTATTTAAAGTTTGGTTAAAGATTAACTCATAATTTGCACATTTGCTTACTCTCTCCTCCCTCTTAACCATGGTTTTGGAAGATAGGGTTCAAGATAGGTCTTGGGTTTTCCCCCCTCTTGCCCAAGGTAGTAAGTGCACAAAAGTTTGAGTGATGCTTCTTTAGGTCTTTAGCAAATCTTGGTTAACACATGGTCTCCAAGGTTCTTATGTTCTCCTTAAGTTCTTACCACATGTGATTACAGTTCTTAGTACCAAAGTGTGCTCTAGCCATGGTAACACCTGAGGTGTTATAGCCCTCCCCCCTTAAAGGAATCTCGTCCCGAGATTTTAGGCAGCGTCCTCTAGAGGGGTGCTACGAAGGCACGTTGGTGTGATGTTCCTTCTTTTGTTCAAGTTTCTCTAGTTAACTGCTCTTCGAATGTCATTCTCTTTGCAACTTCAGAAGGAAGCCCTTTTTAAGTTAAATCCACAACTTAGACTATCCTTGCTATCTAAGTTTTTCTTATAATTGTATTCAAAGGGCAGGTGGGGGTGGGGGTTTTGGGTTACGTACCGACTCCTTTGGGCAGAAAGTCGGGGAAGCGGGAGCGTAGAAAATCCTCCGTCTCCCATGTAGCTTCTTCTGCTGAATGGTGACTCCACTGAACTTTATACATTCTGATTGACCTTGCCCGTGTTGATCTCTCCTTCTGATCCAATACCTTGACGGGGTACTCTTGATAGGACAAGTCTGGTTCTATCTCAATGCCCGGTTCCGGTAGCACTTCAGTGGGTAGGCGAACACATTTCCGCAGCTGAGATACATGGAACACATTGTGAACTGCTGACATGTGGGGTGGCAATTCCAATTGATAGGCTATGGGTCCACAAGCTTCCTTGATCTCGTAGGGTCCAATGTAGCGAGGAGCTAACTTGCCCTTGATCCCGAATCTCTGGACACCCCTGGTGGATGATACCTTAAGATAAACATGATCTCCCACCTCAAACTGTAGAGGCTTCCGTCTCTTGTCATGATAGCTCTTTTGTCTGGCCTGAGCAGCTTCTAAGTTCTTCTTGATGATTCTGACCTTTGCCTTTGCGTCAAGTACCAAATCTGGCCCAAAGATTTCTCTCTCTCCAGCTTGAGACCAATTCAGCGGGGTTCTGCATCTTCTCCCGTATAAAGCTTCAAAAGGTGCCATCTTTAGACTGGACTAATAGCTGTTATTATAGGAAAATTCTGCCAAGGAAAGACACTTGTCCCAATCTTTTCCGTAGTGCAGTACACATGCCCTTAACATATCTTCCAAAATCTGGTTTACCCTTTCTGTCTAGCCATCTGTTTGGGGATGGTATGCTGAGCTTCGTATGACATGGGTCCCAACTGATTCCTGCAATTGTTCCCAAAATCGTGCCACAAATGGTGCTCCTCTGTCTGAGACTATAGTCCTTGGTATCCCATGCAAACGAACTACCTGGTCGATGTAGATTTCTGCATACTTCTCTGTCCTGTGGGTGGTGTGTACTGGCAAGAAGTGAGCGGTCTTGGTCAACCTGTCCACAATAACCCAAATGGAATCATGGTGCCTGGAGGTATTGGGCAATCCTATGATAAAGTCCATGCAAATGTCCTCCCATTTCCAAGATGGGATGGGAAGGGGTTGCAAAGG
Source organism: Zea mays (assembly GCF_902167145.1). Lineage (NCBI taxonomy): Eukaryota > Viridiplantae > Streptophyta > Magnoliopsida > Poales > Poaceae > Zea > Zea mays. The sequence goes on from NC_050099.1 coordinate 77,521,209, forward strand.
GCCTACTGCCTTCAAATGACTAGCTTTGATCCTCTGGCAGGTGTCACACTCGAATATGTACTTGGCAATTTCCCTCTTCATTCTGGTCCACCAATATAAAGATCTGAGATCATGGTACATCTTGTTGCTACCAGGGTGCATGGAGAATTTGGAAAGGTGAGCTTTATCCAATATCTTCTTTCTGAGCTCAGGGTCCTTGGGAACAACTAATCGATCTCCAAACCATAAAATTCCCTTGCTGTCCTGACGGAAGCACTTGTATTTTTCTGCCTTTTGCTTGATCATTTCCTTGATCACCTGAACACCCTTGTCTTCAATCTGTGCCCTGACTATTTGCTCTTGCAATGTGGGCTCCACCGAGATATAGTTTAGGCCACCAGAAGAAACAACTTCCAGGTTCAATTTGCACAACTCATCACACAGGGTGGTAACTCTCGCATCCATGTTCATACAATTGCACTAGGCCTTTCTGCTCAAGGCATCTGCCACAACATTGGCTTTACCAGGATGGTAATGCACCTCTAAATCATAATCCTTGATTAACTCCAACCATCTCCTCTGCCTCATGTTCAAATCTGCCTGAGTGAAGATGTATTTGAGACTCTTGTGATCAATGTAGATGTTATAGTGAGCTCCCATCAAGTAGTGTCTCCATATCTTAAGAGCATGAACCACATCTGCCAATTCCAGATCATGTGTAGGGTAGTTCTGCTCATGGGGTCTGAGTGCTCGGGAAGCATAAGCAATGACTCTGTTATCTTGCATTAAGACACATCCCAATCCCGTACCAGAAGCATCACAATAAACCTCAAATGGCTTGGTGCTATCAGGTTGAGCCAGCACTGGGGCTGTTGTCAGATGCTGCCTCAAAGTATGAAAGGCATCATCGCACTTTTGGCTCCAATCATACTTGACTCCCTTCTTTAACAGTTCAGTCATTGGTTTGGCAATTCTGGAGAAATCCAGAATAAATCGTCGATAATACCCTGCCAATCCCAGAAAACTCCGAATTTGCTTCACTGTAGTCGGGGGTTTCCAATTCATCACCTCTTGCACCTTCTCAGGATCAACTGATATCCCATCCTGCGAAATGGTGTGACCCAAGAATTTAATCTCCTTCAGCCAAAACTCACATTTAGACAACTTAGCATAAAGACAATGATCGCCCAGTCGCTGAAGCACGATGTGCAGATGCTCAGTATGTTCGTCTTCATTCTTGGAATAGACCAGAATATCATCAATGAAAACGACTACGAACTTGTCCAATTCTGGCATAAACACTGAGTTCATCAGGTACATAAAATAAGCCGGGGCATTGGTCAGCCCAAAAGACATCACCAAAAACTCATAAAGCCCATATCTGGTTGAGAAAGCAGTCTTGGGAATATCACCGGCATGAATCTTGATTTGATGGTAACCTGAGCGAAGATCTATCTTGGAGAATACCTTGGCTACTACCAACTGATCGAACAGAACATCAATGTGGGGCAGTGGGTATTTGTTCTTGATAGTCACCGCATTGAGAGGGCGATAGTCAACACACATTCTCAAACTCTCATCCTTTTTCTTCACGAATAAGGCTGGGCATCCCCATGGTGAAGTACTTGGGCGAATAAACCCCTTGTCCAACAATTCTTGCAATTGCTTTTTCAATTCTGCCAATTCCGCGGGAGGCATCCTATAGGGTCTCTTGGAGATAGGAGCAGTCCTGGGTTGCAATTCTATGGCGAACTCAATGTCTTGGTCAGGCGGCATCCCAGGCAATTCATCCGGAAAAACATCTGAGTAGTCACAGACCATTGGGATCTTTTCCACTGGGGATTCTATCATAACGAAGGCACAAGAACGGGTACATCCCTGGTCAGGCAAATATAGTGTAGTTTCACCACAAGTTGGTGAGTGCACCTCAATGGCCCTAGCTGCAATATCAATAACTGCTTGGTGCCTGGTTAACCAGTCAGTTCCCAATATAATATCCACGCTATCCAAACCCAAAATGAGGAGGGTGGTTTTAATTACATGACTACCAAGTTTTATGGGCACATGTCTGTTGACTTGATAGGTGGCAACCCTGACCCCTGGTGTTGAAATTGTGATACCCCCATTGGTGTGGTGAAAAGACAACTGGCACTTGGCACTAAATTTGGCACTGATGAAACTATGCGATGCACCAGAATCAAAAAGAATAATAGCAGGATAATTCAAAACTGTAAAGATACCAGTCATGACGGGTGCTCCCTCTGGAATATCAGCCATGGCGGTGAAGTTTAGCCTGCCCTGCCTCACTTGCACCTTCTGCCTCTTGCCTTGATTCTGATTAACATTCTGCCCCTGCCTCTGCTGGTTCCTGGGGCAATTCTTGGCATAGTGTCCGGTGTTGCCGCAAGTGAAACACCTGTTGTCATTTGCCTGGTGATACTGCTGCTGCTGCTGATATTTCCTCTGAGCTGGAAACTGGGTGCGGTTGGGTGCCTGCTGCTGCTGCTGCTGTGGTCGGATCACCCATCTTCCTTGCTGCTGCTGGGGTCCCCTGTTCTGAGTGTCGGACACAATCCTGAAGCGCTGTGGCTGAGCGGAGGGTCCTGCCACAGGGGTCTTCCTCTTCTTTTCTGCCTGTCGGGCTGTGATGCAGTCCTCCTGGGAGATAGCCATGTTGACCAGCTCATTGTAGCTGTTGGCCCTGACGGTGTTGAGACGGTCACGGAGCTTAGTGCTGAGCCCCCTCCTGAACCTGTCTCTCTTCTTCTCGTCCGTATCTGCATGATACCCAGCATACTGGCACAAGTCATTAAAAGCCTGAGCATACTGCAACACTGTCCTGCTGCCCTGAGTGAGTGCCAGAAACTCGTTGAGCTTTCGGTCCATAATCCCGGCTGGTATGTGGTGTCCTCTAAAAGCTGCCTTGAACTCTCTCCATTCCACCTCTCGGTCCGCTGGCTGCATAGCAAGAAAATGGTCCCACCAAGTCCTTGCGGGTCCGCGAAGCTGCTGGATGGCGAACCTGACTTTAGTGACCTCTGAACAAGCTCCATGGAGTAGCGGGAATTTGGATTCCACTACTCTCAACCACACATCTGCATCAAGTGGGTCCTTGGCCCTTGTGAACAATGGAGGCTGGGTACTGAGGAATTCCTGGTAGGTAGCTGCCGCGGGGTGACGCTGATGGTCTCCACCACCATAGTGCTGAGGTGGTGGCTGACGCTGAGCCAGCTGCCTCAAGATCTCATTCTGCTGAGCCATTAGCTCCTGCAGAGTGGGAGGCGGTGGCGGCGGTGGAGGAACGCGCTTATTCTGGCCACGGCGCTATCTCCCGGCCATCTGAAAAATCACATATATACTTAATACCATATCTCCAAGTTCAAGGTTTAATCGCGGCGAAAGAGTCAAAAGCAAATTGATAGATTCCGACATAAACCAAAAAGCATAAACTTTCCGTCCAAATTTAAAACTGACATCATCCATCAACCATGCTTCCAAAAGAGTTTATCACGGTTACATCAATGGTCCCAAAAAGACTCAACTCTACCTAGCCTAGTACCCTATGGGTGCAAAAGCTAAGCTAGCTGCGAGGAGTCCTACCATCACCGACTTCTAACTCTATCCCTGATACCTAGTGAGCGAACGAGGCAACACTCGACTCGGGGGAAGGTGGTCTCCCGGAGCCAGCAGTGTCCACGCTGGAGGCAGGCTCCTCTCCTCCCTCGATGTCGACGTCCTCGTTGGCCTCCATATCCTAGATCTCCTGGTGATGCATATCCAGGTGCTCATTATCCTCAGCTAGCTGCTGCTGAGTGTTAAGGAGCTGATCCTCGAGAACCTCAATGGTGTTCTCCCTGGTCCCCACTAATTCCTCCAGCTCTTGGATCTCATGGGATAGCTGCTCCACCTGCAAGTCCTTTTCCACCATCTCAGTGGACAAATCAACCACGAGCTCCTCTCTGTTGTCCAGGGTGATCTTTGTTGCCTCCAACAATGCCATCAGATGGGACATCGCCTCACCACGCATCACTTGCAGACGGTACAGAGCATTCATGCACCGTACAGTCAAGTGCGCGGTCCGACCTGGGTAGATGGCCCAGATGTCCTTGGCATGCTCCACCCGATCCTTCCACATTGGGTCGTCCTCCCTCTCGGCGGGGAACAAGCCAATGGGGTGGGTAGCCAGCTCCAAGGGATGGAATCCGCAGAAAGTTGTCAACCCGTGCAGAGCAATCGCCTCTATCGTGTCCTCAGCCCGGTATCCAAAAGACTCAGAGTCCAATGAACGCCAGCCTAGCTGTAGGGGATGAGGCTCCAGGGTCATCCTCACCCTACAGCGGGGCACTCGATGCTTCTCAAACTGCTGCACCGCGTACTGAGGAGGCGTCGTGTATCCGGCCCCCTGAAGTACCTCCCACAAAATGCGGGGAAAGCCCTCCCGTGCTAGCCCGTCAGTGTGGGACAGTGCATTTCCGTCGTCTGAGGATCCGTGGGAAGCCATCTGTGTACGGTTAAGCGTAAGTAAAAGAAAAAGAATTATAAAAAGAACAAGCAAAATAAAACTCAGCTTCTCTCCGACTATAAAATGGTATTAGGATACTTAGTTGGTCATCATTTTGTTTTTAAGTCTTTACTCAATTATCCATTTGCTTAATTAAGAATGCATGCATGCTCGTCCTGAACGACCTCTCATTAATGTAAAGGGAATGGGGAAGAACTCCCATCCTTTAAAGTGGCCTGTAGGGCCTAATCACTTAGCCACCTAGCTACCCTTCTATCATCCTAAGGCTTCACGTCCTAGGTCTATCCTTATCGTCCTGACGATCTATCCAACTTTGGTTTCTAAGCAAATTTTACTTTAGAAAAGGTTGGAATCATGACTTATTAACTTCTCTGTGATGGTATTCGCTCCGATACCAGCTGTGGCGGAACCGCCCGAATTATTCCAGCTTAAGTGCCCAAGTCACACCCTTAAGGGCAGCAACACACTTAAACAGGAATAACCCGTCAGTCCCTCGGATCTAGTCCGATAAAGCCACTTAACCAGGATCGAATACCACTAGCTCACACGAAGGTGAGGCACAGAGAAATACAATAAAACATAATACCACAAATTTATTAAGTATCAATAGTGATTACATTATCGGAGTTTCAAAAACAATAATCATAAATTTTAATGCAGCAGAAATAACTAACGGAGAAAATCGAGTAACATGGTGAAGCCTGGCCACGCTACTCCTCCTGGTCCTCTCTTGCGAAAGCAGTAACCCACTCGACCGTCTATCCCGGTGGCAGGGATGGAGGCCATGTCACACTAGCAACCAATCATCCTAAGGAGTACCTGCAAAAATTGTGCCACAAGCAAGGCTGAGTATACTAATACTCAGCTAGACTTACCCGGTGTGAGGAGTCTACTCCTCTACCTCTAGACATGCAGCTGTTTGGCTGAGGGGTTTGGTTTGCCAAAAGCACTAGCTGAGTCTAAAATCAAGTTTTAGCTTTTCAAGTTTTAGTATGATCCTTTTAAACTAGATGAGTACCTAGCTACTCATACATGATATCAAACATTTTTAAGCAATCAACCTTTTTGCAAGTCAACTCATTTCCACTTATTACTCAATGTAGCAGCATGAATCAAGCAGTCTCATTAGCTGCGAGAAGCAGACGATTCGAATCGAGTTTTTAAAACTTGCAAGGTAAACCTAAACACATGACGTGGCGAGGCACTCCGTCCCCACACACATCAACCGTCCCCATCGATTCCCCGTTAGTAGATCAGGGCTCACCGCCTTGGCGTACAATGCCTCACTGACCCCGACTGCCGTCGTGCAGTGACCGCACTTGTACCCACCATAACCGGAATGGGAGACCACGTCTCAGGTCGCGTGAGGGGTAAAGTCTACTGCCAGGTTCAATCAGGTACTAGGCTTACCGATTTACCATATTTCTCGGCATGTGCTTAGTACGTTCAAACGCTTGACTCACAGTACCACACCTTAATCCTTATTCCAATTTTTATCCTGTAGACAACCAATCCCCATGGATGGTTGCCCACAAACCAACATCAATATGATAAGAAGTGGATACAACCAATTCCTGACCTCGCGCGAGTGCTAGAAAAATCACTCGACTTCTACCGAGATCCTAATTAATAAAGCAGCTACTCGACTTAGCATACTAGTATTCATCTCAATGGGGTTCCTGAGATCATGCAACTAAGGTTTCACACAACTCCTACACTTAAGTGCACAATCAATCCTACAATCATTAAGTATAGTAAAATAGCATAAATAACAGGTTATGCATAAACCGGGGCTTGCCTTCCAAAGCAGTGGCAGGCAGGTCCTCTGGTGCAGGCTCTGGTGCTGGATCTGGGGCTACCTCCTGAGCAGCTCCTTGCTTCGGCACGAGGACGTACTCTCCGTCAGCAAGGTTACAGTCTATCGAAATTCAATGAACATGTATGTCATGATTATGCAGGATTTAATAACATTACGCTAAGAGAAGAAAAACTAAGTTAATGAGTAACTTAGGGTTTCTGGGTCATACGTGGCTTTTAATGGTTTATGCTTATCACTTCTAGGTTTAGGTTTTTGCTAGGGATAGGCACATGGAATTGGTATGGCCTCTACATATTTCAGTGGACAAGTTATAAAGGGTTTTAGGATGACAAAAAATTTCCATTATTCATCTTTCCCTTTTCTTTATTTTCTTTTTATGGTTTCTAGTGTAGGTTTGAACTACGACAGTGGTTTAATATTTCCCAGAAATTCTGTAAAAATTACAGTGGGCTGCTATGGGTCACTATAGCCTTATTCTAGGAATTTGGGGTTTAAAATAAAAGGCTATGCTTTAGACAAAAATGACAAAAGTTGTGTAAAATGGGCCACTTTGCACTACATCTCTTAATTAGGGTTGGGTTATGCCCTAAGGGTTATTTTTGTTGGCATCTAACAGTAATAATAGGCTTTTGTGCCAAAAACCACAGAAAGCTAAGGGATGGTTATTTAGTTATGATTTTCTAAAGTTAAATGCCAAAAAGGCACTCTCTACTACATTATTATTTGAAAAATGTCAAACAGCAGATTTCATATTTCTCCTAGGTTCCTAATAACAAAACATTAATTATTCCAAGGGTTGGGGTGTTTTCACCTTGGGGTTATTTTTGTAGGGTTTTTCTAAGTTTTCCTTGTTTTCTAAAAATAAAAGGGATCCTACTTATTTCATACTAAACCAGGGTGTAATAGATTTTTCTAGTAAACTACATTGAATAAGTACTCTAACAAAAATGGGGGTGCCCTCTGGTTCATTATTTAAATCACCTTTTCTATTTTTCTTAATCTTAAGCATATTGTAAATTAAATGGCAAAAACTAACTTAATGGGTTGGGCAGAGAGTTTTAGCATTTTTAAACAGGTCAGTAGGTGGATATAAACTTCTCCAAATTTTTCTAACCCTAGTCAAATAGTGCAACTATTTTTATTCCTATTATTTAGCTTTTGATTAAAACAATAATTAAATCAGAACCTTATAGTTTTCTGTAGTACATAAGGGTTTTATATTTTTCCTAAGCAGTTTACCTTATTTAAAGTCTGACAAAATTGGTTTGACCAAATTTGGATGAATAAAACAGAAGTTATGAATTAGTAAAGTTCTGTTCAAATTTAAAATCAGATTTAATAAAGGTTTTCTGGAAAAGCAGTTTACACCGAGGACCCTAGGTTATTTCCAAACTAACTCTCTCAGTTATACCCCGCGCTACTATTCATTTGAGTCTCTGACATTTCACAAAACCCCTCAGACTTCTTTCCTTCTCCCCCGCGGTCCTTTCCTAGGTTTTAACAGTATCCGCAAGAAAGAAAAGGGTGGCGCGGCTTACCGGTGGCGAGATAGGTCCGGCGAGGGGCGGGGCTGGCTCGGGGAGGCTCTGGCGGTCACAGCGATGTACGGTTCGACGGCGGGGATGGCCGGAATCGCTCGGTCCACGTGCACAGGCGGGTGTCCTCGTCGGCGGCGGGTGTGCCGGCCAAATCACGACGATCAGGTTCAATCCAATGGCACGGTGAGCTTCATTGGGTGACGTAGAGACTGTGTGCACAAGGAATCGGAAAATGGTTCAGTGGATTACCCGGTCCACGCACTCCGGCGGGGTTGTGAACTCCGGCGACCGTGGACTGGCCTCTCCGGCGAAGCAGGCTTCGATTCCTCGCTCGGGGAGCTTCACCAAGGTTTGCTCAATCGTCTCCGAGGGTTGGACAGGGTTGGGAAAGGCTGGGCTGGCCGGTTTACGGCGGCAGGGGCTCGGGTGGCCGCGGACACGCCGTGAACGGGCAAACTACGGTGAGTTGAGCTCCGGTGAGGTTTGAGCGTGCACGGAAGAGTGTGGTCGACGCCCGAGCGGGCTTTATAGGCACGGGCGCGGGCCATGGCGTCGGCTGGCCTTTGGCGCGACGCGGGGTGCGCGTGGGCATGCTCTGGCGTGCGCAGAGTGCGTCGAACACGTGGAGCTTTTCTTCTGCCCGTGTTCCATAGCTCACCCAAGTTGCAAACGTGCGAATCTTGGCAAAAATCCGGCGCGAGTCTTTTCCTGGCACCTAGGGCTGTTTCTCATCCGTGAGTTGCCATGGCAGATATGGCCTAGGTAGGGAGATCTTCGGTCGCCAAATCAGGTATGTCACTCTGCCCACCTCGCGACAAAAACCATGCCAAGGCATGTCAAACGTCAAGGTCTCGGGCTCAACTTTTTCCAGTGGGTGCCCTAGGTGGTATGCCACATTTTTTGTATTGAACATAGGTGGTTTTGGTGCCATCTTCAAGGTGAACATGGTTGATCTTTAGTGTAGGTGTAGTTTTTGACTTAGAGGGAATTAGAGAGCTCTAGCTCTCTCTCCACTTAAGGAATGGATTTGGGGTTTCTCCAGGGGTCTTTTTGCAACATTACCTTCCCATCTTTGCTGGTTATAAAGTTATTTAAAGTTTGGTTAGAGATTAACTCATAATTTGCACATTTGCTTACTCTCTCCCCCCTCTTAACCATGGTTTTGGAAGATAGGGTTCAAGAGAGGTCTTGGGTTTTCCCCCCTCTTGCCCAAGGTAGTAAGTGCACAAAAGTTTGAGTGATGCTTCTTTAGGTCTTTAGCAAATCTTGGTTAACACATGGTCTCCAAGGTTCTTTTGTTCTCCTTAAGTTGTTACCACATGTGATTACAGTTCTTAGTACCAAAGTGTGCTCTAGCCATGGTAACACCTGAGGTGTTACATTGAGGGTTTCCCGAAGCGTCGCGTCCTGTGTATAAAAGGGGATGGGGGCGGCGCAGGTTGAAATTTACCTTTCCGCGCGCCGCGAAAACCCTAACCTCTTTTTCAAACTGCTCACTTGCTCGCCTGCCCTCCTTGCTCCTGTTCGTCGGAGATCTGGCCCGCGTGAGGTAGACCGCACGCCGCCGCCAACAGTACGTAGCCATGCCGTCTTCCTCCTCGTCTGCTGCGACCACGCCGACGGCCGAGGCGTCGTCCCAAGATACCACGAGCATTGTGGCGGCGGCAGCGTTACGACCGGGTGATACGGTGGAATTCGGTGTTTCGCGGATGTCATCGGTCCGCGTGTAAGATATGCAACAGTTGGGATATTTCGGCGTCAGGGTTGGGCGTGTCTTAGGGGCAGAGGAGGTTCGCGAGCCCGGGGGCGAATTGGTTGTTTTTGAGGCATTTTTCATCGCTGGCCTTCGTCTGCCTGCACATCGTTTTGTGTCAGAGGTTCTGCAGAAGTTCGAAGTTCAGGTTCACCAGCTGACACCTAACGCCGTGGTGGCGCTGGCGAAGTACGTCTGGGCAACGACTTCGTATGGCGGTCAACCTTCGGTGGAAGTCTTCGCCAAGCAATACTGTCTGCACTGGCAGAAGAGAAAAATTGGACATAAGATTGCACAATTCGGATCGTGCACTTTGAAAGCATCTAGGCCCCTGGTTGGTTTTAGTGATTAATGACAACGTATTATTATATGTGACTAACGTGTGTTTTGCAGAGACAAATGGTAAGTTAGGTCGCATGACAGGTAGAAGTACTACAACGGTGAAAACAATCCCGGAGATAAGAACTCGAAGCGACGGCTAAAACGACGAAACAAAAGGTGAAGGTCTAAAGAGTCCGAGTGTCAGGAGATGTGGACACTCGCGATTTAGTTAGGTCTTTTATTCTTCTTTAGCCGTACTATAAAGAGGGGTTGTCGATGAGTAGTTTGACCAAGAGAGTTCTAGTGTAGTGTTGGTGCACAATCACACTCATACACAGTGCTAGGTGTCACTCTAGAACTCACACACAAGTTAGAGCGAAAACCGATTTGAAAATCAGCTGAAAAACAAGACTTAGGGTTTCTGGCTTTGGGGCACCGGACTGTCCGGTGTGCACCGGACTGTCCGGTGCACCCTCTGCCAGGTGGGACCAGGCTGGTTCACAGCAGAGCCTTCCCAGTCGCAGAAACCCGAGAGCGCTGCCTTCGGAGATGAATTTTAGTGGCACACCGGACATCGCACCGGACTGTCCGGTGTGCACCGGACAGTGGACTGTTCACTGTCCGGTGCGCCATGAGTCCAACGGCTCTGTGTCAGAACTAGCCGTTGGAAGTGACCGTTGGCGCACCGGTGGCGCACCGTTGGCGCACCGGTGGCGCACCGTTGGCGCACCGGTGGCGCACCGGACTGTCCGGTGCGCCATCGCGCAGCAAGTTTCCTGTAACGGCTAGTTGGTGGGTGAGGGCTATTTATACCCCTTCCACCCACCATATTCAATGTCTTGCACTCCACATTTATTCCAGCACCTTGGTAGAGTATTGCAAGCACCAAAAGCCTAGTGAGGAGATTAGAGAATCATAATCCGCGCTTGTTCCTCATTAGCGCTAGTGAGAGCCACCTAGAGCACACACCACTTGCATTAGGCTTCTCTTGGTCAAGCGAAAGTCTATGGCTTGTTACTCTTGGTGATCGGCATCACCTAGACGGCTTGGTGGCGTTGGGAGCTCGGTGATCACCGTGAAGATCTTGTTGGTGACCCGACTCAAGTTTGTAAGCGGTCTCGAGGGATCCACCGCGCCGGAGTGGCAAAGGATCATCTCGTAGTGAGCACTTGGTTCTTGCGAGGACCAAGGGGGAGCGATACCCTTGCGCGGGTGCTCCAACGAGGACTAGTGGAGAGTGCCGACTCTTCGATACCTCGGGAAAAATTGGAGGAGTCTTCTAAACTTTGCTTTACATTCCGCACTTAATTCAAGCTATTTACTTTGTGTATTTGTTTAGCAAGTATTTGAAGCATTGTTTTAGCCTTGTTACATTTCTAGTATTATTTTCTTAGTGCTAGTTGTTGGGGTGAAGTTGGGCTCTTGTTTAGCTCTTGCTTAGGTTTTAATTAGTGTTGATTTTTAGAAAAGCCCAATTCACCCCCCCTCTTGGGCATCGTGATCCTTTCAATTGGTATCAGAGCCTTGTTGCTCATAGATTAGCTTAACCGCTAGAGTTACGATGTCCGGTGGGGATGGACCTCCTCCCGTTTTTGATGGTGACGATTTTCCTTATTGGAAAATTCGTATGGAAGCATACTTAGAGGCTATAGACATTGGTGTCTATAAAGCCGCCACACAAGGGTTTCCCCAACCTAGAGATCCCACAAATCTTGTAGGTGATGAGTTCAATTATGAGAAATGGAATGCGAAGGCCAAAAACACCCTTTTTAGAGGCCTTTGCAAAGATGTGTTCAATAGAGTTCGGAATCATAAAAATGCTCATGATTTGTGGATGGACATTTGTGCTCTACACGAAGGAACTAGAAGTGAACGTGAGGAAAGATATCACATAGCTATGCGAAAGTTAAATTCTTTTGAAATGCTTGCTAATGAAAATGCAAACGCTATGTACTCACGACTTAATATTCTTGTAGAGGAAGTCAATGGATTGGGGCTTACTCAAATCTCACAACCGGATGTTGTGAGGAAGATTCTCAGTGTCCTCCCAATAGACAAATATGGACACATTGTCACTGTGCTACATCAAATGGATCTTTCGGTTACCACACCTACACAAATTTTGGGAAAGATCAATGCCCATGAAATGTACATGCACATCAACGACAAAGAAGAATCATCTTCCAAAAGAAAGGATTTGGCCCTCAAAGCAAATCATGAAAGAAAAGGAAAAGCAAAAATACAAGTTGAGGAAGAATCCTCAAGTGATGATGACCTTGATGCAAACATTGCCTTGATGGTAAGGAAGACCACCAAGATGTTGAAGAAGCTAAATAGAGAAGGCATCAAATTTGATTCAAGGAAGAAGAAGTTCTTTTCCAACAAAAGAAAGCCCATCTCTGAGATGGACTGCTACAACTGTGGTGAGCTTGGTCATCTTGCTCATCAATGCAACAAGCCCAAGAAGAACAAGTTCAAGGGCAAGAAAGAAGATGACAGTGATGATGAAAAGAAGGAAAAGAAATTCTTCAAGAGGAAGGATGGGAAGCAAAAGAGGTTCCACAAGAAGAAGAATGGAAAGGCCTATATTGTTGGTGACTGGCTCACCGACGTCGAATCATCAAGTGGATCTTCTTCAAGTGAAGAAGAGGATGATGAAAAAGTTGCGGCCATCGCCGGGGACTTCTCTTCACCACCACCATCGCCATCATCCACTTCTCACCTGTGCCTTATGGCTAAGGGTGAACGAAAGGTACAAAATGATATTGATGATGATAGTGATAGTGATAGTGATGAAGAATTTGCTTCACCTTCATATGATGAGTTAGCTGACTTACTTAAAGAATATACTCAAATCATTAGAAAGTCAAAAGCTAAATGTGATAGGTTGAAAAATGAAAATGAATCTTTAAATGCCAAGTATGACATAGTTATAAAGGCTAGTGATGAAATAAAAGAAGAAAATAAAACTATGTCATCAACTGTAAATGAGCTCACAATCTCCCTAAAAGATGCTAAGGAAAAATATGACAAATTAAATGAAGCTAATAGGGAGTTGCAAAATAGACTAGTTAAGATCAAGGAAGACTATACTCAAATTAAATTTGATCATGACAATCTTCTTGTTGAAAATGAACTTTTATCTTGCAAAACACATGAGGCTATTAACCCTGTTGTTAAGCTTGATGTAGCAACCTCATGTGATGATTTGATTCAAGAAGAGCAAACTAGTCTACATGCTGAATTGACTGAAAAAGTTGAAGTCCTGACTTTAGACAACCAAAAATTGAAGAATTATTTGACTGATGCAACTACTAGAGGAAAAGTTGCTATTGAGAACAATGATTTCAACAATGAGTTGGCAGTGGATAATCAAAGGCTTAAGAATGAGGTCAAGAAACTAAAAAGTGAAAATGAACATCTTGCAACAAGTGTGCAAAAGTTCAACAAGGGTCAATACCTCCAAAATGAGCTGCTTATGAACACTGTTATGAAAAATAACAAGAGTGGTATTGGATACAATGCTTTTGTGCAAAAGAAATCTATCACTCAATACAAGCCAAAGCAGACTCACAAGCCTATCAAATGCTTTGAGTGTGGAAATGAAGGTCATTTTGCCCACAACTGCAAAGCTAAACCACCAACTCCCTTGCCTAAGCACTCAAGACCATTTGCTTTCAATGCTCACTATGTTCTAAGAAAGGTTGCAAATGGAAAGATTAAGGTTACATTCCTAGGTCCACCAAATAAGAGTAGACCTAGACAAATCTGGGTGGCAAAGTCCTTAATTGAGAGAGTCACTGGTCCTATGCAATATAGGGCTCTCAAAACTCAAGCTTGAATTGTCTGTGAATGTAGGTGAACTACAAGACCGGTGGGAGCCATTGGGTTATTGACAGTGGATGCACACAACATATGACAGGCAACCCACGGATGTTCACCTCATTAGATGAGAATGTTGATGGTCAAGATAAAATCACATTTGGAGACAACTCAAAAGGAAAAGTACAAGGACTTGGCAAGGTGGCAATCTCAAATGACTTATCAATATCAAATGTTCTCTTAGTTGCACCTTTGAGCTTCAATTTATTATCAGTGGGACAACTCTGTGATCTTGGACTTCAATGCTTATTCACTCCATCAGAGGTTATTGTAACAAAAATGGATGATGAATCAATGGTATTCAAGGGTTTTAGATACAACAACCTCTACTTAGTGGATTTCACTTCAGAAGATGCAGACTTAAGAACTTGCCTCTTCACCAAAGCTTCTCTTGGATGGCTTTGGCATAGGAGGCTTGCACATGTTGGGATGAGCACACTCAAGAAGGTATTAAAGAAAGATATGGTTAGAGGATTAAAGGATGTGGTATTTGAAAAGGACAAGCCATGCAGTGCATGTCAAGCTGGAAAGCAGGTTGCTAATACACATCCCACTAAAGCTTTCATGTCAACATCAAGGCCACTGGAACTACTTCATATGGATTTATTTGGACCTACAAATTATGTCAGTGCCGGTGGCAACCTCTACTGTCTAGTGATTGTTGATGACTTCTCAAGATACACTTGGGTGTTCTTTCTCCATGACAAATCTGAAGTTGCATCTATATTCAAGAAGTTTGCCAAGAAAGCTCAAAATGAATTTGATTGCAAGATTAAGAAGATTAGAAGTGACAATGGCAAAGAATTTGACAACACCAACATTCATGAGTACTGTGATGAAATTGGGATCAAGCATGAAGTATCTGCCACATATACACCTCAACAAAATGGAGTTGTTGAAAGGAAAAATAGGACCTTGATCACTCTTGCAAGAACAATGATTGATGAGTATAACACACCGGAGAGGTTTTGGGCCGAAGCTGTCAACACTGCTTGCTATGCATCAAACAGGCTATTTCCTCACCGGCTACTTGCGAAGACTCCTTATGAACTGCTAAATGGGAAAAAGCCAGACGTCTCTTTCTTCCGGGTGTTTGGGTGCAAATGCTACATCTACAAAAAAACGCCATCATTTAGGGAAGTTTCAAAGACGTTGTGATATTGGTTTTCTTTTGGGTTATTCATTAAAGTCCAAAGCATATCGAGTATTCAACCATGCCACTGGCGTGGTAGAAGAAACATATGATGTGGAATTTGATGAGACTAATGGCTCCCAAGGAGCACTTGAAAATCTTGATGATGTAGGTGATGAGCCACTTAGGGAAGCAATGAAGAACATGCCTATTGGAGCTATCAAACCAAAAGAAGATGAAGAAGAGGTGCGAATCATTGACAGGCCTTCTTCATCAAATGTACCACAAGATGATGAAAAAGATGAGAGGCATGCAAATGAAGATACATTTGTCTCTCATGAACAAGCAAGGGTACAAGCCGAAGATGTTGATGCTCCAGGATCTTCTTCCCAAGTGGTTAACAGGAGAAACTCATCACTACTTCAAGCTCATCCTCAAAACCAAATCATCGGGAGTCCTTCACAAGGGGTTATTACTCGATCACATAGACATGCTAATTTTATTGAACATCACTCTTTTGTTTCTTGTGTTGAGCCTACTTGTATAGATGAGGCGCTACAGGATCCGGACTGGGTGAATGCCATGCATGAAGAACTTAACAACTTCACCCGTAACGAAGTTTGGACCCTGGAGAAACCCCCACAAGATGCAAGAATCATTGGAACAAAGTGGGTGTTCAGAAACAAACAAGATGATCAAGGTGTGATCGTAAGAAACAAGGCAAGACTTGTCGCAAAGGGATTCTCTCAAGTTGAAGGCTTAGATTTTGGAGAGACCTTTGCACCGGTTGCTCGACTGGAAGCCATCCGTATCCTACTTGCATATGCATCATGCTATGATATAAAACTTTATCAAATGGATGTAAAAAGTGCATTTTTAAATGGTTTCATAAATGAACTTGTATATGTTGAGCAACCGCCTGGATTTGAAGACCCTAGATATCCTAACCATGCTTACAGGTTGTCCAAGGCGCTATATGGGCTAAAGCAAGCTCCAAGGGCTTGGTATGAGCGTCTTCGCGACTTCCTCATCGAAAAGGGCTTCAAAATCGGGACCGTCGACACAACTCTCTTCACAAAGAAACATAACGGTGATATTTTCATTTGTCAAGTATATGTTGATGATATAATCTTTGGCTCGACAAATGACTGTCATTGCAAGGAATTTGGTGAGTTGATGTCGAAGGAGTTCGAGATGTCAATGATTGGTGAGCTAACATACTTCCTCGGCTTTCAAGTCAAGCAAATGAAAGATGGTAACTTTCTCTCTCAAGAGAAGTATACCAAAGACTTGTTGAAAAGATTCAACATGGAGAAATGCAAACCAATCAAGACCCCCATGCCTACAAATGGACATCTCGACTTAGATGAGGGAGGTAACCCGGTTAATCAAACTCTCTACCGTTCTATGATTGGTAGTTTATTATACCTTACCGCATCTAGGCCCGATATTATGTTTAGTGTCTGCATGTGTGCTAGATTTCAATCGAATCCTAAGAAAGCTCATCTTCGCGCTGTTAAGAGAATTCTTAGGTATCTCAAGCACACCACAAGCGTTGGTTTGTGGTATCCCAAAGGAGCTACTTTTGATTTAATTGGCTATTCCGATTCGGATTATGCCGGTTGCAAGATTGATAGGAAAAGTACTTCTGGGGGATGCCATCTGCTTGGTAGATCGCTAGTTTCATGGACATCAAAAAAGCAAAATAGTGTTGCCTTGTCAACTGCCGAGGCGGAATACATTGCCGCAGGTGCTTGTTGCACACAGATTTTATATATGAAACAAACTCTTCTAGACTATGGCGTAGTTCTAGAAAAGGTACCTCTGTTGTGTGATAATGAGAGTGCTGTTAAAATTGCTAATAATCCTGTACAACACTCTCGCACCAAGCACATTGATATCCGTCATCACTTCCTTAGAGATCATGTTGCTAAAGGAGATATTGTTTTAGAAGGAGTGAGGTCGGAAGATCAATTAGCGGATATTTTCACTAAGCCACTTGATAAGACCCGCTTTTGCATGTTGAGGAATGAACTAAATATTCTTGATCTCAGAAATTTTATGTGAAATGTCAAATGGTGTTGTCACTTGCATTGCATATTTAAACTCCTTGTATTGCATCTAGGACTTGTCTAACCTAGTTGAGATAACCGCCAATAAAGCGAGTGAAAAAGCTTAACTCGGGTCAAACCTGACAAGTCTTAGTTTTTAAGCTTTTAGCACTTAAATTCTTTCTTTTCATGCAATTATTGGTTCTTGAAATATGCATGAGGTACTGCACTTAGGGGGAGTATTCAAAACTCAAATCACTCATGAAAACCCCTAGTGCAAACCAAAATGCAAATTTCACCATTTGCCTATTTTCTCTAAAAATTATCTAGCCTATGGCAAAATATTTTGAAAAGTATATGAGGGTGCCAATACCTGTCCCAACAATTGTTCTTTTGTGTGATTATAAGTTGGGATTTGGTTTGGTTAGGAGTTAGATAGAAAAATTCAAAATTTTCCAAACTCCCCTCTGTCTGGGCTCACCGGACAGTCCGGTGTGCACCGGACACTGCACTGTGCAATGTCCGGTGCACCGGCAGTCGCGCACAAAATTCCTCTTTTCCTGTGCGCTGTCCGGTGGTTCACCGGACAGCTACTGTGCGCTGTCCGGTGTGCACCGGACAGGCACTGTAGGCTGTCCGGTGTGCCCATCTCGCGTTTTAAAAAAACCGCCCCCAGCCCGACCGAGCCGAGCCAGAGGCCTTGTTCTTCTCCCAGCCGCCCTGCTCTAAGTCTCTGGCGGTTTCCCTGCGCCCGCCGACGACCTTCTCTCACCGACGGCCACCGTCCCGGCCGTGCTCCGGTGAATCTGCGCTTCCCTCCTGCTTCCCCTCGGTGAGCAAGTCCCCCTTCTCTGCCTCTCCATCTCTCTGATTTTTAGGCAGTTCCCACCCCTTTTTGCAAATCCTTCCAATCTCTGTGAAATCCGATGAATTTCTTTGTGAAATGTGTTCCCATGTGTGCCTTAAGCATCCTTGCAGGTTCCTAGCTCCTTAGGGAGGGCATTCCCACCTCAAATGGCTATATTCCTAAAACCCTAAATCCACGCCCACCAAGTGCTCGGTGAAATGCCCAAACCAGCCAAATTTGCTCCAATTGAACCCAAATTTTTCAGGCACCTTCACCACACTTCCAGTAACCTACTTGCCAAATTTCACGCCAATCCGAGACCCCAGGCTTAAATTTAACCAAAATTCTCGTTTTGCACGATCGTTTCCGAGCCGAGTGCCCAAAACCCTATTTCTTCGCCTAAATTCAAACCAAGCACACACTTCACTCATATTGACCTATATTAACCTATTCGTGAAGTATCGGCTCAATCCCATATCGTTTTGTGCCTCAATTTGCATTCCAATCATCCTATGTCTCTATTTGTCCGTCAAACATCGTTTTCACGGCTTTTGACTTATCAATCGTCCTGTCTCGTGCCATATCTTTTTGTGTATGTATTTATTCACATTTCATATGCTTATGACTATGTGACTAATACGTGCTCACCTCTTCTGTCATTTCAGTGACCTTGTGTGACCGTGTGCCGTCTCCCGTCCTGCCTGGATCGTCACCTCTAGTGTGAGCTTTCCAGGTAGACATCTCACTCTTTGCTAAATCTATCGGTCATTTTTTTCTCTGTGCTTAGTCTCTCTATCTCATTTGCAGACTTTAGTCCAGGATGCCGCGCACAAAGAATGCGTCGGCATCAGGAGGTGGCGACGATGAGGACCCTCGTCGCCCCTTCAGGCAGGTGAAGGGCAAGACTGTGTATCTGGAGCAGCAGGAAGGCCGCAAGAAGCGGCGTTCAGACAGAGAGGCTCGTGCAGCAGCAGCAGCTGCAGCAGCCGCTGCACAGGCAGCACTTGGAGATCAGCCGGATGTTCCTTCAGATCAGATTGCTTTCCGTGGTCGTCGTCTCGCCTCCCGGTCTCGCTCCTCCACTCACACCTCCGCTTCCACTCCGCCACCCACTCTGCCTGCTCCAGTCACTCCTATTGCTCCATCCACCTCCACCGCCATACCCACTACCAGCACCACGCCAGCTTCCACTGCTACCCCTGCTCAGGCTCCCACTTCCGCTCCACCTGTCCCTCCTCCTCGCTTTCGGGAGCGTGATGAGACTGAGGTCCGTCCTCTGGCTTCGGATCCTCGTCTATTTGATCTTCAGCGTGCTACTGCAGCCCGGGTACGTCGGTTCAGGTACGTACCCGTGGAGTCTTGGCTGCCAGCTCAGAGAGACCCAGCAGCAGGAGTTCTTTTCAGCACTCGGATTCAGGAGTCTTTCTTCAGGGCACAGATGTCAGCTCAGATTGCGCTACGTGTTCACCGCCTCTTAGATCTTCCAGCCTTCTTGCTAGCAGCCGGTGCTGAGTCTGAGGCTCATCTCACCTATTTGCCAGGGCTTCTGTCCTTTCTGACTATCAGCGGCAGATACGTTGAGGAGTGGGTCCGCGTCTTCTATGCCTCTGTTTGGATTGACCCGGATCATCATTGGATGAGGTTCCGCTTTGAGCGCGAGGATGTCACAATCACTGCCGATCAGATCCGACAGCTATTTGGCTTCCCTGTGTCGACGACTCGCCTGCACAGTCTCTGCTATGGCACTTCAGATCCTCCACGTCGCCCTCACGGCGGTGTGGCTCCAGGGACAGCTCACGTCGCGGCTCTGTTCCGACCGCCTTTTTCAGATGGGTCGCGACGTTCTCCAGCAGACTTCACTACTGCAGCGAAGTACTTGTATGAGCTCGTCAGACGGACTCTCCTGCCTCGGATGGGATACAGGGAGGCTACTACTCATATTCAGCTATGGCTCCTTGGTGCCCTGGTATCCCACTCTGAGTTTGATGTTGTGGACTTTCTGATCTGTGAGATTGAGGACACTGTTCTGGATGGGATTCGTGCTCGACGACAGCTGCCCTATGCTCACTACTTGTGCCACATCTTTGCGCAGCTGATCCAGCCACCTCGTTTTCAGAGTACCCTTGAGGCCTCACGCCTTGTGTTTGGATCTTACCGTCCTGCTCCTGAGATTCCTGTGCCAGCTTATGCTCCTATGTTTGACACTCAGGCCGAGGATGCCGCACTTCGACAGTTTGACACCCAGGGTGCAGCAGATGATGATGATGATGATGATGATTTTGGGATTCCTCCTCCACCTCCGCCTCCTATGCCTCCACGCTCTCATGATCATGAGGCTGGGAGCTCTAGTGCTGCCCCTGCTACCCCTCAGGCTATGGACCCTGCTCTAGCTTCGATTCTTCAGACTCTCACTCAGCAGCAGGCTCAGCTGGCAGCCGAGCAGGCCCGTATGTCCGAGAGGATGCTCTCAATGTTTCAGACTATGCAGGACAGGCAGGATTCACTTCAGCAGCAGCTTATTCAGGATAGGGCAGAGAATAGGGCATTCATGGCCCTCATGCTTCAGCATTCGGGTATCTCAGCACCTCCAGTTCAGTCTGCTCCGCCTTCTTCGCTTTACGCTCCTGTAGTGCCTTCGATCTTGTCTGCACCCCCTACTGTTACCTCTCCGCTCCGGCCGGTCACCTTGGCATTCACGTCTCCGGTCCTCAGCTCTGTCTGCCCACAGCCGCTAGTGCCACCAGCATCTGCTGTTACCACTACCGCTGTGGCAGTATCTGTGACTGCTTCTGTTCCGGTAGCTCCTGCAGCGCTGCCTGCGTCCGAGTCAGTACCAGCTCCAGCTTCTACCGCAGATCCTGGATCCGAGACTGACTCTGACCCTCCGTCGGCGTTTGCTCTGCTACCTCGACCTCGACCGGATGCGCCCCCGCCGCCTCCTCCTGCATCAGGTGTTTAGGTTCAGGTCCCTTTTGGTGTTTGACGCCAAAGGGGGAGAGATATGAGTTGTGAGAGCTAGGGGGAGTTAGAGAGAGAGTCAGTGTTCTTTTGATGTAATATTTGTGCCTGCTACTCTCTGTACTAGCTTTATGTTTTTGGCTCACAAACTCGTCATATACTCTCGTTGCTTATGTTTGACTGTGTGTACTATGTTTTCACCCTATATCATATCACCAGTCTTCCAGCTCTTGTTTCATTAATTTACTTTCTCTTTTTATATGAACAAGAAGCTTATGATGTGTATGCGCTCACTCTTATTATTATGGTACACATTCTTTCTGTCAAAGATTACTGAGTATAACTAACCATTCTTTCTATTGACAGAATCTTCAAAACAAACTACTCTCACAAAACTTGTAGGGTTGTCATCAATCACCAAAAAGGGGGAGATTGAAAGCATCTAGGCCCCTGGTTGGTTTTAGTGATTAATGACAACGTATTATTATATGTGACTAACGTGTGTTTTGCAGAGACAAATGGTAAGTTAGGTCGCATGACAGGTAGAAGTACTACAACGGTGAAAACAATCCCGGAGATAAGAACTCGAAGCGACGGCTAAAACGACGAAACAAAAGGTGAAGGTCTAAAGAGTCCGAGTGTCAGGAGATGTGGACACTCGCGATTTAGTTAGGTCTTTTATTCTTCTTTAGCCGTACTATAAAGAGGGGTTGTCGATGAGTAGTTTGACCAAGAGAGTTCTAGTGTAGTGTTGGTGCACAATCACACTCATACACAGTGCTAGGTGTCACTCTAGAACTCACACACAAGTTAGAGCGAAAACCGATTTGAAAATCAGCTGAAAAACAAGACTTGGGGTTTCTGGCTTTGGGGCACCGGACTGTCCGGTGTGCACCGGACTGTCCGGTGCACCCTCTGCCAGGTGGGACCAGGCTGGTTCACAGCAGAGCCTTCCCAGTCGTAGAAACCCGAGAGCGCTGCCTTCGGAGATGAATTTTAGTGGCACACCGGACATCGCACCGGACTGTCCGGTGTGCACCGGACAGTGGACTGTTCACTGTCCGGTGCGCCATGAGTCCAACGGCTCTGTGTCAGAACTAGCCGTTGGAAGTGACCGTTGGCGCACCGGTGGCGCACCGTTGGCGCACCGGTGGCGCACCGGACTGTCCGGTGCGCCATCGCGCAGCAAGTTTCCTGTAACGGCTAGTTGGTGGGTGAGGGCTATTTATACCCCTTCCACCCACCATATTCAATGTCTTGCACTCCACATTTATTCTAGCACCTTGGTAGAGTATTGCAAGCACCAAAAGCCTAGTGAGGAGATTAGAGAATCATAATCCGCGCTTGTTCCTCATTAGCGCTAGTGAGAGCCACCTAGAGCACACACCACTTGCATTAGGCTTCTCTTGGTCAAGCGAAAGTCTATGGCTTGTTACTCTTGGTGATCGGCATCACCTAGACGGCTTGGTGGCGTTGGGAGCTCGGTGATCACCGTGAAGATCTTGTTGGTGACCCGACTCAAGTTTGTAAGCGGTCTCGAGGGATCCACCGCGCCGGAGTGGCAAAGGATCATCTCGTAGTGAGCACTTGGTTCTTGCGAGGACCAAGGGGGAGCGATACCCTTGCGCGGGTGCTCCAACGAGGACTAGTGGAGAGTGCCGACTCTTCGATACCTCGGGAAAAATTGGAGGAGTCTTCTAAACTTTGCTTTACATTCCGCACTTAATTCAAGCTATTTACTTTGTGTATTTGTTTAGCAAGTATTTGAAGCATTGTTTTAGCCTTGTTACATTTCTAGTATTATTTTCTTAGTGCTAGTTGTTGGGGTGAAGTTGGGCTCTTGTTTAGCTCTTGCTTAGGTTTTAATTAGTGTTGATTTTTAGAAAAGCCCAATTCACCCCCCCTCTTGGGCATCGTGATCCTTTCACACTTTCACTCCGAAGTCCGGGAAGACTTTGATGGAAGTCATGGAGCTGGTCCCCTGTGCCCGTAATAAGTGGGGCAACTGGTGGGATTACTGGTTCTATGTTTCAGAGGCCGAAGTCAAAGACCACCCAGGGCTCCCCGCGGCCATTATGTGCTCTCATTATTATGTGGCGTACCCGCCATTTGAAGTAGCGGAGGATGATGAGAATGAAAGGGCCCTTCGGATCGCTGCCCGTACGAGTAGTGGGCGCGATTTAGTTGAGGAATTCATAGGGTATGCGGTGTGGCCTTTGGCGCATGGATGGGCGTTGGGCGAAGTATGCCCTCGCGAGATGCCCTCCCTAGGTGGGCGGAAAGTGTGAAGTCCACTTTTTGCTTTGGATGTGCGAGGCCGGGATCCTGCTGCGGTCGTGCGCGAAGCGGAGGATGGGGTGGTGCGAATTGTGGGGCGCTACGTGCCGAAGACGGAGGCCCTACGGAGCTGGGATATACGCGGATCCAATGACTGCCTGAATAGGGTCTTCAAGTTGAATCGCTTACCGTATGGCGGTTATCCCGGGGAAGACGTTGTCGACCGCCGCGGGAAAAAGCCAGCGACTGTGACTGAAGAAGACCCTGCGCAGGAGGCTGCCCCAGCCACTAAGAAAAGGAAGCTAGGTACTGCGGTGGGGGAACTAGGGGTCTCTGATAGTTTTGCTATGGAGTTGATGGGGACATGCACGGCCCTTGGGGGAAGGATGTCTTCGCCCGAGCTCCGGGAGTCTTCGGCGCGGATGCTGGAGGTTACCGGGGGTCGATGGCCCAAGAACGTTCCGATCTCCCGCGCGGCTGGCGAAGACTTCTTTACGTCTCGCATGGCTCGTGACTTGAGGGTGTTTCCTTACGGATGGAATATTGCTGCTGTTGTGTCGTCAGTGATGAACAAGGACCGTCAAGATGCTGCGCAGAAGCGCCGAGCGGTCGTCAGAATGGTCGATCCCGTGCGCAAGGCGAAGAGGGCGCGGGGGAGCGCGAAGGCTGCAGGCTCCGACAGTAGCAAGCCGGTGCCGGCTGCGAAACCGGCTACGCCCGAAGCCAGCAAAGCATTGATGGGCGAGAAGGCTGCAGCCGCTGGCGGAACCAAGCCTCCCGCGGGCGGACCTTCACCCGCGAAGCTGCCTCCGTCGGGGAAGCGTGTTGCTGACTTTGGCACGAATATCAGTGTCGAGGATTATCTTGTTGGTAAGTATTTTTTTACCGGAGGCATGTTGCAGGGTCGGGCGAGGGATAATTGGTTGTTGTCCCGCCTTCGGTGGCAGCCACCTCGCCATCGGCGGTGGTAAAGGCGAAGGGGGCCACGTAGGACCCGTGGGCCGCCTTTTGCGTGAGCGGCGAGATTCTGACAGCCACTGCCGCTAAGGACGTGGCGGGCACCATGTCCCAGCGGCTGAGGGAAGTGTCTCAGCAGCTGTCGCAGCAGCTGACGCAGCAGCTGAAGCAAGTAAGTTGTGCTGGACTTCGATGTTTGTTGTGTTTTGGCTCATGTGTTTATGTCTCATGAAGGTTTGGCTTATGTATTTTTGCCAGGCGGCCGACTTTGCTGACCGTGTTGTGTCGGGCGTCCTGACTGCGGACGTCGCCGCCGAAGTCGAGAATCTTCAGGCGCAGCATGCGGATGATGTCCGGGATAAGTCGGCTACGGAGAGCAAAAACCGCAGGCTGGCAGAGAAGGTAGCCACCCTAGAGGCCGAGAAGACGGACCTCCGGCGCCGGCTGGCAGAGGAGAGGAGGGAGGCTAACCAGGCCGTCGCTAAAGCGCAGGTTGCGCAAGCGGAGCCTAAGGTGGCGCTGGCGAAGGGTAGCCTCGCCAGCCAACGCGTAGAGGAGTGGGAGGCGAGGTTCAACGCCCTGCGCAGTCGCGTGGACAAGGCCGAGACCTCGGTACGCTCAGAAGTCGTGCGGACGCACGCACAGCTCGCGGAAGCATACCGCGATCTGGGTGCGCGGACTGCAGATTTCGATGTGCCCGACCAAGAGGCCAGCCTCCGCTTCCTCGAATGGTTGCAGGAGGAGCTGCTGGTGCTCCCGACTATTGTGTAGGGCTTCATGTCCTACGCCTCCCTCGTCACTTGCGAGGGGGCCATGAATGCGTTGTCCCGCGAGGGGTGTAAACACTATGAGGTCTTCCACCAATCAGATGAAAACTTTGAGCGTGAAAATTTTAAGGTCGAAGACCCTGTGGTAAAGGATTCCGCGGGGGCACTCTTCGATCGGATGTGGGGTTCTCATGGCCGGGAGGCGGTTAGGGAGCGGTCTGACCGGGCGAGAGAGCAGGTAAAGCTTGTTTTTTTGTTTCGTGTGGTTGAGTGTGGGTACGTGTGGTTTTGCTGAATGAGTGTGCTGTTGCTGCAGATGGTGCGTGCCGAGGATGTCGAAGACCTTGGAGATCTGAACGGCGCGCAGCCTGAGGCTGAGGTCAACCCGGTGCTGCCCGAGGCTGAGGTCGACCCGACACTGCCCTCGGAAGCTGGTGAAGGCTCCTCTGCTGCACCTGTGTCTACTATGTTCGGTGAAGGCTCTTTGCCAGCCCCTGTGCCGACGGTGGAGGACCCCCTGAAGGCGGTGGCAGGGCTGGCAGCACAGGATCCCATGGCGGCGGCTGGGCCTTCGCAGGTGGCTTAGTAGGTGTAGGGGAGTTAGTAAATTTTGTCTGTGTTACTGAACCTTGGTTGCTGCGCAGGTTCAGGATTTTGGGCCTGCGCACGCAACCGCTACTGACACTACTAATTTTGTGGCGGCTTCGACCGTGGTTGCTGAAAATGAATCGGATGATTCCGTGTTTAAGTTTTTTGAGTCTGATGATTCTGGGAGTTCGGTTGTGTGGACAGAAGAGTCTTTGGATGTGGAGTTGGATTATTTTGCGGCCTTGGATGTGGCTGCGGCGGAGGCTTCTCCGCGTGTGATGGATGCTGAAGTTCTGCCTGGTCCGAGTGCTGGGCGTAGGCGGCGAAGGGCGGTGGCGAAGCGGAGAGTTAGTGAGGTGGAGGGTTGTCGTCTTCGTGTGGACGGGGCTAGTAAACGGGAGTTGTTGTCCTCGCCGACTGGGGCGAGTGTAGGAGAGGGGGAGCTGCGGAATCTTTTTGAGGGTGAAGAGCTGAGGATAATGCTGTTTAACTACAGGGAGATGGGTATCATCCCAAAGGTTGAACCAATGTAAGGTGTAATGCCCTCGCTACATGTATGTAACTATAATTTGTATGATGAGGCTGTGTGCCTTCGCTGATCCGGTCGTGCCCGTAGGGGACTTGTGCACTTGATCTAGCGCGTTTACTGTGTTGGTCCGGTTGCACCCGTAGTCGGTTTTTGCACGGAGGGTCCGGCTGCACCCTTAGGTGACTTTTGCACGGATAGTCTTTTGAGGAAGACTTCGATTTTGCGCACTTGTTGTGCTAGTTCGGCTGCACCCTTGGGCGACTTTTGCACGGATAGTCTTTTGATGAAGACTTCGATTTTGCGCACTTGTTGTGCTAGTCTGGCTGCACCCTTAAGCGACTTTTGCATGGATAGTCTTTTGAGGAAGACTTCGATTTTGCACACTTGTTGTGCTAGTCCGGCTGAACCCTTAGGCGACTTTTGCACGGATAGTCTTTTGAGGAAGACTTCGATTTTGCGCACTTGTTGTGCTAGTCCGGCTGCACCCTTAGGCGACTTTTGCACGGAGTGTCACACGCGAGGGTAGCTAGCATTGCCCCTCGCGGTGACTTCGTTGTGGTCGAATGCCAAAGACCGTCGATGCGGTCTTTTTTGACGTTGCTTTAATTTTTTGCGTGGGATTTTTTTGCGTGTATATTACATGGCTCCGCCTCATTAAAAACCTCACCTCCCGGGAGGAAAAGAGTGCGGGCCGGAATAAAACTGTTTGGGGAATTACAAGGGCGAGTTGGCCTTGAGGAGTCAAACAAAAAATTTGCGAAGATTGTCTATGTTCCAGGAATGTTCCAGGTCTTCGCCAGATTGTGTTGTTAATCTATACGCGCTGGGAGACGACTTCGTCTTGACGATAAATGGTCCTTCCCACTTCGGTTCCAGCTTACCCCGTGACTCTGTCCGAGTTGTGCGGACAAGTACGAGGTCCCCTTCGTTGAATTCTCTTGGGACGACTGCGTGGTCGTGCCAGGCCTTCGTTTGGGCTTGATATTTGTCGAGGGCCTGCAGGGCGAAGACACGGTCTCCGTTAATGAGGTCTTTGGAAGTTGGCTCGTCTACGTCGGGTATTGCTGAAACGCTTGTCCGCGGGGACCCATGTTTGATTTCCGGCGGGGTCATGGCCTCCGATCCGTATAGCAGGCGAAATGGAGTGAATCCGGTCGCCCGACACTCGGTCGTGTTCAGTGCCCAGACTGCTTCAGGTAGCAGGTTGGCCCATTTGCCCTTCTTGTTGTCGAGGAGCATTTTCTTGATCGCCGTGAAAATCTTGCCGTTGGCGCGCTCCACGACACCGTTGGATTGTGGGTGGTACACTGAGGCGAAGGCAAGCTTGGTGCCAATGGAGAAGCAGAAATCCCTGAAGTCTTGGCTGTCAAATTGCTTGCCATTATCAACTGTGAGCTCAGACGGGACTCCGAACCGGCAAACAATGTTTTGCCAGAAGAATTTCTGGGCAGTCTTCGATGTTATCGTGGATACTGCCCTAACTTCGATCCATTTGGTAAAATACTCGACAGCGACGAAGGTGAACTTGAGGTTCCCTTGGGCCATGGGTAGGGGCCCAACAATGTCTAGGCCCCAGCGCTGAAGGAGCCACGTGTGGGCGATTAGCTTTGTGAATTGCGAAGGGCTTCCCGAGCGTGGAGAAAACTTCTGGCAGGCTTCGCAGGACCTTGTGACCCGATTTGCGGCGTAGATCATGGTGGTCCAGTAGAAGCCTTGACGGATCACCTTTGTGGCTAGGGCCCTAGGCCCTGCGTGAGAGTCGCAAGTCCCGCTGTGGACTTCGCGTAGGATTTGGACGCCTTCGGTCTCGGTGACACATTTAAGGATGGGTTGGCTGACCCCCTTCTTGTAAAGCTGGCCTTCGATGAGTGCAAAGTCCCGGCTTTGATGTTTGAGGCACTTGGCCTTGTTGATGTCGGTTGGGTGATAGTACCCCTGCAGGAACAGGGTTATTGGTGTCCGCCAGTCTTCGGTCATGATGAGGTTGACTATGCGGTGGCCCTGAAAGGGAATTAGGCTTACACCTATTTCCTAATTGATTTTGGTGGTTGAATTGCCCAACACAAATAATTGGACTAACTAGTTTTGCTCTAGTGTATAAGTTATACAGGTGCCAAAGGTTCACACTTAGCCAATAAAAAGACCAAGAATTGGGTTCAACAAAGAGAGCAAGGGATAACCGAAGGCAGCCCTGGTCTGGCGCACTGGACTGTCCGGTGCACCAGGGGACTTCACGCTGAACTCTTCACCTTCGGGAAAATCCAGAGGCGCTCCGCTATAATTCACCAGACTATCCGGTGTACACCGGACAGTGTCCGGTGCCCTCGAGGAGAGCGACTCTGGAACTCGCCAGCTTCGGGAATTCGCTCCGCTATAATTCACCGGACATGTCTGGTGTACACCGGACTGTCCGGTGAGCCAGCGGAGCAACGGCTACTTCGCGCCAACGGTCACCTGCAGAAGCATTAAATGCGCGCCAGAGCGCGCAGAAGTCAGGCACGCGCGAAGTGGCGCTCCGGACACTCTACAGTACATGTCCGGTGTGCCACCGGACATCCAGGCGGGCCCAGCAGTCAGAGCTCCAACGGTCAGAACCCAACGGCCTGGTGACGTGGCTAGCGCACCGGACAGTGTCCGGTGGCGCACCGAATTGTCCGGTGCGCCATGCGACAACAACCTCCACAAAACGGCTAGTTTGGTGGTTGGGGTTATAAATACCCCCAACCACCCCACATTCAATCCATCCAAGTTTTCAACCTTCCAACCACTTACAAGAGCTAGGCATTCAATACAAGACACACCCAAGTGATCAAATCCTCTCCCAATTCCACAAAAGCTTTAGTGACTAGTGAGAGTGATTTGTTGTGTTCTTTTGAGCTCTTGCGCTTGGATCGCTTTCTTCTTTCTCATTCTTTCTTGTGATCAATACTCAATTGTAACCAAGGCAAGAGACACCAATTGTATGGTGGTCCTTGCGGGGAAGTTTTGTTCCCGGTTGATTTGAGAAGAGAAAAGCTCACTCGATCCGAGGGATCGTTTGAGAGAGGGAAAGGGTTGAAATAGACCCGGCCTTTGTGGCCTCCTCAACGGGGAGTAGGTTTACGAGAACCGAACCTCGGTAAAACAAATCCACGTGTCACACTCTTTTTGCTTGCGATTTGTTTTGCACCCTCTCTCGCGGACTTGATTATATTTCTAACGCTAACCCGGCTTGTAGTTGTGATTAACTTTGTAAATTTCAGTTTCGCCCTATTCACCCCCCCTCTAGGCAACTTTCAATTGGTATCAGAGCCCGATACTTCATTAGAGCCTAACCGCTCGAAGTGATGTCGGGAGATCACGCCAAGAAGGAGATGGAGACCGGCGACAAGCCCACTACAAGCCACGGGAAAGCTTCATCGGAAGAGTCCCGCAACAAAGGGAAGGGGAAGGAGAAGAAATCCTCTTCCCACAAGACACGTCGGAGTGGCGACAAAACAAAGAAGATGAGGAAGGTGGTCTACTACGAGACCAACACCTCATCGCCATCTACCTCCGGCTCCGACGCGCTCTCCATAACTTCTAAGCGCCATGAGCGCAAGAAGTTTAGTAAGATCCCCTTACACTACCCTCGCATTTCTAGACATACTCCATTACTTTCTGTTCCATTAGGCAAACCGCCAACCTTTGACGGTGAAGATTATGCTAGGTGGAGTGATTTAATGAAATTTCATCTAACCTCACTCCACAAAAGTATATGGAATGTTGTTGAGTTTGGAGCATAGGTACCATCCGTAGGGGATGAGGATTATGATGAGGACGAGGTGGCCCAAATCGAGCACTTCAACTCCCAAGCCACAACTATACTCCTCGCCTCTCTAAGTCGAGAGGAGTACAACAAGGTGCAAGGATTAAAGAGCGCCAAGGAGGTTTGGGACGTGCTCAAGACCGCGCACAGGGTGATGAACTAACCAAGATCACCAAGCGGGAAACGATCGAGGGGGAGCTCGGTCGCTTCCGTCTTCGCCAAGGGGAGGAGCCACAAGACATGTACAACCGGCTCAAAACCTTGGTGAATCAAGTGCGCAACCTCGGGAGCAAGAAATGGGATGACCACGAAATGGTTAAAGTTATTCTAAGATCACTCATTTTCCTTAACCCTACTCAAGTACAATTAATTCGTGGTAATCCTAGATATACACTAATGACTCCTGAGGAAGTAATCGGGAATTTTGTGAGCTTTGAGTTTATGATCAAGGGCTCATGGAAGATCAACGAGCTTGACGGTCCCTCCACGTCCGAAGCACAACCGGTCACATTTAAAGCGACGGAGGAGAAAAAGGAGGAGTCTACACCGAGTAGAACACCCATTGACGCCTCCAAGCTCGACAACGAGGAAATGGCGCTTGTCATCAAAAGCTTTCGCCAAATCCTCAAGCAAAGGAGGGGGAAAGACTACAAGCCTCGCTCCAAGAAGGTTTGCTACAAGTGTGGTAAGCCCGGTCACTTTATAGCAAGATGTCCTATTTCTAGTGACAGTGACAGGGGCGACGACAAGAAGGGGAGAAGAAAGGAGAAGAAGAGGTACTACAAAAAGAAGGGCGGCTATGCCCATGTTTGTCGCGAGTGGGACTCCGACGAAAGCTCTAGCGACTCCTCCGACGATGAGGACGCCGCCAACATCGCCGTCACCAAGGGACTTCTCTTCCCCAACGTCGGCCACAAGTGTCTCATGGCAAAGGACGGTAAAAAGAAGAAGGTTAAATCTAAATCCTCCACTAGATATGAGTCTTCTAGTGATGATAATGCTAGTGATGAGGAAGATAATTTGCGCACTCTTTTTGCCAATTTAAACATGCAACAAAAGGAGAAATTAAATGAATTAATTGGTGCCATCCATGAGAAGGATGATCTCTTGGACTCCCAAGAGGACTTCCTTACTAAAGAAAACAAGAAGCATGTTAAAATTAAAAATGCTTACGCTCTAGAAGTAGAAAAATGTGAAAAACTATCTAGTGAGCTAAGCACTTGCCATGAGACTATAGACAACCTTAGAAATGAGAATGCTAATTTATTAGCT
The DNA here is from genome assembly GCF_902167145.1 of Zea mays. NCBI lineage: Eukaryota > Viridiplantae > Streptophyta > Magnoliopsida > Poales > Poaceae > Zea > Zea mays. The sequence continues at coordinate 77,552,188 of NC_050099.1, forward strand.
AAGGTTGATTCTATTGCTTGTAATGTTTCAATTCCAAATCTTAGAAATAATAATGATGATTTGCTTGCTATGATTGAAGAATTGAACATTTCTCTTACTAGCCTTAGAGATGAAAATGAAAAATTGCTTGCTAAGACTAAAGATTTTGATGTTTGCAATGCTACCATTTCCGACCTTAGAAGTAAAAATGATATATTGCATGCTAAGGTTGTAGAATTAAAATCTTACAAACCATCTACATCTACCGTTGAGCACACTACTATTTGCACTAGATGTACAGATGTTAACATTGATGCTATTCATGATCACATGGCCTTAATTAAACAACAAAATGATCATATAACAAAGTTAGATGCTAAAATTGCCGAGCATGAAATAGAAAATGAAAAATTTAAATTTGCTCGTAGTATGCTTTATAGTGGGAGACGCCCTGGCATTAAGGATGGCATTAGCTTCCAAAAGGGGGACAATGTCAAACTTAATGCCCCTCCTAAGAAATTATCTAACTTTGTTAAGGGCAAGGCTCCAATGCCTCAAGATAATGAGGGTTACATTTTGTACCCTGCCGGTTATCCTGAGAGCAAAATTAGGAGAATTCACTCTAGGAAGTCTCACTCTGGCCCTAATCATGCTTTTATGTATAAGGGTGAGACATCTAGTTCTAGGCAACCAACCCATGCTAAGTTGCCTAAGAAGAAAACTCCTAGTGCATCAAATGATCATAACATTTCATTTAAAACTTTTGATGCATCCTATGTTTTAACTAACAAATCCTGCAAGGTAGTTGCCAAGTATGTTGGGGGCAAGCACAAGGGTTCAAAGACTTGTGTTTGGGTACCCAAAGTTCTTGTGTCTAATGCCAAAGGACCCAAAACCATTTGGGTACCTAAAGTCAAGAACTAAACTTGTGTTGTAGGTTTATGCATCCGGGGGCTCAAGTTGGGTAATCGACAGCGGGTGCACAAACCACATGACAGGGGAGAAAAACATGTTCTCCTCCTACGAGAAAAACCAAGATCCCCAAAGAGCTATCACATTCGGGGATGGAAATCAAGGTTTGGTCAAAGGATTGGGTAAAATTGCTATATCACCTGACCATTCTATTTCCAATGTTTTTCTTGTAGATTCATTAGATTACAATTTGCTTTCTGTATCTCAATTATGCAAAATGGGCTACAATTGTCTATTCACTGATGTAGGTGTCACTGTCTTTAGAAGAAGTGATGATTCAATAGCATTTAAGGGAGTGTTAGAGGGTCAGCTATACTTAGTGAACTTTGATAGAGCTGAACTCGACACTTGCTTAATTGCTAAGACTAACATGGGCTGTCTCTGGCATCGCCGACTAGCACATGTTGGGATGAAGAATCTTCATAAGCTTCTAAAGGGAGAGCACATTTTAGGATTAACAAATGTTCATTTTGAGAAAGACAGGATTTGTAGCGCATGCCAAGCAGGGAAGCAAGTTGGTACTCACCATCCACACAAGAACATTATGACGACTGACAGGCCTCTGGAGCTCCTACACATGGACCTATTCGGCCCGATTGCTTACATAAGCATCGGCGGGAGTAAGTACTGTCTAGTTATTGTGGATGATTATTCTCTCTTCACTTGGGTGTTCTTTTTGCAGGAAAAATCTCACACCCAAGAGACCTTAAAAGGATTCTTGAGACGGGCTCAAAATGAGTTCGGCTTGAGGATCAAGAAAATTAGAAGCGACAACGGGACGAAGTTCAAGAACTCACAAATTGAAGGCTTCCTTGAGGAGGAGGGCATCAAGCATGAGTTCTCCTCTCCCTACACGCCACAACAAAATGGTGTAGTGGAGAGGAAGAATCGAACTCTATTGGACATGGCTAGAACCATGCTTGATGAGTACAAGACTTCGGATCGGTTTTGGGCCGAGGCGGTCAACACCGCCTGCTATGCCATCAACCGGTTGTATCTACACCGAATCCTCAAGAAGACATCATACGAACTCCTAACCGGTAAAAAGCCCAATATTTCATATTTTAGAGTCTTTGGTAGCAAATGCTTTATACTTGTTAAAAGAGGTAGAAAATCTAAATTTGCTCCTAAGACTGTAGAAGGCTTTTTACTAGGATACGACTCAAACACAAGGGCATATAGAGTCTTTAACTAGTCCTCCGGACAAGTTGAAGTTTCTTGTGACGTTGTGTTTGATGAGACTAACGGCTCTCAAATAGAGCAAGTTGATCTTGATGAGATAGGTGATGAAGAGGCTCTGTGCATCACGCTAAGGAACATGTCCATTGGGGATGTGTGTCCTAAGGAATCCGAAGAGCCTCCAAATGAACAAGATCAACCAGCCTCCTCCACGCAAGCATCTCCACCAACTCAAAATAAGGATAAGGCTCAAGTTGATGAAGGAGAAGATCAAGCAAATGAGCCACCTCAAGATGACGACAATGATCAAGTGGGAGATGCATATGATCAAGACAAGGAGGATGAAGAACCAAGGCCGCCACACCCAAGAGTCCACCAAGCAATCCAACGAGATCACCCCGTCGACACCATCCTCGGCGACATCCATAAGGGGGTAACCACTAGATCTCGTGTTGCACATTTTTGTGAGCATTATTCTTTTGTTTCCTCTATTGAGCCACACAGGGTAGAGGAAGCACTTCAAGATTCGGATTGGGTGGTGGCGATGCAAGAGGAGCTCAACAACTTCACGAGGAATGAGGTATGGCATTTAGTTCCACGTCTTAATCAAAATGTTGTAGGAACCAAATGGGTGTTCCGCAACAAGCAAGATGAGCATGGTGTGGTGACAAGGAACAAAGCCCGACTTGTGGCCAAGGGATACTCCCAAGTCGAAGGTTTGGATTTCGGTGAAACCAATGCACCCGTAGCTAGGCTTGAGTCAATTCGTATATTATTGGCCTATGCTACTTACTATGGCTTTAAGCTTTATCAAATGGACGTGAAGAGTGCCTTCCTCAATGGACCGATCAAAGAAGAGGTCTATGTTGAGCAACCTCCCGGCTTTGAAGATAGTGAGTACCCTAACCACATATACAAACTCTCTAAGGCACTTTATGGGCTTAAGCAAGCCCCACGAGCATGGTATGAATGACTAAGAGATTTTCTTATTGCAAATGGCTTCAAAGTCGGAAAGGCTGATCCTACACTCTTTACCAAAACACTTGAAAATGATTTGTTCGTATGCCAAATTTATGTTGATGATATTATATTTGGGTCTACTAACGAGTCTACATGTGAAGAATTTAGTAGGATCATGACACAAAAATTCGAGATGTCTATGATGGGGGAGTTGAAGTATTTCTTAGGATTTCAAGTGAAGCAACTCCAAGAGGGCACCTTCCTAAGCCAAACGAAGTATACTCAAGATATTCTAAGCAAGTTCGGAATGAAGGATGCCAAACCCATCAAGACACCCATGGGAACCAATGGGCATCTCGACCTCGACACGGAAGGTAAGTCCGTGGATCAAAAGGTATATCGGTCGATGATAGGCTCTTTGCTATATTTATGTGCATCTCGATCGGATATTATGCTTTCTGTATGCGTGTGTGCAAGATTCCAAGCCGACCCTAAGGAAGCTCACCTTACGGCCGTAAAACGAATCTTGAGATATTTAGTTTATACTCCTAAGTTTGGGCTTTGGTATCCTAGGGGATCCACATTTGATTTAATTGGTTATTCGGATGCCGATTGGGCGGGGTGTAAAATTAATAGAAAGAGCACATCAGGGACTTGCCAGTTCTTGGGAAGATCCTTGGTGTCTTGGGCTTCAAAGAAGCAAAATTCCGTAGCTCTTTCTACCGCCGAGGCCGAGTACATTGCCGCAGGACATTGTTGCGCGCAACTACTTTGGATGAGGCAAACCCTTAGGGACTACGGTTACAAATTAACCAAAGTTCCTCTTCTATGTGATAATGAGAGTGCAATCCGCATGGCGGATAATCCCGTTGAGCATAGCCGCACTAAACACATAGCCATTCGGTATCACTTTTTGAGGGATCACCAACAAAAGGGAGGTATCGAGATTGCGTACATTAATACTAAAGATCAATTAGCCGATATCTTTACCAAGCCTCTTGATGAACAAACTTTTAACAAACTTAGGCATGAGCTAAATATCCTTGATTCTAGGAATTTCTTTTGTTGATTTGCACACATAGCTCATTCATATACCTTTGATCATGTCTCTTTCATATGCTATGACTAATATGTTTTCAAGTCTATTTCAAACCAAGTCATAGGTGTATTGAAAGGGAATTGGAGTCTTCGGCGAAGACAAAGGCTTCCACTCCGTAACCCATCCTTCGCCGTCGCTCCGAGCCACTCTCCATCTTTAGGGGAGAGAGCATGAGTCCAAAGCAAAAGGACTCCATCTTTGGTATAATCGTCACTCATTTATTTATGACAAAAAGGGGAGAGAGTAATTCTAAGGGCTCTAATGACTCCGTTTTTGGCGATTCATGCCAAAGGGGGAGAAAGTATTAGCCCAAAGCAAAAGGACCGCACCACCACCTAATTTTAAAACTAAGGTTTTTTCAATTGGAAAATTTCAAATTGGTAACTTATTGTGTTCAAAAGGGAAGAAAGTAGTATTTCAAAATTGATATCTCAAAACCCTCTTGAACACTAAGAGGAGGATTTCATTTAGGGGGAGTTTTGTTTAGTCAAAGGAAAAGCATTTGAAACAGGGGGAGAAAATTTCAAATCTTGAAAATGCTTTGCAAAATCTTATTCGTTTACCTTTGACTATTTGCAAAAAAAACTTTGAAAAGGATTTACAAAAGAATTCGCAAAAACAAAACATATGGTGCAAGCGTGGTCCAAAATGTTAAAAATAAAAGAAGCAATCCATGCGTATCTTATAAGTATTTTTATTGGCTCAATTCTTAGCAACCTTTGCACTTACATTATGCAAACTAGTTCAATTATGCATTTCTATACTTGCTTTGGTTTGTGTTGGCATCAATCACCAAAAAGGGGGAGATTGAAAGGGAATTAGGCTTACACCTATTTCCTAATTGATTTTGGTGGTTGAATTGCCCAACACAAATAATTGGACTAACTAGTTTTGCTCTAGTGTATAAGTTATACATGTGCCAAAGGTTCACACTTAGCCAATAAAAAGACCAAGAATTGGGTTCAACAAAGAGAGCAAGGGATAACCGAAGGTAGCCCTGGTCTGGCGCACCGGACTGTCCGGTGCACCACCGGACAGTGTCCGGTGCACCACCGGACAGTGTCCGGTGCACCAGGGGACTTCACGCTGAACTCTTCACCTTCGGGAAAATCCAGAGGCGCTCCGCTATAATTCACCGGACTGTCCGGTGTACACCGGACAGTGTCCGGTGCCCCCGAGGAGAGCGACTCTGGAACTCGCCAGCTTCGGTAATTCGCTCCGCTATAATTCACCGGACATGTCTGGTGTACACCGGACTGTCCGGTGAGCCAGCGGAGCAACGGCTACTTCGCGCCAACGGTCACCTGCAGAAGCATTAAATGCGCGCCAGAGCGCGCAGAAGTCAGGCACGCGCGAAGTGGCGCACCGGACACCCTACAGTACATGTCCGGTGTGCCACCGGACATCCAGGCGGGCCCAGCAGTCAGAGCTCCAACGGTCGGAACCCAATGGCCTGGTGACGTGGCTGGCGCACCGGACTGTCTGGTGCGCCATGCGACAGCAGCCTCCACCAAACGGCTAGTTTGGTGGTTGGGGTTATAAATACCCCCAACCACCCCACATTCAATCCATCCAAGTTTTCAACCTTCCAACCACTTACAAGAGCTAGGCATTCAATACAAGACACACCCAAGTGATCAAATCCTCTCCCAATTCCACAAAAGCCTTAGTGACTAGTGAGAGTGATTTGTTGTGTTCTTTTGAGCTCTTGCGCTTGGATCGCTTTCTTCTTTATCATTCTTTCTTGTGATCAATACTCAATTGTAACCAAGGCAAGAGACACCAATTGTGTGGTGGTCCTTGTGGGGAAGTTTTGTTCCCGGTTGATTTGAGAAGAGAAAAGCTCACTCGATCCGAGGGATCGTTTGAGAGAGGGAAAGGGTTGAAATAGACCCGGCCTTTGTGGCCTCCTCAACGGGGAGTAGGTTTGCGAGAACCGAACCTCGGTAAAACAAATCCACGTGTCACACTCTTTTTGCTTGCGATTTGTTTTGCACCCTCTCTCGCGGACTTGATTATATTTCTAACGCTAACCCGGCTTGTAGTTGTGATTAACTTTGTAAATTTCAGTTTCGCCCTATTCACCCCCCCCCCTCTAGGCGACTTTTAGGCCCTCGCTGTCATTGGTTATTTGGAGCCCCTCTGGGCTGCGGACGGCTGGCGTGCCAATGACATGGTAGAATACATCGGAGGGCAGGGCCTTGCCTCTAGCGGCTGCCTTGGCCAATGCGTCGGCCTTCTCATTCTTGGCTCGGTCCACGTGCTGCAAGGTGAAGCCTTTGAATTGCCTCTCGAGACTGCGGATAGCCGCGAGATACTGCATAAGTGTGGGGTCCTTCGCTGCGTAATCTTTCTTGACTTGGCCGACGACTACCTTGGAGTCTGTTCTGATGATGCAGGTAGTGACACCAAGTGCCCTTAGCTTGCGAAGGCCGAGGATGACAGCTTCGTATTCTTCTATATTGTTGGTGCATCTGTCAGACTCCAGAGCAAAGCTGAGGCGTGCTGCATATCTGTGCTTGACCCCTGCGGGTGAAGTGATGACTGCAGCTGCGCCTGCCCCCACATGGCACCATGCGCCGTCGCAATGGATGGTCCACACCTTCTTTGCGGTCGTGTCCGGCTACATTATTGGCCCGGTCCAGTCGACGATGAAGTCTGCCAGGACTTGTGACTTGATGGCTGTTCTGGGCTCAAAGGTGATATGATATCCGGAGAGCTCGGCTGCCCATTTGGCGATCCGGACAGATGCTTCCGGATTTCTAAACAATGCGCCGAGTCCCCTGTCTGAGGTGACCCATACCTTGAACGCTTTAAAATAGTGGCGCAATTTGCGGGAAGCCATAACGACTGCATAGGCGACTTTTTCCAGTTCCGTCATGTTGCATTTTGATGTCGTGAGTACTTCGCAGACGTAATAAACTGGACATTGCCTGATCGTGCCCTCTTTGTCTTGCTCTTGAACCAGTGCTGCATTAGAGAAGCGAAGGCTGCATTAGACAAGTCTTTTGCGCCGTGGAGTGTTTTGAGGAAAGGTAGGCTTCGCTCTGTGGACTTGGAGATGAATCTGTTGAGGGCGGCCAATCTGCCTGTCAGTCGTTGGACGTCTCTGGCTGACTGCGGGGGCATCATGTTGATGATGGCCTGGATTTTGGTCGGGTTGGCTTCGATCCCGCGGTGCGACACCAGGTAACCTAGTATTTTCCCCTAGCGAACGTCGAAGACGCACTTTTCGGGATTTAGGCGAAGTCGTGCGTCCCGCATGTTCGCGAACGTTTCTGCGAGGTCAGCCAAATGGTCTTCCTTGCTTCTGCTGGCGATGACGATGTCGTCCACATACGTGAATATGTTTCTGCCGACTTGGCTCTCGAGCACCGTTTTGGTGAGTCGAGAGAATGTGGACCCAGCATTCTTAAGTCCCTCCAGCATTCTGATGAAGCAATATGTGCCGAAGGGTGTTATAAAACTGGTGCTGGCCTTGTCTTCCTCCTTCATATATATTTGGTGGTAGCCAGAAAAACAATCAAGGAGTGACATGACTTCGCACCCGGCCGCACTATCGACGATCTTGTCGATCCGAGGCAGCGGGAAATTATCCTTGGGGCAGGCCTTGTTGAGGCTGGTGAAATCAATGCACATCCGCCACTTGCCGCTCTTCTTCTGCACCATTACTACGTTGGCGAGCCACGTAGGGTAGGCGACTGGCTCGATAAAGTTGGCCTCAAGCAGGCGGTGTACCTCGGCCTTGGCGGCTTCTGTCTTCTCATCAGACATTTTGCGCAGCCGCTATTTCTTTGGCCTCACCGAAGGGTCGATTCCCAAGCTATGCTCGATGATAGAGCGACTGACTCCGACCAGGTCGAGGGCGGACCAGGCGAAGACGTCTTTATTTTTGGACATACAGCAGAGGAGTGTCTCCTCGTCATGCGAAGTGAGGTCTTCGCTGTTGATGACCGTTTGCTTGGGCGTTGCCTGGTCTAGGGGCACAGTCTTGGTCCCATCATTGCTCTGTAGCTGTGTCTTTTCATGCTCTTTGGCGGTTGGGCTGGCAGAATTGGGGACCTTGCGCTGCGCCGTGAGGCAGTGTACGTTCCTTTGCCCTGGAACGAAGTCTCTTTCTATATTGCGCGCGGCCTGCTGGTTGCCGTAGACTGTGATCGCGCCTTGCGGACCCGAGATCTTCATGCACAGGTAAAGTCCGTGAATGGCTGCCTCAAACTTGTTGATGGAGCCCCGACCCATTATGGCGTTGTACGGGTACACCATGTCGACGATGTCAAACGTGACTTGCTCACTTCGTGCATTGGGTGCTACACCGAAGGAGAGGGGGAGCTCTATTATGCCGATAGGAAAGGTGCCCTTGCCGCCGAAGCCATACAGTGGGTTGTCTGAAGGCTTAAGCAAGCTGTGGCTGATGCCATGCGGTCGAAGGCATGGAGGAAAATGATATCCGCCTGGCTGCCATTGTCGACTAAGACTTTGTGCAGGTCGCATCCTGCCACGCTGCAGTTGATGACCATGGCGTCGATGTGGGGTGCGCTGCGCAGGTCGACGTCTCGGGCGTCGAAGGTCAATGGCACATGGGACCACTTTGTCTGCACGACTGGACCAGTGACGGCGACGTGGTTGATGCTGCGGTAGTGGTCCCTCTTCTGTCGCTTTGTGTCGAAGTCGGCGCTGGACCCCCCCGGTGATCATGTGAATGACTCCGCGATACGGCTGATCGGCGAAGTCTTCTTGTTTTGGGGCTTGGGGTGGTGGATGTTTGGCTGTTGCGGGTGTGGAGGTGGTAGTGGGGGAGGTACGATTTGTACCTCCTGGTGGTGTTGGTATGCGTGGTTAGGTGGATGCTGAGCGGGGCCATGGTTGTATGGTTGAGGGAGTTGTTGATATGTGTGCGCGACAACTCTAGGGTTGTCGGCTGGTTGCGCCCGAGACATCCTGTCTCTGGTGGCCTTCGTTTCTGGGCAGTCCCTTGTAGGGTACGTGCAGTCTTCACCATGGAACAAGCAGTAAAATCTGCGTGGCTGCTACGCACGTCCCCGGCCCCGACCATGAGTTTCGTTTCCGCGGCCCTAGGAGGGATACTCTTGTCGGCAAGGATCCTCACCAGCGGGGTGCTGGTTGGCGATGTTGTGTACCTGCTGCTGACTGCGGCCGTCCCGACCGGAGTCTGCCTGCGAAGGCCTCGTCCACGTACGGCTGGACTGCGGAGGGTCTTTGGGTTTCCTCTGAGACTCGACTTTGCGCTGGTGGAGCTCTTCGGATCAGGCGTATTTTTCGAAGAGCTGATACAGCTCCTAGAGGTTCTTGGGCGGATCTCTGATGCAGTGGCTGTAAAGAATGCCAGCCCGAAGGCCACTGATGGCGTAGTGAATGGCGATTTGGTCATCAACCGAAGGCAGTTGTGACTTGAGAGTCAGAAGCTTGCGGTAGTACTCCCACAGAGTTTCTCTTTCCAGCTGCTTGCAGAGTGAAAGTTTAGCCAAGGCGTCGGTGTCTGGGCGGTACCCTTGGAAGTTGAGCAGGAATTTGTCCCGGAGACTTCTCCAGGAGTCGATGGACATCGGGGGCAACCTGGTGTACCACGTGAGGGCCGGGCCTTCGAGGGCGATGATGAATGACTTGGCCATCGTGGCGTCGTCCCCTCCGGATGATGCAACGGCGACTTGATAGCTCATGATATACTGTGCTGGGTCAGTGCTGCCGTTGTACTTGGGGTAGGTCCCTGCCCTGAAGTTGGCATGCCATGGTGACACTTGCAGGTGTGGCGCCAGGGGACTTCGCTCGTCAAGGTAGTTGACACCTTGGAATGCTGTGGCGTGCGGGATGGCGTGTCCGCGCTGAGGAATGAACAGATCTTCGATTTGCGCGCGCTGTTGGAGGGGTGGGTCATGTTGCAAACCAAGTTGGCCTTCGTGCTGCATGAGCGCGATCTCTTGCTCAAGCTCCTGAGCCCTCTGCTCTTTGTCGCGTATCATCTGGCGCACCTTGGCTTGCGCAGACACACGTTGGCGCTTGGCCTCGAGAATCTCTTTTTGCTTCTGGAGGTTGCGGTTCTTGATGCGCAAGGCCCGCAGCTGTAGCTGTTCCTCTGCTGAAACGCCGATGACTTCGCCATCCTCGGTGGCGTCCGTGCCCTCATGTGGAGCGAAGCCTGGGGGAGGTTGCGGTTGTCCTCTGGAGCTGCATGTGCGGAGACTGCCTTCGGGTGTGGGTTGTTTATTGCGCTGCCTCTTGCTGAGTGCGTCATCTTTGCAGGCTTCTTGGTGGGTGGTGTCGACAAGGGCCTTGCCCTTTTTCTCGGCCAGCAGCGCTGCCTTCGCAGCTTCGTCAACGGATGGGGCTGCCTTCGAGCTAGCTCTCTTGGGTGCCATCGCGGGTGGTTTTTTCGTAGCACGAACGGTGGGCGCCAAATGTTGGAACTTGCTCTCCCGAGCAAGATGATCCAACGGGGGAGTGAAAGTAATGCAAACGAGGTTTTAGCTCAGGAAGGCAATTGCTCTGTTAATCCAGCCTCTCAAGGGCACTGTATGGGGGTTTTTATAGGTGCCTGAGTGCCCAGCGTCTTGGATTAAGGACGCATGTGCCCTCAAGCGCTCAGGTAATCCCCGGAATATTCCTATAAAGCAGGGTTACAGACTGTAATTACAAAGAAGCCTCTACAAATTAGGCCCGTAATGTGCAGCGGCCACGCGGGGCCTGTTACAATGGGCCGAATTGCACGTGGGCCTTTGTGTTGGATGATTCCGCGGGATGGGGCGACCTCGTCGTAGGCCTTCGTCCCTCGGCGTGTTGGACGAAGGGTGGAGACTGCCAGTCGTCTTGCCTCCGTTGGTGCAGCGAGATTGGCGAAGGCATCGAGCGAAGGGTAGCGTCTTCGCCTTCGCCCCAACAAGCACTTTGATTTATGTTTAAGTTAATGACTATGTGTATGTTTTGGGCATCATGATGTAATAAAGTTATACTTATTTCTGCTATTATTTGAGCATTGTGTGACGATGTCTAATTATGTAATCGTTGTGTACGTGAATTCCTGATCCTGGCACGTACATGGTTTGCATTCGTTTACCTTCTAAAACCAGGTGTGATATAAGTGGTATCAGAGCCTTGCTGACTGTAAGACCACTAACATAGAGTAGAATCGCCGTTTTAAGGATTATGGACCCTTATTCCCACCTTGATCTTTGTTGTCACTTAGTTATAAAATGATTGTCTTTCTTGCAATACATGTAGAATTTCTCTCCCTTCCTTTGAGATTTTGAATGACCTTTTTAACCATTAGAACTTGAGTATCTATTGTCATTGTTTGATTTATTTTCTATCATACCATGAAGAAACAACGATTCTCCATTGAAAGTAGAACCTTCAAAAGATACCATCTATTTCATCTTTTTCTTAGTATGCAAAGCCTCAGAAATCTCATCCAGCATTAGAGTATCATAACAATATAACAATGTAACTAAATAGTTTACAAAATAACTAGACAAAGATCCCAAAAAAGTAAGATCCAAATCCTTATCATTATAAATTTACATCTATAGCTTGTAGACTAAAACAATCTTCTTGAAGACTGAAAGATGGTTAAGCACATAACCATCCTCTTGGAACTTGTACTTGTATAAGTTATCTTCATATACATCTTACTTGTCAAATTCTTAGACATGCAAATTGGCTCTAACTTAAGCCATAAAGCTAATGCAAATTTTTCTTGCAAATAATCTTACAAAATATTATTTGAAAGATGAAGCTAAATTTGAATTTAGACTTACAATCTTTACTCTTCTCCTCATAGGTCTAATGTTTTTCTTACCAAATTTCATCAAAACCATCATGAACTTTAGCCTGTGTTAGAATAGCCATCATCTTGACTTGCCATAGAGCGAAACTTCTATTGCGATCCAGATGGGGAAGATCATGCTTCATTGACATGCAAAGAAATAACAATAATAATTAGAAGAAAAATATAATGTGCAGAAATATTCAACAATGAACTTGAAACCTTTTGTTAATCAACATAGTAAGACAAGGAAACCTTATTGCTTCCTCGATTTGTATGCACTTAGGATGCCTCCAGTAGCTCGTGGACGTGGATATCATAGTCGTTTCCAACAGCTCACGCAAAGAGGTCATGAGGTGCACATATATTAAGGTTGCGAGTCCACGACAAAAGTAACCGTGTCGCTGGAGCACAATGTTTTGCGCGACCACGTGTGTGTGTGAGTTGTTGGAGGTGTGAACACCAACGATTTCTTAGGTTGTGATCATCAGATCTTGCAAAAGTGTTGTTTTACATTATAAACTGCACTGTTTATATGGCGGAGTTTTAAAATATGATGTGAGATAGGTAAGGCTACTGGAGATAGCCTTACTTACTCACAGTTTCCTTATAAGTGGCCTACTGAAAATAGCCTAAGGTTTTGAAGTTTGATAGAGTGATGTTTGAAATAGTAGCTGTGGTAAGTAAGACCGCCGGGGATAGTCTAAGCGCCATGTACCTGAACCGACTGTGTTATAGAAGTACTATAGTCCTTTAAGTATAGCATTACTATACGTACCAAAATCTAAAATGACTTTTTTTAGAGACGGAGGTAGTAATTGATTATTCTAATTAGTTGCCTTAAATTTAATATTTTTACAAGATTTAGTTAAAGCTTCGAGCCTTCAAGTAAGAAACCTGAGTGCATCTAAATTAGACCTAGAGGTTGGGCATGGTGCTCTGCGACTATGCGAGTGTCTTGTGATTTTTTATAGACTTTAATATTTGTGGACGTTTTTAATATTTGTGGACGTGTGGAGTCGACGGTTTATATGGTTGGACAAAGAAACCGCAAACGGAGACGTTAGCAGCTCAATACGGCCGGTCCAAGTCGTCCAGCGAGTGGTGCAAGACTGAAAGGCCAAAGCGAGGCGCACGGGGGGACCCGCCGGGCCGCCGCCATCAACTCTCTGGCTCCCTCCGCGCCACGCCACGTCGTTCGGGTGGCCACGTTGCCGCGCCGACCGCCAACCTCCCCCGCACCGGACTCTTCTCCACATCGCTCTCCCCCTGAACCCCCAACACTACTCCACAAGACCACAACCCCGAACCCGGCCGGCGGCAGCACAACATGAGAACAGCCCCCCCCCCCCCCCCCCCCCCCCCCCCCCCCCTTCTCGCGCCTCCTACCTCTCTCCAGTCGGTTCCCACGCCTTGCCGCGCTTTACCTCTGCGGCGCACTCCCGTTATCATATAACCCGCGCGCCGGCTCCGGCGAGATTCGACCAAACTCCATGGGGCTCGAGATGGTGGAGGTCATGTCCGAGACTGTTCCTACGGTTGTGCCTGCGGCAGCGAGGGAGAACGGGGTGGATATTTACCCGCTCAGCCGCTACTACTTCGGCGCCAGGGACGCCGCCGGCGTGCCCCGCGGCCTCGAGACCGCCGCTGACCGCGCGCTACGGCTCAAGGCAAAGTGAGTGCCCCGCCTCGCCCGCTCTGTGTCTTCGCAACGCAATTGGCGGTCCCTGATTTCGCTGAATTGAGTAACCTCTAGTAAGTGCTAATAACAGTGAAAAAAAAGAAATATACTAATCCTCGCTGCTGCATCGCCCACTCCATGTCTTAGCAACGTAATTGACGGTCCTGATTCCGCTGGATCGAGTAACCGATAATAGTCGCGACTCGCGATTAAGTGATAATAATAGTGAAAAAAATATTACTAATCCTCGCTGCGTATGCAGCTTCGCGGCGCACGGGCTCCGCACGAGCGTCCACGGCGTCCTCCTGGTACCACCATCTCTGACTCTGCAACTCTGATTTAGCTCTAACAAATTTCAGAGGCCTCGATCGTTCGTAGGAGTACCTCGTATGATCTTATATGGATTTATGCCGCTGGTTTGGCTGCAGGTGGAGCTGTTCGATCACCCGCACGTGCTGCTGCTGCAGGTCCGGAACTCCTCCTTCCTGCTCCCGGGAGGCCGCCTCAGGCCTGGCGAGGAAGGTAGACTACATGCAGACTTTGTGTGTACTTGTGATTTACAATTTGCTAGAATTTGTCCACTGTAACCTGAAACTTCCTGCGCATATGGAAGCTGCTGTTTAGTTGTGTTCAAAATTCCTGCGCACATGCACTGGAGGCTGAGAGTTCTGTTTGTATGCTGATTGCGTTTCAGAGGTCCGAGGGCTCAAGCGCAAGCTCTCCAGCAAGCTCTCCGTTGTCGATGATGTGGAGGCCGTTGAAGAAGAAGACTGGCAGGTAACCATGGTGTTCAGAAATGTTACCAATTGTTCAGTGATGACATATCAACTAGAGTAGATATCACGCCACGTTAGGATGCCTCAAACGTTTCACCCTTCCTTTCACGTTGCCGGTGGTTGACTAGATTGGGCAGTGCATCGGGATGTGGTGGAGATCTGAATTTGAGGCCATCCCGTTTCCCTACATGCCTCCACGATTCCGTGCGGCAAAGGTACAGAGTTGTGGAAAATTCTGCTAGTTAATTTTATCTTCGTCGGCATTGTGCCGATCGACCTGAGCGTGTGAGTCCTGTCTTGCCCTGAAGGAATGCATGAAGCTGTTCCTGATCAGGCTGCCGATGTCCCGGCAGTTCATCGTGCCCAGGAACATGAAGCTCCTGGCCGTGCCTTTGTCCCAGATTCATGGCAATGCTCAGGTATATGTAGGCTCGTGCCACAGTCAGAAGGTTCTATATGTAGTTCAGGGCCAAAACTCCCTCCCTAACGTCGCTCCCATCTGCAGGTTTACGGTCCAATTATAGCCGCCATTCCGAGCCTACTATCCAAGTTCTCCTTCAACGTCATCAGCGACTGAATTGTGGAAACCAACCAGAATGTTGAGGGGTTAGTAGACGCATGCATACTTGGCTAGTTGAAGTCATAGAACAGTGTGCGATACCGATGGGAGCTTGTATTGAGAAGTAGCTCATCTGTTTTTGTTTTTTTTTTTTTTGTGTGTGCATATGTGTATAATGTATCCCCCTCCTGGGCTCTTGCTGATAATGATATGTATGTACTGTATGTGTTTCTCGCGACCTGTGTATGACCGTGTGAGAAGGATTCAGTTCTGTACAATAACTCATTTTGATTTATTTTTGCTCCTACAGTCCTGAACTTGGAACATAATTAGCACACCATTCCATGAAACAGAAGCTACTAAATTCATTTTTCGGGACAGGTCATGTAACCTGCTAACCGCTGAAGGCCACCAACTTGGATTTCGTTGAGATTCCGTTGGGTGAGCCAAATTTACCTGCAGAGGTTAAGTGTGATCCAGATCTTTACACCTCAACATAGATCCACACGTTTGATTAGCTATAGGACAATATGTGATACAGATTATGTGGGTGTTTGAATGGTGTTTGAATGCACTAATAGTTAGTTGGTTAAAAAATTACTGGTGAAATTAGTTAGCTAACAAATACTCCATCCGTTTCGTTTTAATTGTCACTGAATAGTGTAAAATTAAACTATCCAGCGACAACTAAAAAGAAACGAAGGGACTAGATAGCTAACTATTAACTAATTTACTAAAAATAGCTAATAATTGAACTATTTGCTAAGGTGGTTGGATGTCTTTAACTAATTTTAGTCATAAACTATTAGATCTAGTGTATTCAAACACCCCTTATATCTTATGCACTGTGCATGTGACTGCACTTCAACTAAGGCCTAAGAGCAACTCCAATAGTTATGTAAATTTTAGCTCTCTAAATCACAGATTTAAGAAGTTGCTAAATAACTTTGGGAGTAAAAAAATGTGAGTTCTCCAATAGTTCTCTAAATATAGGTTATAGTTTTGTTTTGTATCTATCCACATAAAAATATAAAGTCACAAATGTCATCAATTACCTTCATTATCTACATAATGCAGTAAACATTTTTGTTTAGGGAGTTGCTAAATGGTTGCCAAATGTAGAGAGGAAATAATGTTAGATGAGAAGTTGTTAAATTTAGAAAGTTCATTTAGAGAACTGTTGGAGATGAGTTTTTGTGTTAACTACTTAAATTGTTGATTTAGGAAGTCTATTAGAGAACTACTCAACTCCAATAGTTTTCTAAAAAAGAGCTTGCTAAAATCATATTTACCAAGTTGCTAAATAGCTACCGGGAGTAAAAAATAACTTAGTCTCCAATAGTTGCTCATATTTAGGGAGTAGATCGATTTTAAATCTACCTTTGGCAGCCCTGCCCCCAATACTGTGCTAGAAAGTGGAAAAAAGTGTGCCGTACCTAGCTACATGTGTCAGAAAGGGAAAAAAAATAATCACGCAAGTGTGAAGAAATTGACGTCAACTGCATTTAGGGAGTTCCTGTCGAGTTACTAAATGTGAAGAGTAAATGGAGTTGGATAACGACTAGCTAAATTTAGCAAGTCTATTTAGAGAACCATTGAAGAAGCATTTTCTGTTCAATTCTTAAATTTAAAATTTAGAGAGTTGTTTAGAGAACTATTGGAGTTGCTTTAATGACCTCATTTTTAGGGGATGTTCGAATACACTAGAGGTAATAGTTAATTGGCTAAAAATTACTAGTGAAATTAGATAGCTAATAAATAGTTAGCTAACTATTAACTAATTTACTAAAATTAGCTATTAGCTAGGGTATTTAGATGTCTCTAACTAATTTTAGTCACTAACTATTAGCTCAAATGCATTCAAACACACCCTTAATATCTCACAGCCTCAATAACTATTTAGAAAAGTGACCAAACATAGTGTAAAAGAGGCGGCTATGCCTCACTCACCAGCGAAGCTCCTTTCTTAGGCTATCTGCAGCAGCTTACTCATCTCAATTTTTCTTTTTAAACTTCACTCTATAATTAGTACAGTCTACAACGAATCGGTGTTTTACACGACCATATACACGATCTGCTGGTCACAGCTTTAGGGGTGAAATCTTATTGGAAATTTCACAGATCATTCAACGTTGTTTTCAGAAAGTTTCAGTCCGACATCCATATTGTTTGGTTTTTATTCAAAATCGGTTGGATGTTTGAATGCAACATTCGGAAATCGGTTGGATGTAAATGGCATAGATATTATTCGTCTGTATTTGAATTTGATCCGTCTAAGATGGTTGAGATCCAATCTGTATTAGTATACTTAAAGTTGGATATTTAAGATATTAATATCTATTAAAATATTATCCGACACAATTTGATAATATTCACATCCGATCAAATCCGAAGAAAAAATATGAAAACAAATAGGATCAAAACCTTCCTGGTGTTCTTTATGTTTGAAATAATCTTTTGGCATTGAAATTTTTTGGCTTCTCTTATGTTGGCTTGCTTGTTGATCTTGATGACAACCATTTTGTTATTTTCTTCTTCAAAATATAAGGTGTGGTAGCATTCTTGTTCACCTTGTTGGTTTAGGTGTTAGAGAGCTTCCATGTTTGCTTTTTCTTCTTTTCTCTCTCCATTCTTTACCTTGCACTAGTAGGACTTGTGAGCTTATTTGTGGCACACGTAGTAACCCATGATTGCTCCCTCATCAAACTTCTTCACTCACTTGACATGATAAGGTTGGGTTGAATCTGTCTTGTCTTTTACTTGAGTCAAGTCATTAGTGAGGTAAGCTAATTTTCTTAAGTTCAGCATTCTATATTGCAATATCTTGTGAATATGTTTCTACATCACATTCTTAAAATAAACTTGATTACAAAGGGGTGAGTCCAAATTAAATAAATCATTGCAAGTAGAGGCATCCTTTTTCATCAATTTTAATTATTTTATTTTTAGATGCATCAAGGGTACTACTAATAGCCTCAAGTTTGTTAGTTAGCTCTAATATGTTTGCAAAGAGTTTTTGTTTGACCTAGATAAATTTCATAAACTTCTTGTGAGTTAGCTAACTTTTCTTTTAGTTTGTCATTTTTATTTATCAGTTGGTCATTGGTAGGAGTGCTTGCACTAGCTTCTTGTTGGTCAATTTTATTAGATAGCTCAACATTAAGATTTATAAAAGTTTCATATTGTTCAATCAACAAATAATACTATTTTTGTGAGCTATCTATATTTTATTTTTTCTCTTTTATTTTATTTTGTTGGCTAGTGCAAAGCTTAGAATATTTAACATTTTCTTGCACAAGTTGTTCAAGAAAAGGCTGCTCATCATCTCTACCACTCTCATTTGATCTAGAGATTTTGTTACCTCATGCCATAAGGCACATGTGCGAAGGGCACGATGATGAGTGCTTGTCGCCACGCCTCTTGTGTTGGGCCTCATCTTCACTTGAATAGTCATCCCAAGTCTTGATAGTGGTAAGGGATTGACCTTTAGCTCTTTTCCTTCTTCTTTGCATTTGGTGTGGGCTTTGTTTGGCCAATCTTCCATAGTGCCTTTTTACCATTACCATAGCATCCCTTTTCTTTGATCTCTTCTTTGGCTGGTAAATAAGCAATCTTCAATTTGAATGGTCACACCACTGGCATTAAACTTGTGAATATTCATCACCACCTTCCCGATGATTGTTTATTCATCAATACCGAAGGAGGAGGTGGAGGCTTTATCATCATATTCATCATCATCATCTTGCTTTTTGCCCTTCATCTTCTTATGCTCATCATGTGTGAGAGAAATAATTTTGCTTGATGAAGTTGCCTCATCTTGACTTATCTTTTCTGACATCTCAAATTCCACCAACTTGCCAATGACAATTGCTACGGTCATTGTGATTAAGTCCTCCATGTTGTGAAGGTTGCCTATGATGCTTGCATATTCCGTTTGTAGTGGTATGGATGGCCCTTCTCATAATGTCTGCATTACCTTGCTTTGTTAATCTAATAGAATTTAATTAGTTCATTGATATTTAGATTCAAATGTGAATACATATATCTAATAAGGTCATTTCATTCATTTTAAAGGAGTCACAACATTGTTTAGCTAGGTAAAGTTTTTGCTCACGAACAATTCTTATGTTATCCTAGAGCTCGTGTAATTTTAACCAAATTTTGTTTGCTTTAGTGAGGTTGAATATTTGGTTAAAAATGTCTATGCTAAAAGATTCAAACAAACAATTTTTAGCTCTTGAACTAAGGCAATTTTCTTTTTCATCACTCATCATTGGTTTCTCGGGATTCTTTAAAGGTTTCAAACCATTGTGAGTGACTCTCTAAACACCAAATTCTACCACCTCAAGGTAGCAAGCCATTCAATCACTCCAATGGGGGAAATTAGTGTCATAAAAGTGTGGAGACCTAGATGTATCTGTCCCAACCACTCTAAATAGCATCAGCTCAATGGCAGTGAAGCTAAAGATCTAAATTAAATCAACCTACTTTGATATCAACTGAAAGGGACCATGATGCCTACAAGGGAGATGAATTAGGCAACTTCACACTCTATTTCTAATAGTTGTCTCTATTTTCTACCTAGTCAAAGCCTATGCAAAGTATTATTTATCTAAAAGTGTAACTACAGTTTGCTAGGTGTGTTCCTATCTCTACTGCAAAAAGTTATACAACGTTGGTTCCAATCCTATCATTTCCCTATCAAGCTAAACCAGGAAAATAAGCACATAGACTTAGTAAGCAATAAATAAAATGCAAAACCCTAATGGAGATAGAGATGCATACTCCCATCAATGACTCTAGTATTTTTTATCAAGCTATTGAGAAGCATGTAAACTTTTCCTTAGTCCTTTTTGGACCCCCTCACAAGGATGCCCTTGCAAGGGCTAAGCTCCTAGTTGAGTAGCTCCTTGGATAGCTTTGTACCTTCCCTTAACACAAGTGGGTGTCCAAATAGTCTCTCCTAGACCTCTTGGCATCTTCACTATCGAGCTTCTAGCCTAAACATCGTAGGCCTCATGCCCAATGGTACATGGTGGCATCCGCACCACAAACACAACTGGTATGATGTCAGACAACTATAAGACTCTGTAGGGTACAACAAAGAACTTAAAATATGTATAAGACTCTATAGGGCACCACAAACACAACTGGTATGCTAAAATAGTGGTCTAACTAACCTAAGCACTTCACAAAGAACCTATACTAATCACTGAGTGATTTTTAAGAATTTTGTTATCTAGATATGATAGAGAAGAGTCTCAAATTCATTGATATGTTCCTTAGCTCCCACACACGTCAAATGGCTAGCTAAGAGGGTATTGTGGGGGACAGATATCCCCCCGTGTCCACCAGAAGGACAAGATGCCTCGCGAAGGGCACGTGGGCCCAATAATCCGCAAGGTCATCCCTTTGTGGGCCAGGGGAGGAACGTCCAATAAACCCGATCGACGAGAGCCCAGGCAGCCTGAAGAATTCAAGCGGAGATCACAACAGTGACCCGACCTTCCCGCGCAGGGGCCATGTACATCGGAACTGAGCGATGATGAGTCGGCTGAATTATAGGAAGATAGACTCAGTTAGTTCACTATTACTTAGGCATGCGTTGTTATCATATCCACATGTAATGCCCCACGGTCGAGTATATAAGGCCTAGGGGGCACCCCTTCAAGACGATCGACCTCATTCTACTTAGCCACACACACTAGCTCTCTACGTTTCCAATACTAGAGAACCTCTTTGTAACCCACCACATAAAGTGTTCACATCAGGACGTAGGGTGTTACGCATCCCAAAGCGGCCCGAACCTGTACACAACTGTCCACTGTTTCTCGTGCAACTAGCACGAACCATCGAGCTACAGTCGATAAAACCGTCCTACACCAAAAAGCACCTTGAGGGGCAACCTCGGGTGCGCGGTTGGACCCAAAACATCGACAGCTGGCGCGCCAGGTAGGGGGTGTGTCGTCGATCCAAGCTAGCTCAATGGCCGTCACCTTCCAGCACAAGATCATCCTCCGTCTCGGGTCCGTGTTCTGCTTTGGAGCTATCTCATCTGTAGCGGATGAGGAGGGAACTCTGCATCGCATCGCGGATCCACCGGAGAAAAAGTCGTCCTCAAAGATCTTCGAGAAAATCGGAGCAAGGCAGAGAAAAGCGCAACCTCCAGCGCTCCGAGAAAAGATCACCTTCAGCAAGCCAGGAGCTGAGGGTCCGTCTACCCGGAGAACGCCGTTGTCCACCTCTCCGACAGAAGAATGGACACGGATCATAAGGAGAAAAGAAGCAAATGAGGCCGAGGGCCATCAAGCTGCTCTTTCTGCGCCTCTGTCCTCAAAGGAGAACAGAAAGAAGATCGTCGCGACAGCTGCTCCATTCTACCCCGACGTCCTCTTCATCGGGGGAAGAGTGGAATCGAATCCAATCTCCAACGACGAACCAACTGCGCTAGGAGAGGAACCTCTTCATCAGGAGTCTCGCCGGCGGAGGAACCGACCCCGAAATATTTGGCGACATCATGAAGCCGGAGAACAAGATCTGGCGCAGCCCGTATCGCGAGACGAGGTCTCAGAAGTGGGAGAAACTCCGGAAGAACGAGTCCTCAGAGAAAGAAGGAACTCTCGATGACATGACCGTCGGCAGGCTCAAGAACAGGCCGAGCAGGAAACGAGGCAACGTCTGGAAAATCCACTCTTTGGGCGCATCCTGAACCTCGACTTCGCCCGAGCCATGAACACTCCGAGTGCAGTCGGTGGAGTGTTGGCTCGGATAGCTGATGGCCTCCCCCGGACTCTCGATGCCGAGGGCTATCGGCGGCTGTTCACTCAAGCAGCCAACCACCTTCTACCCCTCGCTCATCCGCCGAACGATATACGACACGCCATCAACAGTCGGCGGGACGCACAGAGCTCCATCAACGCTTCGCGCGAACGACGATACAAGAACGAGATCCGTCGCCGGGAAGAGTACGACCGGGATCACGGCATTCCAGCACGAAGTCAGGCTACCAGGACCGAGTCGGCCATGGCTTCAACTGGTGGCACCACCCAGGGATGGTCGAGGCACCACGACAACCACTCCCCTCCCCGGGAGAGACATCATCACCGACGACAAGAAGACAGTTGTGGAGTATCAGCGCTTACTCCACGTCTCAGGGCCATTCAATGGCTCCCTAACTTCAAGGTCTCCAACGTCGACAAATATGAACCTAAGCAGGATTCGGGAGGCTGGCTGGCCGTCTACACCACCGCCGCCCGAGCTACTTGGGCAACAAAGGATGTGATGACCGCGTACCTGCCTATTGTCCTTGGGCAAGACGCGCTGCAATGGCTGCGACACCTACCACGACACTGCATCGACGACTAGAGCGATTTCAGTCTGCGCTTCACCGCCAACTTCTAGTCTCTCTCCGACAAACCGACGCAACCATGGGACCTCAAATCCATCAAGCGCCGGGGGACAAAACTCTTCGGTCGTACGTCAAAAGATTCCAGACCATGAGAAATCGTATCCCCGAGGTCGCGGAGGCAGCAGTGATCGAGGACTTCTACCGGGGATCCAATGACTCGGCCTTCGTCCGAGCCATACTACAAAAGGCGCCAACCACTTCGGAACAGCTATTTCGGGAAGCCGACCTCTACATCACCGCCGATGAACGAGCCCTAGACCTCATCGAAGGAGCAAAGCCTGCACTGACAGCACCGTGACGCGACACGAACCAGCAACCCGACAAACGCTGGGAGAAGAGGCCTCGTGAAGAGGTCCACGCCGCCGGACCGCCCGCCTCTCACGCCTGAGAAGGACCTCGCGGAGGCGAACGCACGCTGGACGACATCCTTAACGCCCAGTGCCCGTACCACAAGGACATGCGCCACACCCTCCGGAACTGCAGAGACTTCAAGCACTCCGTGGGGAATGGCCGACCCTTCCAACCTCTACCTCCTCCCTCGCCGTGAGGAGGACCAGGAGAACCGCGACAACCCCAGCAGCAGGAGGAAGGAGGAGGAGGAGCATTCCCGCGCGTCGACAGAGAAGTCAACGTCATTTTCGGCGAACACGGGTCACAGGAGAACAAAAGACAACAAAAGCTCAACGATCGTTAGATACTGGTGGCGGCTACCGGTCCACCCGCTCCGTACCGATGGTCTGAGCACCCGATTACCTTCACTCGGGCAGATCAGTGGCTCAATTTCGACCACCCCGGCAAGTACCCGCTCCTCGTCGATCCTGTGATCCGAGAGAGCAGGGTAAAGAAGGTATTAGTGGACGGGGGGAGCAGCATCAACGTCACCTTCCCTCGGACACTCCAAGGCTTGGGAGTTCACCTCAAAGAGCTCCACGACTCGGACACACCTTTCTTCGGCATCGTGTCGACTGAAGGAGAATATCCGCTGGGCCACATCTACATGCCGGTCACCTTCGGAACTCCGGAAAACTACAGAACCGAGTTCCTCAGGTTCGAGGTGGCGAACTTCGACTGCGGATACAACGCCATCATCGGGAGGCCTGGATTGGCGAAGTTCATGGCCATTCCGCATTATACATACATGATATTGAAGATGCCAGGACCACAAGGGATCATAACTGTGTGCGCTGACTTCCAAGGCGCCGCAGAATGTTTCCGAGTGGCCATTCAGGCGACCCTCACCACCAAACCATCGTCGACTTCTTTCGCGCAGGCGAACTCAAAGCCTGAGGAAGACCTCGCGGTACCCGCGAATGAATCTCAAGCCGTGACCTCCATACGGCCGACTGAAGAAACCAAGAGAATCAATCTCGGGTTCACCGACGAGCGCAAGACTGCTATCATCAGTTCCAGCCTGGATGACAAATAGGAAGGCGTGCTCGTCCAGTTTCTGCAAGACAACCGAGACGTATTCGCATGGCAACCTGCGGATATGCCGGGAGTCCCGAGAGAATTGGCCGAGCACAAATTGAAGGTCTACCCCCAAGCGAGGCCGATCCGACAAAAATTACGCCGCTTCACGCCCGATAAGAGAGAAGCCATCCGTGCTGAGTTGGCTCGCTTGGTCGCGGCATGATTCATTAGAGAGGTGTTACATCCTGAGTGGTTAGCTAATCCTGTTCTTGTACTCAAAAAGAATAAAGTGGATTAGCGCATGTGCGTCGACTATACGGATCTCAACAAACACTGTCCGAAGGATCCCTTCGGGCTTCCTAGGATAGATTAGGTGGTAGATTCAACCACCGGATGTTCTGTGTTGTCTTTCTTGGATTGCTACTCTGGGTATCATCAGATTAGTCTGGCAAAAGAAGACGAGGAAAAAACAGCATTCATCACTCCGTTCGGGGCTTTCTGCTATACCTCCATGTCGTTCAGCCTCAAGAACGCTGGAGCGACTTATCAGAGAGCTATTCAAACATGCTTAGCCGATCACTGGGGCAAGCGTGTGGAAGCTTATGTGGATGATGTGGTGATCAAAACAGAGAATTCAGAAAATTTTATTGAAGATTTACAGCTGGTCTTTTACAGTCTACGACGATATCGATGTAAGCTTAATCCCGAAAAATGTGTTTTCGGAGTACCAGCAGGAAAGTTGCTCGGATTTATTGTCAGCCACCGGGGAATTGAGGCCAATCCAGAGAAGATCGAGGCTATCATGAGAATGGAAGCACCACGATCATAGAAGAAAGTACAAAGACTTACCGGATGTATGGCCGCTCTGAGCAGATTCATATCCAGGCTGGGAGAGAAGGGCTTACCATTCTATAAGTTGCTCAAGAAGGTAGACAAATTCCAGTGGACTTCAGAAGCACAAGAAGCTCTAGATGCGCTGAAAAAATTCTTGGCAACACCACCAA
Organism: Zea mays; assembly: GCF_902167145.1. Lineage (NCBI taxonomy): Eukaryota > Viridiplantae > Streptophyta > Magnoliopsida > Poales > Poaceae > Zea > Zea mays. The sequence goes on from NC_050099.1 coordinate 77,576,995, forward strand.
TGCTAAAACCGCCACGCCGAGCCACGCCGACTCAACCGGCTGAAGATATACTATTATACATCTCCTGCACGACTAACGTGGTGAGCACCGCGTTGGTAGTCGAGCGAGCAGAAAAGGGACATGCATACCCAGTACAGCATCCTGTCTATTTCATCAGTGAAGTCCTGGGTCCCTCGAAGAAGAAATACCCTCAAGTTCAGAAGTTATTATATGCAGTACTTCTAACTGCACACAAGCTCCGTCACTACTTCGACGACCACAAAGTCATAGTAGTCACTGGATTTCCGATAGGGGATATTCTCCACAACAAAGAAGCCATCAGAAGAATAGCCAAGTGGGTCTATGAACTGGGATCTCATGACATCGAGTTTCGACCTCGCACCGCAATCAAAACTCAAGCACTGGTTGACTTTGTATTAGAATGGACCGAGCAACAGGTGCTGGATAAACCAGAAACTGCAAAAGTATGGCGAATGTATTTTGATGGCTCGTTGAAGCTGCGGGGAGCAGGCGCAGGGATCCTCTTTATTGCACCTGGAGGTGAACAACTCAAATATGCTTTTCAATTGTTATTTCCAGCATCCAACAATGCAGCAGAATACAAAGCTCTGATTCATGGACTGAACATTGCCATATCACTGGGTATCAAGAGACTGATGGTATATGGAGATTCTCTGGTGGTCATAAGTCAGATAAACAAAGAATGGGATTGCTCGAATGATTCCATGGGAAAATACTGCACTACTGTCTAGAAACTGGAAGACAAATTTGAAGGTCTGGAATTTCATCATGTGGAGAGAGATTGCAACACAGCAACTGATACATTGTCCAAACTCGGATCCAGTCGGACTCAGGTCCCCCCTAGAGTTTTCGTACAAGAAATACTGCATCCGAGCATTTCACTGGATCGGGTGGAGGAATGCAACACTCTGAGCCAACCAGAGTCAGATTCTGATGACTAGAGGGAGCCGATAATCAAGTACATAAAAAATGAGGAGGAACCAGATGACAAAAATGCAGCAGAACGGATTGCAAGGCAGTCAGCTCATTATACTCTCATTGGAGAAACACTATACAGAAGGGGCGCATCAGGAGTCCTCATGAAATGCATTCTCTCAGCCACCGGAAAGCAACTGCTAGAAGAGGTTCATGCTGGGCAATGTGGGATACACGCAGCATCCAGGACCCTGGTTGGGAAGGTCTTCAGGTCGGGTTTCTACTGGCCAACAGCGAAGAGTGATGCAGCCGAGTTAGTCCAGAGGTGCAAAGCCTGCCAGTACTTATCGAAATAGCAACATCTACCAGTGCAGCAACTGCAAACCATACCCGTAACTTGGCGGTTTGCATGCTGGGGATTGGATATGATTGGACCTTTCAAGAAAGCTCAAGGAGGATACACTCATGTACTGGTTGCTATCGACAAATTCACTAAATGGATAGAGTTCAAACCCATTGCTTCTCTAACTTCAGCTAAGGCAGTGGAATTCATACAAGACATAATATTCAGGTTTGGAATACCAAATAGCATCATAACCGACCTAGGATCCAACTTCACAAGTTCAGAGTTCTTTGATTTCTGCGAGCAAAAGAGCATTCAGATCAAATATGCCTCGGTGGCGCACCCAAGAGCCAACAGGCAGGTAGAAAGAGCCAACGGGATGATATTGGAGGCGCTCAGAAAGAAAGTCTTCGACAAAAATGAAAAGTTCGTAGGGAAGTGGATCAGAGAGCTGCCGTATGTTGTTTGGAGCCTGAGAACTCCACCTAGTCGAGCTCTGCATGGAAACACACCTTTCTTTATGGTCTATGGTTTGGAAGCAGTGCTACCTGCTGATCTCAAGTTTGGGGCACCAAGGTTAATTTTTGAAAACATAGCAGAAGCTGAAGCTACTAGACTGGAGGATGTCGATATACTAGAAGAAGAACGATTGAATATGGTGATTCAGTCAGCCCGATATCAACAAACTTTGAGGCACTATCATGACAAGGCCATACGGCATCGATCCTTCGCAGTAGGAGACCTCGTCCTCCACCGAATTCTAACGGGGGAGGGATGGCACAAACTGTCGCCACTATGGGAAGGACCGTTCATAGTAGCAGAAGTCACTCGGCCTGGATCGTATCGCCTTACTCAAATGGATGGCACGGAAATTGGGAACTCATGGAACATAGAACATCTCAGGAAGTTTTACCCCTAGCTAGATCTCAAAAGATATTGGGACGACAATGTACTCTGTAAACTGGGAAATATATCATCAATAAAAAGACTTCAAAAGTACTCGAATTGTTCACTGTCAACCGGCACGATTACTTAACTTGGGGTGACCACTATACCCTACTAACAGGAGCAATCGGCTTAAGTCGGCAATGACTTAAGGCGGTGCGACATGCTCACGCTTACTTAACTCGGGGTGACCACTATACCCTACTAACAGGAGCAATCGGCTTAAGTCGGCAATGACTTAAGGCGGTGCGACATACTCACGCTTACTTAACTCGGAGTGACCACTATACCCTACTAACGGAGCAATCGGCTTAAGTCGGCAATGACTTAAGGCAGTGCGACATGCTCACGCTTACTTAACTCGGGGTGACACTATACCCAACTAACGGAGCAATCGGCTTAAGTCGGCAATGACTTAAGGCGGTGCGACATGCTCACGCTTACTTAACTCGAGGTGACCACTATACCCTACTAACGGAGCAATCGGCTTAAGTCAGCAATGATTTAAGGCGGTGCGACATGCTCACGCTTACTTAACTTGGGGTGACCACTATACCCTACTAACAGAGCGGTCGGTTTAAGTTGGTAATGACTTAAATCGGCGCGGCACGTTCGTGCCTACTTAAATCCAACACAAGCACATTTGCGATTACTCACCTCAGGGCGACCTCTATGCCCCGCGAAGAAATTTCATACTGCATTTACTTCTGCGATTGTAAATACTATTGTATTCTAACAACGGGAAAACAATAGCGGCATTCAGTACTAAAAAGTGTTTTCTACCAAAATATCCGAGCACACTAATCACATACTCAAAGCATTCAGTGTTTCTATTTGGTAATGTTCTTCTCAGGAGCAACCAATGAAGAGGGACGACTCGAGGAATCAGGAGCGGCATTCACATCTGCCACTATGTCATCAGGAACAACCACGCCAGGTCTCCTCATCAGGATTCGCCCCGCGCAAATAGCTTTGTCCATAGCTTTGTCACGCTAGGCCCTCAGAGTAGCAGAAGTCTCTTCAGCAGCTTTGACAACCAACCGAGCAGTTTCTAGCTCCTGGACGACTGATTTCTTGGAAGCACGCAGATCCTTGATGATAGTATCCTTGGTCGACACCAATTGCCTGAGGCGAATCACATCATCCAAGGACTCTTGCAGCTTATAACGATGATTATCCAACTCTTCCCTGGTGAAGCGATGACTCCTCTCCAAGATGGTCAACGAGTTGCTGGCATCGCGATATAGCTTGTCAAGATTGTCGCGAGAAGTGGCCAGAACACGTTTTTCCTCCTGCAGACAAGAATCAGTTTCTCCAACGTCAAGCAAGCACTAAGAACACAACAGACAAAACCAAGTAAAGCTTAATTCACTAGTCACCTTTTCAGAGTCGAGCTGAGCATGGAGAGTGCAGTTCAGCGTGTTAGCATCATTCAAAGAAGCAGAAACCCGGGCCAATTCAGTCTGACTTTGAGCATATTTGTCTTCAAGATCAGAGTACCGTCAGGCCATATCTATCAAGAAATAGTCAAGCAAGGGTGTTCAGTTAAAAAGTAGAATTAATCAAGTAGTCAAAGAAGAAACAAAGGGCACTAACCAGCGTTTGCCATCACCAAATCAGACACCAGCCGCTGAAGCAGCACTGGATTCCAATGTGCCAGGGATAGAGCCCTTTCCAGGATAGAAGCACCCTGCGACCTCAGCTGACCAACCATTTCATCAACCAATGCCTAACATTAAAAACAAATGAGTGTAAGAACAATATCACACCTGGGGTACAGCCAGATCAGTAAAAACCAAGTTACCTGGAGGTTGGAAAAGAACGAAGGAACTCCCAAGTCGTGGGAAGTTAATTGATGGCTCGATGAAGGATCACCAACCAGAACAACCGGCAATGCATCAGTGGGGACCAGGTCAGTATCATCAGCAGAGGTCAAAACTCTGTCATCAGGAGCGCTGGCCTCTAAGGCGACTTCCTAACCCAAAACTTGAGCTGCTGCCATGCAACCAGAATGCGGAGGAGAAGACCCTACGTGAACGTCCATGGAAGTGTGAAAGGGAGAACTGACTCGGACACCCTCGGAGGCTGGGTCATAGCTCGCACTACCCATCCGAGCCAGGTCATCCCCGGCAACACCCTCGGGGGCTGGGTAAACGCTAGCACCATCCTTGAGGTTCGAGCTCTCTGTAACAACCACCTCTAAGGCTGAAGGACCTTCACCCACTTCCATGGGAGCAGAACAATCCAGACCAGCCTCCTGACCCTTAAGACCGCGCTCTAAGGTCGATGAGGCACGGGACGCTGCTCGAGATAACCCCAGCCCGGCATCAGGCACATCAGCACAAATATCCATCATTCCACCATCTGCCAGCTCCGACAACAGATCTTCTTGGGACCATGTCTTCAAGAGTCTGATCAAAGTTTGCCAGAGACAATTCTTGCAAACCAATGAGAGCAAACAAGGCTGGAGAAGGAACACCACTACTTTCCCCGCTGACTATGTAGTGTCGGCTGTTCTTCCGAACTAGAGGGATTTCATCCTCCTCTTCCTCATCTTCATCAACAATGTGGACGATACACCCATTGGGTTCAGCATCATCTAGTTCACACCCATTGGGGTCAGCTTTAGTCGGGTCACACCCATTAGGGCCAGCTTCAGCAAAAACTGGCATGGGCACTTCCTCAGCAGCAGGAGCAGAAGGACCAGCATCCTGATCCAAGCTTGAGACTCGGCGAAGATGTCTCTTCTTTTTTTTCTTCCCCTCAGCAGGAGAAGTTGGTTGATTGGCTTGGCGAGGATGCTTCAGGTGAACACTATCATACCTCTGAATATCCAAAGCTTTGCCAGCCTCTGGGATGGGCTTTGCATCCAGTGTTTCAGTAGGGGCTGCGTCAGAGGAATCTTCAGCCAACATATCCAGCATGGCACTTATCTCAGCATCACTTGGATTCAAAGGTACCTCGAAATGAACCTGCCTCTCGTCATCAGGGATTTCACCAAGTGAGGCAACCAAAGCACTAACCTCTTCGGGAGAGGGTCGCACTCTAAGGCCCAAACCGCTATCACCAGCAGGAGGATTCGACACAAAATTGGTAAAAGCCTTGGAAGGAGGCAGATTCCAGGCCGAGTATGCAATAGGAGCACCGATGTTCGACACCTTGCCTCTGAGTATCATCTCGAGCCGGCTGACCAAATCCACTGCAAGAATTCTTCTGTTGGTAACCTGGGTCGAATCAGCGAGGCCTCATTACAAATAAGTCGGGTAGGCTCTGTCCTTTAACGGTTGAATGTTCTTGAAAACGAAATCGGCGACCAAAGCTTCTGCAGTCAGCCCCCTCTCTTTCAACAGTCCAACCTCAGCAAGCAGAGCCCCTGCCTCAGCCACCTCCAGGTCTATGGGGGACTCGGTCCAGCTCGGAGTACGAACATCTGGCTGTCGCCCTGACCGTGGGGGAGGGAATTCCCGTGGTTCTCCATGATAAACCACTCCAGGTCCATCCTTTGATGCTGTCCTTGAGTGGGATGTTGAGGTAGTCGGCCTTTCTCCCACGACGCATCTCCAAACTCGCGCCCCCCACAAGCTGGTGCTGCCCTCCAGCCATCTCAGGCCGACAGTGGTACAAGTACTTCCATAGGCCAAAGTGTGGCAGAATACCAAGGAAAGCTTCGCACAAGTGAACAAAAACGGAAACATGCAGAATGGAATTGGGATTCAGGTGGGTCAGATTCAAGTGATAGAAGTCAAGGAGACCGCGGAAGAAAGGGGAAATTGGAAGACCAAGGCCGCGGATGAGAAAAGGAACGTAAATGACGGATTCGTGGGTGTCTTCTGTCGGAACAGTGACCCCACGACAGATCCGCCAAGAACAGAGCTCCTTCGGAGGAAGAACTCCGATGGATACAAGATGGAAAAGGTCAGATTCAGAGACAACAGACATGTGGTTACCTGCGAAAGGCAATTGACTGTTGGGATTGATGAGGGGAATGACTGCGGCAGACAAACTCTGGGATTTCCGCTTGGGCGCCATCTCAACCTTGCTAGCGAACAGAGCGGAAGCAGTATTGTAAGATAGCAGAGAAGGCCTGGATGTAGAAAAGCAAAACTAGGGCACAGAACGCAGAGGCATGCGACAGTGTAGTACATATGGGGTTTTCCCGGGCCAGACGTCATTTCTAAAAAGCACCCAGTCATCACCCGGCGGTTACTTCTAAAACGCTGGCGTGCCATGTCATCACCCGGCGGTTATTTCTAAAAACGCTGGCATGCCATGTCATCACCCGGCTGTTATTTCTAAAACGCTGGCGTGCCATGTCATCACTCGGTCGTTATTTCCAAAACGGTCGATGCAGCCCAAATTAACTCAGCTGTTATTTCTAAAAATGCTGACGTTACCAGACTTCACTCGGCCACTATTTCCAAAGCGGCCGACGTGGCCCGTTATCACTCGGTTGTTACTTCTAAAACGCCGACGTCGCCAGCAGTCACTCGGCTGTTATTCGTAAAACAGTGATGTGGCTCTAGAGGATTCGGCTATTACCTCCAAAACGCCGACATCGCCAGTAACCGCTCGGTCATTATTTCTAAAACACTGACATGGCCCGCTATCACTCGGATATCACTTCTAAAAGCCCCAACATCGCTGATAATCACTCGGCCGCCACTACTAAAGCGCTGGCATCGCGGAGAAGGCAGTCTGAAGCGCGACTCAATGATTCTAAGTCGCTACTCAAGCATTACATTCAGAAACAACCTCTGTAGTAGGCATTAACACGATCGACGATCAGCAAGAAGGCAAAATGATACACACAAGATGGGGCGAAATCATTCTTCATTATAAGGGAAGCACTACCGAACTTACAAATCAACTCATTATGAGTTGATGACCTCCCCATTACTACATCATATTTCACTACACTATACTACTAGCTACTACTACATTATTTTACTAATACTACTTCTACTACTAATCTATACTAAAATTTTAAAACCAGTGGCATCTAGCCACTGGCCTTGTTGCTGCCCCTGCTGCTGCCCTTGCTGCCGCCACCGCCGTCGCCGCTGCCACCTTTGCCGCCGCCGTCACCGCTCTTGCCGTCGCCTCCGCCACCATCACCATCGCCTCCGTCGTCGTCGCCGTCACCGCCACCGCCGCCGCTGCCCTCCTCGGACGAGTCCAAGGAGTTCTCCTTGTCCGAGGAGTACTCCGACTCATCCGAGCCCTCGAGCCTGGCGCGCTCGATGGCCCGGATGTAGGTCCATACCTCTGCGGTGATCCCTGGGAGTCGTCTGAGTCATCAGACGACGCCGGGGGAGAGGCAGGAGCCGATGAACCCTCGGACTCGGAGGAGAACTCCTCCTCCGAGTACTCCGAGTCACCGAAGTCCTCCGAGGGAGGAGTCGGCTCACGCTTGCGTTTGTCGCCGGAGTGATGCGAAGAACTACCACCCTTCTTGCTCTTGCCCATGGTGGAGTAGAGAGAAAGAGAAGAAAGTAAACAGCGAGCAGCGAAAAGAGATGTGAAAATGTCGGAGAAGCAAGAACACTATTTATAGAAGAAGAAGGCAACCACTCACCTCCTACCACGGCCACCGAACAGTCGCAAAAATTCAATATGCAATTCAAACCATCTGAAGACACGTCAGGCGTCTGACGCCGTTCCATGTAACACGACACCCATTGGGACTTCAGTCAACTGCTTGGGCGATATGATTACACCCGCGGTCACATTAAGTTACTACTCAGAAGCAGTTTGCTAAACGCTCAGTGCACCAAGCCGTCCCTTGCCTACACCCATTGGGGGGGGACGTCCAGGAATTTTCAATAGATTTTCCCAAGCAGTCACATCCTTACAGTATATGCAATGAATACCCCAAGACAAAAGGAGGATATCAACAGATATCAGAGGAAAGCCAAATATAGCCGATAAGGTACAAGTCTAATCGACAGAAGCATTGAAGCACGAAGTGATATGAAGACTAGCCAAAAGCCACCTATCGAACGTCCAATCAGTCGCAGATCAAATAAATTGCCAGACCTAGCAAGATATGGGCAGATCGTGTACTCGGATTCAAAGACAAAAATGTTAACTGACCTCTAAAGCATAACGTTGATGACATAATGCTGACCTCTAGGGCATTCGACAAAAGAAAAGGATGATCCCTAAGGAAAAAAAAGAGACACCATGAGATGAAGACCTTCGGGCGAATTATTTTCAAATATCCACTCAAAGCTCGGGGGCTACACCCACCCAATGAATAATCATCCCCGAAAGACAAAATGCTGACCTCTAAAGCATATGGCAAAACTAAGGCAAGGCTGACCTCTGAAAAAAACACAGGTGGAAGATAAAAGTAATTTATGAGAAGACTTGAAATGAAGACCTTCGAGTGGATTATCTGCAAAAATCTACTCGAAGCTCGGGGGCTACACCTTCAAAGTTCTACAGTACAAAATGCTGACCTCTGAAGCATGAACCAGAGACAAAACACCAAATTTCGAGGAGTAATAGTGGAAGAAGACAGTAAAAGATCGTTGTTACCGGATCACTCAGAGCTCAGAAGTAGTGACCCGACATGCTTATTTACAAGGCATTTCTTGTTAAAATCAAAAAATACAAGCTGGACCTTGGATCTTTGGGCCGGTTATTTCAAAATCAACCCAAAGATCGGGGCTTATGGGGGACAGATATCCCCCGGGTCCACCAGAAGGACAAGATGCCTCGAGAAGGGCCCGTGGGCCCAATAATCCGCAAGGTCATCCCTTCGTGGACCTGGGGAGGAACGTCCAATAAACCAAATCGACGAGAGCCCAGGCGGCCTGAAGAATTCAAGCGGAGATCACAACAGTGACCCGACCTTCCCGCGCAGGGGCCATGTACATCGGAACTAAGCGAGGATGAGTCGGCTGAATTATAGGAAGATAGACTCAGTTAGTTCACTATTACTTAGGCACGCGTTGTTATCATATCCACATGTAATGCCCCACGGTCGAGTATATAAGGCCTAGGGGCACCCCTTCAAGACGATCGACCTCATTCTACTTAGCCACACACACTAGCTCTCTACGTTTCCAATACTAGAGAACCTCTTTGTAACCCACCACATAAAGTGCTCACATTAGTACGTATGGTGTTACGCATCTCAAAGTGGCCCTAACCTGTACACAACTGTCCACTGTTTCTCGTGCAACTAGCACGAACCATCGAGCTACAGTCGATAACACCGTCCTACACCAAAAAGCACCTTGAGGGGCAACCCCCGGTGCATGGTCGGACCCAAAACACCGACAGGTATATATAGCATTAAACTCCAAAACTAGCTGTTAAAATCAAGAGGGAGATTCTGCACACTCACCAAACATGTTTAGTGCACACACCCGACATGTTTGATGATGCCATATTAGTTAATCATTTGACTTCTAGATGTTGCTGATTGTTTATAGAATAGGCATCTAGTGTGACGTTCGGTGCCCCACCACACACTCCTGGTGTCTTATCGACGTCTCTAGTTCTTCTCGAAAGTCTCTCTAGTATAAATAACTCATGTCTAGTGCGGGGTCTGGTGCACCACCAAATATGTTCGATGCCATCTTCTAGACCTCCTCTACACACCATGGTGTCCATTGCTCCATAGGGTACATCACCAGATATGTCCGGTGCTGCTATTATTGATGCCCTTAGACTATGTATTATAGCGTACAATGCTACTATGAAACACCCTATTGAGAGCACCTAGAGGGGGGTGAATAGGTGATCCTGTAAAAGTCAACAACTAATAGCCACAAATCTTGGTTATACAAATGTTAGTGTGACTAAGTAGTTGCGAAGCGAGTTCTTGTGGCCAAGACAATCACAAAGAGATCAACACAAGAGACACAGTGGTTTATCCCGTGGTTCGGCCAAGTATAACACTTGCCTACTTCCACGTTGTGGCGTCCCAATGGACGAGGGTTGCACTCAACACCTTTCAAGTGATCCGATGATCAACTTGAGTACCACTGTATTCTTCCTTATAGTTTTCTTCCCGTTTGCAAGGAATCTCCACAAGTTGGAGCCTCTCGCCCTTACAAGATTTATCACAAAGAAAGCACGAAGTAAGGTTGGGAAGAACAACGCACACTAGAATTAAATCCACACCACAAACACGCACACAAGTGAGAAGATGAGCACACAAAACACGCGCGGGGAGTTTGCAACTCGAAAAGTGCTCCAATCTCAAGAACGATGAATGATTGCATGAAAGTGAGGACTAGAAGTCTTGGAATGCTTAGAGTGTGCTTGGGTGACTCCTCCATGCGCCTAGGGGTCCCTTTTATAGCCCCAAGGCAGCTAGGAGCCGTTGGAGGCCAACAAGGAAGGCAATTCTTGTCTTCTGTAGGGTGGCGCACCGGACAGTCCGGTGCCCCACCGGACAGTCCGATGCCCCACCGGACAGCCACTGTTCATGTCCGGTGCGCGATCTCCTTCCTATTCTATCGCAGTCGACCGTTGCAGACTCGTGGCAGTTGGCGCACCGGACACTGTCCGGCGCACACCGGAGAGTCCGGTGCCCCCTGCCGACCGTTGGCGCGGGCCACGCGTCGCCCACGGATTGCGCGGCGAACCGTTGCGCTGGCGGCCGTTGGCTCACTGGACATTCCGGTGCACCACCGGACAGTCCGGTGAATTATAGTCGTACGCCGCCAAATTCTCCTGAGAGCGGCTAGTTCGTCGGAGTCCAGCCTGGCGCACCGGACAGTCCGGTGTGCCAGACTGAGCAGAGACTTGGCTGCACCAAGCCAAGTCTTTTTCTTCTTCACTTTTCTCTGATTCTAGCACATAGATAGAATATGTTAGTACTTAAAACAATGTACTAAGTCTAGAAACGTACCTTGTTACATGATTTGCACTTCTCTCTTCATTTGGCACATAATAACTTACTCACTATGTGTTGGACACTTAATCACCAAAATTATAATATAAATGGCCCAAGGGCACATTTCCCTTTCAATCTTCCCCTTTTTGGTGATTTATGCCAACACATCAAAAAGCAATGCAAAACATGCAACATTGATTCAAATTGAAGACCAAATTGTTTTTAACTCTTATTTGGCATATTTGGATCATTCTTTGCCACCACTTGGTTTGTTTTTGCAAATCAAATTCATTTTCCTATCTCTAAGTCAAACTCACTTGTTTGGGCATATAGAGAGATAATCCAAGAGTGAAAATGATCAAGATCCAAAAACTCCCCCTTTTTCCCATAATCATAAAATTTCCCCACAAGAGACCAAATTTTGACAATAAGAGTATTTTGACAAAACAAAAGTTCTAACTCTACTATTTTCAAAATTCTCAAGTGGTAGCTGATCCATTTGCTTTGGCCTTAATTTCTCCCCCTTTGGCATTAAGCACCAAAACAGGATCATTATTGGCTCTTTAACCCCATTGCCTCACCAAAAAATGTCAATTAAGAGCAAAAAGGCAATAGGAGCTTAAGAATGAACTTGGAGGTGAGTACACTTATATCGGAGTGTAGTGGAAGTCTTTGCATGGTCCAAGTTCACCTTTCCCTTTTAATCCACCTTTGAGACTTTATCAAGTACACTTAAACACAAAGGTTAGTCTCAAAGAGTCAAGTTGTAGCACTTCTCCCCCTAAATATGTGCATCATTCACACATGGACTTGTGAGGTCCGGGGATCCCTTGCACAACTTGAGCACCATCAACAATTTTCATAAATGCATAAAGTAACATGATCAAAGGCATAAAATACATGTATGCTGTAGATCAATCCAGATTACGCGAATCTAAGACATTTAGCTCACTACGCAGCATGCAAAAGGTTTTCTCATCTAAAGGCTTGGTAAAGATATCGGCTAGCTGGTTCTCGGTGCTGATATAGAACACTTTGATATCCCCCTTTTGCTGGTGGTCTCTCAAGAAGTGATGCCGGATGTCTATGTGCTTAGTGCGGCTGTGTTCAACAGGATTATCCGCCATGCGGATTGCACTCTCATTGTCACATAGGAGTGGGACTTTGCTCAGATTGTAGCCAAAGTCCCGGAGGGTTTGCCTCATCCAAACTAGTTGCGCGCAACACTGTCCTGCAGCAATGTACTCGGCCTCAGCGGTGGATAGGGCAACGGAGGTTTGTTTCTTAGAACTCCAAGACACCAGGGACCTTCCTAGGAATTGGCACATCCCTGATGTACTCTTCCTATCAACCTTGCATCTAGCATAATCGGAGTCTGAATATCCAATCAAGTCAAAAGTAGACCCCTTTGGATACTAGATCCCGAAGCAAGGCGTAGCAACTAAATACCTAAGAATTTGCTTAACGGCCACAAGGTGACATTCCCTTGGGTCGGATTGAAATCTAGCACACATGCATACGCTAAGCATAATATTCGGTCTACTAGCACATAAATAAAGCAAGGAACCTATCATAGACCGGTATGCCTTTTGATCAACGGACTTACCTCCTTTGTTGAGGTCGACATGCCCGTCGGTTCCCATTGGCGTCTTCGCGGGCTTGGCGTCCTCCATCCCAAACCTCTTGAGAAGATCTTGAGTGTACTTCGTTTGGGAGAGGAAGGTGCCGTCCTTGAGTTGTCTCACTTGGAACCCAAGAAAGTATGTCAACTCGCCCATCATTGACATCTCAAATTTCTGTGTCATCACCCTGCTAAACTCCTCATAAGACTTTTGATTAGTAGAACCAAATATTATGTCATCGACATAAATTTGGCACACAAAAAGGTCACCGTCACAAGTCTTAGTGAAAAGAGTGGGATCGATTTTCCCAACCTTGAAAGCATTAGCAATTAAGAAATCTCTAAGGCATTCATACCATGCTCTTGGGGCTTGCTTAAGTCCATAGAGCGCCTTAGAGAGCTTAAAAACGTGGTCGGGATACCTGTCAACCTCAAAGCCAGGGGGTTGTTCCACGTACACCTCCTCCTTGATTGGCCCGTTGAGGAAAGCGCTCTTCACGTCCATTTGAAACAACCTGAAAGAATGGTGAGCGGCATAGGCTAACAAAATGCGAATAGACTCTAGCCTAGCCACAGAAGCAAAAGTCTCCTCAAAATCCAAACCTGCGACTTGGGCATAACCTTTTTCCACACGTCGAGCTTTGTTTCTTGTCACCATCCCGTGCTCATCTTGCTTGGTTCCCACAACGTTTTGCTTTGGACGTGGCACCAGGCTCCAAACTTCATTTCGCTTGAAGTTGTTGAGCTCTTCCTGCATGGCCAACACCCAGTCCGGATCTTGCAAGGCCTCTTCTACCCAAAAAGACTCAATAGAAGAGACAAACGAGTAATGCTCACAAAAGTTAGCTAATCTTGAGCGAGTAGTTACTCCCTTGCTTATGTCACCTAGAATTTGGTCAATGGGGTGATTCTGTTGGATCGTCGCTCAGACTTGAGTTGGAGGGGCTGGTGGTGCTTCTTCCTCCATAACTTGTTCTTCTTGTGCCCCCCTTGATCACACGCCTCTTCTTGATGAACCTGTTCATCATCTTGAGTTGGGGGGTGCACCATCGTTGAGGAAGAAGGTTGATCTTGCTCTTGTTGTTCCTGTGGTCGCACATCTCCAATCGCCATGGTGCGTTTTGCGGTCGTCGAAACATCATCTTCATCTATATCATCAAGATCAACTTGCTCTCTTGGAGAGCCATTAGTCTCATCAAATACAACGTCGCTAGAAACTTCAACCAAACCCGATGATTATTTGAAGACTCTATACGCCTTTATATTTGAGTCATAACCTAGTAAAAACCCTTCTACAGCTTTGGGAGCAAATTTGGAATGTCTACCTTTCTTCACCAAAATGTAGCATTTGCTCCCAAATACACGAAAGTAAGATACATTAGGTTTGTTACCGGTAAGGAGTTCGAAGGAGGTCTTCTTGAGGAGGCGATGAAGGTAGAGCCGTTTTATGGCGTGGCAAGCTGTGTTCACAGCTTCCGACCAAAATCGCTCAGGCGTCTTGAACTCTCCAAGCATTGTCCTCTCCATGTCGATAAGCGTCCTGTTCTTCCTCTCTACCACACCATTTTGCTGTGGTGTGTAGGGAGCGGAGAACTCGTGCTTGATGCCTTCCTCCTCAAGGTACTCCTCCACTTGCAGATTCTTGAACTCGGACCCGTTGTCGCTTCTTATCTTTTTCACCTTGAGCTCAAATTCGTTTTGAGCCCGCCTTAGAAAGCGCTTAAGGGTCCATTGGGTTTCTGATTTATCCTGCAAAAAGAACACCCAAGTGAAGCGGGAAAAATCATCAACAATAACAAGACCATACTTACTTCCCCCGATGCTTAGGTAGAAGACGGGTCTGAAGAGGTCCATATGTAGTAGCTCTAGTGGTCTTGATGTTGTCATCACATTCTTGTTGTGATGACTGCTTCCCACCTGTTTTCCTGCCTGACAAGCTGCACAAGGTCTATCTTTTTCGAAGCATACATTGGTTAGTCCTAACACATGCTCTCCCTTTAGAAGTTTGTGAAGGTTCTTCATCCCAACATGTGCTAGACGATGATGTCACAGCCAGCCCATACTAGTCTTAGCGATTAAGCATGCATCTAGATCGGCCTCCTCTTTCGAAAAATCAACTAAGTAGAGTTTGCCATCTAGTACACCCTTAAATGCTAATGAACCATCACTCCTTCTAAAGACAGAAACATCAACATTTGTAAACAAACAATTGTAGCCCATGTGGCACAATTGACTTACAGACAGGAGATTATAGCCTAGCGACTCTACTAAAAATACATTGGAAATAGAGTGCTCGCTTGTGATGGATATTTTTCCCAAACCTTTGACCTTGCCATGGTTCCCATCTCCACAAATAATCGTATCCTAGGAATCCTTATTCTTGACGTAGGAGGTGAACATCTTCTTCTCCCCCATCATGTGGTTTGTGCATCCGCTGTCGATAATCCAGCTTGACCCCCCGGATGCATAAACCTGCAAGGCAATTTACACTTGGGTTTTAGGTACCCAACTCTTGTTGGGTCCTACAAGGTTAGTCACAATAGCTTTTGGTACCCAAATGCAAGTCTTGTCTCCTTTGCATTTGGATCCCAATTTTCTAGCAACCACTTTTTCATTTTTACATGAAAGTACAAACGTAGTGTTGCAAGCATGAAAGATAGCAGTAGGTTTATTACACATTTTCCTAGGAGCATGAGATACAAAATTTCTCCTAGGCCTACCATTAAAATTAGAACTTGAAGCAAACATAGCATGTGACTCACAAGCATCATGATCATATATCCTATTATGACTAGCAATTTTCCTAATATACATGAAGGCATGATTCTTTTGAATACTACTAGCCATAAGGGCCTTTCCTTTCTCCTTGTTGGGAATGGGAGCCCTTTGGCTTGTTAAGTTCTTGGCTTCCTTTCGAAAGCCAAGTCCATCCTTAATTGAGGGGTATCTACCAATTGTGTAGGCATCCCTAGCAAACTTTAATTTATCTAAATCTATCTTGCATGTCTTAAGTTGAGCATTAAGACTTGCCACTTCATCATTTAATTTAGTAATGGATGCATGATGTTCATTACAAGCATTAATATCAAAATCCTTGCATCTATTGCAAATTACAACATGTTCCACACATGAACTAGATTTATTAGCTACTTCTAGCTTAGCATTTAAATCATCATTAACACTCTTTAAGCTAGACACAGTTTCATGACAAGTAGATAATTCAGAAGATAGCATTTCATTCCTTTTAACCTCTAAAGCAAGAGATTTTTGCACACTAACAAACTTATCATGCTCTTCATACAAAATATCCTCTTGCTTTTCTAAAAGTCTATCCTTTTCATTTAAAGCATCAATTAACTCATTAATTTTATCTACTTTTGCTCTATCTAAACCCTTAAATAAATCGGTGTAATCTACTTCATCATCACTAAAATCATCATCGCTTGAAGTAGTATACTTAGGGGTTTCTCGAACGCTTACCTTTTTCTCCTTTGCCATGAGGCAAGTATGGCGTTCGTTGGGGAAGAGCGGGGATTTGTTGAAGGCTGAGGCAGCAAGTCCTTCGTCGTCGGAGTCGGAGGAAGAGTAGTCCGAATCCCATTCTTTGCCAAGATGAGCCTCTCCCTTTGCCTTATTGTAGGCCTTCTTCTTCTCCCTCTTCCCGCTCTTTTCTTGTCCCTGGTCACTATCATTATCGGGACAGTTTGCAATAAAGTGACCAGTCTTACCACATTTAAAGCAGGAGCGCTTTCCCCTTGTTTTGCTCTTGTTGGGATACTCCTTGCGTCCTTTTAGCGCGGTCTTGAAGCGCTTGATGATTAGAGCCATCTCATCTTCATTTAGCTCGGCAGCCTCAACTTGTGCTACCTTGCTTGGTAGCGCCTCCCTGCTGCTTGTTGCCTTGAGCGCAATAGGCTGCAGCTCGTAGATGGGCATTGGGCCGTTTAATGTATCATCTACATACCTTGCCTCCTTGACCATCATGCACCCTCTTACAAATTTTCCGAGTATTTCCTCGGGCGTCATCTTTGTGTACCTGGGATTTTCACGGATGAGGTTCACAAGATGAGGGTCAATAACAGTAAAAGACCTGAGCATAAGTCAGACAACATCGTGGTCCGTCCATCTCGTGCTCCCATAGCTCCTAATCTTGTTGACCAGGGTCTTGAGCCTGTTGTACGTCTGTGTTGGCTCCTCTCCCCTGATCATAGCGAACCTTCCCAGATTGCCTTCCACCAACTCCATTTTGGTGATCATGGTGGCGTCGTTTCCCTCATGTGATATTTTGAGGGTGTCCCAGATTTGCTTGGCGTTGTCCAAGCCGCTTACCTTGTTGTACTCATCCCTGCACAAAGATGCTAGCAAACAGTGGTAGCTTGTGCATTTTTATGAATTTGTTCGTTAATAAACACAGGATTATCCGTACTATCAAATTGCATTCCATTTTCAACTATCTCCCAAATACTACGATGGAGAGAAAATAAGTGACTACGCATTTTGTGACTCCAAAAAGAGTAGTCCTCTCCATCAAAGTGTGGAGGTTTACCAAGAGGAATTGAAAGCAAATGAGCATTGGAATTGAAAGGAATACGAGAATAATCAAATGAAAAATTTGAATTAACTGGTTTCTTTTTCTCGTCGTCGTCGTCTCTTGGTGAAGAAGAAGATTCGTCGCTGTCGTAGTAGACGATCTTCTTGATGCGCCTCTTCTTCTTCCCGTCCTTCTTCTTGTGACTCGAGCCAGAGTCAGTGGGCTTGTCATATCTTGGCTCATTGAAGATGGACTCCTTCTCCTTATCGTTTACCACCATCCCCTTTCCCTTAGGATCCATCTCTTCGGGCGATTAGTCCCTTACGTGAAGAGAACGGCTCTGATACCAATTGAGAGCACCTAGAGGGGGGGTGAATAGGTGATCCTATAAAATTCAACAACTAATAGCCACAAATCTTGGTTATACAAATGTTAGTGTGACTAAGTAGTTGCGAAGTGAGTTCTTGTGGCCAAGACAATCACAAAGAGATCAACACAAGAGACATAGTGGTTTATCCCGTGGTTCGGCCAAGTATAACACTTGCCTACTTCCACGTTGTGGCGTCCCAATGGACAAGGGTTGCACTCAACCCCTTTCAAGTGATCCGATGATCAACTTGAATACCACGGTATTCTTCCTTATAGTTTTCTTCCTGTTTGCAAGGAATCTCCACAAGTTGGAGCCTCTCGTCCTTACAAGATTTATCACAAAGAAAGCACGGAGTAAGGTTGGGAAGAGCAACACACACTACAATTAAATCCACACCACAAACACGCACACAAGTGAGAATATGAGCACACAAAACACGCGCGAGGAGTTTGCAACTCGAGAAGTGCTCCAATCTCAAGAACAATGAACGATTGCGTGAAAGTGAGGACTAGAAGTCTTGGAATGCTTAGAGTGTGCTTGGGTGACTCCTCCATGCGCCTAGGGGTCTCTTTTATAGCCCCAAGGCAGCTAGGAGCCGTTGGAGGCCAACAAGGAAGGCAATTCTTGCCTTCTGTCGGGTGGCGCACCAGACAGTCCGGTGCCCCACCGGACAACCACTGTTCATGTCCGGTGCACGATCTCCTTCCTATTCTATCGCAATCGACCGTTGCAGACTTGTGGCAGTTGGCGCACTGGACACTGTCCGGTGCACACCGGACAGTCCGGTGCCCCCTGCTGACCGTTGGCGTGGGCCACGCGTCGCCCGCGGATTGCGCGGCCGACCGTTGCGCTGGCGGCCGTTAGCTCACCGGACAGTCCGGTGCACCACCGGACAGTCCAGTGAATTATAGTCGTACACTGCCAAATTCTCCCGAGAGCGGCTAGTTCGCCGGAGTCCAGCCTGGCGCACCGGACACTGTCCGGTGCACCACCGGATAGTCCGGTGTGCCAGACTAAGCAGAGACTTGGCTGCACCAAGCCAAGTCTTTTTCTTCTTCACTTTTCTCTGATTCTAGCACTTAGATAGAATATGTTAGTACTTAAAACAATGTATTAAGTCTAGAAACGTACCTTGTTACATGATTTGCACTTCTCTCTTCATTTGGCACATAATAACTTACTCACTATGTGTTGGACACTTAATCACCAAAAATATAATAGAAATGGTCCAAGGGCACATTTCCCTTTCACCTATTAGGTATGTTGCTTAATGAGTCTTCATTTGTACTTCATACATCTTGTATCTTAGACTTTTGACTATACATGTAGATCAACTCATCTTCTAATGTCTTGATTGTGGTGTTGATCTTCTAGATTATCACTTCACCTAAGTTGATATCCACTTAACATTCTAATGAACTACAAAAAATACACTAGCAAATAATGTTAGTCCAAATGGTTTTATTGATCATCATACACTAAAACCACATTGTAAATAGGTTGAGGTCCATCTTTGGTATAATGTGTTGACGCTAGTTTGTGAGGAAAATATTGTTATATCCCTTTAGAAGAATTTGGAAACTCAATATTTGGACAAATCACTCTCAAGTCATTTCTACCTAATGATGAGCTTGTTTAGGATGCTTATGAAAGAAGGCACTCCTATCAAGAAATATGTTAAATAGTTCAATAATGTTGTGCTTGACTATCAAAATGTTGCTAAGTCTATGGATACATACCATATTACAATATTTTATTTTGTTCACTTAGATTCTAATGACAACATTATAGATCAAATCCTTCATGGTACAAATTCTATCTTCATGGATGATATCACTTATATCGTTTTATCCAAGTGTTGGCACCGATCTGGCACCAAACACTATGGGGTTGTACTGTCTAGAGGCGCTCTATGTGGTGATGCGGACGGTCCACGGCACGGGGCCATACAATCCACAACCCAACTGCAGGAGCATGTCTCTTCTGCTCGCTAGCCAGACGGTCCGCGCTCTAGGGTCAGATGGTCCACACGCGTAGAGGGTAGAAGAACCCTATATCTCGCCTCTCGGGAGGGACCCCGTCAAGGAGAGAGTTCCAGGGGGTGCCTCGAGATCGACAGGCCACCCGACACGTCCCTAGATGGCGTAGAGTCGAAGAGGGATGAAGATTGGAGATTGGGGAATCCTAAACTATGTCTAAATTACGTCTACTCCTAATGCGATGAACAATGAAGTAAATAAAGTAGATTTGATTGATTGATTCGATTGGTGATGCGCACAATCAGCCATACCCCTTCATATATATAGGGGGAAGTGAAAGTCGCCTAGAGGGGGGGTGAATAGGCAAATCTGAAATTTATAAAGTTTAAGCACAACTACAAGCCGGGGTTAGCATTAGAAATATAATCGAGTCCGAAAGAGAGGGCGAAAACAAATCACAAGCGAATAAGAGCGGATGACACGGTGATTTGTTTTACCGAGGTTCGGTTCTTGCAAACCTACTCCCCGTTGAGGTGGTCACAAAGACCGGGTCTCTTTCAACCCTTTCCCTCTCTCAAACGGTCACCTAGACCGAGTGAGCTTCTCTTCTCAATCAAACGGGACACTAAGTCCCCACAAGAACCACCACACAATTGGTGTCTCTTGCTTTGATTACAATGATCTTGGGAACAAGAAATGGGAAAGAAGAAAGCCAACCAAGCAACAAGAACAACAAAAGAACACAAGCCGATCTTCTCACAAGTCCTAAGAACTAGAGTTGAATTGGGGACTTTGATTTGATCGGAGGCTTTGATTTGTGTCTTGGAGTGTTGTGTATTGCTCTTGTATTGAATGAGGAGTAGTAAATGCTTGGATGTCTTGAAGTGTGGTGGTTGGGGGTATTTATAGCCCCAACCACCAAAACAGCCGTTGGGGAACTCTGCTATCGAAGGGCGCACCGGACAGTCTGATGCGCCACCGGACACTATCCGGTGCGCCAGCCACGTCACCCAACGGTTAGGGTTCGACCGTTGGAGCTCTGACTTGTGGGGCCACCAGTCAGTCCGGTGGTGCACCGGACAGGTACTGTTCACTGTCTGGTGCGCCATCTGCGCCTACTCTAACTCTGCGCGCGCAGTCCGCGCACTGTAGCGTTGTCAGCCGACCGTTGCACTCGGCCGTTGCGCTGGCGACCGTTGCTCCGCTTGGCACACCGGACAGTTCGGTGCTACACCGGATAGTCCGGTGAATTATAGCGGAGCGACCTCCCCGAATTTCCGAAGGTGGCAAGTTTGGAGTTGAGCTCCCTGGTGCACCAGACACTGTCCGGTGGTGCACCGGACACTGCCCGGTGCGCCAGACCAGGGCTGCCTTTCAGTTGTCTCTTGCTCTTTTTATTTGAACCCTTTCTTGGACTTTTTATTGGTTTGTGTTGAACCTTTGGCACCTATAAAACTTATAATCTAGAGCAAACTAGTTAGTCCAATTATTTGTGTTGGGCAATTCAACCACCAAAATCATTTAGGAAAAGGTGTAAGCCTATTTCCCTTTCAATCTCCCCCTTTTTGGTGATTGATGCCAACACAAACCAAAGCAAATATATAAGTGCAGAATTGAACTATTTTGCATAAGGTAAGTGCAAAGGTTACTTGGAATTAAACCAATATACATTTCATAAGATATGCATGGATGCTTTCTTCATATTTAACATTTTGGACCACGCTTGCACCACATGTTTTGTCTTTGCAAACTCTTTTTGGAAATTCTTTTCAAATTCTTTTGCAAATAGTCAAAGGTAAATGTATAAGATTTTGAGAAGCATTTTCAAGATTGGAAATTTTCTCCCCCTGTTTTAAATGCTTTTCCTTTGACTAAACAAAACTCCCCCTCAATGAAATTCTCCTCTTAGTGTTCAAGAGGGTTTTAGATATTAATTTTGAAAGAGGTTATATCAATTTGAAAATTCTATCAAAAATAAGATGCCAATTGAAAACCTTCTTTTAATACAAATTGGAAAGACTACATTTTTGAAATTGGTGGTGGTGCGGTCCTTTTGCTTTGGGCTCATACTTTCTCCCCCTTTGGCATGAATCGCCAAAAACGGATACTTGTGAGTGAAATATAAGCCCTCTTTTCAAACAATCTCCCCCTTTGGTAAATAATATATGAGTGAAGATTATACCAAATTGGAGAGTGGTGCGGAGTGACGGCGAATGATGAATAATTTGATGGAGTGGAGTGGAAGCCTTTGTCTTCGCCGAAGACTCCTTTTCCCTTTCAATCTATGACTTAACTTGAAATACACTTGGAAAATCTCATTAGTCATAGCACATGAAAGAGATATGATCAAAGGTATATAGATGAGCTATGTGTGCAAAATATCAATCAAAATTCCTAGAATCAAGAATATTTAGCTCATGCCTAAGTTTGGTAAAAGTTTTCTCATCTAATGGCTTGGTAAAGATATCGGCTAATTGTTCTTTGGTGTTAATATAAGCAATCTCGATATCTCCCCGTTGTTGGTGGTCCCTCAAAAAGTGATACCGAATGGCTATGTGTTTAGTGCGGCTATGCTCAACGGGATTATCCGCCATGCAGATTGCACTCTCATTATCACATAGAAGAGGAACTTTGGTTAATTTGTAGCCACAGTCCCTAAAGGTTTGCCTCATCCAAAGCAATTGCGCACAACAATGGCCTGCGACAATGTACTCTGCTTCGGCGGTAGAAAGAGCTACAAAATTTTGTTTCTTAGAAGCCCAAGACACTAGAGATCTTCCCAAGAACTGGCAAGTCCCTGATGTGCTCTTTCTATCAATCTTACACCCTGCTCAATCAGCATCTGAATATCCAATTAAATCAAAGGTGGATCCCCTGGGGTACCAAAGGCCAAACTTAGGAGTATAAACTAAATATCTCAAGATTCATTTTACGACCCTAAGGTGAACTTCCTTAGGATCGACTTGGAATCTTGCACACATGCATACGGAAAGCATAATATCCGGTCGAGATGCACATAAATAGAGTAAAGATCCTATCATCGATCGGTATACCTTTTGATCTACGGAGTTACCTCCCGTGTCGAGGTCGAGATGCCCATTAGTTCCCATGGGTGTCTTGATGGGCTTGGCATCCTTCATCCCAAACTTGGTGAGTATGTCTTGAATGTACTTCGTTTGGCTGATGAAGGTGCCCTCTTGGAGTTGCTTGACTTGAAATCCTAGAAAATACTTCAACTCCCCCATCATAGACATCTCGAATTTTTGAATCATGATCCTACTAAACTCTTCACAAGTAGATTTGTTAGTAGACGCAAATATGATATCATCAACATAAATTTGGCATACAAACAAATCATTTGCAAGTGTTTTAGTAAAGAGAGTAGGATCAGCTTTTCCGACTTTGAAGCCATTAGCGATAAGGAAATCTCTTAGGCATTCATACCATGCTCTTGGGGCTTGCTTGAGCCCATAAAGCGCCTTAGAGAGTTTATAAACATGGTTAGGGTACTCACTATCTTCAAAGCCGGGAGGTTGCTCAACATAGACCTCTTCCTTGATTGGTCCATTGAGGAAGGCACTTTTCACGTCCATTTGGTAAAGCATAAAGCCATGGTAAGTAGCATAGGCAAGTAAAATGCGAATTGACTCAAGCCTAGCTACGGGTGCATAGGTTTCACCGAAATCCAAACCTTCGACTTGTGAATATCCCTTGGCTACAAGTCGGGCTTTGTTCCTTGTCACCACACCATGCTCATCTTGTTTGTTGCGGAAGACCCATTTGGTTCCTACAACATTTTGGTTAGGACGTGGAACTAAATGCCATACCTCATTCCTCGTGAAGTTGTTGAGCTCCTCTTGCATCACCAACACCCAATCCGAATCCCTTAATGCATCTTCTACCCTGTATGGCTCAATAGAAGACACAAAGGAGTAATGTTCACAAAAATGAGCAACACGAGATCGAGTGGTTACCCCCTTTTGAATATCGCCAAGGATAGATTTCACGGGGTGATCTCGTTGTATTGCTTGGTGGACTCTTGGGTGCGGCGGTCTTGGACCGTCATCATCTTCCTTGTCTTGATCATGGGCATCTCCCCCTTGATCATTGTCCCCTTCTTGAGGTGGCCCATCTTCTTGATCTTCATTTTCATCCTCTTGAGCTTGATCCTCATCTTGAGTTGGTGGAGATGCTTGCATGGAGGAAGATGGTTGATCTTGTGCTTGTGGAGGCTCTTCGGATTCCTTAGGACACACATCCCCAATGGACATGTTCCTTAGTGCGACACATGGAGCCTCTTCATCATCTAGCTCATCAAGATCAACTTGCTCTACTTGAGAGCCGTTAGTCTCATCAAACACAATGTCACAAGAAACTTCAACTAGTCCAGTGAACTTGTTAAAGACTCTATATGCCCTTGTGTTTGAATCATATCCTAGTAAAAAGCCTTCTATAGCCTTAGGAGCAAACTTAGATTTTCTACCTCTTTTAATAAGAATGAAGCATTTGCTACTAAAGACTCTAAAATATGAAACATTGGGCTTTTTTCCGGTTAGGAGTTCAAATGATGTCTTCTTGAGGATTCGGTGAAGATAGAGACGGTTGATGGCGTAGCAAGCGGTGTTGATTGCTTCCGCCCAAAACCGGTCCGAAGTCTTGTACTCATCAAGCATGGTCCTCGCCATGTCAAGTAGAGTTCTATTCTTCCTCTCCACTACACCATTTTGTTGTGGCGTGTAGGGAGAAGAGAACTCATGCTTGATGCCCTCATCCTCAAGAAAGCCTTCAATTTGTGAGTTCTTGAACTCTGTCCTGTTGTCGCTTCTAATCTTTTTGATCCTTAAGCCGAACTCGTTTTGAGCCCGTCTCAAGAATCCCTTAGAGTCTCTTGGGTTTGAGATTTATCCTGCAAAAAGAACACCCAAGTGAAGCGAGAATAGTCATCCACAATAACTAGACAATACTTACTCCCGCCGATGCTTATGTAAGCGATCGGGCCGAATAGGTCCATGTGGAGTAGCTCAAGCGGCCTGTCCGTCGTCATGATGTTCTTGTGTGGATGATGAGCACCAACTTGCTTTCCTGCTTGGCATGCGCTACAAACCCTGTCTTTCTCAAAATGAACATTTGTTAGTCCTAAAATGTGCTCTCCCTTTAGAAGCTTATGAAGATACTTCATCCCAACGTGGGCTAGTCGGCGATGCCAGAGCCAACCCATGTTAGTCTTAGCAATTAAGCAAGTGTCAAGTTCAGCTCTATTAAAATCAACTAAGTATAGCTGACCCTCTAACACTCCCTTAAATGCTATTGAATCATCACTTCTTCTAATGACAGTAACACCTACGTTAGTAAATAGACAGTTGTAGCCCATATTGCATAATTGAGAAACAGAAAGCAAATTGTAATCTAAAGAATCTACAAGAAAAACATTGGAAATAGAATGGTCAGGAGATATAGCAATTTTACCATGTCCTTTGACCAAACCTTGATTTCCATCCCCGAATGTGATAGCTCTTTGGGGATCATGGTTTTTCTCGTAGGAGAACATCCTTTTCTCCCCAGTCATGTGGTTTGTGCACCCACTATCAATTATCCAACTTGAGACCCCGGATGCATAAACCTACAAAACAAATTTAGGCCTTATTCTTAGGTACCCAAACGGTCTTGGGTCCTTTCATATTAGAAACAAGCACCTTGGGTACCCAAACACAAGTCTTTGAGCCCATGTGTTTGGCCCCAACATATTTGGCAACTACTTTGCCTGATTTGTTAGTTAAACATAGGAAGCATCAAAAGTCTTAAATGAAATATTAGGTTCATTTGATGCTACAGGAGATTTCTTTTTAGGCAATTTAGCATGGGTTGATTGCCTAGAACTAGATGTCTCACTCTTATACATAAAAGCATGATGAGAGCCAGAGTGAGACTTACTAGAATGAATTCTCCTTATCTTCTGCTCGGGATAACCGGCAGGGTATAAAATGTAACCCTCGTTATCCTGAGCCATGTGAGGTTTGCCCTTAACAAAGTTGGACAATTTCTTGGGGGCATTAATCTTGACATTGTCTCCCTTTTGGAAGCCAATACCATCCTTAATCCCGGGGCGTCTCCCACTATAGAGCATGCTTCTAGCAAATTTAAATTTTTCATTTTCTAAGTCATGCTCATTGATTTTGGCACTAAGTTGAGCTATGTGATCATTTTGTTGTTTAATTAAAGCTAGGTGATCATGAATAGCATCAACATTAATATCTCTACATCTAGTGCAAATAGTAACATGCTCAACGGTAGATGTAGAGGGTTTGCAAGTATTTAATTCAACAATCTTAGCATGTAATATAGCATTCTCATCTCTAAGATTGGAAATGGAAACATTGCAAACATTTAAATCCTTAGCCTTAGAAATTAATTTTTCATTCTCAATTTTAAGGCTAGAGAGTGATGCATTCAACTTATCAATCCTAGCAATTAATTTAGCATTATCATTTCTAAGGTTGACAAGAGAATCATCACTATCATTTAATTTCTCAACCTTAGCAATCAATTTATCATTTTCAAATCTAAGGTTGGAAATAGTGTCATGACAAGTGCTTAGCTCACTAGTTAATTTTTCATATTTTTCTATCTCTTGAGCATAAGCATTTTTAACTTTAACATGCTTTTTGTTTTCCTTAATAAGGAAGTCCTCTTGGGTATCCAAGAGTTCATCCTTGTCATGAATAGCACTAATCAATTCATTCAATTTTTATTTTTGTTGCATGTTTAAGTTGGCAAAAAGGGTGAGCAAATCATCCTCATTATCACTAGAGCTAGCCTCATCACTAGAAGTAGCATACTTAGTGGAAGCTCTAGATTTTACCTTCTTCTTTTTGCCGTCCTTTGCCATGAGGCACTTGTGGCCGACGTTGGGGAAGAGAAGTCCCTTGTTGACGGCGATGTTAGCGGCGTCCTCGTTGGAGGAGGAGTCGGTGGAGCTCTCGTCGGAGTCCCATTCCCGACAAACATGGGCATCGCTGCCCTTCTTCTTGTAGTACTTCTTATTTTCTTTCCTCTTTCCCCTCTTGTCGTTATCCCTGTCACTATCACTAGATAAAGGACATTTAGCGATAAAATGACCGGGCTTACCACATTTTTAGCAAACCTTCTTGGAACGGGCTTGTAATCTTTCCCCTTCCTTTGCTTGAGGATTTGGCGAAAGCTTTTGATGATTAAAGCCATCTCCTCATTGTCGAGCTTGGAGGCGTCGATGGGGAAGCCTACTTGGTGTAGACTCTTCCTTCTTCTCCTTCATCGCTTAGAAGGCGACGGGTTGCACCTCAGATGTGGAGGTGGCGCCTCGCTCAATAATTTGTTTGGAGCCTTTGATCATGAGTTCAAAGCTCACAAACTTTCCTATCACTTCCTCAGGAGACATTAGTTTATATCTTGGATCACCACGAATTAATTGAACTTGAGTAGGGTTAAGGAAAACGAGTGATCTAAGAATAACCTTGACCATTTCATGGTCATCCCATTTGGTGCTCCCGAGGTTGCGCACTTGGTTCACCAAGGTCTTGAGCCGGTTGTACATGGCTTGTGGCTCCTCTCCTTGGTGAAGCATGAAGCGACCGAGCTCCCCCTCGATCGTTTCCCTTTTGGTGATCTTGGTCACCTCGTCTCCTTTGTGCGCGGTCTTGAGTACGTCCCAAATCTCTTTGGCACTCTTCAACCCTTGCACCTTATTATACTCCTCTCGACTAAGAGAGGCGAGGAGTATAGTAGTGGCTTGGGAGTTGAAGTGCCGGATTTGGGCTACTTCGTCTGAGTCATAGCCTTCATCCCCCACGGATGGTTCCTGCGCACCAAACTCAACAATGTCCCAAATACTAGCGTGGAGTGAGGTTAGATGGTGCCTCATTTTATCACTCCACATACAATAGTCCTCACCATCAAAAATCGGTGGTTTGCCTAATGGGACAGAAAGTAAAGGAGTGCGTTTGGAAATGCGAGGATATCGTAAGGGGATCTTACTAAACTTCTTGCGCTCATGACGCTTAGAAGTGACGGACGGCGTGTCGGAGCCGGAGGTGAAAGGCGACGAAGAATCGGTATCGTAGTAGACCACCTTCTTCATTTTCTTCTTCTTGTTGCCACTCCGGTGCGACTTGACACGGGGAGGTGATTCCTCCCTCTTCTTGTTAGCGGACTCCCTCGATGGAGCCTTCCCGTGGCTTGTGGCGGGCTTCTCGCTGATCACCATCTCCTTCTTGGCGTGAGCTCCCGACATCACTTCGAGCGGTTAGGCTCTTAATGAAGAACCTGCCTCTGATACCAATTGAAAGTCGCCTAGAGGGGGGTGAATAGGCAAATCTGAAATTTATAAAGTTTAAGCATAACTACAAGCTGGGGTTAGCATTAGAAATATAATCGATTCCGAAAGAGAGGGCGAAAACAAATCACAAGCGAATAAGAGCGGATGACACGGTGATTTGTTTTACCGAGGTTTGGTTCTTGCAAACCTACTCCCCGTTGAGGTGGTCACAAAGACCGGGTCTCTTTCAACCCTTTCCCTCTCTCAAACGGTCACCTAGACCGAGTGAGCTTCTCTTCTCAATTAAACGGGACACTAAGTCCCCACAAGGACCACCAAACAATTGGTGTCTCTTGCTTTGATTACAATGATCTTGGGAACAAGAAATGGGAAAAAAGAAAGCCAACCAAGCAACAAGAACAACAAAAGAACACAAGTCGATCTTCTCACAAGTCCTAAGAACTAGAGTTGAATTGGGGACTTTGATTTGATCGGAGGCTTTGACTTTTGTCTTGGAGTGTTGTGTATTGCTCTTGTATTGAATGAGGAGTAGTAAATGCTTGGATGTCTTGAGGTGGTGGTTGGGGGTATTTATAGCCCCAACCACCAAAACAGTCGTTGGGGAACTCTGCTGTCGAAGGGCGCACCGGACAGTCCGATGCGCCACCGTACACTGTCCGGTGCGCCAGCCACGTCACCCAACCGTTAGGGTTCGACCGTTGGAGCTCTAACTTGTGGGGCCACCGGATAGTCCGGTGGTGCACCGGACAGGCACTGTTCACTGTCCAGTGCGCCATCTGCGCCTGCTCTTACTCTGCGCGCGCAGTCCCGCACTGTAGCGTTGTCAGCCGACCGTTGCACTCGACCGTTGCGCTAGCGACCGTTGCTCTGCTTGGCACACCGGACAATCCGGTGAATTATAGCGGAGCGACTTCCCCGAATTCCCGAAGGTGGCAAGTTTGGAGTTGAGCTCCCTGGTGCACCGGACACTGTCCAGTGCGCCAGACCAGGGATGCCTTTTGGTTGTCTCTTGCTCTTTTTATTTGAACCCTTTCTTGGACTCTTTATTGGTTTGTGTTGAACCTTTGGCACCTGCAAAACTTATAATCTAGAGCAAACTAGTTAGTCCAATTATTTGTGTTGGGCAATTCAACCACCAAAATCATTTAGGAAAAGGTGCAAGCCTATTTCCCTTTCAGGAAGGTCTAGACGCATTCCTAGGCATTCTCCAACAAACTCCATGATTTTAAATGGATAAACACGCACATAAAAAGGAGATATCTTGCCTAATCTAATCTAATCTAACCGCTGACCGTCCGGGCCATAAGGTCAAACCATCCGGCCTTTCCAGGTGCCAAATATGGTGCTCAGCACATGCCCCCTACCTTTTGGGGAAGCTAAGTGAACAAAAAGCGCCTGATATAGGTTGTTATCAACCTGATGTGAGAACATTGGTTTTTAAGCATCTTGCCAAATACTAGGATGATATAGCTTTAGAAAACGACCATTCAATGCCTTAGGTAACTCATCACGTTGCAAAGTCTGCAGCACATATGTATTACCAAAGATTGCATGTGTTACCTATAAGGCCCTTCCCAGCTTGGTGATCATTTGCCAAACTTCCGGTCCCTGCTCCTTAGTGGTTATACTGTTTTCCAAACTAGATCTCCAACTTGAAATGATTTAGCCTTTACCTTCTTATTGTAGGCTTTGACAACCATGATTTTGTCTTTTAGAGCCTGCATCCTCTTGTCGATCACCTCATCAAGATTATCCATCATCAGATCATGATAGTCATCGATAGCTAGATCATTTTGTCTAGCGAACCTGATTGAATTTAGGCTTACTTCCACAGGCAAAACAACCTTATGCTCATAAACAAGCTCAAAAGGATATACAACAGCACGATGTTTAGATATTCTATGAGCTCATAAAGCCTCAGACAAAACCTTGTGCCAATTCCTAGGATGATCAACTATCTTATTTTTTAATAAGGCTAATTAGTGTCCTATTACTTGACTTGGCCTGATCATTGGCCAGAGCATAGTATGGAGATGAATCAAGAATCTTAATCTTATATAATTTAGCAAACTCACTTACCTCCTTAGACATAAAAGAAGTCCCTGGTCTGTTGTCAATGTCTAGGGAATGCCGAATCTATGAATAATATGCTCAGTTACAAACTCAATTACGTCCCTGTGTTTCATATTCCTCTGGACAACAACTTCAGTCCATTTGGTGAAATAATCTATGGCAACTAGCACAAACTGATGCCCTTTTGATGACGAAGGATGAATTTCTCCAACAAAGTCCAAACCCCATCCCCTAAAGGGCCAAGGTTTGGTAATAGGATGAAGTTCGTCAACATTAACTAATTGTAGATCACCGAACTTCTGACACACCTGACATCCCTAGTAGTACATAAAGCAATCAACTTTCATATCAGGCCAATAAAAGCAAGCTCTCCTCAAAAGTCACTTCATCTTTGGAGCTGATAGATGAGTACCACAATTCATTCATGTACCTCCGCCATAGCTAATGCAGCATCATCGGAGCCCAACCAAGCAAGACATCACTAGGAGTTCAACGATAAAGTTCATCATTTATTAGAACATACTTGAAAGCTATCCGCCGAATGTTCCCATCTGTCCTAATACTTGGATCACATAGGTACATAACGAAAGGCATCCTCCAATCGACCGTATCAGCCGTGTCATTAGCCAAATCGATCAAAGCCACGCTTCTGTTAGTGGTAGACGGTTCGTGACCCAGGGTCGAACGGTCCAATACTAGAGCGAACGATCTGACAGCTCCACTTAGACGGTCCACGACCTAGGAACATAGTGCGCCTCTGATTATCAGATTTTAAGAAATATGGGATAGTTATACTCAATGGGTATTTACCCATTGTCGTAACTACTCATGAGCAACACTCCTTTTTGTTCTTGTGAGAAAAAACAGAGTGGGTGGGGAGAGCTAGGGGTCAAAATATTGAGAGAGAGAGAGAGGGCTCCGAGCCACCAAATCCACCACTAAAGGAGAGAGATAGATGAAGGATTTGGAGCCTCACCTTATTTGTTGGCTCCTACGACCTGTATTGCTTTACCTCATAGTGTATTTATCTCACTATTTGGAGTCTCTTTTTATGCTGTATATAATGTCATTTTTGTGTGGATGGTATGTTGATATGTACTCCTCCATCCTATTTATAATTCATTTAATCTTTTTTACCAAGTTTGAACAACTCGTTTATTCAATTTTTTTGCGAAAACTTGAAAAATTCAAAGCCACGCTTAAAAGAATATTATATGCTAAACAAAATTACAATAAAAATTAATAATAATTATATTTTTTTAAATAAGCCGAGCTGGTCAAATTTAAGGTAAAAAAGTCAAACAGACGGATGGAGTATTATACCGTGTTTTTACTGACTTTTTAGGATATATAAAAGTTAATCACTTACGTGCAATAACTGTATTACCGATGGTCTTAGGCTGTCTCCAACAACGTCCACTAAACTTTATTCTCTAAAAGAATATTCCCTGTCCTGTACAGTATACTCTAAAAGATTTCGTCCCCTAAATCTTTCTCGTCACCAACAACGTCCTCTAAAATACATCCTCTACCTCTCATCTGTTTCAATATATCAACTTAATTAACCGAATATATTATTTTATAAAACAACAAATACTAATTAAATAAAGTCTTGACTTCAATCTGTCAGCATAAAGTACCAGAAGTGAATTCACAATTAATAAATAAACGGACAAACAAAACAGGAACAAAAGCTGGTACTAGACGTCGGCTGACCATTTCATCAAACATGTATGATGCGTCGTCCAGCATTTGGCACAGATCACTATTGGCGGCCTAGCTGCTCGCACACGCGATGTCTATTGCTGCATTTGCCCACATCATTGCATTCGCAAGCTACTCCACCTGGCCGTCATAGTAGGCCTTCCCGGCAACAATAGCGGCCTCCCCTGTTGGCTCGAGCACGCTGATGCGGAGGTCGCATCCGAGGCTACTACCTGCGCTGCCGCAGCGTCGAAGCTCTGCCCCCACGGCCATGGCGTCGAGGGCCTCCATCCCCGCTTGTTGGTCCTCGAGCTGCACCACCGTGGCATGGAAGCTCCGCCCCCGACAGCCATAGCACGGTGGTGGATGAGTAACTGCCGTAGCATTGCTGGCGACTTGTACGAAAATATCGAGCGCACACATGGATAGAGGATGGAGAGAGAAACGCCACATTTAGCGATCGCCAGACAGACGCTATGTTTTAGCGGATGTTTTACCGATCCTTGTTGGATGCGTAGCAAACGACTGGAAACGCTAAATATAGCGCACCGGATGCTTTATAGGGTATTGTTGGAGACAGTCTAACAATGTAGACATAGCACTATAGCACAGAATTCATTAAAAGTTGAAACAAACGCCATGGCTTCTCTAGTTCTTTTTCGCAACACAGGTCACAAGATACCATTATACCACCACCAGGACTCCAGAAGTAACACAACAAGAACCATCACCGCCAAGAAGAGCGAAGAAGCCTTTACACCTTGTGCTGCTCAAGCTGGTCACGGCTTATGTCCTGCAGCTGGTTCACTGTCTGAGCATGGTTGTGCTAGTTCTCTTCACCTGAACCACATCCTCACAAGGCTCTGCTTCAGTGCACAAAGAAACAATAACTAGATCCGATTGGTTGACAGAACTTGGGTTTGCCCAGGAATTCTCTGTAACTTAAACTTAAACACCTTGGAGCCTGGTTGGCCTTCTCTCCAGCAATCTACAACATTATATAGCCCGTCATATGTGAATATTGTGGTTTCTTTGGCCATCGAATGGTTGCCTTCCTCTCTGTCCAGACATTTGAAGGTGTGAATTACTCGGACAGGACTTTTTGTTCGGATGCAGTTCTTCAAGGCTAGATTACCCCTCTCAAGCTTTTGATCCCCCTCACCCTTGTTACCAGAAATCTTTCCTCCAGAACCGGTGTATACCAATTCACCCAACCGAGATAGCTGATCAGGATAACCTCCAGAAGCAACGATACTGATTGCGATAAGCACATTATATTTATCTCTTGTGGTGTCTATGCCTCCCTGGTATGGGCGGTGGAGACCAACAATGTTCAACTCGACTCTGTAGAGAAACTCGTCACCAACTTCTATTCCAAGCACATTCCCAACAATAGGCCCAGGCTGCGTAAATCCTGGCATTTTCTTGATTAGATCAGCAGCTGCAAGATCAATTCTATGTAACTTCAATGGCTGTTCTTTCATAGCTTGTATTATAGCCCTGCACATAAACTCGAACCTCCTGCTCAGCATCTTGGCCTTGCTCCTAGCATCCACATTCTGGATGGCATATTTTTCTTCACGAGCAGCTAGTGCCTTCAGAATGCCATCTTCCACGTTAGATGGCAGCATCGATTTCTGTTTTATATTTCCCTTCTTCTTGGGACCAAAGGAGTTCCTAATTGTGGCAGCAACATCTCCTTCTGTTCGGACGCACTTTTTTCTAGATGCGTGAGCCTTCACAACTTGTTGTTTAGCAGGCATAACTTCCACCTTCCCCAGCAATGGCAAACGCACTTTACTGACTCCTCGAGCAACCAGAGACGCTCGGACCCTCCCGCAACCAGGTGGGAAGCGGCGAATGGCAGAAATCATCCTTGGCTTGGGTAGCAAACGCTGTGTGCCTGGCACCAACACGTTCCTTTCAAATCCAGAACTCCTCTGTGAACCAGTGTCAAGGAAACCAGTTGCACTAGGCACACTGCTCCAGCATGAACTCTCATATGATCTCTGCAGCTCAGCCTCCAGACCGTGATGGCCACTGTCAGCAATTGGTGCGGAGACAACCGCAGCAGATGACTCCACCTCCATGACACTCGAACCCGCCTTGCCGACCGAAAGAGGAAGAGCCGTCTTCTTCAGTGCATCAGAAGCAACTGCAACCACGAGCCTAGAATCGTCGTCCGCGGGCGTAGCTGCAGCTTCTCTCCCGTAGCCGAGCGAGAAACGGCGCGTCGCCGACACTAGCCTCCGCTTAGGCAGCGGCGCCAGTGGGTACGCCGCCAAGCCCAGGCCCATCTTCCTCCCCGCGTCGCTGACTCCCTTCTCCTCTGCCAAGTCGAGACACCTCTTGCCGCCCAACTCGGCGACTCCCTTGTCCTTCCGCGCCACCCCAGGCGC
This sequence comes from Zea mays, assembly GCF_902167145.1. Taxonomy (NCBI): domain Eukaryota; kingdom Viridiplantae; phylum Streptophyta; class Magnoliopsida; order Poales; family Poaceae; genus Zea; species Zea mays. The sequence continues at coordinate 77,611,061 of NC_050099.1, forward strand.
CCCGTCGCCCGTTACAACAGCCACCGAGTAGCACGTCATCACGCCGCTGCCGTGCCGCGTGTCCCGATCCCGAGTACCGCGCACCTCGTCCGCCTTCCCCACGCCGCCGCTGCGCGTCTTGCCTCTAGAAGTCGGAGGGCGAGGAGGAAGGCAGCGGCGGCGGTCGCCGGCGCCGAGATGCTGGGGCTGGGGCTGCCCCAGCGCGGAGGAGGTCGGCGCCCCCGTATACACCCGCTGGCGCGCGGCGTCGAGCCTCGCCGCTTGCAAGTCCATCCCGGAACCCTTATCGGTCGATGGCCCCCGCCTGCGACCTGAGCACAAAACCACAACAAAACCCCACTAATTAGGCCACTACATTCCAATTTCCAAACATAAATCGCCACGGCAGGGCAACACATAACGGAAGCAGAAGCAAGAGTCGAGCGGGCGGAAGCGGAACCAAGGAGGCAACGACTGGCTTTTGGTCTTCGGAGCCGGAGACGGCGAGGTGGCGGGTTTGTTCCCGTCCCAGCCTCCCAGGCGAGGCGACGAGCACGTTGGAGCCTTCAGAAAAGAGAAGAGAACAAACGGGTCTCCTAATATTTTACGTGACTGAAATTTTGTTTGTTCTGAGTCAAGTCTCATGACCATTAAGGGCCCATTTATTTGTTCGGCTGTAAAGTGAGCGTAAGAAATGCAGGGAGGGAGAGCAAATTACGGCTAAATATTTGATGGCCATTGAAGCTGAGAAACTGAAGAATTTAGAACGCCATTAACGGTGGCATGAGTGGAAGAAACTGCCGGTGGCGTGCGAGCGAGCGTTCAGCCGGCGTGCACAAGAGTGAATGACGCAAGAAAGAGAAACTATCGCAAACATCGCCATTAATGGCGAGCATAGGAAGAAACGTTGTAGTGGGAGGAAGGGGACGAGCCACGGCAGGAAAAAGGACGGTGAGGTGGCTTCACTACGAGGAGACGAGCAAGCAGCAAGAACCCGGGCGAACGGCTCTGCGTGGGCAGGAGCCGAACGGCGGCACGCTAACGTCCCAACGAACAGAGCAAGAGAGACGTTAGGAGATAGATGTAGGATTTGACAACTGGGACCCATGCGCAAGTGATACAAAGAGAGAGGGAGAGGCTGGGAGTGGTCGGCCGGGCTTGAGAAAATGGGAATGGCTGGGCGTGGGTTTTTTTCTCTCTTTTTTTAATTTCGAAATTCTTTTTTTAAAATAGCAGAATATATATATAATAAATAAATATATTCCAAAAAATTAGAATAAAGTCTTTAATATTATTAACATATTTAAAATGCATATTTTCACAACAAGATTGTACTAACTTATTATATTTTTATAGAAAGATTCACACCAAAAAATAAATCTCAATTAATGTATAAGCATATACATATTTCTAAAATCATAATAAATTCAAGAATATTATTAACTAAATACTTGTTTTGCAGGAAGCTTTATTTTAACAAATTATTATTATTTTGTAAAATGTTTTTCACACCAAATTAATCAAAAAATTGGACGCAAATCAAATCAAACAAAAAATATGATTCACATGAATGCATCAATCAATTGGTAAAATTTTATCTATTCAAGAAATTGCTTGATTTAATTATATCACCATTCCATCATTTGAAAACGTCAATATTTTTCTTTTCTACTAGAAATTAATAATATAAACTAGGTTGCCTTTAATTGATGGATTTAGGGTGCTACAGAATCTACCCTCTTAAAAAGAATCTTGTCCTCGAGATTAGAGAAGGCTAGCAAGAAAACAAAGGTGATAGATGGTTATTCGTAGGTTCTTGGTTTCCAACGGACTCTTCCAAACTTAATGAACTCATTACTTCTTCATACCACAATATATACTAATCAGGTGACCTTCATCATCGTACTTATAACCTGGTTGGTCTTCTGAATTATTGCTTAGGTCATGCTGGGGAGCTTTCTTCTCTAGTCGGTCTAGACGTTTCTTGGGGCATTCGCGAATAAGATGTCCTTCATTTTTGCAGTAGTAGCAAGCACCTCTTGCTTTGAGTTCTTTGCGAGTCAACTTTGCTTGACCAACAGGGGGTGAGGGTTGACTGGGTGTCTGTATCTCATATGGTTGAGCGTGACTTGATTCTTCGGTTTGGATATCCAGGTGTTTCGTGGCTTTTGCTTGTGATTGAGGTGGACTAATCATGTATCCAAACATTTTTCTATTTCTTTTGTTGTTCTTCATTCCATTCATCAAATATCTCTGTGACTCATTTTTCTCGTTCATAGTTGTTAAGGTAGGAATATTGTCGTTGGCACCATTTACTTCATTTCCATTGGGGTTCATCATCTAGTCAGAGGGTAAAAGAGTTAGTGAGATAGACTGCATAAGCGGCTTGTATGATATGAAGATAAAGGGTGAACACAACTTTTTGATTTCCAAGATTAGTCAAGGAACAAGGGTGGTTTCAGATTTCTCCTAGCTTCATCATACTACAAGAGTGTACAAGTGTTATAATCCTTAACAGAGATCTTTTGAACCTTATAAATTACGGAGCATGATACCCAAATCATCTTTCTGATCCAACAGTATTTCTTTGAGCACAAATTGAGAGAAAGACTTGAGCGGGATTTTAGGGCAACTAGAGTATCACATTGTTTGCATATAGCAGATGACACCACAGTTTATTTTCTTTATAAAGAGGCAAAACACAATAGGTGCGAAAGATTCTCCAAATTTATTCATATAACACTTAGCACAATTACAAATCTTGAAAGGGACAACACTTTGACATTTTTTTCTTCGTGAGACATACTCCTTCTTCTAGCTAAATGACATATTAATCTTCCTTGTCAGATGTACCAAACTTCAGAGCTGGAGGTCGGTTGTCTTTAACTACTATTGTTTCTTCAGATGGAGTTTCCAAACATATGGTTCTCTTAGTATGTTGGATTACTGCTTTAGTTCTTTGTAACCAATTCTTTCCAAGAATCACATCCTTTCCCATTAATTCTATCACTAGGAGATCAGCTGGAAAATCTATCCCGTTGATTTTAACACTTACTTTTGGACATATGTAGTTCACTAACATTTTCCTTTTGGGTGTACTGATGGTCTTTCTTGATCTTAAGGGACACTTAAAGATACCATACTTTGTTGCAAACTGGGCACTGATAAAAGAATGTGTTGTACGAGGATCATACAATACGGTGGCGATGGTTGTGTGAATGACTAGTGTTCCAAAAATCACTGCATTATCACATGGAATAGTTCCTGTTACCGCATAACTTATCTTTCATGTGGTCTCTTTCCGTTGTTTATTCTTTGTTGATGCATGGGTTTGAGGGTGTTGTCTTTTCTTTTGGACTTTATTGATCTCCACATCCTTCTTAGGACAACCATTAACAAGATGGTCGGTATCACCACAGCCAAAGCAAGCACGACTTGATAAGTTACATGGTGGAGTTGTCTTTACGGTGTTGGTAGAAGTTTCTATGCATTTTCGTTCATTTTCCAGTTCTGAAGACTGAGATAGCTTCATCTCGGAGGTGATCTGTATTAAACTCTTCTCAGGACAGTTACGGAAGTAATGACCTTCACGTCCACATTGATAGCAAGCTTTCCTTGAAGTTATTTATTGACTTTTTCCATGTTTTCCTTTTTGTTTCTTGGACCTGATGTGACCATGAGGTTGAAACTGTGTGCAAGTAATAGTCCATCCATCAATGTAACACTCATGTGTTTCTTCTTGGGGCTGGGCATCCTTGTGATGTTTCCTTTTTGAAATACTTTGCAATTCATCAACTAACAGTGCATTAGGTATGAAAGACTCTGCTATTAGTTGTTCAGGGGGAGACATCTGTCTTTTAATGCCGGAAAATAAAATCTGGTTCTTCTGTTTTGTAGTTTCACTTTCGTTTGTACTGATCTGGCGACAAGGAATTCCATAGTACTCACAACAACAACAACATGTTCCAAGGTCACTTGTTTGTTGGTTTGGTTGTGCATCCTTTTGTGTCTTGAATGTCTGTTCATCAGCTGTTTTATTTATAGTGTTGTTTTGACTTGCCAATACACCACATTCTTTGCACTTAGTGACATCACTTGTAGTTGACATTCCAAGGTCTTACATCTGTATGGGTATGGAAGAATGGAAGGGAAGAAAGGGTTGAGTAAAGACAGATTATAGAGAGCAGAGAAAACCCATCTATCTAAGGTTTTTTTCTAGCTAATTGATGCCATTGTGGACAAAAGTCACACAATACACCAACAATCATATCAAAGAAACAAATCAAACAAGGGCACAAAAACAACTAACATGAACTCAAGCATACCAGCACAACACAATCCAATTCTACTCATTCAACCAAACAAAAGGTGAGACAAGGTTTGGAATAAGAAAGATATTATAAAATCAAGGAGTCGAGAAATAGCAAGGAGTTATACAAGACATATTTTTTGGTGGCCAAGAGAGAAATAAGATAACCGTGAACTATTAAAGTGAGGATAAATTATACAACCAAGGATATGAAGTGAGTTAGGGAGAAAGCATTATCAAGGAGACAAAATAGAGAGGCATTATCAAGTAGGAGTAGGGAGACAAAGAATTTAGTATATCAAGGTAGATATTGCGCAAGGATGGCAATATAATGGCAATAAAACAAAAGTATAAGAAGTCAAGGGTTATATAGCAATATTAGGGATCAGAAAACCACTTATAATATATTATAATATCGCCATTACCGATCTAGTCGAAAATCTTAATACTAAAGAACAATCCTATCAACCTAACCAAGAAGTTTGGTAATAGGTCCAAAGGATCCATAACAAAACTTCTTGCGGAGTGGGGATAAGACAGAGAATAGGGCATCGTTGATAGCTTCGAAAAGGTTTCTTCTCGCAAACTTCGCTTCAAGTTCCGCAATCCTAGCTTGATCATCTTGCAATGCTTCTCATTAGAACCTTCTGATAGACGAAGAATCAGACAAGAAGAGTTGAAAATAAAAGAGACGAGTTTTGATATAAAGTAAGTTTTTATGGAGGAAAATATATCAAGCTTTGAAAGGCTGACTAGGCTTTCCATTTCTAACTAATCTAGCGACCTACGGTCACATTGCTTTGATACCATTACTGTCACACCCGTCTCCAAAGGGCAGAGCCGGGTGCATAGCATATGTGTGCCAGGATCTATTTCCACACATATGTTGACGTCATAAGTGTAATATATCAAAAGAACAATGCATAAGAGCGTAAATAAAGATTTTATTAACATATTACACTTCGAACAGACATAATGTATTAACCTTCATTCATCAAAGTACAGCGAAACATGGACATCCATCCACAGGAAGATGACCGAGGGTATCACTAGACTAGCATCCACGGAGTTTAGCATCATATCTTCATCTGCAACTTCTGATCAAAATTAAGCAAGGGTGAGCTCACTTATGGTCGGGGCTCAGCAAGTGGGGGAAAACTAATGCAGGTATAACAAGGTGAGGCTAAGGTTTGAGCAGTAAGTATTTTAGTTGGTCAACATTTTATTAACAACACCTGTCTTACTAATAAGTGTGAATCCCAAGTATTCCCATTAAACAAAGGTATAAGAGTATATAAAAAACACTTAAGTGAAACCACTTAAGCAAACCATTGGTAGATCATCGGATCTCGATTTATTTCCATCTTCAAGTTCAATTATCATGTGAGGAGTCCAGACTGCTCATAACCGTGAGCACGACTGATATATCAGTTTTACACTATGCAGAGGTGGCGCATCTTTACCCATGAGTCGTGATTCCCTTCTAGCTCGGGTTAGCTAGACCCGTATTCACTTCCGAGGTGAATGGCCAGGGTCTCACTACGAGGCTTCTCCCTAGAGTCCTCATTACGCAAATGCTGGAAATGGTCAAACTGCATAAGGCACACCTACCGTAACCAACTTATAGTCCAGACTACAGGGTAAAGCTTTGGGAACTATGCCCGTATCCAATTTGCCTGAGCCGGAACTATAAGAGCTTGCCAGATGTCCCCGTTCCGGTCGACCACGACCAGCACCCAACATAAGACTTCCCTAGTTATTTAGCCAAGACCAGAGCCATGATAGTTCTCATGGTAGCACTGTTTTCCCGGGTGGTCACTCCATGTTCCAATTAATATGCAATAATCTTGTTTAACCATCGGGTTAACAACAATAAAGTAAACTTACCATTTGGAACATTAATATCAGAAATAGGAGTGACTGCATAAAGTTAAGTTGTAGCAATAGCATAGCTACTTGGTTAAATCATAATCCCATGTTAAACAAGGAGTAAGGTTGGAAAGGTTATCTAAATAGGTAACCCGTCAAGTTATGCATATATATCCAAAAGAGTAAACTTTATTAAATATATTGTTTGGGATCAAACAGAGTATGCAGAGGGAGAAGTCCACTTTCCTTGCTTATTGAAAACTCGAGGTTCTTCCACGAAATATATCTTGATTCTCAACTACTAGATCAACCACTGAATATCACATAAACAAACAAGAAGAACAAACACCACTCAATAACATACAACATTCACCATACGTAAAGCTAAAAGAAAGCCTAACGAAAAGAGCGTTCACTTTTTAAAAACGTCACAAGTAATGGTTAAGAAGGTATTTTTTTAAAAAATGTGTGATCTATAATTTAGAAAACAAGACATAAGCTTAAAAATATCTTAATTAAAATATACAAATATTAGGTTCACCAAATTATTCTTTTATAAAACGCCATATGTGATATGTCTAAGATTAAGGGTTTATAAGATGATAAAACACGTTATAACAATATTAAACCTTTTTAACCTTTTAGAGAAGATATATGTTATATATCTAACGTTAATGAGTAATAAAACATATTATTAAACATTACTTTTATAACAAGCTCATAAACAACTTTTTATGTGAAAATATTATAATTATATTATTAATAACCTATTTAAGACGAGTTAGGTTATGGACCTTAAATGGATTTTCATGCAAAAGATAATGAATGCATAACCATCATTTAATTTCATTAAAAAGCACATAGCCTATATTATTATTAGAAAAGTTATATGACATATTACGGCTATACTTAAACATCTATAACGAATCTTATTAAATCAAAATCATGATATCTATTAAAAAGGTCATTTTAAATTTAGAAACAAATTATTTAATTCTTTAGTAAGAAACCTATGTTTACCAATATAACTATCAATTTCTTTATTAAAAAAGTATGAGTGCCTAATTAAGTTATTTTAATATTATAAAATTCTACTATTTCGGTTTTCTCATTTCTTTTCTAAATAGAATTTATACGTATAACTAAAAATTGTTTATTTAATTCTTCTAACATTAATATACTAAGAATTAATTGTAAATTACTAAATGGGACTTTTAATAACCTATTCATGGTTATTATGACATATATGAGCATTTTAATATTCTAAGTAATTAAGTACTATACTTATGAATACATTTATTATGAATAGTAAAATCTATAAATTTTCATTTGACCGGAAATACATGGCTCAGTATTTCTTCTATTTTTCATGCAAATAAGTTTACACCTAAAATACTACTAACAATTATCGTTCTACACAATAAAGCGAAATAAACATTTCTAATATGAAAATCACTGAGTTAATAAATGGTGACCATACTCATTTTAAAACTATAAAATCATACACATATTAAAGCGTTGTCGTGGGGTTCGATTTCGGTTACACGTATATATCGAATCTCTAAGATCATACACATGAATCGTCAAATCACATCAACTCAATATTACAACAATAATTCACAATAAATTCAAAACATGATTTAAAAAATAAATATTCCGGGGTTATCTTCAACCTTGTGTTTTCGTTCCTGCGCAGGGATGAGCGTCGACGAGCAGGAAGGGTTCAACGGGCAGGGGAACGGGCGCGATCGTCGTACTGCGCGGATGGAACTCCGGCGAGGTTCCACGGACAGCGGGGCGGACGGCGACGGGCGTAGACGAACTCCGGCGACGGTGTGGGCAAGTGGGAGAGAGAGAGAGAGGGAGCTTGGGAAGGAAGAGATCTCGGGTAGGGAAGGAGAAGAGAGGATCTCGGCGTCCAATTTATAGAGGGAGGAGAGGGAGAGAAGCGGACGGGTGTGGGTCCATATTTTCTGGCGGGGAGGCATGGAATCGTCGCAGAATGAACTAATGGATGGGCGGTGCCGTCCCAGGCCAAGCGACAGCGTTTGTTCGGCTGTAAAGTGAGCGTAAGAAATGCAGGGAGGGAGAGGAAATTACGGCTAAATATTTGATGGCCATTGAAGCTGAGAAACTGAAGAATTTAGAACGGCATTAACGGTGGCATGAGTGGAAGAAACTGCCGGTGGCGTGCGAGCGAGTGTTCAGCCGGCGTGCACAAGAGTGAATGGCACAAGAAAGAGAAACTGTCGCAAACATCGCCACTAATGGTGAGCATAGGAAGGAACGTTGTAGTGGGAGGAAGGGGACGAGCCACGGCAGGGAAAAGGTCGGTGAGATGGCTTCACTACGAGGAGACGAGCAGGCAGCAAGAACCCGGGCGAACGGCTCTGCGTCGGCAGGAGCCGAACGGCAGCGCGCTAACGTCCCAACGAATAGAGCAAGAGAGAGACGTTAGGAGATAGATGTAGGATTTGATAACTGGGACCCATGCACAAGTGATACAAAGAGAGAGGGATCGAGGCTGGGAGTGGTCGGCCGGGCTTGAGAAAATGGGAATGACTGCGCGTGGGTTTTTTCTCTCTTTTTTAAATTTCGAAATTCTTTTTTTAAATAGCAGAATATATATATATATAATAAATAAATATATTCCAAAAATTTAGAATAAAGTCTTTAATATTATTAACATATTTAAAATGCATATTTTCACAACAAGATTGTACCAACTTATTATATTTTTATAGAAAGATTCACACCAAAAAATAAATCTCAATTAATGTATAAGCATATACATATTTCTAAAATCATAATAAATTCAAGAATATTATTAACTAAATACTTGTTTTGCAGGAAGCTTTATTTTAACAAATTATTATTATTTTGTAAAATGTTTTTCACACCAAATTAAATAAAAAATTTGGACGCAAATCAAATCAAACAAAAATTATGATTCACATGAATGCATCAATCAATTGGTAAAATTTTATCTATTCAAGAAATTGCTTGATTTAATTATATCACCATTCCATCATTTGAAAACGTCAATATTTTTCTTTTCTACTAGAAATTAATAATATAAACTAGGTTGCCTTTAATTGATGGATTTAGGGTGCTACAGAGAGTCGAGCGGGCGGAAGTGGAACCAAGGAGGCAACGACTGGCTTTTGGTCTTCGGAGCCGGAGACGGCGAGGTGGCGGGTTTGTTCCCGTCCCAGGCGAGGCGACGAGCACGTTGGAGCCTTCAGAAAAGAGAAGAGAACAAACGGGTCTCCTAATATTTTACGTGACTGAAATTTTGTTTGTTCTGAGTCAAGTCTCATGACCATTAAGGGCCCATTTATTTTCATAGTGCTTTTTAGCACCGGCTAAAATGTATCCTCTAAACTTTAGCACTTGAGAGTTGTTTTGATATAAGTACCAAACTTTAGCACATTATCTTTAATTATTGTCTAAACAGTATATAAGGAGCAAGCGACCAGTTGTAGAGGAGAGACGAGAGAATTCGATGTCGGGAGAGAAAGGAGAGAGAAATAGGGTTAGGGATATTTTTTAGCATAATTCAGCATTTTTTTAAGGTAAAGTGCTAATAGATACTAAATTTTAGGACTTGTTTATTTCCCTGCTAAATTTTAGCACTCCACTTTTTTCTAAAGCTATAAAAAAACAAACAGGGTGGCTAAAATTGATGTGCTAAAGTTTAGCATCCATTAACACTTCTCCAACAAAGGTGCTAAAGTGGAAAAAATTTGGACCGAGGAAGTGGTCTTATATAGCATAACTGCTGCCTGCAAGAGTGGGGAAGCGATGCAGAGAAAGATGACACAACCATTTGAGGCCAAACATCAAGGTAAACTTTTTCCTTAATTAGATTAACTTTTTTTCATTCTCAGGACATCCTTCGCTTTGACCTAGATGCCAGCAAGAGTTGGTTAGTCCTTTTGCTTATTGTTGTGTTTCATGATTTCATTCTTTGTTGTTCCTGGTGTGCTCAACAATGAATCCGCACTTTATAACGTCTAATGATCCTAGCCTTGTTTCTTCTCCCCATCTTTTTAGGGAAAATACGTCTATGCTGATGGTGACGGATCTGTTCTCGCAAAATCATACCATTGTCGTTTTGCTTTATCATTTGGGCATTTGAAGCAAAGCTCTATGGAGAAAAGGTAGAGAAATGTTTTCTTTCTCATTTTTGCATGCCGGCGGATTTAATGCAGTGGCAAGAGTTGGGGTTGCTGCTGACCACCGTGGAATCATTTGCAGTCATCACGTGTCCACACTCCCTAACATGTTGAGCCCCTTGCTGATCAGATTAGGCTTGAGAAAGAAAATTTGGTTTCAATAAGTGTTCTTGTCTAGTTCGATTAAAGAAAGTTTCAGTGATTATCTTTTTTTAGGAACATAGATTCTTCATCTATGTACAATGCATTTTTATTATCTAGATTGTGACAGTTATTTCAAGGTCTGGTGATCGTATAGCTTGACCATTGATTGATGATTTTTTGTTGTCGTAAGGATTGGTACATTGTATGTATTCTTTGGTGTTGGTGGTAGTTTGCTGACTTCTCTATTTATGGTATCAAATATATCTGTTGAGTGTTGGTGCTTCAGGTGCACTATTTGGACTATTAGGATCAATGCGGTCAGAGCTCATAACAAATTGGACGATATACGAGAACAAGGTCAATTCTAAAATATATGCAGTATTGCAATAGTGGATGGAAACAGAACAAAATAGTTGTTCCTTGCAGGTATTGCAATATCTCAAACCAGATATTTTCACCTATCTTATTACAATTCATCAAGGTATTTTCACCTAGTTTATTACAATTTATCAATCTCGCTTCACTACCCATGGTAACTTGATTATTTTCATGCACAAACTTTCTGACGTCCTATTTCTTTTCTTTCCCCCTTTCACCTCAAAACACTAATTTTCATCTCAAAGCACTAATTACCTGATACGCCAGTGTCATTTAAACTAAATTCCAGCAGTGCTATTATTTTTTCTGCTATTTGTTTTGGACCGATTAATATCTTGTGTACTCTTCCTATTTATTCGTGGGACTGTAACTGCAAAGCCTGTAACCCAAGCCATCTGTATCTTGTGCCTGCTGTTGTAGCTATAGAGCAGAAAATTCATGTGAACCGCTGAAGATACTAAGCCAAACGAAGTGTATACATATTCAGAATTCTAGCTCAAACCGCCCTAGCTAACCAACTGAGGAGGATGAGGATGCCGTGGATTTTGAGAGGGAGGAGCCCACCAAATGCCAGAAGTCTGTGCAAGCTGATGCAAACGCGACAGCTGCCCCGTCTAGGGCTGTTGGTAATTATTTTTTATTTATTTCTTTCTTGCTGATTTATTACTAGCTTGTTTAGTGAAGACATTCTATGGGTTTTAGTTACCATCAAATGATTAGGTTCAAACATGTGATAAGGCTTTTAATTCTGTAAACGAGACAGAATATCAGTGATATATTACCTTATAGCTTCCCACCATGTGACATTCAACTAAAGTGTTGGAGTGCTAAAAACATGTTATCCATTTGTCATGTACTATTTTGTTTCATTCTAACCAACTAATGTGCTTACTTTAAACATAGGGGTGTAATCAATATATTTATTTAAGCGAATGTCCATTATAATTTTATGACAAAAACTTATTTTTGTAGGCTTCTTCGGGAGGACATTATACACCACATTAATTCCGCTTGTTGCGAGCCATGTGATGATTTATTTGCCCTTGTTGATGCACTACTCTTAGACAAAGCACAACTTTTGACACTACAACCAAGGTTATGTATGTAGGTAGGGTCTGATAGTGGTTACGCCATCACCTCTATTGCAACCATGCTTTGTACACAATATATGCTTTATATATGGTGCACTTGATTCCGTCTCTATTTCACTTTTTCTCTTACCATCTTCTTTTAATGCTTCTTCGTCAGACGATGATACTATCTTGCAAGGCCCACTATCCTCTTTGTTGTCCTCTCATGGATCCTGGTCCAGTGGTGAAGGTTGAGGAATCAGAAAGGCCCCAGATCATGGCTAGTTATCGACGCAACGATGGAGCTTACGGCTGGAAGTAGTATGAAGAGTCTATATCTGACAAAAAATCATCTATAATTAAATAGTGAGATAAGCTTTGAATAGCTGATGTAAAATTATGGAGTAACACTGTATTGGTTGTTGAAAAAAAATGTGAGACGGTCAGTAATAATATATGTGTTGTTTGTTTACATGTACTCATTATGCACTAATATTTTATCATATAATTTAGTTGCCGTCGCAACGCACGAGTGTTTACCTAGTAAGCGACAATATGAAAGCAATGACAGACTGACAAGGGCCACATTGTGACACTACTGGCACCGTAGGTATGAAGTACTAGTAGCTTGCATACGCAACTTCACTTGTTTGATCAGCCATCTTGGAGGCTTGGAGCAAATCAAAGCTCCTAGTTGGTCCTTTTCACTCTTCAACCAAACTTCACTAGTACGCGCAGAGGAAACAAGACAAACGACAGTAACAAAATGTCAAGACTTGCAGAACTGAGAATCTCTATGCGTTTTGAGTGATATCGTCAGTTTTCTGGTTTCGAGAGTTGATAAATGGTCTCTAAATGTAGAGACAAAATGAGGATAGATAAGGAGTTCTTATATTTAGAAAGTTCATTTAAAGAGCTGTTGGAGATGAGTTTTTAGGGTAACTATCTAAATTATTGATTTAGAGATCCATTTAGAAAATTATTGGAGTTGCTTTTTAGTACAACACTTTTAGCTAGTTTGTTTGGTTCCACCAGAGTTAAACTTTAGCAAAAAAATCCAGTGCTAAACTTTAGCAAGGGAAAATAAACGAGGTCTAAATCCAAATTTATTTAGTATGGTTATACAACGTCATCCTTGAACGGGCTAAAAATCCAATAAATAAGTTGTGTAGTGAACATTAACCCATAAAAGAGGTGAATTAGTCGGTTTATTTTTTTTTCTAAATTACAATGTCTATTTTTCTTCTAGTTAAAATTTGTATAATAAAATAAAACTATCTTATATACAACTATGATTTTACTAAATATTGTTATCTCTGTTGAGCATCAAAAGTGATGGTCGGACGGTTTGATCTGTGGCCCGAACAATACACACTTTGATTGGTTCAGACAATAATCCTTATCACAAGAGTGTTTGTCCAACTAATCATGCGGGAATCTATTGGGAAACGCCTAAGAATGAATCTAGACCTCCACTTCTATATATGTGTTAGAACTCACTGACACATGGCCAAGTGGGTCCAAGCAATGGGAAACGGGAATATTTTAATGCGTAACAACACGATGGATTAGATCAACAATGTTTTTTAGTCTGTCCCATCAATAGTGCGGGGGTATGTATAGGTAACCAGGGGTAGTCTCACCCTTGTAAGTATAGTTATGCCCTTGGTTACCTACGTTATCCCCAGAATATTCCCCTCTCAAGAGTTATTACAAGTCATTACAGAGTGGTTAAGTACAACCCGTATTGACACACCATCAATCCTACCCTGCGCTAGGGCTTACACGTGGGGTCAGACGATCCAGGACGGCGCTGCATGGGCCCACTTCAATAATGTTCGCAGGTGGTGAATGCAGCCTTCGTCTTAAGGCGTCGAGTCTTTGGGAGCTGGCAAGGCCTTCGCCTGTCCTGGTCGGTCCCTCCGTCTCAAGGCCTTTGCTTGGTTGAGGTAGACTTCACTCTCCCTTCGCTGTGACCTGTCCAATTCAGGTTATAAATGAGCCGAGCGAGGGGGGGGGGGGGCAGGCGGCCTTCGCTCCAACACTTGCCCCCCGAGGGGCCAGTTTAAGTTAGTGAGCTAGTCCCAAAGTCTTTTTTAGGAGATGGTCGAGACGCTGCCCTCCCACGGTTGAAGTGGTCCCACGGGGGTTTTTGAAATGTGACTATTGAAAGGTGACGTTTTACTGTGGGGCGGTTGGTTTCCCGAGGCGTTTTTCCAGGCCAATAAAAGACAACGCGCTCGCGGTCGTGGGATTTTTACCCGTCTTCTTGCGGAAAAAACCCTAGCCCTGCCGTTTTCTGCGCGCCGACATTTTTCTCTCTCGCCGCTGGTGATCTAGTGTAACACCGTAAATCTTGTCTTCGGGGATTTAGAGAGAAGAAAAAAATATAAAATGCGAGAATTGATAAACCATAATCATATGACTTGACTTACTGTTTGAATAAACTATAAAGTTAGAAATGCTTCCAAAATCCAAGTTAAAGTGATTCTTTATATTAAACATTGTTTTTTTTAAAAAATAAATCTTTAATCAATGTTTATTTGGATTAAACTCCTAACTTTAAGATTATTTGTGTGCCGCATAACTAAAACATTTACCTAAATAAAACAAGGAATAAGTAGTAAAAAATATATTCATAAATATATATTGCATATAATGTTGGGATTAATTGTTTGTTTCATTTATATTTGAAGTGCTAAACTCAAACAAAAATTCAAATTTGAGTTCAAAGTGAAAATTAAAAAAAAAACCTATGCTTGGGCCGATTTTCTCCTCGGCCCAGGATTCCTCCGTGCGGCCCATCTCCCCTGGCGTGCGCGCTCCTCAGCCTTGCCTTGCTCCATCGCCTCGTGGATGACTGGTGGGCCTCGCTCACCCAAACCCTCACTCCCACTGATGTGTGGGACCAATCAGTCGGAGGCTTCTTCCAGCCTGAAACAGAATCGCGCAAAAGCTGGAACCGAAGGTCGCGGCGGGGCTCCGTGATCTGCGCTGGCTGATGTGGTTACGAGTCTTCGCGATTCTTAAGCACGGGCTCTAACCGCCCCTGTATAAAGCCATGTGCCGCACCTCTGGGCCACCATCGCCATGGGCAAACAACGTACGGGGGGAGGGCCGCCGCTGGAGATCTCTGCCCACGGTGGTGAAACATCCTCGGTGCATCGACCTAGGGCTTCACCGCGACTCGTTGGAGCTTTCGAGAAGTCGTCAGACTCGGAGAGTTGATAGCGCACAAGTAATTGCTCGCCAGACGTTCTGCTTCCGCCGCGGACTCTCCATGGCGTGGTCAGGCCCCATTCACGAACCCCTTTCCCCTGTAAGTCCGTCCTTAGCGTCTGGCTTGTCCTCTGCCACGCGTAGGTTGTTTCGGGGTTAAGTTTCATTGTGCAGGGGCGAGTATTACGGGCACCGGTGATGGCCGCCGCCGTGCTCGCGGGGCGGCGCCGCCGTCGGGCTGGGTAGGAGATAGGGTGCACTGTGGGCCGTTGATCCGATGTAGAACGGGCGAGATTGGTATTCGGTCACTTAGGAACCTAGGTCGTCGATCCATGCGCCAACGGCTGGGATCAACCTCACCTCATAACGTTACGTCGATCTGATTCGGGCCCTTGGATTTCGATCTGGCGGCCGAGAAATTGGGCAGGCTTCGATCTAATCTGGCGCGTGGGCGCTTGATCGGACGGTCGAGCGTTCACGGTACCCCCTTCGTGGGTGGTTTTCCATATGAGCCCCCGACAAACTAGAAAATAGAACCCGCCATCCACGCGGGGATTAAGTCTGAGTCTTCAGATAAATTGCACCTAGACCCCTAGCTTTCTCTGTAATAGTGCGCCCACTCCAGAGACCCAGGAAACTCAATAATTACATGTAGAAATTGATTTTTATGTATAAATAATTGCTAGAAACTTGATTTAATCATAGAAAATCCATTCTAGCTCCAAATTAGTATATTCCAGTTCCTAAAATTTTGTAATAATGTTGTTTATTACATAGCACCTCTGCTTTAACATGAAAATGGTATTAAAATTTATTTCTTCACTAATCTCGTATCAAATACATAAAACCTTAGGAAATTCGTATCTCCTTCGTTTTAAATCCGATTCGACTCGTTCCAGTTGCGATAGTCTCGTAGCAACGCGTAGATCATTATTATGTAGTATATTCTTATGTTTGGTGTGATGTTAATTTTGTCTATGCACTGTTTGTTTGTATTGCTACGACTAGCGGTGAGGTCACGAGGATCTGAAGAATCATCCTGGTAATTGGAATCTCAAGTCCCAGGCAAGTTGTGCCCTTGATCACTTCTCTTACCCACTCATGTTCTGATTAATCATAATGATCTGCATAGGCTAATTTTGATGGGACCCAATAGGATACCCTAGTTTGTCTATCTTTATACCTTGTTTACCACTGAACTTTCTGGGTAGCACTTGCTAGTGCTATATGTGGTTTTGGGTATGGAGATATTCACTACTCATGATTACACTTTTTATTATCTGTTCATTATTTACTGTTCATGATAAGATCATTATGTTAATTGGAACATGGAGCGACCACCCGGGAAAACAGTGCTACCACAAGGGTATAATGGGACGCCCTTGGCTGATTAATTAGGAAAGCTAGTGGAGGACTACCTTACCCGAAAGGGGCAAGGGCAGTAGGGGAGTGGTCAGTGTAGGGAGGCCCTCGGGAGGATTTTGCTGCGATGGCGGTCTTGCAAGGGAATTCCTGCATTGGAGCTTCCTATAAACTGTAGCGGGTTTTCTGAAGCTAGTGGAACTTTGTAAAGGCCTCGTAGTGTTACCCTGCCTCGCCTCCTCGGTAGAGGTGTATGGGAAGTCGCGATCCCTTGGCAGATGGGTAACATGACTTGTGGGTAAAGATGCGCAACCTCTGCAGAGTGTAAAACTGGTATACTAGCCGTGCTCACGGTCATGAGCGGCTCGGACCCTCACATGATTAATTTATGGAACTTAAATTCAATTTGTCATATGCATTGCATCGCAGGTGATGTTGTTACTTCTGTTCTACTACTTAATTGGGTTGGTATTTACTTATACTTAGTAATTGCTAATAAAATTTTGACCAACTTTAAAAGCAATGCTCAGCTTCAACCATCTCCGTTGGTAAGCCTTACACTTCACATGAGCTCCCACCTTTGGCGAGTTCATTCACATTATTCCCCACAACTTGTTGAGCGATGAACGTATGTGAGCTCACTCTTGCTGTCTCACACCCCCCACAGGTCAAGAGCAGGTACCGCAGGATGAGGCGCATGGAGGATGCTGTGGCGAGTTCGTGAGAGGTCTAGGCCGTCGTCTCCCAGTCAACTTTGGGTTGCTGGATCGTTTCCTCATATGATGTAATTATTTAATTATTTTGTATAGAACTCTTGTTATATAGTAAAGATGTGACATTCGATCCTGTGCCACTATGCATCATATGTGTGAGACTTGGTCCCAGCACACCTGGTGTTTATGTTCGCGCCCGGGCTTTGGACCCCTAAAACCCGGGTGTGACATCTAGCCCGCATCAAGCAGACACCTCGTCGCCATCGACGGTACGTGATGCTATCGTCTTCTTCTTCGTATTCGTCTACCACGACCGCGTCCTCAAACGTGTCATCGTCAAAGAAGACGATTAGTGATCTAGCAGCGGTCGTGGTGCTGCAGCCGGACCACACTATTGAGTTCGGGACTTCGAGGATTTACTCGGGCCGCGCGCACAAGATGCAATGCTTGGGTTATTTTGGGAATGGCATTGGGCGGGCGCCGGGGGCTGAAGATGTCCCCGAGCCGGAGGGTGAGTTGGTTGTTTTTGAGGCCTTTTTTACTGCTGGACTTCGCTTGCCTACGCACCGGTTTATAGTGGAAGTGCTACAGATGTTTGAAATTCAAATCCATAAGTTGACGCCGAATGCTATGGTAGCGCTGGAGAAGTTTGTCTGGGTGGTGACTTCGTATGGTGGGGAACCGTCGGTTGAGGTCTTCGCCAAGAACTATTGTCTTCATTAGCAGAAAAAGAAAATTGGTGGGTTGATTGCCCAATTTTGGTCTTGCACATTTACACCGAGGACTGGGAAGACATCGACCGAAGTTGTTGAGATTGTGGCGTGTGCCAAAAACAAGTGGGATAATTGGTGGGATTTCTGGTTTTATGTAGCACCGGAGGACATTGAAGGGGTGCCCAGCCTGCCCCCGTCTATCCTATGCTCACACTATTATGTAGCCCTTCCACAATTTAAAGTGAAGAAAGGTGATAAGAGCAAAGAGGCCCTTCGGCACGTAGCCCGGTTGAGCAGTGACAGAGATTTCATTGAGGAATTCGTTGCCTACGGTGTGTGGCCGCTGGCTCATGTGTGGGATCTGGGCGAAGTCAAGCTTCGCCCGATGCCTTTTTGGGTGGTTGGATGGTGTAGAGCCCTGCCTTCGCCATTGATCTGCGAGGGCGGGATGCAGTTGTCTTCATTAGGGAAGTTGAGTCGAAGGCTGTTAAAATTGTTGGTAAATATTCGCCGAAGACAGAGTTGATAAGGAGCTGGGATGTACGAGGTTCCCACGTCAGGTTGAACCGAGTTTTCGAACTGAATGGTTTGTGGTACGGTCCTTACCTAGAGGGGGATTCTACTGATGGTGGGGACGACTGAGGGAAAAAGGTGAAGATCTGGTCGAAAGAGGGCACCTCAAAGGGGAAGGCTGTGATTGCAGTGACTCGAAAGAGGAAGATAGAGGAAAAAGGTATAGAGAGGTTAATGGCGAGGCCTTCGGCCTCTTGGTGTTTCATTGAGGAATTGGCGGGGACATGTGCTGGGCCTGGGGAGGTTATGACTTCGTCCTATCTCCGGGAAACATCTTCACGAATGTTGAAGGTGACCGGGGTTAGTGGCATAGGAAGGATCCCATTCCCCGGGCCACCGGCGATGACTACTTTACGTCTCGTATGGCTCGTGAGTTAAAAATCTTTCGTTACAGAAGAAACATTGGTGGTGTTGTGTCAACAATGATGGATATGAACTGCCAGGAGGCCCTGCGTAAGAAGTGGAAGGCCCCACTTTGGCTGGTGGACCCACGCCGTGATGCCAAGGTGTCGTGCCCCAGCGCGAAGGGAGCTGCTCCGGCTGCAGTGATGCCCCCTCCCGCGGCGCCAGTGGTGCCCGAGAGGGTGTCTTCGCCACCACATGCTGTTGAAGCAGCGGTTTCAGAGATTGGATGGACCGACCAGGAGTTGTCTGTTGACGACTACATGGTAGGAGGTGTCACCATGTTTGATGCCCAGACGGTTCTGGGGCTGCCGCCTGCTAGTAAGTAGGGTGTTTGTTTGTGGATTGTGTATGGTGATACATGTTTATGCTAACCTGTGGTTCTGTTCTAGGGACTGAAACTGGGCAGTTGATGGTGGCATTGGCGAGGCCGCCTACTGACACTGGGGCTTCGGCGAAGGGCATGGCTGTGACCTCGTCGGACCCATGGGCGCATTTTTGCGCTGTTGCTGATGTCGGCGGAGAAGTCATCAGCGCATCTGCGACCGAAGGCATGGCGGCGGCTGTCGCGCGACAACTGCATTATGTGAGTGTTTTTTAACCTTGATTTTTGTAACATTAGGCGGCTGTCTACGCCGATCAAGTTGCATCCGGGGCATTGGTAAATGTTGTGACCTCGCAGCTGCGTTCTGAGAGGAGATGGCTGGAGGACAAAATAGAGCGCCTTTGGATACAACACATCGAAATTGTCAGGGACAAGTCGGCGGCCGAGAATAAGAGCCGAAACCTTCTCAATAAGCTGACTGCACTTGAAAAAGAGAATGAAGATCTCGTTCATCGGCTTAATGATGAGAATGATGTAGCCGTGGAGGCGAAGACGGAGGCCGAAGGTGCCCGTGTGGAGGCCTAAGCTGCCCGCAAGCGTGCTGCTGAGCTTGAGCTCGAGGTGAAGAGCATGCGTGCCTACAACGAGAGAATGGGGGCCGCCACGCGTGTTGGTGTGGACTGGGCGCACACACTCTTTGTGGATGCGTACCGCGACCTAGGTGCGCAAACTGCCCCCTTCCACAAGTTGGGAGGGGAGGTGGGAACTCATTTTCTCGGGTGGCTGCAAGAGGAGTTGGAGTCTCTCCCGTCCATCATGATGGGCCTGATGTCCTACGCGTCGCTCGTGTCCTGTGAAGGGGCTGTGAATGCCTTGGCCCGCGAGGGCTGCAAGCACTTCAAGGCCTTTGACCAGAGCAATGAGGACTTCGATGCTGGTGTATTCCAGGTTGAAGACGACATGTTGAAGCACTCGGCCAGGGCACTTTTATGTTAGGATGTAGGGTCCTCACGGTCGAGGTGTCGTTCGAGAGAGGGTCGACCGGGCGCTGACACATGTATGTTTGCACCCTTGGTAAGGGTGTTCTTTATGTTTGCCTTTTCTAATGCATTGTTGTGTTGGCTTCGCAGGCAATGAGGGACGAAGAAGTTGGGGACCTCACCGGCCTGGAGAGCTTTATAGCCCGAAAAGATGCTGTAGTTGAGGCATGAGCTGAGGAGCAGTCTTTACTAGCAAAAGTCGACACTGAAGACCCTGCGGCGATGGGGACTTTTGCGCAAGTGTAATGAATAGAGTTGGGGTAGTACAACAATTTTTTACTTTCTACGATACCTAAAGTCGGCTGCTGTGCTGGTTCCAGCGCCTGGGCCTACGCTTGCAGATTTTGGTGACAATGGAAATGTCAAATCATTGATGTGTCAATGTTTGATAGTGCTTAGTAGTGGGGAATCTGATGTTGACCTGTGATCATCGAAAAGTGAAGAGTTGTTGATCACGTTTGCTAGGTGAAAGGGAAATGGCCTCAACCATCTCCTATAATCAATTTTGGTGTGTGATGACCAGCACAAAACTTACGGACTAACTAGTTTGCCTAGTTGATATTTTCTCAGGTGCATAAAGTTCATATTCTTCTAAGTGCTAGGAACCTTGTCAAATCGAGAGAAATCGGATTAGAGAAGTTTGGCTCAGGTGAGTCAGACTTGCACCAGTCTGTGGTGCACCGGACAGTGTACAGTGCCTAGGCTAGCGCGCCCGACGAAAAGGCCGCTCTCGAGAAAAACTCAGCGCTCCATGGCTATAATTCACCGGACTATCCGGTGTGCACCGGACTGTCCGATGAGTCCACGGCCAACGGTCAACTTCAGCACAGGGGACCAACGGTCGACTACCATCGGCATCAAAAACGATTAGAAGGTCAGAAACGGTCAGAGAAACTCAGCAACGATCAGGGCACCAGACAGTGTGCACCGGATAGTTTGGGTAACGGTCGACTGCTACAAACCCCAACGATCGGCTGACGTGGCAGGCGCCTAACAATGAACAGTGTCCTGTCCGATGTGCACCGGACTGTCCGGTGCGCCCGTCGATAGAAAGCTGCCGCTTTCTATGCAACAACTATAATTGTGGTGGGGGCTATAAATACAACCCCAACCACCTCCATTCAGAACATCCAAGCCTTCCACTCTCACACATTCAATACAAGAGCAAAGAATCAATTCCAAGACACATTCAAAGCTCCCAATCTCCTCAAGTGCCACAATTAAGACAAGTGATCATTAGTGATTAGTGACTTGAGATAGTGTGATTTGTGTTTCATTTGTTGCTCTTGTTGCTTGGTTTTCTTAATCGTGCTTTCTTCATCTCCTTCTAAACTCTCTAAGTGACTTGTGAAGCTAGTAAGCGACACCTAAGTGTGTGGTGATCCTTGCAGGGTCTTTGTGATCTGTGAGATTAAGAAGAAGCACTCGATCAGTCTAGGTGATCGATTAAGAGAGGGAAAGGGTTGAAAAAGACCTGGCCTCCATGGCCTCCTCAACGGGGAATAGATTCATTGGAATCGAACCTCAGGAAACAAATCATTGTGTTCATTTGTGTTGATCATTAACTTGCAATTTGATTCTTCCTCTCCCCTCTCTCTAAAGTTATCTTGCTCACAATCTTTTGAGTTAGCTCCCAAAGTTATCCGCATTGATTGTGAAACTCATAGCAAGAAGAACTTTCTTCCGCACTACGTATTCATCCTTATTTATTTATAACCCTAACCCACGGTAAAGTTCGTGTTCTAATTTACAAGTTTCGCCTATTCACCCCCTCTAGGCATCTTTCACTAGGATTGATGATGAGTCTTCGGAAGATGACTTAGAATATTTTATGGCATTAGATTTGTCTGTTGTGAAGTCTGTGCCTAGGTTTGCCCCAACTGCGGAGGAGACATCGTCTAGGGTTGCCCTGACTACGGTGAGGGGCAAGAAAAGGATCGGAGTGCCAAAACAAAGTGTGAGAATTTTGGGCAAGTCTTCACAAGGTATCGGAGGCCCCCGAAGGCGTTGTCGTATGGGGATGGAGGGGCCTCGTCCGCGGGAAATAATGCGGTCAGACGAAGGGACTCGCCAGATCATCCTTGCGCCGACAACTGGGCAGTATTTCGAAGAGGGGGGTTTGAGGGCTCTATTTGATGGCGATGAGCTTAGAATTATGTTGTTTATTTTCTGGGAGGCTGGCCTGATCTGAAAGGCGGAGCCTATGTAAAGTGCCAGCATTGTCATGGTTGTTCTTTGGTGAATTCAAGTGGCAACGCTGCCCTTGTTATGAGGACATCACTTCTATTATTGTATGGACCGATAACACGACCGCGTGCACGACAACTAAATATCTAGGTGCATTCTACCCTAGTAAATTGTGTTTTAGAGCTTATGCTTGGGGCCATAGATGTTTTGATGATTAGGAACCTTGGAGAGGACCAAAAAGGACTTGGAGAAGGCCAAGGGGCTAAGGAGGAGCAGAAAGGGCGTCCACAACAAGAAGGACATCAAGTCTGACTCGGCTACGATTCCATCTCGGGTTCCATGACCAACCTGTACTAAAATTGATGCCCAGGACGCATCTAGACTCCGATTGTGGTGGACAAGATATGGATGGAAAGATAACGAGATTATCTAACGAACCCAACTCATCCCACCTTAAATTTTATATGGAGTCAATGGAAATCATCGAAACAATTCTGTTTTGGTGTTGCGACACCGTCTGTTGGGCAGTTGGCCCGTCTATCGCGTCGAACCCCATTAGGGGCGACATTAGGGGTCACACACGCCCTAATACTCTATATATTCAGCAACCACCGTCACATTAGGGTTGGTTTTGCATAGATTATTCTGTCCTCGAATAGTTTAACCGTCATCGGCTTGTGAGACCCCATCTCGCAATCAACACAGTTTGGTTGTGTTCTTCCTGTTCTTGCTTGTGTTCTTGATTGCGCTTGGGGGGATAAGCCTTCGTGGCGAGGTTGTAGGCATCTGAATTTTCATGATTGTCTCTAATCTTTTAGGATCAATATATATATACCCTTATTACGAATAATAAATCCCAAGAACTTTGTAGTCGATACACCAAAACCATATTTAAGTGGATTCATCTTCAACCCATATAGACGCATCCTCTCAAAAGCAAAACGCAAATTAGCAAAATGGGATTTATGAGTCACCGATATTTTTAGAACATCAACAATATAGACTTCCACGATCATATCAATTAAATCATGAAAAATTAAATGCATAGCCCATTGATAGGTAGCATCTGCATTCATTAATCCAAATATTATTGCAACCCACCAACAAATCTAGGACATATGAAGGCCTTTTTGGACATGTATTCCTCACTAAATATTTTGATTATAGCAACCATTACCATCAAGAAAACTAATAACTCAATGTCCCAAAGCTTCATTAATGATCATATCAGCTATGGGCATATGATATTCATATTTTGAAGTAGCACTATTCAAGTCTCTAAAATCAATGTATACCATCAACTTTCTAAAGTCTTTCTTTTCAACTGGCACAATATTAGAGACCTACTCTATATATCTGCATAGCTTAAAACCATGTTTCCAATAACCAATTAATCTATTCTTTTCTAATTGTATATTCTAGAGTTAAAGTGGTGAGGATCTTGTTTATGAGGCTCAAACCTACACTTACTGCACACCCGAAGCTCAACAGTATTTAGATTAATTTATGTGTCTTAATATAATTACATTCAAAGCAGTCAACATATTTCTTAAGAAGCACAATTAACTCAAATTTGCAATCGACTTTCAAGTTTTGATTTATAAATGTTGGTCTAGGAATAGAGCCATCTCTAATATCAACCTTTCCAATGGGTCGACCGACATGAAACCTTGTCCCAACTTATCATGCTCATCAAAGTCATTAATAGCTTCATATGCATCTGTCTTAGAAGTCTAATACTACACGACATGATGTATTAACCATTCATATTAGCATTCATTTAAAAATTAGCAAGGCCATGACTAGACAAATAGACAATACCATCATGCCCCTGAGTAAAGGAGCATGGGCATAGAAACACATGTCGATGAATTTGCATGGACAACCTTGATATCATCTCCCACCCACTAAATGAGAAATTGGTAAAAGCTAGAAGGGACACAACTATTTACATGAATCTAATTAGTGTCCAAGTATTAAGATATAACTTTATTGCACATTTGCAATGAAGAATGTGGTGGGCAACGTCTTACTCCTAATGGTGAGCTCCATGAATGCAAGTCTTTTTTAAAAGATATGATCATCTTCCCATTAGCCAGAGACAAGAGCTGTTAGGCGAAATCCACTCGTGGGTCCTTGAATTGCTGGTGGTGGTTGATGTTGTTGCCTTGCTAGTTAAAAGATAAGTTTTGGAGTTTCCTAGGTGCGAGGGCTCCCTCGGTTTGTGCTGTACCTCGTCCTTGCCATAATGGAGGTCCTAAGATCGTGCATACATCTCTAATAGTTGATACAATTCTCGAATAGTTGATACAGTGCCGAAACAAAGTGTGAGAATTTTGGGCGAGTTTGCAAGGTATCGGAGGCCCCCGAAGGCGTCGTCGTATGGGGATGGAGGGGCCTCGTCCGCGGGAAATAATGCGGTCGGACGAAAGGACTCGCCGGATCATCCTTGCGCTGACAACTTGGAAGTGTTTCGAAGAGGGGGGGGGGGGGTCTGAGGGCTCTATTTGATGGCAAGGATCTTAGACTTATGTTGTTTATTTTCTGGGAGGCTGGCCTGATCCCAAAGGCGGAGCCTATGTAAAGTGCTAGCGTTGACATGGTTGTTCTTTGGTGAATTCAAGTGGCAACGCTGCACTCGTTATGAGGACATCACTTCTATTATTGTATGGACCGATAACACAATCGCATGCACGACAACTAAATATCTAGGTGCATTCTACCCTAGTAAATTGTGTTTTAGAGCTTATGCTTGGGGCCATGGATGTTTTGATGATTAGGAACCTTGGAGAGGACCAAAAAGGACTTGGGAAAGGCCAAGGGGCTGAGGGGGAGCAGAAATGGCGTCCACAACAAGAATGACATCAAGTCCGACTCGGCTACGATTCCATCTCGGGTTCCATGACCAACCTGTACTAAAATTGATGCCTAGGACGCATCTAGACTCCGATTGCGGTGGACAAGATATGGATGGAAATATAATGAGATTATCTAACCAACCAACTCGTCCCACCTTAAATTTCATCCGGGGTCAATGGAAATCATCAAAACAATTCTGTTTTGGTGCTGCGACACTGTCTGTTGAGCTGTTGGCCCGTGTATCACATCGAACTCCATTAGGGGCGACATCAGGAGTCATGCACGCCCTAATACTCTATATATCCAGCAACCGCCATCACATTAGGGTGGGTTTTGCATAGATTATACTATCCTCGAACAGTTTAGCCGTCATCGGCTTGTGAGACCCCATCTCGCAATCAACCCAGTTTGGTTGCGTTCTTCCTGTTCTTGCTTTTGTTCTTGATTGCGCTTGGAGGATAAGCCTTCGTGGCGAGGTTGTAGGCATCTGAACTTTCATAATTGTCTCTAATCTTTTAGGATCAATATATATGCCCTTATTATGAATAATAAATCCCAAGAACTTTGTAGTCGATACACCAAAACCATATTTAAGTGGATTCATCTTCAACCCATATCGACACATCCTCTCAAAAGCAAAACGCAAATAAGCCAAATGGGATATATGAGTCACCAATATTTTTAGAACATGAACAATATAAACTTCCACGATCATATCAATTAAATCATGAAAAATTAAATGCATAGCCCATTGATAGGTAGCACCTGCATTCATTAATCCAAATATTATTGCAACCCACCAACAAATCTAGGACATATGAAGGCCTTTTGGACATGTATTCCTCACTAAATATTTTGATTATAGCAACTATTACCATCAAGATAACTAATAACTCAATGTCCCAAAGCTTCATTAATGATCATATCAGCTATGGGCATATGATATTCATATTTTGAAGTAGCACTATTCAAGTCTCTAAAATCAATGTATACCATCAACTTTCTAAAGTCTTTCTTTTCAACTGGCACAATATTAGAGACCTACTCTATATATCTGCATAGCTTAAAACCGTGTTTCCAATAACCAATTAATTTATTCTTTTCTAATTGTATATTCTAGAGTTAAAGTGGTGAGGATCTTGTTTATGAGGCTCAAACATACGCTTAGTGCACACCCAATGCTCAACAAGCTTTTAGATTAATTTAGGTGTCTTAATATGATTTCATTCAAAGCAGTCAACATATTTCTTAAGAAGCACAATTAACTCAACTTTGCAATCGACTTTCAAGTTTTGATTTATAAATGTTGGTCTAGGAATAGAGCCATCTCTAATATCAACCTTTCCAATGGGTCGACCGACAAGAAACATTGTCCCAACTTATCATGCTCATCAAAGTCATTAATAGCTTTATATGCATCTGTCTTAGAAGTCTAATACTACACGACAAGATGTATTAACCATTCATATTAGCATTCATTTAAAAATTAACAAGGCCATGACTAGACAAACAGACAATTCCATCATGCCCCTGAGTAAAGGAGCATGGGCATAGAAACACATGTCGATGAATTTGCACGGACAACCTTGATATCATCTCCCACCCAATAAATGAGAAATTGGTGAAAGCTAGAAGGGACACAACTATTTACATGAATCTAATTAGTGTCCAAGTATTAAGATATAGCTTTATTGCACATTTGCAATGAAGAAGGTGGTGGGCAACGTCTTACTCCTAATGGTGAGCTCCATGGATGCAAGTCTTTTTTAAATGATATGATCATCTTCCCATCAGCCAGAGACAAGAGCTGTTAGGCGAAATCCACTCGTGGGTCCTCAAATTGCTGGTGGTGGTTGATGTTGTTGCCTTGCTAGTTAAAAGATAAGTTTTGGAGTTTCCTAGGTGCGAGGGCTCTCTCGGTTTGCGTTGTACCTCGTCCTTGCCATAATGGAGGTCCTCAGATCGTGCATACATCTCGAATAGTTGATAAAATTCTCGAATAGTTGATACAGTGCCGAAACGAAGTGTGAGAATTTTGGGCGAGTCTTTGCAAGGTATCGGAGGCCCCGAAGGCGTCGTCGTATGGGGATGGAGGGGCCTCGTCCAAGGGAAATAATGCGGTCAGACGAAGGGACTCGCCGGATCATCCTTGCGCCGACAACTGGGCATTGTTTCGAAGAGTGGGGAGGGTCTGAGGGCTCTATTTGATGGCGAGGAGCTTAGACTTATGTTGTTTATTTTCTGGGAGGCTTGCCTGATGCCAAAGGCGGAGCCTATGTAAAGTGTCAGCGTTGACATGGTTGTTCTTTGGTGAATTCAAGTGGCAACGCTGCCCTCGTTATGAGGACATCACTTCTATTATTGTATGGACCGATAATGGATCGTGTGGACGACAACTAAATATCTAGGTGCATTCTACCCTAGTAAATTGTGTTTTAGAGCTTATGCTTGGGGCCATGGATGTTTTGATGATTAGGAACCTTGGAGAGGACCAAAAAGAACTTGGGAAAGGAAAAGGGGCTGAGGAGGAGCAGAAAGGGCGTCCACAACAGGTCGGACACGGCTACGATTCCTTCTTGGGTTCCATGACCAACCTGTACTAAAATTGATGCCCAGGACGCATCTAGACTCCGATTGCGGTGGACAAGATATGGATGGAAAGATAACGAGATTATCTAACCAACCCAACCTGTCCCACCTTAAATTTCATCCGGAGTAAATGGAAATCGTCGAAACAATTCTGTTTTGGTGCTGCGACACCGTCTGTTAGGCTGTTGGCCCGTGTATCGCGTCGAACCCCATTAGGGGCGACATCAGGGGTCACGCACGCCCTAATACTCTATACATTCAGCAACTACCGTCACATTAGGGTGGGTTTTGCATAGATTATTCTGTCCTCAAATAGTTTAGCCGTCATCGGCTTGTGAGACCCCCATCTCGCAATCAACACAGTTTGGTTGCGTTCTTCCTGTTCTTGCTTGTGTTCTTGATTGCGCTTGGGGGATAAGCCTTCGTGGCGAGGTCACTCGTGTGTCATGGGTGATAACCAACGGAGCAGTGGTGTAGTGATTGCGAGGAACCGTTCGTTCGGAGCCTTGGATCATCGACGTCAAGATCTCCACCCAATCAAGTTATCGTACCTCACGGAAGATCGTACCTCGTTCCCTTTCAAGTGTTATCAAGATTCAGGCTGATCGTGTGGTATAATCTTACCTTTAGATTCATTTTGTTTTCATCCTATAACCAACAAAAAGCCAAAAAAATTATGATCCATTTATCCCAACCTAAAACCATAGCCTTATCCTTTGCACAATTCAGTTTTGGAGTCCGCAGTTTGGAGTGCGTGTCCTATGTCAAGGTCGTGTTGCTGGTGTATATTTGTTTTAGGTCAGTTTGATCATTATCATCCACCGCCACCCAACAAACTCAATCTCGACAAACCAATCCATCCACAAAACCAATCTACCCACAAAACTGACCTATCACAAAATTGACCCTATTCACCCTTCATTTGCCTCGCCAACAACCCTAATTTGGTTGTTGGGTTAGACTTTTTTGGGTCAGTTTGGTCATCACCATCCACTATTATTCCACAAACTCAATCTCGATAAACTGACCCAACCACCCAAACCGACCATATCCACCAAACCGCGCCACCCTTCCAGTGCCTCGCTGTCACACCCCGGGTTTTAGGGGCACCAAGACCTGGGCACGAACATAATCACCAGGTGTGCTGGGACCAAGTCTCACACATATGATGAATCATGGTACATAAACGAATGTCACAACTTTACCATATAAAAGGAGTTTTGTACAAAATAAATAAATAATTACATCGAACGGAGACAACGATCTAGCAACCCAAAGTTGATTGGGAGACGACGACCTAGACATCTCACGAACACATTGCAGCATCCTCCATGCGCCTCATCCCGTGGTACCTGTTCTTGACCTGTGGGGGGTGTGAGACAGCAAGGGCGAGCTCACATATGTTCATCGCTCAACAAGTTGTGGGGAATAATGTGCATGAACTCACCAAAGGTAGGAGTTCATGTGATGTGTAAGGCTGATCAATGATAGGGGTTGAAGCTGAGCATTGCTTTTAATAAGTTGGTCAAATTTTATTAGCAGTTACTAAATGTAAGTAAATACCAAACCATAATGATAATAGAACAAAATTAATAATAAATCCATGCAATGCAAATGACAAATTGAATTTAGTTCCATAATTTAATCATGCGAGTGTCCTGAGATGCTCATGACCGCAAGCACGACTATTATACCAGTTTTACACTCTGCAAAGGTTGTACCCTGTACCCACAAGTCGTGTATCACATGTCGCTAGGGTTTGCAAGGCCCTTAGACACTTCCGAGGTGAATGGCTATGGATCCACTACGAGGCCTTTATAAAGTTCCACTAGCCTCAGAAAACCCGCTATAGTTTGTAGGAAGAGCAATGCAGGAATCCCCCGTCTGACAGCCATCGCAGCAAAATCAACCTGGGAACCTCCCTACACGCCTACTCCCCTACTGCCCTTGCCCCTATTGGGTAAGGTAGTCCTCCACTAGCTTTCCTAGTTAGTCAGCCAAGGGCGTCCCATTCCACCCTTGTGGTGCACGTGTTTCTCAAGTTAAGCTCCACGTTCTAATTAAAAATAATGATCTTGACATGAACATAAATAAAATAACATAATAATTGGAACATGGACATAATGTAATATTAATCCCAAAACCATATAGAGCAATAGCAACACTACCCAAATGATTCAGGGGTAAACAATGTAAAAGGATAACCAGTCTAGGGTG
The DNA here is from genome assembly GCF_902167145.1 of Zea mays. Classification (NCBI taxonomy): domain Eukaryota; kingdom Viridiplantae; phylum Streptophyta; class Magnoliopsida; order Poales; family Poaceae; genus Zea; species Zea mays. The sequence goes on from NC_050099.1 coordinate 77,641,187, forward strand.
ACCTATTGGGTCCCATCACAATTAAACCTATGCAGGAATAAATGATTATAAAGAACATTATTGGGTAAATAAAAGTGGTCAAGGGCGCAACTTGCCTGGGACTTGAGATTCCAGGTACCAACTTGCTCTTCAAGTGACTCGTATCCTCACTGCTAAACGTAGCCATACAAACAAACATGGTATAGACAAAATTAACATCACACCAAACATAAGAACAAATTGCGTAAGAATGATCTACACATTGCTACGAGATCGTGGGTTCGAGATTTACTAAATTCGGAGTTACGGTTACCGAGTTATGATTTACGAGAGATCTATTGGTTTGAATATTAAATTATATTATAAATTGGTTAGTACATAGTATATGAGAAAATATATTCTGATTAACTAATCCAACTTTAATCTAGATTATAACTTGATTAGGGGTTACCTTTTACTCAGATTATATTTATAGAGAGATTAACCTAGATTAGTAGAGTTAATCTGGTAGACAAAGAATAAATAAATATCTAATTTTAAGAGTATGCGACATGGTATAATTTATGTTGTTAATGTGTAGTAAATATTTATACAAAACTAACGCAATTTGAATGGATCGAATCGGAGTTAAAACGAATTAGTTACGATTTTCCAAAGTTTTAAGTGGTAGATACGAAACCAATCAAGCGCATAAATTTAACCATATGTTTCATACTAAAATAGGGTAAATAGATGATAAACAATATTTTCATGAATTTATTGCAACTAAAATGGATCAAAAAGGAGTTATAATGAATTAAATATGAATTATACAAGTTTTTGTTTTACTGATCTCAGGACTGCGCGCACTAATACAGAATAACTCGGGGGCAAGAGCGCAAAAGTGTCTACGACTCAGCTACCTCCGTGCTAGACGATGTGTTTATTCTTAATAAAGCTAGAGGCTCATTTGCGAAATGGGCGGGCCAAAGGAGTATCCTTCGATCCAGGGCGCTCGATCTAAAACCAAGAGTCACGATTAGATCTCTACCACAATGTACCGGTATACAATACTCACCCCATGATCTGAAATGGACGGCTCAGATTTTATGATGCCTAATCTCACGCGAGCCACACGATCAAGATCCGAGGGCCAAGATCTCAATGTCCAAATCAGTATTCACAGGATCAGATCCCATCCATTGATCCCCGATCAGACGGTCACGATTTTATTATCTTGTGATCAACACGAAGCCATCCAATTAGGGATCTACGGTCACGATTGAATCATCGAAAGGGTAGGTGACGATCAGATCGCCACGGCACCCTACGATCCAACGGTCGAGGTGCATCTTCCACCACACATCGGTGTCGGGACGCCAGAGTACGAGTTCCCTCCCCCGGCGGCGCCCCGCCGGCGCGATTGCCCGGCACAATCAATGCCCCACTGCATGATTAAATGGATGCTACACTGAAAGGGAATGGAGGCTAATCAGACAAACGCGAACTCACATGTGATTGAGACGCAGCTAGAGCAAATACAGCCTGCGGATCCGAAGCAGAGACGGAGCGCCGATGAGAAATCCTTGATTATCCAGCCACAATACTTCCCCCATGAGAACATAATCATCTCCCAAGGGACTTAGAGAAGTTCCCCGGCCAACCCAGAGGACCCGACGTCACAACATCGATGCTTTCCCCCGCGGCGGCGGTCTCCGGCCTGGTGATGGACGATGGGAATGCACGCGTCGGATAGAGGGGAAAAGGATGGGGTTCGACCGGATTGGATGAGGAGCATGGCCTACCTATGGTTGGATTATATATGCCGAAGCCAAGAATCCCTAGTTCAGCCAGATTTAGTGAGCAGCGGAGGTTACGGACCTATGGCCGTGAATCCCGCAGGAGCCGGTGCGATTCGGTGAAGATGATGGAGTTGTCGCGTGGGGCCCGCCCGTAGTATCAGCGATGGCTCAAACACGTGACGGTGTGGATGGCTGGGACGTGGACCCCCAAAGTCAGCGACCGAGTATGTAAAGTGCGGTGGAAAGAAAAAAAATCGATGAGACTAGCCAGTGGGTCCATAGATTGGTGGGGGCTGGCAAAGGTGGGCCGATCAGAAGGCAATTGGGCCGAGAAGCTTAGGTTTCAGGAGAGGTGCGCAGGTAACCTTTTCTTTTTATTTTCTAATTCCTTTCTTTTCTTTTTATTTCGTTTCTATTCTCAAATTTTGAATTCTAAAGTAGATTTAGACAAGGTTTGAATTTCAAACATAATTCAATGCTCAGTCAAAGATCCAGAATGCCAGGCAAAGTTTATTTTATTTATTTATTGATTAATTATTCGCCTAAATAAATGTTTCTATATGCATAATTCCTAAGAGAATAATTCACACATTATTTATTTTGTTTAGGAGAAATAAAATCTTATCCATGATTTGATTCAAATATTGTTAAGGATTGCTTTAATTATAAAGTCATAATAAATAGACTGAAAGTGTTTCTTTTAAGTTTCCAATTTTTGGTATTTTGAACTCAAATTTGTTGGTGAGTTTCACCGATTAGGTGCAAGAATAAAGAACAATCATGAAGAATTATGATTATTTACTTACTTATATTTTTTGTAATGTATTTCCTTCTGAATTCCTTATTTCCCCTTTCCCTTTTAGTTGAACATTCAAGAGCATGAGAAATCCAAAAAGGTTTCCAAAATCCCTAAAGCACAATCTTAAATTTATTTCATTGTTTTTTCTATAAAATTTGGGCTTTACACTCGCCAGAAACCCTCATTTGGAGTCCAAACATAAAACGACCATAACTTTCGCCTCAGAACTCGAACCGGACCTATTTTTTTCAAATCGCACAACATTAAAACTTGGTGTGTTTACTTCTTATGTGCTGCTAGAAAAGAGAAAAATATAAAAAATATTTGAAAAAGAAAAATCACAAAAATAGCAAAAATCACGAAAAAGAGAAAAAAATGAAGAAAACAGAAAAATGAGTAGCACATAAGGAGAAACACCATGGTTTTGTGCACCTCCGTGATTAATTTGCTTCCAACTTGTTTCTTTGCTATATCTACATACTTGTGCCTCTTTCTTGTGCCTTGGTCCCACTGTTCTAATACATTTTCTAGGCCAGCAACTAGGACGAGTACTTGGAACACTTACTCAGCATTGCTATCCGTTACTTACTTGTGTGCCACATATATATACATATTTAGTTAGCCTTCCTAAAGCTCCACCATTTCTCTCTACAGAACATGTCTGTTGGTCACTTGTCCTCAAATGTTGTGAGTCAAGAGCAAGGCAACACAATTGTTAATCATTAAGGACCTTCGTCCTTCGAAGCATTATTTCCTTGCGGGTATAATGCTTCTCGGACAAAGGTCAAGAAGAACATACCTTCATCATATCAATATAAGAATAGAAATGTGAAGGAATAAGTATGATAATTATATCTTAATAATTCATTTATTCTTGCATTCCATAAAACATATATGAATATCAACAATGTTAATATTACATTGATACCTTCGGCTTGCTCGAAGGCGATGATGCGAGAGAGTGAATACAATCCAGCGTGAACAGTACGAGGGTACTGTTCATCTATTTATAGCCATGAGACGCAGCCCGGGTAAAATTACATCCATGCCCTTGAACATTTGTTTACAAACAACTCAAACTAATAAGGTCTATTTAGTCCTTTTTCCTTCTCTGCTTGGTCTGGGCCGAAGCTACTGAGCTTTGACATTCTGCATTGTTGCTTCTATGTGGATCCTTCATCTTGAGGGGGTAGACTGAGGCTGAAGATAGCTTCGACGAGCCTTCGTGTTATTTTGCCGAAGGTGTTTTTGCCTTGAGGACCTTCAACAGAGAAGAAGACCCTCAATAGTAGCCCCTTCACGGTGCTAGATCGTTTTTTCGTAACGAGCTCGATCCGCGAGAGACACAAAGGCTTCGGAATGCCGAAGGTCCGAAAAACACCTTCCCTGAGCTTGTTATCGAAAAACGATTAAAATATTCCGAGCGTCGAACGATCCACCGCTCAGCCAGTGTAGGCTGTCTGTCGGTTCGCCTTCTTCCCCTGTAGCACTATATAAACAGACAGGTTGGTGAGGATTTACCACAATATTCATTGCCATTGCATTGTTGTGCTATTAAAATTTTTAACCAAAGCCGAAGCTTTCTGGGTTGCTCTTTCCAGACACGCTCTTCGTCATTCGAAGTCAGCTTCGTCTTAAGGAACCACGACACTTGAGATGGCCCACGTAAGATCCACTGCTAGAGTGTCCCGTGAGGGAGATGATGCTGAAATGACAAAAACAACACCAATATCAGAAATGATGAGGCGATCGGGTCTAGTAGTGCCAGAGGAAGCTCTTGCCGAAGCTGCGCAGACTGAAGTTGAGGACGGGAGTGATGATGAAATTTAAGAAGACAACATTATTCTAAGTCCATCAAAACCAAGCCATATTGAATTTGGAAAATCTACTGTGTTAGTAGAGGACCTGGTTATGATGAATAAGCTGGGCTATTTTGGGGAAACTGAGAGTAAACTTATTCGTTTTGCTGGCGAGGAAGTGGTTCTGGAACCGAAGGAGGACGAAGTTGTTGTTTTCATAAGCTTCTTCAGGGCAGGGCTTCGGTTTCCTCTATATGATATAATAGGAGAGGTTTTGAAGAGGTTTGAAATATATCTTCATCGGCTGACACCAAATGCCATTGTCAGGCTGAGTGTTTATATATGGGCTCTCCGAAGCCAGGGCATAAGCGCCAATGCTAAAGGTTTCTGTCGAGTGCACGAGTTGCACTATCAGATGAAGGCCAGGGCAGATGGCCTTCCCAAAAACTTTGGATGCTATAACTTTGCGTACCGAAAAGACACCAAGGCCCTGGTAATCGGCTACCGCACAAAGTGGCCGACCGGGTGGACAAATGAATGGTTCTATGTAAAAGTTGATGAGAAGAAGAGGGACAAACTGATGACTATGGTTATGAGTCCTATGAGATTGAGCTTGGGAATGACATGGCCATTATGTAATATGCAGCTCGGCTCCCCATGCCAAGTGGCCGAAGTCCAATTTAGAGTGGTAGCTGCTGAGATTAGCACTAGAGACCTAGTGCAGGAATACCTGGCAAATAGAACCTTTCCAACCTCTAGCGGATGGGGGATGTCGAAGAAGAAGGAAGGGGAAATAAATATGAGCTTGTTCGACTCCCCAACCGCTTCAAATTTGAGAAGCAATTCAAGAAACCATGTACTGAATGGCTTGAAATGATTGAAACTACATGTAATGAGATTCTTGGAAATTACACGAAGAAAGAGGATCAATTAATGACTGCTGCCTTCGGCACCTGGCCGAAACAAAGGCTAAATCGGGTAATGGATGCCCTGAACTTCGAGTATCCGGACTATGAGAGACTTGAAGAAGGGGCCAGGGTAGCGAAAAGAAAAAGAATTGTCAGCGTTCTAAGCAGGCAAGCTGCCCGGTCCGTAAAGGTAGACGAAGAGGCTCTGAAGAAAGTGAAAGCAGCGCCAGAGACGAAGGTACCAATTACTAAGAAAAGGAAACTTGATGAGATACCTTCTGCTGAATCGAAGGTATATGAAGCGCCGAAGAAAACTTTGAGCCCGCCGTTGCCTACTACCGCCGAGGTGTCAGAAATTTTGAAGGTAATGACTGAATCCCCACTGATAGCAATGGGGGTGCCCGATCTTCCGTCAGGTGAAGGTAACTATCGATTTGGTGGAGATGCACACAGACGATCCGGCTTCCAATCAACACGACTAGAACCCCGCAATCGCAGCACCACTTCTCCTCTGGTTATCAACTGTGCACTGCGCGATTGACCTCGCCACGAGGGCTAATTCCTGCCTAAGAATCGAAGACACAAGCAAGAACAAGAAAGAACACAATCTAGAATATTGCGGATGAATGATTAAGCTCACAAGTTGGGGTCTCATAAACCGATCTACGTCGACTGTTCTTGATAGATCTAACTTAAGCAAAATCCTCCCCTAATGTGGTGGCGGCTACTGATTATATAAGGGTTAGGAGCGTGACTCCCTCCCTGGATGCGCCCTAATGGGCCCAACAAAGATACACAGCCCAAAGGCCAATTACGGTGTCGCAGCACCGAGATAGATTACGGACGTCGGTTTGGTCCTCCACCTTGTTTCGAACGTCCTTGCTGGCCTTCCACGCCTCCAAGTCCTTCACCATGTCCTTGCTGGTCCTTTCCTTCATTCCTAAGTACAATTAATTCATTAGGTAGCACACTATTCTCAAATTCACAAGAATAAGTACATAGGAACGAGCTCACCTGCAAATTCAATTGTCTTGCGCGTGCGCGAGTAATCGGACCTTGAACATCAACTAGGGGAGTGTTGTTTGTATCCATGGTAGTGATGTCCTCATCATCCTCCCCCTCTTGAAGTGGAGTCATCCTCGACTCAAGCTCATCTTCTTCCCCTAAATACGGTTTCAAATCTGCAATGTTAAATGTAGGACTAACCCAGAACTCGGGAGGCAACTCAAGTTTATATGCATTATCATTTATTTTCACCAAAATCTTATATGGACCAGCAGCACATGGCATCAATTTAGACTTTCTTAACTCTGGAAATCTATCTTTTCTCAAGTGCAACCACACTAAATCACCCACTTCAAGCTTAACTGGTTTTCTACCTTGACTACCAGCAATTCAATATTTTCAGTCATCTTTTCAATGTTTGCTTTAGTTGAAGCATGAAGTTTCAAAATAAAGTCAGCACGCTCCTTAGCATCACTATGTACTTGCTCAGTAGTAGGTAGAGGCAAAAGATCAATAGGAGCACGAGGGTTAAAACCATACACTACCTGAAAAGGACTTACCTTGGTGGTGGAGTGTTCCGCCCGATTATATGCAAACTCCACATGCGGCAAACACTCTTCCCACATTTTCAAGTTTTTCTTCAATATTGCTCGCAGCATTGCAGACAATGTTCTATTCACAACTTCTATTTGTCCATCAGTTTGGGGATGACAAGTAGTAGAAAGCAGCAATTTTGTCTCCAATTTGTCCCATAGAGTACGCCAAAAATGACTCAAGAATTTTACATCACGATCTGAAACAATAGTAGAAGGCATACCATGGAAACGAACAATCTCTTTGAAAAAGAGGTTAGCAATATGAATGGCATCATCTGTTTTGTGACAAGGTATAAAATGTGCCATCTTAGAAAAATGATCAACCACAACAAAAACACTATTGCTCCCCCTCTTCGTCCTAGGCAATCCCAAAACAAAATCCATAGAAATATCCGCCCATGGAACTGAAGGAATAGGAAGAGGCATATATAAACCATGTGGGTTCAATCGTGACTTAGCTTTTTGACACGTCGTGCATCTTGCTACAAAGCGCTCAACATCACGCCGCATTCGAGGCCAAAAGAAGTGTGTGGACAACACAGCCTCCGTCTTCTTGGCACCGAAGTGACCCATCAAACCACCACCATGCGCTTCCTGCAACAACAAAAGACGAACCGAACCAACTGGGATGCATAGGCGGTTAGCTCTAAACAAGTATCCATCATTTAGCACAAATTTATTCCATGTATGGCCCTCTTTACATTTTAATGCAACCTCTTTAAAATCATCATCAAAAGCATATTGTCCCTTAATTGTTTCAAGTCCAAAAATACGACAATCAAGTTGAGACAACATAGCATAGCGTCTAGACAAAGCATCGGCAATCACATTATCATTCCCCTTTTTATATTTAATGATTTAAGGAAAAGTTTCAAGAAATTCTACCCACTTAGCATGTCTACGGTTCAGATTTGTTTGACTACGAAGATGCTTAAGTGACTCATGATCAGAATGAATAACAAATTCCTTAGACCATAAATAATGTTTCCATGTTTGCAAAGATCGTATGAGAGCATATAATTCTTTATCATAAGTGGAATAATTAAGAACATGGCCATTCAATTTCTCACTAAAATATGCAATGGGTTTACCTCCTTGCATCAAAACAGCACCAATGCCAACTCCACTTGCATCACATTCGAGTTCAAAAGTCTTACCAAAGTCAGGAAGTTGGAGTAGTGGCGCGTGAGTAAGCTTCTCTTTTAAAAGAGAAAAAGAATCCTCTTGTGACTGCCCCCAATTAAATGAAACACCCTTCTTGGTCAACTCATGTAATGGGGCAGCGATGGTGCTGAAATCCTTCACGAAACGACGATAAAGTCCTGCAAGTCCAAGAAAACTCCGCACTTGTGTCACCGTCGATGGCGTTGGCCAACTCTGAATAGCATGCACCTTAGCCTCATCAACCTCAATACCTTGTGGAGTGACAACATAGCCAAGAAACGATACGCGTTCGATGCAAAAGGTGCATTTCTCAAGGTTAGCAAATAAGCGCGCGACGCGCAAAGCATCAAAAACAGCACGTAGATGGTCAAGATGTTCAGATAAACAAGTGCTATAGATCAAGATATCATCAAAATAAACAACCACAAATTTTCCAATAAATGGGCGCAAAACCTCGTTCATCAAACGCATAAAAGTACTAGGGGCATTAGTTAATCCAAAAGGCATCACTAACCACTCATACAAGTCGAACTTGGTTTTAAAAGCAGTTTTCCATTCATCGCCTAGTTTCATTCTAATTTGGTGGTACCCACTGCGCAAATCAATCTTAGAAAATATTTTAGAACCACTTAACTCATCAAGCATATCATCTAATCGAGGAATAGGATGACGGTACCGAATAGTGATGTTGTTAATGGCTCTACAATCTACACACATGCGCCAACTGCCATCTTTCTTTGGAACCAAAATGACAGGAACAGAACAAGGACTAAGGCTCTCACGTACATACCTATGGTCCAAAAGGACTTGGACTTGGCGCTGAATCTCCTTAGTCTCCTCAGGATTTGCTCGATATGCAGCACGGTTGGGCAAGCTCACTCCAGGAATCAAATCAATCTGGTGCTCAATCCCACGAATGGGAGGAAGTCCTGGAGGTAACTTAGAGGGAAAAACATCTCGGAACTACTACAAAAGGTTAGTCACAAATGCAGGCAAAGTGCTAGCAATATCATCAATAGAAAAGAAAGCATATTTGCAAACCAAGGCATAGCAACAAGCATCAGTAGCATGAGTTTTAAGAAGATCAGATTTAGTAGCAAGCATGACAGGAGCTTTCAATTTAATTTGTTGCTGAATTTCTGTCTCATTATTTGGTTCCTTATGGGTACTTGCAGCTCTATCCTTATCGGCTTGTACAATTTCAACAAGAGTCAAAGGTAGCAAAGTAATGTTTTTATCTTTATGCCTAAAAGTGTATGTATTACTCCTACCATGGTGACGTGCATCAGTATCATATTCCCAAGGTCTACCCAACAAAAGAGAACAAGCTTCCATAGGTACTACATCGCAATCCGCATAATCAGAATACATACCAATGGAGAAATGCACTCGTACCATGTGTGTTACCTTAACCTTGCCTGAATCATTGATCCACTGAATGTGGTATGGATATGGTCGTGGACGTGTGGTCTGGCCAAGCTTCTTGACCAAATCTGAACTCACCAAATTATTGCAGCTTCCACCATCAATAATAACACGTGCATGCCGATTCTCGATGGCGAAGAAAGCCTGGAAAAAATTATGGCGTTGCTGCTTCTGTGATGATTCAGGCTGAGAACTAAGAACACGCTGCACCATGATGCTTCGAAGGTTCACCGTAGCATTAGCACCAAGCATGGCATCATCATTAGCAGAAACATCACTGGAGTCATCATCGTCACCCTCACCGTCGGAAGCACTAATGTAGCCATCATCTGTAGCAATGTATGTTCGCTGACTCGGGCAATCCTTCTTCACGTGACCAATCCCATGACAGCGGTGGCAAACAATACCCGAACAACGACCACTGGAAGGTGTTGCAGGTGCTGGTGAATTCTGTTTCTTGGCGGGTACCTGCAAAGGAAGTTTACCAACATGTGCAGCAGGTGTCGAGGGAGGTCGCGTGGACGCTGGAGTGGTCGAAGGTGTATGACTCAAGGCAGGTGTGTGCGTCCGTGATGTAGAGGAGGCGCCAAAAGTAGCCCTAGGTCGATGTTGGTGTCCCTGCAATTCCTTCTCTGCAAGCATAGCAAACTAGAACAACTTGTTAACAGTGTTAAATTCTTTGTAATCCATAATATCCTGAATGTCACACCGCAAACCTGAGTAAAAACGGAAAGAGCGTCCTCATGTCCCTCTATTATCCCACAACGCTGCAATCCCTTCTGAAGCTCAGCATAATAATCTTGAACAGATTTATCCCCTTGCTCTAAACGCATCAATTTCTTACACAATTCTCTATGATAAGATGGGGGAATAAATTTATCGCGCATAGCTACCTTAAGATCTTCCCAAGTCGTAGGTGCTCTACCATCCCCAACTAGACCAGTCCACCAGACAATAGCAAAATCTTTAAATTCACTAGTGGCTTGTCTAACTTGATGTCGTTCAGGTACAAGGTGGGCAGCAAATTTCTGTTCTATCGTCATCTTCCAATCAAGATATCCCTCAGCATCATAATGAGCCGAAAAAGATAGTATAGAAAATTTAATCTTAGCACAAGGGTCGTCAGGAGCATGATTGTCATTACCTTGCTAGCGGTGTGGCATACCTTCTGTGTTTTGATGAAGACGGCGACGTAGGCGCAAATCTCTGGTGGCCGCTTCATCATAATTACCTTCTTCATCAAACACTGCATCATCAGGAAGACGTGGACGAGGAGGTGGTGGTGACGGTGCTTGTTGTTGCGTCTCCAACACAGCAAGTCTGTCGACGATCTCGGACAATCGTCGATCCAGTCTCTCTTAAGTCTTGCCAAGGTTCATGTCAATGAAGGCATCATGCACTGACTTGTGGACCGTCTCCTCCATTTGCTCCTTCAGGAGCTTGTTGTTTGCCTCAAGATCTTGGTGGCTAACACATTCATCGAAGTCTGTAGGGATCATTGCTTCTTCTTCGTCGCCTGCCATCGAAACACAAAAACAGGAAACAAACGGTGAAGGTTATCCTAATAATTTCACTACACTCTCCTCTCAGGTGGAACACAGGAACACACTCTATTGTATCTTACCAAGCTCTTACAAGTGTCTGACGAAATACAAAGCAAAGGATGGTACAATCGGAGGCTGGTTCGTGATACTTACCAAGAGGTAGTGAAACCGCGATTGCAAGGTCAAATCTATATTAATCAGAAGATATAGTATGTGGAGCTGTAGGACAGGCACAATATGTATGTGAATGTGGAACAAAATCGAGTTCAGATGAGCGAAGTTCAATAAATATCCAAAGCACAAGTCACAATTGCTGGCTAAGAGATGTATCCGAGGCGTAGCTCAACAAGTTGGAACAAAGAACAATGGAACTAGCAGAATGGCAGTACCGTAAATATTGTACTCGCGAGGCCAAAAAGGCACTAGTAAGATTCACTGATGATTTTGTTTTTCTTTTTTGTATGATTTTTTTGATATTTTTCTCAGCACAAGAAGCAACAAAATAGGAGTTACAGCAAGTTTCACCTAAAACAGAGATCAGATGTGGTCTACAGAAAATGAGCAAGTTCTCTGAAAAACGTGCAAGAACTTTGACAAATTTTTTCTTTATTTTCCTGAATTTTTTGATGATTTTATCGAAGGCCTGTTTGGTTGGCCTCAGAATGGCGTCACCAAGCTCCTGTAAAAATTTCAGACTTTTTGAACAACCGAGCAAAAAGTTATGCCCGGTTTAAGGAAGGTACCTCAAGTTATGTTTTTGGGAGGCACCACTAGAAGGCGGCGCGGTTAGGGCAAAACTTCCCTATCTGCAATCTATCTAGGGCTGGCGCGGCGGCGGTTAGCGAGGGCAAGTCGATTAATGGGGTGGATCAACTTGTGATCTGGGTAATGGTGGATGGGATAGCGGCGAAGGTGCAGTTGATCTACGACGAAGATACACCCTAAAACAGCAACACGACTCGACCATGGACACGAACTGAACAAAGCCAAACTGAAAAAGAAATTGCAAAGGCTAAACAAGGGTTCTAGGACAACGGAATTTTTTTTGTATGGCAATTATTTGGAGTTATAGGATGAAAAACCTGAGTCTTTGAATACCACTTGATAGGAATGGGGCTGCCCGATCTTCCGTCAGGTGAAGGTAACTATCGATTTGGTGAAGATGTCACACAGACGATCCGACTTCCAATCAACACGGCTAGAACCCCGCAATCGCAGCACCACTTCTTCTCTGGTTATCAACCGTGCACTGCGCGATTGACCTCGCCACGAGGGCTAATTCCTGCCTGAGAATCGAAGACAAGCAAGAACAAGAAAGAACACAATCTAGAATATTGCGGATGAATGATTAAGCTCACAAGTTGGGGTCTCACAAACCGATCTACGACGACTGTTCTTAACAGATCTAACTTAAGAAAAACCCGCCCCTAATGTGGTGGCGGCTACTGATTATATAAGGGTTAGGAGCGTGACCCCTCCCTGGACGCACCCTAATGGGCCCAACAAAGATACACGGCCCAAAGGCCAATTACGGTGTCGCAGCACCGAGACAGATTACGGACGTCAGTTTGGTCCTCCACCTTGATCCGAACGTCCTTGCTGGCCTTCCACGCCTCCAAGTCCTTCACCATGTCCTTGCTGGTCCTTTCCTTCATTCCTAAGTACAATTAATTCATTAGGTAGCACACTATTCTCAAATGCACAAGAATAAGTACATAGGAACGAGCTCACCTGCAAATTCAATAGTCTTGCGCGTGTGCGAGTAATCGGACCTTGAACATCAACTAGGGGAGTGTTGTTTGTATCCATGGTAGTGATGTCCTCATCACCCACCATTCAAGCTGATAAGTCCTATGAGATCGGAACTGACCAACCTTTTACAGAAGAAGGAAGCGCCTTCGGCTACGGAGGAGAAGGTTGGAGGGCAGAAGAAACAGCGGATTGTGAATTAATGCAAGCGATTGAGCAAGCAAACGTCGCCTTCAGCTTCGGTGGTGAAAGCAGCGATTCCTGCCGACGCTGAAGATGCTAGCAAAGTCGAAGCTAAAGAATTCGCAACCATAATGTCAGAAATTGACAAACTTATATCAGATGTGGTTGCGGAGAAAAGCATGGCCGTAGTGCCTGATAAAGGAAAGAAAATTGAAGATGTTCTTTTGGAAAAGAAAGATTTTGACCTTCGGCACTTGGGTGGCCAGGAACTTTCTAAGGAAGATAAGTCAGAGTTAAAAGAATTTGCTATGTCTTGTGGTTACCAACCATACTCTTCGGTGGGGTCGATGAAGAAATCTTGGGATGCATTCGCGACCGCGCCGGGGCGAAGATTGTAGGCACCTTATCCAAGAGTGTTGGATTCCCAAATTTGGAGACTGACATTAGCTGCTACAGGCGGCAACATATTGTCGGTAGTTTGTTTTATTCCAATTTCAAGGTGAGGTTTTTCTCTAAACTTTTTAATATTACCTTCGTAATGGTTTGAGTATTCTAATTTTAACTTGTTTTGCATAGTATGTTATTAAGCAAAGCCTTGAAAATGCAGCAGGATACCAAAGATAGAAAAAACAAAGATATTATTGAAGGCTTAGAAGATAAAATTAAGAAACTTGAAGATTCTTTAAAAGAAAAAGACAGCCTGCTGCAATCAACCGAAGGCTCTCTCGTGGAAACGCGGTCTCAGAATGATAAGCTGAGCGGAGAGCTAGACAAAGCTCGAGCAACCTTGAACGAGAGATCAGAGCGCTTTGACCACGAAACGAAGGAACTTAAAGCAAAGGTCAAAGCCGAAGCTGAAAAGAATGCGAAGCTAAGTGAAACTGTTAAGAACCTTCAGGATAAATGCTCTGGCTTTGTCACTCGATGTATTACTCGATTGAAGGGGATATTTAACACAGTTGGAGCCACTTCTGAAGAAATCACCCCTTCTACTGAAGATATCCCCGGGGCCTTCGAGCATATCGAGAATGAAGTTGAGGCCCTTGATGAAGTTATAACTGGGCACAGATATTTCTGTGTTCTGGTGGCTTCATGCGGCACAACTGCAGCATTCATGAAGGCCGGGTGCAATCACGCGAGAGCTGTCAATAAGCTAAACTTCAATCTTTCATCATTGGATTTGGTTGACGTTCCGACCGAGGCTCGAAGTATAGGAAATAGGTTTATTACCCAAATTTGGGCAAAGGGCGGGTGTGAATTGGCCAGGGATGAAACACGAAAGCTGCTTCACTCAGTATAAAACTTTGCCTTTGTCCTTTTACCTTGATTTTTCCTTATTAAATTTCCGATTACCTTATACCTTGTTTTTGTGCAGAATGATGGCACTGAAGATCGCTAAGCCGAAGCTTGTTCTGAAATACTGAAAACCCTAGAATCTCCTTTTGTATTTATCTGTAGAAGGACTTAGAAACTCTTTGTATCATATGACAAAAAATTGTAATTGACAGCTAGACAAATTATTGTAAATATTTGTTAATACCTTGTAATAGCATTTTACCTTTCGCTCATGTGTGGGCTGCTTTGTTGTGGACGAAACCAATGCTTGTAGTCTTTTGAGCCGAAGGCGAAAAACACCTTCTCTTCTTTTTGTTCACATCAAAGCATTTTTCATTGAAGACGAAGCATCTTCGTATGCAACGAAGTATTTTCTCATCAAGGACAAGCATTTCCTGTTTTTCCTGTTAATGTCTATGCTTTATGCCATGATGATGAGCCTACAAATGTCTAATGTATGTTCATATGAATGCGAAGGATGATGTGATGAAATATGCAAATGTATGCCAAAAACACACCTAGACTCTGCATCCCCTTAGGAACGACTTTTGAGTCTCTTCACCTTTTACTTAGGTGGTATTTAAGATCTGCATTCCCTTGGGAACGACTTTGGAGCTTCTTCACCTTTTACTTAGGTGGTATTTAAGATCTGCATCCCCTAATGAATGACTTTGGAGCTTCGTAACTTACTCTGCGTCCCTTTAGGAACAGCTCTGTAGCTTCTTCACCTCTTAGGTGGCATTTTAGCTCTGCATCCCCTTAGGGACGACTTTTGAGCTTCTCCATGGCCTCTTGCACTCGATGGTGTGGTCCCTGATGTTACATTTTACATGTGGGGGAATTTGGCCCTTGTATTGCATAGGGCTAAACAAAAAATGAAAATTACAACCTATGGCCCCATTAAAAACCTTTCTCCCCTCTTGAAAGGAAAAGGGTGCCATAGGGAAGAAATAAGAAAATTTCATTGTTTCCACATAATATCGTCGAAGCTCATCCGCATTCCAAGACCTTGGTATGTCGTTGCCATCCATGTATTTCAATCTGTAAGATCCAGGTCTTGACGAAGATACCACCAAAAAGGGACCTTCCCACTTGAGCTGAAGCTTCCCCATTGTATCAGGGTTGGCCACTCTACAAAGCACCAAATGTCCTGGCTTAATATTCTTCAATTTTACCTTTCTATCACACCATTTGATTGTTTCAGCCTGATACTTATTGATGTGTTCTATTGCTTGCAGTCTAGTCCCTTCTATGGTGTCTCTTGTTATTTGGCAATCACCTTCATCCTCTGTCGAAGCTAAGGTTCTTATTGAACCCGTTCTTGCTTCTTCCAGTGTTATTGCTTCGTCACCAAACAGAAGCTTGAACGGGGTAAATCCTGTTGACCTTGATACAGCAGTGTTGTGGTTCCACAGCACTTTTATTAATTCGTCTGGCCACTTTCCTTTGGGTTGGTTGAAGATTGACTTCATTATTCCTATTGTTATGATTCTGTTTGCTCTTTCTACCAGTCCATTTGACTCTGGATGCCTCACTGATGCGAAATGTATTTTTGTACCAATCTGGCTACAAAATGTTTTGAATGTTTTAGCATTGAACTGAGTTCCGATATCAACGGTTATTGCCTTCGGCGCGCCGAAGCGACAAACAATATTTTGCCAAAAGAATTTCTGTATTGTGGCCGAAGTTATTGTAGCTAAGGGCTTTGCATCGATCCACTTAGAGAAATATTCCACTGCTATGACAACATATTTCAAGTTTCCTTGTGCTGGTGGAAGTTGACCTAACAAATCCAGACCCCACCTTTACAGTGGCCAAGTTGGCTGTATTAGCTGGGTTAGAGACGAAGGTTGTTTCTGGTCTCTAGCGCATCTTTGGCAATTTTCACAATTTTGAACCAAATCTGTTGCATCTGAAGCTGCCTTCGGCCAGTAAAATCCTTGTCTAAAAACCTTCCCCAGCAAAGGCCTAGATCCAATATGAGCCCCACATAATTCTGCATGTATTTCCTTCATCAATTCTTGACCTTCGGCTTTGGACAAGCACTTGAGTAATGGAGAGCAAACTCCATGTTTATATAACTTCCCCTCTATGATTACATATGGTCTTGTTCTTGCTTCCATTCTTTTATTGTAAACTTCGTCATCTGAAAGACAATTGCCTTGGAGGAAATATATAGTCTCAGTCCTCCAATCTTCACTATGTACTAGTGAAATTTTGAGCACCGCCCTTTCCATGAGCTCGACCGAAGGTGCTTTTATTGTTTCGAAGAATACTTCCAAAGGTAACGAAAACCCCTGTACCACTGATTTTGCTAGCAAATCTGCATGCTCCTTTTCTCCTCTCGGGATATTTTTTACAGAAAAACCTTCGAAAGAGGCTTCCATCCTTCGGACTGCATCCATATATTTTCTAGCTTCGGGTCTCTTGCTTTGCTGCTTTTGTCAACGTGACCTGAGATGACCTGTGAGTCAGATTTAAGTATAGCCCTTCTTATTCCCATTGCCTTAAGCTTTCGGAGCCCCAAGATAAGGGCTTCATACTCTGCGATATTATTTGTGCAATTGAAGTCCAATCTTGCTGCATAGCAGGTTTTGATTTTTGATGGTGAAATCAAGACAGCTGCTGCTCCTGCACCGAAGGTTCCCCAAGACCCATCACAAAATACTGTCCAGGCTTTGGCATCGGTTGTTTTCTCTTCATCCTGAGCCCCTAGCGTCCAATCAGCAATGAAGTCTGCTAACGCTTGGGATTGGATCGAAGATCTATGGATGAAATCTATAGTGAATTCGTTCAGCTCTGCAGCCTATTTTCCAACTCTTCCTGTGGCCTCTCTATTTCTCATTATGTCCTTGAGAGGTTGTGAAGAAGGTACTATGATGTGGTATGCTTGAAAATAACGTCGAAGCTTCCTGGAAGCAATTAGTACAACATATAGTACCTTCTCTAACTCTGTATAATTTTTTCTTTGATACACTAAGAACTTCGGAAACGAAGTAAACTGACACTTGTTTTCTTGCCTGGTTCTCCTGCTTCTCTTGCACCAGTGCTGCACTAACCGCAGCGTGGGAAGCAGCTACATACAACATCAATGGAGTTCCTAATGAAGGTGGAGTTAAGGCTGTCAGTTCTATCAAATATTGTTTCAGTTCTTCGAAGGCTTTTTGCTGATTTGATCCCCATTGAAAGACTTCGGCTGACTTCAGCACTTCGAAGAATGGCAAGTTCCTCTCTGCTGACCTTGAAATGAATCTGTTCAATGATGCCAACCTTCCTGTCAATCTTTGAGCACCTTTTCTTGACTTCGGTGGCTCCATTCGAAGTATGGCTTCTATCTTACTTGGATTAGCTTCAATACCCTTTGTTGATACCAAGCAACCAAGAAATTTGCCCATCTTCACCTCGAAGAATGCTAGGATAGCCTTACTTGAGAAGGCTAGCTTAGTGAGTGCATCCGCACCTACGCAGTGTGCACTTTGCGAGGGTTTGTAGTCTACTCTCAAGTCCTGCAAGCATGACAAGACAAGGATCAAGGAAGAAAACACATACCTTCGATCTTTCTAAAGCTTGGTGTCGTGTAGTGAACCCTAATTGAGCATGATGGTCAGCCAGTTCAAGAGGGGAATTAGTGGACTGGGGTTAGGCTTTGGTGCTAAGGATGGGAAAGTCGCATGCTTTGGTACGGTTGGTGAGTATAATGGCTTGAAACCTTCAGAGAAACCTTCAACCACCCCCAAACTTTTCAAGCTCACTCCACATAAATCTTCCACCCATGATGTGAAAAATGGAGTGATTGAGGAGCCTTTGAGAGCACCTCCTCAGAAACAAGTGTGGTATCCAAAACCAAACTATCTCAGGAACACACTTGACACCCTTCCCGACATCTCTAGTCATCCCCTTCCCAAAGCACCCAGCCACCCAGAAAGCCCAAATCTCACAAAAAAACTCCACCTAAGAGAGAGAGAGATGAAATTTTAGTGTGATTATTGTGATAGGGAGGGTCATTTGGCTACTTTTTGCTTTAGGAGGAAGAGAGATGAGCGACGGGGTTCTGAGTTGAGCAGAAGGAACATGACTTGCCCCTCTCATGGTGTAAATAAGTTTCCTGCTCAGAGATGTCTTGCGAGGTATAGATGTGATTTGCCTTTTGCTGCTAGGCCTCAGGCAGTGAGACCACAAGGTGGTCTTGCCTGGCGGGGTACTGGTCATGTGCCATATGGGACCCTATGCCAGTGGTTTTGGTTTCCACTTCCCTAGCGGACCACATTTTCCTTCTTGTGGTGATCGCAATCCCCTATGGGACATGGGATGTTTGGTGTTTTCCCTAACACTTTTTAGGGACAAATGTTGCAGCACTAGTATCCTTCATAGTTTACTAACCCTAGTGCTATGCCATTTTCTCACTACGTGTCTTATAATTGATGCAGGTCAGAGGTCTAGAGAAGACATGGCTGATGGATTCGGTTGTTCGCGTCACATGACTGGAAGCTCCAAATGGTTATTCAGCCTTGACCCCATGATTGGTAAGGAATACATCATATTCGGGTATAAGTCAAGATGTAAAGTTGTCTTTCTTTGCTCTGTTTGAGTGAATGATAGTTTTATCATCAAGGATGTTGCTTTGGTTCCAAACTTGCATTTAAATTTGCTTTCTAAATTCGCAACTTCTTGAGGATGACTATGAAGTACGCTTTAAAAAGGGTCTGTCGGGTCTCCCCATTTGGTTGAGTTTTTCGAGCTAATTTTACACATTCTTCTAGCCCTTATCGATGTCATTTGGTAGGATCTTCCTCTTTGATTTGGAAGTAGCATAGGAGGTTAGGTCACCTGAGCTGGAATCTTTGTATCGACTGAGCTCACTTGGCATCATCCAAGGATTGCCCAAATTGAAATTTACGAATTTAGTCATTTGAAATGTGGTGTACTTAACATTCGAGTTGCTAATGTATTATTCCTTTTTCTATACTTCAAACCAGAAGACTTCGTAAACAACCTCCTCGCTTCTAAAGGTAGTGGCCAAAACTTAAACAATCCATATATGTGATCAAATGTGTGTATGGCGGACTCGAGACATTTATGTTTTATTATGTGTAGAATTGAGAAGCTTGTAATATTGGTGTTGTGAATTTGGTCGTTGTGGTGACTTTGTCATGTGTTTAATATTGGTGTTAAAGCTTGTGATATTGGTGTCGTGAATTTGGTTTATTATGATGTATTTGTCATGTGTCGTGAATCTGATGAGATGCCTTATTGTGAATCTGATGTATGTATTTGCCATTTGTTTGAATCTGATGTAATTTATTTTCTTCATATTTTTGCCCTGAAACTACTTATTTTTGACGGCTGAACATGCGGCCATAGAAAGTTATTTTTGTTTTCGGCGGCCACTATTTTCAGGGGTGCGTAGGGCTGGCCACTGAAAATATGTGTTTATTTTCTTCCACAAATGTCTAGTGGCCATATGCAACCGAAAATAGGCCGATTGCCACCGAAAATAGTCTATTTCTGGCGGTAATTGGGCTATTTTCAGCGGCATGCATGTGGCCGCCGAAAATGATTTAGAATACTTTTGTGCAAGGGCTAGAACTGTTCAAAAGCTTCTGTTGACATAGGTGGCAGGGGCATGCTCTATGTTTGTGTGATTGTTTTAGCCTGTACTAGAATGATCTCCTTGTCGTGTGCTTACGAGTACAATTTGGGGTAAGCTTTTGTCTGAACTCTGTCGAGCCATGAGTCATGCCAAAAGCTGAATTGAGAGCATGAAAGAGAAGGGCAGACTTTTTTTTTGAAATTTCTTGGCCCAAGGAAATGACTGATAAAACATTAAAAAAAGTAAGTTCCTAAACTACTTTATAATAAGTTCATAATTATAAAGCTGGACTCACAATTAGATATAAAGATGGAGTCAAAAACTTACTTTTATGATATTTTCCCATATTGGTGGATCTGCAACAATCATGCATCGTTTCTCATTCCAGGAAACACCACTTTGCTTTCTAGCCTCTTTCAACATCTTGTAATCCCTTTTCAATTCCCTCTCCTTCTCCTGAATTTGAATCTTGTTGAATGTGACATACTCATGCTTATTGAATTTAGTAACAATTTTGTTCCAAGCATCTGGACTCCAGCAATTTTGAGCCCTATATGGAGGTACATTGTGCTCAAACAACAAATCATCGTGGCTCTTCTCCAATTCAGAATTCCATGCCGCTCTCTAAACACCACCTAAATTTCAAAAAATATGAGGGACAATTAATCATTTGAAGTTGAAACACAATAAAAATAACATGTACAAGCTTTATATTAAACAACATGTACCTCCACACTTCTTTGATGTAGAATCTTTAGGAGAAACCTTCTTTTGAGCAGCTTTAGATAACATCAAAATTTTGGGAGAACCTCTTGTGAACATCATATCTATTATAGAGAATCACCAGCAAAAAAGAAACTATGAACATCGTTTCTACTTTTATTTTTGTGACACAAGGAATGAAATGTGACCCACCCCCAACCGAAAGACTAGCAAAAAGGAGGTTGTAATTTGCCATCACAAAATATCCATTACAGCAGTAATTTGCAAAATAACCATTACAGCAAAATTCAGCAGCTTACAAAAATACACTTGATTATTATCAAAACAACAGTAAATTGCCATCACAAAATATCCATTACAAATATCATCACAAGTATGTAGTCCAATTGAAATGACATTTATTGATCACACAGTATCCATTACAGAAATGATTCACTGATTTCTACGTTGCTCATAATCTGCCCACATATGATAAGCTATCATATCTCTTAAGTTATTTCCTTCCATATTCCCTTCATCATTTCCATGGTCACTATCGGGTAGGCTGACAAAACTTTGCGGGTTGATATTTCATTGATCATTTTCTAGCCATCTCTCATCACCATTGTGTGATCGAATTAAGTTATGGAGGACTACAGCAGCAATAGGTATTTTTGCTTGATTTTCCATTTTGTGAAGGGTAGCAACTTTGAGGATTGGAAATCTCTTCTTTATGACACCCAAAGCCCTCTCTACATGATTTCTTAAAACAACATGGCGATGGTTGAATAACTCTTTGTGATTTTGAGGCCTTCGATGACCATGGCCAAATCTTTCAGGTGATATCTAACCCCACGATATGGTGCAATAAAGGAAGTCGTATTGGCATAACCACCATCTACTAGGTAGTCCTTCCCAGAAGGTACTTCAAACTTTCCTACAACATTGTTCATTGCAGATCTAAGAACCATTGAATCTATTGCTGATCCTTCCCATCCGGCTGACACATAAGTAATGTTAAGGTTAAAATCACAAGCAACCATCATGTTTTGGCTAAGGGTCCCTTTTCTATTCCTAAATGGTGCGGCTTGATCGGGTGACATTGATACTGGAACATGGGTTCCATCTATTGAACCTATGCAATTCTGCAAAAAACAAACGATCTTCTAAGATCTAATATTGAGGATGTTCTAAGATGGGCACATAAGACTTAAAAGAAGTCACCTTGAAGTATGGTAAAATCGGTTGTCACCATGAATTTTAGGATGAACTTGATTGGAAGGAGGCTTTAGGAACCACATGCTAAGGCCAAGGATAACAATGTTGAAGAAATGTTTAATGACACGGTGAAATGTATCATTCCTATGACCAAAAAATACTTGGAGATCTTCAAATGTCGCATTGTGGCTAATCATGTATAGGAAGAACCCAAGTTTTTCCTCAACTTTGATTCTTGTATCTTTAACCAATCCTTCCATTCTAAGATAGTTGGCCAAGGATTTGAAAATGAAAGGTTCCATTCTAAATGATACCCTGTAGTTCTTGATATGACCTTCAAGTAGCTCTCGAACCTTTTCCTCCCCGGTCAGCACTGATGTATGCCTCAATTTCTTTTTATTACATCCAAGATAGCACAAGAGATGTAGGGAAGGGAGAATCAAAAGGAAGAGGTCATCATCATCATCCTCCCTCATCCTAAGGTGATCTCTATTGCTCATGTCCATAGCAAAACTAAAAGTAGCATCAAGAGAAATAAGGAAAACTAATTACTAAAGCTAGTTATGTAGTTCATATAATTTAGTTTCTTTAGGTTTTGGCTAGTACCTTGATAAAATGAGTCAGGCACCAACACCCAGGATGGGGGAGGCTCGTCCTCGCCTACTCTTGCTGGAGCAGGGACAATATGAAAATAAATAAATTATTTGGTTCATACAAGCATCAGTAAGAACAGATTCCATGTACTAGTTACTAGTAGCACATAAGACTGAGAGAATGCAGTACAAACATCCAACAGTGTTTAGAAAAGAGGGAAATTTCATGTACTGAACTACTGAAGTGAAAATAAATAAATTGTATGTTCACCTTCTCTGTATGGACCTACGTATTCCTCTACAATCTAATTTCATTAGCCTCTCCCTCAGCTATCTACTTTGTTCTCTATGGGGGGCCGTGGCACAGCACGGATGGGGCAGGGCAGGCTTCATGTGTCATCCTTGAATACCAGAAAGACGGCATGAAAGCCAGCCCAAATCAACCTGGAGAAAGAGATGCTAGCTACTAATCCATGGTACGCAACACAAGACTGGTCGGAGAGAGAGAGGGAAAGCAAGCAAGCAAGCAAAGGAGCAACAATGTGGATAAAAATCTAACGGCCGTGGCAAGCAAGCAAGCAAAGAAGCAAGCAAGCAGAGGAGCAGGAGAAGATTTGTACATATTCCACTGCTCATCTTCAGATAGAGGTGGTGTTGTGTGGTTTGATCTTCTGTTCCTCTTCCAGAATCCATTTGTATAGATTCCACTGCTCATCTTTGGATAGAGGTGGGAGAACCGATTTGGGCGCCCTCCTTTTACTACTAGCAGAGCAGTCATCAGGCAGACAAGTCTGCTTGGCCAGCGCTGCACGCCCTGCCAGTCCGGCCGGCTCCGCGACCGAGTGCTTTGACGGTCAAAGCTAGCTTGGGCAGGAAGCACGGGAACCGAGCGCTGGAGTGGTCCGTATGCTAATATTCTATCCCAGGATCAATACACCGCTTGTGGCCGCCTATACGTACTGATGCGCTAGCTAAGCTACCCTACGGTGCGGTGTAGAGAGAGAGGAGAAGAAGCTTGGTGGTGCTGGTTGCCGAGGAGGATCCCAGCGCGAGGTGCTACCCGTGCCTCTCCAATGTCCATGGGAAAGCTCCACGGCGCCGAGGAGGATCCCAGCGCGCGGTGCTGCCTGTGCCTGTCCACTGTCCATGGGGAAGCTACACGACACCTATCATGAAGACCCCCTCGCCGCCGAAGGCACTTGCGGGGGCGCGGCGGTATCGGGCTTCCCGTCGGCGGCCATCGCGTCGGGATGGTATGGGAAGATCGAGGACGGCCGCGCGCACGTTTGGGACGGCGACGGCAACCGAGAGAGTTCTCGGGGGCAAAACCAAAACCACCATCCCAACGCCGAACAAAAGAGAGGCAGAGAGCAGATCTAACGAAAGAGAAGGAATCCTACCAAAGAGAAGCTCGCGAAGAGGTAGAGGTCCCCGGAGGGCGGGGAGGATGGCTCGTCTTCTTGCACCGCCGCCGCCGCCGCTCCTTGGGCTCACGCGATTTGTTCCAGACCCTTGGAGCCTTGGCTCCAATCCAGGACCTTCCCTAGCCAAAAAAATCCCAAACCCATGAGCTTGAAATCTAGTGGGCTTAACTGAACACAAAAAAATTAGAATCCAGATTTTTTTCTTGGGCTTGGAATATAACCTGGATTGGACTCCAATCCAGCCTCAATCTGGCTTGGTTGGGTAGAAACGAACGAGGCCTAAGAGAGAGAGATGAAATTTTAGTGTGATTATTGTGATAGGGAGGGTCATTTGGCTACTTTTTTGCTTTAGGAGGAAGAGAGATGAGCGACGGGGTTCTGAGTTGAGCAGAAGGAACATGGCTCGCCCCTCTCATGGTGTCCATAATTTTCCTGCTCAGAGATGTCTTGCGAGGTATAGAGGTGATTTGCCTTTTGCTGCTAGGCTTCAGGCAGTGAGACCACAAGGTGGTCTTGCCTGGCGGGGTACTGGTCATTTGCCATATGGGACCCTATGCCAGTGGTTTTGGTTTCTACTTCCCTAGTGGACCACAGTTTCCTTCTCGTGGTGATCGCAATCCCCTATGGGACTGGGGATGTTTGGTGTTTTCCTAACACTTTTCAGGGGCAAATGCTATAGCACTAGTATCCTTCACAGTTTACTAACCCCAATGCTATGTCATTTGCTCACTACGTGTCTTATAATTGATGCAGGACAGAGGCCTAGAGAAGACATGGCTCATGGATTCAGTTGTTCGCGTCACATGACTGGAAGCTCCAAATGGTTATTTAGCCTTGATCCCGTGATTGGTAAGGAATACATCATATTCGGGTATAAGTCGAGAGGTAAGGTTGTCTTTCTTGGCTCTGTTCGAGTGAATGACAGTTTTATCATCAAGGATGTTGCTTTGGTTTCAAACTTGCATTTAAATTTGCTTTCTATTTCGCAACTTCTTGAGGATGACTATGAAGTGCGCTTTAAAAAGGGCCTTTCTCGAGTTTTGGATACTAAGGGGGATCTTGTCTGTCGGGTCTCCCCTTTTGGTCGAGTATTTCAAGCTGATTTTACACATTCTTCTAGCTCTTATCGACGTCATTTGGCAGGATCTTCCTCTTTAATTTAGAAGTGGCGTAGGAGGTTAGGTCACCTGAGCTTTAATCTTTGTGTCTACTGAGCTCACTTGGCATCATCCAAAGATTGCCAAAATTGAAATTTACGAAATTATTCATTTGAAACGTGGTGAACTTAACATTCGAGCTGGTAATGTATTATTCTGTTTTCTAGACTTCAAACCAGAAGACTTCGTAAATAACCTCCTCGCTTCTGGAGGTAGTGACCAAAACTTAAACAATCCCCATATGTGATCAAATGTGTGTGAGGCGGACTCGAGACATTTATGTTTTATTATGTGTAGAATTGAGAAGCTTGTAATATTGGTGTTGTGAATTTGGTCGTTGTGATGACGTTGTCATGTGTTTAATATTGGTGTTGAAGCTTGTGATATTGGTGTCGTGAATTTGGTTTATTATGATGTATTTGTCATTGAATTTGATGAGATGGCTTTATTGTGAATCAGATGTATGTATGTATTTATCATTTGTTTGAATCTGTTGTAATTTTATTTTTGGCATATTTTTTGCTCTGAAACTACTTACTTTCGACGGCTGAATGTGCGGCCATAGAAACTTATTTTTGTTTTCGGCGGCCACTATTTCCAGCGGTGCGCAGGGTTGGCCACTGAAAATAACGTATTTTCAACGGCATAGGGTTGGCCATCGAAAATATATGTTTACTTTCGTCCATAAATGTCTAGTGGCCATATACAACCGAAAATAGACCGATTGCCATTGAAAATATCCTATTTTTGGCGGTAATTGGGCTATTTTCAGCGGCGTGCATGGTGCCGCCGAAAATGATTTAGAATACTGTTGTACAAGGGCTGGAACTGTTCAAAAGCTTCTGTCGACTTAGGTGGCAGGGACATGCTCTGTGTTTGTGTGATTGTTTTAGCCTGTACTGGAATGATCTCCTTGTCGTGTACTTACGAGTACAATTTGGGGTAAGCTTGTGTCTGAACTCTGTCGAGCCAGGAGTCATGCCAAAGCTGAATTGAGCGGTCGCCTTCAACACCAATTTTGGAGATACTTTTGTATGTGTTTATTACGTGAGATTTGATGAAGTCGAAATTATACTCAATTGGTTGAGCTCGATGGTAGTTGAATAATTTTTTTATTTTAAAACTATTTAAATACTTTGAAGTTTGTAGATTTATAATTCAAAATCTATAATTTCAAACGGTCTAGTTGATTTTTAACACAATTATATATGAACACATATTTTTAACAGTCTATACAGAAGTTATAATTCTCGATACGATTTACAATTTCATAGTTGATTTTTTTTGTTCGAAGTCATTTAAGAGCGTGAAAATGTATATTAGGTTCTTAAATTTTAGTAAAACACTTGAGTTTTTTTGTCTTATCAAAACCATTGATAAAGATGCGTATTTTACAAGGAATGTGTGTGTAATTTTATAACAGACAAGAAACTAAAATACTTCTGATGAATATGAACTATATATACGAACAGAGACCATACTGCATGCACAAGCTAGCACTTCACATGGATAATGTGGTCATTCTGTATGACTGCCCGTACGTCGGTTGTTACAACGAACAACTTAACACCGCCCTATAGATCAAGTGATCAACTGCCCGGCATGCTCGGAGTGGATGATCACTCACTAACTTCCATGAAGGGATCATGCCTTTTAATAGGTATGATGACGAAGCAAACGGAGGCTAATTAATGGGCGCGGTTATCCCGCGGTCCCTCTCCTATTCCTACGACGACGACGCCCCCGACCTCGGTGTGGTGCGTGGTAGCACGACGATCGCCATTGCCGCCGCCTGTGCCATCTGGCGCGCGCGCGGCGAGACAATGACCTCCTCAGTATCCCCAGCCGCGGCCGCCTCCCAGCCCCAACTGCATATTACCACCACCGGTACGAGCACCGGGTCCACTGCAATCATATCGCCCTCCTCAAACCAAAGCACCAGCAACGCGCGTTCCTCCTCCCCGCATTCCACGAGCAGCCCCCCTCGCGGACCCAGCACCACCGGAGGCACAGGCAGCGGCGGCGGAAGCGGAAGCGGGTGCACGAACCAGGCGTGCGCGGCGTGCAAGTACCAACGGCGCAAGTGCAACACGGACTGCCCACTCGCGCCCTACTTCCCTGCGGATCAGCAGGAGCGCTTCCTCAACTCGCACCGTCTCTTCGGCGTCCGAAAGATCCTTAAGACGCTGGAGAACACCAGTCCGGAGCTCTCCGCCAACGCTATGGCCACTCTGATTTTCCAGTCGGACATGCGCGCACAGGACCCCGTCGGCGGCTGCTACCACCTCATCCTCAGCCTCGAGCGCCAGCTCCAGATTGAGATGGCCGAGCACTCCGCCATGGTCCAAAGACTGGCGCTCTTCCGCCAGGCTGCTACCACGATGCCACCGGATCAAGGCGGCGGCACGGTTGGCCTCGACTACACCGCGTCATCCAAGCAGCCGCTCTTCCACAACGCTCAGCAAGAGGTGGTTTACGCACTCTACAAGAACAACCACGGTGGAGGCCACGGCCCCAACAAGGATGATCACGGCGGGCAACAACACCAGGTCTTTGACTATTACATAAACCTCGACAACATGCAACAGTTCCATTTTAATGATAGCTGTGCCGCCGTCGACAAAGTGGATCTGACTCCGGCGGGGGCTGACGAAATGAGACATCATCAGCACTTCGACGAGAACTGCCAGATTGACCACAAGGATTATTTCGAGATTAAAGCGGCCGCACTCGTCGACGACGCGTTTGACATGCGACAGGAGGTGGTGGACGTGTGCGCCGAGGTTGACATGGACACCAAGACGGTGGATGTGAATGCCGGCATCGGCGGCGTCGATATCAAGGCGATGGGCATGAACGCCAACGTCGATGTCAATGTCTCCACACCACAAATGGCAGCTGAGTCATCGCACTGCAGACTAGGGCTAGGCTTTTCATCGTTCTGATAATAGAGATATTAGAGGTTTTTTTGGTCCACCGAAAGATCCACCAGACTCGTTTTTAAGAATTATAAGCACAAAAAGACTATATATAAATCAGGCTAGAATTTTAACGACAGTTTGTACTAATAATATAAATAGCTTAAGCTTATGGAAATTTCATAATGTAATTATCTTGCAGGGTAAGGATTAATAATGGATCATGATCTTTGTATCTTATCATGATTAGAGGTGACACTGTGCTCTAAATTTTACATTATAAGATTTAAGAATCAGATCGAATTATGATCGAATTTTATTTCTATTTATTTTTTAACTAAAAATTATTTAGATCTCTACTATTTTGTAAAGAAGCATTTGAATCAAGATCCGTTACCACCCTAATCAGTATCGGTTTATATAACGGTAGTATCCACGGTAGTCTAACAGTGATTGGCTTCTTTTTTTTCTTTTCAATTTTTATGAACCTATCATGTTTGGCTCGGATCTGAACCTATCACGAGTAAATGGTCAAAACTTTTCCGTATATTGCGATTTCCAACAAAGAATACGCTATACAAATAAAATATTTGTTAAACAGTATGCAAGTGTAAGAACCCTACTAATAAGAGAGTTCTCTCGGAGAACAACTGCTCTAGTCCTAAAATTGAAACAATTATAAAATCTTTATATTTATTTATAGTTATTATATATAACCATATAGGACTTGCATTCCATGTAAACTAGAAAGAAGTACTTATATATTTGCAGTCACCTTTTGTCGGCGTTTCGAACCCGTGGGGTCCCTGGACCGACGAGTAAATTGTCACCGCGTGCCCCAGCCCAGATGGGTCGGCGCGAGACGGACCGCGAAGGGAGGAAGAGAAGCCGGGGGGAGACAGGCGTGAGAGGTGAAACCCGCGGCCTTCGTGTTTGTCCCGCGCCTAGGTCGGGTGCGCTTGCAGTAGGGGGTTACAAGCGTCCACGCAGGAGGGAGCGAGCGGCCCTGCGCGAGCGTCGTCCCGTCCTTTTCCGCGCGGCCAACCCTCGTAAGAGGGCCCTGGATCTTCCTTTTATAGGCGTAAGGAAAGGATCCAGGTGTACAATAGGGGGTGTAGCAGTGTGCTAACGTGTCTAGCGGAGGAGAGCTAGTGCCCTAAGTACATGCCATCGTGGCAGCCGGAGAGGTTTTGGCACCCGGTTCGTGTGGTGTCGTGGCCGTCGGAGGAGCGCTGGATCCTGGCGGAAGGACAACTGTCGGGGCTGTTGAGTCCTTGCTGACGTCCTCTTGCTTCCGTAAGGGGGCTGAGAGCCGCCGTCGTCATAGAGCGTGCGGGGCGCCATCATTACTTGTTTAGCGGAGCGAGCCAGATGGGACGCCGGTCTTGTTCCCCGTAGCCTGAGTCAGCTTGGGGTAGGGTAATGATGGCGCCTCCTGTTGACGTGGTCGGTCCGAGCCCTGGGTTGGGCGAGGTGGAGGCTCCTCCGAGGTCGAGGTCGAGTCTGTCTTCCAAGGCCGAGGTCGAGTCCGAGCCCCTAGGTCGGGCGAGGCGGAGACCGTCGGCTGAGGCCAGGGTTGAGTCCGAGCCCTGGGGTCGGGCGAAGCGGAGTTCGTCGTCTTCCGGGGCTGAGCCCGAGTCCGAGCCCTAGGGTCGGGCGGAGCGGAGTTCGTCGTCTTCCGGGGCTGAGCCCGAGTCCGAGCCCTGGGGTCGGGCGAAGCGGAGTTCGTCGTCTTCCGGGGCTGAGCCCGAGTCCGAGCCCTGGGTCGGGCGAAGCGGAGTTCGTCGTCTTCCGGGGCTGAGCCCGAGTCCGAGCCCTGGGGTCGGGCGAAGCGGAGTTTCCTATGGCGCCTGAGGCCGGACTTGGCAGCTGTCAGCCTCACTCTGTCGAGTGGCACGGCAGTCAGAGCGGCGCAGGCGGCGCTGTCCTCTTGTCAGGCCGGTCAGTGGAGCGGCGAAGTGACTACAGTCACTTCGGCTCTGTCAACTGGAGGGCGCGCGTCAGGATAAAGGTGTCAGGCCACCTTTGCATTAAACGCCCCTGCGATTTGGTCGGTTGGCGTGGCGACTTGGCCAAGGTTGCTTCTTGGTGAAGACTGGGCCTCGGGCGAGCCGAAGGCGTGTCCGTTGCTGGAGGGGGTCCTCGGGCGAGACGTAAATCCTCCGGGGTCGGCTGCCCTTGCCCGAGGCTGGGCTTGGGCGAGGCGTGATCGCGTCCCTCGAATGGACCGATCCTTGACTTAATCGCACCCATCAGGCCTTTGCAGCTTTGTGCTGATGGGGGTTACCAGCTGAGATTTAGGAGTCTTGAGGGTACACCTAATTATGGTCCCCGACAGTAGCCCCCGAGCCTCGAAGGGAGTGTTAATACTCGCTTGGAGGCTTTTGTCGCACTTTTTTGCAAGGGGACCAACCTCTCTCGGTTGCGTTTTGTTCCGGTGGGTGCGCGCGAGCGCATTCGCCGGGTGTAGCCCCCAAGGCCTCGGAGGAGTGGTTTGACTCCTTCGAGGTCTTAATGCATTTCGCAATGCTTCGGGCGGTCTGGTTGTTCCCTCATGCGAGCTGGCCGTAGCCCGGGTGCACGGTCGGGTCCCATGTTCTCGGGCTGGTATGTTGACACTGTCAACGGTTTGGCCGGAGCCGGGTTTGCGAGAGCAGCCCCCGAGCCTCCGCATAGGGCGAGAGGACGGTCAAGGATAGACTCGACTTTTTTACATATGCCCCTGCGTCGCCTTTCCGCAAGGAAGAGGGGGGGGGAAAGCGCCATGTTGCCCTCGGAGGGCGCCGAACATGGTGTCTCCAGTGAGCTGCTGACGGGTAATCCGAGTGGACGCCCGTGCCCCATTTGTTAGGGGTCGGCTAGAGGCCCGGAGGCGCGCTCCAAAAGTACCTGCGGGTGATCTGCCGGACCCGGTCCCCTTTTGACGGGGTCCGAGGGTTCGATGCCTCCCTCTGATGGGATTCCGTTACAAGATCGTTCCCGCTGGTCTCGGAAATGTCCTAGGGTACCTCGGGAGCGTAGCCCGAGCCTTGGTTATGTATCAAACGTACCCAGGGTCATCCCTCGCTCTGTGTCTGAGGCGGTTGTGAACCCTTCGAGGGCCAGCCTACGAACCCCTGATCAGTAGTGGGCGTGGAGCCCGAGTGGCCTGAGGCGGCCATTGAACCCTTCCGAGGGGCCGGCCTTCGAACCTCTGACCAGTAGTGGGCGCGGAACCTGAGCGCTCTGAGGCGGCTGTTGAAACCCTCCGAGGAGTCAGCCTTCGAACCTCTGATCAGTAGGGGGGCTCGGGGCCCAATTCCTTCGCGGAGAAGGATCCCTTTCGGGGTATCCCCCTTTCCCGGTCCCTGTTGTAAGAGAGAGAAAGAGGAAAAAGGAAAAAATACGAAATCGAGATGACGTGGCGCACCTTTTTTGACGCGGTCATTATGGCGAAGGTGAAGCGTCGCTCGCTTCTCCTGCCAAAGGTGCCGCCTGTCCCGCCGCGGAGTTAATGTGACGGGGCGAGTGGTTCGCGGGGCAGCCGTTGCGCGTGCGTGAGCCGTTCGAGGAACGGAACACGGGCGTGCCGTCTTCACGCCGTGGGAGAGGGTTCCCTTGCTGTCCCTGGATGGGACGTAAGCTTGGCTGACGACGTGACTGCTGCTTCCGCCGGCCTGCCACCGCCATTACTGCCGGCCCATTTTTGGCCGTATTGATCGTCGCGCCTGGCTGGCACTATTGGGTCACACGTAGGGTTGCCTCGAGTCGTGGTACTGGTTCCGCAGTCGAGGAGGCGCGGTAGTGGCGCGAGTGGCGGTGCAGTTGCTCGCACGTAGCAACCGGCGCGCCGGTTGCATGACGTGTGAGCCTGGGCCTCCATGCTGGGTGCGTTGGAGTCGAAGAGGTGCGTCCACTTGGCGCGGTTGCATGCCGCCTGCATGGTTGTCCACGCTTTCACCCGCTGGTCTGGGCGAAAGTGGAGGAATGCTTCTAACCGCTGGGCAGTTGCATGCACCGCGCGCGGCGGTTTGGCTTCTTCTGCCCTGGGCCAGCTTGCATGACGCGCGGGACCCAGCCCCTGTGCCGTAGGGGGGAGGACCTTGGAGCGTGTCGTAGAAGACTCAGCCCGCGATGGCTGAGGATGCAAGTGGGGAGAGTCGCCTTTAAAAGGAGGGTGATCCCCTTGAAAGGCGACCATGTCTTTGTGCTCCCTTATGCATCGCGCCTTTCCACCTTCCGAGCCCCCGGATGGGGAACTCCCGCAATCCTTCCGCCTTGTCGTTGGAGGAACGCAACTTTGCGGAAGTTGGTACCTTTCATCCATCGTTCGGCTTCAAGGATTTTCATCAGGCAGCCCGGCCGCACCCCCTCGCCGGTGGTCACCCAAGACGGTGACCACCAGCTCCTGGGTGGGGGGAAGCAAGCCGGGCTGCGACCTCTGCCCCTCCCTCAGCTTCAAGGATGTTCATCATCAGTGCTGGGGAGGGGAGTGCGCCGAGTTGGGGTCGGTCCCTGCGTGGGCGGCGACTCGCTCCTTCCCTCAGTGATCGGGGGGAAGGGCGTTCGCCGTTCGTGGCGCTGGCAGCTGCCGCGTGCCCGGCTCTCTGACCCGAGTGGCTTCGGAGCCGCTTCCGGTGCCGCCTTCCGCCACGGCAGCCGGAAGAGGTTTCTCCGCCGACGAGATAGCCGGTGCCGCCCGCGGACTGACCTCCAACTCTACGGCCTTATGTTGCTCCGCAGGCCCCCCCAATCGTGTGGGGTTGTTCGTACCTGCGGAGGTGGAACCGGAGTTCCGTTTGTAATGGCACCTTGAATGCCGGTGTCTTGTTCATTGTGGCTGTCGGGGCCTGAACATGTATGTATTTTCAGCACGGAGCCGTGTTTTTTCCTCATTTCGAGCACTAAGACTCGCCTGTCGGCTATCTGAACCGCTTCTCCAAGCGTGAGTCACTTCGTGCAAAGGTGACGAGTGAGGTATTCGTATCCCGGAGGCGTAGGAGTCCCTCGGCTCGGTCGGCCTTGCTGTCCGAGGCTTCTCTTGCTTAGTTAAAGGGACCCTCGGCCGCTCTTCGACGAGCCGAAGCCGGAGGTAGCAGTGTCAGCACGGACAGAGGCGGAGTTGGCTCGAAAAGAAGACCTGGTCGGCCGGAGCCTGGCCGGGTCGTCCACTAGCGGGACCGACGCCGGAGTTGAGTTGCCGAGGCCACGGGCCGGGCTGATGTCCTCGGGGGACAGCTGGCTGTGGCCTCGGGGTGGCCGACCGAGCCGTCTGCTCGAGCCGGATTCCTGGAGATGACCCTGTCGGCGCTGGCCCGGGCGTGGTGTTGATGTCGTCATTCTGAATGGGGATCCTCCAACCGCATCGCCGTCCGAAACTAGGTCAGACCCCGCCGAAGGTGTAGATGACGCCGAGGGTGCTGTTGTTCCCTTTAACTGTCACGATCCGAGCCTGCAGGGTCGGATTATCTTGTAGTGTGTGTATGTTTTCTGCGGCCGCCGAGGCCCAAACATACCATCGTCATGTTGTAAAGCTACGTTTCCTTTCCTCTCGTTCCGAGTATCTGGACTTATTTGTCGGTAACAAAATTGTTTGTCCGAGCGAGAGTTACTTTTCACGGAAGGTGATGAGTGAGGTATCCGTATCCCGGAGGCGTAGGAATCCCTCGGCTCGGTCGGCCTTGCCGCTTACGCGCACTCTTACTCGTCCATAGGGTTCTGTCACCAACGCAGTCGAGAAGGCCCGGAAAATCGTTTCGGCAGAGGAGCTTTCGAGCGTGAAGACTTGTTCGGTCTGCAGAATCACCTATCCGAGCGCGAGTTACTTATCGCAGAAGGTGATGAGTGAGGTATCCGTATCCCAGAGGCGTAGGAGTCCCTCAACTCGGTCAGCCTTAGCTGCTTACGTGTACTCCGTCGTTTTCAGGATCCACTTTCGAAGTAGTCGAAAAGCACGAAAGACATTCTGGCAGAAAAGATCTTTTTCCGAGGAAAATTTTGACGCAGAGGGGGTTCCCCCCTTTTAGCCACCGAGGGAGGGTCGGGCTTTGCCGAGGCAAGGCTGACCCTTCCTTGATGACTAAACTTTGCGTGTGAACGAGGTATACGAACAACTTGAAAGCATCTTAAGGGTAGAAGCGACGTAGCTGTCGGATGTTCCAAGCGTTGCTGTAGACCTCGCCTTGACTGTTGGCCAGCTTGTACGTCCCGGGCTTCAGAACTTTGGCGATGACGAACGGCCCTTCCCAGGGAGGCGTGAGCTTGTGCCGCCCTCGGGCGTCTTGTCGCAGCCGAAGCACCAGGTCGCCCACTTGGAGGTCTCGGGACCGAACCCCTCGGGCGTGGTAGCGTCGCAGGGACTGCTGGTACCGCGCCGAGTGTAGTAAGGCCATGTCCCGAGCCTCTTCCAGCTGGTCCAGTGAGTCTTCTCGATTAGCTCGATTGCTTTGGTCGGCGTATGCCCTCGTCCTCGGGGAACCGTATTCTAAGTCTGTGGGCAAGATGGCCTCGGCCCCATAGACTAGAAAGAACGGTGTGAAGCCCATGGCTCGGCTCGGCGTCGTCCTCAGACTCCAGACCACCGAGGGGAGTTCCTTCATCCATCGCTTGCCGAACTTGTTGAGGTCGTTGTAGATCCGAGGCTTGAGTCCTTGCAGAATCATGCCGTTGGCACGCTCTACTTGCCCATTCGTCATGGGGTGAGCCACGGCGGCCCAGTCCACCCGGATGTGGTGATCCTCGCAGAAGTCCAGGAACTTTGAGCCGGGGAACTGGGTGCCATTGTCGGTGATGATGGAGTTCGAGACCCCAAAGCGATGGATGATGTTGGTGAAGAACGCCACCGCCTGTTCGGACCTGATGCTGTTTAGGGGTCGGACCTCGATCCACTTGGAGAATTTGTCGATGGCGACCAGCAGGTGCGTGTAGCCCCCGGGTGCCTTCTACAAGGGGCCGACGAGGTCCAGACCCTAGACAGCAAACGGCCAGGTGATGGGTATGGTCTGCAGAGCCTGAGCGGGCAGGTGGGTCTGCCTTGCATAGAACTGACACCCTTCGCAGGTGCGGACAATTCTCGTGGCGTCGGCCACCGCCGTCGGCCAGTAGAAACCTTGTCGGAAGGCGTTTCCAACAAGGGCTCGAGGTGCTGCGTGATGGCCGCAAGCCCCCGAGTGTATCTCTTGTAAGAGCTCCTGGCCTTCGGCGACGGAAATGCATCGCTGGAGGATGCCTGAGGGGCTGCGGTGGTAGAGCTCCTTCTCGTCTCCCAGCAAGACGAACGACTTGGCCCGCCGCGCCAACCGCCGAGCTTCGGCTCGGTCGAGGGGTAGCTCTCCTCGGTGGAGATATTGCAGGTACGGGGTCTGCCAGTTTCGATTAGGCGTGACCCCGCTTCGCTCCTCCTCGATGCGCAGTGCCTCACCCTCGGGGACCGAGGGTACCTCAGGCTGGGCCGAGGCCTTCTCGGGCTCGGGCGTGTCGTCGGTCTTGACGGAGGGTTGATGCAGGTCTCGGGAGAAGACGTCCGGGGGAACCGTTGTTCGCCCCGAGGCTATTTTAGCCAGCTCGTCCGCAGTCTCGTTGTAGCGTCGGGCGATGTGGTTGAGCTCGAGCCCGTAGAACTTGTCTTCCAGGCGCCGAACCTCATCGCAGTAGGCTTCCATCTTCAGGTCGCGGCAGTGGGAGTTCTTCATGACTTGGTTGATAACGAGCTGCGAGTCGCCGCAAGCGTCGAGGCGTTGGACCCCTAGCTCGATGGCGATGCGCAACCCGTTGACCAGAGCCTCATACTCAGCCACATTGTTGGACGCCGGGAAGTGGAGGCGTAGCACGTAGCGTAGGTGCCTCCCGAGGGGCGAGATGAAGAGCAGGCCTGCGCCTGCTCCTGTCTTCATCAGCGACCCGTCAAAAAACATGGTCCAGAGTTCCGGTTGGATCGGAGCCGTTG
The DNA here is from genome assembly GCF_902167145.1 of Zea mays. Taxonomy (NCBI): domain Eukaryota; kingdom Viridiplantae; phylum Streptophyta; class Magnoliopsida; order Poales; family Poaceae; genus Zea; species Zea mays. Next base: position 77,676,980 of record NC_050099.1, read on the forward strand.
GGAGCTGGGTGTCGACCCATTCAGCCACAAAGTCCGCCAAGACCTAGGACTTGATGGCCTTCCAAGGGGCGAACGAGATCGTCTCGCCCATGATTTCCACCGCCCACTTTGCAATTCTACCCGAGGCCTCTCGGCACTAGATGATCTCCCCTAGGGGGAAGGATGACACCACAGTTACCGGATGAGACTCGAAGTAGTGTCGCAACTTCCGCCGTGTTAGGATCACCGCGTACAACAGCTTCTGGATTTGTGGGTAGCGGATCTTGGTCTCGGACAATACCTCACTGATGAAGTAAACTGGCCTCTGGACGGGCAATGCATGCCCCTCTTCTCGTCTCTCAACCACGATCGCGGCGCTAACCACCTGAGTGGTCGCGGCGACGTAGATCAAGAGGGCTTCTCCGGCAGCGGGGGGCACCAAGATGGGTGCGTTCGTGAGGAGCGCCTTCAGGTTCCCGAGGGCTTCTTCGGCCTCCGAGGTCCAAGTGAAGCACTCGGCCTTCCTTAAGAGGCGGTATAGAGGCAAGACTCTTTCGCCGAGGCGCGAGATGAAATGGCTCAGAGCCGCAAGGCATCCCGTGACCCTCTGTACGCCTTTCAATGCCCCGCTCGGAGACGATGAACCCCAAGAGCATGCCTCGGGGAACCCCGAAGACACACTTCTCGGGATTGAGCTTCACGCCTTTCGCCTTGAGACATCGGAATGTCGCTTCAAGGTCGGAAAGGAGGTCGGAGGCTTTCCTCGTCTTGACTACGATGTCATCGACGTAGGCCTCGACCGTTCAGCCAATGTGTTCGCCGAACACGTGGTTCATGCACCGTTGGTACATTGCACCCACATTCCTCAAACTAAACGTCATGGTAACATAGCAGTACATGCCGAAGGGTGTGATGAAAGAAGTCGCGAGCTAGTCGGACTCTTTCATCCTGATCTAGTGATACCCCGAGTAGGCATCGAGGAAAGACATGGTTTCACACCCAGCAGTGGAATCCACGATTTGATCGATGCGAGGTAGAGGGTATGGAACTTTCGGACATGCTTTGTTTAGACCAGTGTAGTCTACACACATCCTCCATTTCCCTCCTTTCTTTCTCACAAGCACAGGGTTAGCAAGCCATTCGGGATGGAATACCTCTTTGATGAACCCTGCCGCCATTAGCTTATGGATCTCCTCGCCTATGGCTCTACGCTTTTCTTCGTCGAATCAGCGCAGAGATTGCTTCACGGGTCGGGCTCCAGCTCGGATATCCAGCGAGTGCTCGGCGACATCCCTCGGTATGCCGGGCATGTCCGAGGGACTCCACGCGAAAACGTCGGCGTTTGCGCGGAGGAAGTCGACGAGCACTACTTCCTATTTGGGATCGAGCTCGGAGCCGATCCGGATCTGCTTGGAGGCGTCGTTGCTGGGGTCGAGAGGGACGGATTTAACCGTCTCCGCTGGCTCGAAGTTGCCGGCGTGGCGCTTCACGTCTGGCGCCTCCTTAGAGAGGCTCTCCAGGTCGGCGATGAGGGCCTCGGATTCGGCGAGGGCCTCGGCATACTCCACGCGCTCCACGTCGCATTCGTACGCATGTCGGTACGTGGGGCCGATGGTGATGACCCCGTTGGGGCCCGGCATCTTGAGCTTGAGGTAGGTGTAGTTGGGGACGACCATGAACTTGGCGTAGCATGGTCTCCCCAGCACTGCGTGGTAGGTTCCTCGGAACCCGACCACCTCGAACGTGAGGGTCTCCCTTCGGAAGTTGGAGGGCGTCCCAAAGCAGACGGGTAGATCGAGTTGTCCGAGGGGCTGGACGCGTTTCCCGGGGATTATCCTGTGGAAAGGCGCAGCGCCTGCCCGGACCGAGGACAGATCGATCCGCAGGAGCCCGAGGGTCTCGGCGTAGATGATGTTGAGGCTACTGCCTCCATCCATGAGGACCTTGGTGAGCCTGACGTTGCCGATGACGGGGTCGACAACGAGCGGGTATTTTCCTGGGCTCGGCACGCGGTCGGGGTGGTCGGCTTGGTCGAAGGTGATGGGATTGTCGGACCAGTCTAGGTAGACTGGCACCGCCACCTTTACCGAGCAGACCTCCCGACACTCTTGCTTGCGGTGCCGAGCCGAGGCGTTCGCCACTTGCCCACCGTAGATCATGAAGCAGTCGCGGACTTCGGGGAACTCTCCTGCCTTGTGATCTTCCTTCTTATCGTCGTCGCGAGCCCTGCCACCCTCCGCGGGTGGCCCAGCCTTGTGAAAGTGGCGCCGAAGCATGGCGCACTCCTCAAGGGTGTGCTTGACGGGCCCCTGGTGATAGGGGCATGGCTCCTTGAGCATCTTGTCGAAGAGGTTGGCACCCCCGGGAGGTTTCCGAGGGTTCTTGTACTCGGCGGCGGCGACAAGGTCCACATCGGCGGCGTCGCATTTCGCTTGCGACTTCTTCTTGCCTTTCTTCTTGGCGCCGCGTTGAGTTGACGCCTCGGGGACATCTTCCGGTGGGCGGCCCTGGGGCTGCTTGTCCTTTCGGAAGATGGCCTCAACCGCCTCCTAGCCAGAGGCGAACTTGGTGGCGATGTCCATCAGCTCGCTCGCCCTGGTGGGGGTCTTGCGACCCAGCTTGCTCACTAGGTCGCGGTAGGTGGTGCCGGCGAGGAACGCGCCGATGACATCCGAATCGGTGACGTTGGGCAGCTCGGTGCGCTGCTTCGAGAATCGCCGGATGTAGTCCCGGAGAGACTCTTCCGGCTGCTGGCGGCAGCTTCGGAGATCCCAGGAGTTTCCAGGGCGCACGTACATGCCCTGGAAATTGCCGGCGAAGGCTTGGACCAGGTCGTCCCAATTGGAGATCTGCCCCGGAAGCAAGTGCTCCAGCTAGGCCCGAGCGGTATCGGAGAGGAACAGGGGGAGGTTGCGGATGATGAGGTTGTCATCGTCCGTTCCACCCAGTTGGCAGGCCAGCCGGTAGTCCGTGAGCCATAGTTCCAGCCTCGTCTCCCCCGAGTACTTTGTGATAGTAGTCGGGGTTCGGAACCGGGTCGGGAACGGCGCCCGTCGTATGGCGCGGCTGAAAGCCTGCGGACCGGGTGGTTCGGGCGAGGGACTCCGATCCTCCCCGCTATCGTAGCGTCCCCCACGTCTGGGGTGGTAGCCTCGGCGCACCCTCTCGTCGAGGTGGGTCCGACGGTTGCGGTGATGGTGCTCGTTGCCGAGGCGACCCGGTGCCGCAGACGCTGTGTTGCGCGTGCGCCCGGTGTGGACCGAGGCTTCCCGCATGAACCGGGAAGTCGCGGCGCGATGTTCCGAGGGGTACCCCTGCCTTCGGGAGGCAGAGCTTTCGGCCCGTCGGACCGCGACGTCCTCCAGGAGATTCTTGAGCTCTCCCTGGATACGCCGCCCCTCGGTGGTAGATGGCTCCGGCATCGCGCGGAGAAGTATTGCCGCTGCAGCCAAGTTCTGGCCGACCCCACTGGAAACCGGTGGTGGCCTTACCCTGACATCGTCGGCGACGCGGTGCTGGATACCCTGGGGTAGATGACACACTTCTCCGGCCAGAGGTTGGCCCGCCCATTCCTGCCCATTGTCCTGGCGGAACGGCTCATGTGTTCCCGCTCCCTCGTCGAGCCAGGCCTGCATCTCGCGGATTTGCTCGAGCTGTGGGTCATGACCCCCCGCCGGGACGGGGACCACAGCTAGCTCCCGAAGGATGTCAACGCAAGGCACAGGCCTAGGGAGATCACCGTTCTCCGGCATACCAAGATGGTTGCCTTCGTCGGGATCCCCTAGATCGACGTGGAAACATTCACGACTTGGACCGCAGTCCTCGTCGCCGAGGCTGCGGCTACCGTCGGAACAGTCGAAAAGGCAGTAGTCGCACGCGGTCATAAAGTCCCGCATGGCACTGGGGTTACCAAGTCCGGAGAAATCCCAACAGAAATTGGGCCCGTCATCTTCCTCGGACCCCGAGGGCCCGTAGGTCGAGACGGCCGTCAGCCGGTCCCAGGGTGACCGCATACGATACCCCAGAGGGTTTGGACTCGCCTCTATGAGAGCGTCCGCCAAAGCGAAGTCGCTTGGTGGGTCGAGGCTGAATCCAAAAGACGAGAGATGGGAATCGGTCGGTACCTCTTGGTCGACGGGCGGTGACGAAGTCACGTCTGGAGCAGACAGCACCGTCGTCTCAGGTACGAGGGTGGCGCCCAGCACGTCCTTCGCGAGCGTGCTGGTGTCGTCCGTTTGCTTGGGGTTGGCGTGTTGCGGGGAGACGACGCTCGTCTTCGTCTCAGACGCGAGGTCGATGTCCGACGTGCCCCCCGTTGGGGTGCCGGCGCCGTCGACTCGCTCGATAGCCGACGAGGTGCCGCCTCCTGCTTGGCCTTGGTTGCCCCGCCTCCTCCTCCGTCGACGAGGGAGGGGACGGGGCGAGCTCGAATGTTGTTCTTCCACCACGTGGGGAAGACGTCGTCGATTCCGCCGCCGGCGGGCGGGTTGTCGGCCGCCATTGTCGCTGTCGCGCGGCGGGGGAAGGAGTATCATGTCGTAGCTGCAGTCGAGGGACATGAACTCAAGACTCCCGAAACGGAGCACCGTCCTAGGCTAGAAAGGTTGCTGGAGACTGCCCATCTGGAGCTTGACGGGAAGCTGTTCGTCGACACGCAGCAGACCCCTACCTGGCGCGCCAACTGTCGGCGTTTCGAACCCGGGGGGTCCCTGGACCGACGAGTAAATTGTCACCGCGTGCCCCATCCCAGATGGGTCGGCGCGAGATGGAGCGCGAAGGGGGGAAGAGAAGCCGGGGGGAGACAGGCGTGAGAGGTTAAACCCGCGGCCTTCGTGTTTGTCCCGTGCCCAGGTCGGGTGCGCTTGCAGTAGGGGGTTACAAGCGTCCACGTGGGAGGGAGCGAGCGGCCCTGCGCGAGCACCGTCCCGTCCTTCTCCGCGCGGCCAACCCTCGTAAGAGGGCCCTGGATCTTCCTTTTATAGGCGTAAGGAAAGGATCCAGGTGTACAATGGGGGGTGTAGCAGTGTGCTAACGTGTCTAGCGGAGGAGAGCTAGTGCCCTAAGTACATGCCATCGTGGCAGCCGGAGAGGTTTTGGCACCCGGTTCGTGTGGTGTCGTGGCCGTCGGAGGAGCGCTGGATCCTGGCGGAAGGACAGCTGTCGGGGCTGTTGAGTCCTTGCTGACGTCCTCTTGCTTCCGTAAGGGGGATGAGAGCCGCCGTCGTCATAGAGCATGCGGGGCGCCATCATTACTTGTTTAGCGGAGCGAGCCAGATGGGACACCGGTCTTGTTCCGCGTAGCCTGAGTCAGCTTGGGGTAGGGTAATGATGGCGCCTCCTGTTGACGTGGTCGGTCCGAGCCCTGGGTTGGGCGAGGTGGAGGCTCCTCCGAGGTCGAGGTCGAGTCTGTCTTCCAAGGCCGAGGTCGAGTCCGAGCCCCTGGGTCGGGCGAGGCGGAGACCGTCGGCTGAGGCCGTCGGCTGAGGCCAGGGCTGAGTCCGAGCCCTGGGGTCGGGCGAAGCGGAGTTCGTCGTCTTCCGGGGCTGAGCCCGAGTCCGAGCCCTGGGGTCGGGCGGAGCGAAATTCGTCGTCTTCCAGGGCTGAGCCCGAGTCCGAGCCCTGGGGTCGGGCGAAGCGGAGTTTGTCGTCTTCCGGGGCTGAGCCCGAGTCCGAGCCCTGGGGTCGGGCGAAGCGGAGTTCGTCGTCTTCCGGGGCTGAGCCCGAGTCCGAGCCCTGGGGTCGGGCGAAGCGGAGTTTCCTATGGCGCCTGAGGCCGGACTTGGCTGCTGTCAGCCTCACTCTGTCGAGTGGCACGGCAGTCAGAGCGGAGCAGGCGGCGTTGTCCTCTTGTCAGGCCAGTTAGTGGAGCGGCGAAGTGACTACGGGGCTTGGCCAAGGTTGCTTCTTGGTGAAGACTGGGCCTCGGGCGAGCGGAAGGTGTGTCCGTTGCTGGAGGGGGTCCTCGGGCGAGACGTAAATCCTTCGGGGTCGGCTGCCCTTGCCCGAGGCTGGGCTCGGGCGAGGCGTGATCGCGTCCCTCGAATGGACCGATCCTTGACTTAATCGCACCCATCAGGCCTTTGCAGCTTTGTTCTGATGGGGGTTACCAGCTGAGATTTAAGAGTCTTGAGGGTACCCCTAATTATGGTCTCCGACACCTTTCCTCATAAATTAGTTCTTTTTCTAAACGGACTCAATCTTATTTCCTAAATAAACTCCACTTTAATTATGAGCACAAAAGACTATAAATCAGTCTAGAATTTTAATGACAGCTTGTACTAATAATATAGCTCAAGATTATGGGAATTTCATAATGTAATCATCTTGCAGGTTACGAATTAATAATGCATCCGGGTCTTTGTATCTTTTATCTTATCACAACCGGTTCATATAAGGCTATCCGCAACCGTTACCCCTAAAATTTTCCCTCTATATCACTTTTCCCCCTATTTTTTCATCTCCCGCAGCGGTTCCCCCTAAATACTCCCTTATACCCCAGTACAACTATAAAATATCATTTTCTATATCAACTATCAATTTTTTATCTACTAACAATTACTCGTGGACCCACAGCAGAGTGTTTAGGGTGATGAACAGTGACACGCTAGATCTGAGGGGAGAGAGAAGGGGGCCAACGCGCACTGCTGCGACCGTGGGGTGCCCCTTACAGCCGACATGCAAGGGGAGGGGGATGGCTAGCGTTTACCGCTGCGCACAGCCTAACAGTGGTATCCACACTCCACAGTAGTCTAACAGTGATTTTTTTCTTCTTTTTTTCATTTTTATGCATGAATATATGATCAATGTATTTGTTTCGAGGGATCAAATCTGAACTTATCACGTTTGGCTTGAATCTCAACCTATCATGAGTAAACGGTAAGACTTCTCAGTAAGCCGCCGACACACAATATAGAGTACAAATGAAATTATTTGTTAAAACAATATGCAAGTTTAACAACCGTTGGTCTACATATATACTCCCTTCGTTTCGTTTTAGTTGTCGCTGGATAGTGCAAAATTAAACTATCTAGCGACAACTAAAAAGAAACGGAGGGAGTATGTTGTTGTTAGCATGGGTGAGGGAGAGGGCGGTGGAGTGTGGATACCAAAGGGGTAGAGTACAAGTAAAAGTTGAGTTCTCTACACTTAGTTTAGTTGGATTATATGCTAATAATGTTTGTCTAAGTGATAGAAAATCACGCGAGAAAGTCCAAGTCATTTGGAGAAGATATGATCAAAAAGGACTTCACTAGGCTGTTCTCTGGGTCACTGAATCACTGGACTGACTCCGTACATGAATAGTTAGCTCTCGGGATTTTATTTTTAAAATCATCAGACCTTCAAAAGTGTCTCTCTTGTGGTGCACCGGACCGACTGGTAACGACTCTCTCCCGGGCTTCAATGACTAATTCACCAGGCAGCGACACGTTGCTGTCTGGAGGTGCACAGACCCGATCCGGTGCCCCCGGTTTGGAAGGCACAAATAAGAATTCCGGAGGCCACGCGTTGTACACGGTCCGGTGGTGCACCGGACACGTTTGATGTGCCAACAGAGAGCCAAGATCTTCCAGTTTTTGCAAGGATGGGGCAATGACCTTTGAGGCCTCTTGGGGCGATAAAAGGATCCCCTAGGTGTTGGCCTTCAAAGACTAAGCACTCCAAGAACAACACCCAACTCTGATAGTCTGCCACAACATTGTGTAGTGATTCTAGTGAGATTCGAGTATTGCTTTGAGCCGATTCTTGTGACACTTTTGTTTGCGCTCTTGTGATCTTCTTTCTTGTGTTGTGTTGCTACGTATTACTCTTGTGTGTGTACTATCACCCCTCTCTTGCTCAAAGTTGTAACTCTGATTTGTATAAGGCTACAAGAGACTCCAAATTGTGGAGATTCCTTGCGAATGGGGATATAAGTGATAAGGAAGAGTGTGGAACTCAAGTTCGATCTTTGGTTCACTTGAGAGGGGTTGGGTGCAACCCTATTCCGTCTGGACACCACAATATCCAGTAGGCAAGCATTTTAGGATTGACCGAACCATGGAAAAAATCATCGTATCTTGTGTGCTTATTTGCTTTTGATTTGTCTCCCTCTTCCTTAATCTCTCAAATTCACTTGCAATATTTTTCTTAATCTTTTCTATATCTTGAAAGAGCATACAAGTGAAGAGGACTTGCTCTCTTCTTCTCTCTACTCGAACTAACTTGGCTTAGTTTGCACTAACTCTCATTTCTAGATCAAGTTTGTGTTTTTAGTGTTAATATTGAAGGATCACCTATTCACCCCCCTCTAGGTGCTCTCCATTGGTATCGGAGCCGGTATGTTCCGCTGGGTCTAACAACCCGAAGAGATGGACTCCAAAGGCAAGAGGAAGGTGTTCGACAAGAAGGAGGAGATCCCCAACGACAGGTATCCTAACCATGTGTATAAGCTCTCTAAGGTGCTTTATGGTCTTAAGCAAGCACCAAGAGCATGGTATGAATGCCTTAGAGGCTTTTTAATTTCTATTTCATTCAAGGTCAGGAAAGCTGATCCCACTCTCTTTACTAAGACTTGAAATGTAGATTTATTTGTGTGCCAAATTTGTGTTGATGACACAATATTTGGTTCTACTAATCAAATGTCTTGTGAGGAGTTTAGCAGGCTTATGGTGCAGAAATTCAAGATGTCGATGATGGGTGAGCTAAACTACTTCCTAGGATTTCAAGTTAAACAACTCAGGGAAGGCACGTTCATCTCTCAAACGAAGTATACACAAGACATCCTCAAGAAGTTTGGAATGAAGGATGCAAAGCCCATCAAGATGCCGATGGGAATGAACGGGCATTTGGACCTCGACATTGGAGGTAAGTCCGTAGATCAAAAGGTATACCAGTCTATGATAGGATCATTGGTTTATTTATGTACAAGTAGACCTAATATTAAGCTTTCCTTTTCTATGTGTGTTAGATTTCAATCTAGCCCCAAGGAATGTCACCTTGTGGCCGCGAAGAGAATTCTTAGATATTTGGTTCATATGCCTCCTTCGAGATCTAGTATTCTAAGGGGTCTACCTTACAATTAATTGGGTACTCAGATTTTGACTATGCCGGGTGCAAGGTAGATAGGAAGGGTACATCAAGGACATGTCAGTTTTTAGGGAGGTCCCTGGTGTCCTAGAGCTCTAAGAAACAAAATTTTGTTGCCCTATCTAGCGTCGAGGCTGAGCACATTGTTGTCGGCCATTGTAGTGCACAATTACTTTGGATGAGGCAAACACAAAGGGACTTTGGCTACAATCTTAGCAAAGTCTCACTTCTATGTGATAATAAGAGTGCAATCCGCTTGGTGGATAATCCTGTTGAATACAGCCGCACAAAGCACATAGACATCAAACATCACTTCCTAAGAGACCACCAAAAAGGGGAGATATTGATACTAACCATGTTAGCACCGATAGTTAGCTGATATCTTCGCCAAGCCTTTAGATGAGAGGAGGTTTTGTAAGTTGCATAGTGAGCTAAATGTCTTAGATTCGCGGAACTTGGGTTGATTCATACAATATATCCTTTATATGCCTTTGATCATGTTGTTCATGCTTTAATTCATATTATTGCTTATTTTGGTGTTCAAGTTGTAGAATGTCATCCCCGAACCTCACAAGTCCAAGTGTAATGATGCACATGTTTAGGGGGAGAAAATACTACAACTTGACACTTTTGAGACTAACATTTTGCTTTAGTTGTTCTTGTGTAGTCTCGAAGGTGAATTGAAAAGTAAAATGTGAGTTTGGACAAAGGAAGAAGCTTCCAGTACATAAACGGTATAAAGGTCCTTTGTATCAAACTTCCTTAGTTCTCATTGCTTTTGTCTTTTATTCGATATTTTTGGTGAGACAATGGGGTTAGGCCACTAGTTTCTCCGTTTTGGTTCTTAATGCCAAAGGGGGAGAAATTAAAGGCCAAAACAACTGGATCGGCCACGACTTGAAATTTTAAAAAGTTTTTTAATTTTAAACTTGTCTTTTTGATGCAAAATCCTCTTGATCGAAAAGAGGAGCCCTGTTGTTGCAAAGCTATTGTCTTATGGGGAGAAGTTATATTATGAGAAAGGGGGAGTTTTTGGTTTTGATCAAAACAAGTATTTAAAATTTGTTTGAATTGCAAAACCCAAGTGCTTTTCACTTAGAAATTAGAAAAATGAACTTGATTGCAGAAACAAAACAAGTGGTGGCTAAGTGATCCAAATATGCCAAATCATGTGAATACTCTTTTAGGTTGAGTTTGAACTTCAAATTGATTCTTGTATCTCGCATTTGCTTAAGTTAGTCATATTTGAGTTGCTTGAGGTGTATTGGCATAAATCACCAAAAAGGGGGAGATTGAAAGGGAAATGTGTTATAGGGCCATTTATACCTATTTTGGTGATTAAGTGTGAAAGGGAAATAGGCTTACACCTTTCCTAAATGATTTTGGTGGTTGAATTGCCCAACATAAGTAATTGTACTAACTAGTTTACTCTAGATTAAACATTCTACAGGTGCCAAAAGTTCAACACAAACCAATAAAAGGAACAAGTTAGGCTTCAAAAGAAAGGAGCAAAAAAGGAAACCGGAGTGTGCCCTGGTCTGGCGCACTGGACTATCCGGTGCACCAGGGTAAATCAACTCAAACTCCTCAGCTTCGGGTTTCCTAGGCGCAGCTCCGATATAATTCACCGGACTGTCCAGTGTGCCACCGGACTGTCCGGTGCACTAGCGGAGCAACGACTATCTGCACGCAACGGTCGACTCTGACGGATGAAAAGTGCAGCACAGTGTCACGGCAGAAGTCAGAGCAGCAAGTCAGAGGGGCACCAGACTGTCCGGTGTGACACCGGGCTGTCTGGTGCCACATGGGGACAGAGCCTCCAACGGTCGACCAACTCCAAGCCCTAACGTCAGGATGACGTGGCGGCGCACCGGACACTGTCCGGTGGTGCACAAGACTTTCTGGTGCACCCATCGCCAACAGCCTTCTCCAACGGCTACAATTTGGTTGGTGGCTATAAATACCACACCAACCGGCCACTTCAATGTGAGGGAGCCCAAGCAACATTCCAAGTAATATAGTTGACATATCCAATCCCTCCCAACCACCTCTATTCATTGATCCATCCTATACACAAGATTTAGACCACTACAACCCACACAAGTGCCACAAAAGTGAGAGCAAGCAAAAGAAAGCTTCTCGTGTGAGTTTAGCTCTAATGCCTTGTAAGATTCATTGAGAGAAAGTGTGTGCTAGATCTTGCGTTCATTTGTGCGTGGAGTTTTGACTCCCATTGAACTTCCTCCAAAGTTTTGGAGGCTTGTAAAGCTAGCAAGAGACACCTAAGTGTGTGGTGATCCTTGCAGGGTCTTAAGTGATCCTTGAGAAGAAGAGCTCGCCGATCTTTGGGATCGATGGAGAGAGGGAAAGGGTTGAAAGAGACCCGTCCTTAGTAGACTCCTCAACGGGGACTAGGCCTTCGAGGGCCAAACCTCGGTAAAACAAATCTCCCGTGTCTCTTGTGTTCATTGCTTGTGATTTTTTTGTTTTCTCTCTTTCTAAGTTCTCTTGCACTATTCTTTGCTAATATTATTTGGTGTTGCTTCAAGTTAAATTCTCATCTAGTGAAGCAATGCCTTGCAAGAAAGAACTTGTGTTATTGCTCTTCTTATCTAAGCCCTCTTGCTTTATTCTCCATAGACCTATTAGTTGTATTGATTTATCAATTCCGCATTATTTGAAAGCAATACTCTTTACAAGCAAAGGACTTAGTTTTTATACTCCGATAATTGTGTATCTTGTTCTATGTTCTAACCACTAATCAAGGGATCTAGTTGGAGTGTAAAGTTATAATTTTCAGGTTTCGCCTATCCACCCCCCCTCTAGGTGATTTTCAATTGGTATCAGAGCTAGGCACTTCATATTGAGTCTAGCAACTCAAAGTGATGGCTCGAGGAAGATCCCAAAAGAACAAGAAGACACCTCCGAAGAAAATCAAGGAGGTAACTCTTGAGATTTTACTTAATGATTGTTCTAATTATACTTCATGGTCTACTGGTGTGATAAATGCTTTTAGAACCATAGACTCACGATTAGAACAAATTTTAGACAAGAGTATCATACCCTCTAGTTATAATGGGAAAAATACTTCCGAGGAAGATCAAAGATGTTTACGCTTAAATTATCTTGCTTTTGACATCTTAGGTAATTCTCTTAGCAAAGAAGATTATCATGCCTTCATAATTAGATATGATGAACCTATTCATGATGCACATGATATTTGGACTAGAATTAAAAGTAAATTTAGTGAGTCCAAACATGATAGTTCATATGATGCTTCTACTTCCTTTAGTTCTTGTGAAACTAATCCTTTGAAGAAAGAAGAAGAAAATGAACGATGGAGACCAAACGATGAATCCACCTCTCCAAAAGGTTTGTCTTCCCATTTCTATTCCCACATATGTTGTGTGGCTAATGAAAATGTTAGTGGAAGCACAAATGAGGATGAGGAGGATGAAAGAAGCTTCATGCAACTCTACGCTCATCTAAGCCTAGAAGATAAGGCGGTCATGCTCAAACTTCTAAAAAGAGCGAGAGAGCAAAGCGAAGCTCATCAAATGCTAGAAGATGTTCTCTCCATGAAAATGCTAAGCTTTGACGAGTTGACTAAAGAACATAAGAAGCTAAAGTGCTCTCATGTTGATTTGGTCCAAAGGTATGAAACTATTTCAATTGAGCAAGATAACTCTTTACATTGTATCGCTCAATTAGTAAGTAGAAATGCCTTGCTTAAGGACCGGGTAGAAAAGCTAAATGTTGAAAATCTAGCTTTTCAAGAAAAATATGATATGCTTCTATATTCTCATGAAAACCTTATGAATGATCATATCATATTAAACATTGCTCATGAGGTTGTAATAGAAAACTTAAAATCCCAACAACCTCACTCATGCACATGTATTCAAATTGAAACTATATTACCATGTGCTAAAGCTTGTTGTTCGTCGACAAGCAAATCTTCCTTTGAGCTAGAATGTGTAGGAACAAAAGATGATACATATCAAAAGCTCAAAGAAGATAATGAGAGGCTAAAAATGAGCTTGACACAAGTAAAAGGGAAGTGCATTGCTCAACCTTCTCAAGATAACTGTGATCACATGGTGAAGAAGCTTGAGACGAAAACAACCGTGGCATGCACTAAATCCCTTGATGAAAATGTCAAGGACTTGAGGATTGCCAAGAGGAGGGAACAAAAGAAGAAAATCAATACCTCTTCCAAAATCCTCAACCATGCCTCCATAAAAGGTAACATCCAAGGTAATAATCAGGTCACACTTCACACTAAGAGAAGTAAGAAGTGTAATGAATGCTTTGAAAAGGGACACTCGATTAGGTCATGTCCCTATATTAAAAATAACTTGATTATTAACAAGGATGATAAACTTTGTTTTAAATGCTCAAATAAGGGACACTTAATTAAGACTTGTCCATATTTGAAACAAAAAGGCATAGTGCTAGAAAAGAAAATATTAACTAACCATGTAGCAAGCAAGAAACAAGGAAAGAAGAAATCTTCAAGACTTGAAGATCGCCTTTGCTACTTATGCCGAAAGAAGGGACATCAATGCAAGGATTGTCCCATTGGTAACAACCCCACTTCTAGCTTGTCAATTATTTCACATGTAACTAGGCAACCCAAAATTGCAACTTGTGCTAGAAAGGTAATGAGTTTACCAAGCGCTAACACAAAGGACTTTTGGGTTCCTAGATCTTTGTTGACTAACCTTAATGGACCCATCAAGCGATGGGTACCAAAATATGCTTGACAAGCTTTGCAGGAAAAAAAGATGGTATGAAGCTTTGGGGTGCTTGAAAGAGTCAATTCAATTTTTATTAACTCAAGCTATCAATCTTCAATGATCTATATCCAAGATTGACCCAAAGTTATTTTCGAGTTGTTATATCTAAAACTCTTATCATCTCAGGGAAGATATTGATGTTGTAGGAAATAAAGAATTATCCTGTGCGGAAAAATCAAGACCTACAACATGGAGGAAAGCCAAAGGATGGTAACATTTATGCTTTTAAGTGCAATTATCTTAAATTATCATTTCTTATGTGTCTTGTGTAGTCACATAGAAAAAGAAAGCACTTCAAATATTTTTTAAAATTATGTCACCATTCTTTGAAGAAATTCCTCTCATATGGTAGATTGTATATTCATCATTTCTATACCATGGCAATCTACATGCTTTAAATTGTTGTAAGTATCTCATGGCATGCTTTACACTAATCATCCTATTACTGCCATGTTCTAGATATAGAGAGATATTCCATGTTCTTAAAAGAATAAGGTGTCACGTAAGGAATTCAATTCCTTAGGACACTTATAAAGGGAATCTCTCTTTATATCTGGAAATCGTGGGACTAATGTTTTTGGCTAAATAGCCTAAGTAGTCTCACATGTAGGGAATGAGTTTCTCTTTGGAGATGCACAATCTAACATGAAAAGAAAAGTCAATCCAATGATTTATGTTGTTTTGCCTCTTGCTAATAGTTGGATATGATCCTTCTATATTTATCGCTCTCCATGTTATGAATTAGATTTATTCCATAATCTTAAAAGAATTATCTATGCTTGTTTTGTAAGCAAGATTAAGCATACATCATGGAATAACCTAGTTCATATTATAAAGTTTCCATGCTTTAGTAATCTATTTTCCATTCCTTATCAAAATGATTACACAAAGGGAAACTAGTGCTTGTGTTACTAATAACATATCTCTTGAGCTTACTTATGAAAATCTACAAGAGAGTAAGTGCAAGCCGCAAGCCTCAAGGGTTACTCTTCACCCAAAGGAAGAAAGGTAAAAGCAAAGGTATGGGAACTCATCTTATTAATCAAATATAGTTCCCATCAATGGTTATTTACTCTAAATTCTACCTATGTGAAGAATAGATTCTTTATTGGACTTAAGTCAGCTAGATGTGCATTCAATCTCATTCTCATAAAATGCACTTGTCCATTAGAATCTAATTCATGCCTTTGATATATCTATTCTCATATTGATATGATCTTAAGTATTTATAATAAATTCAATATGAAGAAGTAAAATTCCTATGATTGATCAAGATATTTAAAAGGTGCTTATTCCTCTTTTCTAATAATGTGCACTAATGTTTAAGGATTTTACTTCATGTCTGTGTGACTTGTGAATGATGAATTGTTTATATTCCTTATCTAAAACAAATCATTCTTCATCATATACTCCCTTGTGCTATTAACATCTCTCTTGAGTATTTTCAATAAGTTTGGAAGGAAAAAGAGTCAACTATAAAGGAAGGACGCTCAAATGAAAAAGGAAGACATCAAGAGCAACAACACCTACTTGGATAATGAGATCTTCAAAACAATCAATGGTGTGGTTGTAAGCATTCTAAATCTTTTTCATTGTGAGAATACTAGCCATAAATTGTTTATTGCAAATTTTGTAAGCCTTGATCAAGATGAATAATGCTTCTCCCTATTTGTCTTTAAAAGTGAGTACATCTATCCAATTCATTCAATTTCTTGATGCATATCTTTAGAGGGAGCCTATTTCAATATCTTGATTATATTGAGACTAACACTTTATCTTAGTAATCTCATATAGTCTCATGTATGAGAACAATTTTCTCATGAAGTATGCTACTACATATCAATCCATCTTGGTAAAGTAATGTCACCTTTATCAAGGATTGTAGCTTTCATGTTAAAGTAGCATATTTACTGGATTCTCCTATTTTAAGCTTGTTTGATAATCTAATGCCTATGTTATTCTTTTGATTGCATCTGTTGTGTGTTTGATCATTGAATAACCTCAATCAACACTTATGCTTCTTAGTGCCTCTTATAATTTCAATCAATATCTCTTGATATGCACTAAGTTAAAAGGAGAATTCATGATATATTTATGCAATTTGTGATCTACTTGATATATAATAACAATGACCTAGAAAAGGATCACTAGTTGTAGAACTCTTTCTTGTGCAAAATATTTCCATACATTGTCTTGAATTTAGGTCTTAAGTAACTAAGACTAAGGACAAAGCACAATGAAGAGAGCGTCTCTATGTGAAGGTACAAAAGGGTAAAACTACTTCCTCTCATTTTTACATGTACCTAAATCTTCCTTTTCTATACATTTCTTGCATATCTTGTATAAAAGGAAGAGAAAGCATGTCTATGCATATCCCTGCTTCATACCTAGTTTAACCTCTCAAAAAAATTCATTCTTGCATTAATGCACTTTTGTTGCAACTAGGTGAAGTGATTTTATTGTCAAAGAGCTTAAAGCTTAACCTTGTAACGAGGATGAGCTACCTTTGTTTCAAAGGTGGAGGGTCCTTAAGTCTCTTTGAAATCCTTAAGGGTAAATGGTTAAAATGATTCCAACATGCTTTCATAAGTGCATAGTCTGTCGTGAGCATCACACTTTTATTATGACACATTGCACTTCACAGTTTCTATGATAAAGATATGTTCTCATTAACCTGATTATGTGCACTTGGCATTTAAGGCCAAAATCTGTATTCCTCTCAAGGCACATATTTAGGGGGAGCAATCTATATTATATAGAATTGTTTAAGCTTAATTGACATATCCTTTTAATCATGTCTCTTTCCTTTGGTACATTTGCATATTTCCTATCTCTATTGTGCCAAGGCTAAGACTAATATGTTTTCATGAGAATCTCCTGTATTAAGTCTTAGTTTGAAAGGGAAATGGAGTATTCGGCAAAGACATTGCTTCCACTCTACATCTTCGGTATTATCCTTCTTTGCCGGTATTCCGCCAGCTCTTCAATTTGGTATAATCTTCACTTATATATTGTTTGCCAAAGGGGAGAGAAAGTAAAAAAGGCTTATATTTCACTCACAAGTATCCGTTTTTGGCGATTCATGCCAAAGGGGGAGAAAGTATTAGCCCAAAGCAAAAGGACCGCACACCACCACCAATTTCAAAAATGTAGTCTTTCAAATTTGTATTAAAAGAAGGTTTTTCAATTAGTATCTTATTTTTGATAGAAATTTCAAAATTGGTATAACCCCTTTCAAAATTAATATCTAAAACCCTCTTGAACACTAAGAGGAGAATTTGATTGAGGGGGAGTTTTGTTTAGTCAAAGGAAAAGCATTTGAAACAGGGGGAGAACATTTCAAATCTTGAAAATGCTTTTCGAAATCTTATTCATTTGCCCTTGACTATTTGCAAAAAGACTTTGAAAAGAATTTCCAAAAGAATTTGCAAAAATAAAACAAGTGGTGCAAGTGTGGTCCGAAATGTTAAATATAAAGAAAGCATCCATGCATATCTTATGAAATGTATATTGGTTTAACTCCAATTAACCTTTACACTTACATTATGCAAACTAGTTCAATGTTGCACTTATTTATTTGCTTTGGTTTGTGTTGGCATCAATCACCAAAAAGGGGGAGATTGAAAGGGAAATAGGCTTACACCTTTTCCTAAATGATTTTGGTGGTTGAATTGCCCAGCACAAGTAATTGGACTAACTAGTTTACTCTAGATTATACATTCTACAGGTGCCAAAAGTTCAACACAAACCAATAAAAGGAACAAGTTAGGCTTCAAAAGAAAGGAGCAAAAAGGAAACCGGAGTGTGCCCTGGTCTAGCGCACCGGACTGTCTGGTGTGCCACCGGACAGTGTCCGGTGCACCAGGGTGAATCAACTCAAACTCCTCAGCTTCGGGTTTCCCAGGCGCAGCTCCGCTATAATTCACCGGACTGTCCGATGTACCACCGGACTTGTGGCAGAACCGCCCGAATTATTCCAGCTTAAGTGCCTAAGTCACGCCTCAGGGGCCGTAACACACTTAATTCGGAATAACCCGTCAGTCCCTCAGATCTAGTCTGATGAAGCCACTTAACCAGGATCAAACTCCACAATCTCACTCGAAGGTGAGTCACAGAAGAAATACAATAAAACAGGAAACCTCAAATTAAGTACTGAGTTATTACATAAATCGGAGTTTTTGAGTAGCAAGTAAAGTTCACAAATTAAAGTGCAGCGGATAATCGATGTCGTCGGTAATGAGGAAATGGGCAAGGCCTAGCCCACTACTCCTCATGCTCCTCTCCTGCCGGAGCAACATCCCACTCGACCGTCCAACCTGGTGGCAGGGTGGTAGGCCAAGTCACACCATCAACTACATCCTGCATGGTACCTGCAAAAATGGTGCCACAAGCAAGGCTGAGTATACTAATACTCAGCTAGACTTAACCGGTGTGAGGAGTCTACTCCTCTACCTCTAGACTATGCAGCTGTTTGGCTCAGGGGTTTGGTTTGCCAAAAGCACTAGCTGTTTCTAAAATCAACTTTTAGCTTTTCAAATTCTACCATCATTATCTTAGCTAGATTTGCTCCTTCTAAGCATACATGGTAACAATCAATTAGTTCAATCAACAAGTTATCTCATATAATCCACGTTTCACTTCTTACTCGATGCAGTACAAGGAATCAAGCAGTCTCATTAGTTGCGAGAAGCAGACGATTCGAATCGAGTTTTTAAACCTTGCAAGGTAAACCTAAACACACGGCATGTCAGGGTACTCCGACCCCACACACGACAACCGTCCCCATCGATTCCCCGTTCGCGTCCAGGCCTCACCGCCTTGGCATACAATGCTCCACTGACCCCGACTGCCGTCGTGCAGTGGCCGCACTTGTACCCACCATAGCTAGCATGGGAGACCCTGTCTCAGGTCGCATGAGGGATAAAGTCCGCGCCCGGCTTCACTCAGGTACTAGGTTTACCGGTTACCATTTTTCCCGGCATGTGCTTAGTACGTTCAAAAGCTTGACTCAGGTATCCACACATTAATCCTTAATTCATTTTTCTCGTCTCATGGACATGGCATCCTCCCTGGATCCAAGTCCACGGACCAACATATATCCCATTATCAAGATGAATACAATCAATTCCTGACCTCGCGCGAGTGCTAGAAAAATCACTCGACTTCTACCGAGATCCTGATTAGCAAGCAGCTACTCGACCTAGCATACTAGTATTCATCTCAAAAAGGAATCCTAAGTTCATGCAACTAGAGGTTTCAAGCAACTCCTACACTTAAGTGCACATTGCAATCCTACAAGCATTAAGTGTAGTAAGGTAGCATATAATAACATGGTTATGCATAAAACCGGGGCTTGCCTTCAATTGCTGGGGTTGCGGGGAGATCCTCAATAGCAGCCTCTGAAGCCTGCTCCTCGTCCTTCTCTTGGACAGGTCCTTGCTCGGGGATGAGCACGTACTCTCCGTCGGCAAGATTACAATCTAATGAATGCAATGCGTAAGATATATGCATGATATGATATGTGCTTTAGAATTTATAACTTTAAAGATGTATGATCTTTTGAGTTAAAACCAGTTAACTTTGCTTATGTAAAACCCTTTAGTGGTATACTTGGTAAATTGGGTTAGTCTTATTGGGATGAGGTTTATTCCTTCTTCTCTTTTCTTTTATTCTCTTTAATGTTTTGGAGTAGGTTTGAACTACAAGTTGCTTTTATAAAATTCCAAAAATTCTGCAAAAATTACAGTGGCTTGTTACTGGTGTATGATTCTCTGTCTCAAAATTTGGGGTTCAGAAAGTGAATGGTTTTCTCTGGACAAAATTACCAAATTTTAGGGCAGAAGGGGTACCTTGAACTACAACTATTATTTAACAGTGGGTAGTTTTCAAAAACTTATTTTTGCTGGCTTTTAGGTGTTGTAACACGACTTGATACAAATTTCTAGTCATCAATACCCTTTAAGGTTTCTAGCCAAAGGGGTGCTTTCTACTACCACTATACTTGAAAAACATCAAACAACAGAGTTCTTATTTTTCTTAGCTAGTATTTTGTGCAAGAGCAATCATTCTGGAGTTTGGCTTCCTTTTGCCTAAGGGAAGGGGTGGTTTGCATTATTTGAGCTAAATGGCCTTTCTCACAAATTACTAGCAAAAGGCATGGGTTCACTTCTTTTTCATGGGTTTGTATTTTTCTCTGGTGGTTTATCTCATCATGGACTTAGCAAAATTTTGGTTGCCCATTATCACATTATTTGGGGTTGCTCATGATTTAGTGGGAAAATGCCTTATTATCATTCTGTATTTATTTTCCCTACTTAAAAAGTTAGGCTGGGGTGCTCTGTATTTTTGTAGTGGGGCTCTGGTGGTTATAAGTTCACTGGATTTTTGTTAACCACTTTGGTTATAGTTTTGCAATTCTAATAATTGATTTTCAGTCTACATAATGCTAATTAAAGCATCTTAATTAGAAACTGGTCCAAATTAATGGTCTCTGCATTTTTCCTAGGTTCTCTGTTGCATAAGTAATCTAGGAAAAATATTACTAATCACTGTTCATTAATCTCTAAGGCCTTTCTGATTTTCTCTAAGTTTTGGACAAAATGGCTTTAAATGAATAACTACATCATAATCTCTAATGCTGGGGCTCCTACTATTTTTAAACAGTGTCTAATTAAGGTATAAGCATCTACAAATTTTCTTAAGCTCAGCACAAAAGAAAAACTAATTTTCCTTAATTAAACAAGGTTTAGGGGGTTTCTGTTTTTAAATTTAAACTCTAAAATTTTGAACAGAAAGCATGGGGTTTACTATTTTTAAATGATAGATCATAATATTCCAGAGCTAGCAAAATTGGTTTGACAGCTTTTTATTAAGATTTCATCAAATTATGGATTTCCTAAGTTCTCTGGTTATTTTAAAAAGAATAACAGAATTGATTAATGGAAATCCACTTTGCACTGGGGTCCCTGGCGGTTTTTCTAAGTTTTCCTCGCAATTCAGTCCTTAGGTTACTATTCACATGAGTCGCTGACATTACGAAAAACCCCTCGGGTTCTACAGAACCTAACCCGAGGTCCTTCTTCTACCTTAAACAGTAGCCGCGGCGAAGAAAAGGACGGAGGGGCTTACCGGCGGCGAGACTGTTCCGGTGAAGTGGCCGAGGGTGAAGGGGAGGTCGCGGGGATCACAACGGTGTGCGGAACACCGTCGGAGATGGCCGGAGTCGGTCGGTCCACGCGCGCAGGCGGGGATGCTCGTCGGCGGCGAGGAGACCGGCCTGGTCGCGGCGAGATAGTTCAATCAAATAGGTCAGGGAGGTCCACGGGATGCCAGAGAAGACATGAGCGAAAGGAATCGGGCGGAGACTCACTGGATAGCTCGGTCCACGCGCGGCGGCGGAAGACCGAAGTCCGGTGAGGTTGATCTCGGGCCTCCGGTGACGTCCGGTCGGGTCCGAGGGCTTGGCAAGCTTCACGGGCTACTGGCGGAGCTAGCCGAAGCACTGGCTGGGCTGGAGGGTGGCTGGAGTGGGCTGGCCACGGCGGCCGTAGTTCTGGCGGCAATGGCGGGCGGAAATGAGCTCGCCGGAGCTAAGGAACGGTGGCTGGCCGGTGAGGGTGAGTGCGGGGCGAAGAGAGGTGCGCCCGGGGAGGCTTTATAGGCGCGGGCGGGCACGGCCGAGGGCGTGGGCGCGCGGCGGACTTGACCGGACGCCGGGGCGAGCGCGCGCGCGGGTTGGGCGAGCTCTGGCGTGCCGACCAGGGTCGAACACGTGTGCCCGTGCGTTCTGCCCAAGCTCTGGCGCGTGTGGTCGCTCATCCGAGCCTGCTCTCGCCTTGGTCAGTGCACAAAACCTCTTCTCCTCCCTACAAGCTACCATTCTTGTGTGGAGGTCATAGGATTTTGCCTACTGGTTGCAGAGATATGGAGCCAGGAAATCTGGTCTGTCTCCCTGCCCAAACCCGAGGCAAATCCCAAGTTTTGTCGTGTCTAGGGCTCGCGTCCCAATGCCATCTTCTGGCACACGACAGAGGGGTTAGTTAGACACAATTTTGTCAATGGGGCCATTAGGATTCGAGTTAGGGATCAAGGTGAACATCCCTGATCTTTGGCTCAAGGTCTGAATTTCAGAATTCTGAAATTCAGAATTCCCAATGAGTCCCAACAAAAGAAGCTTGATTTGGGGGTTTTCTTGAATTATTTTGGCTAAGCTTTCTCAATCTATCTTGTTGCTTATCAAATATACTTTAACTTATATAATTGGCTCAACTCAAAATTTTAAACTTTTCATTCCCTTTTGCTTATTTTCTTGAATTTTGTTCATGGGGTTCACTTAGGGTTCTTAATTAGGGTTGCACATTCTTATCCTTTAAGAGACTCAATTGTCTTGATCATGACACTTTTAAGCATATACTTGGTGAATTCTTTCTTACTTAAGTTATTTTGATGCTCATGCTTACTTTGGTTCACATAAAATAATGGTTCTTGGTTTGGCTTTTTAAGAGAAACCCTAGGTGACACTGGGGTGTCACAGCCTTCCCCCCTTAAAGGAATCTCGTCCCGAGATTCGGGCCAGAGTCCTTTCGAGGTGAAGCGAAGGGTGAGACTGATAGGAAAAGGGTGGGGATTGTTATTATTAGGGCAAAACTGCTCTTCGAATGTCATTCTCTTTGCAACTTCAGAAGGAAGTCCTTTTAAGTTTTACTTTATAGTTACTTCATTCTGAATTAAGATCATATTTTTGGAAATTAGATTCGAAAGGCAGGAGGAGGGGTTGGGGGTGATTACATACCAGCTTCCTTAGGTAGGCAATCGGGGAAGTTGGATCTTAAGAATTCCTCGGTTTCCCAAGTAGCTTCCTCCTCTGAGTGATTACTCCACTGGACCTTGAACATCTTGATTGATTTAGCCCGAGTTGATCTTTCCTTGCAGTCCAGAATCTTGGAGGGGTACTCTTGGTACGAGAGATCTGGCTCTATCTCCAATTCTGGCTCTGCTATGATCTCAGTCGGCAATCGAACACACTTCTTCAGCTGAGATACATGGAATACGCTGTGAATGGCAGACATCTTTGAAGGTAACTTCAATTTGTATGCCACGGGTCCACATGCTTCTATGATCTCATAAGGTCCAATGTAACGAGGGGCTAGCTTGCCTTTGATCCCAAACCTCTGCACTCCCTTGGTGGGTGATACCTTGAGGTATACAAAACTTCCCACCTCGCACTGGAGAGGTTTCCTTCTTCTATCATGATAGCTCTTCTGCCTGGCCTGAGCAGCTTCTAGATTCTTCCTGATTAACTTGACCCTCCTTTCGGCTTCAGTCACCAAATCAGGTCCAAAAACTTCTCTTTCACCAGGCTGAGACCAATTGAGTGGTGTCCTGCACCTTCTTCCATAGAGAGCTTCAAAAGGTGCCATCTTTAGGCTGGATTGGTAACTATTGTTGTAAGCAAACTCTGCCAAGGAGAGGTGCTTATCCCAGTTCTTGCCACAATCGATCGCACAAGCTCTCAGCATATCCTCCAGAATCTGGTTTACCCTTTCCGTCTGACCATCAGTCTGTGGGTGGTAAGCTGAACTCCTGATTAGCTTAGTTCCCAAAGACTCTTGCAATTGTTCCCAAAATCTGGCAACAAATTGGGCTCCTCGGTCAGAAACAATGGTCCGAGGTAATCCATGCAAACACACGATCCGGTCGATATACAATTCTGCATACTTCTGAGCCTTATCAGTGGTGTGCATAGGAAGAAAATGTGCCACTTTCGTCAATCGGTCCACAATAACCCAAATTGAATCATGATGACGAGAGGTGTTGGGTAGACCCACAATGAAATCCATGCTGATGTCGTCCCACTTCCACGAAGGTACGGACAGTGGTTGCAAAGCTCCAGCGGACTTCAAGTGGCTTGCCTTTATCCTCTGACAGGTGTCACACTCTGATACATACTGGGCTATCTCCCTCTTCATTCTGGTCCACCAGTACAAAAAGCTTCAAATCATGGTACATCTTGGTGCTTCCCGGATGCATAGAGAATTTGGAGAGATGAGCCTCATCCAAAATTTTCTTCTTGAGATCCTGGTCCTTAGGAATTACCAATCTGCTTTTGAACCATAACACACCCTTCTCATCCTGGCGGAAACAATTATACTTCTCAACCTTCTGATGGAGATTCTTCTTGATAATTTGCACTCCCTTGTCACTGAGTTGGGCCATGATAATCTGGTCTTGCAAGGCTGGCTCAACAGCAATGTGAGACAAAGAACCAGAAGGAATCACTTCAATCTGCATCTTGCTCAACTCATCACACAAGGTGTTAACATGAGAATCCATCAGAATACAGTTGCATTGCAACTTCCGACTCAAGGCATCTGCTACCACATTAGCTTTCCCTGGGTGATAATGTACCTCCAGGTCATAATCCTTGATCAGCTCTAGCCATCTTCTCTGCCTCATGTTGAGATCAGCCTGAGTAAAAATGTACTTAAGGCTCTTATGATCAGTGAAGATGTTGCAGTGGGTTCCCATTAGATAGTGCCTCCACATCTTCAATGCATGAACCACTGCTGCTAACTCAAGGTCATGAGTGGGATAATTCTGCTCATGAGGCCTGAGTGCTCTTGAGGCATAAGCAATGACTCGGTTGTCTTGCATCAAGACACAACCTAGCCCGGTGCCAGAGGCATCACAATATACATCAAAAGGCTTGCTGCTGTCGGGTTGCGCCAATACTGGTGCTGTGGTCAGATGCTGCCTTAATGCATGGAAGGCATCTTCGCACTTCTGGCTCCACACAAATTTGACTTCTTTCTTCAGCAACTCAGTAATAGGCTTCGCAATTCGAGAGAAGTCCGGAATAAATCTTCGGTAATAACCAGCCAATCCCAGAAAACTCCGAATCTGGCGAACAGTCGTTGGTGGCCTCCAGTTCATCACCTCTTGCACTTTATCAGGATCAACAGCTATTCCAGCCTGAGAGATAGTGTGACCCAAGAATTTGATTTCTTTTAGCCAAAAATCACATTTGGATAACTTGGCATAAAGGTGGTGATCTCGCAGACGTTGAAGTACTACATGCAAATGCCCGACTTGTTCTTCTTCGTTCCTTGAGTACACCAGAATATCATCGATGAAAACCACCACGAACTTGTCCAATTCTGGCATGAAAACAGAATTCATTAGATACATGAAATATGCTGGTGCATTTGTCAGCCCGAATGACATCACCAAGAATTCATATAGCCCATATCTGGTTGAGAATGCCGTCTTCGGAATATCACTTGCTCGTATTTTGATCTGATGGTAGCCAGAGCGAAGGTCTATCTTGGAAAACACCTTGGCCCCGACCAACTGGTCAAAGAGAACATCAATACGAGGCAAAGGATACTTGTTCTTGATAGTTACCGCATTAAGAGGGCGGTAATCTATACACAGCCTCAAGCTTTCATCCTTCTTCTTCACAAACAGTGCTGGACAGCCCCAAGGCGAAGTGCTTGGGCGAATAAATCCCTTATCCAGCAACTCTTGCAACTGCTTCTTCAACTCTGCCAACTCAGCGGGTGGCATTCGGTAGGGCCTCTTGGAAATTGGGGCCGTTCCCGGTTGCAACTCGATGGCGAACTCAATATCCCGGTCCGGTGGCATTCCTGGCAATTCATCAGGAAAGACATCTGCATACTCACAGACCACTGGGATCTTCTTCAGGGGTAACTCTGTCATAGAGAAAGCACATGACTGAGAAGAACCCTGACTAGGCAGAATCAAAGTGAAATTCCCGCAGAAGGGAGAATTAACTTCCACGGTACGACTGGCTACGTCGAGCACAACTTGGTGCAAGGTCATCCAATTTGCTCCTAGAATAATGTCCACATTTTCCAATCCCAACACAAGAAGAGTGGTTTTGATAATGTGGCTTCCCAGTTGAATAGGCACACTTTGGTTTAATTGATTAGTTGCAATTTTACCCCCAGGTGTGACTATCATGAATGACCCTTTTGAGTGAGAGAATGGCAGTTTGCAATTAGCACTGAACTTTTGGCTAATGAAACTATGAGATGCACCAGAATCAAACAGAATTAAAGCAGGTTGATTATAAACTGAAAAGGTACCGGTCATGATAGGAGCTCCTTCTGGCACTTCCTCTAGAGCAGTGAAGTTGAGCTTCCCTTGCCTGACTTGCACCTTCTGCTTTCTTCCCTTGTCTTGATTTGGTGCTGGCATCTGCCTCTGCTGGTTCCTGGGACAATTCTTGGCATAGTGGCCCACATTGCCACAAGTGAAACACTTGTTCCCATTGCCCTGGCGGAACTGCTGCTGCTGCGGAGGTTGATTGTTTCTTGGGGCGGGAGCTGGATAGCGGTTGGGTGCCGGCTGCTGCTGCTGCTGAGGTGGCCTGATCACCCATCTGCCTGCCTGCTGCTGAAAACCCCTGCTCTGATTGTGAGAAACAATCCGAAACCTCTGAGCCTGAGCGGATGGTGCTGCCATTGGTGCCTTTCTCTTCTTCTCTGCCCGGTGAGCAACAATGCAATCCTCCTGAGAGATGGCCATGTTGACCAACTCATTGAAGCTATCGGCCCGGACAGTGTTGAGTCGTTCCCGCAGCTTGGTATTGAGACCCCTGCGGAAGCGATCCCTCTTCTTTTCATCAGAATCAGCATGATACCCTGCATACTGGCATAAGTCGTTGAAGGCTTGCGCATACTGCAGTACCGTGCGGGTTCCTTGATTGAGGGCCAGGAATTCGTTCAACTTCCGATCAAGAATGCCAGCTGGAATGTGGTGCCCTCTGAAGGCAGTCTTGAATTCCTCCCAAGATACTTCACGATCATCGGGGAGCATAGCACGGAAGTGATCCCACCAAGTCCGAGCAGGGCCGCGAAGCTGCTGTGCGGCGAAGCGAGCCTTGGCCTCATCAGGGCAGTCTCCTGTGAGGAGGGGAAACTTGGACTCGACGACGCGAAGCCACACGTCGGCGTCCAACGGATCCTCTGCCTTGGTGAACAAGGGCGGCTGCGTGCTTAGAAACTCCTGGTATGTTGCCATAGCCGGAGGTCGCTGATGCTGGCCTCCACCAGGATGCTGAGGGTGGGGCTGGCGCTGCAAGAGCTGTCGCAGAATCTCATTCTGCTGGGCCATCAGCTCCTGCACTGTGGGAGCTGGAGGAGGTGGCGGGGGAGCTTGCTCATTTTGCCCGCGACGCTGCCTCGCTGCCATCTGAAAACAGAGATTGTCGCCATTGTTATCCCAATTCACATTTCCGAACGACAAGATATCATCTCATATGGAAGGAAAATGCCATAATCATAATATTAGGTTCGAATGAAGATAACATGGTGACAAGGATCCCACAGATATCAAAAGTTTACAGGGTTACATTAATCAGGGGAAGGTACCCACAAGCCTAGTCCAAAATGTGATACCACTAAGCTCGCATAGGTTTCTATCCGCCTAAAAATGTCAAAGCGACTGCTTAACCCTGAGCGGTGGAAGCGACACTGGATACGGGTGAAGGAGGTATCGCGGAGGTAGTCCCATTGGCACCAGGGGCTGGTCCTAGCTCCTCGGGAGCCTCTTCTCCCTCGCTTCCTGCTTCATTGGCCTCCATCTCCAGGTGGTGCATGTCCAAGTGGTCATTTGCTTCCTCGAGTTCCCTCTGCACGTCGTGAAGCTGGTTCTCCAAGACATCAATAGTGTTATCTCGGATCTCCACTTGCTGCTCCAGGGTGGTAATACGCTGGTTCAGGCTCTCCACCTGCAGATCCTTTTCCACCAACTCTGTGGATAGGTCGACCACAAAATCTTCCCGACTGTCGAGGGTGACCTTGGCAGCCTGAGCGGTGTTAGCAAGAAGTGTCATAGCATCGCTCTGAAGGGCCTGAAGGCGGTACAGCGCACTCATGCACTGAACAGTGACCCTCCCAACCAAGTCAGGATACATTGCCCACACATCCTTCACATGGCTCACGCGGTTACACCACATGGGATCATCCTTCTTCTCAGCGGGGAAGAGTCCCAAGGGGTGCATCACCATCTCCAGGGGATGGTAGCCACAAAAAGTCATTAGAGTCTTCATGGCTGCTGCCTCAACGGTGTCGTCCGTCCTGAGTCCAATCGTCTCAGAGTCAAGAGAACGCCAACCCAGCTGAAGGGGATGAGCCTCCAAAGTTAGCCAGACCCGACAACGAGGTACCCAATGCTCCTCATACAACTGCACCGTGTACAAAGGGGGCGTAGGGTAACCGGCGGAATTAAGCACTTCCCACAAGATGGAAGGAAAGCCATCGCGAGAAAGGAAGTCAGAACTGAAACGAGAGTCTCCTCCACTGGCGGGGGTGGGTGAATTCATCTGCGGAAGGGAATCAAAGATAAAGATTATGGTGGAAGGAAAAAGAAAAAGAGAGCCCGGATGATTTCGAAGAAAAGGGGGTTAGCTCAATTTTAATTCCTCTTTATGTTTTATAATGCATGCATGCGGAAAGAAACGTTGCCTCTCAAAAGGAAAATAGGGTGCCTTTTTAGGGCATCCTAAAATATAAGTATTGGCCCACAGGGCCTAATTAGTTAGCCACCTATTTCTCCCTCTATGCCTAAGGCCTTTCGTCCTAGGTCTAGCGGTCTAGTCCTGACGATCCGTAGTAGCTTCTAGGCAGGTTTTAGATTTTGAAAATTGGTATTCATGGTTTATTGCCCTTCTCTGTGGTGGAATTTGCTCCGATACCAGCTGTGGCAGAACCGCCCGAATTATCCAGCTTAAGTGCCTAAGTCACGCCTCAGGGGCCGTAACTGAAAGGGAAATGTGCCCTTGGGCCATTTCTAAGTATTCTGGTGATTGAGTGTCAACGCAAGTGCTTAAATGAGAATCAATACCCATGGATGAACAAAGTGCAAATCTAGAGCAAAGGTATGTTTCTAAGTCTTAGTACATTGGTTTTGTGTACTAATATACTTGTCTAAGTATTGGAAACAGGAAGAAGAAGAAGAGAAGAAAGTTGGCTGTGTACAGCCAACAGGCTGTTTCGGTCTGGGGCACCGTACTGTCCGGTGGTGCACCGGACAGTGTCCGGTGCGCCAGGCTATCTCGGCCGAAGAGGCCGCTCTCGGGAATTTGCTGACGGCGTACGGCTAAAATTCACCGGACTGTCCGGTGTGCACCGGACTGTCCGGTGAGCCAACGGTCGGCCAGGGCCAACGGTCGGCCGCGTGATCAGCGCAGGACACGTGGCCGAGCCAACGGACGGAAGGGGGCACCGGACTGTCCGGTGTGCACCGGACATGTCCGGTGCGCCAACGGCTCCCGCACCTGCAACGGTCGGCTTCGCCATTTAAGGAAAGAAATCGGGCACCGGACACTGTCCGGTGTGCACCGGACTGTCCGGTGCGCCCGACGACAGAAGGCAAAGATGGCCTTCCAGATTTGTTCTCAACGGCTCCTAGCTGCCTTGGGGCTATAAAAGGGACCCCTAGGCGCATGGAGGAAAACACCAAGCAACTCTTGAGCATTCTTGATCATCCACACTCAGTCTTTGCGCATCCATTTGTGATTCTAAGTGATTCGAGCTCTGTTCTTGTGAGAAACTGTGAGATAGTCTTTGAGCTCGAATCTTGGCCGTGTGTGTGCGCGTTTCGCTGTGGATTTGTGTGTGTTGCTTCCCTCCCTTACTCCGTGCTTCTTTGTGAATCTTAAGTGTAAGGGCGAGAGACTCCAATTTGTGGAGATTCCTCGCAAGTGGGATAAAGATAAGCAAGGCAAAATACTGTGGTATTCAAGTGGGTCTTCGGACCGCTTGAGAGGGGTTGATTGCAACCCTCGTCCGTTGGGACGCCACAACGTGGAGTAGGCAAGTTTTGTACTTGGCCGAACCACGGGATAAATCACCGTGTCTCCTCTGTGTTGAATTCTCTGAGATTGTCGTATTGTGCAAGATCTTCTCTTTAGCCACTTGGCAATTATTGTGCTAACCTCTTTTTGTGGCTATAAGTTAAGTTTTTACAGGATCACCTATTCACCCCCCCTCTAGGTGCTCTCAATTGGTATTGGAGCCGTTCTCTTCACAAAGGGACTTACCGCCCGAAGAGATGGATCCTAAGGGGAAGGGAATCGTGATCAACGACAAAGAGAAGGAATCCTTCGTCAACGAGCCGAAGGACGACAAGCCTACCGACTCCGGCTCGGGGCATAGACGGAAGGAAGGGAAGAAGAAGAAGACAAGGCGCATCAAGGAGATCGTCTACTACGACGATAGTGATGAGTCTACTTCTTCCCAAAAGGATGATGACAACGACTACAAAAAGACGGTCAATTCGAACTTTTCATTTGATTATTCTCGTATTCAACATAGTTCGAATTCGCATTTGCTTTCCATTCCTCTTGGCAAACCTCCACACTTCGATGGGGAGGACTACGGATTTTGGAGTCACAAAATGCGTAGTCACTTATTCTCTCTCCATCCAAGCATATGGGAGATTGTGGAGAATGGAATGAAATTTGATAGCTCGGATAGCCCTATGCTTATAAATGTACAAATTCATAGAAATGCACAAGCTACTACTGTTCTCTTAGCATCTTTGTGCAGGGAAGAGTACAATAAGGTGAGTGGCTTGGACAATGCCAAGCAGATATGGGACACCCTCAAGATCTCTCACGAGGGGAACGACATCACCATGCTCACCAAGATGGAGTTGGTGGAGGGCGAGCTTGGACGATTCGCCATGATAAGGGGAGAGGAGCCAACTCAAACTTACAACCGGCTCAAGACTCTTATCAACAAAATAAGGAGCTACGGAAGCACACGTTGGACGGATCACGACGTCGTCCGCCTAATGCTCAGGTCCTTTACCGTTCTTGATCCTCATCTCGTGAACAATATTCGTGAGAATCCCAGGTACACGATGATGACGCCCGAGGAAGTACTTGGAAAATTCGTGAGCGGGCGGATGATGATCAAGGAGGCAAGATACGTCGACGACGCATTGAACGGTCCACTCCATGAGCCTCAACCCATTGCTCTAAAGGCAACGAGGAGCAAGGAGTCGCTTCCTAGCAAGGTGGCGCAAGTTGAGGCGGCCGGGCTCAATGATGAAGAGATGGCTCTCATCATCAAGAGATTCAAGACGGCGCTAAAAGGTCGAAAGGGACAGCCAAGCAAGGCCAAGACCAAGGGAAAGCGATCATGCTTCAAATGCGGTAAGCTTGGTCATTTTATTGCTAACTGTCCCGAAAATGATAGTGACCAGGAGCAAGGGAAAAATGGGAAGAGAGAGAACAAGAAGGTTTACAAGAAGGCCAAAGGCGAAGCACACCTTGGAAAGGAGTGGGATTCGGATTGCTCTTCGTCCGACTCCGACGACGAAGGACTCGCCGCCACTGCCTTCAACAAATCGGCTCTCTTCCCCAATGAGCATCACACTTGCCTCATGGCAAGGGAAAAGAAGGTAATCACTCGTAATGCTAATACTTATGATTCTTCTAGTGATGATGAATCTAGTGAGGATGAAATTGATTACTCTAGTTTATTCAAGGGATTGGATAGAACTAAGATAGCTAAGATTAATGAGTTGATCGATGCCCTAAATGAAAAGGATAGAACCTTAGAGAAACAAGAAGACCTCTTATATGAAGAACATGATAAATTTGTTAGTGCACAAAATTCACTTGCTCTAGAAGTTAAAAGAAATGGAATACTTTCTTGTGAACTTTCTACTTGTAATGAAACCATTTCTTCTTTAAAAGGTGAAATTAACGATTTAACTGCTAAACTAGAAGTAGCAAGTAACTCGTATGTTGAAAATATTACAATTTGCACTAGGTGTAAGGATTTTGATGTTAATGCTTGTAGTGAACACTTAGTTTCAATTTCAAAACTAAATGATGAAGTGGCTAGTCTTAATGCTCAACTTAAGACTAGCAAGAGTGAAGTTGATAAAATAAAATTTGCAAGGGATGCCTACATAGTGGGTAGACACCCCTCAATTAAGGATGGTCTTGGCTTCAAGAGAGAAGCCAAGAACTTAACAAGCCATAAGACTCCTATCTCCACCAAGGAGAAAGGGAAGGCTCCTATGGCTAATAGTGTTAAGAAGAATCATGCTTTCATGTACTATGATAGGAGATACTCTAGAAATGCTTTTAGAAGTAATGATGTTTTTGATTCACATGCTTATGACTCTTATGCTATGACTGCTTCTAGTTCTCATGTTATGCATGGTAGAAATGTGTTTAGAAGAAATGTTGTTCACCAAATGCCTAGGAGAAATGTAGTTCATAATGCTCCTAGGAAAATAGTGAATGAACCTTCCAAAATTTATTGTGCTCTAAATGCTTCCTTTGCTATTTGTAGAAAGGATAAGAAAATTGTTGCTAGGAAGTTAGGGGCAAGATGCAAGGGAGATAAAACCTGCATTTGGGTCCCTAAGGATATTTGTGCTAACCTTGTAGGACCCAACATGAGTTGGGTACCTAAGTCCCAAGCCTAAATTTGTCTTGCAGGTTTATGCATCCGGGGGTTCAAGCTGGATTATTGATAGTGGATGCACAAACCATATGACGGGGGAGAAGAAGATGTTCACCTCCTACGTCAAGAATAAGGATTCCCAAGATTCAATTATATTTGGTGATGGGAATCAAGGCAAGGTAAAAGGGTTAGGTAAAATTGCGATTTCTAATGAGCATTCTATCTCTAATGTATTTTTAGTAGAGAGTCTTGGATATAATTTGCTATCTGTTAGTCAATTATGTCATATGGGGTATAACTGTCTATTTACAAATATAGATGTGTCTGTCTTTAGAAGAAGTGATGGTTCACTAGCTTTTAAGGGTGTATTAGACGGCAAACTTTATTTAGTTGATTTTGCAAAAGAAGAGGCCGGTCTAGATGCATGCTTAATAGCTAAGACTAGCATGGGCTGGCTGTGGCATCGCCGCTTAGCACATGTGGGGATGAAGAACCTTCACAAGCTTCTAAAGGGAGAACACGTGATAGGTTTGACTAACGTGCATTTCGAAAAAGATAGACCTTGTGCAGCTTGTCAAGCAGGTAAACAAGTGGGAGGAGCGCATCACAGCAAGAACGTGATGACCACTTCAAGACCCATGGAGCTGCTGCATATGGACCTCTTCGGACCTGTCGCCTATCTGAGCATAGGAGGGAGTAAGTATGGTCTAGTTATTGTTGATGATTTTTCCCGCTTCACTTGGGTGTTCTTTTTGCAGGATAAGTCTGAAACCCAAGGGACCCTCAAGCGCTTCCTCAGGAGAGCTCAAAATGAGTTTGAGCTCAAGGTGAAGAAGATAAGGAGCGACAACGGGTCCGAATTCAAGAACCTTCAAGTGGAGGAATTCCTTGAGGAGGAAGGGATCAAGCACGAGTTCTCCGCTCCCTACACACCACAGCAAAATGGTGTGGTAGAGAGGAAGAACAGGACGCTAATCGATATGGCGAGGACAATGCTTGGAGAATTCAAGACCCCCGAGTGTTTCTGGTCGGAAGCCGTGAACACGGCTTGCCACGCCATCAACAGGGTCTACCTTCATCGCCTCCTCAAGAAGACTTCGTATGAGCTTCTAACCGGTAACAAACCCAATGTATCTTACTTTCGTGTATTTGGGAGCAAGTGCTACATTCTAGTGAAGAAAGGTAGAAATTCTAAGTTTGCTCCCAAAGCTGTAGAAGGGTTTTTGTTAGGTTATGACTCAAATACAAAGGCGTATAGAGTCTTCAACAAATCATCGGGTTTGGTTGAAGTCTCTAGCGACGTTATATTTGATGAGACTAATGGCTCTCCAAGAGAGCAAGTTGTTGATTGTGATGATGTAGATGAAGAAGATGTTCCGACGGCCGCTATACGGACCATGGCGATTGGAGAAATACGGCCACAGGAACAAGATGAACGAGATCAACCTTCTTCCTCAACTATGGTGCATCCCCCAACCGAAGATGACGAACAGGTACCTCAAGTGGAGGCGCTTGATCAAGGGGGAGCACAAGATGATCAAGTGATGGAGGAAGAAGCGCAACCGGCACCTCCAACCCAAGTTCGAGCGATGATTCAAAGGGATCATCCCGTCGATCAAATTCTGGGTGACATTAGCAAGGGAGTAACTACTCGATCTCGATTAGTTAATTTTTGTGAGCATTACTCCTTTGTCTCTTCTATTGAGCCTTTCAGGGTAGAGGAGGCCTTGCTAGATCCGGATTGGGTATTGGCCATGCAGGAGGAGCTCAACAACTTCAAGCGCAATGAAGTTTGGACACTGGTGCCTCGTCCGAAGCAAAATGTTGTGGGAACCAAGTGGGTGTTCCGCAACAAACAGGACGAGCACGGGGTGGTGACGAGGAACAAGGCTCGACTTGTGGCAAAAGGTTATGCCCAAGTCGCAGGTTTGGACTTTGAGGAGACTTTCGCTCCTGTGGCTAGGCTAGAGTCCATTCGTATCTTGCTAGCATATGCCGCTCACCATTCTTTCAGGTTGTACCAAATGGATGTGAAGAGCGCTTTCCTCAACGGGCCAATCAAGGAGGAAGTGTACGTGGAGCAACCCCCTGGCTTCGAGGATGAACGGTACCCCGACCACGTGTGTAAGCTCTCTAAGGCGCTCTATGGACTTAAGCAAGCCCCAAGAGCATGGTATGAATGCCTTAGAGACTTTTTAATTGCTAATGCTTTCAAGGTTGGGAAAGCCGATCCAACTCTTTTTACAAAGACATGTGATGGTGATTTGTTTGTGTGCCAAATTTATGTCGATGACATAATATTTGGTTCTACTAACCAAAAGTCTTGTGAAGAGTTTAGCAGGGTGATGACGCAGAAATTCGAGATGTCGATGATGGGCGAGTTGAACTACTTCCTTGGGTTCCAAGTGAAGCAACTCAAGGACGGCACCTTCATCTCCCAAACGAAGTACACGCAAGATCTGCTAAAGCGGTTTGGGATGAAGGACGCCAAGCCCGCAAAGACTCCGATGGGGACCGACGGACACACCGACCTCAACAAAGGAGGTAAGTCCGTTGATCAAAAAGCATACCGGTCAATGATAGGTTCTTTGCTTTACTTATGTGCTAGTAGACCAGATATTATGCTTAGCGTATGCATGTGTGCTAGATTTCAATCCGATCCTAAGGAGTGTCACTTAGTGGCGGTGAAGCGAATTCTTAGATATTTGGTTGCTACGCCTTGCTTCGGGCTCTGGTATCCAAAGGGGTCTACCTTTGACTTAGTTGGATACTCAGACTCCGACTATGCTGGATGTAAGGTCGATAGGAAGAGTACATCGGGGACGTGCCAATTCTTAGGAAGGTCCCTGGTGTCATGGAACTCTAAGAAACAAACATCCGTTGCCCTATCCACCGCTGAGGCCGAGTACGTTGCCGCAGGTCAGTGTTGCGCGCAACTACTTTGGATGAGGCAAACCCTCCGGGACTTTGGCTACAATCTGAGCAAAGTCCCACTCCTATGTGACAATGAGAGTGCTATCCGCATGGCGGAGAATCCTGTTGAGCACAGCCGCACAAAGCACATAGACATCCGGCATCACTTTTTGAGAGACCACCAGCAAAAGGGAGATATCGAAGTGTTTCATGTTAGCACCGAGAACCAGCTAGCCGATATCTTCACTAAGCCTCTAGATGAGAAGACCTTTTGCAGGTTGCGTAGTGAGCTAAATGTCATAGATTCGCGGAACCTGGATTGAATTGTAGCATACATGTACTTATGCTTTTGATCATGTTCCTTTTTGCATTTTGTTGCTTATTATGGTGCTCAAGTTGTACAAACACTCCCTGGACCTCACAAGTCCGTTGCAAAGTCATGCACATGTTTAGGGGGAGATGTGTTACAACTTGACCCTTTGAGACTAACCATGTGCTTGAGTTTGACAATTTAGTCTCGAAGGAGGATTGAAAGGGAAAAGGTGGACTTGGACCATGAAAGACTTCCACTGCACTCCGATGAGAGGGTAACTAATTCCAAGTTCATCTCATGAAATCTTATTGCCATTTGCTCTTAATTGAAGACTTTGGTGAGGCAATGGGGTTGAAAGGCCAAGATTGATCCCGTTTTGGTGCTTCATGCCAAAGGGGGAGAAAATAAAGGCCAAAGTGATAAATGGATCAGCTACCTTTGAAAATAGTAGAATAGAGTTTTTGTTGTGTCAAAAGGCTTTTATTATCTCGTATTGTCTCTATTGTCAAAAGTTGGCTTCTTGTGGGGAGAAGTGTTGATTATGGGAAATAGGGGGAGTTTTTGAAATCTTTGATCAATCTCTTTTGGAATGACTCTCTTTATGCCTCAACATGTGTGTTTGACATAGAAATAGAGATTTGAGTTTGATTTGCAAAAACAAACCAAGTGGTGGCAAAGGATGATCCATATATGCCAAAATTGAATCAAAACCAATTTGAGTTTTTATTTGAAGTGATTTTGCACTTGTTCTAGTTGCTTTATGTTGTGTTGGCATAAATCACCAAAAAGGGGGAGATTGAAAGGGAAATGTGCCCTTGGGCCATTTCTAAGTATTCTGGTGATTGAGTGTCAACACAAGTGCTTAAATGAGAATCAATACCCATGGATGAACAAAGTGCAAATCTAGAGCAAAGGTATGTTTCTAAGTCTTAGTACATTGGTTTTGTGTACTAATATACTTGTCTAAGTATTAGAAACAGGAAGAAGAAGAAGAGAAGAAAGTTGGCTGTGTACAGCCAACAGGCTGTTTCGGTCTGGGGCACCGGACTGTCCGGTGGTGCACCGGACAGTGTCCGGTGCGCCAGGCTATCTCGGCCGAAGAGGCCGCTCTCGGGAATTTGCTGACGGCGTACGGCTAAAATTCACCGGACTGTCCGGTGTGCACCGGACTGTCCGGTGAGCCAACGGTCGGCCAGGGCCAACGGTCGGCCGCGTGATCAGCGCAGGACACGTGGCCGAGCCAACGGACGGAAGGGGGCACCGGACTGTCCGGTGTGCACCGGACATGTCCGGTGCGCCAACGGCTCCCGCACCTGCAACGGTCGGCTTCGCCATTTAAGGAAAGGAATCGGGCACCGGACACTGTCCGGTGTGCACCGGACTGTCCGGTGCGCCCGACGACAGAAGGCAAAGATGGCCTTCCAGATTTGTTCTCAACGGCTCCTAGCTGCCTTGGGGCTATAAAAGGGACCCCTAGGCGCATGGAGGAAAACACCAAGCAACTCTTGAGCATTCTTGATCATCCACACTCAGTCTTTGCGCATCCATTTGTGATTCTAAGTGATTCGAGCTCTGTTCTTGTGAGAAACTGTGAGATAGTCTTTGAGCTCGAATCTTGGCCGTGTGTGTGCGCGTTTCGCTGTGGATTTGTGTGTGTTGCTTCCCTCCCTTACTCCGTGCTTCTTTGTGAATCTTAAGTGTAAGGGCGAGAGACTCCAATTTGTGGAGATTCCTCGCAAGTGGGATAAAGATAAGCAAGGCAAAATACTGTGGTATTCAAGTGGGTCTTCGGACCGCTTGAGAGGGGTTGATTGCAACCCTCGTCCGTTGGGACGCCACAACGTGGAGTAGGCAAGTTTTGTACTTGGCCGAACCACGGGATAAATCACCGTGTCTCCTCTGTGTTGAATTCTCTGAGATTGTCGTATTATGCAAGATCTTCTCTTTAGCCACTTGGCAATTATTGTGCTAACCTCTTTTTGTGGCTATAAGTTAAGTTTTTACAGGATCACCTATTCACCCCCCCTCTAGGTGCTCTCAGTAACACACTTAATTCGGAATAACCCGTCAGTCCCTCAGATCTAGTCTGATGAAGCCACTTAACCAGGATCAAACTCCACAATCTCACTCGAAGGTGAGTCACAGAAGAAATACAATAAAACAGGAAACCTCAAATTAAGTACTGAGTTATTACATAAATCGGAGTTTTTGAGTAGCAAGTAAAGTTCACAAATTAAAGTGCAGCGGATAATCGATGTCGTCGGTAATGAGGAAATGGGCAAGGCCTAGCCCACTACTCCTCATGCTCCTCTCCTACCGGAGCAACATCCCACTCGACCGTCCAACCTGGTGGCAGGGTGGTAGGCCAAGTCACACCATCAACTACATCCTGCATGGTACCTGCAAAAATGGTGCCACAAGCAAGGCTGAGTATACTAATACTCAGCTAGACTTAACCGGTGTGAGGAGTCTACTCCTCTACCTCTAGACTATGCAGCTGTTTGGCTGAGGGGTTTGGTTTGCCAAAAGCACTAGCTGTTTCTAAAATCAACTTTTAGCTTTTCAAATTCTACCATCATTATCTTAGCTAGATTTGCTCCTTCTAAGCATACATGGTAACAATCAATTAGTTCAATCAACAAGTTATCTCATATAATCCACGTTTCACTTCTTACTCGATGCAGTACAAGGAATCAAGCAGTCTCATTAGCTGCGAGAAGCAGACGATTCGAATCGAGTTTTTAAACCTTGCAAGGTAAACCTAAACACACGGCATGTCAGGGTACTCCGACCCCACACACGACAACCGTCCCCATCGATTCCCCGTTCGCGTCCAGGCCTCACCGCCTTGGCATACAATGCTCCACTGACCCCGACTGCCGTCGTGCAGTGGCCGCACTTGTACCCACCATAGCTAGCATGGGAGACCCTGTCTCAGGTCGCATGAGGGATAAAGTCCGCGCCCGGCTTCACTCAGGTACTAGGTTTACCGGTTACCATTTTTCCCGGCATGTGCTTAGTACGTTCAAAAGCTTGACTCAGGTATCCACACATTAATCCTTAATTCATTTTTCCCGTCTCATGGACATGGCATCCTCCCTGGATCCAAGTCCACGGACCAACATATATCCCATTATCAAGATGAATACAATCAATTCCTGACCTCGCGCGAGTGCTAGAAAAATCACTCGACTTCTACCGAGATCCTGATTAGCAAGCAGCTACTCGACCTAGCATACTAGTATTCATCTCAAAAAGGAATCCTAAGTTCATGCAACTAGAGGTTTCAAGCAACTCCTACACTTAAGTGCACATTGCAATCCTACAAGCATTAAGTGTAGTAAGGTAGCATATAATAACATGGTTATGCATAAAACCGGGGCTTGCCTTCAATTGCTGGGGTTGCGGGGAGATTCTCAATAGCAGCCTCTGAAGCCTGCTCCTGGTCCTTCTCTTGGACAGGTCCTTGCTCGGGGATGAGCACGTACTCTCCGTCGGCAAGATTACAATCTAATGAATGCAATGCGTAAGATATATGCATGATATGATATGTGCTTTAGAATTTATAACTTTAAAGATGTATGATCTTTTGAGTTAAAACCAGTTAACTTTGCTTATGTAAAACCCTTTAGTGGTATACTTGGTAAATTGGGTTAGTCTTATTGGGATGAGGTTTATTCCTTCTTCTCTTTTCTTTTATTCTCTTTAATGTTTTGGAGTAGGTTTGAACTACAAGTTGCTTTTATAAAATTCCAAAAATTCTGCAAAAATTACAGTGGCTTGTTACTGGTGTATGATTCTCTGTCTCAAAATTTGGGGTTCAGAAAGTGAATGGTTTTCTCTGGACAAAATTACCAAATTTTAGGGCAGAAGGGGTACCTTGAACTACAACTATTATTTAACAGTGGGTAGTTTTCAAAAACTTATTTTTGCTGGCTTTTAGGTGTTGTAACACGACTTGATACAAATTTCTAGTCATCAATACCCTTTA
This sequence comes from Zea mays, assembly GCF_902167145.1. Lineage (NCBI taxonomy): Eukaryota > Viridiplantae > Streptophyta > Magnoliopsida > Poales > Poaceae > Zea > Zea mays. The sequence goes on from NC_050099.1 coordinate 77,716,493, forward strand.
ATTCTTTCCCCAAGATTTTCTTAAGGTTTCTAGCCAAAGGGGTGCTTTCTACTACCACTATACTTGAAAAACATCAAACAACAGAGTTCTTATTTTTCTTAGCTAGTATTTTGTGCAAGAGCAATCATTCTGGAGTTTGGCTTCCTTTTGCCTAAGGGAAGGGGTGGTTTGCATTATTTGAGCTAAATGGCCTTTCTCACAAATTACTAGCAAAAGGCATGGGTTCACTTCTTTTTCATGGGTTTGTATTTTTCTCTGGTGGTTTATCTCATCATGGACTTAGCAAAATTTTGGTTGCCCATTATCACATTATTTGGGGTTGCTCATGATTTAGTGGGAAAATGCCTTATTATCATTCTGTATTTATTTTCCCTACTTAAAAAGTTAGGCTGGGGTGCTCTGTATTTTTGTAGTGGGGCTCTGGTGGTTATAAGTTCACTGGATTTTTGTTAACCACTTTGGTTATAGTTTTGCAATTCTAATAATTGATTTTCAGTCTACATAATGCTAATTAAAGCATCTTAATTAGAAACTGGTCCAAATTAATGGTCTCTGCATTTTTCCTAGGTTTTCTGTTGCATAAGTAATCTAGGAAAAATATTACTAATCACTGTTCATTAATCTCTAAGGCCTTTCTGATTTTCTCTAAGTTTTGGACAAAATGGCTTTAAATGAATAACTACATCATAATCTCTAATGCTGGGGCTCCTACTATTTTTAAACAGTGTCTAATTAAGGTATAAGCATCTACAAATTTTCTTAAGCTCAGCACAAAAGAAAAACTAATTTTCCTTAATTAAACAAGGTTTAGGGGGTTTCTGTTTTTAAATTTAAACTTTAAAATTTTGAACAGAAAGCATGGGGTTTACTATTTTTAAATGATAGATCATAATATTCCAGAGCTAGCAAAATTGGTTTGACAGCTTTTTATTAAGATTTCATCAAATTATGGATTTCCTAAGTTCTCTGGTTATTTTAAAAAGAATAACAGAATTGATTAATGGAAATCCACTTTGCACTGGGGTCCCTGGCGGTTTTTCTAAGTTTTCCTCGCAATTCAGTCCTTAGGTTACTATTCACATGAGTCGCTGACATTACGAAAAACCCTCGGGTTCTACAGAACCTAACCCGAGGTCCTTCTTCTACCTTAAACAGTAGCCGCGGCGAAGAAAAGGGCGGAGGGGCTTACCGGCGGCGAGACTGTTCCGGTGAAGTGGCCGAGGGTGAAGGGGAGGTCGCGGGGATCACAACGGTGTGCGGAACACCGTCGGAGATGGCCGGAGTCGGTCGGTCCACGCGCGCAGGCGGGGATGCTCGTCGGCGGCGAGGAGACCGGCCTGGTCGCGGCGAGATAGTTCAATCAAATAGGTCAGGGAGGTCCACAGGATGCCAGAGAAGACATGAGCGAAAGGAATCGGGCGGAGACTCACTGGATAGCTCGGTCCACGCGCGGCGGCGGAAGACCGAAGTCCGGTGAGGTTGATCTCGGGCCTCCGGTGACGTCCGGTCGGGTCCGAGGGCTTGGCAAGCTTCACGGGCTACTAGCGGAGCTAGCCGAAGCACTGGCTGGGCTGGAGGGTGGCTGGAGTGGGCTGGCCACGGCGGCCGTAGTTCTGGCGGCAATGGCGGGCGGAAATGAGCTCGCCGGAGCTAAGGAACGGTGGCTGGCCGGTGAGGGTGAGTGCGGGGCGAAGAGAGGTGCGCCCGGGGAGGCTTTATAGGCGCGGGCGGGCACGACCGAGGGCGTGGGCGCGCGGCGGACTTGACCGGACGCCGGGGCGAGCGCGCACGCGGGTTGGGCGAGCTCTGGCGTGCCGACCAGGGTCGAACACGTGTGCCCGTGCGTTCTGCCCAAGCTCTGGCGCGTGTGGTCGCTCATCCGAGCCTGCTCTCGCCTTGGTCAGTGCACAAAACCTCTTCTCCTCCCTACAAGCTACCATTCTTGTGTGGAGGTCATAGGATTTTGCCTACTGGTTGCAGAGATATGGAGCCAGGAAATCTGGTCTGTCTCCCTGCCCAAACCCGAGGCAAATCCCAAGTTTTGTCGTGTCTAGGGCTCGCGTCCCAATGCCATCTTCTGGCACACGACAGAGGGGTTAGTTAGACACAATTTTGTCAATGGGGCCATTAGGATTCGAGTTAGGGATCAAGGTGAACATCCCTGATCTTTGGCTCAAGGTCTGAATTTCAGAATTCTGAAATTCAGAATTCCCAATGAGTCCCAACAAAAGAAGCTTGATTTGGGGGTTTTCTTGAATTATTTTGGCTAAGCTTTCTCAATCTATCTTGTTGCTTATCAAATATACTTTAACTTATATAATTGGCTCAACTCAAAATTTTAAACTTTTCATTCCCTTTTGCTTATTTTCTTGAATTTTGTTCATGGGGTTCACTTAGGGTTCTTAATTAGGGTTGCACATTCTTATCCTTTAAGAGACTCAATTGTCTTGATCATGACACTTTTAAGCATATACTTGGTGAATTCTTTCTTACTTAAGTTATTTTGATGCTCATGCTTACTTTGGTTCACATAAAATAATGGTTCTTGGTTTGGCTTTTTAAGAGAAACCCTAGGTGACACTGGGGTGTCACAGGACTGTCCGGTGCACCAGCGGAGCAACGACTATCTGCGCGCAACAGTCGACTCTGACGGATGAACAGTGCAGCACAGTGTCACGACAGAAGTCAGAGCAGCAGGTCAGAGGGGCACCGGACTGTCCAGTGCCACATGAGGCCAGAGCCTCCAACGGTCGACCAGCTCCAAGCCCTAACGACAGGATGATGTGGCGGCGCACCGGACTGTTCGGTGCGCCCATCGCCAGCAGCCTTCTCCAACGGCTACAATTTGGTTGGTGGCTATAAATACCACCCCAACTGGCCACTTCAATGTGAGGGAGCCCAAGCAATATTCCAAGTCATATAGTTGACATATCCAAGCCCTCCCAACCACCTCTATTCATTGATCCATCCTATACACAAGATTTAGACCTCTACAACCCACACAAGTGCTACAAAAGTGAGAGCAAGCAAAAGAAAGCTTCTCGTGTGAGTTTAGCTCTAGTGCCTTGTAAGATTCATTGAGAGAAAGTGTGTGCTACATCTTGCGTTCATTTGTGCGTGGAGTTTTGACTCCCATTGAACTTCCTCCAAAGTTTTGGAGGCTTGTAAAGCTAGCAAGAGACACCTAAGTGTGTGGTGATCCTTGCAGGGTCTTAAGTGATTCTTGAGAAGAAGAAGAGCTCGCCGATCTTTGGGATCGGTGGAGAGAGGGAAAGGGTTGAAAGAGACCCGTCCTTAGTGGACTCCTCAACGGGGACTAGGCCTTCGAGGGCCGAACCTCGGTAAAACAAATCTCCTATGTCTCTTGTGTTCATTGCTTGTGATTTGTTTGTTTTCTCTCATTCTAAGTTCTCTTGCACTATTCTTTGCTAATATTATTTGGTGTTGCTTCAAGTTAAATTCTCATCTAGTGAAGCAACGCCTTGCAAGAAAGAACTTGTGTTATTGCTCTTCTTATCTAAGCCCTCTTGCTTTATTCTCCATAGACCTATTAGTTGTATTGATTTATCAATTCCGCATTATTTGAAAGCAATACTCTTTACAAGCAAAGGACTTAGTTTTTATACTCCGATAATTGTGTATCTTGTTCTATGTAATAACCACTAATCAAGGATCTAGTTGGGGTGTAAAGTTATAATTTTCAGGTTTCACCTATCCACCCCCCCTCTAGGCGACTTTCAAAGTGTCCAACACATCGTCTAGAACTAACTTGATATGAGTACAAGCACAAGTCCAATGAAGGAAATTTGAAGGAATCAAGTCCAAAAGACTTGAAACAGGGGCCTAGAAATGCAACTTGGAGCAAAATGGTAAAACCCTAAGACATGTTGCACAGGTCCTTAACAATGTTTATAGCACTTGCACTTGGCCTCTAATCCTTTATGTAGCAAAAAGTGCAGTTTGGACATAGTTTGGCTCAAAATAGGAACTCTGGAGAAAGTACAATTAAAATGTGAGTGTCCTACACTTAGTCAGTTGGATTATGTGTTAATAATGTTTGTCTAAGTGATAGGAAAGCACAAAAAAGTCCAAGTCATTTGAAGAATATTTGCTAAAAAGACTTCACTGGGCTGTTTTTTGGGTCACCAGACCGGTCCAGTGGTTCACCAGACCAGCTCCATACAAGAACAGTCAGCTCTCAGGATTTTATTTTTAAAATCATCAGACCTTCAACTGTGTTGGTCCGATGGTGCACCAGCGCAACTATTAACAGCTTCTTCTGGGCTTGAATGGCTACTTCACCAGGCGATGACACATGGCGGTCCGGAGGTCAACAGACTCGGTCCAGTGCCCCCCCCCCCCCCCGGTTTGGAAGGCGTCAATCAAAATCTCATAGGCCAGTCACTATACACGGTCCGGTGGTGCACTGGACCATTCCGGTGCGCCAGTAGAGAGCCCAAATCTTACAGTTTTTACAAGGAAGGGGCAACGGCCTTGAGGCCTCTTGGGGCTATAAAAGGACCCCCTTAGCATCCCCCTTCAAAGACCAAGTACTCCAAGAGCAACACAGAACTCCGACACTCTGCCATGACACTTTGTAGTGATTCTAGTGAGATCCAAACGCTGTTTTGAGCCGATTCTTTTAACACTTTTCTTTGCACTCTTGTGATCTTCTTTCTTGTGTTGTGTTGTCGTGTATTGCTTTTTTGTGTGTACCCTCTCCCCTCTCATGCTCAAAATTGTTACTCTGATTTTTGTAAGGCTGCAAGAGACTCCAAATTATGGAGATTCCTTGTGAACATGGATATATGTGATAAGGAAGACCGTGGCACCTAAGTTTGATTTTTGGATCACTTGAGAGGGGTTGAGTGCAATCCTTGTCTGTCGGGACACCACAACATGGAGTAGGCAAACATTTTAGGCTTGACCAAACCACAGGAAAAATCATCGTGACTTGTGTGCTTATTTTCTTGTGATTTTTCTTCCTCTTACTAAGTCTCTCAAATTCACTTGCAATATTGCTCTTAATCTATTTTATATCCTTACACTACTAGAAAAGATGTTATATGAGATGGTTAATTTTCAGTTCTTAAGACGCTTATGAAGTGTCCAAATTTGATGGAGTCGTAAAAGATGTCCGACATTTAAGATAGTTATAAACCGTCTTAAAAGATATTATATAAGACAATTTTTAATTTATAACCGTCTGAAAAAGATATTTGTTTAAGTCATTTTGTCCGATAAACCGTCTTGAATTAGGTTTTTGTTTAAGACACTTCTTCTAGAGAACCGTCGAGAATACAAACATTATAAGTCATAAAGTATTTATCAAACTGTCTAGAATATCCTACAAAATAGACGATTACAACAGGAAAACCATCTTATTTAGGTGACTAATATTGGATGTTTTAGAAACTGTCTTATTTAGGAGACTGATATTGGGCATTTTGGGGACCATCTTATTAAGATTTAAACGAAATGACTTATACGGCAGTACATTCTTCAATTTATAATCATTTTTCAGATATCATATTATATTAATTTGAAAGAGAAATAAACATACACATATATTTAACAACATTATAATTAATATAATATAAATAAGTACCATTCAATATCTCATAAATAAGCATTATCAAACAACTCATACATAAGCGTACTCTAAATCCAAACTAAAATACTAATTGAAAAACTTAGTCATCAACAGTTTGCGCTAAGTTAAGCCTAACTTTATATGAATTCATGTCTCCACACTTTTGCGGCCACCAAAATTTGAGTTCCATTCTATCTTTTCATGTACAACAAATAGGAGAAAACAATAATTAGTACTTAGACATAGTAAAACACATCACATTGTGACATATCACAAGGTCATATGAAAGTGTAAAAAGGTAGAATAATGCTAGATTTGCATCTATCAAAAGAACTTACCTTCTCTGGAACTTTGCTGGAAGCAGGCATGCTGACAATTGGTGAGACAATAATTTTCTCCTTCTTGTAAATCTGAGTTATACACCTAGTTAATCAGTAATATCTTGTACACCAAGTGTTGCAAAGATATGACACATTGTATACATGTCAGATTCCAAATTCCAACTTGTATATAGATGAACTATTTAAATATGTCCTAGTCCGATCTCCATGGCTTAGTACTCTGGTTTTGGTGGCCAGTCAATCAATAATCACGATATTAATACTTAATAGCTATGTACCAAACAAAATGCCAACTCCAGGAAGCATGGCAAATGAATATGGGCTCTTACCTCCACTGGATCGACAGCCTCAACAAACACTCCGTATGTATCTTTCCTGCGAAATATAACAGTGGTAAAATGAGGAGAAATCGAGCTCATTAAAACTTCATGCAACAAATCACATCTTGTGTTTACAATAATTATGTGAAACACACACCTTTGAATCTTCTCAAAAATTATCTCCAGTGCCTTCTGGTCTGGCAGCGGCTTCGTCCTCGTGCTCCCTAATCCACCGAGCAGGTTAAATAAATCAAATTTTCACCCAAAAAGAAGCTAAAAAATAAAACATCGAACAAGGAGAGGTGGTGTTGGGGGTAAGCTTCGTAGCCGAAGATCCTTAAGAAATAAACACCTTTGGCAGATTCTCTCCAAAGCAGCGCCGAAGCTATCGACTATGAAGCTTCGGCACAGTGACATGTCTCAAGACGAAGGGGTGAACCGACTTAAAGATGAAATGACTCAAAGACCCATGATATTATGTGTCATTATTGTAGTTCATTGTAAAGGGCAAAAATGTAATTATACACAGGCTGCGCCTTGTGCCTATAAATAGGTGAACAATACCCCTGTACTGTTCACTCGTTCCTGTAATCACGCATTGGGCATTTGCTTTTGCTTCACGCTGGTATTTTTACTTTCCTTCAAGTCGAAGGTACATTTGTAATTTGTCATTATTTTTATAATGAAATAGAAATGAAATAATAATAATAATCATGTGTTTAAATTATTATTCATATTTTATATGAATCCTTCTTCATTATTTGATTGCTTATGAAGGTATGACCTTCATAACCTTCGGCCGGAGTCCATTATATCCTAAGGGAAATAATGCTTCGAAGGATGAAGGACTATAACATTTAACAATTTCTGTGTTGCCTTGTTCTTAATTCGTAGCAGTTAAGAACAAGTCCCCAACATTGGCGCCCACCTCCGGTGAACTCACATCCACTTGCTGACCTGATGGCTTCGTTCCAAGCTGGAGTTGCTTCGGCTTCGAAGTTTGTGCTCCCGATAACAGGCGGTTCATGCTCAGAGCCGGCTAACAAGAAACAGAAGAAGGAGGCACAGAGAAGGGTACAACATGTAGGGGTACAGGAACCCTTCATCAAGTCAAGATGGTCTCACATCCCAATTACCTTCTCTCAAGAGGATCTTCAGCTCAAGGATTACCCACACAATGATGCTTTGGTTATTTCTTGTGTGATCAAAGGATTTTTGGTCCACAATGTTTTGGTTGATACAGGCAGTGCAACAGACATTACATTTGCTAAAGCCTTCAGACAAATGCAAGAGCCCGAAGACAAGATCCATGATGCCACACATCCCCTTTGTGGCTTCGGAGGAAGGCAGATTGTAGCACTTGGCAAGATCACAATGCCAGTAACCTTCGGAGTTATCAACAACACAAGGACTGAACAAGTTGTGTTTGATATTGTTGACATGGAATACCCTTACAATGCAATCATTGGTCGTGGTACTCTCAATGCTTTTGAAGCAATTCTTCATCCAGCATACCTTTGCATGAAGATACCTTCGGACCAAGGGCCCATTGCTATTCATGGAAGTCAGGAAGCTGCCAGAAGGGCCGAAGGAAACTGGATAGACTCAAAAGCAATCCATAACATAGATGGAGCTGAAGCTTGTGAGCAATACAAGTACAGAAGGGAGAAAGCTGCTGCGGCTGATCAGCCGAAGCCCATGCTCTTATGCGAAGACATAGCAGAGCAGAAGGTGCTATTGGGATCTCAACTGTCCGAAGAACAGGAGAAAACCTTGATAAGGTTTCTGTTCAACAACAAAGATGTTTTTGCATGGTCAGCTAATGATCTTTGCGGAGTCAACAGGGATGTTATTGAACACTCGCTCAATGTTGATCCATCCTTCAGACCCAGAAAGCAGAGGCTTCGGAAGATGTCTGATGACAAGGCCGAAGGTGCTCGGAATGAAGTGAAAAGACTCCTCAGCGCCAGAGTTATCAGAGAAGTAAAATACCTAGAATGGCTAGCCAACACTGTTATGGTAAAAAAGGCCAATGGCAAATGGAGGATGTGTATTGATTTTACTGATCTCAACAAGGCTTGTCCGAAAGATGAGTTTCCATTACCAAGGATAGATTCCCTAGTTGATGCAGCAGCTTCATCAGAGCTTATGAGTCTGCTGGATTATTATTCAGGGTATCATCAAATTTGGATGAAGAAGGAGGATGAGCCAAAAACCAGCTTCATAACCCCTAGCGGAACATATTGTTACCTTTGGATGCCTGAGGGGCTCAAGAATGCTGGAGGAAGCTTCAGCAGAATAATAGCGAAGGTTCTTCACTCTCAGATAGGCAGAAATGTGCTAACTTATGTTGATGATATCATTGTAAAAAGCACGAAGCAAGAAAACCACATTGCTGATCTGCAGGAGACTTTCGCAAATTTTAGACAGGCTGGTCTAAAACTGAATCCAGAAAAGTGTGTTTTCGGAGTAAAGAAGGGGAAGTTCCTTGGCTGCCTAGTTTCAACAAAAGGGATTGAGGCTAATCCAAATAAAATCGAAGCTATTCTTCGAATGGAACCACCTAGCACAAAGAAAGGGGCTCAACGATTGACGGGAAGACATGCATCTCTAAACCGATTCATATCTAGATCAGCAGAGAGAAATCTGCCATTTTTTGAAGTGTTGAAGTCAGCCGAAGTTTTTCAATGGGGGCCAGTTCAGCAGAAAGCCTTCGACGAGCTGAAGCAGTATTTGATAGACTTAACGACATTAACTCCACCAACGCCAGGGGCTCCTATGTTGTTATATGTGGCAGCTTCGCACTCAGCGGTAAGTGCGGCACTTGTCCAAGAGAAGCTTGAGGGGCAAGTCAAAAAGCAAGCCCCAATATACTTCGTCTCCGAGGTCCTTAGTTTATCAAAGAAAAATTATACAGAATTGGAGAAGGTGCTGTATGCTGTTTTGATGGCCTCTAGGAAGCTTCGACACTATTTTCAGGCATACAATATAATTGTCCCTTCTTCACAACCATTGAAGGATATTATGAGAAATAGAGAAGCTACTGGAAGGGTTGGAAAATGGGCTGCAGAACTCAATGAGTTTTGCATTGATTATGTGCATAGGTCTTCGATTCAGTCCCAGGCGTTAGCAGACTTCATTGCTGACTGGACGCCAGGGGCTCAGGAAGAAGAAGAAGCGAGTAAAGTTTCCGAAGCTTGGACAGTATTCTGCGATGGTTCTTGGGGAGCCTTCGGGGCAGGAGCAGTCGCTGTGTTAGTTGCACCCTCCAAAGTTAAAACTTGCTACGCAGCAAGACTTGATTTTAGCTGCACAAATAACATTGCTGAGTACGAAGCTTTGCTTTTGGGCCTTCGGAAGTTAAAGGCAATGGGAATTAGAAGGGCGGTTCTTAAAACTGATTCCCAGGTTATTTCTGGTCATATTGACAAGAGTTGTAAAGCAAGAGACCCGAAGCTTGAGAAATATTTAGACACGGTCCGAAGAATTGAAGCTTCCTTTGAAGGGTTTTCTGTCAAAAATATTCCTCGAGGAGAAAATGAACATGCTGATTTGCTAGCCAAGTCAGCAGCACAGGGGCTGCCCTTGCCTTCGGAAGTATTTTTTGAAACAATAAAAGCACCTTCGGTTGAACTTCTTGAGAGAGCGGTCCTCAATATATCTCCTATTTATAGTGAAGACTGGAGAACTGAAATCATCTCTTTCCTTCAGGGTAATTTTCTTTCAGATGACGAAGCTTATAACAAGAGAATAGACGCAAGAGCTCGACCATATGTTATAATAGAAGGGGAGCTGTACAAGCATGGAGTCTGTTCTCCACTACTCAAATGCTTATCCAGAGCCGAAGGTATAGAATTGATGAAGGAAATACACGTAGGCCTGTGTGGATCTCACATTGGATCTAGGCCTTTGCTGGGAAAAGTTTTTCGTCAAGGATTTTATTGGCCAAAAGCAGCTTTGGATGCAGCGGAATTAGTCCAAAAGTGCGAAGGCTGTCAGAAATGTGCAAGAGATCAAAAACAACCTTCGTCTTTAACTCAGTTAATACAACCCACTTGGCCATTGCGAAGGTGGGGCCTTGATTTGTTAGGTCCGCTACCACCAGCACAAGGGAACTTAAAAATATGTCGTAGTGGAAGTGGAATATTTTTCTAAATGGATCGAGGCAAAACCTTTAGCCACAATAACTTCGGTTACTGTTCAAAAGTTTTTCTGGCAAAATATTGTCTGTCGTTTCGGAGTGCCGAAGGCCATTACCGTGGACAATGGAACGCAGTTTGATTCCGAAGCTTTTAGAGAATTTTGTGAACAAATTGGCATGAAGATCCATTTTGCATCAGTTCGGCATCCGGAGTCAAATGGACTTGTTGAAAGGGCTAATGGCATCATAATGACAGGAATAATGAAGTTAATCTTCAACCAGCCCAAGGGGAAGTGGCCGGATGAATTAATTAAAGTGGTGTGGAGTCACAACACAACAATATCAAGATCAACAGGTTTTACACCATTCAAACTGCTGTTTGGTGACGAAGCAATAACCCCAGAAGAAGCTAAAGCGGGATCAATAAGTACAATGGCTTCGGCAGAAGCCGAAGCTGATTATTCTGTGGCAAAAGATGCTATAGAAGGGATCAGGCTTCAAGCTGTAGAGAATATCAACAAATATCAAGCCGAAACAATAAAATGGCGTGACAGAAAGGTTCGGCTAAAAAATATTAAGCCTGGACATTTGGTACTTCGGAGAGTCGCCAACCCAAACACAGTAGGCAAGCTACAGCTGAAGTGGGAAGGACCTTTTCTGGTAGTATCTTCGTCAAGACCCGGTTCTTACAAATTGAAGGATATGGACGGCAACGAGATTCCTAGATCATGGAATGCGGATTAGCTTCAACGATATTATGTCTAGCTTGATGTAATTTTTTATATTCTTTTTCATGGCACCCTTTTCCTTTCTAAAGGGGGAGAAAGGTTTTTAATGGGGCCATAGCATGTAATTTCTCTTTTTTCAGCTCTATAAGAGCAAAATCCCCCAAAGATGTAAATGTAAAAGCTGAGAACGCACCATCGAGTGCAAAGAAAAAAGAAAAGGAATCACGGAGAAGCTCAAAAGTCGTTCCCAAGGGAATGCAGAGCTTACAGCGAAAAGTCAACGCTGATTCCGCCGAAGTAAAAGGCGAAGAAGCTCCTAAGGGAGGCTTACAGCGAAAAGTCAACGCTGATTCCGCCGAAGTAAAAGGCGAAGAAGCTCCTAAGGGAGGCTTACAGCGAAAAGTCAACGCTGATTCCACCGAAGTAAAAGGCGAAGAAGCTCCTAAGGGAGGCTTACAGCAAAAAGTCAGCGCTGATACACCGAAAAATAAACGGTGAAGCCGAAAAATAAGCGACAAAGAAGATTTGAGTCATTCCTAAGGGAATATGGCTTCGAATATGTATTTGAACATTCATTTGCACGATACATTACATCATGACATTTGCATTCATAAACATTCACTTAGACATGCATAGGATCATCATCAGCATAACATACAAACTTGCTTCAGTTCCGAAAGGAAGGCAATTTTATGCTTCGCTGTGTACGCAAAGAAGGGAAGGTGTTTTTCGCCTATGGCTCAAAAGTATTAATTTTGTCCACACCAAAGCATTTCATACATGGACGGAAAAGTAAGATTATATTACAGAGTAAGACTCATATTACATCATACTTTATACAAGTTACTACAGAAGCTTTTTGAGCTACTTTTACAGATTATTCAAGCTTCGATACTATCTCTGGAGCTTCGTTCTTCTACTCTACAGCTTCAGCTTCAGCTTGGTCAATCTGCACGAAGGTATTATAAGCTAAATTCAAAAATTCAAAGGAAAAGGTAAGCATAAGGTATGATTTTGTTATCAGCTTGAGGTGGCTCCGAGCTTCGTCACCAGCTTTGCTCCGACCACGCTTTGTCCATACTAACTTTATAAATCTATTTGCAATACTCCGAGCCAGATTGGGAACATTATCTAGGTCTGCTGGTGACAGGCTGAAGTTGGGTCTATTAACAATCTTGCCGTGTTCACAGCCAGACTTCAAAAAGGCAACAGCTGTGCCCCGGGAAGCTGCCAGGGCACAGAAGTCGCTATGCCCAGCTATAACTTCGTCAAGATCATTAATTTCACCTTCAATGTGCTCGAAGGCATCAGGCAGGTCTTCAGCCGAAGGAGTAAATTCTTCACTACTGGCTCCAACAAAATGAAACACTTGCTTTAACTGGTGAATGCATCGAGTGCTGAACTCCAAACACTTATTCTGAAGATTTTTCAAAGATTCTTTCAGTTCCGAGTTTCTTTGAGCTTCGGCTTCAAGCTTTGCATCAAGCTTCAGCTTTTCTTATTCAAAATTTTCTGTTTGGGAAAGAAGCTTCGAATTTAATTCTGTTATTTTTGCTTCAGCATCCACTAGTAAGCCTTCAGCTGTTTGTAGCTCGAGGTCCTTCTTCTCGATAGCAGCAGATTGCTCCTTTATTTTGTTTTCTAAATTTTCAATTATAACTTCTTGCCTTTTATCCTCTAAGTCTTGCTGCATTTTTAGTGCCTTGCTCAAAAGTATACTCTGTGGGCAAATAACCTTCGTTAGAAAATATTTTTGTTACCACAAATAATAAGAGTTAGACACAAGATGTTTACCTTAAAATTAGAATAGAACAAGCTGCCGACAATGTGCTGTCGTCGATAGCGGCTTATATCCGCTTCGAGCTTCGGGAAGCCGATACTCTTTGATAGAGTACCGACAACTTTCGCACCGGTTTGATCTCGTATGCAGCCTAACCCTTCATCATCAATACCACCGAAGAGAAGCGCCCCCGGCTGGTACCCGCAAGATATAGCATACTCTTTTAATTCCTCTTTTTTCAGTTTCTGTTAGCTTCTGGCCAATTAAGTTTCAGAAGTCAAAAGTTTCATCTTCCGAAATATCTTCGGTCATTCCTTCTTTCTCGGGTTTCGTGGCTGTGGTCTCTTCGGTGGCCGCAGCAGTTTCTTCAGCGGCCATGTTTAGCAGCATTTTATCTATATCAGAAGCTATGCTCTCTAAATTAATATCTTCGTAGTTGGCATCTTCGGCTCTAGCTTCTTTTGTGGCAACTTCCGAAGGTACAACTTTGGTAGCTGTTGTTCCTTCAATCGTCAACACCTTCGGAGTTGGAGCTCTTGGTGGTGTTGTTTCAATCACTTCTGTCACGGTAACAATCCTTTGCCTTTTTGGCCTAGATGCCTTTGTCTTTGTAGGCTCCTTTTTCATATGAAAAAGCTTCGTCAGATGAAGCCCCAATGGACTTAGTTTGACAGGCAAAGTTTCAGTCATTACCTTTAGAATTTCCTCTATTTTAGCATCAGAAGATGTTGCAGAAACCTTCTCTTCTTCATCAATTGATTTTTGCTCTGGGATCGAGTCCTTTCTTTTCTTCGAAGCTAATACTTTTGCTTTAGGCTTTTGTTTCTTCTTTGATTGATCTTCGTCGTCTTTGTTCAAAGTACCAACCACCCTTTTTCTTTTCTGCCCTTCGGCACCCTTGTCGAGTCGTTCATAATCAGGATATTCAAAGCCTATAGCATCCAGCACTCTGTTTGGCCTTCGTTTCGGACGGGTGCCGAAGGCTGCTGTCATCAATTGATCTTCTTTTTTAGAATAATTCCCAAGAATTTCAGTGCACATTACTTCGATTGTTTCCAGTCATTCTTGGCAAGGTGCTTTGAAATATTTCTTAAACTTGTAGTGGTAGGGCAGTCGGACAAGTTCCCCTTCTTTTTTCTCTCATTTAAGCTTCGGCATAGCCCATTCCTTCATAGTTGGAAGTATTTTGAAAGCCAAAAATTCCTGCACTAAGTCCCTAGTGCCAATATGCTCTGCGATAATGCTGAATTCAGCCAGCGCAGTTTGGGTTGGACCTTCTAGTGTCATATTGCATTGGGGTCTGGTTTCTCCGAAAATCAATTCTAGCGGACTCTGCACCAGCTTCTCCTTGTCATCGTCAATTTTGACGTAGAACCATTCCGATTTCCAGCCTGCCGGCCACTTGCTTCGGTAGCTTATCACATGAAATTTTGTAGTCTTCCGGTAAGCAAAATTATAACAACCAAAATTTTCATGTAATCCATCCTTTCTGGCCTTGGTTTGGTAATGTAGCTCATGCACCCGGCAGAAACCTTCGGCAAACGGTTCCACCCCCTGGCTTCGGAGAGCCCAAATATAAACACTAAGCCTAACGATAGCGTTAGGAGTTAGTTGAGGAAAGTGGATCCCAAACTTCTTTAGCACATCGGCAATCATCCTATTTAAAGGGAATCTCAAACCAGCTTTGAGGAAACTCTTGAAAACTACTATTTCATCTTTTTCTGGCTTCGGAGTAGTTTCTTCTCCACCGAAGCGAATCAGCTCTTTCTTATCTTCGCTAAAATAGCCCAGCTTCACCATCTTAGGAAAATCAGCTTCGGAGATGGTGGACTTTCCGAAGTCCAGGTGGCTAGGCTTGCTCGGCACTGCGATGTTGTAATCATCTTCAGAATCGGTCTCTTCAATACCAGCTTGCTCTGTTTCAGCAGCAGGGGCATCTTCCAGTGTTACCAACCCAGATCGCTTCATTGCTTCTGAAATAGGAACAGTTTCAACAGCTTCAGTCTCGTCTCCCTCACGATCGACTCTTGCAGTAGAGCGAACTCTGGCCATTTGATTATGACTTATTTGAAATTTTTGGTGTTGGCTTTTTTGTCTTTCCCGAAGCTCTTACACTTGTGCCGAAGCAAATTCACAAGCGAGGTCTCATCTGAGTACAATGATCAAGCTTCGGCTATGACTAAAAATTTGGCAGCAAAACAGTACAATAGCAATGAATGCTGTGGTAACTTCACAACTACCCGTCTGTTTATATAGTGCTGCAGGTGGGAAGGTGAATCGGCAAGGTCTCGAGCACCGAATAAACAGTCACCCGCACTCGCTGAACGGTGGACCACACAATTCGAGAAGGTGAATCGCTGGCGAGCGTGTAATTGGTGCAAAATGGGTCGCGCGTGCGACGATTATTTTAATCGTTTCTCGCCAACGAGCTCAGTGAAGGTGTTTTTTGGATCTTCGACATCCCGAAGCCTAGAAGATTTTTCACGGATCAAGCTCGTTACGAAAAACGATCTAGCACCGCGAAGGGGCTACTGTTGGGGGTATGCTTCGTAGCCGAAGATCCTTAAGAAATAAACACCTTCGGCAGATTCTCTCCAAAGCAGCGCCGAAGCTATCGACTATGAAGCTTCGGCACAGTGACATGTGTAACACCACAAAACCCATCAACTAAAAATAATAAAATTAGTAAAATATGGTAATAATAATTTTATTTTAAGTGTTTAGTTATTTATTTGCATTTTGATCATTTTCTTTGTATGCGCTTGATTGATTATCGGATGATTGTTATTAACTTCCTTTTAAAAAGAAATCCTAGTAATTAAAATAATAATTAAGTAATATAGTAATTATTAGTCTAAAAACTAGTATTTTATTTATAAATATTTTTGGTGAATTTTTATGATTTTCCGAGCTCTTTAAAAATACATCTCAGAATTAGAAAAAAAAACAAATCCTACACTAACCGGCCCACTAGGGGCCCAAGACACGAAACCCTAGCCTAACGCACACCGCGCGCGCGCCCCTGGGAATTTCCCAGCCGCCGCCGCCTGTGTCCCTCCCCTATCTCTCTTCTCTCTCTCCTCTATTCTCTCTCTCCCCACTCGCTTCTCTCTCTCCACTCGCCTCGCTCCAGCCCGCGCCGCCAGGGACGCCCGAGCGCCCCTGCTCTGCGCCGCTCGCACGCAAGCCGCGCGCCCCGCCCTGCGCAGGCCGGCCGAGTCGACCGAGCCGCGCCTCTGTCGCGCCATTCCGAGCGCCCGACGCCCACGCAGCCGAGCGGACGTCCGAGCGCCCGACGCCCACGCCGCGAGCCCGAGTGCGACACCTGTGACCCCGCGCGACAAGCCGTCCATTCGTCTCGCGTGTTATGGAGCTTTAATCCCTCCGTTTCTCCTCCTCCATTCCTCACACCATTGATGCCGAGAAGAAACTGCAATGCCATTGATGGCCATGAAGGACAACCAGCGCCCCATTGAAGCTCTCTCTGGCAGACCTTTCTTCTCCCCTCCTGCGCTCCATAAAAAGGCAGCAGAGACCCTCTCCTTTCTCCTGCCTACCCAAGCTCACTCCATCTCTCTAGCTCGCCAGTACACTGCTCGACGCCGTCGTTCGTTGTCGTTCGTCGCCGGAGCCCGTGGAGTTCACCGGAGTGTGCCGTTCGTCGCCGGAGTTCACCGGAGCCACGCATTCGCCGTCCGTAGTCGAGCCCCTGCTTTTCTCCACCCGGCCGAACCCCGTCGAACTCTCCCCGTCGCACGTGCGAACCCAAGGTTGATGACGACCCAAATTATTTTGTGTATTTTATAAAAGTACTTTTTGATTTGATTCATGAGTTGTATATTTTATTTGTTGTAATATGAACACGTGTGATTCGCAATTTATGTGTATATGCGTTATAAAATTGTTTGGTAGATTCATGCGATTATTGGTACTGTGATAATTCATCGATGCGTTGATTTTTGGATTAGAAAGAGATGACAAAATTTAGTAGTCACACGTTGGTGATAAAAACAATAGATAGGAATTATTGTAGGTAGATTTGGTCGCAATAAACTTAGAAACTATTTGGAGAATTATAGGTGCAATTTTAATGGATTTAGAAAATGGTATAGAACTCATGTCATATGAATAATATAGGAATTCTAGATGATTTAGTTAACTATTTTATTAACATTTTCTTTTTATAAAGAAAGGAGAAAATATCATTAGTGGGATGGAAAATAGATTTTTGCTAGTCAAATAAACATGTTCATAAATTTAGCACTAAAATTGTTAGAGTACTAGTTTATGTCAAAATAACCTCGCTTATGTTGGAAAATGTCCAATTAGCAGTTTATAAGGATTTTTAGAATGTTAAATTCATTTTTGCTATACTAAATTTGAGTTAGAAATAATAAAAGGTATTAATTTATTTATTACTATTAAAAGACGATAATTGTCATTAATTTCATTGATGATGTTAAAATAAATTAATACTAGTTAAAACTGTATTTATTGCACCCACTCATAAATTCACCATTAGGACTCACAATAATAGCTATAATTAAATTAATAAGTATTTACGCGATTAGTACGTAATTTATGATGTGATTAGTGCGATGTGTGTTTAATAATGTATTGGTGTATGTTTATGTAATGGTGCATGTTTATTTATTTGTGTATGTTTTATTTTTGTATGTGCGCTATGCGACTCTATTAGAAGCCGACTGTGCGGTAGACGAACCGAACTCGTTCGAGGACAATCCGCAGGACTCGCTTGAGCAAGGCAAGTGGATTCTCCCTCTGCATATTCTGTTTGTACCTACTCATTGCATATAATAATGTTTACTTTTTGATATGTTGCATAATTTGATGGGTTTACCTAATTAAGGATTTTCTAGATTTACTACCTGTATTCCTTGTTTAACCTGGGAAAATTATTAAGCTGTGCAAAATTTGTGCCACCGCTCAACTTGATGATTTCTTAATGTCACTCATTAATTGGTTTTAATGTTCCAAAGATTTAATTGGCAATTATGACATTAACCCGATGGTTAAGATAACATTATTTCAAATTAATTGGAACATGGAGTGACCACCCAGGATAACAGTGCAACCACGAGTGCTATCATGGAGGGCTTTGGTAATTAGCTCTATATGCTTAGTGCCTAGCAACCTTACCTGAAATACAGGCAAGAGGGGGAGCGGTAGGTGCTGGCAGCCCATGTTAACATGGGGACGTATTCTTGGCTAAGGTACCTCACCCAGGGGGCCACCACCATCGTCTTTAGAAACCTTAGCGGGTTGCTTCGTATTAAGTGTGTTTTGTAAAAGCCTCATAATGGATCCCTAGCCATTCACCTCGGCAGTGTCTAAGGGTCCGATCAACCCGGGCTAGATGGGATACATGGCTTGTGGGTAAAGTTGTACCACCTCTACAGAGTGTAAAACTGATATATCAGCCGTGCTCCCGGTTATGAGCGACCTGGACTCCTCACATGATAATTGAACTTGAAGATGGAATTAAATTGAGATCCGATGATCTGCCAATAATTTGCTTAAGTGGTTTTACTTAAGTGTTTTTGTTATATTCATATTCCTTTGTTTAAATGGGATATTGTTAATAAAATGTTGACCAACTAAAATGCTTACTGCTCAACCTTAGCCTCACCTTGTTATACCTGCATTAGTTTTCCCCCACTTGCTGAGCCCCGACCATAAGTGAGCTCACCCTTGCTTAATTTTGATCAGAGGGTGATGCTGGAGACTTTGATGGAGATTTTATCGACGACGATGATTTCTAAGTCTAACGATGCGCCGGTCATCTTCCTGTGGGAGATTGCCCAGTTGTTTATTTCCGCCTTACTTTGATGTGATACTTGTTAAAGATACAATGTTTCAGATGATGTAATAAAGTATTATACTCTCTTTACGCCTTTATTGCATTGTCTTTTGATATACTACACTTGTGACGTCAACATATGTGTGGAAATGGATCCTGGCACACATATGCTATGTGCTCGGTTCTACCCCCTGGAACCGGGTGTGACAACATGTCTCAAGACGAAGGGGTGAACCGACTTAAAGATGAAATGACTCAAAGACCCATGATATTCTGTGTCATTATTGTAGTTCATTGTAAAGGGCAAAAATGTAATTATACACAGGCTGCGCCTTGTGCCTATAAATAGGTGAACAGTACCCCTGTACTGTTCACGCGTTCCTGTAATCACGCATTGGGCATTTGCTTTTGCTTCACGCTGGTATTTTTACTTTCCTTCAAGTTGAAGGTACATTTGTAATTTGTCATTATTTTTATAATGAAATAGAAATGAAATAATAATAATAATCATGTGTTTAAATTATTATTCATATTTTATATGAATCCTTCTTCATTATTTGATTGCTTATGAAGGTATGACCTTCATAACCTTCGTCCGGAGTCCATTATATCCTAAGGGAAATAATGCTTCGAAGGACGAAGGACTATAACATTTAACAATTTCTGTGTTGCCTTGTTCTTAATTCGTAGCAGTTAAGAACAAGTCCCCAACAGGTGGAGTAAACGGAAAGCACCAAAGGTCGCTTCGCACGCGGGGCACTCGCGGGGACGATCCTCCCACCACCACCAAACTACAAGAAGCGCAGATCTAGCGTTAGGAGGCAGCTGCACGACAAAGCAAAAACAAGACCGGTTGCTTATCCGATGGCATGGCCCACCTCACAATTCTAGTCTGTGGATGATCTGCTATTCCATCTACCAACCCGCGGATTCCACCACTTAGTCTACTTCAATAAGACCAGTCTACTTCAATAAGACCAAACCATCTACCATTCCATGAAACCATAATACTAGTCTGAAATAAGAGTTCATACTTAGGTTATATAAGAGTAAGAATATCAAGTTCTAAACATAAGCACATATATCTTTGTGTTATCACCTTTCTAGATTCAGATGGCACCTTTTGAGCGAATGATTTACTTATAGGAACTGAACCATTAAAGATAGCACAACCACCTAAAGTTTTTGGGTAGAGTAGAACACTCGCTTTGGCTAGAGCACCTATAAAAATGGGGATACAAGTTGTATTAGTATCATCTTATGACCTTGAATACTAAATGCAGATTAAGCTTAGTGATTTACCTCCTTGGCTCATCCCACAAACCAATATGTCTGTCGGACTCGTTTCTGCGGCTACTTCTTTGTCTAGCAATTCATGCACATACTCAATAGCTTTAAGGACTTCTTTCTCATCTCTAATAGTTTTCTACAAGAGAAGAGACCATAATAGTGGAATAAATCATTCAAACTGTATGTGTTAGTAGTATCGAAAGAAAGTAGTTAGTTGTACATAATGTAGAAGGAAATTGTTCCTCGTGGTCTATATAACAATAGTTTAACAGTGATAGGACATTGGTACTATCAAGCTACCCTCTCTGATCAGCAATTGAAGGTCATTATAGTTCTCAGTAAGCCATAGGACTGAGTTTGGAAAAGCGTGGTTTATAACGCACGACAATGATACAAAACCTACACATGAAAATAAGAACTTCTATGAAAGAGGAATGCCAGATTGTGCTTATATTACTCTATTGTTTTTTATGTTTAATCACTTGTTTTTTCATACTCCTTTAAAATTAGCTTCCAAATAGCATTATCCTTTCATGCCAAGTACTAGCACAATCAAATACATGAAGCACTGATCGATTTTTTGAAGCATAAGCAAATGTGTACTTCTAGGCTATGGTCTTGAGCAAAGCAAACACCATCTTTTAAAGAAAGAGTAATACAATTTCCATTAGAGTGGAGCAGGGTACTGTGAACTGACAAAATTACCTTTTAAACGAAAGCACAATCAAAGACAGTACATACCTGTTGTATGTCGTACCATCAGTATAACGATGAGGATTCCCTGCCACCCTCCACACTGCCAACAGCAGGCGAGGGCTCCTCAGGGCATCTTGTCTGTCCATCATCTTCCTCCTCCTCGAAGATCACCTCATCAACCCTCTCAGATGACATTGCCACGTCATCGAATACACAGCCTAGCGTCGGTCGCTGGCTGTTGGGCTCCTCCACCTAGATCGGGGTAAAGGATGCCGGAGTACTCGAGCAGGGTGGTGAGTGGCGCCTAGATGAAGCTCAACACAGATGCATGCCGTACCTGCCTCCTGGATAGTGTGGGTGGGGCTGTTGCGATGGGGCGCGAGAGAGATGGGGCTTCGAAGGCAGGGCCGTATCCATCAGTGTCGAGCAGGACGGTGCATGTACGTTTGGAGGGGAGCTTCTAGAGGAGGTCGAGCCTGTCACGGCGGTGGCGCATCAGGGGTGAGGGGGAGGACGAGGACGGAGGGGATGACATCGAGCGGCGCAGAGGCCGCACGCAACGAGGCAGAGGCAGTGGAGGGGCCCGTGCTTGTCGCCATCGTCGTTGCGGTAGCGGTGGCAGAACAGAAGGAGGCGGAGGCGGCAAGTTTCCAAGGGTTTGGGTTGGGGGGACCACGAGGCCGAATCTGGTTAGGGTTCAGGTGAGGACTGCAATTTAGATGTTGAGTTTCGTTTTTTGAGTCCAAATATCTGAGGCTCTCTCCAGCCGATCTCCTATCTCATCCTCTTTTTCAAACTTCACTCTACAAACAGTGTCAAACAATATTATCTACAGTCCCGCGTCCCCTATTTTACACTACCCACTGGAGATAGTTTGAAGTCACCAAGTTTTTAAAGTTTGCCAATGTAAATGTAAAAGTACTAATATATTCAGCATAGGATAGGTATAGCTTACTAAACTCCTTGATGCGTAAATGATAGGAATTAAAGCAAAATATATGTTGTGTGACATTAATGATCGAATCGCATGTGGGTCTATTTTACCATCTGTACATAGATAAGTTTTACATTTTATATATATCATGAAACTAAGCTGAATTTACTATTTAGTAAGTTTTTTCACAACACGTCTTTCTGAAATATGATACGAAGATGGTTTCATATTTTTAGAAGTGTCTAGTATACTCACTAACATTTAAAACAATCCATATAGTCTAGACAACTAATAATATCTTTATTTGAGATGGTTTCATATACATAAGTGTCTAATATACTAACCAAAATCTAAGACAATTCTCGCAATCTTAATGACTCAAAAGGTATATTCATTTGAGACGGTTTTCAAAAACAAACCGTCTTAAATCAATAAGAGACATTTCTTATTAACTATCTCAAAACACTTATTTATTAAAGACGGATCTCCAATAAATTGTCTTATCTTTCTCATCACCATATGATAAAAGGTGCTTCTATAAAATACACTGATATATGTCTTAAAATGTGCGTCTTAAATAAGCATATCTCTAGTAGTGTGAAAGAGCAATCAAGTGAAGAGGACTTGCTCTCTTATTCTCTCTACTCGAACTTGGCTTAGTTTGCACTAACTCTCATTTCTAGACCAAGTTTGTGTTTTTAGTGTTAATATTGCAGGATCACTAATAAACCCCCTCTAGGTGCTTGTTGGGGGTCTTCTTTCTCGTCGAAGGTCCCAAGGCAAAAACACCTTCGGCAGAATACTGCAAAAGTATATGCGACATGAAGGTACAGCCCAAAGATGATGTGAACAGAAGTCGAAGCTATGACTGAAGGAGCTTCGGCTTAGTATTATGATGAAGGCGAAGGACGATACCGACTTAAGGAGGAAAGGACTATCTAGTCCTTAATAGTTCATATTATTATTACAATTAGTTATCAGGGACATAAATGTAATTTTGTCCGGGTTGCATCCCATGCCTATAAATAGATGAACAGTACCCTCGTACTGTTCACGCTGGATTGTAATCTTTCTCGTGTCATCTTTGTATCGCCACCTTCTAGTGAACCTAAGGTACAATTGTATTATGAACATCGTTAATGTTAATTCTAATATGTGAATATGAATATAAATAAATTGTGAGAATCTGACCATCATCTTTCATTCTTTAATGTTTTTCACATCCTTATTCATATTTATATTCATATTCGTATTCATGCACTGAGATGATGAAGGTACGTACTTCATGACCTTCGTCTGGATATCATTATGTCTGAAAGAAAATAATGCTACGAAGGACGAAGGTCTTTAACCATTAACAATTTTGTTCCGTGTTCTTGATTAATAGCATTTGAGAACAAGGACCAACATTGGTGCCCATCGTGGGTGAACTCACTTCCACAATTGCAATGATGGCTTCGCAAATCAACCAAGCTGTAGCACCTTCGGCCATGAAGCTGGTGCTCCCAATCACAGGCGGCTCAAGTTCTGAACCAGTCAACAAGAAGCAGAAGAAAGAAGCGCAGAGAAGGGTACAACATGTTGGAGTGCAAGGACCCTTCATCAAATCCAAGTGGTCTCATATTCCAATTACCTTCTCTGAGGAAGACCTTCAGCTTAAGGATTACTCTCACAACGATGCAATGGTAATATCTTGTGTTATCAAGGGATTTCTGGTCCACAATGTCTTAGTAGACACATGCAGTGCAGCGGATATCATCTTTGCAAAGGCTTTCAGGCAAATGCAAGAGCCAGAGGATAAGATACATGATGCAACACACCCTCTTTATGGCTTTGGAGGAAGACAGATTGTGGCACTTGGCAAGATAACAATGCCAGTTACCTTCGGCTATGTTCATAACATAAGAACGGAACAGGTTGTTTTTGACATTGTTGATATGGAGTATCCATACAATACAATCATTGGTTGAGGGACGCTTAATGCCTTCGAAGCAATATTTCATCCAGCATATCTTTGCATGAAGATACCTTCGGAACAATGGCCCATTGTTGTACACGGGAGTCAAGAAGCTGCTAGGAGAGCTGAAGGGAGCTAGACGGATTCGAAAGCTATTCATAATATAGATGAAGCCGAAGCTTATCAGCATTATAAGCATAAAAGAGAGAAGACTGCTTCAGCAGATCAACCGAAGCCTATGCTTTTGTGTGAGGACATAGTAGAACAAAACGTGTTGCTGGGATCCTAGCTGTCTGATGAACATGAAAAAACTTTATTAAGATTCTTGTTAAACAACAAAGATGTTTTTGCTTCGATAACCAATGATCTCTGTGGTGCCAATAGAGATGTTATCGAGCACTCACTCAATGTGGACCCATTTTTCAGACCGAGAAAGCAGAGCCTTCGGAAAATGTCCGATGATAAAGCTGAAGGTGCACGAAATGAAGTGAAGAGACTTTTAAGTGCCGGTGTCATCAGAGAAGTAACATACCAAGAGTGGCTGGCCAACACTGTCATGATAAAGAAAGCTAATGGAAAATGGAGAATGTGTATTGACTTCACGGATCTCAACAAGGCATGTCCGAAGGATGAATTTCCACTACCAAGAATAGATTCCCTTGTGGATGCAGCAGCTTCTTCAGAACTCATGAGTTTACTGGACTGCTACTCGGGTTATCATCAAATATGGATGAAGAAGGAAGATGAGCCAAAAACAAGCTTCATAACTCCTAGTGGTACCTATTGTTACCTTTGGATGCCCGAGGGGCTCAAGAATGCTGGAGGAAGCTTCAGCAGAATGACCACCAAGGTTCTTCACTCCTAAATTGGTAGGAATGTGCTGACTTATGTCGATGATATCATAGTAAAGAGCACAAAGCAAGAAAACCATGTTGCTGATTTGCAAGAAAGATTTGCCAATTTCAGACAAGCTGGTCTCAAACTAAATCAAGAAAAATGTGTCTTCGGAGTGAAGAAGGGCAAGTTTCTTGGTTGCCTAGTATCAACAAAAGGCATCGAAGCTATCCTTCGGATGGAGCCACCAAATTCAAAAAAGGGGGCTCAATGGTTAGCAGGAAGGCTGGCATAGTTAAACAGATTCATTTTCAAGATCAGCAGAGAGGAATTTACCTTTCTTTGAAATACTGAAATCAGCCAAAGTCTTCCAATGGGGTCCAGCTCAGCAGAGAGCCTTCGAAGAGCTGAAGCAGTATTTGATAGATCTAACAACTCTAACCCCACCTTCATCAGGAGCTCTGTTGCTTATATATGTGGCTGCTTCCCATGTTGCAGTTAGTCCAGCACTTGTACAATAGAAACAAGAGGGCCAGGTAAAAAAGCAAGTACCGGTATACTTCGTTTCCGAAGTACTCAGTCCTTCAAAGAAAAATTACACAGAGTTGGAAAAGGTACTATATGCTGTATTGATGGCCTCCAGAAAGCTTCAGCATTACTTCAAGCATATCACATAATAGTGCCTTCATAGCAACCCCTGAAGGACATAATGGGGAACAGAGAAGCTACAGGAAGGATCGGGAAATGGGTCGCAGAACTTAATGAATTCACCATTGATTACGTGCACAGATTCTCAATACAATCTCAAGCGTTAGCAGACTTCATTGCTGATTGGATGCTAGGGGATCAGAATGAAGAAGCAACAAAAGATGCCGAAGCTTGGACGATATTTTTTGATGGATCTTGGGGGACCATCGGCGCAGGGGCAGCTGCTGTTCTAGTTGCACCTTCAAAAGTCAGAACATGTTATGCAATAAAGTTAGACTCCAGCTGTACAAATAACATTGTCGAGTACGAAGCTCTTCTTTTAGGGCTTGGGAAGCTAAAGGCAATGGGAATAACAAGGGAAATCCTCAAAACTGATCCGCAAGTTATCTCGGGCCATGTGGATAAAAGCAGTAAGGCAATAGACCCGAAGCTTGAAAAGTATTTGGATGCAGTCCGAAGGTTGGAAGCTTCTTTTGAAGATTTTTCTATAAAAAATATCCCAAGGGGAGAGAATGAGCATGCAGATTTATTAGCTAAATCAGTGGCACAGGGGCTCCCTTTGCGTCCGGAAGTATTTTTTGAAACAATAAAAGCACCTTCAGTCGAACTCATGGAAAGAGCAGTGCTCACAATTTCACCTGTACATAGTGAAGATTGTAGGACCGAAATAGTATCCTTTCTCCAGGGCAACTGTTTTTCAGATGACGAAGCTTATAACAAGAGAATGGAAGCAAGGACAAGACCTTATGTAATAATAGAAGGGGAGTTATACAAGCATGGAGTTTGCTCCCCGTTGCTCAAATGCTTGTCTAGAGCTGAAGGACAAGAATTAATGAAGGAGATACATGCAAGCTTATGTGGAGCCCACATTGGGTCAAGACCTCTACTATGAAAAGTTTTTAGACAAGGTTTTTACTGGCCGAAGGCAGCTTCGGATGCGGTAGATCTAGTTCAGAAATGTGAAAATTGCTAAAGATGTGCCAGAGACCAGAAACAACCTTCGTCTTTAACCCAACTAATACAACCAACATGGCCATTGCAAAGATGGGGGTTGCATTTGTTAGGGCCATTACCACCAGCGCAAGGCAACCTAAAATATGTTGTGGTGGTAGTGGAATACTTTTCTAAGTGAATTGAAGCAAAGCCTTTGGCTATAATAACATCGGCAACAGTGCAAAAATTCTTCTGGCAGAACATAATTTGTTGCTTCGGCGTACCGAAGCTATCATCGTTGATAACGGAACTCAATTCGACGCTGAAACTTTCAAAACTTTTTGTAGCCAAATTGGCACAAAAATACACTTTGCATCAGTGAGGTACCTGGAGTCAAATGGATTGGTAGAAAAGGCAAATGGAATCATAATAACAGGAATAATGAAGTCAATCTTCAATCAGCCGAAAGGGAAGTGGCCAGACGAATGAATAAAAGTGGTTTGGAGCCACAATACCACTTCATCAAGGTCAACAGGGTTTACTCCATTCAAGCTTCTATTCGGTGACGAAGCAATAACACCGGAAGAAGCAAGAATGGGTTCAATAAGAACCTTAGCTTCAACGGAGGATGAAGCCGATTGCCAAGTAACAAAAGACACAATAGAAGGGACCAGACTTCAAGCCATAGAGCACATCAATAAATACCAGGCCGAAACAATAAAATGGCATGACAGAAAAGTTCAATTGAAAAATATCAAGTCAGGTCATTTGGTGCTTCGACAGATAGCTAACCCTGATACGGTGGGGAAGCTTCAGCTAAAATGGGAAGGCCCTTGTTTGGTAGTATCTTCGTCAAGACCTGGTTCTTACAGACTAAAGGACATGGACGACAAAGACATACCTAGGTCTTCGAATGCGGATGAGCTTCGGCGATATTATGTGTAATTGATGTAACTTTCTTATATTTTTCCTATGGCACCCTTTTCCTTTCAGGAGGAGAGAAAGGTTTTTAATGGGGCCGTAGGTTGTAATTTTCTTTTTTTATCCCTATGTAATACAAGGGCCAAATTCCCCTAAGCATGAAACATGTAACATCAGAATCTGCACCATCGAGTGCAAAAAGAACAGAGAGAAGCTCAAAAGTCATCCCTAAGGGGATGCAGAGCCAAAGTATCACCTGGAGGGTGACGAAGCTACAAAAGTCGTTCCTAAGGGAGCGCAGAGTAAGTTCCAAAGCTCAAAAGTTGTTCCTAAGGGAGCGCAGAGTAAGTTCTGAAGCTCAAAAGTCGTTCCTATGGGAATGCAAAGCCAAAATGCCACCGAAATAGAAGGTGAAGAAGCTCAAAAGTCGTTCCTAATGGGATGCAGAGCTTAAATGCCACCGAAATAGAAGGTGAAGAGACTCAAAAGTCGTTCCTAAGGGGATGCAGAGTGTGGGTGTGGATTCGTGTGTGTTCGGGTCATACATTTGCATATTCCATCACATCATTCTTTGCATTCATACAAACATTCATTAGACATTCGTAGGATCATCATTATCATGACATGAAGCACATGCGTTAACAGGAAAGAAAAAAGATGCCTATCTTTGGTGACAAAATGCTTCGTTGAATACGAAGATGCTTCGATGTGAACGAAAAGAATGGAAGGTGTTTTTTGCCTTCGACTCAAAAATTGTAAGTGTGGGTTTCGTCCACAGCAAATCAATTCACACATGGACGACGAGGTAAAATTATATTACAAGGTATGGACAAATATGTACAATGTTGTGTTCAACTCTCAATTACAATCTCTCGCCAAATAATGCAAAGAGATCCCAAGTTTTCTACAGGTGATTACAAAAAGAAACTCTAAGAGTCTTCAGCCCTTCGGAATTTAGCCCTTCGGAACAATCTTTGGCTCAGCGACCTTCGGCGCCACCATCCTGCAAACAGATGATGATATAAGGTAATCACAAATATAATAAAGAAAAACCAAGGTAAAAGACACATGAAAGTTTCATACTGAGTTGAGTAGTTTCCGAGCTTCGTCTCCGGCTAGCTCGCGCCCGCCCTTAGCCCAAATCTGAGTGATAAATCTGTTTCCAATGCTACGGGCTTCACCGGGAATATCAACCAAGTCTGATGATGAGAGGCTGAAGGTTGGCTTGTTCACTGTTTTGGCATGAGTACATCCGGCCTTTAAAAATGCAGCAGCTATGCCACAGAAGCTAACAGAGCACAGAAATCCCCGTGCCCAGTTATAACTTTATTGAGTGCTTCAACTTCATTTTCAATGTGCTCGAAAGCTTTGGGGATGTCTTCAGCCGAAGGAGCAATTTCTTCAGAACTAGCCCCAACCGAGTTGAATATTCCTTTTAGTCGGCCTACACAACGGGTGGCGAAATCCGTGCACTTATTCCGAAGGTCTTTCAGTGACTCCTGTAGCTTCGTATTTTTCTTAGCTTCGGCTTCAGCTTTTACTTGTAGTTCTTTTGTTTCCTGCTCGAAGCGCTCTAATTCTTTCTTTAAAGTTGTTTCAGCATGGTCAAGTTCCTCGCTTAATTTAGTATTTTGAGATTGAACATCCGCGAAGGAACCTTCGGCTGCTGGCATCAGAAAATCTTTCTCCTCTAGAGAAGCTTCGGGATCCTTTATTTTATTCTCTAAGCCTTCAATTATAATCTCGTTTTCTTATCTTCGTTATCTTGCTGTATTTTCAAAGCTTTGCTCAGCAGCATGCTCTGCAACAACAAGTTATAGTTAGAACATTTAATTCACCGCGAAGATGATAATAATAACAATCTAGTCAAAGGCCTCACCTTGAAGTTGGAATAAAATAAGCTAACGACAAGATGTTGCCGTCGGTAGCAGCTGATATCAGCCTCTAGCTTTGGAAAGCCAACATTCTTGGATAGAGTGTCGACTATCTTTGCCCCGGCGAGCAAATTCCCGCAACTCTGACTTGTCCTCTTCAGACAATTCTTGGCCGCCCAGGTGTCGAAGATCGAAGTATTTTTCGCCCGAAGGACTAGTGTCAATTTCCTTTTCTTTGCTTGGTGCTGCGGCCATTTCTTCCTCTATAGCCACATCTTTAACCACATCTGATATGAGCCTATCAATATCTGACATTGTTGTTTTGGCTTCACCAGTGTTTTTGACTTCGGCAGCAGCATCAGCTTCTGCATTCGCAGCAGTCACTATTTTAGTCGGGAGGCTAAAGGCAATGTTCGCTCGATGGCTTACATCACGTTAACTATTCGTCGTTTCTTTTGCCCTTCAACCTTCTCTTTTGCAGCTGAAGGTTCTTCTTTCTTCTGTAAAAATTGTGTCAGTTCTGGTCCCAGAGGACTTAGCAGCTTGAGGTGAAGGGAATCAGTCATTACCTTTAAAATTTCTGCTACTTCGGCAGCAGAGGGCGTTGAAGGAGCTTCTTCTCCGGTCTCATCTACCTTCGGCTCAGTAGTGGGCATCATGTCAAGCTTTCGCTTTTTATAGATTGTCGCTTTTGGCCTAGGAGCTGTCTTTGTTTTCTTTAAAATTTTCTCATCTTCCTTTATTAGCCGAGCAGCTCGCCTACTCAGGTTGCTGACGATCCTTTTCCTTTTCACCCCTTCGGCCCCTTTGTCAAGCCTTTCGTAGTCTGGGTATTCGAAGTTTAACACGTCCATCACCCGATTCAGCCTTCGTTTTGGCTGGGTGCCGAAGGCAACAGTCATCAGTTGGTCCTCTTTCTTGGTGTAGTTGCTAAGAATTTCATTGCACATTATCACGATCATTTCTAGCCACTCTTGGCATGGCTTCTTGAATTATTTCTCAAATTTAAATCGGTAAGGGAGCCGAACAAGTTCATACTTTTTGCCCCCTCCTTCTTCTTAGGCATTCCCCAGCCACTAGAGGTCGGAAATATTCTATTTGCCAAATACTCTTGCACTAGATCTCTAGTGCTGATTTCGGCTGCTACCACTCTGAATTCTACTTCAACTACTTGGCATGGGGAGCCAAGCTGCATGTGGCACAAAGGCCTTGTCATCCCAAAGCTCAATTTCAATGGACTCATGACCATAGTCATTAGCTTTTCCCTTCTCTTCTCATCTGCCTTACTGTAAAACCATTCGCTTGTCCAACCGGTCAGGCACTTGGTATGATAGCCGAGAACCAGGGCCTTCGTATCCTTCCAATACGCAAAGTTGTAACAACTGAAGTTCTTATGAAGACCATCTGCTTTGGCCTTCATTTGGTAGTGCAGCTCGTGTACCCGGCAGAAAGCTTCGGCATTAAGACTCATACCCTGGCTTCGAAGAGCCCATATGTAGACACTAAGTCTAACGATTGAATTAGGTGTCAACTGATGAAAGTATATCTTAAAATTTTTCAAAACTTCTCCAATCATCCCATATAGGGGGAAACGAAGTCCTGCCCTGAAGAAGCATACAACTTCATCATCTTTTGGTTCCGGAACCACTTCCTCCCCAGCGAAGCGAACAAGTTTGCTCTCATCTTCTCCAAAATAACCCAGCTTCTTCATCATAATCATATCAAAATATTGTAGTCTTCCTTAGCTTCGTCATTGCTCCCATCTTCAGCTGCAATCTACTCAACTTCGGCAGCTTCATCTTCGTGAACAGCTTTTTCCGTTACCACTAGACCTCATCGCCTCATCATTTCTGATATTGGCACTGTCTCTGTTGTCTCAACATCATCTCCCTCGCGGGACACGCTAGCGGTGGATCTCACTCGAGCCATCTCAAGTTTCGTGGTTCCTTAAGCCGAAGCTGATCTCAAGCGACGAAGTGTTTGCTCGAAAATGCAATACAGAAAGCTTCGACTATGGTTAAAATTTTTAACAGCGCAACAGTGCGATGGCAATGAATGTTGTGGTAACTCCTCACCAACCTGTCTGTTTATATAGTGCTGCAGGGGGAGAAGGCGAACCACCATACCGCTCGCACTGGCTGAGCGGTGGACCGTCCGGCGTACATAATATTATAATCGTTGCTCGGCAACGAACTCAGGGAAGGTGTTTTTTGGACCTTCGGCATTCCGAATCCTTCATGTCTTTCGCGGATCGAGCTCGTTATGAAAAACGATATAGCACCACGAAGGGCTACTGTTGGGGGTCTTCTTTCTTGCTAAAGGTCCCCAAGGCAAAAACACCTTTGGCAGAATACTGTAAAAATATACGCAACATGAAGGTACAGCCCGAAGATGATGCGAACAGAAGCCGAAGCTATAACTGAAGGAGCTTCGGCTTAGTATTATGATGAAGGCGAAGGACGATACCGACTTAAGGAGGAAAAGACTATCTAGTCCTTAATAGTTCGTATTATGATTACAATTAGTTATCAGGGACATAAATGTAATTTTGTCTAGGTTGCATCCCATGCCTATAAATAGATGAACAGTACCCCCGTACTGTTCACGATGGATTGTAATCTCTCTCGCGTCATCTTTGTATCCCCACCTCCTGGCAAACCGAAGGTATAATTGTATTATGAACATCATTAATGTTAATTCTAATATGTGAATATGAATATAAATAAATTGTGAGAATCTGTCCATCATCTTTCATTCTCTAATGTTTTTTCACATCCTTATTCATATTTATATTCATATTCATATTCATGCACTGAGATGATGAAGGTACGTCCTTCATGACCTTCGTCTGGATATCATTATGTCTGAAAGGAAATAATGCTACGAAGGACGAAGGTCTTTAACCATTAACAATTGTGTTGCCTTGTTCTTGATTAATATCATTTGAGAACAAGGACCAACAGTGCTCTCATGACCCCTAAATGAAACAAAAAGAGGCATATGTCTATCTTATTTCATTTGTTATATCATATTGAAATCTCCAAGGAAGCCATGACATAACACAACTCAAAAATAGTTTCCTGATGAAGAACATGTGAAAGAAGAACCGAGTACACCACATGAACATGACAAACCATCCTCTTTGAAACCAATTCCTAGGATGTTGGTTAAAAGATTACCCCGAAGAATAAGAGGGCTCAACCACTCAACATTGATGACATTTTAGAAGAATGGGTCCTTATGTCTAAAACTTTGGTTTAGTGGCTTGATGTATCAAACTAGTTGCATGAACTTTTATTGTAGCCATCTAATGTAAGGTACTTAATGTATGTGACAATTTTGTATGAACCTTCATGGATGAGACACTTATGCATTACATGCTGTGATACTTGATGTATCAGACCTTATCATAGCTGTAAGCATAACATCACAACACATCTTTATTTACATGGTGTCATAGCTATAACAACATAACACATCTTTATTTCATACCAACAAAACACGGACCAGTAAGACCAAACCATAGCAGTTTTATTTCATAGAAGGTTCAACAGATACATCAAGGCATACAAACATGACATACACACTGGTCAAGGAACAACACATACAGTCTGGACACACATATCTTAGATAGAAATAACTAACAGATAAACTCATAGAAACCCTAAATAACAACTCTAAGACAACATGATACAAAACAACAACTCAACAATCAAGCAGCTGGTCCACGATTCATGCAGTGATCCTCGATCTCTTCCAGTTTAACACGTGGTCATCCTCTCAATCGACATAATCTTCTTCATCAACCTCTAGGTAGAAGTTGTGTGGATTGAACTCCATAATCTCCACAAAAATCAGATTGGGTCCTATGTAGATGTCGATGCACCTTAATTTTGTTTCATCAAGTGTCACATCGGGATTTAATGGATAAAGCCAGGTGCATCTCATATGTGCACCAAAGAAGAACATCACATATAATGACAAAGTGTATAGAGATAAATGTCATAAATATCATTATTACATAGCGGAAGTCTTACAAAAATAAAGGATAACAATAAAGCGAATTAAATATTATTCCTTGGCGCCATCAAGCTGACTGGGAGAAACCACCTAGATGATCTCGTACTCTTCGTTGTAGGGCTCCTCCTGGACCACCTATTCTTCTCCTGTGGGGGGTTTATATATCACAAGGGTGAGCTCACAAAAGATCATAGCTCAACAAGTTGTGGGGAATAATGTGCATAAACTCACCAAAGGTGGGAGTTCATGTGAAGTGTCAGGCTGATCCACAAATAAGAGTTAAAGCTAAGCATTGCTTTTAATAAGTTGGTCAAATTTTATTAGCTGTTACTAAATATAAGTAGATACCAAACCAGAGCAATAATAGATCAAAATTAATAATAAACTACAATGTGATGCAAATGACAAATTGAATTTAATTTCATAAATTAATCATGCGAGAGTCTTGAGATGCTCATGATAGCGAGCACAGCTAGTATACCAGTTTTACATTCTGCAGAGATTGTACCCTATACCCACAAGTCCCGTCTAGCCTAGGTTTGCAAGGCCATTAGATAGTGCCGAGGTGAATGGCTAGAGATCCACTACGAGGCCTTTACAAAGTTCCACTAGCTTCAGAAAACCCACTACAGTTTCTAGGAAGAGCAATGCAGGAATGCCCCGTCTGACCGCCATCGCAGCAAAATCAACCCGAGAACCTCCCTACACACCTACTCCCCTACTGCCCTTGCCCCTTTCGGGTAAGGCAATCCTTCACTAGCTTTCCTAGTTAGTCAGCCAAGGGCATTCCATTCCACCCTTGTGATGGCACGTGTTTCTCAAGTTAAGCTCCATGTTCCAATTAACATAATAGTCTTATCATGAACAGAAATAGAACAATAATTAAGAATGATCATGTGTAGTAGTTATCTCAACACCCAAAACCATATATAGCAATAGCAAAGACTACCCAAAAGTTTAGGGGTAAACAAGATGTAATGGTAACCAGACAAGGGTGGCCTATTGGCCCCATCAAAATTAAGCCTATGCATGATAAAATGGTTATATAGAACACTATTGGGTAAATAAAAGTGGTCAAGGGCACAACTTGCCTTCAATGAGCTCCTGCTCAGCAACTTCTACCTGTTGAACACCTGGATCCTTAATCACTTGCTTGTCTACTCGCCACAAAACAAACAAACATGGTACAAAGGATAAATTAGCATCACACCAAACATGAGTATAGAATACATAATAATAATCTACGCATTGTAACGAGATCATAGGAACAAGAATAACTAAATTTGGATTTATAGATTTCAAGTTATGATTTTCCGAAGGTTTTATGTGTTTGGTACGAAATTAATTAAGGAATCAATTCTAATATAGGTTTCATGCTAAAACAGAGGTACTAAGTGGTAAACAATATTAATACAAAATTATAGGAACTGGAATGGATTAAAAAGGAGTTAGAATGAATTTTCTAGGAATTAAACAAGTTTCTACAATTATTTTTACCTTTTCGTAATGTATTTATCTAGTTTTCCATTTCTGTGGGCTGCGCGCAACATTAACAGAAAGCAAAGGTGCTACTATGCAAAAGTCCTCAGACTCAGAACGCCTTGCGCTGGACTACAGGTTATTTCTAAACAGGGATGTGGTCTCTTTTGTAAAGTCTCACGGCCGAAGGGGTATCCGTTGTCCAGGCCAACCCGATCTGAAATCAAGGGATCATATTAGATCCCGATCGCCCCGTGAATCGTTAAGGCCTTGTTCGGTTACATGGGATATAATCCCATCATGGATTTAATCCGGGTATGGATTGGGTGAATCCATATCTCACACTCAATCCCATGGTGGGATTAAATCCATCAACAAATCCATGTGACTTTCAAAGCTAGTTATTCTTTTGATCCATGGATTCTAATGTAAACTTGTGCAATATCTCATGGATTTGTTCCATACCTAATGGGCTATGGATAGAATCCATGTCTTCCATAGTTTAAAAAATTCTCAAACCTTTAGGTTATATTCCATGATGGGTTTAACCGAATAAAAAAAATTAAGTAGTCATGGATTATTTTGGGGCATGGATTGAGGCATGGATTTAATTCTAATCCATGCTAATCCAGAGCGGGATTGGTGTAAACGAACAAAGCCTAAGTCAGACTGGTCACTGGATTAAGAATCAATAGTGCAGATCCTAAGTGAACCAGATCGACTGAGAACCGACCGATCGCCGATCGACGGCCCACGACTGATTACCGAAACATTACGGCTGGATAAGATCCTACACGTTCATCATAGAATCATTGGCTCAGATGTTGCCCAATCCGATTGAATCGATGCCGTTGGTAAGCGATCCAACGGTCTCGCCCCAGCCACGCCCATGTGTTCATGCCAGTGGCGGTGCGCCCATAAAACACGGCGGCGCTAGCGCCAGCCACAAGCCGATTTCCTAATCCCTGCCTAGAACACGAATCCGATGCTTCCAACACGAAGCCAGGACTGAGATGAGAGCGTGGATGGACTTGTTACCGAGAGCTGTGTAGCCACTTCTTCTCTCCCTAAGGTTATGCGGATCCACGGCGTGCAGGAACTCCGGTGTGTAATTGCGGCTTCTAGGTGACGAATCGCTCCGGGCGTGTGTGTGAGAGTCATTAAGGGGGTGCAATGACCAGCACCAGTCGTTCACCGAGGTCCGCCCGATGCAGTGCCCGTGAAGCGACGTCGGTGGCGATGCACACATTCTAGCCAATTGGCGGTGGGAGCTAAGCCTTGTGACCGAGTTGAGCCCGCGAGGTATACGAGGGGGAAGGAGAGGGTGCAACTTATGTCGAAGGAGAAGGTCGGCCAGGGTCCCTTAACGGCCACAGAGATTCACGGCACGCCCCCGCCACGTACGGTGAGGTCGTTGGGAGGGAGAGGACTGACAATACAGGCCCACTGGATAGAGGGATTGAGGGTAAGGTGGAGGGAACGGCTCATGCGTGGGGTCCCCAAAGTAGTGACTCGAGTGTATTGAGGCGCCAGGCCACTGGTCCCACACATCAGTGCAGCGTGGACGTGGACTCACGCGGTGAGGCTGGCGAGTTGGACCCTTATGTCGGTGCCAGCTACTGCTTGGGTCGAGCACGGGTGGGTTGGGCCGGCCAGTGGTAAGTCGGCCTAGTGCGAGGTTCCTGTCTTTTTTTTCTTTTTCCTCCTATTGTTTTCTCTCTCTTTATTTTAGATTTCAAAATTTAAACTTCAATTTGGTTGTGAGTTTCACATGCACAAACTCAATCCCAGTATAATAAGATTATATTTATTTATATAATTATGTTTCTTTATATACTATTTCCTTCCTCTTCCTCTTTTCATTGTCATTTTAAATTTCTAGATTTGGGGCACTAATTCATTTTATTATTGCCACTCTTATTAAATGCACAAATACACGAACTCCAGCATGATGCATATGTTGTTTAGTTGTCACTAGTCAAGTAATCACTTTAAATGTGGTTTTGCATGGGTTCTGATAAATAGAGGACACAAGATATGCTGAGACTGACTCAATCCTTATTATTTACAATTTTGGGTATTACAAATCCTATCCCCCTTAAAAAGAATCTCGACCTCGAGATTAGGAAGAATTAGGCAAGATATAGGGAAATTCTATTCGAAGCTCTTCTTCTCTCTCCCAAGTGGCCTCATCTTCACCGCAGTGGCTCCATTGCACTTTGCACATTTTTATGACCTTATTCCTTGTAAGCCGAGTCAGAGTGTTAATGATCTTGGTAGGATACACCGTTTAAGTCAGATCACCTTGAACAATGAGTTCTTCCATTGGTAACTGTTCCTTAGGGACACAGAGACACTTCTTGAGTTGAGACATGTGGAACACATCGTGTACATCAGACAGATGATCAGGTAGTTCAAGCTGGTAGGCCATCTCCCCAACTCGCCTAAAGATTCTGAAGGGTCCAATAAAGCGAGGGGATAGTTTGCCTTGAACTTTGAATCTTCTCATTCCACGAATCGGTGACACCTTTAGGTACACGTGATCACCCTCTTCGAATTCCAGTGGTCTTCTTCGATTATCAGCATAGCTCTTCTGCCGAGTTTGTGCTACCCTCAAGTTCTCCCAGATCATATGGACTTGTTCTTCTACCTCTTGAATAATTTCAGGCCCAAAGAACTGTCTTTCTCTAGTCTGATCCCAATACAGTGGAGTTCTACACTTTCTACCATATAAAGCTTCAAATGGTGACATTTTCAGACTGGCCTGGTAACTATTTGTCGGCGTTTCGACCCCGGGGGGTCCCTGGACCGACGAGTAAATTGTCGCCGCGTGCCCCAGCCCAGATGGGTCGGCACGAGACGGAGCGCGAAGGGGGGAAAAACCGGAGAGAGTCAGGCATAAAAGGGGAAACCCGCGGCCTTCGTGTTTGTCCCGCGCCCAGGTCGGGCGCGCTTGCAGTAGGGGGTTACAAGCGTCCGCGTGGGAGGGAGCGAGAGGCCTACACGCGCCGTCCCGTCCTCCCCGCGCGGCCAACCCTCTGTAAGAGGGCCCTGGACCTTCCTTTTATAGGCGTAAGGAGAGGGTCCAGGTGTACAATGGGAGATGTAGCAGTGTGCTAACATGTCTAGCAGAGAGGAGCTAGTGCCCTAAGTACATGCCGTCGTGGCAGCCGAAGAGGTTTTGGCACCCTGTTCATGAGATGTCGTGGCCGTCGGAGGAGCGCTGGAGCCTGGCGGAAGGACAGCTGTCGGGGCTGTCGAGTCCTTGCTGACGTCTCCTTGCTTCCGTAAGGGGGCTGAGAGCCGCCATCGTCATGGAGCACGCGGGGCGCCATCATTATTTGTTTTACCGGGGCGAGCCAGATGGGACGCCGGTCTTGTTCCCCGTAGCCAGAGGTAGCTAGGGGGTAGGGTAATGATGGCCCCTCCTGTGACGTGGTCGGTCCGAGCCCTGGGTCGGGTGAGGTCGAGTCTGTCTTCCGAGGTCGAGGTCGAGTCCGAGCCCCTGGGTCGGGCGAGGCGGAGACCGTCGGGTGAGGCCAGGGCCGAGTCCGAGCCCTGTGGTCGGGCGAGGCGGAGTTCGTCGTCTTCCGGGGCCGAGGCCGAGTCCGAGCCCTAGGGTCGGGCGAGGCGGAGTTCGTCGTCTTCCGGGGCCGAGACCGAGTCCGAGCCCTGGGGTCGGGCGAGGCGGAGTTCGTCGTCTTCCGGGGCCGAGGCTGAGTCCGAGCCCTAGGGTCGGGCGAGGCGGAGTTCGTCGTCTTCCGGGGCCGAGACCGAGTTCGAGCCCTGGGGTCGGGCGAGGCGGAGTTCGTCGTCTTCCGGGGCCGAGGCCGAGTCCGAGCCCTGGGGTCGGGCGAGGCTGAGTTCATCGTCTTCCGGGGCCGAGGCCGAGTCTGAGCCCTGGAGTCGGGCGAGGCGGAGTTCGTCGTCTTCCGGGGCTGAGGCCGAGTCCGGGCCCTGGGGTCGGGCGAGGCGGAGTTTCCTATGGCGCCCGAGACCGGACTTGGCTACTGTCGGCCTCACTCTGTCGAGTGGCACAGCAGTCGGAGCGGCACAGGCGGCGCTATCTTCTTGTCAGGTTGGTCAGTGGAGCGGCGAAGTGACTGCGGTCACTTCGGCTCTATCGACTGACAAGCGCGCGTCAGGATAAGGTGTCAGGCCATCCTTGCATTAAATGCTCCTGCGATACGATCGGTCGGCGTGGCGATTTGGCCAAGGTTGCTTCTTGGCAAAGGCTGGGCCTCGGGCGAGCCGAAGGTGTGTCCGTTGCTTGAGGGGGCCCTCGGGCGAGACGTAAATCCTCCGGGGTCGGCTGCCCTTGCCCGAGGCTGGGTTCGGGCGAGGCGAGATCGTGTCCCTTGAGTGGACCGAGCCTTGACTTAATCGCACCCATCAGGCCTTTGCAGCTTTGTGCTGATGGGGGTTACCAGATGAGATTAGGAGTCTTGGGGGTACCCCTAATTATGGTCCCCGACAGTAGCCCCCGAGCCTCGAAGGGAGTGTTAATACTCGCTTGGAGGCTTTTGTCGCACTTTTTTGCAAGGGGACCGGCCTTTCTCGGTTGCATTTTGTTCCGGTGGGTGCGCGCGAGCGCACCCGCCGGGTGTAGCCCCCGAGGCCTCGGAGGAGTGGTTTGACTCCTTCGAGGTCTTAATGCGTTTCGTGATGCTTCGGCTGGTCTGGTTGTTCCCTCATGCGAGCTGGTCGTAGCCCGGGTGCACGGTCGGGTTCCAAGTTCTCGGGCTGGTATGTTGACGCTGTCAACGGTTTGGCCGGAGCCGGGTTCGCGAGAGCAGCCCCCGAGCCTCCACACAGAGCGAGAGGATGGTCAAGGACAGGCTCGACTTTTTTACATACGCCCCTGCGTCGCCTTTCCGCAAGGAGGAGGGGGGAAAGCGCCATGTTGCCCTTGGAGGGTGCCGAACATGGTGTCTCCGGTGAGCTGCTAACGGGTAATCCGAGTGGACGCCCGTGCCCCATTTGTTAGGGGTCGGCTAGTGGCCCGGAGGCGCGCTCCAAAAGTACCTGCGGGTGATTTGTCGGACCCGGTCCCCTTTTGACGGGGTCCGAGGGCTCGATGCCTCCCTTTGATGGGACTCCATTACAAAATCGTTCCCATTGGTCTCGGAAATGTCCTAGGGTACCTCGGAAGCGTAGCCCGAGCCTTGGTTATGTATCGAACGTACCCAGGGTCATCCCTCGCTCTGCGTCTGAGGCGGCTGTGAACCCTTCGAGGGCCAGCCTACGAACCCCTGATCAGTAGTGGGCGCGGAGCCCGAGTGGCCTGAGGTGGCTGTTGAACCCTTCTGAGGGGCCGGCCTTCGAACCTCTGACTAGTAGTGGACGCGGAGCCCGGGCGCTCTGAGGCGGCTGTTGAACCCCTCCGAGGGGCCAGCCTTCGAACCTCTGATCAGTAGGGGGGCTCGGGGACCGTTTCCTTCGTGGAGAAGGATCCCTTTCGGGGTATCCCCTTTCCCGGTCCCTGTTGTAAGAGAGAGAAAGAGGAAGAGGAAAAGGATACGAAATCGAATGACATGGCACACCTTTTTTGACGCGGTCATTATGGCGGAGGTGAAGCGTCACCTGCTTCGCCCGCCAAAGGTGCCGCCCGTCCTGCCGCAGAGTTAATGCGACGGGACGAGTGGTTCGCGAGGCAGCCGTTGCGCGTGCGCGAGCCGTTCGAGGAACGAAACACGGACGTGGGAGAGGGTTCTCTCGCTGTCCCAGGAGGGGACATGAGCTTGGCTGACGACTTGACCGCTGCTTCCGCCCGCCTGCCACTGCCATTACTGCCGGCCCATTTCTGGCCGTATCGACCGTCGCGCCTTCTCCCGCGGCTGACTGGCTCACGACCGATGTGCCTAGTTGGCACTGTTGGGTCATGCGCAGGGTTGCCTCGAGTCACGGTACCGGTTCCGCAGTCGAGGAGGCACGGTAGTGGCGCGAGTGGCGGTGCAGTTTCTTGCACGTAGCAACCGGCGAACTGGTTGCATGACGTGTGGGCCTGGGCCCTCCATGCTGGACGCGTCGAAGTCGAAAGGGTGCGCCCCCTTGGTGCGGTCGCATGCCGCCTGCATGGCGGTCCACCCTTTCGCTCGCTGGTCTGGGCGAAAGTGGAGGAAATGCTCTTAACCGCTGGGCAGTTGCGCACACCGCGCGCGGCGGTTTGGCTTCTTCCGCCCTGGGCCAACATGCATGACGCGTGGGACCCAGCCCCCGTGTCGTAGGGGGAGGACCTTGGAGCGTGTTGGAGAAGACTCAGCCCGCGATGGCTGAGGACGCAAGTGGGGAGAGTTGCCTTTAAAAGGAGGGTGACCCCCTTGAAAAGCAACCATGTCCTTGCTCTCCCCTCTTGCGTCGCGTCTTTCCACCTTCCGAGCCCCCGGATGGGGATCACTCGCAGTCCTTCCGCCTTGTCGTTGGAGGAACGCAACTTCGTGGAAGTTGGTACCTTTCAGCCATCGTTCAGCTTTAAGGATTTTCATCAGGCAGCTCGGCCGCATCCCCTCGCTGGTGGTCACCCAAGACGGTGACCACCAGTTTGATGGTGGGGAGAAGCGAGCCGGGCTGCGATCTTGGTCCCGCCCTCAGCTTCAAGGATCTTCATCATCCTGGCTGGGGCGGAGGCCGGGCTGAGCCGGAACTCTACCTCCCGCGCGGGTTCGTGGGTCACCTTCTCCCTCAGCATTCAAGGGAGAGGGCGCTCACCGGCCTAGCGGGAGGGTCGGACTTCGACAACGTGGGGCTGGTCGGCGGCGAGCGTCGTCAGCTTCAGCGCGTTGGGCTCGCTGGCTCGGCTCTCGGCGCTCCCTCCCGCCGCAAGAGCGGTTGTCGCGCCGCGCGCACCGGAGGACTGCCCAAGACGTCGCGCGCTGCTAGGGCGGCGTTCGTGTTCTGGGTCTGTCCTGCCTTTGCCCCGGTACGACGCTTCTGCGTGGAGGTCGGTGCTCCGCTCGTCCGGGAGGATCCGAGTGGGGATCTGCCGGTGGGCGGATGGCTTCCGTCGTCGGCGCTGAGGTGGTGACGGCTGAAGAAGTCCTCGTCGCCGACGGGATCAGCGCCACCATCTGCGCTCCGGGCCTCCGGCTCTTTGGCTTTGATAGCTTGTCCTCGCCCCTCGAGCGGAGACATGGGCGAGGGCGTTGTTGCAGCGGCGTCCGCCCTTAGGCCATCGCCGCTGCAGTTTGGCCACCTGGGGTGGAGGTTGTTGTCGCTGCTACTGGAGCGGGCGGCGGCGAGCCACCTGGAGCCTTATCGCCCCGCGGGCCCTCCAATGTGGGGGGTTGTTCGTACCCGCGGAGGCGGAACCGGAGTTCCGTTTGTAATGGCACCTTGAGTGCCGGTATCTGTTCATTGTGGCTGTCGGGGCCTGAACATGTATGTGTTTTGGACACGGAGCCGTGTTTTTTTCCTCATTTCGAGCACTAGGACTCGCCTGTCGGCTAACTGAACCGCTTAACCAAGTGTGAGTTGCCTCGTGCGAAGGTGACGAGTGAGGTATCCGTATCCCGGAGGCGTAGGAGTCCCTCGGCTCGGTCGGCCTTGCCGCCCGAGGCTTCTCTTGCTTAGTTAAAGGAACCCTCGGCCGCTCTTCGATGAGCCAAAGCCAGAGGCAGCGGTGTCAGCATGGACAGAGGCAGAGTTGGCTCGAAAAGAAGACTTCGTCGGCCGGAGCCTGGTCGGGGCGTCCACTGGCGGGACCGATGCCGGAGTTGAGTTGCCGAGGCCATGAGCCGGGCTGATGTCCTCGGGGGACAGCTGGCTGAGGCTTCGGGGTGGCCTGCCGAGCTGTTTGCTCAGGCCGGATTCCTGGAGAAGACCCTGGCGGCGATGGCCCGGGCGTGGTGCTGATGTCATCCTTCGGAGTGGAGATCCTCCGACCGCGTTGCCGTCCGAGGCTCGGTCGGACTTCGCCGAAGGTGGGGTTGACGCCGAGGGTGCTGCTGCTCCCCCTCCGTCAAGGTCCGAGCCTGCAGGATCAGTTTATCTTGTAGTGTGGGTATGTTTTCTGCGGCCGCCGAGGCCCAAACATACTGTCGTCGTGTTGTAAAGCTGCATTTCTTTTCCTCTTGTTTCGAGTATCTGGACTTATTTGTCGGTAACAGAATTGTTTGTCCGAGCGAGTGTTACTTTTCACGGAAGGTGATGAGTGAGGTATCCGTATCCCGGA
The DNA here is from genome assembly GCF_902167145.1 of Zea mays. Lineage (NCBI taxonomy): Eukaryota > Viridiplantae > Streptophyta > Magnoliopsida > Poales > Poaceae > Zea > Zea mays. The sequence continues at coordinate 77,759,033 of NC_050099.1, forward strand.
GGCGTAGGAGTCCCTCGGCTCGGTCGGCCTTGCAGCTTACGTGTACTCTTACTCGTCCGTAGGATTCTGCCATCGATATAGTCGAGAAGGCCCGAAAAATCGTTTCGGCAGAAGAGTTTTCGAGCGTGAAGACTTGTTCGGTCCGCGGAATCACTTATCCGAGCGTGAGTTACTTATCGCAGAAGGTGATGAGTGAGGTATCCGTATCCCGGAGGCGTAGGAGTCCCTCGGCTCGGTCAGCCTTGGCTGCTTACGTGTACTCCATCGTTTTCAGGATCCCACTTTCAAAGTAGTCGAAAAGCACGAAAGACGCTCTGGCAGAAAAGATCTTTTCCGAGGAAATTTTTGACGTGGAGGGGGTTCCCCCCTTCTAGCCCCCGAGGGAGGGTCGGGCTTTGCCGAGGCAAGGCCGACCCTTCCTTGATGGTTAGACTTTGTGCGTGAACGAGGTGTATGAACGACTTGAAAGCATCTTAAGGGTAGAAGCGACATAGCTGTCGGATGTTCCAAGCGTTGCTGTAGACCTCGCCTTGACTGTTGGCCAGCTTGTACGTCCCGGGCTTCAGAACCTTGGCAATGACGAACGGCCCTTCCCAGGGAGGCGTGAGCTTGTGCTGCCCTCGGGCGTCTTGTCGCAACCGAAGCACCAAGTCGCCCACCAGGAGGTCTCGGGACCGAACCCCTCGGGCGTGGTAGCATCGCAGGGACTGCTGATACCGCGCCGAGTGTAGTAAGGCCATGTCCCGAGCCTCTTCCAGCTGGTCCAATGCGTCTTCGCGGTTAGCTCGATTGCTTTGGTCGTCGTAGGCCTTCGTCCTCGGGGAACCGTATTCTAAGTCTGTGGGCAAGATGGCCTTGGCCCCATAGACTAGAAAGAACGGTGTTAAGCCCGTGGCTCGGCTCGGCGTTGTCCTCAGGCTCCAGACCACCGAGGGGAGCTCCTTCATCCATCGCTTGCCGAACTTGTTGAGGTCGTTGTAGATCCGCGGCTTGTGTGACGGAACCTCCCAAGTAATTAGGCCCACCTACAGTTGTCCTTGTCCAACAGACATCAGACACCCTGTAGATGTTCCTAAGTCACTTGACAAGTTCGGTATCTTTCCTTACCTTACCAGGAACGTTTCACCCGTCTTACAGACATTACAGAACATCGGAGATAAAGAGATGCGGAAGCGATTACATAAATTACATTTATTTTAAAAGCAAGCTTAAGTTATTTTATTACAGACCAGAACTAAAAAGGCGAGTGCTGAGTAGTAATATTATACAAACCAAGGGAGGCACAAACTCCTCCCGATAAGCTTTAAGCAAAAGATCCTAGGTGGAGGACCAAGTCCTCCCGAACTTCAGTCTTGTTTTTCTTCATTTGGTACCACCTTGGAGCAAAAGCAACAAAAATTTGTCGCCTCCTCACCTAAAAACAACAAAGGGATAAACCCTGAGTATGGAATTACTCAGCAAGTCTTACCCGACTAAGGAAAAGACTCTCAAGGGTATGCTGGATAAATAGGAGTCAAGGAGAGGCTTTAGCAAAAATCAACTTATATTTTTGCAGAAGTAGCTTACTAAAGTGAGTCCTTACTTTCAATCTTTTAACGCCATATTAAGTATTAATAGACTCTATTTGCATCTAGTCTAATTTCAACATCTCATCAATACAACATCATTTTTATCCATAGTGTTCACATCCTGACTTTAGGTTGTAGAAAAGTGACCAAGTCTTCATAACCGCGAAGGTATGGCGATCCGAATCGATTATACTCAGCTGAGGATCTCCAATCACACGACATATGTAGCACTTAACCCTTGCATATGTCAACCCGCCACCGGGGTTCTTAAGACCAGATCAGGTTCACGCAAACCGAGAGCACAGATACACCACCGTCCAGCCTCTTGCCACGGAGGGTACACGCTACTCTCGCCACCGCTCCACGCCCATTTCGTGTTATCTTATTCTGGCCTTAGTCTGCCCGAGGCAAGGCTTACCCATGACGAGGCATGTGACCAGTTAAAGGGTCCTCGGTCAGCACGCCTACATACGCATTAATCCTTAACCAACCTGGGTAGAACATCACCTGTTCCTAACCCAAGTCTCAATTTAAATATTTCCATCCTTAGGATTGTGTCTGTTCCTTAGGATGAAAGAGCATCACAGGGAACTTTGCAGTAAGATCCCACTATTGCTCCAAATGAAAATATTCTTGCAGGTAGAAGCCATCCTCTCCCGGGTTAGACTGAGGACAACCTCTATCCACAAGATCTAAGCAAGGCTAAGCATTTTTGTAAATCATATTTTGATACTTCACAGAAGTATCTATAAATGTATGGATATCAAGGAAAGCAATGCATCAAAGGGTTCCAAGCAACTCCTATGAACCTAATGCACATTTCACTAGACTTAAAGTGTGCGAAAAGTATTTAAAAATACAAGGAAAGGGGTTGCATGCACCGGGGCTTGCCTTCGTTCACAGGTGAGTCAGGCTCGGATCCGCAGATATCAAAGTAGAAACAATTTCCGGCCTGAGATTCCGAAGGTGGTGGTGTCTTCTCTTCAGTTACTTCGATTTCTTCTTCACGTTCTAATCATAACCATATATATGTATAAGAAAGGATGCCATGGGATGCTCATGAGGATGCAAAGATAATATAAACTTATTATCTATGTCTTGAATACAACTTTCCTTCACGGAACTCCGAGAACTTAGGGTTTCCGGAGTCAGTAAAGGAGTTCAAAGGGCAGGGGTAGGGGTTTTAGGTTCTAAGTGTCAAACAAGGTCCAAATCAAACCCAACTCTACCCAAGGCTTCTAAATATTGTTTTAAGTTCCTATAAAAAGTTTGGGCATTTTTGGACTTACCAATTATTTTCTAAAAATCCATAACTAATACTTTTAACCACTTTAAATACCCTAAAATTTCTTATTTCCACTAAAAATCACAAAACTATTTTTACTAAATTCTAGGGAAAATAACAAGCCTAGGAAAATTGGTTTCACAATTTTACCATTTTTTTACAATGTTTAACAAATTTCTAAAGCTCTATTGTAAAAGAAAAAGGAAAAGGTTCAACAGTGCTGGGCCAATTCTAGCCTAAGCGGCCCAACACCAAAGGGAAAGTGCGCCCGCGTGCGCTCTGGCGGATTTGCGAAAAAGCCCACGGGTTCTTGGCTAACGGGAGACAGGTCCTTTCACTGTTTCTTGTGTCACTGACGATTTGCAGAAGAGTCCTCCGGTTTCTATCCTTTCGTAGGGTGAAGCCCACGACGGCGGCAGTGCAGAGGGTGAACTCCGACGAAGTTGTACTGGCGGATTTACGCTACGACCGGTGCTCCCGAGCGACATACACCGGATTAAACCCTCCCCGAATGATTCCCCTAAACCAATTTCACACTTGGTAAGCTCTCGAGCTCTGTCCATGTAAACCGCGGACGATGAAGACAATTGGTACGTGTTCCCGGTGATCTAAAGCTACTCCGTACGAATTGGGGGTTCGGCAAGCATCACAGAGCGTCAAGAGTGCTCGAACAAGTGAGAGTGAGGGATGAACTGACCGGTAAAGGGCTGGCCGCGGCGAACGGATCTTCACGGTGGCGGAGAATGGATTTGGGGGAAACAAGGAATTCGGGCACACTGGTGATCGATTGCTAGCAATTCTTGGTGGCTGGGTAGCTGATGACCTTGCGGAGCTAGGCACAGGCTCAATTTATAGGGAGAACGGGCGGTGGCCGCGAATTTGGACGAGACACGCGGCGGTCGGAGGTGAAGAAGAAGGCACTGGCCGCGTGAGTGCGTGTCCACAGTCGTGGCGAGCTCACCGGCGACGATGGGACTGCTATAGGGAGTCATGGCGATGTGGTGGAAAGACTCGGACACGCGGCGGAGGACCGAGACACGATGATTCACCGGCGAGCTTATCTGCTCCAGCCGTAGGGTAGAGGGGGAGGCACGGGAGGCCATCGGAATGGTGTCCAGCTCACCGGCGGTGAGGATTCCCTTACCCCGCGACGTTATCCATCTAGCTGAGCACGAATCTGAACGCCGGTGACGCGAATCTCGACGGGGGATCGTCGGTGGTGAGAGTTACTGAAACTGACTCAGTGCAGACACTGTACCATGGCAATCACCTATTCAGAGCGACTGACAGAGCACATTGGAGCTTCATTTTCTCCCAAATTCCTGTGGTAATGTGATCCACATTCTGCAACAAATTTGTAGAGCAATATACCATCTACAAATTTGTTATGGGAATCATACCCAAACTTGCATTGGATCATGTTTAAATCCAAGTCCAAAGTTAGCTCGGTTTCACTGAAGTTCTGAATTTCAGAATTCCACCAGCCTGACAGTCCAACTTTGGGCTTAATTATCTCTGGATTTTTCTTAGCGAGTGAGCTTACCACCTTAAGCAAAGTTGTTCTTCTATAATTGGGCTACAATTTTGATGTGGTGACCTAGGGCAAAAACCCTATGCTTTGAATGTTACAAAGCCCTAAAGTTGAGCCTTCAACACTGAATTTCAGACTTAGTATAGAACTCAAAGTTGGGGTCCTTTTTACAAATGAGTCCAAAACTCAACATTTGGCTTTCAAGTCCACACATTTGTGAGCCAAAGGACTTAAGAAACTTATTTGGCTTGGTTTTTGCTCTTTAGTCCAAAAGTGGACTAATTTTGCACATAAGTCCCTAGGGTTTGGTTTTAGGGTTTTCCAGGGTTCCAATTAGAGTTTCTGGCATCTCAGGGGTATAAATGTAATTCAACTTCATACTTGGGATCATTTTATGACTTTTCCCTTAAAGCTTTTAGATTTTCTCAATTTGGGTTGTGTTTTACCCCTTTAATCCCTGTTTAGGGTTAAGTTCCCTATCTAGGGTTTTAGTTGCAAAATACAAAAACAATACAACTTATTTGAAATTTTTACCTAGTGAATGCACTCTAGGTGTGTCAAACATATGCAATGCCAATGCTTATGATGCCATGCTCAAGTTTTAGTTATAGTAACACCAGGGGTGTTACATCCTTTCCCCCATAAAAGAATCTCGTCCCGAGATTAAAAGTCCTAGGGTAAGTAATGGAAAAGGAAGCGCGGAATACTTTCATTCCCCTATTTCTGGTACAAGGCAGGGGTGGTTTGGGACTCACTCCTTTATTATACAGTTATATAGGCTTTACAATTCACAAGAGGCTAAAAAGCTTGGGAAATTCTTATCTAAAAAGTCTTGAGTTTCCCATGTAGCCTCATCTTCAGAATGCTGGTTCCACTGTATCTTATAAAACTTGAGAGTTTTTCTCCGGGTAACCCTGTCCTTTTGATCCAAGACTCGGATAGGGTGCTCAGAATATGTCAAGTCTGGTTCAAGGACAACATCTGTTACTTCAACGGTTCAATCGGGAACCCGAAGACACTTCTTCAATTGTGACACGTGGAACACATTATGCACAGCAGACAATGTTTCGGGTAGTTGGAGTCGGTATGCCACTGGTCCACATTGCTCAAGCACCAGGAATGGACCAATGTACCTGGGTGCAAGCTTCCCTTTAACCCCGAAACGCGATACACCCTTCATTGGTGAAACTTTCAAGTAGACATAATCTCCTACCAGAAAACATAAGGGTTGTCGTCGTCGGTCTGCATAACTCTTTTGTCGAGTCTGAGCTTTCTTCATATTATGAATAATTCTCTGAACCTTTTCTTCGACCTCTTTCACCATATCAGGCCTAAAGAAGTATCTTTCTCCAGGTTCAGACCAATTTAGCGGAGTACGACATCGTCGTCCATATAAGGCTTCGAAGGGTGCCGTCTTGATGCTTTCTTGATAGCTATTATTATATGAAAACTCCGCTAAGGGCAAACATTCATCCCATTTCTGTGGGAATTCCAGAACACATGCCCGTAGCATATCTTCCAGTATTTGGTTTACCCTCTCAGTCTGCCCACTGGTTTGAAGATGATAGGCCGAACTGTGGAGCAACTTAGTACCCAGGGATTTATGAAGTTCTTCCCAAAATTTGGATACGAATTGCGATCCATGATCCGACACTATGGTCTTCGGAACACCGTGCAGACTAAGAATACGAGCAATGTACAATTGGGCATAGACAGTAACTGGGTGATCGGTCTTGACTGGCAGAAAATGAGAAATTTTCGTAAGCCGATCAACAATAACCCAGATAGAGTCATACCCTTTTGTAGTCCTGGTTAATCCCACAATAAAGTCCATACTAATGTCTTCCCCTTTCCATGTTGGGATAGGTAAGGATTGTAATGGACCAACAGTCTTCATGTATGTGGCCTTGACATGTTTACAAGTGTCACGTCTAGCCACATAGTGTGCAATTTCAATTTGCATCTTTGCCCACCAGAAGAACACATAAGGTTCCATGTGTGCAACTTGCTTTTTCTGATGACACTGTACTATCTGAGTCTGTTGGGTGGCAATTATGCAACTTTACCCAAATAGAATCAAATGCACCACCTTGGGTAAAACACACAAGAAGAGGTTTACCAACAAGTGGTTACAGTAAGTTCATAGCACACGAGACGGGTGTGAATGTCGAATAACACCACGGTCAACTCGTGTTAGCCAGGGAATCCAAGTCCATGAAGGGTGATATAGATTCAAGAAAAATTACTAGCGGAGGGATCTACAAATGCGGACTTTGCAACCAGTCCATTTTATCCAGCACTAGTCATGGATCGGCATGATCACACATGCAGGAAAAACACGCGTGAGACGGTCGAGGCACGACTAGAGCGATGATTAGGTGGCTATTGGCTGACTTAATCTCATTTTGGTAAGTACTTTCTTTAGGGTGGGTTGAACCAAAGTGAGTTTAGACAACTCGATAAAATGATCTCTAAACTCAGCCTTCGTTCATTGGGCAATTACAAGTTAGTCAAAACCAACTTGTTGAACTACTTTTGACATTAAGCAAATCCTCTCAGTACCATTGGTAAGCCAAGGGTTGAGAGTTCACATTTGCTAACAAGAAATCCTACACTTGGTTAAAAATCTATTTGGTCATGTTGTTCATCCATTTTTCTCACGCGAGATGAATTATCCACTTGGTTAGGGAATACATGGATTAAATAAGAGAACGAATGAACAAACTTCTGCATTTCAGCAGCAGGGGAAACAGATCTCTATTTTGAGAGCTAATCAGTTGTTTTCTTACACTAAAAAGCTCCAAAGATTCACCTTTACACAAAGGATGCAAAGGGAACTTGTATGAGTAGTCACTACCAAGATCAAAAGAAATAAGACCACACATGAAAGTGGTATGCCCTTTTGATCCAACGAAAATGACAGATGTTGCTTGATCTCTTCACAAACAACATAGAAATTGTTTCAAGGAAAGGTCAATGGGAGATAACACATCAGTGTAATTCCATAATGGATCGTGACTAGAGACCTCGATACCGACATGCGCCAAGCAGCAAAATCCTGGGTGCACATTCACAGGAGGCTCTCAGCTTCGCCGCGGTACCATAAGTCCTTAACCATGACACCATTACAAAACTGGCACCAATAATGGATCTCACGTGGTAAGAACAATTTGCGTAGAGATAACATATTGATATAATCTCATAATGGATTATGACTACTAACTGTGATACAAGCGTGCATCGAGCAGCACAACCTTGTGTGTATACCCACAAGAGGCCCTCGGTTTTGGCGTGGCATCATCAATTTTAGTCATAACGCCAATACCAGACATAACGAATAAGGAATCTCACACAGCCCAAATAGATTGGTCAAGGATGACAAGGTACAAAAGAGACTCCACCTGTAAGAACGATTACAAGTAGAGATCCAAATAGATCATGGCCCAAGGAAGTGAACAAGGCATGGCCATAACCTAAACTTGATGAAAGAAGTATGATGGGAGACTGTTAATTCAGCCCAAGCATATTTCTATGCCCATCGCAGAGATCACAAGGTCAAAGCTTAAGTTGGTATGCCTTCGATAGATATGAAGGAACCAAAGGCATCAAATTCAAGAAAATGGTCGGACATGTCTTTTCTAGGTTGGGTTAATAAAGCAACAAGGCGATCCGCAAGGAGAGGCCAAATACACTAGAGACTTCAACCTGCATCAGCTGATCAAGAGAATGGCTCTAAAAGGAGGCATGACTTGAGATCCTTGTTTGAAGTCTAGGTACACCTTAGGTTTGACAAGGAAATTATCTAGACATTTATTTGTACGGGTGTGGTCATGAAGTGATAACGGAAAATTCGACTTTGGGTCGGGTCATGGTTCACTAAATACGAATATAGCCTAATTCTTGGGTTTAGGCACTCAAGTCATCCACTCTCTATTGGTCATAACTCAACCTGATGGTTCTTAGATCAGGGTTGAGAATTGCTTTATGCTGGGCTAACCAGTTCATGCCCAAGATGACATCCATGTCTTGGCCTTTCAGAACAATCATATTAGCGGGAAAGTCCCGTTCGGCCAATGTTAAGGGCACCTGATAAGCCACTTCTTTTCACTTTTGGTAGCTTCACTGTCGAGCGAGGAAGACCATTCGTCAACCAACTTCATAGAGGGAGGGGCCTAAAAAGGTCCAATTCACCATTAAGTGCTTCTCTCGCTACATGAGAAGGTCCGGCTTCTGTCCCGACAAGATCCGCTGGGATGTTCGGGTGCAGTTGTGAATACAACCCATGAACTTCTTCATGTAGTGTATTATAATAGACCTGCAAGTTACCCATGGCTAAGCTAAGCTCCTCCACGCGGGCTCGAGCTTTGGCTTCCTTAGCCCAGGCGAGTAGACGAGAGTTAACCACCCAATCGAGCGCTAGATCTCGTTTCACGAGTTGGTCTTGCAAGTAGCGGATGACTGCATCCGCGACCCATAGATCATTCTTGTGACTGAGTTCTGATTGAATCAGTTCGACTTGTGCTTCCAAATCTCCGATAGGATCGTTGCTACCACTGCTACTTTCTTCCTGTCTTGGGGCAAGTTAATGGAGGGATATGCCAATTGGTCTAGTAGATTTGCGCGCGGTCTTTCTCGTGCGCGACAGCATTTCTCTAAGGGGGAAATTTTTATTAATATAGTTCTTAGCATGATGCATGTGTAATTACAGAATCAACCTTAGTTGATTCAACCTTCTATACATTGCACTCTTCCTATCTGGTCTTTAAGATAGACTCTTCAGAATACTTAGGTAAGAAGAGGAAAAAGTTTTTAGGTAAGACTTTTGAAAATCCTTTTGAAGATGCCTCATAATATCTGCAAAGAAGGGCTACGCTCCGATACCAGCTGTGACGGAACCTCCCAAGTAATTAGGCCCACCTACAGTTGTCCTTGTCCAACAGACATCAGACACCCTGTAGATGTTCCTAAGTCACTTGACAAGTTCGGTATCTTTCCTTACCTTACCAGGAACGTTTCACCCGTCTAACAGACATTATAGAACATCGGAGATAAAGAGATGCGGAAGCGATTACATAAATTACATTTATTTTAAAAGCAAGCTTAAGTTATTTTATTACAGACCAGAACTAAAAAGGCGAGTGCTGAGTAGTAATATTATACAAACCAAGGGAGGCACAAACTCCTCCCGATAAGCTTTAAGCAAAAGATCCTAGGTGGAGGACCAAGTCCTCCCGAACTTCAGTCTTGTTTTTCTTCATTTGGTACCACCTTGGAGCAAAAGCAACAAAAATTTGTCGCCTCCTCACCTAAAAACAACAAAGGGATAAACCCTGAGTATGGAATTACTCAGCAAGTCTTACCCGACTAAGGAAAAGACTCTCAAGGGTATGCTGGATAAATAGGAGTCAAGGAGAGGCTTTAGCAAAAATCAACTTATATTTTTGCAGAAGTAGCTTACTAAAGTGAGTCCTTACTTTCAATCTTTTAACGCCATATTAAGTATTAATAGACTCTATTTGCATCTAGTCTAATTTCAACATCTCATCAATACAACATCATTTTTATCCATAGTGTTCACATCCTGACTTTAGGTTGTAGAAAAGTGACCAAGTCTTCATAACCGCGAAGGTACGGCGATCCGAATCGATTATACTCAGCTGAGGATCTCCAATCACACGACATATGTAGCACTTAACCCTTGCATATGTCAACCCGCCACCGGGGTTCTTAAGACCAGATCAGGTTCACGCAAACCGAGAGCACAGATACACCACCGTCCAGCCTCTTGCCACGGAGGGTACACGCTACTCTCGCCACCGCTCCACGCCCATTTCGTGTTATCTTATTCTGGCCTTAGTCTGCCCGAGGCAAGGCTTACCCATGACGAGGCATGTGACCAGTTAAAGGGTCCTCGGTCAGCACGCCTACATACGCATTAATCCTTAACCAACCTGGGTAGAACATCACCTGTTCCTAACCCAAGTCTCAATTTAAATATTTCCATCCTTAGGATTGTGTCTGTTCCTTAGGATGAAAGAGCATCACAGGGAACTTTGCAGTAAGATCCCACTATTGCTCCAAATGAAAATATTCTTGCAGGTAGAAGCCATCCTCTCCCGGGTTAGACTGAGGACAACCTCTATCCACAAGATCTAAGCAAGGCTAAGCATTTTTGTAAATCATATTTTGATACTTCACAGAAGTATCTATAAATGTATGGATATCAAGGAAAGCAATGCATCAAAGGGTTCCAAGCAACTCCTATGAACCTAATGCACATTTCACTAGACTTAAAGTGTGCGAAAAGTATTTAAAAATACAAGGAAAGGGGTTGCATGCACCGGGGCTTGCCTTCGTTCACAGGTGAGTCAGGCTCGGATCCGCAGATATCAAAGTAGAAACAATTTCCGGCCTGAGATTCCGAAGGTGGTGGTGTCTTCTCTTCAGTTACTTCGATTTCTTCTTCACGTTCTAATCATAACCATATATATGTATAAGAAAGGATGCCATGGGATGCTCATGAGGATGCAAAGATAATATAAACTTATTATCTATGTCTTGAATACAACTTTCCTTCACGGAACTCCGAGAACTTAGGGTTTCCGGAGTCAGTAAAGGAGTTCAAAGGGCAGGGGTAGGGGTTTTAGGTTCTAAGTGTCAAACAAGGTCCAAATCAAACCCAACTCTACCCAAGGCTTCTAAATATTGTTTTAAGTTCCTATAAAAAGTTTGGGCATTTTTGGACTTACCAATTATTTTCTAAAAATCCATAACTAATACTTTTAACCACTTTAAATACCCTAAAATCTCTTATTTCCACTAAAAATCACAAAACTATTTTTACTAAATTCTAGGGAAAATAACAAGCCTAGGAAAATTGGTTTCACAATTTTACCATTTTTCTACAATTTTTAACAAATTTCTAAAGTTCTATTGTAAAAGAAAAAGGAAAAGGTTCAACAGTGCTGGGCCAATTCTAGCCCAAGCGGCCCAACACCAGAGGGAAAGTGCGCCCGCGTGCGCTCTGGCGGATTTGCGAAAAAGCCCACGGGTTCTTGGCTAACGGGAGACAGGTCCTTTCACTGTTTCTTGTGTCACTGACGATTTGCAGAAGAGTCCTCCGGTTTCTATCCTTTCGTAGGGTGAAGTCCACGACGGCGGCAGTGCAGAGGGTGAACTCCGGCGAAGTTGTACTAGCGGATTTACGCTACGACCGGTGCTCCCGAGCGACATACACCGGATTAAACCCTCCCCGAATGATTCCCCTAAACCAATTTCACACTTGGTAAGCTCTCGAGCTCTGTCCACGTAAACCGCGGACGATGAAGACAATTGGTACGTGTTCCCAGTGATCTAAAGCTACTCCGTACGAATTGGGGGTTCGGCAAGCATCACAGAGCGTCAAGAGTGCTCGAACAAGTGAGAGTGAGGGATGAACTGACCAGTAAAGGGCTGGCCGCGGCGAACGGATCTTCACGGTGGCGGAGAAAGGATTTGGGGGAAACAAGGAATTCAGGCACACTGGTGATCGATTGCTAGCAATTCTTGGTGGCTGGGTAGCTGATGACCTTGCGGAGCTAGGCACAGGCTCAATTTATAGGGAGAACGGGCGGTGGCCGCGAATTTGGATGAGACACGCGGCGGTCGGAGGTGAAGAAGAAGGCACTGGCCGCGTGAGTGCATGTCCACAGTCGTGGCGAGCTCACCGGCGACGATGGGACTGCTATAGGGAGTCATGGCGATGCGGTGGAAAGACTCGGACACGCGGCGGAGGACCGAGACATGATGATTCACCGGCGAGCTTATCTGCTCTAGCCGTAGGGTAGAGGGGAGGCACGGGAGGCCGTCGGAATGGCGTCCAGCTCACCGGCGGTGAGGATTCCCTTACCCCGCGACGTTATCCGTCTAGCTGAGCACGAATCTGAACGCCGGTGATGCGAATCTCGGCGGGGGATCGTCGGCGGTGAGAGTTACTGAAACTGACTCAGTGCAGACACTGTACCATGGCAATCACCTATTCAGAGCGACTGACAGAGCACATTGGAGCTTCATTTTCTCCCAAATTCCTGTGGTAACGTGATCCACATTCTGCAACAAATTTGTAGAGCAATATACCATCTACAAATTTGTTATGGGAATCATACCCAAACTTGCATTGGATCATGTTTAAATCCAAGTCCAAAGTTAGCTCGGTTTCACTGAAGTTCTGAATTTCAGAATTCCACCAGCCTGACAGTCCAACTTTGGGCTTAATTATCTCTGGATTTTTCTTAGCGAGTGAGCTTACCACCTTAAGCAAAGTTGTTCTTCTATAATTGGGCTACAATTTTGATGTGGTGACCTAGGGCAAAAACCCTATGCTTTGAATGTTACAAAGCCCTAAAGTTGAGCCTTCAACACTGAATTTCAGACTTAGTATAGAACTCAAAGTTGGGGTCCTTTTTACAAATGAGTCCAAAACTCAACATTTGGCTTTCAAGTCCACACATTTGTGAACCAAAGGACTTAAGAAACTTATTTGGCTTGGTTTTTGCACTTTAGTCCAAAAGTGGACTAATTTTGCACATAAGTCCCTAGGGTTTGGTTTTAGGGTTTTCCAGGGTTCCAATTAGAGTTTCTGGCATCTCAGGGGTATAAATGTAATTCAACTTCATACTTGGGATCATTTTATGACTTTTCCCTTAAAGCTTTTAGATTTTCTCAATTTGGGTTGTGTTTTACCCCTTTAATCCCTATTTAGGGTTAAGTTCCCTATCTAGGTTTTTAGTTGCAAAATACAAAAACAATACAACTTGTTTGAAATTTTTACCTAGTGAATGCACTCTAGGTGTGTCAAACATATGCAATGCTTATGATGCCATGCTCAAGTTTTAGTTATAGTAACACCAGGGGTGTTACAGCTTGAGTCCTTGCAGAATCATGCCGTTGGCACGCTCTACTTGCCCATTCGTCATGGGGTGAGCCACGACAGCCCAGTCCACCCGAATGTGGTGATCCTCGCAGAAGTCCAGGAACTTTCTGCCGGTGAACTGGGTGCCGTTGTCAGTGATGATGGAGTTCGGGACCCCAAAGCGATGGATGATGTTGGTGAAGAACACCACCGCCTGTTCGGATCTGATGCTGTTTAGGGGTCGGACCTCGATCCACTTGGAGAATTTGTCGATGGTGACCAGCAGGTGCGTGTAGCCCCCGGGTGCCTTCTTCAAGGGGCCGACGAGGTCCAGACCCCACACAGCAAACGACCAGGTGATGGGTATCGTCTGTAGAATTGACACCCCTAGCACGTGCGGACAATTCTAGTGGCGTCGGCCACCGCGGTCGGCCAGTAGAAACCTTGTCAGAAGGCGTTTCCAACAAGGGCTCAGGGCGCCGCGTGATGACCGCAAGCCCCCGAGTGTATTTCTTGTAAGAGCTCCTGGCCTTCGGCGATGGATATGCATCGCTGGAGGATGCCTGAGGGGCTGCGGTGGTAGAGCTCCTTCCCGTCCCCCAGCAAGACGAACGACTTGGCGCGCCGCGCCAACCGCCGAGCTTCGGCTCGGTCGAGGGGTAGCTCTCCTCGGTGGAGATATTGCAAGTACGGGGTCTGCCAGCTTCGATTAGGCGTGACCCCGCTCCGCTCCTCCTCGACACGCAGTGCCTCACCCTCGGTGGCTGAGGGTGCCTCGAGCTGAGCCGAGGGTGCCTCGGGCTGGGCCGAGGGTGCCTCGAGCTGGGCCGAGGGTGCCTTGGGCTGAGCCGAGGCCTTCTCGGGCTTGGGTGCGTCGTCGGTCTTGACGGAGGGTCGATGCAGGTCTCGGGAGAAGACGTCCGGGGGAACCGTTGTCCGCCCCAAGGCTATCTTAGCCAGCTCGTCCGCAGTCTCATTATATCGTCGGGCGATGTGGTTGAGCTCAAGCCCGTAGAACTTGTCCTCTAGGCGCCGAACCTCATCGCAGTAGGCTTCCATCTTCGGGTCGCGGCAATGGGAGTTCTTCATGACTTGGTCAATGACGAGCTGCGAGTCACCGCAAGCGTCGAGGCGTCGGACCCCTAGCTCAATGGCGATGCGCAACCCGTTGACCAGAGCCTCGTACTCGGCCACATTGTTGGACGCCGGGAAGTAGAGGCGTAGCACGTAGCGTAGGTGCTTCCCGAGGGGCGAGATGAAGAGCAGGCCCGCGCCTACCCCTGTCTTCATCAGCGACCCGTCGAAAAACATGGTCCAGAGTTTCGGTTGGATCAGAGCTGTCGGGAGCTGGGTATCGATCCATTCAGCCACAAAGTCCGCCAAGACTTGGGACTTGATGGCCTTTCGAGGGGCGAACGAGATAGTCTCGCCCATGATTTCCACTGCCCACTTTGCAATCCTACCCGAGGCCTCTCGGCACTGGATGATCTCCCCCAGGGGGAAGGATGACACCACAGTCACCGGATGAGACTCGAAGTAGTGTCGCAACTTCCGCCGCGTCAGGATCACCGCGTACAACATCTTCTGAATTTGTGGATAGTGGATCTTGGTCTCGGACAGTACCTCACTGATGAAGTAGACTGGCCTCTGGACGGGCAATGCATGCCCCTCTTCTCGTCTCTCAACCACGATCACGGCGCTGACCACCTGAGTGGTAGCGGCGACGTAGATCAAGAGGGCTTCTCTAGCAGTGGGGGGGGGGCACCAAGATAGGTGCGTTCGTGAGGAGCGCCTTCAGGTTCCGAGGGCATCCTCGGCCTCAGGGGTCCAAGTGAAGCACTCGGCCTTTCTTAAGAGGCGGTACAGAGGCAGGCCTCTTTTGCCGAGGCGCGAGATGAAATGGCTCAGAGCCGCAAGGCATCCCGTGACCCTCTGTACGCCTTTCAAGTCCTTGATGGGCCCCATGTTGGTGATGGCCGCAATTTTCTCTGGGTTGGCCTTGATGCCCCGCTCGGAGACGATGAACCCCAAGAGCATGCCTCGGGGGACTCCGAAGACGCACTTCTCTGGATTGAGTTTTACGCCTTTCGCCTTGAGACACCGGAATGTCGCTTCAAGGTCGGAAAGGAGGTCAGAGGCTTTCCTCGTCTTGACTATGATGTCATCGACGTAAGCCTCGACCGTTTGACCAATGTGTTCGCTGAACACGTGGTTCATGCACCTTTGGTATGTCGCACCCGCATTCCTCAAACCAAACGGCATGGTAACATAGCAGTATATGCCGAAAGGTGTGATGAAAGAAGTCGCGAGCTGGTCGGACTCTTTCATCCTGATTTGGTGATACCCTGAGTAGGCATCGAGGAAAGACAGGGTTTTGCACCCAGCAGTGGAATCCACGATTTGATCGATGCGAGGCAGAGGGTAGGGAACTTTTGGACATGCTTTGTTTAGACCAGTGTAGTCTACACACATCCGCCATTTCCCTCCTTTCTTTCTCACAAGCACAGGGTTGGCGAGCCATTCGGGATGGAATACCTCTTTGATGGACCCCGCCGCCATTAGCTTGTGGATCTCCACGCCTATGGCTCTGCGCTTTTCTTCGTCGAATCGGCGTAGATGCTGCTTCACGGGTCGGGCTCCAGCTCGGATATCCAGCGAGTGCTCGGCGACATCCCTCGGTATGCTGGGCATGTCCGAGGGACTCCACGCGAAAACGTCGGCGTTTGCGCGGAGAAAGTCGATGAGCACTGCTTCCTATTCGGGATCGAGCTCGGAGCCGATCCGGATCTGCTTGGGGGCGTCGTTGCTGGGGTCGAGAGGGACAGACTTAACCGTCTCCGCTAGCTCGAAGTTGCCGGCATGGCGCTTCACGTCTGGCGCCTCCTTGGAGAGGCTCTCCAGGTCGGCGATGAGGGCCTCGGATTCGGCGAGGGCCTTGGCGTACTCCACGCACTCCACATCGCATTCGTACGCGTGTCGGTATGTGGGGCCGACGGCGATGACCCCGTTGGGGCCCGACATCTTGAGCTTGAGGTAGGTGTAGTTGGGGACGACCATGAACTTGGCGTAGCATGGCCTCCCCAGCACTGCGTGGTAGGTTCCTCGGAACCCGACCACCTCGAACGTGAGGGTTTCCCTTCGGAAGTTGGAGGAGTCCCAAAGCAGACGGGTAGATCGAGTTGTCCGAGGGGCTGGACGCGTTTCCCAGGGATGATCCCGTGAAAAGGCGCCGCGCCCGCCGGACCGACGATAGATCGACCCGCAGGAGCCCGAGGGTCTCGGCGTAGATGATGTTGAGGCTACTGCCTCCGTCCATGAGGACCTTGGTGAGCCTGACGTTGCCGATGACGGGGTCGACAACGAGCGGGTATTTCCCCGGACTCGGCACGCGGTCGGGGTGGTCGCCCTGGTCGAAGGTGATGGGCTTGTCGGACCAGTCTAGGTAGACTGGCGCCACCACCTTTACCGAGCAGACCTCCCGACGCTCTTGCTTGCGGTGCCGAGCCGAGGCATTCGCCACTTGCCCACCGTAGATCATGAAGCAGTCGTGGACCTCGGGGAACTCTCCTGCCTTGCGATCCTCCTTCTTATCGTCGTTGTGGGCCCTACCACCTTCCGCAGGTGGCCCGGCCTTGTGAAAGTGGCGCTGAAGCATGGCGCATTCCTCAAGGGTGTGCTTGACGGGCCCCTGATGATAGGGGCACGGCTCCTTGAGCATCTTGTCGAAGAGATTAGCGCCTCCGGGAGGTTTCCGAGGGTTCTTGTACTCAGCGGCGGCGACAAGGTCCGCGTCGGCGGAGTCGCCTTTCGCTTGCGACTTCTTCTTGCCTTTCTTCTTGGTGCCACGCTGAGTGGATGCCTCGGGGACATCTTCCGGCTGGCGGCCCTGGGGCTGCTTGTCCTTCCGGAAGATGGCCTCAACCGCCTCCTGGCCAGAGGCGAACTTGGTGGCGATGTCCATCAGCTCGCTCGCCCTGGTGGGGGTCTTGCGACCCAGCTTGCTCACCCGGTCGCGGCAGGTGGTGCCGGCGAGGAACGCGCCGATGACATCTGAGTCGGTGACGTTGGGCAGCTCGGTGCGCTGCTTCGAGAATCGCTGGATGTAGTCCCGGAGAGACTCTCCCGGCTGGTGGCGGCAGCTTCGGAGATCCCAGGAGTTCCCAGGGCGCACATACGTGCCCTAGAAGTTGCCGGCGAAGGCTTGGACCAGGTCGTCCCAGTTGGAGATCTGCCCCGAAGGCAAATGCTCCAGCCAGGCTCGAGCGATGTCGGAGAGGAACAGGGGGAGGTTACGGATGATGAGGTTGTCATCGTCCGTTCCACCCAGGTGGCAGGCCAGCCAGTAGTCCGCGAGCCACAGTTCCGGCCTCGTCTCCCCTGAGTACTTTGTGATAGTAGTCGGGGTTCGGAACCGGGTCGGGAACGACGCCCGTGGTATGGCCCGGCTGAAAGCCTGCGGAGCGGGTGGTTCGGGCGAGGGACTCCGATCCTCCCCGCTGTCGTAGCGTCCCCCACGCCTGGGATGGTAGCCTCGGCGCACCTTCTCATCGAGGTGGGCTCGACGGTTGCGGTGATGGTGCTCGTTGCCAAGGTGACCCGGGGCCGCAGGCGCTGTGTTGCGTGTGCGCCCTATGTGGACCGAGGCTTCCCGCATGAATCGGGAAGTCGCGGCGCAATGCTCCGAGGGGTAGCCCTGCCTTCGGGAGGCAGAGCTTTCGGCCCGTCGGACCACGGCATCCTCCAGGAGATTCTTGAGCTCTCCCTGGATACGCCGCCCCTCTGTGGTTGATGGCTCTAGCATCGCGCGAAGAAGTATTGTCGCTGCAGCCAGGTTCTGGCCAACCCCACTGGAAGCCGGTGGCGGCCTTGCCCTGACATCGTCGGCGATGCGGTGCTGGATGCCCTGGGGTAGATGACGCGCTTCTCCGGCCGGAGGTTGGCCTGCCCATTCCTGCCCGATGTCCCGACGGAACGGCTCAAGTGTTCTTGCTCCCTCGTCGAGCCTAGCCTGCATCTCGCGAATTTGCTCGAGCTGTGCGTCCTGACCCCCCGCAGGGACTGGGACCACAGCTAGCTCCCGAAGGATGTCAATGCGAGGCGCATGCCTAGGGGGATCACCGTTTTCCGGTATACCAAGATGGTTGCCTTCGCCGAGACCCCTTAGATCGACGTGGAAACATTCACGACTCGGGCCGCAGCCCTCGTCGCCGAAGCTGCGGCTACCGTCGGAACAATCGGAAAGGCAGTAGTCGCATGCGGTCATGAAGTCCCGCATGGCACTGGGGTTACCAAGTCTGGAGAAATCCCAACAAAAGTCGGGCTCGTCATCTTCCTCGGAACCCGAGGGCCCGTAGGTCGAGACAGCTGTCAGCCGGTCCCAGGGTGACCGCATACCATACCCCAGAGGGTTTGGACTCGCCTCTATGAAAGCGTCCACCGAAGCGAAGTCGCTTGGTGGGTCGAGGCTGAATCCAAAAGGCACGAGATGGGAATCGATCGGTACCTCTTGATCGACGGGCGGTGACGAAGTCACGTCAGGGGCAGACTGCACCGTCGTCTTAGGTACGAGGGTGACGCCCAACAAGTCCTTTGTGAGCATGCTGGCGTCGTCCGTCCGCTTGGAGTTGGCGTGTTGCGGGGAAACGGCGCTCGTCTTTGTCTCAGACGCGAGGTCGATGCCCGACGTGTCCCCCGTTGGGGCGCCGGCGCCGTCGACTCGCTCGACAGCCGACGAGGTGCCGCCTCTTGCTTGGCCTTGGTTGCCCCGCCTCCTCCTCCGTCGGTGGGGGAGGCGACGGGACAAACCCGAATGTTGTTCTTCCGCCACGTGGGGAAGACGTCGTCGATTCCGCCGCCGGCGGGCGGGTTGTCGGTCGCCATTGTCGCTGTCGCGCGGCGGGGGAAGGAGTATCATGTCGTAGTTGCCGTCGAGGGACATGAACTCAAGACTCCCGAAACGGAGCACCGTCCTGGGCTGAAAAGGTTGCTGGAGACTACCCATCTGGACCTTGACGGGAAGCTGTTCGTCAACACGCAGCAGGCCCCTACCTAGCGCGCCAATTGTCGGCGTTTCGACCCCGGGGGGTCCCTGGACCGACAAGTAAATTGTCGCCGCGTGCCCCAGCCCAGATGGGTCGGCGCGAGACGGAGCGCGAAGGGGGGAAAACTGGAGGGAGTCAGGCATAAAAGGGGAAACCCGCGGCCTTCGTGTTTGTCCCGCGCCCAGGTCGGGTGCGCTTGCAGTAGGGGGTTACAAGCGTCCACGTGGGAGGGAGCGAGAGGCCTGCACGCGCCGTCCCGTCGTCCCCGCGCGGCCAACCCTCTGTAAGAGGGCCCTGGACCTTCCTTTTATAGGCGTAAGGAGAGGGTCCAGGTGTACAATGGGAGATGTAGCAGTGTGCTAACGTGTCTAGCAGAGAGGAGCTAGTGCCCTAAGTACATGCCGTCGTGGCAGCCGAAGAGGTTTTGGCACCCTGTTCATGAGATGTCGTGGCCGTCGGAGGAGCGTTGGAGCCTGGTGGAAGGACAGCTGTCGGGGCTGTTGAGTCCTTGCTGACGTCTCCTTGCTTCCGTAAGGGGGCTGAGAGCCGCCGTCGTCATGGAGCACGCGGGGCGCCATCATTATTTGTTTTACCGGGGCGAGCCAAATGGGACGCCGGTCTTGTTCCCCGTAGCCAGAGCTAGC
The DNA here is from genome assembly GCF_902167145.1 of Zea mays. Classification (NCBI taxonomy): domain Eukaryota; kingdom Viridiplantae; phylum Streptophyta; class Magnoliopsida; order Poales; family Poaceae; genus Zea; species Zea mays. The sequence continues at coordinate 77,778,992 of NC_050099.1, forward strand.
TAGGGGTAGGGTAATGATGGCCCCTCTTGTGACGTGGTCGGTCCGAGCCCTAGGTCGGGCAAGGCGGAGGCTCCTCCGAGGTCGAGGTCGAGTCTGTCTTCTGAGGTCGAGGTCGAGTCCGAGCCCCTGGGTCGGGCGAGGCGGAGACCGTCGGCTGAGGCCAGGGCCGAGTCCGAGCACTGTGGTCAGGCGAGGTGGAGTTCGTCGTCTTCCGGGGCCGAGACCGAGTCCAAGCCCTGGGGTCGGGCGAGGCGGAGTTCGTCGTCTTCCGGGGCCGAGACCGAGTCCGAGCCCTGGGGTCGGGCGAGGCGGAGTTCGTCGTCTTCTAGGCCCAGGCCGAGTCCGAGCCCTGGGGTCGGGCGAGGCGGAGTTCGTCGTCTTCCGGGGCCGAGACCGAGTCCAAGCCCTAGGGTCGGGCGAGGCGGAGTTCGTCGTCTTCCGGGGCCGAGGCCGAGTCCGAGCCCTGGAGTCGGGCGAGGCGGAGTTCATCGTCTTCCGGGGCCGAGGCCGAGTCCGGGCCCTGGGGTCGGGCGAGGCGGAGTTTCCTATGGCGCCCGAGACCGGACTTGGCTGCTGTCGGCCTCACTCTGTCGAGTGGCACAGTAGTCGGAGCGGCGCAGGCGGCGCTGTCTTCTTGTCAGGTTGGTCAGTGGAGCGGCGAAGTGACTGCGGTCACTTCGGCTCTGTCGACTGACAAGCGCGCGTCAAGATAAGGTGTCAGGCCATCCTTGCATTAAATGCTCCTGCGATACGGTCGGTCGGCGTGGCGATTTGGCCAAGGTTGCTTCTTGGCGAAGGCTGGGCCTCGGGCGAGCCGAAGGTGTGTCCGTTGCTTGAGGGGGCCTTCGAGCAAGACGTAAATCCTCCGGGGTCGGCTGCCCTTGCCCGAGGCTGGGCTCGGGCGAGGCAAGATCGTGTCCCTTGAGTGGACCGAGCCTTGACTTAATCGCACCCATCAGGCCTTTGCAGCTTTGTGCTGATGGGGGTTACCAGCTGAGATTAGGAGTCTTGGGGGTACCCCTAATTATGGTCCCCGACACTATTATTATAAGAGAACTCAACATATGGTAGACTCCTGTCCTAACTCCCTCCATGCTTAAGTGCATATGCTCTTAACATATCCTCAAGTACATAGTTAGTTCTCTCAGTTTGGCCATCAGTTTGAGGATGATAGGCCAAACTGAAGTTCAACTTCGTATCCATGTTCTCATGAAGGCTCTTCCAAAACCTTGAGGTGAATTGAGAACCTCGATCTGAGACAATCTTCTTCGGTACACCGTGTAAGCACACAATTCGAGCCATATACAACTCTGCCAACTGAGAACCCTTGTAAGTGGTCTTGACCGGAATGAAGTGATCCACTTTGGTCAGTCTACCACGATCACCCATATGGAATCATAACCCTTCAGGGTGCGAGGCAACCCGGTAATGAAATCCATACTAATTTCTTCCCACTTCCATTCGGGTACTTTTAATGGGTGTAGTAGTCCAGCTAGTCTTTGATGTTCAGCTTTGACTCTTTGACATACATAACACACAACCATGTGTGCAGCCACATCTCTTTTCAGCCCATACCACTAGTACTTTTGCTTTAGATCCTGATACATCTTAGTGCTACCAGGATGAATAGAGTAATCAGAGTCATAGGCTTCCATTAGTATAGTCTCACGGAGGCTGTCAATCTCAGGAATACATATCCGGTTTTTGAATCATATTGTGCCTTGCTCATCCTCCGTGAAGTCTGGACCTAGACCTTCAGCCATCAGATCTTTGATTTCCTGGATTTTGGCATCACCAATCTGACCTTTGCAGATTTCTTGCTCCAAGGTAGGATCTATTTCAATAGTGATCCCTTCGGTGTGTGCAACTATTCCCAGGTTGAGTCTTCGAAAATCTTCTACTAACTCATTGGGTAACTTTGCGACAATAGCTGCATGGACATGCTCCTTTCGACTCAAGGCATCCGCAACCAGAGTCGCCTTGCTCGGATGATAATGAATTTCCATGTCGTAATCCTTGATGAGTTCCAACCAACGGCGTTGCCTAAGGTTGAGATCTTTCTGAGTGAAGATATACTTTAAGCTCTTGTCATCAATGTAGACTTGGCACTTAGTTCCCATTATATAATGCCTCCAAATCTTGAGAGCATGCACTACGACTGCCAGCTCTAAGTCATGAGTGGGGTAGTTCAGCTCATGTTTCTGCAACTAGCGAGACGCGTAGGCGATCACATGTCCTTCTTGCATAAGAACACATCCAAAGCCCTGGCAGCACGCATCACAGTATATGTCAAATCCCTTCTGTAGATCTGGCATAACCAACACTGGGGGTGACATCAATCTTAACTTCAGTTGATTGAAACTATCTTGACATTCACAAGACCAATTAAACTCCTTTCCCTTCTCTAATAGTGCGGTCATAGGCTTAGCCATTTTGGAGAATCCTTCAATAAATCGCCTGTAATACCCTGCAAGTCCCAAGAAACTCCAGTTTTTAGTAACCGTGCTTGGTGTCTTCCATTCCACTATCTTCCTCACTTTAGCAGGGTCCACTGATATTCCACCATTAGAGATGATGTGTCCTAGGAATGGCACTTCGTCAATCCAGAACTCACACTTGCTATACTTGGCGAAGAGTTGATTATCCCGTAGTTTCTGTAGCACCGTCCGTAGATGTTCCTCATGATCACTATCATTCTTGGAATAAGTGAGAATGTCGTCAATGAATACCATGACGAATCTATCAAGATACTCCTTGAACACCTTGTTCAAAAGATTCATGAAGTAGGCTGGCGCATTAGTTAAGGCAAACGACATGACTATGAACTCATATAGACCATATCGAGTAGAGAAAGCCGTCTTGGGAATGTAAGATGGCCTAATCTTCATTTGATGATATCCCGATCTGAGATCAATTTTAGAGAACCTAGCACCTCTCATCTGATCAAATAAATGTTCAATACGAGGTAAAGGATACTTGTTTTTAATGGTGACATCATTAAGTGATCTATAATCAACACACATCCTTTGTGAACCATCCTTCTTCTGTACAAACAGAACCGGCGCTCCCCAAGGTGAGGAACTCGGACGAATGTACCTAGCCTCCTGTAACTCCGTTAACTATTTCTAAAGTTCTTTTAGTTCTTCTATCGACATCCTGTATGGCCTTTTTGAAATAAAAGTGATTCCAGGTAAGAGATCAATAACAAAGTCAACTTCCCTATCTGGTGGCATCCCGGGTAACTCCTCTGGAAAGACATCGGGAAAATCTCTAACCACACGGATGTTGCTGCCTACAAATTTCCCATCTACTAGATATACGGCGGGTCTGGTAGAGGCGGTTATGGTAATCTCTACTTCGAATGGCCACGGCGAGATGCTAACAGCGGCGATTTTGGCTGATTTGGGGGAAGAACGTAATTAGGCGAGGGCTGGTGCTCTGACTTCGTAACAACCTAGCGGAGTTAATGGTGCACTCAATTTATAGCCTCCGAGAGCGGTGGCTCTGAATTTGGAAGAAGAAAGCTGGTGACCCGAGAGAGGGGTGAGTCATCGGCGAACGCTATCGTGGCATTTACAGGACAAGGACTTACGACTGTCACTGGCTAACCTTCACAGCTTGCGACGACGTGGTGAAACGACCGAGAGTGTGGCATAACCGCGAGAAATGGTGGCACAGTGGTGAAGGACGCGTGGCCACGTCGCCGGTGCAAGTGGGTATGGCGATAGGTCCAAAGTGCCCCAAGATCATCCATACGCACGATCTTTTCACCGTCGACCGTTATCCACACGCCAAGGCGCACGAATCGCGATGTCGGCGAGGATCTTGGCATGGAGATCACCGGTGGCGGTGCACTGAACCTGGCGATCTTTGTCAGGCTACTTTACCATGCGAATTCCCTTCAGTGCGCCTGACAGAGCAGATTGAGAAGCTCCATTCTCCATTTTTCATGTGGAGAGCTATAGATCCATCTGCACCAAAGTTGTTGCTCTAAAAACCAACTTTGATTTTGCTATAGCAACCATAATCAACCACTCACTAGATCCTACTTGAAATCGTCCCCAAAGTTTATCAGAGTTCACTGTTAGCCGAGTTCAGTCTTCAATGGTGACTGACAGTCCAACTTCATGATCATTTTTCGCTAATTTTTGTACCGCACCAATGCTTAGTCACTTAATCAAACTTGTTCCCCTAACATAGCTCTACAAGTTTGCTATATTTTCCTAGGGCAAAATCCTCATAGATTAAGAAATATAAGGCCTCAAACTTGGCCTATTTACACTGAAATTTCAGAGTTAACCACATGAGTGTTCTTGGGACTTTTTGAAATTAAGTCCAAATTGTTCCACACTACTTGAAAATCCTCCATTGTAAAAGTTGCTTGGTTTTTCATGTTGAACCACTTTGATATATACACTTTGGTCCAAAAGTGTATAGAATTTGAAATCACCATATAGGGCACAAATTAGGGTTTCTAGGGTTCCTTTTAGGGTTTTGGGTGCTTTAGGGTTTTTGTGCTACTCAAATCCATCAAACTTAATCTCTTGTGAATATTTCCGATGGCTTTTGAGGTACTACTCAATTTGTCTTCACATTTACCCATATGCCCTAACCTTGGGGTTAAGTACCCTACCCTAGGGTTAAGAATACTTGAAGTCACCACATCACACTTGTTTTGAAGTTTTACCTAGTGGATGCATTGTAGTTGTAACAAGCAAAATTAAATGTCAATGCATATGATGACATGCTCAAGTTTTAGTTCTAGTAACACCAGGGGTGTTACATCCTTCCCCCCATAAAAGAATCTCGTCCCGAGATTTAAGGTCCTAGGGTAAGTAATGGAAAAGGAAACATGTCACATCTTTATTTTCTTATTTATCTTACAGAGCAGGGGGTGGTATGGGGTTTATTCCAACTTTACAATCAGATATACAAATTTTACAGGTTACTTGAAGCTAAAAATCTAGGAAAATTTTTCTCCAAGAAATCTTGAGTCTCCCAGGTAGCTTCGTCTTCAGTGTGCTGGTTCCATTGTACCTTATAGAATTTAAGAGTCCTTTTTCGGGTGATTCTATCCTTTTGATCCAGAACTCGAATAGGATGTTCCAAATAAGTCAAGTCTAGTTCTAAAGTAACATCCACCACGTCTATGTTCGATCAGGAACCCGAAGGCACTTCTTTAACTGGGATACATGGAACACATTATGTACCACAGAAAATGATTCAGGCATTTGAAGTCTGTATGCCACTGGTCCGCATTGTTCAAGAATGGGAAATGGGCCAATATAGCAGGGTGCCAACTTTCCTTTTACCCCAAACCGATTAACACCCTTCATCGGTGATACTTTCAGGTATACGTAATCCTTGACTTGAAAGACTAAAGGTCGGCGTCATTTATCTACATAGTTTTTCTGTTGAGCTTGAGCTTCTTTCAAGTTGTGTCTCATCCGTTGAACTTTTTCTTCCATTTCTTCAACCAAGTCGGGCCTAAAAAACCACCGTTCTCCGGGTTCTAACCAATTTAAGGGTGTTCGGCATCGTCGCCCGTACAGTGCTTCAAATGGTGCCATTTTAATGCTTTCTTGATAGCTATTATTATAAGAAAATTCTGCCAATGGCAGACAATCATCCCATTTCTGCGGGAACTCCAGGACACATGCCTGTAGCATATCTTCAAGTATCTGATTTACTCTCTCAGTTTTTCCACTTGTTTGAGGATGATAAGCCGAAATGTGGAGTAATTTAGTACCCAAGGCTTTGTGCAGTTCACTCCAGAACTTGGATACAAATTGTGGTCCTCGGTTCGACACTATTGTCTTTGGAACTCCGTGCAAACTGAGAATACGAGCAATGTATAACTGAGCATAGATAGCAACTGGGTGATCTGTTTTAACAGGAAGAAAATGTGCTATCTTTGTGAGCCGATCAATTATGACCCAGATAGAATCAAATCCTTTAGCTGTCCTGGGCAATCCCACAATGAAATCCATACTAATATCTTCCCATTTCTAGGTTGGGATCGGCAAAGATTGTAATGGCCTAACAGCCTTCATATGTATGGCCTTGACCCGTCTACAAGTGTCACCCTTGGCCACATAGCGTGCAATTTCAATCTTCATTTTAGTCCACCAATAATGTTGCTTTAAGTCTTGATACATCTTAGTGCTTCTAGGATGGATGGAATATCGACTAAGATGAGCTTCGTCCAAGATTTGTTAGCGGACTTCAATATCTTTTGACACTACTATGCGATCTTTAAACCATATTACTCCTTGATTATCTTTCTTGAAGCAATTTGCCTTGCCGACTTCCATTTTCTCATGAATGTACTTCATACCCTTATTGGTTCTTTAGGCATCAATAATCCTTTGTAGAAGAACTGACTCAAGCTTCAAATTCGTCAAGGTTCCTTGTTGGATTATCCCCAGATTCAACCTTTCCATTTCTTGACATAAAGTGGTGTCGGGTGCTCTTACTGTAAGACAATGACAAAAAGTCTTGCGACTTAAAGCATCTGCCACCACATTGGCTTTTCGTGGGTGATAATGAATTTCCAAGTCATAATCCTTGATTAGCTCAAGCCACCTTCTTTGTCTCATGTTTAGTTCTGACTGGGTAAAGATATACTTCAAACTTTTGTGATCCGTATACAAATGGTAGGTTTTTCCTAGCAGATAATGCCGCCAAATCTTAAGGGCATGAACCACTGCAGCTAGTTCCAGATCATGAGTTGGGTAGTGTTCTTCATGCCGGTGCAGCTGCCTTGAAGCATACGCTATGACTTATCCTTCTTTCATTCGGACACATTCGAGTCCACTGCCTGACGTGTCACAATACACATCAAAAGGCTTTTCAATATCCGGTTGGGCCAGAATTGGTGCAGTGGTCAACAACACTTTCAGCTGCTTAAAGGCTTCGTTGCATTTCAAGGACCAATCAAACTTTGTACCATTCTTCAATAATCCTATAATGGGTTTAACAATCTTGGAGAAATTTGGAATGAACCTGCGGTAATAACTAGTCAGTCCAAGGAAACTCCGAACTTGATGCACTATAGTAGGTGAGCTCCATTCTAGAATATCCTTGACTTTGTTGGGATCGACCGCAATCCCTTTAGCAGACAATACATGTCCAAGAAACTGGATTTCCTCCAATTAGAACGTGCATTTGCTGAATTTGGCATACATGTGATGTTCCCTTAAGCGTGTTAGCACGATCCGTAAGTGCTTTGCATGCTACTCTTCATTTTTGGAATAGATCAGAATGTTGTCAATGAAGACCACCACAAACTTGTCTAACTCAGGCATGAATACCAAATTCATTAAGTATGTGAAGTGGGCCGGAGCATTTGTTAATCCGAAAGACATGAACAGATATTCAAACAATCCATATCACGTGGTGAATGTGGTCTTGGGTATATCTTCGGATCGAATACGAATCTGATGATAGCCCGATCTGAGATCAATCTTAGAAAATACCCGAGCTCTAGTAAGTTGATCGAATAAAATATCGATCCGAGGAAGAGGATACTTGTTCTTGATGGTAACCTCATTGAGTGGTCTATAGTCCACGCACATTCGAAGTGTCTGATCCATCTTCTTGACAAAAATTGCTGGACATCCCCACGGTGATGAACTTGGTCTAATGAACCCTTTCTCCAACAAGTCTTGTAGTTGAGTCTTGAGTTCCGCCAGTTCATTAGGTGGCATGCGGTATGACCTTCTGGAAATAGGAGCCGTACCGGGCTTCAATTCAATTACAAATTCCACATCCCTTTCATGAGGCAATCCGGGCAAGTCTTCGGGAAAGACATCCGGAAATTCACATACCACTAGAATATCCCGAATTTCTTGTACTATGGTCTCAAAAACTTGTCCAGATGCTTTGACTGGGTCAACTATAGGGATGGACAATTGGACTTCTTCATGACTATAACTTAACTTAATGGTCCTTTGGTCTGTATTGAGGATGGCTTTATTCTGGGCTAACCAATTCATTCCCAGAATCACATCTATATCTTGTCCTTTTATAACAATCATATTTGTAAGGAATTCCCGTCCGGCCAAAGATACGGGTATGTGGAAGGCTACTTCCTTAGTAAAGATTCGCCCCCAGGTAAGTGGATAACAAATCCCTCCCTTGATTCAGTGCAATGTATGCAATATTTCTCCACAAAAGTCTTGCTTATGAAAGTATGTGATGCACCAGAATCGAAAAGGATAACTGCTGGGTGGTTGGCAACGAGGAACGTACCCATCATCACCGGTTCGCCTTGCAGTGTAGTATCCACCTGGGTATAATACACCCGTCCAGTTTTCTTCAAAATTTTGCCCGTTGAAGAGTTGGCCGTGTTCCCCTTTCCTTGATTTGAGTTCCCAGAAATCTGCTGAAAGTTGGATTTGTTTTGCTTCGAATATGGGCAGTCCTTGTTGAAATGCCCAGACTTTACACAATTGAAGCAACCACTGGAGGAACTGGGAAGGGCAGGGAAATGAGTACCAGGGTCACTCGGCTGATTGGTCGGAGCGGGGGCAGGAGTGGGACAAATAAATATGGGTTGTCTGAATGGATATGTAGGTGGGCGAGGAGAAGAACGATTTGGATTAAAAGGTCGGATTACCAACCTTGTTCTCTTTTCAGGTCTTTGAGTTGATCTTTCACCCGCATATCCCTTTGACTCTCCTTGTCCCGCATTTTTGGCTTCAACTGACAGTGTTGTTCTGACAGCCCTGCTGTATGTGAGGTCTAGGCACGTTGCCATCTTACGCTGGAGTCTGTCATTTAGTCCCCTCATAAAGCAATTCTTCTTTTTCAAGTCTGTATCCACTTAGTCAATGGCGTACTGGGAGAGGTGATTGAATTTATTGAGATACTGCATCACAGAATCTCCCCGTTGCTTTAGTCGGATGAACTCTTCTAGTTTCATTTGTAGCACTCCTTCCGGAACATAATGTTCCCTAAATGCCAGTTTGAATTCTTCCCAAGTGACTTGATGTCCCGCAGGTTGGATGGCGGAAAAGTTTGCCCACCAGGTGCTAGCGGGGCCTCTTAACTGCTGAGCGGCAAATAGGGGCTTTTGTACCTCGGTGCATCGGATTAGCCCGAATTTTTGTTCCATCACCCGCACCCATTCATTAGCTTCCAAGGGTTTCTCTGCCTTGACGAAGAGCGATGGGTAGGTTTTGGAGAACTCTAGATAGGTAGTGTCGCGTGGTCCTTGTGGGTGACCTCTCCCTCCGTGTTGTTGAAATTGGTTTCCCGCCATTTCACGCAGAAAGCGCGTGTTGTCGGCGGTGGCGTTGACCAAGGCAGTGATAGCCTCGGCGAGGGTAGGAGGTACAGGTGGCGGATTGGGAGTGTCCTCCCCGCCGCGGGATGTACCTGCCCCATCATGAGCACGCGTCCGGGATGGCATCTGAGGCAAAAAAAACATTTGGAAATATAACATGCCAAACATACACCATCTTTATTTCATTGCGGAACCATAATAATTATACATACTCCATTATACAACTCGACTTCCTTAATTATTTTACATAAGTACATTACTTAGACTATACTACTCTAATCCTCTTCGTCCTTAGTTGTTGCGCTACCTGCTTCAGGAGACTGTTCATCTGTAAGATTCATGGAAGGAGGGGCTCCGAGAAGGTCAATCCCCCCCCCCCATCAGATCCTCCATTTGTTGTTCTAGATGGTCTAGCTCCCATTGCTGCCACATCGGGTGGCACGTTCGGGTGCAGCCGATCATACAATACATGCACTTCTTCATGCAAGGTGTTGCAGTACGCTTGCAGGTTTTCGAGGGATGTGCTAAGTTCTGCTACTCGAGCTAGAGCTTTGACTTCACAATCCCAAGCAAACGAGTGTGAGTTTATGGCCCAGTCAATGGCCATATCGTGTTCCATAATTTCATACTGCGGGCGATTAACTTCGGCTGATAGTTCAGCAATGCGGCGACTATCGCGCGCATGCTCCCTACACCTGTGATGTAGTTCCGATCTGAGTTTGTCCACTCAGGCCTCCAACTCCCCGATAGGGTCGTTGCTTCCACTACTACTTCCTTCATGCCTAGAGGCCAGCTAATGTCGAGGCACACCATGAGGTCCAGTTGATTTGCGCTGGGTAGTTTTTGTGCGCGCCATATCTCCATAAGAGGGGGAAATTTTATTTAGTATAGTTTAAACATGATGCATGCATAACCTAATAATTATGGGATCAATCTTTCGTCGATCCCCTACTTCCTTATATACTGCACTCTATTACCCGACTTTTAAAAGATAAGTTACTACCAGAAAGTGGTAAGATAAGGATGAAAGAATGTTTCAAGGTAAGTATTTAAAAATTCTTTTGAAGTACTACGTAATGTCTGAAGAGACGGGCTTCGCTCCGATACCAGCTGTCACAGAATCTCCCAAGGTATTAGGCCCACCTACAGATGTCCTTGTCCTATGGACCTCGGACAACCATGTAGATGCACATAATCACTCGACAAGTTCAGTCATCTGTATCATCATCATATTGCCCAAGAGCTCTTCACCCATCACGCAGACATTACACACATAATCGAAGTAAGAATAAGCGGAAGGATTACAATAACATAATTTACATTCATATATATATAGGGAGAGTATTTATTACAGTACCGGGTGTCTGAGTGCATAACATAATATTACATATCATGGAGGTAAAACATCCTCCCACAGACAAGTTCATTAATTTGGCTCCGCCTTTGGCACCACCTTCGAGCAGAAACAGCAAAACTCCGCTGTTTCATCACCTACAACAACATGGGTTCGAAAACCCTGAGTGCGGAGTGTACTTTTGCAAGTCTTACCCGTAAAGGAAAAGACTCTCAAGGATATGCTGGCTTGTGGGATTCAAGGTAAAGCTGATCAAGAATTAAAGACTCTGTTTGTAGAATTGCTTACTGTTGGGGACTTGTTCTCAAATGTTATGAATTAAGAACAAGGCAACATAAAATGTTAAATATTAATGCCCTTCGTCCGTTGAAGCATTATCTCCCCAAGGATTTAATGAACTTCGGACGAAGGCCATGAGCAAAATATCACGAAGGTCACACCTTCGTGATCAGACTTATAAAACAATGTGAAATGAAATATAAAATATAAAACATTAGAGAAAGATGTACTAAAAACAAATAACATTATTCACATATTTTATAATATGAACCTAAATATTAAAACATAATATTTAGGTACATTTATACCTTCGCCTTGGCAGAAAGCAATAATTCCAGCGTAATGCTTCATCGATTACAAGATTGCATGAACAGTATAGGGGTACTGTTCACCTATTTATAGGCACAGGGCACAACCTATGTAAAATTACATTTATGCCCTTTACAATCGATTACAATAATGACACAAAACATCATGGGTCTTTAAGTCATTTCATCTTTAAGTCGGTTCACCCCTTCGTCTTGAGATCTGTCATTGTGCCGAAGCTTTATAGGTGATAGCTTTGGCGCTGCTCCTGATAGGATTTGCCGAAGGTGTTCTCTTTCTTTAGGATCTTCGGCTACGAAGCATACCCCCAACAGTAGCCCCTTCGCGGTGCTAGATCTTTTTTCGTAACGAGCTTGATCTGTGAAAAAGTCTTCTAGGCTTCGGGATGCCGAAGATCTGAAAAACACCTTCCCTGAGCTCGTTGGCGAGTAACGATTAAAATAATCCTCGAGTGAGGTGGCCCCATCTTGCAGCAGCTACGCGCGCCCTGGCGATTCACCTTCTCGGACCCTATGGCCCACCGTTCAGTGAGTGCGGGTGACTGTTTGTTCGGTGCGGAAGACCTTGACGATTCACCTTCCCACCTGCGACACTATATAAACAGACGGGTAGGTGTGAAGTTACCACAACATTCATTGCTATTGCGCTGTTTTGCTGCCAAAATATTGACCAAAGCCGAAGCTATTTTCTTTGCTCAAGCTTCGTAACAAGAAAGAGCTTCGGCGAAGTAAAGAAATTCATTCAAAAAACAAGAAATTCAATCATCCGATGGTCAGAGTGCGTTCCACAGCTAGGGTTACGCGCGACGGAGAGGAAGCCAAAGGTGCAGAGACTGCCCCAATCTACGAAGTGATGAAGCGCTCAGGACTGGTAGCATCGGAGGAAGCACCTGCCACTGAAGCAGAGCAAGCTGATGTTGAGGAGACTGAGTCTGAAGATGATTATAGCGCAGTGCCAAGTAAACCCAGCCACTTGGATTTCGGGAAATCCACCATCTCCGAAGATGATCTGCCTAAGATGTTGAATTTGGGCAATTTCAGTGAAGCGAAGAAAGAGCTGGTTCGTTTCGGTGGGGAAGAGACTACTCCGAAGCCACGAAAGGATGAAGTAGTGGTCTTTAAAAGCTTCTTTAAGGCTGGTTTGAGATTTCCTTTGAACAAGATGATTGCTGATGTATTGCATAAGTTTGGGATCTACCTTCATCAGCTAACTCCTAACGCTATCGTTAGGCTTAGTGTTTATATCTGGGCTCTCCAAAGCCAAGGGGTGGAGCCATTTGGTGTAGGCTTCTGTGGAGTACACGAGCTGCACTATCAGACGAAGACTAGAGGAGATGGGCTACATGAAAATTTTGGCTGCTACAACTTTGCTTATCGCAAGAATACCAAATTTCCAGTAATTAGCTACCGAAGCAAGTGGCCAGCTGGCTGGAAGTCTGAGTGGTTCTATGTCAAAGTTGACGAAGAGAAGGAGAAGCTAGTGCAGAGTCCGTTAGAATTGACCTTCGGAGAGACCAGACATTGGTGCGACATGACACCAGGGAGTCCGAGCCAAGTTGCCCTGGCTGAATTTCGAGTTATTGCAGATCATATCAGCACTAGGGACTTAGTACAAGAGTTTTTGGCCTTTAGAGTGTTCCCAACTTTGAAGGAGTGGGAAATGCCGAAGCTGAAGGGGGAAAAGAAGAAGGGGGAATTTGTTCGGTTGCCTTACTATTATAAATTCAAGAAACATTTCAAAATGCCTTGCCAAGAGTGGCTGGACACGATCGAAGTAATGTGCAATGAAATACTCGGCAATTACTCTAAAAAAGAAGATCAATTGATGACTGCGGCCTTCGGCACCCGTCTGAAGCGAAGGTTAAACCGAGTAATGGATGCTCTGGACTTCGAGTATCCCGACTACGAGCGGCTAGACAAGGATGCCGAAGGTCAAAAAGGAAAAGAGTAGCTGGTGCTCTGAATAAAGACGATGAAGAACAACCGAAGAAGAAAAAGCTGGAATCTGAGCTAAAAACAGGTGTTTTGAATAAGAGAAAAGCTACAACTCCGAAGCAAAAAGCAATTGATGAAGAAATCTTAAAGATAATGACTGAATCTTTGCCTGTCAAGCTAAGTCCACTGGAGCCACATCTGACGAAGCTTTTTCAGAAGGAAAAGGAGCTCACAAAAACGAAGAAGGCAGCTAGGCCAAAAAAGCAAAGAATCATTACAGTGACATAAGTCATCGAAGGGACACCACCAGGAGCTTCAGCTCCGAAGGCGCCGACTGTTGAAAGCACGACAGCTACTGAAGCTGCACCTTCGGAAGCCACAAATGCCGAAGCTACCAGAGCCGAAGATATTCATTTAGAAAGCACGATTGCTGATATAGATAAAATACTGCTGAACATGGCCGCAGAAGAAGCTGCCGCAACCACCGAAGAGACTACGGCCCCAGAGCCCGAGAAGGAGAAAGAAATAGCCGAAGACACTTCGGAAGATGAAGTTTTTAACTTTCAAAATTTAGTTGGTCAAGAGGTGACAAAGGCTGAAAAAGAAGAGCTAAAAGAATATGCTATATCTTGCGGATATCGGCCGGGAGCACTTCTCTTCGGTGGCATTGATGACGAAAGGTTGGGTTGTGTCTGGGATCAGACCGGTGTGAAGGTTATCGGTACTCTATCAAAGAGTATTGGTTTCCCAAAGCTCAAAACAGATATCAGCCGCTACCGACGACAGCACATCATCGGTAGTTTATTTTATTCCAATTTCAAGGTAAACAACTTTTCGCTAACTTCTATTATTTTTAATAACGAAGATGTTTTGTAACGAAGGTTGTTTATGTGCAGAGTATGCTGCTGAGCAAAGCTTTGAAAATGCAACAGGATTTGGAAGATAAAAAACATGAGGTTATAATTGAGAATTTAGAGAGCAAAATAAAAGACCAATCAGCTGCTATTGAACAGAAAGACTTCGAGCTTTAGACAACTGAACACTTATTGGCAGAAGCTGAAGCTAAAATAGTAGAATTAAATATGAAGCTTCTCTGCCAATCAGAACACTTTGAACAAGAAAAGCAAGAGCTTAACGCAAAATTTGAGGCCGAGGTCTAGAAAAATTCAGATTTGAAAAAATCATTGACAAGCCTTGAAAACAAATGTTTGGAATTCAGTAATCGATGTGTTCAACGGCTGAAGCAGGTCTTCTATTCAGTTGGAGCCAGCAGTTAAAAATTTAATCCATTGTCTGAAGACCTGCCAGGGGCCTTCGAACATATCGAAGGTGAAATTGATGACCTTGACGAAGTTATAGCTGGACATGGTGACTTTTGTGCCCTGGTAGCTTCTCGGGGCACAGTTGTTGCCTTCCTGAAGTCTGGTTGTGAACATGGAAAGGTTATCAATAGACCCAATTTCAGCTTATCACCAGCAGATTTGGATAACATTCCCAACCTTGCCCGAAGCATAGCAAATAGATTTATAAAATTGGTATGGACAAAGGGTGGACGAAGCAAAGCTGGTGATAAAGCTCGAAGTCATCTTAAGCCGGTAACATAATCATACCTTGTGCCTACCCCTTCCTTCAAGCTTAAATTTTGCTTACCATACTTTGATACATACAGGATGATGAAGCCGAGGCCGAAGCTGAGGAGTAAGGAGACAAAGCCAAAAGCTTAATGGATGACGAAGCCGAGACCGAAGCTCCATGGATACTGATGAAGCTTGAATAGATGTCTGTAGAAAAAGCTCTAAAAACTCTTGTAATAACTTGTGTAAAGATTAATGTAATTAAATTTTACTTTGTGGACTTTGTCCATACCTTGTAATATATTCTTACCTTTTCCATCAATGTATAAAATGCTTTGGTGTGAACGAAATTAGCATTTTTGAGCCGAAGGCGAAAAACACCTTCCCTTCTTTTCGTACAAAGCGAAGCATAAAACTGCTTCTTTTTTATTTTTTCCAAAGCCTTGTCTTTAGAGCCAAAGCAACTGTCTGTGTTATGATGATGATGATCCTATGTATGTCTAAATGAATGTTTATGAATGCAAATGTATGATGTAATGTTCCGTGCAAATGAATGTCCAAACACACATATACGAAGCCACAACCAAAGCCTTCATTCCCTTAGGAATAATCAAAGTCTTTTTGCCGTTTATTTTTCGGCTTCACCGCTTATTTTTTGGTGTATCAGTGCTGACTTTTCGCTTTAAGTTCTGCATTCCCTTAGGAACGTCTTTTGAACTTCTTCGCCTTCTATTTCGGTGGTATCGCGTTGACTTTTCGCGCTTCGCCTTATATTTCGGCGGAATCAGCGTTGACTTTTCGCTGTAAGCTCTACATTCCCTTAGGAACGACTTTTGAGCAGAAAACATACGCTGCGCTCCCTTAGGAACGGCTTTTTGTAGCTTCGTCGTGCTCTGCATCCCCTTAGGGACGTCTTTCGAGCTTCTCCCTGTTTTTTCTTTTTCTCTTTGCACTCGATGGTGCATGCTTAGCTTTTTACATTTACATCTTTGGGGGATATTGCTTTTGTAGAGCTAAAATAAGAAAAAGAGAAATTACATGCTATGGCCCCATTAAAAACCTCTCCCCCTTTGGAAAGGAAAAGGGTGCCATAGGAAAAAATATAAAAGATTACATCAAGCTACACATAATATCACTGAAGCTCATCCGCATTCCAAGATCTAGGAATGTCGTTGCCGTCCATATCCTTCAATCTGTAAGAACCGGGTCTTGACGAAGATACTAACAGAAAAGGTCCTTCCCACTTTAACTGTAGCTTGCCTACTGTATCTGGGTTAGCAACTCTCCAAAGTACCAAGTGCCTTGGCTTGATATTTTTTAACCGAACTTTTCTGTCACGCCATTTTATTGTTTCGGCTTGATATTTATTGATATTCTCCACAGCCTGAAGCCTGATCCCTTCTATAACATCTTTTTCCACAGAATAATCAGCTTCGTCCTCCACCGAAGCCACTGTTCTTATTGATCCAGCTTTTGCTTCTTCTGGGGTTATTGCTTCATCACCAAACAACAATTTGAATGGTGTAAAGCCTGTTGACCTTGCCATTGTTGTGTTGTGGCTCCACACCACTTTGATTAATTCATCTGGCCACTTTCCCCTGGGCTGATTGAAGATTAACTTCATTATTCCTGTCATTATAATGCAATTAGCTCTTTCGACAAGTCCATTTGACTCCGGATGTCTAACCGATGCAAAATGAATCTTCGTGCCAATTTGTTCACAAAAATCTTTGAAAGCTTCGGCATCAAACTGTGTTCCGTTGTCCACAGTAATAGCCTTCGGCACTCCGAAGCGACAAATAATATTTTGCCAGAAAATTTTTTGAACGGTGACCGAAGTTATTGTAGCTAAAGGCTTCACCTCAATCCACTTAGAAAAATACTCTACTGCCACCACGACATATTTTAAATTTCCTTGTGCTGGTGGAAGTGGGCCTAGCAAATCAAGGCGCCACCTTTGCAACGACCAAGTGGGCTGTACTAACTGAGTCAGAGACGAAGGCTGTTTTTTTATCTCTTGCACATTTTTGACAGCCTTCGCATTTTTGTACTAATTCTGCTGCATCCGAAGCTGCTTTCGGCCAATAAAATCCTTGACGAAAAACTTTTCCCAGCAAGGGCCTAGATCCAATGTGAGATTCACACAGGCCTGCGTGTATTTCTTTCATCAATTCTATACCTTCAGCTCTGGATAGGCATTTGAGCAATGGAGAACAGACTCCATGTTTGTATAACTCCCCTTCTATTATTACATATGGTCGGGCTCTTGCCTCTATTCTCTTGTTATAAGCTTCGTCATCTGAAAGGCAGTTGCCCTGGAGAAAAGATATAATCTCGATTCTCCAATCTTCACTATGAACAGGAGATATATTGAGCACTACTCTTTCAAGAAGTTCCACCGAAGGTGCTTTTATTGTCTCAAAGAATACTTCCGAAGGCAAAGGCAGCCCCTGTGCCGCTGACTTGGCTAGCAGATCAGCGTGCTCATTTTCTCCTCGTGGAATATTCTTGACAGAAAACCCTTCAAAAGAAGCTTCAAGCCTTCGAACTGTATCCAAATATTTCTCAAGCTTCGGATCTCTTGCTTTACAACTCTTGTCAACATGACCAGAAATAACTTGGGAATCGGTTTTGAGAACCGCCCTTCTTATCCCCATTGCCTTCAACTTCCGAAGCCCCAAAAGCAAAGCTTCGTATTCAACAATATTATTTGTGCAGCTGAAATCAAGTTTCACTGCATAGCATGTTCTAACTTTGGAAGGTGCAACTAAAACAACAGTTGCACCTGCCCCGAAGGTTCCCCAAGAACCGTCGCAGAACACCGTCCAAGCTTCGGCATCTTTACTTGCTTCTTCCTCCTGAGCCCCTGGCGTCTAGTCAGTGATGAAGTCTGCTAACGCCTGGGATCGAATCGAGGATCTATGCACATAATCAATGCTGAATTCGTTGAGTTCCGCAGCCCACTTTCCAATCCTTCCAGTAGCTTCTCTATTCCTCATAATATCCTTTAAAGGCTGTGATGAAGGAACAATTATATGGTATGCTTGAAAGTAGTGTCGAAGCTTCCTGGAGGCCATTAAGACAGCATATAGCACCTTCTCCAATTCTGTATAGTTTTTCTTTGATAAACTAAGAACTTCGGAGACAAAGTACACTGGGGCTTGCTTTTTAGTTTGTCCTTCAAGCTTCACCTGGACAAGCGCCGGACTCACTGTAGAGTGCGAAGCTGCCACATACAGCAGCAGAAGAGCCCCTGGCGCTGGTGGAGTTAGCGTCGTTAGATCTATCAGATACTGCTTCAGCTCTTCGAAGGCTTTCTGCTGAGCTGATCCCCATTGAAAGACTTCGGCCGACTTCAGCACTTCAAAGAATGGTAAATTTCTCTCTGCTGATATAGATATAAATCGATTCAAAGATGCCAATCTTCCTATCAGCCGCTGAGCCCCCTTTTTTGTGCTTGGTGGCTCCATCCGAAGAATGGCTTCAATTTTGTTTGGATTAGCTTCGATCCCTTTTGTTGAAACTAGACAACCAAGGAATTTGCCCTTCTATACTCCGAAGACACATTTTTCTGGATTCAACTTCATGCCAACTTGCCTAAAGTTAGCAAATGTTTCCTGTAGATCAGCAATGTGATTTTCTTGCTTCGTGCTTTTTACTATGATATTATCAACATATGTTAGCACATTTCTGCCTATCTGAGAATGAAGGACATTCGCTGTCATTCTGCTGAAGCTTCCTCCAGCATTCTTGAGCCCCTCAGGCATCCGAAGGTAACAATATGTACCACTGGGGGTGATGAAGTTGGTTTTTGGCTCATCTTCCTTCTTCATCCAGATTTGATGATAGCCTGAATAACAATCTAGTAGACTCATGAGCTCTGACGAAGTTGCTGCATCTACTAGAGAATCTATCCTTGATAATGGAAACTCATCCTTCGGACAAGCCTTGTTGACATCAGTAAAATCAATGCACATTCTCCATTTACCATTGGCCTTCTTCACCATAACAGTGTTAGCTAGCCATTCTGGGTATTTTACTTCTCTGATGACTCCAACGCTGAGAAGTCTTTTCACTTAATTCCGAGCACCTTCGGCTTTGTCATCAGACATTTTCCGAAGCCTCTGCTTTCTGGGTCTGAAGGATGGATCAACATTGAGCGAGTGTTCAATGACATCCCTGTTAACACCAAAGAGATCATTAGCTGACCATGCGAAGACATCTTTGTTGTTGAACAAGAACCTTATTAGGGTTTTCTCCTGCTCCTCAGACAATTGAGATCCTAGCAACACCTTCTACTCTGCTATATCTTCACATAAGAGCATGGGCTTCGGCTGATCAGCCGAAGCAGCCTTCTCCCTTCTGTACTTGTATTGCTCACAAGCTTCGGCTCCATCTATATTATGGATTGCTTTTAAATCTGTCCAGTTTCCTTCGGCCTTTCTGGCAGCTTCCTGACTTCCATGAATAGCAATAGGCCCTTGATCCGAACGTATCTTCATGCAAAGATATGCTGGATGAAGAATTGCTTCAAAAGCATTGAGTGTCCCACGACCGATGATTGCATTGTAGGGGTATTCCATGTCGACAATATCAAACACAACTTGCCCAGTCCTTGTATTGTTGACAAATCCGAAGGTCACTGGCATCGTGATCTTGCCGAGCGCTATAATTTGCCTTCCTCCGAAGCCACGAATAGGGTGTGTAGCATCATGAATCTTATCCTCTGGCTCTTGCATCTGTCTGAAGGCCTTAGCAAATATAATATCCGCTGCACTGCCTGTATCAACCAGAACATTGTGGACCAGAAACCCTTTAATAACACAAGAAATAACCATAGCATCATTGTGAGGGTAATCCTTGAGCTGAAGTTCCTCTTGGGAGAAGGTAATTGGGATGTGGGACCATCTTGACTTGATGAAGGGTCCTTGCACCCTGACATGTTGTACCCTTCTCTGTGCCTCCTTCTTCTGCTTCTTGTTGGCCGGCTCTGAGCATGAACCGCCTGTTATCGGGAGTACCAGCTTCGAAGCCGAAGCAGCTCCAGCTTGGTTGTTGAACGAAGCCATCAGCTCAAAAAAGTGGAAGTGAGTTCACCGGAGGTGGGCGCCAATGTTGGGGACTTGTTCTCAAATGCTATGAATTAAGAACAAGGCAACATAAAATATTAAATATTAATGCCCTTCGTCCATTGAAGCATTATATCCCCAAGGATTTAATGAACTTCGGACGAAGGCCATGAGCAAAATATCACGAAGGTCACACCTTCGTGATCAGACTTATAAAACAATGTGAAATGAAATATAAAATATAAAACATTAGAGAAAGATGTACTAAAAACAAATAACATTATTCACATATTTTATAATATGAACCTAAATATTAAAACATAACATTTAGGTACATTTATACCTTCGCCTTGGCAGAAAGCAATAATTCCAGCGTAATGCGTCATCGATTACAAGATTGTGTGAACAGTATAGGGGTACTGTTCACCTATTTATAGGCACAGGGCGTAGCCTGTGTAAAATTACATTTATGCCCTTTACAATCGATTACAATAATGACATAAAACATCATGGGTCTTTAAGTCATTTCATCTTTAAGTCGGTTCACCCCTTCGTCTTGAGATCTGTCATTGTGTCGAAGCTTTATAGGTGATAGCTTCGGCGCTGCTCCTGATAGGATTTGCCAAAGGTGTTTTCTTTCTTTAGGATCTTCGGCTACGAAGCATACCCCCAACACTTACTAACAGTGGATCCTTAAAAATCCAATTTTATTATCAGGTTAAGTCATTACCTGCATCTAGAGTTCTTTCTATCCTAGTTCAAGCACTTGGCCGACACTAGTCATCTTTTATCACTCTTTGGTTCACTGGAATGCTACGTGTAAGTCAGTGACCAAGTCTTCATGTCCGAGAAGTAACGGCGATCCGAATTGATTAATACCCAGCTAAGGATCTCCAACCACACGACATATGTAGCACTTAACCCTTGCATATGTCAACTTGCCACCAGGTTTCTCAAGACCAGACCGGGTTCACACCAATCGAGAGCACAGATACACCACCGTCCAGCCTCTTGCCACAAAGGGAACACGCTACTCTCGCCATCTCTCCACTCCCATTGCGTGGTGGCCTTTCTTGTATTGGTCCGACCATGGCAAAGCTTACCCATGACGAGGCATGTGGCCAGTCAAAGGGTCTTCGGTCAGCAAGCCCACATCGACACGATCCTTAAGCGACTCAAACAAAGACACTACATCGAGACTTCCTTCTCATGCAAGTCACCTGCCTGGTCTCGTCTTTATCATTTACAACCCAAAGTTTGGTACCTGTCAGAGGTACATCTTTTCCGATGTTGAACCCATCATGGCCATGATGGATTCACCATCAAGTCTTTTCTTTGAAAACTTCCCATCCCATATGAAGCATCATCTTTGTTTAAAAAACATTTTGTTTTCTAAGGCAAGACTAAACATCAGAAAACTTTTAAATAAAATAGGTATCAAGGAATGGTAAACAGTTCCAAGGAAGGAAATGTAGCAATTGTTTTAGCACACAACTCCTATCACCTAATGCATCATTTCAAGTGATAAAGAGTTTAAAACAACAAGGAAAGGGTAAATGCACCGGGGCTTGCCTTGTGTTGTAGGAGGCTTAGGGTCTATCCCACATATGTCAAAATAGAAGTTGTTCTCGATAGGTGGAATTTCAGCTTGCGGGGCAACTTCTTCTTCTACTACTACTTCTGCTTCGTTTTCTATACATAACAATACATATACATGAATGCTTATGTGATGCTATGAATATGCAGTTATAATAGAAACACACTAAGTTGTATCTTGAATACAACTTTCCTTCACGGTACCCACTAGTCACTAGAGTTGCCTAGACTAGTACTCTATTAGGATTAGGCAATTAAATCCCAGAAACAATGTCCAAAGCATGTCAAACTTTCCCCAAGGGCTTTAATCATTAAACCAAGCTTACCCAAAAAGTTTTACTATTTTTGGAGATATCAATTTAATTCTAAAATTCTAAAGGCTAGGTTTACGCATCTTTAAATGCTAAATAATTCCTGGTTTGGACTACAAATCTTGAAACTATTTTTATTAAATACTAGATCAATTTAGGAGTCTAGTAAAATTGGTCCCATAATTTTATCATTTTTCTAGAATTTCCTATAAATTTCTAAGTCTGGTAGAAAAAAGAAAAAGGAAAAGAATGAATAGTGCTGGGCTGAATCTAGCCCAAACCGGCCCACCAACACGGGAAACCCGCGCTCGCGCGTGCCCGTGTTGGCCATCTTGCGCAGAGGTCCCCGGCTATTCGAAGAATCAGTAAAGAACCCCATACGCACTATTCCTTATCTCACTGACAATCGCGCATACACCCCTGGGTTTCTATTTCTTCTCCAACTCAGGCCCTGGCGATGGCGCGCTCGCCCGCCGGCCACCTCTTCACTGGAATTCGTCCGAAACAACGACGACCACCGACACTAAGCACCGGATCACCACCCAAGCCTAGGCGAGTCCAGTCCATGCCCTAATTGAACTAATCTGGCCTTGGATTCTCCTACCCACGATGACGGCAAATACCAACGACGAACCAAGGCGTTCTCAATGATTCAGCGCGTCTAGTTCAACCAATCGGTCCTACGAGCAACAGGAGACTCAAGGGATGCTAGAACACGAAACAGAGAAGTGCGAATCAACCTGTGGATGGCTGGCCAATGCGAGATGCTAACGACGGCGATTTTGGCCGATTCGGGGAAGAACGGAATTAGGGCGCTATGGTGGCTAATCGGAGGCGAGGGCTGGTGCTCTGGCTTTGTAAAAACCTAGCGGAGCTAACGATGCACTCAATTTTATAGCCTCTGAGAGCAGTGGCTCTGAATTTGGAAGAAGAAAGCTGGCGACCGGAGAGAGGGGTGTCACCGACGAACGCTATCATGGCATTTACAGGACAAGGACTTACGGCTGTCACTGGCTACCCTTCATGGCTTGCGACGACGTGGTGAAACAACCGAGAGCATGGCATAATCGGGAGAAATGGCAGCACAACATCGAAGGTCGCGCGGCCACGTCGCCGGTGCAAGTGGGTACAGCGACAGGGCCAACAGTGCCCCAAGATCATCCATACGCACGATCTTTTCACCGTCGACCGTTATCCGCATGCCAATGTGCACGAATCGCGACGTCGGCGAGGATCGCGGCGCGGAGATCACCTGTGGCGGTGCACTAAACCTGGCGATCTTTGTCGGGCTACTGTACCATGCAAATTCCCTTCAGTGCGCCTGACAGAGCAGATTGAAAAGCTCCATTCTCCATTTTTCATGTGGAGAGCTATAGATCCATCTGCACCAAAGTTGTTGCTCTATAAACCAGCTTTGATTTTGCTATAGAAACCATAATCAACCACTCACTAGATCCTACTTGAAATCGCCCCCAAACTTTATCAGAGTTCGCTGTTAGCCAAGTTCAGTCTTCAGTGGTGACTGACAGTCCAACTTCATGCTCATTTTTCTCCAATTTTTGTACAACACCAATGCTTAGTCACTTAATAAAACTTGTTCCCCTAACATAGCTCTACAAGTTTACTATATTGACCTAGGGCAAAATCCTCATAGATTAAGAAATATAAGGCCTCAAACTTGGCCTAATTACACTAAAATTTTAGAGTTAACCAAATGGGTGTTCTTGGTACTTTTTGCAATTAAGTCCAAATTGTTCAAAACTACTTGAAAATCCTCCAATGTAAAAGTTGCTTGGTTTTTGATGTTATACCACTTTGATATGTACACTTTTCTCCAAAAGTGTATAGAATTTGAAATCACCATATAGGGCACAAATTAGGGTTTCTAGGGTTCCTTTTAGGGTTTTGGGTGCTTTAGGGTTTTTGTGCCACTCAAATCCATCAAACTTAATCTCTTGTGAATATTTCCAATGGCTTTTGAGGTACTACTCAATTTGGCTTCACATTTACCCATATGCCCTAACCTCAGGGTTAAGTACCCTACCCTAGGGTTAAGAATACTTCAAGTCACCACACCACACTTGTTTTGAAGTTTTACCTAGTGGATGCATTGTAGGTGTAACAAGCAAAATCAAATGTCAATGCATATGATGCCATGCTCAAGTTTTAGTTCTAGTAACACCAGGGGTGTTACAATATCTGTCCCCCACAAGCCCCCAATCTTTGAGTTGATTTTGAAATAATCGACTCGAAGGTTCTTGGTCCTGCCTGTGGGTTCATTGTATAGCCTGATTTTTTTACTGTTTGATGGGTGCACCGAAGAAGGTGCACCCATTGAGTGTAGCCCCCGAGCTTTGAGTGGATTTAGAAATAATCCATTCAATGGTCTTCATTTTATGCTTTTGAGGTCAGCATTTTGGCTTCAAGGTATTATGAATCTATTGGGTGTAGCCCCCGAGCTTTGAGTGGATTTTAGAAATAATCCATTCAAAGGTCTTCATTTTATGCTTTTGAGATCATCATTTTGGCTTCAAGGTATTGTGAATCTATTGGGTGTGTAGCCACCAAGCTTTGAATGGATTTTAGAAATAATTCATTCAAAGGTCTTCGTTTTTATGCTTTTGAAATCAACATTTTGGCTTCAAGGTATTGTGAATCTATTGGGTGCACCGAAGGTGCACCCAATGGGTGTAGTCCCCGAGCTTTGAGTGGATTTTAGAAATAATCTATTCAGAGGTCTTCGTTTTTATGCTTTTGAAATTAGCATTTTGGCGTCAAGGTCTTGTGAATCTATTGGGTGCACCAAAGGTGCACCCAATGGGTGTAGCCCCCAAGCTTTGAGTGGATTTTAGAAATAATCCATTCAAAGGTCTTCGTTTTTATGCTTTTGAAATCAGCATTTTCAGAATAACCAAGCGATGCCATCTATCCATGCCTTGTTAGGTCTGAAATCAATTTGATCGGTGACAAGTTGGACATCTGGCTAGTTGAGATAGATGGCCTTCAACTGGACACCACCCTGCTCTATGCTTCAATGCTTCTGTTGATTGGACTTGCGCTTCAATAACCATAATTGTGCTTCCTCCCATTTCATTCGATCTCCTTTTGTCGTGATACATTCATTGCGTATATTTCGTGGATATCGCTTCTTCAGAAAATCTTGAAAATTCTAGGCAACACACCCAATGGGTGCGCCCAAGGGGTGTCTTGGTGTGTGGAGTGTTTATCGCGTTGTTCTGAAGTAGTATCTTGATGTGACGGAGAGGTGTAATCATTTGCTTGAGCGACTTGGGTCCAACCGGTGTCGTGTTACACGAAACGACGCTAGTTGTCAGACTCATTTTCAGGCGGCTTGAATTGCTTATTTAATTCTTGCGACTGTTTGGCGAGCGGGGTAGGAAGTGGACGGTCACCCCTCGGCCCCTTTAAATAGCCCGCTTGCTCTGGCTGTTTTCTTCACTTATACTTAATTGTTTGCTCTATTCTTCTTCCTCTTCACTTATCCACTTTCCGCATAACCATGGGTAGGAGCGGGAGGGGCAAGGGCTGGCCTCGCCGCGCCGATGGCAAGCGCAAGCGCCCCCAAGTCCTCCCTCGAATGATTTTGGTGACTCGGAGTACTCATAGGAAGCGTCCTCTGAGTATGAGCGATCGCCCGCTCCTGCATCCCCCATGGCGTCATCCGAGGACTCAAATGACTCCATAGGGCTATCCACTATGGTTCGAGCATACTAGCGCTCTATCGAGCGTGCCGGGCTCGGCGAATCAGATGACTTGGAGGAGGTCTCCTCGGAAGAGGTGGACTCCTCCGAGGAGTGGAGCGGCGGAGAGGGCGATGGCGGCGAGGACAACGGCAGCAGCGGCGGCGGCGACAGCAAAGGCGATGGCGGCGGCGACAGCAAAGGTGGCAACGACGAGGGTGATGGCGAGAGCGACAGCAAGGTCAACACCAAAGGCGATGGCAAGGGCGACGGCAAGGGAGGTGGTGACGGCGACGACAATAGCAAGGGCGACGGCGACAGGAATGGCGACGGCGGCGACGGCAGCAAGGGTGGCGGCGACAAGGGCGGCGACGGCGACGACAAAGCCAGCGGCATAATGGTGCTGGTTTAGATATTAGTATAGATAGCAGCAACAGCAGTAGTAGTAGTATTAAGTAGTAGTAGATTAAGGTAATATTAGTTGTAGTATAGCGTAGTGTAAGTAGTAGAGTAGTGTAATGTAATGTAATGAACAAGGGGTGAAGAGGCCGACTCATAACGAGTCGGTCTCGAGTTTGCGATGGTCTCCCCCTACGAATAAAAGTGCAGTTCTTTGCTAGTTCATTGTTGCATGCTTTTGTTTGTGCACTTAGCGGCTTGCTGTCATTTTAGAGGTAATGCCCGAGTTATGCTTGTGATATCCGCTTTTCCGAGTTACGACCTGGCACTTTTGCGCCCGACTTATCAATCCAGCTCATATTTATGCTGATGTATCCCCTCGAGTTCCAAACCCTAATTCTCGCTTTTTCCTCCGTCGCTTCTCTATTTCCTGAGCTCTTGAGCCCGCCCGCTTTGCTTGAGAGATCGTGATGGCTCCCAAAAGGAAGATATAAGGTGTTGATGTTCCAATAATTCCGCCAATCGATCCTAATATCCAACTTCCATTTGCTGGCAACCACATATCCGTTGTCATTGAGTCTGACCTCTTGCACCTCATTGAAACTAGCATTCTTCCACCAAAGGAGTTGTGTTCCTGGCGGATCTAGCGCGGGGTTACGGTCCCAATAGAGGACACCCACGAAGCTGTCGTCTTTGTGCCATTTCTCCTCCGAGGATTGGCCCTGCCAGCCTCTCCCTTTTTTCGTGGCCTCCTAGATTTTTACACTCTGAATCTTACACATTTAAACTCCAACTCTGTTCTTCAAATTGCCGTGTTTGTTCATCTCTGTGAGGCGTTCCTTGGAATTCTTCCTCATTTTGGGCTTTGGAAATATCTCTACCACTGTCGGCCTAGGATGGCCGAGGGACAGCATCAACTTGTTGGTGGTGCCAGCTTGGAGCTTCGTTGGGGCAGAAAAGTCGAATACCTTGATATCCCTCTGAAGGACAGCATTAAGGGGTGGCACCTTGAGTGGTTTACCATGGAGAACCACAACAAGTCCCTCCCCCTCGATCGGGGAGGCAGCCCGACGTTTGCACGCCTAGCTGGACAGATTCCCCCACAGCTTCAGAGTTAGCCGAGTCTAGGGTGTTGCTTGCCGAAATATGTGCACTGAAAGACAAGGGTCTGATGCCGAAGCCGTTGTTGCTAACTTTGTCTTCAAGAACATACAACCTCTGAAAGATAGAATGTACTCGGCTTATCTGTATACTGGGGTCAAGGATTCTACCAGAATTACCAATAGACGGATTCCTGATGTGGGTCTGCTGAGCCGAATTGACTTGATGTTAAGGGGCAAGGTTTCGAATGCCGGTGCTCCCCTATCTTATTCTGCCTAGAATCTACCTCCATAGAGTCCCTTTTCTCAATTCACTTCCAATCCTCCTGTTCAAGATGGCAATCTGGGCCATAGAGTGTGACCCTCATTGGATGACATCGAGGCTTTCATCGCTCCATTCCGGAATCTTCCTGAAGCAGAGAGGCAGTCTCATTTCCAGATGCCGATCAATGCTGATGAGGCCGAGGTGAACGTCGTTCTCAGCATGTTGGCCGGAGAATCGTCTGACTCTGCCCATACTGAGTCGATGGCTGTTGCGATTGGTTAGAACTTTGGTGAGGACAAAGAAGTTCAAAATCCTGAAGGTGTTCGTCGCAAGCGATCGCGCTGAACGAACTACCCAACCGCGCCGGAGGAGAAAAAGAGAAAGAAAAGACTTTGGCGGTTATCATGCTTGGAACAAGATGCTGGTCCCTCGACATCACTCCTCGGTGGTGGCCTGGAGAGCACCACCCTCGAGGACGATATCAGAGGTTGCGATGATGCCCGAGTTGGCGGTTGCGTGCTTGATGAGGACAAAGAGAAGAAAGAAGAAGAAATTCCCTTCATTCGTAAGAACAGCCATAGCAGTAGGAGCAGTGACATTCTAATGTAGGCCTTATCAGGACTTGTTAGCCTTCAGGGGTTGACAATGTCTGCCTTTGACCATGCACTGGAAGAAATCATTCCTAAAAACCTTTTATAAGAGCCTAGTGAAGTTGAAAGTTCCATCGTCCGTTCAGAGGTTCCAGATGATGTCCCTTTGCCACGTGATCTTGTCGGGCAAGAGGTAACCGGGACAGTTTCTTGCGCTTCATCGACCTTGGAGGGCGGTCTAGCTCATGAGGATACACTGGCCCTTGATGCTGCTGATCAGAGTCAACCGGTTCCTCTAGGTACGACTGAAGGTGCTTCAACTTCGGAAATTCCCACTAAGGAGGACCCAGCCCCCGAGGGTGGTGCTGAGGGCGACCTAGCCCGTGAGGGTGCTAGTCCAGGCTCCTCTTCGGCTGCTCCTATGGACGTTCACGTTGGATCACCACTGGTTCAATCTGAGGATCTCGTGGTGACAAATTTATCTACTGCTCTCGTTGGTCCGGTCACCTTAGAGGCCAATGACCCGGATGCTAGGAATCTGTTTCCTCCTCACGGAGCTGAGGTCTCTCCGAGTCATGCCTTCAACATTGTTCCTGTTGATGTCCCCTCAACAAGCAATGCATCGATGCTTCCAGCTTTGGGTCTTCCCTTATTTCTCTCCAATCTTCAGGTGAGTCGACTTTTGCTTCTTACCGCTCATGTTAGCAAACGGGTATACTTCTCTTGCTAATTTTTGAAATTGCAGAATGTCTTCGATTATGTGTCTACCTAGCTGAAATCTTGTGGTGCTCCTGTCCCCGACCAACTTCATCTTTGATGCAGTGGAACCCTCTGCTGCTTCAAAGAAAAATAGATGATCTGAAAGCCTCAAACCTTGGTTAGTGAGTCTACAGTTTCCTTTTTTATTGCTTTTCTTTTCTCATATCTTGTGCTATTTTTTTGCTTCTTTACCAGCTTTGACTCAGCGGTGCTCCGATGCTGAAGAGAAGTATACCCAGAGCCAGGCTGACCTAAACCAAGTCTCCGCCTTCTTGGACAGTGCCCGCACCTTGAATTCTTCTTTGAATGCTCAACTTGACTCAGAGAAGATGGCTTATGAGGTAAATTTTCTTGACTGCTTCTGCTTTTCTATCTTTGCTTCGATGCTTAGTGTTGTTCTTGCTTGCAGGAAGAGAGGCGAAAGATCCTTGCTTCTCGCGACAATCTGGACAGATTATATCACGACGCCAACAATTCCTTGACTATTCTAGAGAGGAGTCATCGCTTCACCATGTCGGACCTGGACCAGCATCGAGATGAACTGAGGGCGTCCCAGATTGAAGTGTCTCGACTCGGTAAGTTGTTGTCTTCAAAGGATTCTGTCATCAAGGAGTTGTGCGCTTCAAAGAAGCTTGTCACGCAAGAGCTAGAGGTCGCCCGTCTCAACATCAAGGACTTAGAGGATTATCGTGCTGTCATGAAGGCGATGTGCGATAAAGCCATGGACAAGGCCATTTGCGCTGGGCGGATCCTGATGAGGAGGCCTGGCGTTGTGGTGCCTAAAGATATTGTTGCCAATGTCCTTGCTACGCCTGCTGTCGTGAGCCAACCTTCTTCTTCTGCCACTCTTGCAGCTGAGGCTTCCTACAAAAATGCTCCAGTACAGTGATTTGCTCAGATGGAAAACACTTTTTATTAAGTTAGCACATTCTAGTGAAATAGTGTATCGTGAATTTCATGTGTATGTAATTGCGCTACGTTCGAATTGATCGTTCAGTTAGCAGGGTGTCGAAACCACCCTAGAGTATGTGAACGAGCTACTTTTCTTTGAAGTGTTCCTGATTTGAGTTAATATTTTGCTAGTAGGGTATAGCGATCACCCTGAGTCGCGCAGGCATGAGCATGCCGCACCAACTTAAGGCATTTCCGACTTAAGCCGATTGCTCTGTTAGTAGGATATAGTGATCAACCTGAGTCGTGTAAGCGTGAGCATGTCGCACCGACTTAAGTGGTTTCCGACTTAAGCCGATTGCTCCATTAGCAGGGTATAGTGATCACCCTAAGTCGATTAAGCGTGAGCATGTCACACCGACTTAAGATGTTTCTGACTTAAGCCGATTGCTCCGTTAGCAGGGTATAGTGATCACCCTAAGTCATGAAAGTGTGAGCATGTCGCATCGACTTAAGGCATTTCCGACTTAAGTCGATTGCTCCGTTAGCAGGGTATAGTGATCACCTTGAGCGTGTTGTGCTAATTTCGAGTTGAGCCCAACCTAGGTTAGTTGTTGATCAAGAACTTGTATGCCTTGGGAAATGGAAGCTTTATTGATAATGAAACCTTCTGCTTACAAAGTACAACTTGTTCTCAAGAGCTTTGAGGCATTGCTAGGGGTAGAATTTCCTGAGGTGCTCAATATTCCATGAATTCCCCACTTCGGTGTCGTCCATCTGAGTGAGCCGGTAGGATCCCGGTCGCGTGACCTCTGGGATGATGAATGATCCTTCCCACGGTGGTGACAATTTGTGCCGTACCTCCCCGTCAGCACTCGGCGGATGACCAAATCTCCCACTGTGAAGGATCGATGTCGCACTGCTTTGTCATGGTAGCGCCGCAGGGTCTGTTGGTATCTAGCCGACTGAATTACCACATTTAGTCGCTCTTCTTCCAGTACATCAATGTCCTCCAGCCTGGTTGCTTCTGCTTCAGCTATGCTTTCAAATGTTAATCTGGGTGCTCCAAAGATTTGATCTGCTGGTAGCAATGCTTCCGACCCATACACCATGAAGGATGGGGTTTTTCCGTGTAAAGCTCGGCTGGGTTCGCAAGCTCCAAACTACATATGGCAGTTCCTTGATCCACTTCCCTGTGAGCTTCTCACTTTTGTCGAACACCTTTTTCTTAAGTGCATCGAGTATCATCCCGTTGGCTCTTTCCACCTATCCATTAGCTCTTGGGTGTGCCACTAATGCATACTTGATATGGATGCTCCTTTGTTCACAGAAGTCAAAGAACTCCGAACTGGTGAAGTTGGATCCCAGGTCGGTGAAGATGTTGTTAGGTATTCCAAATCTGAACATTATTTCCTGAATGAACTCTAGTGCCTTTGTTGAGGTCAAAGAGGTGATGGGCTTGTATTCTATCCACTTTGTGAATTTGTCGATGGCAACTAGTGTGTGGGTATACCCCCTTGAGCCTTCTTGAAGGGCCCGATCATGTCCAGCCCCCTGCATGCAAATGGCTAGATCATAGGAATAGTCTGTAGCTGCTATGCGGGTAGATGTTGTTGCTTTGATAAGAATTGGCACGCCTAGCACTTCTGGACTAACTCGGCTGCATCATTCTTTGTTGTTCGCTAGTAGAAACCGGATCTGAAAGCCTTTCCCACTGGAGTTCTTGATGTTGCATGTACGCCGCATTGCCCGGCATGAATCTCATCTAATTGCTGCTTTCCAGTAGCCGAGTGAATGCACTTCATGAGGAACCCTCCTGCGCCTCTTCTATACAGCAGGCCCCCTATAAGGTATAGTGGGTCGACTGTCTCGTGATGCGCTCCCCCTCAACTTTGTCATCCGATTCTTCCTCGTTTTTTATGTATCTGATGAACAACTCTCTCCAGTCATTGGGATCTGCCTCTGCCTGACTCAGAGCGTTGCATTTCTCCATCTGATCCGTGGCAACACTCGGTTGTTGTATCTCTTGGACGAAGACCCTAGGTGGAACTTGGGCTCAACTGGATCCCAATTTTGATAGTGCATCAGCCTCTGCATTGCGATCCCTTTCCGCATGGTGGAATTCTAGTCCTTCAAACTTGTCCTCCAGCTTCCGCACCGCTGCACAATATTTGTTCATTGAGTCGGTCGAGCAATCCCAGTCTTTGTTTACCTGACTTATGACCACCAGTGAGTCGCTGTACACCATTAATCTCTTGATGCCGAGTGAAACAGCTATGCTCAGCCCGTGGACCAGTGCTCCGTACTCTACTGCATTATTGGATGCTAGAAACAAGAGCTAGAGTGCATACTTGAGTTGTTCACCTCCGGGAGCAATAAAGAGAATCCCTACCCCTGCTCCTTTCAGTCTTAGCGAGCCATCTAAGTACATCCTCCAAATTTCAGTGACCTTTGGGCTTTCTGGGACCTGGTGCTCAGTCCACTCTGATATGAAGTTGACCAGTGCCTGAGTTTTTATCGTCGTGCGGGGTCGGAACTCTATATCATGAGCTCCGAGCTCGCACACCCACTTGGCTATTCTCCCAATAGCTTCCTGGTTATGAAGAATAACGCCTATTGGAAATCTTGTGACTACTATGACTTTGTGGCCGTCAAAGTAGTGCTGGAGCTTGCGAGCGGTTAGTAATACCGCGTATAACAGCTTCTGAACTTGGGGGTACCTTATCTTTGAGGGTCCAAGGACTTTGCTGATGAAGTAAACCGGATGCAGCACTGGGTATGTGTGCCCTTCTTCCGCCCGCTCGACTACTAACTCGGTGCTTACCACGTGAGTCGTGCAGGACAAATATAGCAGCAAATTTTCTACCGGCTGACCGGGCGTTGCTCGGCGTGGTTGCTTGAGTACTGGCGGAGTGGTAAAGAATTTCTTCAGTGCCTCTAGAGCCTCCTGTGCTTCCGTGGTCCACTGAAATTTGTCCACCTTCTTGAGCAATTTATAGAATGGCATTCCTTTCTCGCCTAGCCTTGATATGAATCTGCTTAGCGCTGCCATGCATCCAGTGAGCCTTTGAACCTTTTTCTGCGACCACGGCGGTTCCATCCTCATAATGGCCTCAATCTTCTCTGGATTTGCTTCTATTCCCCAATGACTGACAATAAACCCAAGTAGCTTTCCAGTCGGCACTCCGAATACACATTTTTCTGGGTTTAGCTTCCACCGGTAGCATCTCATGCTGTTGAAGACTAGTTGCAGGTCCTCGATGAAGTTTTCTGAGTTCTCCATCTTGATAACCATATCGTCAACATAAGCTTCCACTCGCTTGCCCTAGTTATCCGCTAAGCATGTTTGGATGGCCCTCTGGTAAGTCGCTCCAGCGTTCTTGAGGCCGAACGACATGGAGGTATAGTAGAAAGCTCCAAATGGCGTGATGAAGATAGTCTTCTCCTCGTCCTCTTTCGCCAGACTGATCTGATGACACCTGAAGTAACAGTCTAGGAAGGAGAGCATAGAGTAGCCAGCGGTTGAATCAACTACCTGATCTATCCCGGGGAGTTCAAAAGGATCCTTCAGGCAGTGCTTGTAGAGATCAGTATAGTCGAAGCACATGCACCCATCAACTTTATTCTTTTTGAGTACAAGAACAGGGTTTGCCAGCCACTCGGGGTGCAGTACTTCTCTTATGAATCCTGCCGACACTAGGCGAGCTAACTCTGCATGGATAGCTTCTCCCTTATCGGGCGTGAAACGAGGCAGCTTTTGTCGGATTGGTCTCGCTTGAGGATACACTTTAAGTTTGTGCTCAACCAGTTCTCTCAGGACTCCCGGCATGTCCGCAGGTTGCCATGCGATACATCCCGGTTGTCTTGCAGGAACCGAATGAGCACGCTTTCCTATTTGTCATCGAGGCTAGAGCTGATGATGGCAATCTTGCGTTCATTAGAGAATCCCAGGTTGATCCTTTTGGTTTCTTCAGTCGGCCACATAGAGGTCTCGACCTGAGCTTCGTTCGAGGGGATGGTGATATTTTCATCCTCCAATTTGCAGTTTGCCTGCGTGGGAAGGGCTACCGAGGGCCCGACGGTGAGAGCTGTTTGGATGGCGCCCCGAAAGCATTCCGCGGCGCCTTGGAAGTTGGCGCGCATGATGATAATCCCCTGTGGTCCCGACATCTTTAGTATCATGTACAGGTAATGTTGAATAGCCATGAATTTCACCAGTCCTGGTCTTCCGATGATGTCTTTGTATCCGCAGTCGAAGCGTGCCACCTTGAACCTCAGGAACTCGGTTCTGTAGTTCTCTAGGGTTCCAAAGGTGACAGACAGGTAGTTGTGTTCGAGCGGCTACTCCCCTTCAGTCGGCATGATGCCGAAGAAGGGAGTATCCGACTCAGTGAGGTCTTCGACAGCGACCCACAGGGCCTGGAGTTTCCAGAGGAAGGTGACATTGGTGCTGCTCCCCCCATCCACCAATACTTTCTTTACCCGGCTTTCTCAGATCACTGGATCAACGAGTAGCGGGTACTTGCCGAGGTGATCAAAGTTAAGCCATTGATCAGCTCGGCTGAAGGTTATCGCGTGCTCTGATCACCAGTATGGAGCTGGGGCACTGTTTGTGCCCACCAGGACCTGTCGGTCATTAAGCTTTTGTTGCCTCTTGTTTCTTGTGCCCCATGACCTCCGAATATAATGTTGACCTCCCTATCAACGCGCGGGAAAGCTTCACCCCTCCCCTCTTCCTGCTGTTGAGGCTGCCTGGGCTCGCCAGGCTCTCCTCGTGGCGGGGGAGGTGGTAGTGGCTGGAACGGTTGGCCATGCCTGACGGAATGTTTGAATTCTCTACAGTTCCGCAGGGTGTGGAGCATGTCCTTGTGGTACGGGCACTGGGTGTCAAGGATTTCATCCAGTGTCTGCACCCCTCCGCGGGGTGCACCGCGGGCCCGAGCGGCAGGCAACCCGGTGGTGTGCACCTCCTCACGAGGCCTCTTCTCCTAGCGCTTGTCCGGCTGCTGGTTCGTATCCCACCGTGGAGCTGTAGGTGAGGGATATGTCCATAGTTTTCCTCTGGCTTCCCTCGGGATTCTCGAAGAAGGCTTCTTCTTGGGTAGATCCGCTATGCGGTGTAGAATTCCTTCTTCGTCTGCTATGCATGAGATGGTTCCAAAGCGGAACATAGCTCCTAGGCGAAGAGTGATCTTGTTCTTGAAGGTGACGGCCATTGAGCTAGCTTTGATCAATGACACACCCCCTACCTGGTGTGCCAGCTGTTGGTGCCTAGTGTCCGACCGCACACTCGGGGATATCCTCGCGGTGCTTTTGGGTAGGACGGTGTTGCTGATTGTAGCTCGATGGTTCGTGCCAGGAGCACGATAGGTTTGGGCCGCTTTGAGAGGTGTAATACCCTAGTTCCTGGGGTGGCTTGGTTTGTGTGGTGTGCTACAAGTGGCGTCTCCTGAATGGAGAAGGGCTAATGAGATGAAAATGATGGGGTTCCCCCTAGGCCTTATATACATGACCATGGGACACCCCTTACATACATGGTGATCACATTCTTCTAGCATATCTCCTAGCTAATAGTGAACTGACTTAGCTTATCTTAAAGAAAACCCGCCGACTTCGTCCTGATCTATCCCGATGTTCGAGGGCACCAGGCGTGGGAAAAACGAACGGTTCCTTGAGATTGCGCGTAATCCACGAATGATCCGGGCACGAGCCCATTGCCTTCTTGGGTCAGCCTAATTCACTTTCCATCTTTGCCCGGCCCACGACAAGATGACCTTGCGGGGCAACTGGCCTATGGCCCCATGGTCTTTCGCCTTCTAGTGGACCCGGGGGATATATGTCCCCCACAAATAGCATTTGTGTTGGATCTACGTGATCTCATTATTGATCTAGCACAAGTGTATGATTTGGGTCTCCTAAGCGAATAAGATTGAGATAAATTTACTTGCTTAGGAACCTTACCCTTCTTACATACTTTACATAGATGACCTTGCTCACCACACATGTAGCAGAAGCGTCGCTCAACTTGACATAATGCTTGTTGTCCGTCTTTTGCCTTAGTTAGGGTCATCTTGGAGGGTGCACATCTTTGATTCTTCATGAGCGGACATGAAGTGATCATATGGTCCTTATCGTTGCATTCAAAGCATCTCCTCATCACTTCATCCTTGTTTTTGTGTGGACAAGACACAATGAAGTGGCCTAATTCCTTGCACTTGAAGCATCTCCTTTTTCCTCTTCCCTTTTTGCTCTTGGATGACATAGAGAGATGATCAATGCGAACAACATGACTAATTGAATCTTTATGTTTTTCCTTGTTCATGTTGATTGCTTCATTTATTGCTTTAGGAACATCCTTCTTGTGGAGTTTGACCCTTGCTGCAGTTTCTCCTTCTCAAGCTTCTTCACTACGTGTTCATGGATATCTGGAGGAAGTCGAGCATGACGTCTTCTCCTCAATTGTGTTCTTTTCTTGTTCCCAAGCAATTTTCCTTTCGACCCTACAACTTGTTGCTCAATCAAAGATTGGCTTTCTTTTGAGAAATAGGGGTTAGCACATGGTGATATATTATCTAAATGCGCTCATGTGCAAGAATGAGGTTCACATGAACTTAAGCTCGCAATTACAACCTCATGAGCAACATCAAGCATGATATGGTCATCAACTAATTCATTATGAGAATAAGACAACATATCATATTTTTCACTTAGAGCAAGTTTTTCTAAGTTTATCATTTCTACTTGACTCTTAAGAATGGAATTCTCATTTTTAAGTTGAGCAACATCAGATAATACATCATTATTATGTCTTTGCTCAAATAAAACAGATTCATACCATTGGACCAAATTATCATGAGAGCATCTTAGATCCACATGTTCTTTGGTCCTTATCTCCAAGTTGTTGTTGGTTTTAATGAGAGTCTCCTCTAGCCTGAGAAGTGTCTCGCCTTGTTCCTTGTTCCTCCTCAACAGCTTAACCAAGAGCTTAACCAACAGCTTAACCAAGAGTACTTTATCTCCTCTTCTTCCACATCGTCGGTCTCATTTTCCATGTCATTATTATTAGTGGAAGCAATACTGGAAAATGTACCTTGTGGACATGAAGATGCATCCTCGCTATAATACTCATATTCCTCCTCCTCATCGCTTTCGTCTCCACTATCATTGTCAGCAATAAGATATTTATAACTAGTGGAACACAAACCTGTTGGTGAGGTGGATTCATCGTTTGGTTGCCATCGTTTTTCTTCTCCCTTCGAAAGGTTAGTACCACAAGCAACATAGGGAGTAGAAGTAGTACATTTAGACTCATAATATTTTAATTTAATTCTAGTCCATAGATCATGAGCATCGACAATTACGTAGCTATCACTACCCATGATAGCAAAATAAACATCTTTGCGAAGAGAATTGACTAGAATGTCATAGGCTTGATAATTTTGATGCAAACATCTTAGATCATGCTCAGATGGATTTTTCATATCAATATTAATGGGCAAAACACTAACATCAAATATTTGCTCTACTTCAAGACCTAAACTCCTAAAAGTATTGTATAAATGAAAAGACCAGGATGCATAGTTAGAGCCATCAGAATCAAGAAGTTCTATAGTTACCTCTTGTGACGACATCGTCATCTCCGAACGGCAAAGCCCATGACTATCTTGGTTGCTTTTGGCATTGTAGGAGGCACGAATTTAGTATAGCATCTTATGTGTGCTTTCATGGCTCGCCCCGTGAGCTGTGGCCAGGATGGGTGGCCATAGGGAGGGCACAAGGGCAATGAACACACGGACGGTGTAGATGGGCAAAAGGTTGTAGGCAGACACACCTTCTGGCTCGACAAACACATCTACAAAAATGGCCAGGAGTAGTTGCAATACATTGTTGGTGGAGGGAAGGCATATGGTCGTGTGGCACCTAGCTCAGTCCATTTGATATGATGGTCAATCTGCCAAAATGCCAAGGAGAGGCAAGAGAAGTCACGGATGATGGGCCCAAGCGAGCGTAGCTAGTTTTACTCGACGACCACTTTGTATCCCTCGAAAACAATGCAGAGCAGACCCCTAGCATGCGAGTTGCTCGCCGATTTTTCAAGGGCTGAGGCGCAAGTTCAGATGCCAAGCCATGCAAGCTGCTGGGAAGCAGTGTGTAATACCCCAAATCATATACTGGGTGAATTAAGAAAGATTATGTAACACCCCTGGTGTTACTGGCACTAACACTTGAGCATAACATCATGTGCATTAACATTTCATGATTGTTTGTTACACCTAGAATGCATTCACTAGGTAAAATTTTCAAACAAGTTGTGATGATGTGACTCGAAGAGTGCTTAACTTTAGGGTAGGGTACTTAACCCTAGAATTAGGACCTATGGATGGAAATGAAGCCAATGTGATTAAAATCTCAAAAGTCTTTGGAAACACCCAAAAGAGATTAAGAGTGATGATTTGAGTGGCACAAAAGCCCTAATGTGCCTAAAACCCTAAAAACAAATCCTAGAAACCCCTAATTGGAACCCTAGGGGGTAAATGCAAATTTTATGCACTTTTGGACCAAAGTGCAAATAACAAAGTGATAGAACGCCACAAACCAAGTAACTTTTACATTGGAGACTTTTCAAGTGTGGCGGAACCGCCCGAATTATTCCAACTTAAGTGCCTAAGCCCCGCCTTAGAGGCTAGACCACACTTAAATAGGAATAAACCGTCAGTCCCTCGGATCTAGTCCGATAAAGCCACTTAACCAGGATCGAATACCACTAGCTCACTCGAAGATGAGGCATAGAGAAATACAATAAAACATAATACCACAAATTTAATAAGTATCATTCGTGATTACATTATCGGAGTTTCAGAAATAATAACCATAAATTTTAATGCAGCGGAAATAACTAATGGAGAAGAACCGAGTAACATGGCGAAGCCTGGCCACGCTACTCCTCCTGGTCCTCTCCTGCTGAAGCAATAACCCACTCGACCATATATCCCGGTGGCAGGGATGAAGGCCAAATCACACCATCAACCAAATCAAGGAGTACCTGCAAAAATTGTGCCACAAGCAAGGCTGAGTATACTAATACTCAGCTAGACTTACCCGGTGTGAGGAGTCTACTCCTCTACCTCTAGACATGCAGCTGTTTGGCTGTGGGGTTTGGTTGCCAAAAGCACTAGCTGAGTTTCTAAATCAAGATTTTAACTTAGTCAAAGTTAAGTGTGACTCTCTTAAGGCTAAAAGTGGACTATCTACTCATACATGGTAGCAAGCATTATTAACAATCAACATCTTATCTCAACTCATCATACTTCCACTTATTACTCAATGCAGTACAATGGATCAAGCAGTCTCATTAGCTGCGAGAAGCAGACGATTC
The DNA here is from genome assembly GCF_902167145.1 of Zea mays. Lineage (NCBI taxonomy): Eukaryota > Viridiplantae > Streptophyta > Magnoliopsida > Poales > Poaceae > Zea > Zea mays. The sequence continues at coordinate 77,817,806 of NC_050099.1, forward strand.
GAATCGAGTTTTTATCCTTGCAAGGTAAACCTAAACACACGACATGCAGGGGCACTCCGTCCCCACACATATCAACCGTCCCCATCGATTCCCTGGCAACAGAAAGGGGCTCACCGCCTTGGCATACAATGCCTCACTGACCCCGACTGGCCGTCGTGCAGTGACCGCACTTGTACCCACCATAACCGGAATGGGAGACCTCGTCTCAGGTCGCGTGAGGAGGGCAATCTGCGGGCAGGTTCACTCAGGTACTAGGCTTACCGATTTACCATATTTCTCGGTATGTGTTTAGTACGTTCAACGCTTGACACAGGTATCCGCACGTTAATCCTTATTCCATTTTCCATCTCGTGAACAACCAATCCCCATGGATTGTTGTCCACCAATTAGTATCATGACAGTGTGAAAGTGGGTACAATCAATTTCCTGATCTCGCGCGAGTGCTAGAAAAATCACTCGACTTCTACCGAGATCCCTAATTAGCAAAGCAGCTACTCGACCTAGCATACTAGTATCCATCTCAAAGGGAATCCTGAGTTCATGCAACTAGGGTTTCATTCAACTCCTACACTTAAGTGCACGGTACAAGCCTACAAACATTAAGTGCAGTAAAATAGCATATATAAACGGTTATGCATAAAACCGGGGCTTGCCTTTAATTTAACACTTAAGTAGTGTTTGCTGGGGGGGGAGGTACTCGCTTGGCGAGCATCCACTGGTTATGTCCATCCTTCAGGTCGTCCACCAACTGCGTCTTGTGGTTGGCACCACATCACTGGCTCGATCATCATCTCTCGGTCCTATATGAGGTGCAAGATGCATATGTATGAATATAATGAAATAGCACAAGATATTTTAAGTACCTGCTAGCGAATTAAACACCAAGTAGCGAGACACCCCAAGCAACCACACACACTAGCGTTAGCTAACTACCTATCATCGAGCGCACAATGTTAACACCACTAAAAGACGACAAACATTTCGTATACTTACGCAACACAAATATGACCCCATAAGTACAAGCGTTTATTTAATTTGCTACGGCTTTTCATTAGTTCTTCTACTTATCACACAAAAGCATCCAACACAAGTTTAACCGATGACATAGGCATCAATGGCTATGTAAATTCTATATCACAATCAACTAAAGAAGAAACATATAAAACAAGACACACATATCATTTCTAGCTTAACCATGGCAAGTCTACATTACTTAAGAGCAAACCAACTATTTTTAGCGACAAGGGTGAACTAAACAAGCAAAAGCGCACTAGCAGAATTTTTGGACAGCAATACAGCAGTCACTTGTTTCAGTCATAACTCACAAGATATTTAACCAAAAATAGTAAACTAGGACTTTCTAGAAAGCTTGAAAAGTGCTTTATAACTTTGATATTGTCATCACAGCATGATTAAACACTTAGCAAGGTCAAAAGGTGTTAACACAACAGCGCTGTCCAGATTTGGACAGATTCAGACTTATGACTTTAAAAATTCATAACTGAAGATTCAGGCATCCAAACAAGGTGATCCTAGACTTTCTGGAAAGGGAATAAAATTGTCTACATATCATTTATAAACATCTTAAGGTGATTCAATATTTAACTAAGGATAAAATACACTAGAAGGCTTTGCTGTCCAGAATTGGACAGATTCAGTCTTCAGACTTTAAACATCCATAACTTAATCTTCAGATCACCAAAAATAGTGATCCAAGACTTTTTGGAAAGCTTAGAAAAAGCACTACATAACTTTTGTAATCACCAAGAAGTGATTCCAGTTTTAATCAAATCAAACATTACAGTTTTCGAAATCTGTTCTGACAGAGGACAGAACACAGCAACCAGTTTGTAAAATTCATAACTCTTAAACTATCAGGCCTATGGTTATGAAATTTTAACATAAGCAAGATGAGAAAAGCATCTACAACTTTCTTATAATCGACAAGGACTGATTCTAACATTACATTAGGCAAACAATGCAGTTTCTGAAATCTGTACAGAATTTGGATAGATTCAGTTACTGAATTTGTAAAAATCATAACTCCTAAACGATCAGACTTATGCCTGTCAAATTTTAACACCAGCAAGATAATAAAGTTATCTACCACTTTTCTATAGCACATATCTACAGAAAACACAATTTAGTTCATAAAACATACCACACGACAAAAACAGCGCGTGCAGCCCAAAACAGCAATTACTAAAATTCAGCTTCTATACAATTCAAGAATTTCCGCATTTTAGAGACTTGACTTACTCTAACTTAGATCAAGACACACTTAAACATAGTCACATAATAGGTGACGTGACGGCTACGTAGTCATGCCATCACTTCACCACACACCCCTAAGTAACAAAACAACTCTAACCGAACTTGTCATTTGGCCGGTCGATTCCCAACCCCTTTTTCATACCACCACCACACCACACATCGCAACCATAGACTAATCCAATCATACTTCACATGGCAATTATACAGAGTTGCAGAGGGGCAATATTAACACATAGGTAAGCGACATTTCTTCACGACTCTCGGCTAAGTCACCAAACAGACGACATGATGAATACGAAGGCATGTCACCATTTCATCACACACATTCATCTCCTATATGCGCACTAATCCATTTCTTGCGACATATGTACTCAAAATCAATCCACACTACACAAGTACACTTATCTCTTATTTATGCACATACTTAACACCTTTCGGGATAAAGTGTCACTATAAACACCTTACACATAATTGCTTTAGGAACTTATTAGTTTACTCGAAAACATCTATTCAAGTCATAAACACAAGCATACACTCATTTGTGAAGCACAATTTAAGGAACACCTAACGTGTAAAGACTCGACTTATAATTATAGAGGAAGTGATGACTACTTACGGCATGTCATCACCTCTCTACATAAGCCAAAACAATTTCTACTATCGACCAAGAGTTCTAAGTATTAAACACACTGTTACTTTCCACGCGCAAATCAACCTCAACTTAACACTAGTGACCCTGATGGATTCTTACTAAACTCATCATGCGCACAACCTTGTCTCGCATACAACCATATTATGGCGTGCACTCGAGACACTTCAATCAATGTGGCGCGACCACTAATATATGAACTCCGATACTCATGTTTTAATAATTCATCCTCTACGCAACTAGCATTTTCTAACTACTCGTCACATCAATAAATATACTCCCTATATAATCATGAATTCCATCACATTGCATAAAACAATTACACTTTTCGCATAACCACATATCGATACATTTCCCAAAACAAAAGCCGCATTTTGTAACTTAGTTTTTTTGCATCAAACAACGCATCGCATATTTTTCCTACCAAGATATAAAAACATCCGAGTTCTTCTCTACTTCTTTTTCTTTCGCCACAAAATTTAATCCATACCAACACAATTTTTAAACATGCACCACATCGACCAAAACATAATTAGACAACTACAAATCGCATACATCACATAACCTTTGTTCTCCAATCGCAAACACGATCCTACCAACGTGTATAGCCAAAACATATTACACACATCCACATATATACATGCACTGCCCGACATCAATCAAAGCATACGTATTATAAACTATAAATCAATCAACCTGAACGAGTCGTGACTAGGCGTGTGGGCTGTCCACATGGCTCGGTATTTCGTCAAACGGGCAAGGCACGACGTCGACCACTAGCTGCGAAAACACACAATTTGTTGGCGGTAGTTCATCGAACATCACACACATCGGAAAATAAACATCGAAAACAGCGGGGGTTTCTCACCACGGTTTTCGACGGCGTCGCGGATGGACTGCGCAAAACAGCGAGCACACGGCGGGCGTCGACGGCGTGCTGCTCACTGCTCAACACCCCACTTGGACAGATCGCCGAACACGTGGCACGCGCGCAGCGCTAGCAGCGAGGAAGCCAGGGAAGGTGTCGGGGCTGCAGGAACAGCGGCGTTTCGCCGAGGGGCTGCGCAGCGAGGGGAGGTGGGGCGAGCTACCGCTGTTTTGTGGGGAACAGAGGAGGAGCAGGGGAGGGCGCCGGGGATCCGCTGCTGTGCGCGCGCAGGGGCTTGGGGGAGGGAGATGCTGCGCAGAGCTGCTATTTTTCGGATCCAAGAACTGGGTGCAGGGAACTCGGACGCCATGGACAGGGAAGTGTGCAGGCTGCTGCACGGCTGTGAAGACAGGGAGGGCGCCATTGGAGGGGACGTGCAGGGCTGCCGGATTCCTGTGCGCCCAACCAGAAAAGCAGGGGGAGGTGCCACGGACGGACATGGAAAGGAGCAAGGAGGTTGTGCTCGAGCCGATCTCCATGCCTGCTGCCGTGGGGAGCTTCTGTAGGGGAGTTCAGCTAGGGGCAAGCAGGGAGAAAGATGAACAGGCGCTGGCTGGCGCTGCGCGAGGAAGAAGGAGCAAGGGGGCGCCACGCCATGGCTGCTGGGAGCGGCTGGAGCAGGCTTGCGCAGAGGAGGGAGGAAGGGATGGACGCCATGGCTGTTGGTTTGCTCCCTGCTGGCCGCCGTGGGGAACCAGGGAAGAAGAAGCTGACGCCTGCTGTTCTATCATGTAGGAGAAGGAGAAAGGAGAGGGCTGGTTTGGGTGGCTAGGGGTGGGAGTGCAAAAATTGCCAAGTGAGCACCCCTATTTATAGAAGAAGCCCTAGGGTTAGGGTTTCCTTAGTGGGCCTAATGGGCTAGGTTGGGCTGGCCCTGAACACGTTATCGGGCTACGCTAATTTATTTTCCGGAATAAAAATGCTCTCGCGGAAGTCGTCTGTGTAAAAACAGAGCGAGCTGGAGTTTCGACGAACGGACGATTGAGCGATCAATTCGGCCGAGAGTTGGATTTGAGTTCGCTCGGAAATAATTCCCTACACGTGATTTGAAAATAAATCGTCTTGAGATACGGCCGGCTTTCGGATTTTTGATTGAAGGAGACAAACCGCGACATTTAAAAATCGTCGCCGATGTTGATTTTTTTAATCGGATTGGATACCGAGATATTAAGACGAATCAGATAAGAATTTATTTGAGGACAACCCATTGGAGATTCCGCTTTTGAAATTTTCTCGCGCACTATTCTAGAAATAAATGTTTCTCTCAAATTTTGATCGGCTTTGGATTTTTTTTTACTCGGAGAAGGCGAATCGTGACATTTTAAAATCGCTGTCAATACAGGGTTTTTAATTCGGTTCGGACATGAGATATTTGGCCGAGTCGGATAAAATTGATTTGATGACAACATATTGAGCATTCCGTTTGAGAGTACGGAGTCAGATTAATTTTTTGAACATAGATCAAACATCGAGAAATCAGAGTCGGACACAGCTCGACTAGCAGTTGTCGAGCGTTTGACTAAATGAGCTTTAGACGAGTTTGATAAATTGAGAATGGTTATCAAGTTCGCATTCGTGCCGAGAAACAAAAGTTTTAACAGGCTCCAAAATTGGCCATCTGTGAGATTGAATAATTTCGAATTCGGTGAAATATGAATGAATAATCTGGATAATCAGAGACATACGCGAGCGAGAAAGAGAAATTTTTTTACTGAGCATCCGAGATTAGGATTAATCTTCCGTCATAACACGAAACTGACACCTGGGGTGTCACATCAAGTTGAATGATGAAATTTGGACTTATTTGCAAAAGGGTCACATGAACACTATATGGCTAAGTCTGAAATTCAGTGCATTGAAGCAACTTTGGAGCTCTATATCTCTAAATTTATAAGGATTTTGCCCTAGGTCAACACATCAAATTTGTAGAGCTATGATAGGAGTATTACTTTGCTTAAGTGATTAAGCATTGTTGACATACAAAATTTGGAGATAAATGGACTTGAAGTCTGGCTGTCAGTCAGCCCTGGGACTGAATTCTGACTAACACTGAAGTCAGATGAACTTGGAGAATGATTTTTAGTAGGATCATGTGACTGTTTGATTGAGGGTGCTATAACAAAATCAAAGATGGATTGTAGGACAACAATTTCTCTGCAGGCAGATGATCATGTTGTCACACAGAAATTGGAGAATAAGGCACTACAAATTGCTCTGTCAGGCGCACTGAATGGACTTCCCATTGTACAGTAACCTGAAGAAGATCACAGGTTCAGTGTATCTCGCCACCGGTGACCTCGCGCTAGGATTTGCAGCGGCATTGTGATTCGCACCCAGTAACGCGCGGATAACGATTCATGGTGAAAAGATCTCGCCGTGGATGAAGTCGGAGCACTGTGGCCGCTCTGTCGCCTCATGCACTTGCGCCGCGACGTGGCTGTGCGGCCGTCGTGGTGATGATCACCGTTAACCCGTGCCTTCCACGCCACTGCCTTGTTACCACGTCGCCATTGGTCGCAATAGGTAGCCTGCCTGTCCTCTGAGTTGACGCGCCAATGAATGCCACGGTAACTCGCGTCAGTGAACTTCCCCTCTCCGGCCGCTAGCGCATCTTCTCAAAATTGGGCGCCATCGGTGATGGACTCTATAAATTGATGCCCCAGTGAGCTCCGCTAGGTTATTACGCATCCAAAGCACCAGCTCTTGCCTCTGATCGTTCACCAGAGCCTCCCAATTTCGTATTTCCCCCAAATCAGTCGAAACGCCGCCGTGAAACATCTCGCCGTGGGCAGTCATCTACGGGTTAGTTCATGCCCTTCTGTGTGATGTTCTAGCCTACCTCATGTCTCCTGTTGCTCACAGACCCGTTTGATTGAACTAGACCGCCTTGAATCGCCTAGAACACCTTGGATTGTCTCCGGTTTTCACCGCCGTCGTGAGCAGACAAAACCTGAGCCGGATTTGTGCAATTGATGGGGGGATTTGTGTCGCCGAGGGTGGAATTAGGTGTCGGCCAAGCTAGGGCTCTGGTCGTTGAGTGTTTTGGCTAGTACAGGTTCTCCGGAAGGCATGCTCATCGGCGATCACCATTGGGGACCCGAGTTTGCAAAGATAAGAAAGAAGAAGGGGCTCGGTGCACTTGTCAGTGAGACAGAGAATAGTAAATAGGGACTCTTCATCATATATTTGAACAGTCAGGGTCCTCGGTGCAAAATGAGCATCACGGGCGCGCGTGGGCGCGTTTCCCCGTTCGTGGGCCAACTCGGGCTGGTTTCAGCCCATTACTATTCATCATTTCCCTTTTCTTTTCCTGCCAGACTTAGGGAATTTATAGGAAATTATAGAAAAATGGTAAAATCATGAGACCAATTTTACTTGACTCCTAAAATCTCCTAGTATTTAATAAAAATAGTTCCAAGATTTTTAGTCCCAACCATGAATTATTTAGCATTTAAGAAGGCCTAAACCTAGTCTTTTAGAATTTTAGAAATTACTTGATTGCTCCAAAAATAATAAAACTTTTTGGGTTAACTTAATATGATAATTAGAGTCCTTGGGTGAAGTTTGACATGTTTTGGACATTGTTTGATCCCCAAACTCAAAACCCTAGCTTTCTAAGGTAGAATTTGTCTAACCCTAATAGAGTACTAACTCAAGGAAACCCTAGTGACTCAAGTGTACCGTGAAGGAAAGTTGTATTCAAGATACAACTTGATGTATCTCTATTATAACTGCATATTCATAGCATCGCATGAGCATTCATGTATGTATATGGTTATGCATAGAAAACGAGGAAGAAGTAATTATCGAAGAAGAAGAAACTGCACCACCAACTGAGACTCCACCTACCGGGAATAGTTTTTATTTCGATATTTGTCGAACAGATCCCGACTCCCCTACAACACAAGGCAAGCCCCGATGCATTTACCTTTTTCTTGTGATTTTAAACTCTTTATCACTTGAATGACGCATTAGGTGATAGGAGTTGGGTGCTAAACCAATTGCGACATTTCCTTCCTTGGAATTGTTTACCCTTGGGTGTAATATCTGTGTGACGGGTGAAGCACTCTTGGGCGTAATGATGAGGGTACAGTTATCGAACTTGTCAAGTGATTATGTGCATCTACAGGGTTGTCCAAGGTCCCCTAGGCAAGGACAACTGTAGGTGGGCCTAATACCTTGGGAGGTTCCGTCACAGCTGGTATCGGAGCGAAACCCATCTTCTCAGATATTACATAGTATTTCAAAAGAATTTTTAAATACTCACCTAGAAATATTCTTTCATTCTTACCTTATCACTTTCTGGTAATCTCTTATCTTGTGTAGTTGGGTAACAAAGTGCAATATATAGGAAGTTGGGGATCAACGAAAGTTGAATTCCATAATTATCAGGTTATGCATGCATCATGTTTAAAAATATACTAATGAATCTTCCCCTCTTATGGAGATATGGCGCGTACTAGGAAAACGGCGCGCAAATCTACTGGACCTTTTGGCATGCCACGACATAAGCTAGCTCCCCGACACGAAGGAAGTAGTAGTGGCAGCAATGACCCAATTGGAGACCTAGAAGCCAGGGTGGAACAACTTCAGTCAGAGCTATGCCACAGAAACAGGGACCGGAAGCAGGACAGTCACCATATAGCGGAATTGGCAGCCGAAGTCAGCCACTTATAGTACGAGATTTCAGAACGGGATTCGGCCATTGATTGAGCCGTCAACTTGTGTTTGATCGCTTGGGACCGCGAAGCAAAAGCTCTAGCTCGTGTGGCAGAGCTTAGTGCGGCCCTCGAAAGCCTGCAAGTGTACTATAATACTTTACATGAAGAAGTACATGTATTGTATGCTCGACTGCACCCGGACGTGCCTTCTGACGTTGCTGCAATGGGAGCCGGACCCTCGGGTACAGCAAATGAAGAACCTGATGGGGAGTTGGACCTTTTTAGGCCCCCTCCTTCCATGAACCTTGCTGACGAACGGTCTCCTGCAGCAGAAAATGAAGCAACAAAGGATGAAGAAGACTAGAATAGTATAGTTTAAATATCATACTGGAGTTGTACACTGGAGTCTGTATAATTATTACATTTTGGTAATGTAATATGATGGTGTATGCTGGCATGTTATATTTTTCCAAATGTTTCTTTGCCTCAGATGCCATCACGGACTCGCGCACATGATGGTGCGGGGACTTCCCGTGGTAGGGAGAATACTCCCAACCCACCACCAGTACCACCGACTTTGGCCGAGGCTATCGCTTCCCTGGTCAATGCCACCATTGATAATACGCGCTTCTTGCGCGAAATGGCGGGCAATCAGTTCCAACAGCACGGAGGCAGAGCTCCTCCTCAAGGACCGCGTGAAACTACATATTTGGAATTTTCTGAGACTCGACCCCCACTCTTCATCAAAGCAAAATAACCTCTAGAAGCCGATGAGTGGGTAAGAATGATGGAGTAGAAGTTTGGGTTGATTCGATGCACGGAGACACAAAAGCCATTGTTTGCCGCACAACAGCTAAGAGGGCCTACCAGTACTTGGTGGGCAAATTTTTCAGCAGTCCAACCAGCTGGGCATCATATTACTTGGGAGGAATTCAAGCTAGCATTCTGGGAGCATTATGTTCCAGAGGGTGTGCTCCATATGAAAAAAGAGGAGTTTATTCGGTTAAAGCAAGGGGGAGACATTGTAATGCAATATCTCAACAAATTCAACCATCTCTCCCAGTATGCCATTGACCAAGTGAATACAGATCTGAAGAAAAAGAATTGTTTTATGAGGGGACTCAGTGACAGGCTTCAGCGGAAAATGGCAACATGCTTGGACCTTACCTACAGTAGGGCTGTCAGTACAGCACTGGCAGTGGAAGCTAAAACTGCAGGACATGGAAAATCAAAGGGGTTTGGAGGTGAAAAGTCAAATCAAGGGCCTGAGAAGAGAACCAGGTTGGTGATCCGACCTTTTAATCAAAATCGTTCTTCGCCTTGCCCACCTTCATATCCATTCAAGCAGCCTGTCTTTATTCGTCCCACTACTGCCCCAGCTCCTACCAATCAGCTGAGTGCCCCTGGTACTCGTTTCCCTGCTCTCCCCAGTTCTTCCAGTGGTTGCTTCAATTGTGGAAAGTCCGGACACTTCATCAAGGACTGCCCATACCCGAAGCAAAATAAAACCAATTTACAACAGAACTCTGGGAACTCCAACCAAGGAAATGGGAACACGGCTAATACTTCAACGGGTAAGAATTTCAAGAAAACTGGACGGATTTATTATACCCAAGTGGCTACAACACCAGAGGGTGAGCCGGTAATGATGGGTACGTTCCTTGTTGCCAATTACCCAGAAGTTATTCTCTTCGATTCTGGTGCATCACATACCTTCATAAGCAAGAATTTTGTGGAAAAGCATTGCATTCTTTGCACTGAATCAAGGGAAGGATTTATTATCCACTCACCTCGGTGTAAAGCCCAAAATTTGTATCAGGAAAAATAAATAAATATAATAATTTTTAGTGTTTGAGAATTTATGGAACCTTGAGAGACTATTTAGCTTTCTTTTGGTTGTGCATATTCAGATAATGAGAATATATTAATCAAATAACAAATAAATACTAGAATATGCATTTCATGCTGAGGTTCTTCTATATTTGCATTTGTATTCAAAATTTTGCGACAAGTTTAAGTTTGAAAATTAGAAATTTAAAATGGGAGGAAAAAAATAATAATAAGTAAATACATAAGTGAATATATATTTTTACAATTGCATGCTGGAATTTTTATTTTGTTTGTGCATTTTCGAATCTAAAGTTTGAATTTAGATTTAGAATTTTTGTTTGAATTAAGAAGAAAACCAAGCTTAAAGCTAAAATAGAAAAAACAAAGAAAAAAAACAAAGCCAGGGAACGCCGCTCTGGGCTCAATCCCCAGCCGGTCCACTTCACCCACGCCGCGCACCTGTGTCGCGGTCGCGGTGCCAGGGGTCTGCCGCGGTGCCGCTGCTTGTGCGATCCCTCTGCGCAGGTGATTCGAAGAAACTAAAGCGGACGCGATGTAGCTCCTAGGCTCATCGCGCATGTGTGTGGCCATGCTGACGGCGGTTGAAGGGGGAGGCATAGCGTACCAGCGCAGCGCTGTTGCCCTGGGTGCTCGCTCCCCCCGCGGGCGTGGCTAGAGGAAGAAGACCATCCCGCGACCGTCCGATCCTGCGCCAGCTGTTCAAATCGTGATGGGCGGTCAAGATTGAACAGCTCGGGCACTGGCTCGACCCGCCGCGCCTAGGCCATCTGATCTAGATCTGATGCTTGAAAACTGGTCTAGGTAATTTAAAATCTGAAGCGTCAACTATTGATCCAGCGGCCAGCAGCGCATACCGGTTCATGTAGTGTCTGATCTGATCTTGGCGGTCAGATATAGATCTAACGGCTAGAAAACCCTACGTGCCCCTTTGACCGCGCTAAAGTGCAAATAAGCCCCTCGGTTTTCAGAAAACAACCCGCCATCCACCCTAGGCACAAGACCATTACAATTAGGTCCTGAATTTTTACGGATAGACCCCGAGGTTCGAAGAATTAGTATCCGCGGTATATATGAATCAGAAAATAATAAAAGAAAATATGGAAATCGATTTTCAAGTATAAAGTAATTCTCAAATCTTAGAAAATTCATATGTGGTTCATTTTAATTCCGATTTGACCCGTTTCGGTTGCGTTAGTTTCATAATAACGTTATCTACACAATAACATCATTAGTTTTATCATAACACTTATTTTTGTAGATGGATATTGTTTAATCTATGTTTAGTAAATTATGCTTGCTAATCAAAGTGAGCCTATTTATGATTATAACCTGACTAAACTATGGTAACTAATCAAGTTATACCTTGGATTAAAATAGAATTGTTATTTACTTATAATACTCTTCTCACCTGATCTATATTAATCAACAGGAAATTATTAACTTAGTAAAATCAATCTGAAAATGAATATAGTATAAAATAAATCTACTAATCTTGTAAAGTCCCTATCTTCTTTGTTTTAGCTCTGAATTAATTAATTCTAGTCACATTAGTTTCATATTAATATTGTTCTTTATCTAGTAACCTTATTTTATCATGAAACCTATGATTAAAATTATACACTTAGTTTCTTTATACCCCACACTTAAAACTTCATAAAACCATAACTCTTTAACGATAACTCTGAATTTAGTAGTTCTCAATCCCACGATCTCGTAGCGACGCGTAGACTATTATTATGCAGTTTATTCTTATGTTTGGTGTGATGTTAATTTTGCTTATACCATGTTTGTTTGTATTGCTACGTTTAGCAGTGAGGTCACGAGTCACCTGAAGAGCAAGTTGGTACCTGGAATCTCAAATCCCAGGCAAGTTGTGCCCTTGATCACTTATTTTTACCCAGTCATGTTCTAATTAATTGTAATGATCTGCATAGGATAATTTTGATGGGACCCAATAGGTTACCCTAGTTTAACTATCTTTATCCTTGTTTACCACTGAATTTTTGGGTAGTACCTGTTATTGCTTTATGTGGTTTTGGGTATAGAGATACACATTAGTCATGATTATATTTTATTCTCAGTTGTTATTTACTATTCATGTTAAGATCATTATGTTAATTGGAACATGGAGAACCACCCAGGAAAACAGTGCTACCACAAGGGTAGTATGGGATGCCCTTGGCTGATTAATTAGGAAAGCTAGTGGATGACTACCTTACCCGAAAGGAGCAAGGGCAGTAGGGGAGTGGTTAGTGTAGGGAGGTCCTTGGGTTGATTTTGCTGCGATGGCGGTCAGGCGAGGGATCCCTGCATTGGAGATTCCTATAAACTGTAGCGGGTTTTCTGAAGCTAGTGGAACTTTGTAAAGGCCTCATAGTGTTATCCTGCCTCGCTTCCTTGGTAGAGGTGTATGAGGCCCATACAACCCCATGGCAAATGGGTAACATGACTTGTGGGTAAAGATGCGCAACCTCTGCAGAGTGTAAAACTGGTATGCTAGCCGTGCTCACGGTCATGAGCAGCTCGGACACTCACATGATTAATTTATGAAACTTAAATTCAATTTGTCATATGCATTGCAACGCAGGAGTTGTTATTACCTTTGTTCTACTACTTAATTGGGTTGGTATTTACTTATACTTAGTAACTGCTAATAAAATTTTAACCAACTTTAAAAGCAATGCTCAGCTCTAACCATCCTCTTTGGTAAGCCTTACACTTCACATGAGCTCCCACCTTTAGCGAGTTCATGCACATTATTCCCCACAACTTGTTGAGCTATGAACATATGTGAGCTCACTCTTGCTGTCTCACACCCCCTCCCCCACAGGTCAAGAACAGGTACCACAGGATGAGGCGCATGGAGGATGCCATGACGAGTTCGTGAGAGGTCTAGTTCGTCGTCTCCCAGTCAACTTTGGGTTGCTAGACCGTTGTCTCCTTATAATGTAATTATTTATTTATTTTGTACAGAAACTCCTATTATATAGTAAAGATGTGACATTCGATCTTGTGCCATGATTCATCATATGTGTGAGACTTGGTCCCAGCACACCTGGTGATTATGTTCGTGCCTGGGTCTTGGTGCCCCGAAACCCGGGTGTGACATTGGGGGATGGATATTTACTAAGGAAGTAGCCTTCCACATACCAGTAACGTTGGCCGGACGGGAATTTCCTAACAACATGATTGTTTTAGAAGGCAAGACATAGATGTAATTCTGGGCATGAATTGGTTGGCCTAGCATAACGCTATCATCAATACCGACTTAAGGACCATCAAATTGAGCCATGGCCATGAAGAGATTCAACTGTCCATCCATGTAGATGTCCCAGTCAAACCATCTGGACAAGTTTATGAAGCTATCATGCAAGAAATCCAGGATATTCCGGTGGTATGTGAATTCCCGGATGTCTTTCCTGAAGACTTTCCTGGGTTGCCTCCAGAAAGGGATGTGAAATTTGTGATTGAACTAAAGCCCTGTACGGCTCCTATTTCTAGAAGGTCGTACCGAATGCCACCTAATGAATTGGCAGAACTCAAGACTCAATTACAAGACTTGCTTGAGAAGGGGTTCATTAGGCCTAGTTCATCACCATGGGGATGTCCAGCAATTTTCGTTAATAAGAAGTATCAGACACTTTGAATGTGCGTGGACTATAGACTCCTTAATGAGGTTACCATCAAGAACAAGTACCCTCTTCCCCGGATCGATATCTTATTCGATCAACTTACTGGAGCTCGGGTATTCTCCAAGATTGACCTCAGATCAGGTTATGATCAGATCCGCATTCGACCCGAAGATATACCCAAGACTGCATTCACTACGCGGTATGGATTATTTGAATATTTGGTCATGTCCTTCGGATTAACAAATGCTCCAGCCCACTTCACGTATTTAATGAACTCAGTGTTAATGCCCGAGTTAGATAAATTTGTAGTGGTCTTCATTGATGACATCCTGATCTACTCCAAAAATGAAGAGCAGCATGGTAAGCACTTGCGGATCGTGCTAACGCGCTTAAGGGAGCACCAGTTATATGCTAAGTTCAGCAAATGCACGTTCTGGTTGGAGGAAATCCAGTTCCTTGGACATGTATTGTCTGCAAAGGGGATTGCAGTTGATCCTAGCAAAGTCAAGGATATTCTAGAATGGAAACCGCCAACTAGAGTACATCAAGTTCGAAGCTTCCTTAGACTAGCTGTATATTACCGCAAGTTTATTCCGGATTTCTCCAAGATTGTTAAACCTATTACGGGTTTATTGAAGAATGATACAAAGTTTGGCTGGTCCTCAAAATGCAATGAAGCCTTCGAGCAATTGAAGGTGCTATTAACCACCGCTCGGTATTGGCTAAACCGGACATTGAAAAGCCTTTTGATGTGTATTGTGACGCATCAGGTAGTAGACTCGGATGTGTCCTAATGCAAGAGGGCCGAGTCATAGCTTATGCTTCAAGACAACTACGCCGGCATGAGGAGCACTATCCAACTCATGACTTGGAATTAGCTGCAGTTGTTCATGCCCTTAAGATATGGCGTCATTATCTACTAGGAAATACTTGCCACTTATATACAGATCATAAAAGTCTGAAATATATATTTACCCAGTCAGAACTAAACATGAGGCAGAGAAGATGGCTTGAGCTAATTAAAGATTATGACTTGGAAATCCACTATCACCCAGGAAAATCCAATGTGGTGGCAGATGCATTGAGTCGCAAGGCTTCCTGTCATTGTCTTATAGTAAGGATCCCTTACACCACACTATGTCAAGAAATGGAAAAGTTGAACCTGGGTATGATACAACAGGGAACTTTGACACAATTAAAGCTTGAGTCAGCTCTTCTACAAAGAATTATTGATGCCCAAAGAACTGACAAGGGTATGAAACCTATTCATGAGAAAATAGAAGCCAGCAAAGGAAATTGCTTTAGAAAAGATGACCAAGGAATAGTATGGTTCAATGATCGTATAGTTCTGCCTAAAGATGCTGAGGTCCGCCAACAAATTTTGGATGAGGCTCATTGTTGGGGGCCTTCGGCTTCCGAAGGTCCTCAAAAACATGATTTAACAATGTTTCTGGAGTATAATACATGAACAGGTATCTTCGGATTCGGATCAGAACCACAGTGTGAAGAAGCGCAAAGAACACGAAGGTTGGCGCAGAGCCGAAGCTATGTGCAGGAGAGCTTCGGCACGATAGCAGAAAAGGAAACCGACTTAAAAAGGAAAAGGCTATTCAGACCTCGATGGGTTACTATAGAGTCATTAGCAAATGTAAAGGGCATGGGTGTAATTTTACATGGGTTGTGTCCCATGCCTATAAATAGATGAACAGTGCTCCCGTACTGTTCACGCTGATTTGACATTTGCTTTTACGTCACGCTTGTATTCGTACCTTCTTTCAAGCCGAAGGTACATTTGTAATCTGATATCATTTCTATTTTTCCATAATAATAAAATAGAAATGAGTTGATAATAATACATAATTGTTTATGTTATCTCTTATACTTCATATGATTCCTTCTTCATTGTTATATGTTGTGCTGATGAAGGTATGTCCTTCATAACCTTCGTCCGAAAATCATTATATCCCAAGGGAAATAATGCTTCGAAGGACGAAGGACTTTAACGTTTAACATTTTTTGTGTTTCCTTGTTCTTAACTCATAGCATTTGAGAACAAGTACCCAACATTGGCGCCCACCTCCGGTGAACTCTTTTCGACCACCTTCGGCAAGCATTGACCTTCGCCATGCCACCGAAGAAAGCTTCAGCGACAGGGGCTGCCGCTCTGCAGCCGCTGGACCCGAACAAGGAGACCCTTTCTCTTCGAGAGGCCCGAAGCCAGAAGAGGAAGGCCACTATTCCAACACCCCAGGAGGACGAGTTGGACCAAGAAATCAGGAATATGGAGATGCTTCATCAACATGTACAAAGGAAGAAGGAGAAGATGGCTCGACTAGCTGACCTTCAGAGGCAGATTGACGAAGCTACTGAAGAAGTACGCCATCTCGCTCAAGATGAGCAAGAGTGAAGGCCCCAACATAGGGAGCTTCATCAAGAAGGCTTCTTCAACGAGGATGAATGGTATGAGGATTTCCATCATGGAAATTTTGCTTTTGATGATGCTTCTCCTCTGTCAGCAGAACTGCAGGCTACACCTTGGCCCCCATCTTACAAGCCACCCCAGCTCCCCATGTATGATGGGCACTCAGATCTGAAGCAGTTTCTGATGAGCCACGAAGCAACCATATCTTCATATGGAGGCAATACCGCAGTCATGGCGAAATCTTTCGTCATGGCAGTCAAGAATGTTGCGCAAACCTGGTACTCCTCTTCGGCCAGGAACAATCACATCATGGCAGAAGCTGAAGGACATGTTGATCACCAGTTTTCAAGGGTTTTAGATGAAGCCGGTTACCGCTCAAGCTTTGTTCTAGTGCACGCAAGATCACAAAGAATACCTCTAGGCGTATGTCCGAAGGTTCTTGCGTTTGAGGGCACAAGCACCAACGGTGCCCAATGAAATTGTCATTGAGGCCATGATCAAGAGGCTTCGGCTAGGACCTACAGCCCAATACTTCGCCAGGAAACCCCCTCAGACCCTGGAGAAATTGCTTCAAAAGATGGATGAATACATCCACGCTGATAATGACTTTCGTCAAAGAAGGGAGGAAGCCTACAGGTTCTCTGAGATGACCAGGGCTTCGGAGGGAGAATCCACCCAAGGCACGTCAGATCAATCCACTCCTCCTAGAATGACAACAGAGGAAGTCAGCAACAGAGGCCACAATATTCCTCGCAAGCTTTAGGGCAGCAACAAAGCTATCTTCGGCCGCCAGCTCCAAGGGGCAGAGGCGCCAGGGGCTTCGGAGGAAGGTTTGGGGATCAGCCCAGGAAAATTTATTGCTTATTCTGTGGTGAGGACAAGGGCCATACTACAAGGATGTGCCATGTCACTATTTAGAAACAGAAGGAAATAGCAGAAGCTGCAGCTCAGCAGAACCAGCCGAAGCAGGTCATGCATACTGCTTCATATCACTCACCCAACATACCAGAGTATGTGGGTAACCATCCTGCAGCGTCTGTTGTTTCGGCTAGTCAGCCACAGGCATCATGGCCACATCCCCCACCTCCGCCACCACTACAACCTGCATATTCACGCGGCCAACAGCCAGAAGGGAGTCAACAGACCAATCAGCAGAGAGACTTCAAGGAGGAGTCCGAAGCTCGCACAGTCAATAATACTATGCCAGAGTCGAAGCATATCTACTAAGAGATATCCTACCCTTGAATCAGTTTTTACATTCATTGTCATTCTCTTTCTTACTAAAGATCAGTTGTTGAAAACTTAGTTTTCTTGGCGTTTTCAATTCCTTGTAATAGCTTCGTTTTTGCCATAGTGAAAATATATCTTCTCCACAGACTTACGGAGTTCAAAAAGTCGCCGAGGCACAAAAGCCGTTTCTAAGTCACAAGTACCTTCAAAGCTACAAAAAGTCGTTCTACTGAACGCAGCGTAAGTTTGCCGAAGCTACAAAAAGTCGTTCCTAAGGGAGCGCAGTGTAAGTTTTCTGCTCAAAAGTCGTTCCAAAAGGAATGCAGAGCCAAATACCGCCAAAATATAAGGCGAAGCGCGAAAAGTCAACGTGAATACTGCCGAAATAGAAGGCGAAGAAGTTCAAAAGACGTTCCTAAGGGAATGCAGAACTTACAGCGAAAAGTCAGCGCTGATGCAACGAAAAATAAGCGGTGAAGCCGAAAAATAAACGGCAAAGAGATTGTGTATTCCATTGTGGGGATGTGTGTGTGTCTTCGGCACAAATATCATCTTGCATATCATAACATCATCACATCATTTGTATAACATAACATCATACATCATGTTGCATCAATGGCAAAAGAAGGGGGTACAATGTTAACCTTCGGAGAATGCTTCGAAAAAGTGAAATTGTGCTAAGGCACAAAATAAGTTTTGAAGAGATACAGATTTATCAGCTCTGAAGTGGAGGAAAAAGTGTATTGTTGACGAAGCATCAGTATTATGGCGACGCTTGAAGCATTTTTTATGAAGTACTCTGATATCGAGGAAGAAGCTCTATTATTGACGAAGCATTAATGTCTCTGCGACGATTGGAGGATTTTTCACGAAGCATAAAAATTCTTCTTTACATAGCATGAAAAGAAGGGAAGGTGTTTTTTCGCTGAAAGCTCAAAAACGGTATGTACAATAAAAGTTTCATGCATCGCAAAGAAATGAATTACAAAGCCATTTATACATTACATTAAAAACTCATGAGCGCCAAATATTACAAGCATAGTCCAGCAAATGTTACATTAATATTCTAACAATGTTTTTACAATATCTATTATTCTTCCTTCAAAACTTTGTTCGCAGCTTCGGTTAGCAGTTGAGTAACGACTTCGTCCAAAATGTTTTCGGCCATGTTAATGATTTCTGCCGATTCCTTTGCCTTTGGTTCGATTAATGACTCGAAGGGCTCTGGGGGAGGGGATAGTTCGGCTGTGACAGAAGACGTAAATAAGTTCGAAGTCACAAAAATAAAAAAAATAAAGTTAAAAGCTATTAAGCAATACCTATCCGCCTTTCAAGTTCCGCAGCTACTTCAACTGCCTTCGTTGCTTCCCTTGCATCGTGAGTATCATTTTCGCTCTTTTTTATTATTTCGTGGGCCATCCCTCGGTCGCCGTTTTCCCAGATGTCAGTAAAGAATTTTCCACCAACTAAGCTCGCTTCGGCCGAGGGGTCCTTCGTGTCATCAATAGATAAAGTAGCTTCGGCTTGGTCCAAAGCTTTCACATGATCGCAACCTGACTTCTCCAAAATAGCTGCAATTCCCCTCGCACCTAAGAAGGCGCAGACGTCCCCACGGTCATTTAAAATCTCCTCAAAGGCTTCGGCCTCGTTGCTAATCCACTCAATTGGCCCCTCGGGATCGCCCCGTATGAAGTTGTCTTCACTTGAATATGCGCCAACATTGGCGAAGCTAGTTTTTATTTTTCCCACACATTCTATGGATTTTTCATAACATCTTTCTTTTGAAGAGCGAAGATCTACAACTGTTTTCTCCCAATAATTTTTCCAGTAATCACTAGCGTCTCGGTCAGCTTCGGCAATAGCACATTTTAATTTTGCTTCAGCCAGCTGTTTCCGAAGATCCTCAATTTCGCATTTCTAGGCTTCAACTTGGGCTTTGGAAGTAGCTTCGTCTTCTTTTATTTTGTTCACCAATGAGTTTAATATTTTATCTTTTTCAAGACCTTCGTTCCTTAGTTCAATTACTTCGGAACGAAGGTTGTTCAAAGCTATAGTGCATCCTTCGTCTTCGGCACTTTTCTGCGCCCGGAGGGCGTTGCTAAGAATGAGGCCCTACGAAAGGAGTGCGGTATTAAGTATAAGCAAATAAAAAATCTTTTGTTTTTAAGTACAGAAAGCTCATTCTCGTACCTTTAAACTATTATATGCTAAGTTGTCGGCCAAGTCATCTTTTGATAGCACCGAAAGCCCGTCTTCTAGTGTCGGGAATCCGAAGCTTCTGCTCATCTCCCGGCAGACAGAAATCTCCTTGCTGTCTGGATGACAATACAAGAAATCTTCTTCTCCGCTGTCGTTGAATATCAATGCCCCCATTGGATATTTCAGTTTCTGGGCATAGTATTGAGCTTCTCGTTTTTCTTCTTCAGATAACCTTTTTCCCGATGCATGTCGTACAATATAATCGAGAACTTCAGAAGATGCTTCGGGAGTAGGAGTGGCAGTTTTTTTAGGCAGAATTTGTTTTGTAGCTTCTTTTTCCGCCTCCTTTTCTCCGATTTCCAAGGATTTTTCCTTGGCGGGCTCTGAAGGTCCAGCTTCGGTCTCGGCCTGGCTCTTTGCAGCTTTGGCTTTGGTTAGTTTTGTCTCAGTCTGCATTTTTAAAGCTTCAGCAGTTTTCCCTGGAGTAGAGCTTGAAGTTTTTATCGTCTCTAGCACATCCAGTATGTTGACCATCCTTTTCCTCTTGGGGGTCGCTGTAAGACCTTTTTGTGCCTTCGGCACTGTCACTTCTGCCGAAGGGCTTGTAATTTCTGATATCTCTGTTCCTTCGACCCCTATATTATCGGCCTTTGGCTCAGCTAATTTGGCTGTGGATGTCTTCGGCATTGCAGCCGGCTCTTCAATCTTCTGCGTAGGCACAGGTTCCTTGGCTTTAGTAGCCGAAGAGGTCTCACCGCCAAATTCGGGCACTACGGCCAGTTCAATATATCACGGCCGGTGAGTAAGAACCTTCACCTTTTTCCTCTTCGGCGCGGGCTCGCTTGGAGCAGCTGAAGCAGCATCCTTCCTGGAAGTTGCACTCTTTCTCTTCTGCCCCCGTGGCGGGTAGCGGTAATCAGGGTACATGAACCCAATAGCATCAAAAACTCTATTTAGCCTTTTCTTCTTCCGGCTTCCGAAGGCCACAGATAACGCATTATCTTCCGCTTTGGAGTATGGCCCAAGCAGTTCATCACTTGTAGCTTCGATACATTTCATCTAGTCATCATTTGGCTCATCAAATTTATCTCCATATTTGAAGCTGTATTTCAGTCGAACCAGCTCTCCTTCGCTAGTTTTAGTAACAGTCTCCTTCGGCATTTCCCACTTCTCTAAAAGTGGCCATATTCTGAAGGCTATGTGCTCCTGGATTAGGTCCCTTGTCCCGATGAAAGAGCAAACCGTGCCGATGGCCCTTCAGCATCCTTCGGCTGCCTCATCAATCTCTACCTTCGGTTCCCGAAGGCCGAAGCGTTGCCAGATAGGATGCATGATGATATCTTTAATGTCTTCTCGTGCCTTTAAATCATTTTTCACATAGAACCATTCTTTCATCCAGTCTCCGGGCCATCTCTTCCGAAAGGTTGGCACGGGGCAGCTTGAGCCAGAACGAGTGACGAAGTTATAACAGCCAAAATTGTTATGATACTGTTCTTTACCCCAGGGCTTCGTCTCGTATAAAATTTCGTGCATGCTGCAAAAACTTTTTGCACTTGGTTCCAAACCTTGACTCCTCATGGCCCAAACGAAGATTCCCATTCTTATGATGGCTTCAGGAGTAATTTGGTGAAGAAAAATCTGGTATATCTTTAAAACTTCAACCACAAATCCGCTTAAGGGGAGTCGAAGCCCAGCTTTGAAAAAGCTTCGGTAGATCACGACTTCATTCTCTTCGGGAACAGGAGAAGTCCTGTCTCCATTGTCAGCCCTCACAATAGATATGTCTCGAAAATACCTTCCTCTCATGTTATCAAGATGACTTTGCTTGATAGTCGACTTTCCGAAGACTGCGTGACTTAGACGCCAGGGCCAATCTTCGGAGTCTTCGCCCCCACTTTCCACATCATAACTATCACTGTCATCGGTATCTTCAGATAAGCCTTCCAGAATTTCTTTTGTAATCTTTTCTGTGTTGGTCTTTGCAATTGACTCGATGAATCCAGCAGTTTTTTCCTTAAGAAGCTTCTCCTCTTCGGTTAGCTTCGCTTCAGCAACTATCTTCTTGTCTTGAGACATTTTATCTTCGGAATTGACGAAAACTTCAAATCCGAACCTCAGGAGCTCAGAAAACTTAAGAAATAAGGCAACTGTTGGAAAGCAAGAGCTAAGAAATCAAGCAGAGCAGATGGCAAAAAGAGTTCCAAATGAGCTCGTGGTGTGCCCTTATTTATACGCCTAGTGCGTTGCAAGCTGGAGGGCCCCGCTTGTCATTGACTGTTGCTATTCTAGCAAAGGGAAGGTGTTTTTTCGGACCTTCGGCTTAGGGCCTTTGTCCATATAGCAATCTGAATTTATCATTCTAACAAATTAATATTGCGAGGGGCTACTGTTGGGGGCCTTCGGCTTCCGAAGGTCCTCAAAAACATGATTTTACAATGTTTCTGGAGTATAATACATGAACAGGTATCTTTAGATTCGGATCAGAACCACAGTGTGAAGAAGCGCAAAGAACACGAAAGTTGGCGCAGAGCCGAAGCTATGTGCAGGAGAGCTTCGGCACGATAGCAGAAAAGGAAACCGACTTAAAAAGGAAAAGACTATTCAGACCTCGATGGGTTACTATAGAGTCATTAGCAAATGTAAAGGGCATGGGTGTAATTTTACATGGGCTACGTCCTGTGCCTATAAATAGATGAACAGTGCTCCCGTACTGTTCACGCTGATTTGGCATTTGCTTTTACGTCACGCTCGTATTCTTACCTTCTTTCAAGCCGAAGGTACATTTGTAATCTGATATCATTTCTATTTTTCTGTAATAATAAAATAGAAATGAGTTGATAATAATACATAATTGTTTATGTTATCTCTTATACTTCATATGATTCCTTCTTCATTGTTATATGTTGTGCTGATGAAGGTATGTCCTTCATAACCTTCGTCCGAAAATCATTATATCCCAAGGGAAATAATGCTTCGAAGGACAAAGGACTTTAATGTTTAACATTTTTTGTGTTGCCTTGTTCTTAACTCATAGCATTTGAGAACAAGTCCCCAACACTCATCTTAGTCGATATTCCATTCATCCTAGAAGTACTAAGATGTATCAAGACTTAAAGCAACATTATTGGTCGACGAAAATGAAGATTGAAATTGCACACTATGTGGCAAGATGTGACACCTGCAGACGGGTCAAGGCAGTGCATATGAAGACCGCTGGGCCACTGCAATCTTTACCCATCCCAACTTAGAAACGGGAAGACATTAGTATGGACTTCATTGTGGGATTACCCAAGACAGCCAAAGGATTTGATTCTATCTGGGTTATAATTGATGGGCTTACCAAGATAGCACATTTTCTGCCCGTCAAGGCAGATCATCCAGTTGCTGTCTATGCCCAGTTATACATAGCTCGTATTCTCAGTTTGCACGGAATTCCAAAAACGATAGTGTCGGACCTCGGACCACAATTTGTATCCAAATGTGGGAGTGAACTGCATAAATCTCTGGCTATTAAGTTGCTCCACAGTTCGGCCTATCATCCTCAAACAAGTGGACAAACTAAAAGAGTAAATCAAATACTTGAAGACATGTTGTGGGCATGTGTCCTGGAGTTTCCATAGAAATAGGATGAATGTCTGCCATTGGCAGAATTTTCTTATAATAACAGCTATCAAGAGAGCATTAAGATGGCACCATTTGAAGAACTATAGGGCGACGATGTCGGACACCCTTAAATTGGTCAGAACTTGGAGAACGGTGGTATTTCAGGCCTGACTTAGTCAAGGAAACAGAAGCAAAGGTTCAACGGATAAGACACCACTTGAAAGAAGCTCAATCTCGGCAGAAAAGTTATGTAGACAAACAAGGTCGACCCTTGTTCTTTCAAGTCAAAGATCATCTGTACCTGAAAGTATCACCAATGAAGGGTGTGAATTGATTCGGGGTAAAAGGAAAATTGGCACCCCGATATATTGGCTCGTTTCCCATTCGGGAACAATGTGAACCAGTGGCATACCGACTTCAACTGACAGAAACATTATCCACAGTACATAATGTGTTCCATGTATCTCAATTGAAGAAGTGCCTTCGGGTTCCTGATCGAACCATCGATGTGGTAGATGTTGCTTTGGAACCAGACTTAACTTATTCAGAACATCCCATTCGAGTTTTGGATCAGAAGGACAGGGTCACCCAAAAAAGGACTCTTAAATTCAATAAGGTACAATGGAACCAGCATACTAAAGATGAAGCTACCTGGGAGACTCAATACTTCTTGGAAAATAAGTTTCCTAGGTTTTTAGCTTCATGTAACCTGCAAGATATGTACATTTGTTTGTAAAGTTGGAATAAACCCCATACCACCCCCTTCTCTGTAAGACAAGTAAGGAAATAAAGATGTGACGTGTTTCCTTTTCCATTACTTACCCTAGGACCTTAAATCTCGGGACGAGATTCTTTTATGGGGGGAAGGATGTAACAGCCCTGGTGTTACTGGCACTAAAACTTGAGCGTAAAATCATGTGAATTAAAATTTCATGATTGTTTGTTACACCTAGAATGCATTCACTAGGTAAAATTTTCAAACAAGTTGTGATGATGTGACTCGAAGAGTGCTTAACTTTAGGGTAGGGTACTTAACCCTGGAATTAGGACCTATGGATGGAAATGAAGCCAATGTGATTAAAATCTCAAAAGTCTTTGGAAACACCCAAAAGAGATTACGAGTGATGGATTTGAGTGGCACAAAAGCCCTAATGTGCCTAAAACCCTAAAAACAAACCCTAGAAACCCCTAATTGGAACCCTAGGGGGTAAATGCAAATTTTATGCACTTTTGGACCAAAGTGCAAATAACAAAGTGATAGAACACCACAAACCAAGTAACTTTTACATTGGAGACTTTTCAAGTTGAATGATGAAATTTGGACTTATTTGCAAAAGGGTCACATGAACACTATATGGCTAAGTCTGAAATTCAGTGTATTGAAGCCAACTTTGGAGCTCTATATCTCTAAATTTACAAGGATTTTTCCCTAGGTCAACACATCAAATTTGTAGAGCTATGATAGGAGTATTACTTTGCTTAAGTGATTAAGCATTGTTGACATACAAAATTTGGAGATAAATGGACTTGAAGTATGGCTGTCAGTCAGCCCTGGGACTGAATTCTGACTGAAAGTGAAGTCAGATGAACTTGGAGATCGATTTTTAGTAGGATCCTGTGACTGTTTGATTGAGGGTGCTATAACAAAATCAAAGATGGATTGTAGGACAACAATTTCTCTGCAGGCAGATGATCATGTTGTCACATAGAAATTGGAGAATAAGGCACTTCAAATTGCTCTGTCAAGCGCACTGAATGGACTTCCCATTGTACAGTAACCTGAAGAAGATCACAGGTTCAGTGTATCTCGCCGCCGGTGACCTTGCACTAGGATTTGCGGCGGCGCTGTGATTCGTGCCCAGTAACACGCGGATAACGATTCATGGTGAAAAGATCTCGCCGTGGATGAAGTCGGAGCACTGTGCCCGATCTGTTGCCTCATCCACTTGCGCCATGACGTGGACGTGCGGCCGTCATGGTGATGATCTCCGTTAACCTAAGCCTGCCACGCTACTGCCTTGTTACCACGTCGCCGTTGGTCACAATAGGTAGCTTGCATGTCCTCTGAGTTGACGCGCCAATGAATGCCACGGTAACTCGCGTCAGTGAACTTCCCCTCTCTCCGGCCGCCAGCACATCTTCTCAAAATTGGGCGCCACAGCTGATGGACTCTATAAATTGATGCCCCAGTGAGCTCCGCTAGGTTATTACGCATCCAAAGCACCAGCTCTCGCCTCTGATCGTTCACCAGAGCCTCCCAATTTCGTATTTCCCCCAAATCGGTCGGAACGCCGCCGTGAAACATCTCACCGTGGCCAGTTGTCTACGGGTTAGTTCATGCCCTTCTGTGTGATGTTCTAGCCTCCCTCATGTCTCCTGTTGCTCACAGACCCGTTCGATTGAACTAGACCGCCTTGAATCGCCTAGAACACCTTGGTTTGTCTCCGATTTTCACCGCTGTCGTGAGTAGACAAAACCTGAGCCGGATTTGTGCAATTGATGGGGGGATTTGTGTCGCCGAGGGTGGAATTAGGTGTCAACCAAGCTAGGACTCCAGTCGTTGAGTGTTTTGGCCGGTACAGGTTCGCCGGAAGGTGTGCTCACCGGCGATCACCATCGGGGCCCGAGTTTGCAAAGATAAGAAAGATGAAGGACCTCGATGCACTTGTCAGTGAGACAGAGAATAGTAAATAGGGACTCTTCATCAGATATTCGAGCAGTCGGGGTCCTCGATGCAAAATGAGCATCGCGGGCGCGTTTCCTCGTTCGTGGGCCGACTCTGGCTGGTTTCAGCCCATTACTATTCATCATTTTCCCTTTTCTTTTTGTTCCAGACTTAGGGAATTTATAGGAAATTATAGAAAAATGATAAAATCATAGGACCAATTTTACTGGACTCCTAGAATCACCTAGTATTTAATAAAAATAGTTCCAAGATTTTTAGTCCCAACCATGAATTATTTAGCATTTAAGAAGGCCTAAACCTAGTCTTTTAGAATTTTAGAAATTACTTGATTGCTCCAAAAATCATAAAACTTTTTGGGTTAACTTAATATGATAATTAGAGTCCTTGGGTGAAGTTTGACATGTTTTGGACATTGTTTGATCCCCAAACTCAAAACCCTAGCTTTCTAAGGTAGAATTTGGCTAACCCTAATAGAGTACTAACTCAAGAAAACCCTAGTGACTCAAGTGTACCGTGAAGGAAAGTTGTATTCAAGATACAACTTGATGTATCTTTATTATAACTTCATATTCATAGCATCGCATGAGCATTCATGTATGTATATGGTTATGTATAGAAAACGAGGAAGAAGTAATTGTCGAAGAAGAAGAAACTGCACCACCAACTGAGAATCCACCTGCCGGGAATAGTTTTTATTTCGATATCTATGGAACAGATCCTGACTCCCCTACAACACAAGGCAAGCCCTGGTGCATTTACCTTTTCCTTGTGATTTTAAACTCTTTATCACTTGAATGATGCATTAGGTGATATGAGTTGGGTGCTAAACCAATTGCTGCATTTCCTTCCTTGGAACTGTTTACCCTTCCTTGATTACTTGTTTTGTTAAAAAGTTTTCTGATGCTTAGTCTTGCTTTAGAAAACAAAAATGTTTTGGTTTTAACAAAATATGAGGCTTCAGATGGAATGGGATGTTTTCAAAAATAAAACTTGATGGTGGATCCATCATGGCCGTGATGGGTTCAACATTTGAAAAGATGTACCTCTGCCAGGTACCAAACTTTGGGATTGTAAATGATAAAGATGAGACCGAGCGGGTGACTTGCACGAGAAGAGAGTCTCGGTGTAGTGTCTCCGTCTGAGTCTCTTAATGACTGTGTCGATGTGGGCCTGCTGACCGAGGACCCTTTAACTGGTCACATGCCTCGGGCAGACCAATAACAGAAAGGCCAACATGCAATGGGAGTGGAGAGATGGCAAGAGTAGCGAGTACCCTCCGTGGCAAGAGGCTGGACGGTGGTGTATCTGTGCTCTCGGTTGGCGTGAACCCGGTCTGGTCTTGAGAAACCCGGTGGTGAGTTGACATATGCAAGGGTTAAGTGCTACATATGTCGTGTGATTAGAGATCCTCAGCTGAGTATTAATCGATTCGGATCGCCGCTACTTCTCGGACTTGAATACTTGGTCACTGACTTACACGTAGCAATCCAGCAAATAAAAAGGGGTGACAAAAGACGGCTAGTGTAGGCCAAGTGCTTGAACTAGGGTAGGAAGAACTCTAGCTACAGGTAATGACTTAACTTGACAGTAAAACTGGATTTTTAAGGATCCACTGTTAGTAAGCAATTCTACAAACAGAGTCTTTGATTCTTCAATAGCCTTACCTTGAATCCATCAAGCCAGCATATCCTTGAGAGTCCTTTTCTTTTGTCGGGTTAGACTTGTGAAAGTACACTCCGTACTCAGGGTTTTTGAACCCATGTTGTTGTAGGTGAGGAAACAACAGAGTTTTGTTGTTTCTGCTCAAAGGTGGTACCCATGGAAGAACCCCAGCAGTGAAGTTGGTCGCGGGAGGATGTTTGCCTCCCACTTTGAAAACAATAAACTTGTGTGTGCGGGAGGGTGTTTTGCCTCCCTGGTCTATAATAATACTTTAAGCACTCTTAATACCCTGGTATTGTAATAATAATACTCTCTATATATATTTGATGAATGTAAATTAAGTTATTGTAATTTGCTTCCGCTTATTCTTTCCTCCGATGTGACGTAATATATGCATGACGGGTGAAGCGCTCTTGGGCATAAAAATGAGGATATAGTTACTGAACTTGTCAAGTGATTATGTGCATCTACAGGGTTGTCCAAGGTCCCCTAGGCAAGGACAACTGTAGGTGGGCCTAATACCTTGGGAGGTTCCATCACAGATTACTCCAAGATTTGAATGAGTATGTCTTTAAAAAATTAAAATAAAAAGATCCACATATGAATGAAATTACACTTAGATAAATTATATTTTTATATTCTCTAAAGGAATTAGTTAAGTCACATCTTATTAAGGTTAGTCAATAGAAAATGTTTCTCTATCAAAGCAAATGGAGGTTAACTTTTGAATATACTACACATTCAAAATATTATCTACCTAAAATAAATAATATGGGTGTTTTGCACTGGTATAAATAAATGGGTAAAATAATTAATAAATATATATCTAGCATCATTCCGGGTTTTTTTATTACACATTTACTTATAGTTCGAATTCAAAACTAGAGACAAATTTGGATTCAAAATTTGCAAACAAAATAGAAAACAGGAAATAGAAAAAAGGAAAAAGAAAAGGGAATCATGCTATTGGGCCACATCCGCGTTGGCCGGCCCATCTACTCCCCGAGAACCCTCACTATGCGGACCAGTTTCTCCTCCACTCTCGCAGCCCGCACGCGCACCTACTCTACATTGTATCATTGTCATGTGGGTCCCACAGATCGACCTCTTGCGCACAACCGCCTATCACCGCCTGGTGGGGCTGCCACGTCAGGTCGTCCTTCATCCTCCTAGCGTCGTGCTCGCTGGGAGTTTGTTGGGACCCAATGCTTGATCCCGGGCGCCACATCGGTGTATATATTGCCCGCCCCACGCTCCCTTGGACATCCAGTCCAGAACCCAAGTTACCTTGGGCACAAACCGTCTCACCATAGCTAAACAAAGTGAGAGGAGGGGATTGGAGCCGCCTTCGTGGACCAGCACGTGGGTCTTTGTTCCTAACCATGCGGATAGAGTAGGGGGATTCTCTGGTGCTCATGGAAGCTACGTGTGGCATCTACGTGTGTCTAGGAGCAACCGGAGCCACGAGATTGCTCGGAGCACTTCGGTCACCATGGAGCCGCCGCGTGCCATGGGCTGCGTCGTCGTCACCCCTGTAGTAAGACGCATTCTCAGTTGTTTGCGCTTGCATGAATTAAGTTTTGCTTGGTTCCCAACCACAATTACGACACTAGGGTGGCACTTGGTGAATTCCGGTGTGGTCTCCACCGCATACGGGGGCGACGCCACCGTGTCCGCGTCGTGGGAGGGGAGGTAGCCCTGTGCCGTCCGATTTTATGGGGACGTACCAGATTGGATGGTGGAATACCTCTTTGGGTATTTCAATCCGGGTCGTAGGATTGGGCACTGGTGAATGGGATTAGATTAGGGCGTGTAACGATTTGGGCCGTATATCTAGAATCCTACAGCTACGAAAGAGTACAGGTTCATATAGCGAGAGGTCTAATCCGCGCCTCCTACTGCCGATCCAACGACTGACAAATCAACATACCCCTTCAGCCTTCCAAAATTTGTTAAAAAAGCCCCTCCACTGTTTATAAATTAACCTGTGGTCCTTCCACCTTTAAGAATCATAACAAATTGGTCCTAGATTTTGTTAACAAAACTCCGAGCTATCGGGTATTGGAGACCGCAGCCATGATCTCATTTAAATAAACATGGGAATTGAAGTTTAAGCATAAAATTAATAATAAAACAACCTAAAACTTGTTTATCATATCTTGCTCGTTTTACCCACGATTTGATCTGTTCCATTTGCATTAGTTTCATGATAAAATTGCCTATGTTGTAAAAAGTTATTTGTAACATATCACATATTTTGGTAATTAGATATTTATTTAACCTATGTTTGGTAGATTAATCTCTCTAGCCAAAGTTAATATGTCCACAATTATAACTTGACTAAAACATGATGCCTAATCAAGTTATAACTTATATTAAAGTTTAGTAAATTATTCCTTTATAACATTATCTCACAAATCCACATAAAATATATTTTTATCACCTAAAACATCAGAAAGCCATATCTTCTCAAACATAACTCCGATTTTAGTGATTCTCGAACCTACGATCTCGTAGCGACATGTAGAATTATATGACATAGTCTTCTTCTATGTTTGGTGTAATGTTATTTTTATGTACTCCTTGTCTATTTGTATGTATTGCTACGAGTAGCAGTGAGGTCACGAGAAACCCGAAGACCAACTTGGTGAAGTACCTAGAATCTGAAGTCACAGGCAAGTTGTGCCCTTGATCACTCTTCTTTACCTAATAATGTTCCTGTTAATCATTGTGACATGCTCAGGTTAATTTGATGGGACCTAATAGGTTTCCCTAGTTTTGTTTACCCCACACCTTGCATGTCAATGAACTATTGGATATACTCGCTATTGCTCTACCAGGTTTTGGGATTAATGTTACATCTGAATTATGATCATGTTCCATTATTACCATTGATTTAATTATTGTTCATGATAAGACTATTGTGTTAATTGGAACATGGAGCTTAACTTGAGACAATAGTGCTACCACAAGGGTGGAATGGGATGCCCTTGGCCAAGTAATAGGAAAGCTAGGGAGAGATTACCTTACCCAAAAGGGGCAAGCGGGGAGGCATCGCTGCAGAGTATAGGGAGGTCCTCGGGTCAGACTGTCTGTAAAGCTTTTCGGATAAGGCCTTGTTCGTTTACGTGGGATTACACCCGGAATCGTTCCAATTGATCAAAATTTATATAAATTAGAGAAGCAATCCGGGTAGGAATCGTTCCGACCCATCAATCCGACACAAACGAACAAGGCCTAAGGGATTCCTATGCTTCCTTCTTCCTGAATTCGTAGCGGGGTTTCTCGAACTAGTGCAACTTTGTAAAGGCCTTGTAGTGGATCCCTAGCCATTCACCTTGGAAGTATCTAAGGGTCTAGCTAACCCTTGCTAATCGAAAAACACGTCTTATGGGTAAAGATACGCAACGTCTACAGAGTGTAAAACTAGTATATCAGCCATGCTCACGGTCAAGAGCGACTCATGGCTCTCGCATGATTAACTTATGGAACTAAACTTAATCTGTCATACGCATTGCATTGTGGGTTTATTATTAATTATGATCTCTTATTTATTTGGGTTGGTATCTACTTATACTTAGTAACTGCTAATAAAACTTTGACCAACTTTAAAAGCAACGCTCAACTTTAACCATCTACTTTCGTAAGCCTTACACTTCACATGAGCCCCTGCCGTATGTGAGCTCATGCACATTTTTTCCCACAACTTGTTGAGCGATGAACGTATGTGAGCTCACCCTTGCTGTACTCACATCCCCACAGGTCAAGGACACATACCACAAGATAAGGAGCATGAAGGATGTCGCAATGAGTTCGTGAGATGTCTAGGTCGTCGTCTCCCAGTCACCTACGATTGCTGGATCGTTGTCTTCATCTGATGTAATTATTTAGCTATTTTGTAGAGAACTCCTATTATATAGTAAAGAAGTGACATTCGTTTCTGTACCATGAGTCATCATATGTGTGAGACTTGATCCTAGCACACATTTGAGGCGCACCCGGCTTTGGCCCTTAAATCCGGGTGTGACATAAGTGGTATCGGAGTAATATTGACTGTAGGACGTAACCTAGATAGAACTAGGACAAAACCCTTACCTACTTAGCTTTGCTACTCTGATTCTTTCTAAACTTAAATTAATCTTTTCTCATCTATTGCCTCTTTACTCTGATTAGTCATACCTTTTCTCTTCTAAAGACAAAAGTGAATTTCCCACTTTTTGGAATCCTGTACCAAAAGTGACCTTTGGGAATAGGAGTCCAAAAAAACTATTTTTATAGGTATCTATATGCTTGAAAGCTTGTCCTTATGATGCTTGTCTGATTTGGTTCTTTGATTGAGTGTGATGAGATTGGGGAGTAATGTCCATAATTGCACCTAAATATATATGTATACACAAGAATATACTTAGAAAGATAGAATAAAAAACACATATGACTAATCTTAATAGATTCGCTCTTATCTTAATAGATTCATCTTATCCTGACCACTTTACTTATCTCATCCTAGAGTAACAACCATGATCTAATTCAAATTAATTAGATCTTATCTAGTCAAATCTAGTCATGCCAAACTAATCTAGATCTCATTTAATCTAATATGAACTAATCTAATGTGAGTTACTCAAATATGTTAGTTAATACTAGTGAAATAGATTAGACCCAATCCCTATAAACATGTTTCAACCTAAATTGGTTCCTTAGATCAATTTGGTCATACACAACTAGTTGACCTACCTGATAGGTTGCCTAATTCATCTATGCCAACCTAAAGTCAAAGTAAACCCTGTTTTGACCTATCTCAGGTTTCACAAACATCTACCTATCTAAACCTTCCAAACCCCAGATGGAGAAACCAATACCCAAGAAGGAAGATATCAACCTCATCAAGAAAGGATAGTCAAACAGATCCCCAGATGAATCTAGATCCACCATCAGAGATGGAGTCCTCCCTTGCTACAATCTTTCTTACCCCAACCTATCCTCACTATAACCACCGCTCACCTTGACTATTAAACAACTTGACATAAAAGATGCTTATGCCTTCGTAATCACCGACTAGTTAATATTAAAGGAAAAGGAACCTTTTGGTATTGGAACCAAATACAAAAAAACTAAACTGCAACCCAAACTTGTTGCATCCCTCTTATTACTAATCTCAAGGACGAGATTATTTTTAAGGTGGTAGAATTTGTAACACCCCAAATCATATATTGGGTTAATTAAGAAAGATTACCCCAAGATTTGAATGAGTATGTGCTGGGGACTTGTTCTCAAATGCTAATAGTTAAGAACAAGGCAACATAAAAAGTGTTAAATGTTAAGGTCCTTCGTCCTTCGAAGCATTATCTCCCTTCGGATATTTTGAGTTTCGGACGAAGGTTATGAAGGACAAACCTTCATAAGCACAATAAATAATGAAGAGGGATTCATATGCAAGGTATGAAAAATAACATAAACACTTTAAACATTATTATCAACTTATTTTTATTTGCGTTACTGTATCAACAATAACAAATTATAAATGTACCTTCGGCTTGAAGGGAAGTAAGGGTACAAGCGTGATGCAAAAGCGAATGCCAAGTCAGCGTGAACAGTACGGGAATACTGTTCACCTATTTATAGGCACGGGTCGCAGCCCATGCAAAATTACATCCAGGCCCTTTGCTTTTGACAATAACTCTATAGTAATCTATCTGGGTCTAGATAGTCTTTTCCTCTTTAAGTCGGTTTCCTCTTTTCTGCCATCATGCCGAAGCTGCCTTGCGCACAGCTTCGGCTCTGTTCCATCCTTCGTATTGTTTCCGTGCTTCTTCATACCGTGGGCTTTTGTTCGAAGGTACCTGTTTACACATTATACTCCAGAGACATTGTTAAATCATGTTTTTGAGGACCTTCGGAAGCCGAAGGCCCCCAACAGTAGCCCCTCGCAATATTAATTTGTTAGAGTGATAAATTCAGATTGCGACATGGACGAAGGCCTTAAGCCGAAGGTCCGAAAAAACACCTTCCCTTTGCTAGAATAGCAACAGTCATTGACAAGCGGGACCCTCCAGTTTTCAACACACTAGGCGTATAAATAAGAGCTCACCACGAGTTCATTTGACACGTTTTCTTGCCATCTGCTCTTGCTCACCCAACTTTTAGCCCTTGCGCACCAACACTTGCTTGGCTTTTTAAATTTTTAAGCTTCGGTTTCGAGAGCACTTTCTCAGCATTTTCGAAGATGCCTGAAGATAAGAAAGTTGTCGCTGAATCGAAGCTGAGCCTTTCTGAGGAGATGAATCTCGGGTTTCTTGAATCAATAGCAAAGACAAATACAGAGAAGATTACTAGGGAGATTTTAGAGGGTTTATCTGAAGACACTGGTGACAGTGACAGCTATGATGTGGAAAGTGGTGGTGAAAATTCCGAAGATCGACCTTGGCGGCCAAGCCATGCAGTTTTTGGAAAATCAAGCATTAAACAAAGCCATCTTGTCAATATGAGGGGTAGATATTTTCGGGATTTATCTATTGTGAGGGCTGACGAAGGAGAGAAAACTTGTCCGACTTCCGAGGAAAATGAAGTTGTGATATTCCAAAGTTTCTTCAAGGCTGGACTTCGGTTTCCTTTGAGCAGTTTCGTGGTAGAAGTTTTGAAGATATTTGAAATCTGCCTTCATCAAATTACTCCCGAAGCAATCATATGGATGGGAATCTTCGTATGGGCCGTGAAGAGCCAAGGTTTGGAGCCAAATGCAAAAAGTTTCTGCAGTATGCATGAGTTATTATATGAGACGAAACCATGGGGTAAAGAGCAATATCATAACAATTTTGGCTGTTATAGCTTCGGTGCCCGCTCTGGGTCAAGCTGTCCCGTGCCAACTTTTCGGAAGAGATGGCCCGGGGACTGGATGAAGGAATGGTTCTATGTGAAAAACGACTTGAAGACACGAGAAGATATTAAAGATATCATCATGCGCCCCATCTGGCAACGTTTTGGCCTTTGGAAACCGAAAGTGGATATTGACGAAGAAGCCGAAGAATGTCGGAGAGCCTTCGGTGTAGTTTGCTCTTTCATCGGGACAAGGGATTTGATCCAGGAACACATTGCCTTCAGAGTATGGCCACTTGTAGAAAAGTGGGAAATGCCAAAGGAAACCATCAGCAAACCTGACGAAGGTGGACTAGTTAGGTTAAAATATACCTTCAGATATGGAGATGAGTTTGTCGAGCCAGATGATGACTGGCTGAAATGTATTGAGGCCACAAGCGATGAACTGCTTGGGCCATACTCGAAGGCAGAAAACACTGCACTGTCCGTGGCCTTCGAAGGCCGGAAGAAGAAAAGACTCAATCGAGTATTTGATGCAATTGGGTTCGTCTATCCTGACTACCGTTACCCAACGCGGGGTCAAAAAGGAAAGATACGGCTTCTGTGAAGGAAGTTGCTTCGGCCGCTCCTAGTGAGCCAGCGCCGAAGAGGAAAAAGATGAAGGTTCTTACGCACCGGCCACGCTATATTGAGGCGGCCACAGTGCCTGAGTTTGTCGGTGAGACTTCGTCGGCCACCGAAGCCAAGGAGCCGACTCCCCTGTCGAATATTGAAGAGCCAGCCAAGGTGCCGGAGATGAAAAAAATAGAAGAACCGAGGGCTGAAGAGACAAAGACATCGGAAAATTTAAGTCCTTCAGCAGAAGTTGAGGTGCCAATGACAATGCCGATGGCACAAAAAGACCTTACGACAACCCCCAAGAGGAAAAGAATGGTTAATGTGCTAGATGTACTGGAAACGATAAAATCTTCAAGCTCTACTTCGAAGATAGCTGTCGAAGTTCCAAAGACACAAACTGATGCTGAAGCTGCCGAAAGTCAAGCGGAGACTGAAACTGGGCTTTCAGAGCCTACCAAGAGGGAATTCTTGGAAATTAAAAAAGAAACGAAAAAAGAATCTGTAGAAGAAACTTTATCTGAGAAAATCGCCACACCTATTCCCGAAGCATCTTCTAAAACTTTTGACTATGTATTACGTCATGCTTCGGGTAAAAATCTGAGCGAAAAAGAAAAAGGAGAAGCTCAGTTCTATGCGCAAAAATTGAAATATCCAAAAGGGCGCTGATATTCAACGACAGCGGAGAAGAAGACTTCTTGTATTGTCTCCCTAACAGCAAGGAGATTTCTGTCTGTCGGGAGATGAGCAAGAGCTTCGGATTCCCAACATTAGAAGATGGGCTCTCTGTGTTGTCGAAAAACGAGCTGGCCGACAGCTTAGCGTACAATAGTTTAAAGGTGAAAAAATGAGATCTTTGTATTATTTCTTGAAACAAAAATTTTTCATTTGCTTAAACTTATTAACGCATTTTTTTGCAGGGCCTTATACTTAGCAATGCCCTCAGGGCACAAAAAGATGCCGAAGACGAAGGATGTACCACAGCCTTGAGCAACCTTCATTCCGAAGTAATTGAACTAAGGAACGAAGGTCTCGAAAAAGATAAAATATTACATTCGTTGGTGAATAAAATAAAAGAGGACGAAGCTGCTTTCAAAGCTCAAGTTGAGGCTCAGAAGCGCGAAATTGAGGATCTTCGGAAACAGCTAGCCAGAGCTAAAGAAGAATGCACAGTTAAAGAAGCAAAACGAGAAATTAGTGAACAATGGGCAAATCATTTAGAGAAAAACGTTGAAGAGCTTCGTGCATTCAAGAAAAGGTGTTATGAAAAATCTATAGAATGTGTTAAGAAAATAAGAACCAGCTTCGCCAGCATTGGCGCGTTCTCAAGTGAGGAAAATTTCATAAGGGGCGACCCCGAAGGCCCAATTGGATGGATTAGCCACGAAGCTAAAGCTTTTGAAGAAGTTTTGAATAGCCGCGGAGACATATGTGCCTTCTCGGGTGCTAGGGGGATTGCCACTGTTTTGGAGAAGAAAGGCTGCGATCACGTGAAATTCTTGGCACAGACCGAAGCCGATTTATCCTTTGAAGACATAAAAGACCCTTCGGCCGAGGCAAGTTTGGTTGGTGGAAAATTTTTCACCGACATCTGGGAAAATGGTGGTCGGGAGATGGCTCAAGAAATTATACGGAAAAGTGAAAAAGGTATTCATGACGCTAGAAAAGTGCGGATCTCGAAGGGCGAATAGGTATTGACTACTAGTTTTTGGATTTTTGTTGTAACTTTTTGATTTCGAAGTTGTTTACACTTTGTAACATAGCCACACTCTCTCCTCCCTCAGAGCCCACCGAGCCATTAGCGGACCCCAACGTAAAGGGGGATGACGAAATCAGAAAAATGGCCGAAGCTATCATGGACAAAGTTGTTGATCAACTACTAAACGAAGCTGCAGAAGTAGTTCTAAGGGAAGATTAGATGTTATTGTAAAAATATTTGGAATGTAATATTTGTTGAACAATATGTGTAATATTTTGTAACTTTGAATGTAATATATAAGCTATTTATGGTTCAATTCTTTACGATGCATGAAACATTGCATACATACCGTTTTTGAGCCTTCGGCGAAAAAACACCTTCCCTTCTTTTCATGCTTCGTAAATAATATCCATATTTCATAAAAACATCACCTTTGTAAAATCAGTAACCAATAGATCTTTTCATTTCAGAGTTTGACGAAAGTATGCTTCTTCAATAACTATTTTTGTGCCTTGGCACTGTTTCTTCGAAACAATCTCCGAATATTAACATTGAATCCCCCTTCTTGTGTCATTGATGCAATATGATGCATGATGTTATGCTATGCAAATGATGTGATGATGTGATGTTATGCAAAATGATATTTGTCGAAGATCGACGTTTATTTTTCACTGCAAGCCTCCCTTAGGAGCTTCTTCGCCTTTTACTTTAGCGGAATCAGCGTTTATTTTTCGCTGTAAGCCTCCCTTAGGAGCTTCTTCGCCTTTTACTTCAGCGGAATCAGCGTTTATTTTTCGCTGTAAGCCTCCCTTAGGAGCTTCTTCGCCTTTTACTTCAGCGGAATCAGCGTTTATTTTTCGCTGTAAGCTCTGCATTCCCTTCGGAACGACTTTTGAGCAGAAAACTTACGCTGCGCTCCCTTAGGAACGACTTTTTGTTATTTCGGAGGTTCTCCTTGAAATCACAAGTTCTTATGCTTCGGCAACTTTTTGGACTCCATTATTCTGTGGAGAAAATATATTTTTACTATGGCAAAAGCGAAGCTATTACAAGAAATTGAAAACGACAAAAAACATTTAGGCTTTCAATAATTGTTCCTTATTAAAAAGAAAATGATACTGAATGCAAAAACTGCTGCCGAGGTAGGATATTTGTTAGTAAATGTGCTTCGATTCTAGCACATTACTATTGACTGTGCGAGCTTCGGACTCTTCTCTGAAGTCTCGCTGGTGTTGAGTATGCTGACTCCCTTCTGGCTGCTGGCCTCGTTGCATTGGTGGTGGAGGTGGAGGCTGTTGCCAAGGCGCCTGAGATTGACTTGTCGAAGCAACAGAAGCTACAGGGTGGTTGCCCACATACTCTGGGATATAAGGCGAGTGGTACGAAGCAGTGTGCATAACTTGCTTCGGCTGGCTCTGTTGGGCTGCAGCCTCTGCTATATCCTTTTGTTTCTGGATGGTGACATGGCACATCCTGGTGGTGTGGCCCTTGTCCTCACCACAGAATAGGCAATAAATTTTCCTGGGTTGATCCCCAAACCTTCCTCCGAAGCCCCTGGCACCTCTGCCCCTTGGAGCTGGAGGCCGAGGATAGCTCTGCTGCTGCCCCGAAGCCTGGAAGGAATATTGCGGCCTCTGCTGCTGGCTTCCCCTGTCATCATTCTGAGTGGAATGAATCGATCTGACGTGTCTAGGATGAATTCTCCCTCTGAAGCCCCTGGCTATTTTGGAGAACCTATAAGCTTCCTCCCTTCTCTGTCGGAAGTCATTGTCAGCGCGGATATATTCATCCATCTTCTGAAGCAGTTTCTCCAGAGTCTGAGGGGGCTACCTGGCAAAGTACTGGGCTAAAGGTCCTGTCCGAAGCCCCTTAATCATGGCCTCAATGACAATTTCATTGGGCACTGTTGGCGCTTGTGCCCTCAGGCGTAAGAACCTTCGGACATACGCCTGAAGATATTCTTCATGATCTTGGGTGCACTGGAATAAAGCTTGAGCGGTGACCGGCTTCGTTTGAAACCCTTGGAAACTGGTAATCAGCATATCCTTCAGCTTCTGCCATGATGTGATTGTTCCTGGCCGAAGACAGGAGTACCAGGTTTGTGCAACATTCTTGACAGCCATGACGAAAGACTTCAC
This sequence comes from Zea mays, assembly GCF_902167145.1. Taxonomy (NCBI): domain Eukaryota; kingdom Viridiplantae; phylum Streptophyta; class Magnoliopsida; order Poales; family Poaceae; genus Zea; species Zea mays. Next base: position 77,856,868 of record NC_050099.1, read on the forward strand.
CATAACTGCAGTATTACCACCATAGGAAGATATCGTTGCTTCGTAGCTCATTAGAAACTACTTCGGATCCGAGTGTCCGTCGTACATGGGGAGTTGAGGTGGCTTGTAAGATAGAGGCCAAGGTGTAGCCTGCAGTTCTGCTGACAGAGGAGAAGCATCGTCAAAAGCAAAATTTCCATGATGGAAATCCTCATACCAGTCATCCTCGTTGAAAAAGCCCTCTTGATGAAGCTCTCTGTGCTGAGGCCTTCGGTTCTGCTCATCTTGAGCAAGATGGCGAACTTCTTCAGAGGCTTCGTCTATCTGCCTTTGCAGGTCAGCTAGCCTAGCCATCTTTTCCTTCTTCCTTTGCAACTGCTGATGGAGCATCTCCATATTTCTGATCTCTTGATCCAAGTCGTCCTCCTGAGGCGTTGGACTGGTGGCCTTCCTCTTCTGGCTTCGGGCCTCCCGAAGAGAGAGGGTCTCCTGGTTGGGGTCCAGCGGCTGCAGAGCGGCAGCCCCTGTTGCTGAAGCGTTCTTTGGCGGCATGACGAAGGTCTATGCTTGCCGAAGGTGTTCGAAACTCAAAAAGTGGAAGTGAGTTCACCGGAGGTGGGCGCCAATGTTGGGGACTTGTTCTCAAATGCTAATAGTTAAGAACAAGGCAACATAAAAAGTGTTAAATGTTAAGGTCCTTCGTCCTTCGAAGCATTATCTCCCTTCGGATATAATGAGTTCCGGACGAAGGTTATGAAGGACAAACCTTCATAAGCACAATAAATAATGAAGAGGGATTCATATGCAAGGTATGAAAAATAACATAAACACTTTTGTCGGTGTTTCGAGACCGGGGGGTCCCTAAGCCGACGTGTGAATGTCGCTGCGTGCCCCAGCCCAGATGGGTCGACGCGAGGCCGAGCGCGAAGGGGGGAAGTGAGGTGGCTGGAGATGGGCGTGAGAGGGGTGGAAATCCCGCGGCCTTCGTGTTCGTCTCGCGCCCAGGTCGGGTGCGCTTGCAGTAGGGGGTTACAAGCGTCCACGCGGGAGAGGGAGCGAGCGGCCTCACGCGAGCGCCTGTCTCGTCCTCGTCCCCGCGCGGCCAACCCTCTCTAAGAGGGCCCTGGTCCTTCCTTTTATAGGCATAAGGAGAGGATCCAGGTGTACAATGGGGGGTATAGCAGAGTGCTACGTGTCTAGTGGAGGAGAGCTAGCGCCCTAAGTACATGCCGTTGTGGCAGCCAGAGAGATTTTGGCACCCTGCTGGTGTGATATCGTGGCCGTCGGAGGAGCGCTGGAGCCTGGCGGAGGGACAGCTTTCGGAGCTGTTGAGTCCTTGTTGACGTCCTCTTGCTTCCGTAAGGGGGCTGAGAGCCGCCGTCGTCACAGAGTATGCAGGGCGCCATCATTTCCTATCTGGCGGAGCGAGCCAGATGGGACGCCGGTCTTGTTCCCCGTGGCCTGAGTCAGCTTGGGGTAGAGTGATGATGGCGCCTCCTGTTGACGTGGCTGGTCTGCGCCCTAGGTTGGGCGATGTGGAAGCTCCTTCGAAGCCGAAGTCGAGTCTGTCTTCCGTGGCCGAGGTCGAGTCCGAGCCCCTGGTTCGGGCGGGGCAGAGGCCGTCGGTGGAGGCTAGGGCGGAGTCCGAGCCCTGGGGTCGGGCGGAGCGGAGTTCGTCGTCTTCTGGGGCTGAGCCCAAGTCCGAGCCCTGGGTCGGGCGGAGTGGAGTTCGTCGTCTTTCGGGGCTTAGCCCGAGTCCGAGCCCTGGGTCGGGCGGAGCGGAGTTCGTCGTCTTCCAGGGCTTAACCCGAGTCCGAGCCCTGGGTCGGGCGGAGCGGAGTTCGCCGTCTTCCGGGGCTTAGCCCAAGTCCGAGCCCTGGGTCGGGCGGAGCGGAGTTCGCCGTCTTCCGGGGCTTAGCCCGAGTCCGAGCCCTGGGTCGGGCGGAGCGGAGTTCGTCGTCTTCCGGGGCTTAGCCCGAGTCCGAGCCCTGGGTCGGGCGGAGCGGAGTTCGCCGTCTTCCGGGGCTTAGCCCGAGTCCGAGCCCTGGGTCGGGCGGAGCGGAGTTCGCCGTCTTCCGGGGCTTAGCCCGAGTCCGAGCCCTGGGTCGGGCGGAGTGGAGCTTCCTATGGTGCCTGCGGCCGGGCCTGACTGCCTGTCAGCCTCACTCTGTCAAGTGGCACCGCAGTCGGAGCGGCGCAGGCGGCGCTGTCTTTCTGTCAGGCCGGTCAGTGGAGCGGCGAAGTGACGGCGGTCACTTCGGCTCTGTCAGCTGGGGGGCGCGCGTTAGGATAAAGGTGTCAGGCCACCTTTGCATTAAATGCTCCTGCGATTTGGTCGGTTGGTGCGGCGATTTGGTCAGGGTTGCTTCTTGGCGAAGACAGGGCCTCGGGCGAGCCGGAAATATGTTCGTCGTTGGAGGGGGGCCTCGGGCGAGACGGAGATCCTCCGGGGTCGGCTGCCCTTGTCCGAGGCTAGGCTCGGGCGAGGCGTGATCGAGTCCCTCGAATGGACTTATCCCTGACTTAGTCGCACCCATCAGGCCTTTGCAGCTTTATGCTGATGGGGGTTACCAGCTGAGAATTAGGAGCCTTGAGGGTACCCCTAATTATGGTCCCCGACAGTAGCCCCCGAGCCTCGAAGGGAGTGTTAGCACTCGCTTGGAGGCTTTCGTCGCACTTTTTTGCAAGGGGACCAGCCTTTCTCGGTTGCGTTTTGTTCCGGAGGGTGCGCGCGAGCGCACCCGCCGGGTGTAGCCCCCGAGGCCTCGGAGGGGTGGTTTCACTCCTCCGAGGTCTTAATGCGTTGCGTAATGCTTCGGCTGGTCTGGTCGTTCCCTCATGCGAGCTGGCCGTAGCCCGGGTGTACGGTCGGGTCCCAAGTTCTCGGGCTGGTATGTTGACGCTGTCAACGGTTCGGCCGGAGCCGGGTTTGCGAGAGCAGCCCCCAAGCCTCTGCACAGGGCGAGAGGACGATCAGGGACAGACTCGACTTTTTTACATACGCCCCTGCATCGCCTTTCCGCAAGGAGGAGGAGGGGAAAGCGCCATGTTGCCCTCGATGGGCGCCGAACATGGTGTCTCCGGTGAGCTGCAGGCGGGTAATCCGAGTGGACGTCTGTGCCCCGTTCGTTAGGGGTCGGCTAGGGGCCCAGAGGCGCACCTAAAAGTACCTGCGGGTGATCTGCCGGACCCGGTCCCCTGGCGACGGGGTCCGAGGGCTCGATGTCTCCCTCTGATGGGATTCCGTTACAAGATCGTTCCCGCTGGTCTCGGAAATGTCCTAGGGTACCTCGGGAGTGCAGCCCGAGCCTTGGTTATGTATCGAACGTACCCATGGTCATCCCTCGCTCTATGTCTGAGGCGGCTGTGAACCCTTCGGGAGCCAGCCTTCGAACCCCTGATCAGTAGTGGGCGCAGAGCCCGAGTAGCCTGAGGCGGCCGTTGAACCCTTCCGAGGGGCCGGCCTTCGAACCTCTGACCAGTAGTGGGTGTAGGGCCCACGTGATCTGAGGCGGCTGTCGAACCCTTCTGAGGGGCCAGCCTTCGAACCTCTGATTAGTAGGGAGGCTCAGAGCCTGGTTCCTTCACGGGGAAGGATCCTTTTCAGGGTGTCCCCCTTTCCCGATCCCTGTTGCAAGAGAGAGAAAGAGGAAAAAGGAAAAGGATATGAAATCGAACGACGCGGCGTACCTTTTTTGACGCGGTCCTTATGGTGAAGGCGAAGCGTCACCCGCTTCTCCTGCTAGAGGCGCCACGTGTCCCATCGTGAAGTTAATGCGGCGGGGCTAGTGGTTGGCGGGGCGGTCGTTGCGCGTGCGCGAGCCGTTCGAGGAATGGAACACAGGCGCGTTGTCTTCACGCCGTGAGAGAGGGTTCTCTCGCTACCCCCTGATGGGACGTGAGCTTGGCTGACGACGCGGCCGCTGCTCCTGCCCGCCTGCCACCGCCATTACTGCCGGCCCATTTTCGGCCGCATTGACCGTCGCGCCAGGCTGGCGCTGCTGGGTCGTGCGCTGGGTCGCCTCGAGTTGCGGTATTGTTTCTGCAGTCGAGGAGGCGCGGTGGTGGCGCAAGTGGCGGTGCAGTTGCATGCACGAAGCATTCGGCGCGCCGGCTGCATGACGCGTGGGCCTGGGCCTCCATGCCGGGCGTGTTGGGAGTCGGAGCGCCCACTTGGCGCGGTTGCATGCCGCCTGCATGGCTGCCCGCCCTTTCGCCCGCTGGTCTGGGCAAAAGTGGAGAGTCGCTTGTAACCGCTGGGCGGTTGTACGCACCGCGCACGGCGGTTTGGCTTCTTCTGCTCTGAGCCGGCTTGCATGACGTGTGGGACCCAGCCCCCGCGCCGTAGGAGGAGGGCCTTGGAGCGTGTTGGAGAAGACTCAGCCCGCGACGGCTGGGGACGCAAGTAAGGAGAGTCGCCTTTAAAAGGAGGGTGACCCCCTTAGAAGGCGACCATGTCTTCGCTCTTCCTTATGCGTCGTGTCGTTCCACCTTCCAAGCCCTCAGATGGGGGATACCCGCCGTCTTCCCGCCTTGTCGTCGGGGGAACGCAATTCCGTGGGAGTTGGTACCTTTCAGCCACCATTCGGCTTCAAGGATTTTCAGCATGCGGCCCGGTTGCACCCCTCCACCGGTGGTCACCCAAGATGGTGACCTCCAGTTCGATGGCGGGGGAAAGCAAACCGGGCCGCGGCCTCTGCCCCTCCCTCAGCCTCAAGGATTTTCATCACCAGGGCTGGGGAGGGGAGTGTGCCGAGTCGGGGTCGGCCCCTGCGTGGGCGGTGGCCCGCTCCTTCCCTCAGTGATCGGGGGGAAGGGCGGTTGTTGTCCGTGGCGCTGGCAGCTGCCACGTGCCTGGCTCTCGGACGCGAGTGGCTTCGGAGCCGCTCCCGGCACCGGCGTCTGCCACGGCAGCTGGAAGAGGTTCTTCCGCCGACGAGATAGCCAGGGCCGCCCACGGACCGACCTCCAACTCTACGGCCTTCTGCCCGTCCTTGCCTCACGAGTTTGGGCATGGGCGGGGGCCACCTGGCAGCAGCATCCGCCCTGAGGTCATCACTGCTGCTGTTCGGCCCCCCGAAGCAGAAGTCGTCGTCGTCGCCGCTGTCGGAGCGGGCGACGACGCGTCGTTCGTCGGTCTTCTGTTGCTCCGCAGGCCCCCCCATCGAGTGGGGTTGTTCGTACCTGCGGAGGTGGAACCGGAGTTCCGTTTGTAATGGCACTTTGAATGCCAGTGTTTTTTCATTGTGGCTGTCGAGGCCTGAACATGTATGTAACTTCGGCACGGAGCCGTGTTTTTTCCTTATTTTTGAGCGCTAAGACTCGCCTGTTGGTTGTCTGAACCGCTTCACCAAGCATGAGTCGCCCCCGCGTAAAGGTGACGAGTGAGGTATCCATATCCCGGAGGCGTAGGAGTCCCTCGGCTCGGTCAGCCTTGTTGCCCGAGGCTTCTCTTGCTCAGTTAAAGGAAACCCTCAGCCGCTCTTCGATGAGCCGAGGCTAGGGGTAGCGGTGTCAGCGCGATCAGAGGCAGAGTCGGCTCGGAAAGGAGACCTGGTCGGCCGGAGCCTGTCCGGGTCGTCCGTTAGTGGGACCGACGCCGGAATTGACCTGCCGAGGCCTCGGGTCGAGCTGATGTCCACGGGGGACATCCGGCCGAGGCCTCGAGGTGACCAGCCGAGCCGCCTGCCCGAGCCGGACTCTCGGAGAAGACCCTGGCGGCGATGGCCCGGGCTTGGTGATGACGCCGTCCTTCAGGGTGGAGATCTTCGGACCGCGTCGCCGTCTGAGGCTAGGTCGGATCCCGCCGAAGGTGTTGTCGATGCCGAGGGTGCTGCTGCTCCCTTCAAGCGTCAAGGTCCGAGCCTGCAGGATCGGATTATCTTGTAGCGTGTGTTTCCTGCGGCTGCCGAGGCCAAAACACACCCTCGCCGTGTCGCAAAGTTGCGTCTCTTTTCCTCTTGTTTCGAGCATCTGGACCTTTTTGTCGGTAACAAAAATGTTTGTGCGAGCGAGAGTTGCTTCTCGCGGAAGGTGATGAGTGAGGTATCCGCATCCCGGAGGCGTAGGAGTCCCTCGGCTCGGTCGGCCTTGCCGCTTACGCGCACTCTTACCCGTCCATGGGGTTTTGTCACCGACGCAGTTGAGGAGGCTCGAAGAATCGCTCCGGCAGAAGAGCTTCCGAGCATGAAGACTTGTTCGGTCCGCGGAATCACTTATCCGAACGTGAGTTACTTATCGCAGAAGGTGATGAGTGAGGTATCCGTATCCCGGAGGCGTGGGAGTCCCTCGGCTCGGTCAGCCTTGGCTGCTTACGTGTACTCCGTCGTTTTCAGGATCCACTTTCGAAGTAGTCAAAAAGCACGAAAGACATTCTGGCAGAAAAGATCTTTTTTTGAGGAAAATTTCGACGCAGAGGGGGTTCCCCCCTTTAAGCCCCCGAGGGAGGGTCGGGCTTTGCCGAGGCAAGGCTGACCCTTCCTTGATGACTAAACTTTGTGTGGGAGCGAGGTATATGAACAACTTGAAAACATCTTAAGGGTAGAAGCGACGTAGCTGTTGGATGTTCCAAGCGTTGTTGTAGACCTCGCCTTGACTGTTGGCCAGCTTGTACGTTCCGGGCTTCAGAACTTTGGCGATGACGAACGGCCCCTCCCAGGGGGGCGTGAGCTTGTGCTGCCCTCGGGCGTCTTGTCGCAGCTGAAGCACCAAGTCGCGCACCTGGAGGTCTCGGGACCGGACCCCTCGGGCGTGGTAGCGTCGCATGGACTGCTGGTACCGCGCCAAGTGTAGTAAGGCCCTGTCCCGAGCCTCTTCCAGCTGGTCCAGCGAGTCTTCTCGACTAGCTTGGTTGCTTTGGTCGGTGTAGGCCCTCGTCCTCGGGGAACCGTATTCTAAGTCTGTGGGCAAGATGGCCTCGGCCCCATAGACTAGAAAGAACGGCGTGAAGCCCGTGGCTCGGCTCGGTGTTGTCCTCAGACTCCAGACCACCGAGGGGAGTTCCTTCATCCATCGCTTGTCGAACTTGTTGAGGTCGTTGTAGATCCGAGGCTTGAGCCCTTGTAGAATCATGCCGTTGGCACGCTCTACTTGCCCAATTGACATGGGGTGAGCCACGGCGGCCCAGTCCACCCGGATGTGGTGATCCTCGCAGAAGTCCAGGAACTTTCTGCCGGTGAACTGGGTGCCGTTGTCGGTGATGATGGAGTTCGGGACCCCGAAGCGATGGATGATGTTGGTGAAGAACGCCGCCGCCTGCTCGGACCTGATGCTGTTTAGGGGTCGAACCTCGATCCACTTGGAGAATTTGTCGATGGCGACCAACAGGTGCGTGTAGCCCCCGGGTGCCTTCTGCAAGGGGCCGACGAGGTCCAGACCCCACACAGCAAAGGGCCAGGTGATGGGTATCGTCTGCAGAGCCTGAGCGGGCGGGTGTGTCTGCCTTGCGTAGAACTGACACCCTTCGCAGGTGCGGACAATTCTAGTGGCGTCGGCCACCGCCGTCGGCCAGTAGAAGCCTTGTCGGAAAGCGTTCCCGTCAAGGGCTCGAGGCGCTGCATGATGGCCGCAAGCCCCCGAGTGTATCTCTCGCAGGAGTTCCTGACCTTCGGCGATGGAGATGCATCGCTGGAGGACGCCGGAGGGGCTGCGGTGGTAGAGCTCCTTCTCATCTCCCAGCAAGACGAACGACTTGGCGCGCCGCGCCACCCGCCGAGCTTCGGCTCGGTCGGAGGGTAGCTCTCCTCGGTGGAGATATTGCAGGTACGGGGTCTGCCAGCTTTGATCAGGCGTGACCCCGCTTTGCTCCCCCTCGACGCGCAGCGTCTCGCCCTCGGGGGCCGAGGGTACCTCGGGCCGAACCGAGGGTGCCTCGGACCGAGCCGAGGGTACCTCGGGCCGAGCCGAGGGTACCTCGGGCTGGGCCGAGGGTGCCTCAGGCTCGGGCGTGTCGTCGATCTTGACGGAGGGTTGATGCAGATCCCAGGAGAAGACGTCCGGGGGAACCGTTGTTCGCCCCGAGGCTATTTTAGCCAGCTCATCCGCAGTCTCGTTGTAGCGCCGAGCGATGTGGATGAGCTCGAGCCCGTAGAACTTGTCTTCCAGGTGCCGAACCTCATCGCAGTAGGCCTCCACCTTCGGGTCGCGGCAGTGGGAGTTCTTCATGACTTGGTCGATGACGAGCTGCGAGTCACCGCGAGCGTCGAGGCGTCGGACCCCTAGCTCGATGGCGATCCGCAACCCGTTGACCAGAGCCTCATACTCGGCCACATTGTTGGACGCCGGGAAATGGAGGCGTAGCACATAGCGTAGGTGCTTCCCGAGGGGCGAGATGAAGAGTAGGCCTGCGCCGGCTCCTGTCTTCATCAGCGACCCGTCGAAGAACATGATCCAGAGCTCCGGCTGGATTGGAGCTGTTGGGAGCTGAGTGTCGACCCATTCAGCTACGAAGTCCGCCAAGACCTGGGACTTGATGGCCTTTCGAGGAGCGAACGAGATTGTCTCGCCCATGATTTCCACCGTCCACTTTGCAATCCTACCCGAGGCCTCCCGGCACTGGATGATCTCCCCCAGGGGGAAGGATGACACCACAGTTATCGGATGAGACTCGAAGTAGTGTCGCAACTTCCGTCGCGTTAGGATCACCGTGTACAGCAGCTTCTGAACTTGTGGGTAGCGGATCTTGGTTTCGGACAGTACCTCGCTGACGAAGTAGACTGGCCTCTGAACGGGCAATGCATGCCCCTCTTCTTGCCTTTCGACCACAATCGCGGCGCTAACCACCTGAGTGGTCGCGGCGACGTAGACCAAGAGGGCTTCTCCGGCAGCTGGGGGCACCAAGATAGGCGCCTTCGTGAGGAGCGCCTTCAGGTTCCCGAGGGCTTCCTCGGCCTCAGGGGTCCAAGTGAAGCACTCGGCCTTCCTTAAGAGGCGGTACAGAGGTAGACCTCTTTCGTCGAGGCGTGAGATGAAGCGGCTCAGAGCCGCGAGACATCCCATGACCCTCTGTACGCCTTTCAAGCCCTTGATGGGCCCCATGCTGGTGATGGCTGCGATCTTCTCCGGGTTGGCTTCGATACCCCGCTCAGAGATGATGAACCCCAAGAGCATGCCTCGGGGCACTCCGAAGACACACTTTTCGGGATTGAGCTTGACGCCTTTCGCCTTGAGACATCGGAATGTCACTTCAAGGTCGGAAAGGAGGTCGGAGGCTTTCCTCGTCTTGACTATGATGTCATCGACGTAGGCCTCGACCGTGTGGCCAATGTGTTCGCCGAACACATGGTTCATGCACCGATGGTACGTCGCGCCCGCATTCCTCAAGCCGAACGGCATGGTGACATAGCAGTACATGCTGAAGGGTGTGATGAAAGAAGTCGCGAGCTGGTCGGACTCTTTCATCCTGATTTGGTGATACCCTGAGTAGGCATCAAGGAAAGACAGGGTTTCGCACCCAGCAGTGGAATCCACGATTTGATCGATGCGAGGTAGAGGGTAGGGAACCTTCGGACATGCTTTGTTCAGACCAGTGTAGTCTACACACATCCGCCATTTCCCCCTTTCTTTCTCACAAGCACAGGGTTGGCAAGCCATTCGGGATGGAATACCTCTTTGATGAACCCTGCCACCATTAGCTTGTGGATCTCCTCGCCTATGGCTCTGCGCTTCTCCTCGTCGAATCGGCGCAGAGGCTGCTTGACGGGTCGGGCTCCGGCTCGGATGTCCAGCGAGTGCTCGGCGACATCCCTCGGTATGCCGGGCATGTCCGAGGGACTCCACGCGAAGACGTCGGCGTTCGTGCGGAGAAAGTCGACGAGCACTGCTTCCTATTTGGGTTCGAGCCCGGAGCCGATTCGGATCTGCTTGGAGGCGTCTCCGCTGAGGTCGAGGGGGACGGCCTTAACCGTCTCCGCTGGCTTGAAGTTGCCGGCATGACGTTTCACGTCTGGCACCTCCTTAGAGAGGCTCTCCAGGTCGGCGATGAGGGCCTCGGACTCGGCGAGGGCCTCGGCGTACTCCACGCACTCCACGTCGCATTCGAACGCGTGTTTGTACGTGGGGCCGACGGTGATGACCCCGTTGGGGCCCGGCATCTTGAGCTTCAGGTAGGTGTAGTTGGGGACGGCCATGAACTTCGCGTAGCATGGTCTTCCCAGCACCGCGTGGTAGGTTCCTCGGAACCCGACCACCTCAAACGTCAGGGTCTCCCTTCAGAAGTTGGAGGGTGTTCCGAAGCAGACGGGAAGGTCGAGTTGTCCGAGGGGCTGGACGCGCTTCCCGGGAATGATCCCATGGAAGGGCGCAGCGCCTGCCCGGACGGAGGACAGATCGACACGCAGGAGCCCGAGGGTCTCGGCGTAGATGATGTTGAGGCTGCTGCCTCCGTCCATGAGGACTTTGGTGAGCCTGACGTCGCCGATGACGGGGTCGACGACGAGCGGGTATTTCCCCGGGCTCGGCACATGGTCGGAGTGGTCGGCTCGGTCGAAGGTGATGGGCTTGTCGGACCAGTCTAGATAGACTGGTGCCGCCACCCTCACCGAGCAGACCTCCCGGCGCTCTTGCTTGCGGTGCCGAGCCGAGGTATTCGCCGCTTGCCCACCGTAGATCATGAAGCAGTCACGGACCTCGGGGAACTCTCCTGCCAGGTGATCTTCCTTCTTATCGGCGTCGTGGGCCCTGCCACCCTCCACGGGTGGCCCGGCCCTGTGGAAGTGTCGCCGAAGCATGATGCACTCCTCAAGGGTGTGCTTGACGGGCCCCTGGTGATAGGGGCACGGCTCCTTGAGCATCTCGTCGAAGAGGTTGGCGCCTCCGGGGGGTTTCCGAGGGTTCTTGTACTCGGCGGCGGCGACAAGGTCCGCGTCGGCGGCGTCGCGTTTCGCTTGTGACTTCTTCTTGCCCTTCTTCTTGGCGCCGCGCTGAGTTGACACCTCGGGGGCATCTTCCGATGGGCGGCCCTGGGGCTGCTTGTCCTTTCGGAAGATGGCCTCGACCGCCTCCTGGCCGGAGGCGAACTTGGTGGCGATGTCCATCAGCTCGCTCGCCCTGGTGGGGTCTTGCGACCCAGCTTGCTCACCAGGTCGCGGCAGGTGGTGCCAGCGAGGAACGCGCCGATGACATCCGAGTCGGTGATGTTGGGCAGCTCGGTGCGCTGCTTCGAGAATCGCCAGATGTAGTCCCAGAGAGACTCTCCCGGCTGCTGTTGACAGCTTCAGAGGTCCCAGGAATTCTAGGGGCGCACGTTCGTGCCCTGGAAATTGCCGGCGAAAGCTTGGACTAGGTCGTCCCAGTTGGAGATCTGCCCCGGAGGCAGGTGCTCCAACCAGGCGCGGGCGATGTCGGAGAGAAACAGGGGGAGGTTGCGGATGATGAGGTTGTCATCGTCCGTTCCACCCAGTTGGCAGGCCAGACGGTAGTCCGCGAGCCATAGTTCCGGTCTCGTCTCCCCCGAGTACTTTGTGATAGTAGTCGGGGGTCGGAACCGGGTCGGGAACGGTGCCCGTCGTATGGCCCGGCTGAAGGCCTGCGGACCGGGTGGTTCGGGCGAAGGACTCCGATCCTCCCCGCTGTCGTAGCGTCCCCCACGCCTGGGGTGGTAGCCTCGGCGCACCCTCTCGTCGAGGTGGGCTTGACGGTCGCGGTGATGGTGCTCGTTGCCGAGGCGACCCGGGGCCGCAGGCGCTGTGTTGCGCGTGCGCCCGGTGTAGACCGAGGCTTCCCGCATGAATCGGGAAGTCGCGGCATGAGGTTCCGAGGGGTACCCCTGCCTTCGGGAGGCGGAGCTCTCGGCCCGTCGGACCGCGGCGCCTTCCAGGACATTCTTGAGCTCTCCCTGGATTCGCCGCCCCTCGGTGGTTGATGGCTCTGGCATCACGCGAAGGAGCATTGCTGCCGCAGCCAGGTTCTGGCCAACCCCACTGGATGCGGGTGGCGGCCTGACCCTGACATCATCGGCGATGCGGTGCTGGAAGCCCTGGGGTAGATGACGTATTTCTCCGGCCGGAGGTTGGGCCGCCCATGCCTGCCCGACGTCCCGGCGGATCGGCTCAAGTGCTCCTGCTCCCTCGTCGAGCCTGGCCTGCACCCCGCGGATTTGCTCGAGCTGTGGGTCATGGCCCCCCGCCTGAACGGGGACCACAGCTAGCTCCCATGGGATGTCAACGTGAGGCACCGGCCTAGGGAGATCACCGTCCTCCGGCATGCCGACATGGTTGCCTTCGGAGGGACCCCCTAGATCGACGTGGAAACATTCGCGGCTTGGGCCGCAGTCCTCGTTGCCGAGGCTACGGCTACCGTCGGAACAGTCGGAAAGGCAGTAGTCGCATGCGGTCATAAAGTCCCGCATGGCACCGGGGTAGCCAAGTCCAGAGAAATCCCAACAGAAGCTGGGCTCGTCGTCTTCCTCGGACCTAGAGGGCCCGTAGGTCGAGACGTCCGTCAGCCGGTCCCAAGGTGACCGCATACGAAACCCCAGAGGGTTTGGGCTCGCCTCTACGAGAGCGCCCGCCAAAGCGAAGCCGCTAGGCGGGTCGAGGCTGAATCCGAATGACGTGGGATGGGAATCGGTCGGTACCTCTTGGTCGACGAGCGGTGACGAAGTCACGTCGGGGACTGGCTGCACCATCGTCTCAGGTACGAGGGTGACACCCAGCAAGCCTTCCGCGAGCGTGCTGGCGTCGTCCGTTTGCTCGGGATTGGCGTGTTGCGGGGAGACGGCGCTCGTCTTCGTCTCAAGCGCGAGGTCGATGCCCGGTGCGCCCCCCGTTGGGGTGCTGGCGCTGTCGGCTCGCTCGACAGCCGACGAGGCGCTGCCTCCTGCTTGGCCTTGGTTGCCCCGCCTTCCCCTCCGTCGGCGGGGAAGAGGGCGGGATGAGCTCGAAGGTTGTTCTTCCACCACGCAGGGAAGACGTCGTCGATTCCGCCGCCGGCGGGCGGGTTGTCGGCCGCCGTTGCCGCTGCCGCCCGGCGGTGGAATGAGTATCATGTCGTAGCTGCCGTCGAGGGACATGAACTCAAGACTCTCGAAACGGAGCACCGTCCCGGGTTGTAGAGGTTGCTGGAGACTGCCCATCTGGAGCTTGACGGGAAGCTGTTCGTCAACACGCAGCAGGCCCCTACCTGGTGCGCCAACTGTCGGCGTTTCGAGACCGGGGGATCCCTAAGCCGACGAGTGAATGTCGCCGCGTGCCCCAGCCCAGATGGGTCGACGCGAGGCCGAGCGCGAAGGGGGGAAGTGAGGTGGCCGGAGATGGGCGTGAGAGGGGTGGAAATCCCGCGGCCTTCATGTTCGTCTCGCGCCCAGGTCGGGTGCGCTTGCAGTAGGGGGTTACAAGCGTCCACGCGGGAGAGGGAGCGAGCGGCCTCACGCGAGCGCCTGTCTCGTCCTCGTCCCCGCGCGACCAACCCTCTCTAAGAGGGCCCTGGTCCTTCCTTTTATAGGCGTAAGGAGAGGATCCAGGTGTACAATGGGGGGGTATAGCAGAGTGCTACGTGTCTAGCGGAGGAGAGCTAGCGCCCTAAGTACATGCCGTTGTGGCAGCCGGAGAGATTTTGGCACCCTGCTGGTGTGATATCGTGGCCGTCAGAGGAGCGCTGGAGCCTGGCGGAGGGACAGCTGTCGGAGCTGTTGAGTCCTTGCTGACGTCCTCTTGCTTCCGTAAGGGGGCTGAGAGCCGCCGTCGTCACAGAGTATGCAGGGCGCCATCATTGCCTATCTGGCGGAGCAAGCCAGATGGGACGCCGGTCTTGTTCCCCGTGGCCTGAGTCAGCTTGGGGTAGAGTGATGATGGCGCCTCTTGTTGACGTGGCTGGTCTGCGCCCTAGGTTGGGCGATGTGGAAGCTCCTCCGAAGCCGAAGTCGAGTCTGTCTTCCGTGGCCGAGGTCGAGTCCGAGCCCCTGGATCGGGCGGGGCAGAGGCCGTCGGCGGAGGCCAGGGCGGAGTCTGAGCCCTGGGGTCGGGCGGAGCGGAGTTCGTCGTCTTCTGGGGCTGAGCCCAAGTCCGAGCCCTGGGTCGGGCGGAGTGGAGTTCGTCGTCTTCCGATGCTTAGCCCGAGTCCGAGCCCTGGGTCGGGCGGAGCGGAGTTCGTCGTCTTCTGGGGCTTAGCCCGAGTCCGAGCCCTGGGTTGGGCGGAGCGGAGTACGCCGTCTTCCGGGGCTTAGCCCAAGTCCGAGCCCTGGGTCGGACGGAGCGGAGTTCGTCGTCTTCCGGGGCTTAGCCCGAGTCCGAGCCCTGGGTCGGGCGGAGCGGAGTTCGCCGTCTTCCGGGGCTTAGCCCGAGTCCGAGCCCTGGGTCGGGCAGAGCGGAGCTTCCTATGGTGCCTGCGGCCGGGCCTGACTGCTTGTCAGCCTCACTCTGTCAAGTGGCACCGCAGTCGGAGCGGCGCAGGCGGTGCTGTCTTTCTGTCAGGCCGGTCAGTGGAGCGGCGAAGTGACGGCGGTCACTTCGGCTCTGTCAGCTGGGGGGCGCGCGTCAGGATAAAGGTGTCAGGCCACCTTTGCATTAAATGCTCCTGCGATTTGGTCGGTTGGTGCGGCGATTCGGTCAGGGTTGCTTCTTGGCGAAGACAGGGCCTCGGGCGAGCCGGAAATATGTTTGTCGTTGGAGGGGGGCCTCGGGCGAGACGGAGATCCTCCGGGGTCGGCTGCCCTTGTCCGAGGCTAGGCTCGGGCGAGGCGTGATCGAGTCCCTCGAATGGACTGATCCCTGACTTAGTCGCACCCATCAGGCCTTTGCAGCTTTATGCTGATGGGGGTTATCAGCTGAGAATTAGGAGCCTTGAGGGTACCCCTAATTATGGTCCCCGACAACTTTAAACATTATTATCAACTTATTTTTATTTGCGTTACTGTATCAACAATAACAAATTATAAATGTACCTTCGGCTTGAAGGGAAGTAAGGGTACAAGCGTGATGCAAAAGCGAATGACAAGTCAGCGTGAACAATACGGGAATACTGTTCACCTATTTATAGGCACGGGTCGCAAGCCATGCAAAATTACATCCAGGCCCTTTGCTTTTTACAATAACTCTATAGTAATCTATCTGGGTCTAGATAGTCTTTTCCTCTTTAAGTCGGTTTCCTCTTTTCTGCCATCATGCCGAAGCTCCCTTGCGCACAGCTTCGGCTCTGTTCCATCCTTCGTATTGTTTCTGTGCTTCTTCATACCGTGGGCTTTTGTTCGAAGGTACCTGTTTACACATTATACTCCAGAGACATTGTTAAATCATGTTTTTGAGGACCTTCGGAAGCCGAAGGCCCCCAACAGTATGTCTTTAAAAAAATTAAAATAAAAAGATCCACATGAATGAAATTACCCTTAGATAAATTATATTTATATATTTTCTCAAGGAATTAGTTAAGTCGCATCTTATTAAGGTTAGTCAATAGAAAATGTTTTTCTATCAAAGAAAATGGAGGTGATCTTTTGAATATACTACACATTCCAAACATTGTCTACCTAAAATAAATAATGTGGGTGTTTTGCATTGGTATAAATAAATGGGAAAATAATTAATAAATATATATCTAGCATCATTCCGGGTTTTTTGATTGCGCATTTACTTATAGTTTGAATTCAAAACTAAAGACAAATTTGGATTCAAAATTTGCAAACAAAATAGAAAATAGGAAATCGAAAACAAGGAAAAAGAAAAGGGAATCCTGCTCTTGGACCACATCCTCGCTGGCCGGCCCATCTACTCCTCGGGAACCCTCACTGTGCGGCCCAGTGTCTCCTCCGCTCTCACAATCTGCACGCGCACCTGCTCTCCATTTTATCACTGTCACGTGGGTCCCGCAGATCAACCTCTCGCGCGTGACTGCGTATCACTGCCTGGTGGGGCCGCCACGTCAGGTCGTCCTTCCACCTCCTAGCGCCGCGATCGTCGAGAGTTTGTTGGGACCCAATCCTTGATCCCGGGAACCGAATCAGTGTATATATTTCCCGCCCACGTGATGAGGACATCACTTCTATACATACAATGAATGGACCGATAACACGATCATGTGCACGACAGCTAAATCTCCATGTATGTTCTACCCTAGTCAATTGTGTTTCAGAGCTTACGCTTGGGGCCATGGATGTTTTGATGATTAGAAACCTTGGAGAGGACCAGCAAGGACTTGGGAAAGGCCTAGGTGTTGAGGAGGAGGAGCAAGGGCGCCCACAACAGGAAGGAGATCAAGTCCGACTCGGCTATGGCTCCATCTCGGGTTCCTGGACCAGTCTGCACTACAATTGACGCCCAAGATACATCCGGACTCCGATTGCAACGGACTTGATATGGTTGGAACGATAAGGAGATTATCTAACCAACCCAACTGATTCCACCCTAAAATTCGCCCGGAGTCAACGGGAATCATCGAAACAAGTCAGCGTTCAGTTTCTGTTTTGGTGCTGCGACACCGTCTGTTGGGCCGTTGGACCATGTATCGCGTCGGAACCCATTAGGGGCGAGTCCAGGGGTCACGCACGCCCTAATACTCTATTTATTTAGCAGCAGCCGCCATGTTAGGTTTGGGTTTTGCTTAGATCAATTCTGTCATCGAACAGTGTCACCGTCATCAGCTTGTGAGACCCCATCCCGTAATCAATACAATTTTGGTTGCGTTTCTTTCCTGTTCTTGCTTGTGTTCTTGATTGCGCTTGCTGGGATAAGCCTTCGTGGCAAGGTCATTCGTGTGTCATGGGTGATAACCAACGGAGCCGTGGTGTAGTGATTGCGAGGAACCGTTTGCGAGGAGCCTTGGATCCTCAACGTCGAGATCTCCACTTAATCAAATTATCGTATCTCACGGAAGATTGGACCACGTCTACTATCAATTGGTATCAGATTTCCAGGTTGCCTGTGAGGTATAATTATACCTTTAGATTAGTTTTGTTTTGTCCCATAGTCCACAAAAAGCCAAAAAAATTACGATCAGTTTATTCCGACCTAAAACCATCGCCTTAGCCTTTGCACAATTCAGTTTTAGAGTCCGCAGTTTTGAGTTCGTGTTCTAGTTGAGTTTGGTTGCTGGATTAGATTTGTTTTGGTTCAGTTGGATTGTGTCCATCCGCTTCCATCCTACAAAACCGACCCTATCTACAAAAGATCCTATCTCTACAATCGACCCTATCCACAAAATAGATCCTATCTCTACAACCGATCCTATCCACAAAATAGATCCTATCTCTACAACCGACCCTATCCACAAAACAGATTCTATCTCTAAAACCGATCATATCCACAAAACAGATCCTAAATCTAAACCGACCATATCCAGAAAACAAATCCTATCTCTAAAACTGACTCTGTGCTCCATAGCCGCCGCTTCGGTTCCTGCCGATTTGTGCATTTGAAAACCATAACTTGAGGTACCTTCCATAAAACGGGCATAACTTTTCGCTCGGTGCTCCGTTTGAGCTCAAATTTTTACAGCAGATTCCTGACTCCATCCTGGGGTGACCCAAACTCGCCTATGGCCTGTTTGGTTCGGTCAAAAAATTCAAAAGAAATCGGGAAGATAATAAAAAATTTGTTTAAGTGTTTTCAAGAATTTCAGAGATCCTTTGTGAATTTCTCTATGCCACAATACAACTCTGTTTCAAGTGAAATTTTGTGTGCTTCCATCCTTTGTGTTTTTGGATCAGTGGTAAAAAATTCAGAATATTTCGAGCTCTTTTGATGGTACTCCTTTTGAAACGCGCCTTTGATTTCTACTAGTGCTGAAAAATCTGCCCTATTTACAGAACTGCCATTCCCACTAGATACTTGTACCTCCTTTCTTGTGCTTTGGTCCAAATGTTCTATTACATTTTCTAGGCCAGCAACTAGGACGAGTACTTGGAACACTTATTCAGCATTGCTATCTGTTACTGACTTGTGTGCCATATATATATATATATATATATATATATATATATATATATATATATATATATATAGTTAGCCTTCCCATAGCTCCAATTTTCTCTCGAGCAGAACAGGTACTCCTTTGCAATAACACCCACGCTCGTTGGACAGTCACACCGTCACCGTTTGCCACCTGCAGTGCTGGTAAGAACGTTTTAAGAGCGGGGTAAGACGCTTCATAATTTGTATTCCACCACCTCCACCACCACCCCTGAGAGATAGTTGTAGGGTTCACATTGTTTGTTGCCTTTTGTCTCCGTTTTGTGCTAACAATGACAGGACCAAAGAATCAAATGGACAAGGACAAGGGGCCTAAACTTAACGACGATGAGTGTGTCTCTCAAATGGAATTGAAGGAGATGATGCACGCGATGACTGAAGCTTTTAAAAAAATACCAAGACTCTGTCTCGACATCCTATGAGCAGCTTGATCGACGAGTCGCTGAACTTGTTACACGCAAGGACGTACTGGAGGCTCGTCCCCCCCCCCACCAACTCTAGCCCCAGCTCACTCTCCTGTGGACGACGACGATGACGACGATGTTTATGCACTGCTGCGACAACGCCTCGCACGTAATCGAAAAGGTATGAGAGGTAATGGTAGACGTCGTCATCATAATCCTGAACCAGACCATGATCCATTTGCTAAGATTAAGTTTTTTATTCCACCGTTCATGGGTTCTTATGATGCTGAAGCTTACTTAGACTGGGAGATGACGGTAGAACAAAAACTTAATTCCCATCTTGTTCCTGAGCAGCATAGGGTTAGACAAGCCACTAGTGAATTTAGAGATTTTGCTATCATTTGGTGGAATGAACTTGTTAACACACGTGCTGCACCACAAACATGGAATGCGTTAAAAGAGGAGATGCGAGCTCGCTTTGTTCCCCCCTTCTTATAGACGTGATCTTCGAAAAAATTGCAACGCTTAGATCAGGGAGACATGTCGGTACAGGAATACTACCAAGAGCTTCAGAAAGGTATGCTACGATGTGGGGTAGTTGAGGATCCGAAGGATCAAATGGTTTGGTTTTATGGGGGATTGAGGCGGGAGATTCAGATATTGTTGATTATAAAGAATATCATTCTATACAACGCTTGTTCCATCTTTCTATGTTGGCAGAAAAAGAATTGCAGGGTCATCAACAATGGAGGAGCAGCACTTTCGCTCCACGCCAGCCACCGGCGCCAGCCAAGGCATCATCATCTTCAGGCGTACGGACGTCCACATCTTTCGTTGTACCTTCAGGTGTTGCAACAAAACCTGCTACGACCACCTCTTCCACAGGCCGCTCCTCCAACATCAAGTGCCACCGCTGCCAGGGACTTGGTCATATTCAACGAGATTGCCACAGCAAACGGGCATACATTGCTACTAGTGATGGTGGGTATGTTAGTGCTTCTGATGTTGAAGATGAAGATACTGTTGGAGCTAACATTGCAGAGACTTATGATGGTGATGAAGAGGTTCTTGGTACAACAGCGACCGAGACCTATAAGGCCTTGATTGTGCAACGAGCTTTGAGTACCACGGCTAGTGACGACGACAACAGACAGTGCCACAACCTTTTCAACATGTTCCTCATCGTCAAGGACTGTCGTGTACATACCATCATTGACGGTGGTAGCTACAACAACTTGGTGAACGTTGAGGTGGTCAAGAAGCTTGGCTTGACCACACGAGAGCATCCCCATCCTTATCACATTCAATGGTTTAACAACAGCGGTAAGTTCAAGGTAACAAAAACAGCAAGGGTGCATTTTTCTATTTGCTCTTACCATGACTTTGCTGATTTCGATGTGGTGACTATGGATGCTTGCTCTCTTTTACTGGGACGTTCTTGGGAGTTTGATATTGATGCTATTCACCATGGTAGATCTAATAAATATACTTTCATGCAAAAGGGAAAGAAAATTGTGTTGCTTCCTATGACTCCCACTGAGATTGTCCACTTTGAACATGAGAAAAAGACTAATGCTAAGCAAAAAGGTGTTTTGAACTCTGAAAATCAGCAACCTATTAAGTTAAAAACTCCTACTTTGCTAGCCACTAAATCTAATCTTGATGAGTTACATGCCTCTCTTGGACTTTACTATGCCTTAGTGTGCAAAAATGCTTTCTATTTCATTGATGATACATCTATTGTCTTGCCACCTGCTATTGCTAACCTTTTGCAAGAGTATATGGATGTGTTTCCCTCTGAGATACCCCCTGGATTGCCACATGTGCGAGGCATTGAGCACAAGATTGATTTAATTCCAGGGGCGAGCTTGCCCAACTGTGCTGCCTACAGGACCAACCTCGAGGAGACTAAGGAGATTCAGCGCCAGATCCAGGACCTTCTGGACCGCGGGTACATTCGTGAGAGCCTTAGTCCTTGTTCTGTTCCTGTTCTTTTGGTTCGTAAGAAAGATGGCACTTGGCGCATGTGTGTTGATTGTAGAGCCATTAATAACATCACAATTCAGTATAGATATCCTATTCCTAGATTGGATGACATGCTTGATGAATTAAGTGGTTCTATTGTTTTCTCTAAAATTGACTTGCATAGTGGATACCACCAGATTCGTATGTCTTTAGGTGATGAATGGAAAACTGCATTTAAAACTAAGTTTGGTCTTTATGAGTGGTTAGTCATGCCTTTTGGGTTAACTAATGCGCCTAGCACTTTCATGAGATTGATGAACGAGGTTTTACGTGCTTTCATTGGTAAATTTGTGGTGGTATATTTTGATGATATTTTTATCTATAGTAAGTCTCATGATGATCATATTGAACATTTACGTGTTGTTTTTGATGTTTTGCGTGATGCACGTTTATTTGGTAACCTTGAGAAGTGCACCTTCAGCACCGATCGTGTGTCTTTTCTTGGATATGTTGAGACATCGCAGGGCATTGAGATGGATGAGGCAAAAATTGTTGCCATCACGAGCTGGCCACTTCCAACCACGGTCATGCAGGTTCGAAGTTTTCTTGGTCTTGCAGGATTCTACAGGCGATTTGTGCGGGATTTCAGCACCATTGCAGCACCTCTCCACTAGTTGACAAAGAATGGAGTGTCGTTTCTCTTGGGAACTTGTTCTCAAATGCTATGAATTAAGAACAAGGCAACACAAAATGTTAAATGTTAACGTCCTTCGTCCACGAAACATTATTCCTTTGAGGATAATGAACCTTGGACAAAGGTTGATGATAATACGATTACGAAGGTTAAGTCTTCGTGATCGAATTTTAATAGATAGTATATAAGATAACATAAAATAAAGAGTGTCGAAGATAAATTGATCATAAACAAACCATATTGAATTTTCTTAATATATTGAATTATTGAATATAGTTATACCTCTTTCTTGGCAAAGATTGGTTCTCGAATGATGCGATTGCAAAAATCAGAAAACCCGTGAACAGTAAAGGAATACTGTTCACTATTTATAGACACAGGACACAGCCTGTGAAGAATTACAATTATGCCCCTCATAAAAGTTTACAACATTGACTCAGACCTTTATGGACTAAAAGGTCATTCTATCTTTAAGTCGGTTTGTAATACCGAAGCTTCATGAAGAGGAACCTTCGGCCATCTCATACAAACAGCTTCAGCCGAAAGCCGCTTATTCCTACAAGACCTTCGGCGACGAAGCATAGTCCCAACATTAGCCCCTTTCGCGGTGCTAGATCGTTTTTCGTAACGAGCTTGATCCGTGAAAAAAAGTCTCTTAAGCTTCGGGGAGCCGAAGGTCCAAAAAACACCTTCCCTGAGCTCGTTGTCGAGAAACGATTCAGTTTCCCAGCGCGTAGCGGTCCCACCTTGCAGAGTTACTGTTTGTCTCTGCGGTCCACCACGTAGCGAGTGCAAGCGGGTGTCTGCCTGGTGTAAAAATCCTGGCGCTTCGCCTTCTTACCTGCAGCACTATATAAACAGACGAGTAGGTGTGAAGTTACCACAGCATTCATTGCTATTTGCACTGTTTTGCTGCTAAAATTTTTAACCATAGCCGAAGCTTGACTCTCGGGATCGAACGAAGCTCCAACTTGAGACCTGCTTCGTCAGAAGAAAAAACTTCGGAAGAAAAAGTATCTGATTCCCACAAATTCAGAATTAAATGGCCAGAGTGCGTTCTACTGCTAGGGTTGAGCGTGAGGGAGGTGAAGCTAAAGGTTCGGAAACTATTCCCATCTCCGAAGCAATGCAACGATCCGGGCTGGTAACCTCGGAAAAAATCTCCAGTGCTGATGCAGAAGAAGCAACTGCCGAAGTAGAAGAAGAGAACATTGAGGAAACTGATCCTGAAGATGATTATCGTATTGCTATGCCAAGTAAACCCAGCCACTTGGACTTCGGAAAGTCTACTGTTTCGAAGGCTGATCTCTCCAAGATGGTAAAATCAGGTTTTTTCAGTGAAAGCCAGAAGAAGCTATTACGCTTCGGGGGGGAAGAAACTACCCCAAAGCCGGAGAAAGATGAAATAGTCATTTTCAAGAGTTTTCTAAAGGCTGGATTAAGATTCCCCCTACATGGGATTATTGCAGAGGTACTGAATAGGTTTGGTATCTATTTTCATCAGTTGATTCCTAACGCTATCGTTAGGCTTAGTGTTTATATCTGGGCCCTCCGAAGCCAAGCGGTGGAGCCGTTTGCGGACAGCTTTTGTCGAGTTCACGAGCTGCACTATCAGACGAAGGCTAGGAAAGATGGATTGCATGACAATTTTGGTTGCTATAATTTTGCTTATCGAAAAACCACAAAGTTTCCTGTAATCAGCTACCGAAGCAAATGGGCAGCAGGCTGGAAGTCGGAGTGGTTCTATGTCAAGGTTGATGATGACAAGGAGAAGCTTGTGCAAAGTCCACTCGAACTAATCTTCGGAGAAACTCGACCTCGTTGCAACATGACACCAGAAGGTCCAACACAACAAGCGTTGAATGAATTCAGAATTATTGCAGAGCATATCAGTACAAGAGACCTGGTTCAGGAGTTTTTGGCTTTCAAGGTTTTTCCTAGTTTAAAAGAATGGGAAATGCCGAAGCTAAAGGGGGAGAAGAAAGAAGGTGAACTTGTGCGTTTACCTTACTATTTCAAGTTTAAGAAATACTTTAAAACACCTTGCCAAGAGTGGCTGGATACAATTGAAGTAATGTGCAATGAAATACTTGGCAATTACTCCAAAAAAGAAGATCAATTGATGACTGCGGCCTTCGGCACCCGTCCGAAGCGAAGACTGAATCGAGTGCTGGACGCCTTGGGTTTTGAATACCCTGACTATGAAAATCTGAATAAAGGTGTCGGGGGCCAGAAAAGGAAAAGGATAACTGAAGCCTTAAATGAAGATGAGAAAGAACCATCAAAGAAGAAAATTCCGAAGAAGAGGAAAGCGTCTTCTCAAGAGCAAAAAATATCTGACGAAGAAGAAACCCCCGCATCACCCTCTGCCACTGACGTGGAGGAAATTTTGAAGGTAATGACTGAATCCCTGCCTGCGAAGCTAAGTCCATTGGGGCCTCAACTGACAAAGTTTTTTCAGAAGGAAAAGGAGCCCGAAAAAACGAAGAAAACGACTAAAGCAAAGAGACAAAGAATCATCACTGTGACAGAGGTCATTGACAAGACACCACCAAGAGCTTCAGCTCAGAAGACACCAGCGGCTGAGGAAAGAACAAATATTGAAATCACACCTTCGGAGATCGCGGTTGCCGAAGCTGCCTCAATTAAAGATTTGAACCTGGAAAGCACAATCGAACACATCGACAAAATACTGCTAGACATGGCCACAGAAGAAGCTACGACTGCCGCCGAAGAGGCTATGGCCGCAGTGCCGGGGAAAGAAAAGGAAATTGTTGACGAAGCTTCAGAGGACGAGGCCTTCATGTTTCAAAATTTAGTTGGAGAAAAATTGTCAAAACCCGAAATAGAAGAGCTTAAAGAGTATGCCAAATCTTGCGGGTATAAACCAGGAGCACTCCTCTTCGGAGGTATTGATGATGAAAAATTAGATTGTATCCGAGATCAAACTGGAGCCAAAGTTATCGGTACTCTGTCAAAGAGTATCGGTTTTCCGAAGCTAGAAACGGACATTAGCCGCTACCGACGACAACATATCGTTGGTAGTTTATTTTATTCCAATTTCAAGGTGAACTACTTTTCCCTTAACTTTTATTGTTTTTAATAATGAAAACATGTCTAACGAAGGTTGTTTTCGTGCAGAGTATGCTGTTGAGCAAAGCTTTGAAAATGCAGCAAGATTTGGAAGACAAGAAACACGAAGTTATAATTGAAAATTTAGAAAGCAAAATAAAAGAGCAATCAGCTGCTATTGAGAAGAAGAACTTCGAGCTCCAAGCAACTGAAGGTTTATTGGCGGAAGTCGAAGCTAAGATAACAGAACTGAACACGAAGCTTCTCTGCCAATCTGGGCAGTTTGAACAAGAAAAGCAAGAACTTAATGCAAAACTTGAAGCCGAAGTTCAACAAAATTCAGATTTGAGAAAACTATTGACGGGCCTTCAAGAAAAATGTTTGGAATTTAGCTACAAATGTTTTCAACGACTAAGAAACATTTTCCACTCAGTTGGATCCAGCAGTGAGAAATTCACCCCGTCAGCTGAAGATTTACCAAAGACCTTCGAACATATTGAGGGTGAAATTGATGAGCTTGACGAAGTTATAGCCGGGCACGGTGACTTCTGTGCCTGGGTAGCTTCTCGGGGCACTGCTGCAGCTTTCCTAAAAGCTGGCTGCGATCATGGAAAGATTGTCAATAGGCCCAATTTCACTTTATCACCATCAATCCTAGATGACATTCCTGATCTCGCCCGAAGTATTTCCAATAGATTTGTAAAGATGATATGGACAAAAGGCGGGCGAGAAAAAGCTGGAGACGAAGCCCGAAGTCATCTTGAACCAGTAAGAAATCATACCTTGTGCTTACCTCTTCCTTGAAGCTCGATTTTTTACTTACAACAACTTAATTCATGTAGGATGACGAAGTCGAAGCCGATGATTAAAAAGAATGACGCCGAAGCTGAAGCTCCTTGAAGATTAAATAGGAGTAGACTGTAGACAGACTCAAGAAACTTTTGAGATAACTTTTGTAAATGTAACTAAAACTTGTCTTTAATGAATTCTGTTCATACCTTGTAATATACTCTTATCCTTCCATTAATGTATGAGAGGTGCTTTGATGTGGACGAAATTATCTTTTTTGAGCCGAAGGCGAAAAAACACCTTCCCTTCTTTTCGTACACAGCGAAGCATAGAACATAACATTTCCCTTTCTTCCGAAGCTCTTCTTTTCGTACACGAAGAAGCTCTTCTCTCTTTTTTTTTCTTTTTGCCGAAGCAACCACTTATGCTATGATGATGATTATCCTACATATGCCTGGATGAATGTTTATGAATGCAAATGCTATGATGTAATGTGATGTGCAAATGAATGTTCAAACATATATCCGAAGCCATAATCACAGCCATTATTTCCTTGGAAACAATCACATATCAGTGCTAACTTTTCGCTGTAAGCTCTGCATTCCCTTAGGAACGACTTTGGAGCTTCTTCGCCTTTTACTTTCGGCGGAATCAGCGTTGACTTTTCGCTGTAAGCTCTGCATTCCCTTAGGAACGACTTTGGAGCTTCTTCGCCTTTTACTTTTCGGCGGAATCAGCGTTGACTTTTCGCTGTAAGCTCTGCATTCCCTTAGGAACGACTTTGGAGCTTCTTCGCCTTTTACTTTTCGGCACTCGATGGTGCGTTCTCAGCTTTTACATTTACATTCCTTGGGGGATTTTGCTCTTATAGAACTAAAAAAGGAAATTACATATGATGGCCCCATTAAAAACCTTTCTCCCCCTTTAGAAAGGAAAAGGGTGCCATGAAAAGAAAAAAATAAAAAATGTAAAAAATTACATCAAATTATATATAATATCGCCGAAGCTCATCCGCATTCCAAGATCTAGGAATATCGTTGCCGTCCATATCCTTCAATCTGTATGAACCGGGTCTTGACGAAGATACTACCAAAAAAGGTCCCTCCCATTTCAACTGCAACTTGCCCACTGTGTCTGGGTTGGCCACTCTCCGAAGCACCAAATGTCCTGGCTCAATATTCTTTAGCCGAACCTTTCTATCACGCCATTTGATTGTTTCGGCTTGATATTTATTGATATTCTCCACAGCTTGAAGTCTGATCCCTTCTAAAGCATCTTTTTCCACAGAATAAGCATCTTCAGAACCTGATTCTGCCGAAGCTACTACTCTTATTGATCCAGTTTTAGCTTCCTTCGGAGTTATTGCTTCGTCACCGAATAATAACTTGAATGGAGTAAACCCTGTTGACCTTGATGTTGTTGTGTTGTGGCTCCATACCACTTTGGTTAACTGATCTGGCCACTTTCCCTTGGGTTGATTGAAGATTAACTTCATTATTCCTGTCATTATAATGCCATTGGCTCTTTCAACGAGTCCATTTGACTCCGGATGCCTGACTGATGCAAAATGGATCTTCGTACCAATTTGATCACAGAAACCTCCGAAAGCTTCGGAGTCGAACTGTGTTCCATTATCTACAGTGATGGCCTTTGGTACCCCGAAACGACAAACAATATTCTGCCAGAAAAACTTTTGGATGGTAGCCGAAGTTATTGTGGCTAAAGGCTTTGCCTCAATCCATTTAGAAAAATATTCCACAGCCACTACAACATATCTTAAGTTCCCTTGGGCCGGTGGTAATGGGCCTAACAAGTCAAGGCCCCACCTTTGCAATGGCTAGATGGGTTGTATGAGCTATGTTAAGGACGAAGGTTGTTTTTGATCTCTTGCACATTTCTGACAACCTTCGCACTTTTGAACTAATTCCGCTGCATCCGAAGCTGCCTTCGGCCAATAAAACCCTTGGCGGAAAACTTTTCCAAGTAACGGCCTAGATCCAATGTGAGATCCACACAGGCCTGCATGTATTTCTTTCATCAACTCTATACCTTCGGTTCTAGATAAACACTTGAGTAGCGGAGCACAAACTCCATGCTTGTACAACTCCCCTTCTATCATGACATATGGACGAGCTCTTGCCTCTATCCTCCTGTTATAAGTTTCGTCATCTGAAAGGAATTTACCCTGAAGGTAAGAGATGATCTCAGTTCTCCAATCTTCGCTATAAACAGGAGATAAATTGAGGACTGCTCTTTCAAGAAGTTCCACTGAAGGTGCCTTTATTGTTTCGAAGAACACATCCGAAGGTAAGGGCAGCCCCTGTGCTGCTGACTTAGCTAGCAAATCAGCATGCTCATTTTGTCCTCGAGGGATATTTTTGACAGAAAATCCTTCGAAGGAAGCTTCGACTCTTCAAACCATGTCTAAATATTTTTCAAGCTTCGGATCTTTAGCCTTGCAACTCTTGTCAATATGACCCGAAACAACCTGGGAATCAGTTTTAAGAATGGCCCTTCTGATTCCCATTGCTTTTAGCTTCCGAAGACCCAAAAGCAGGGCTTTGTACTCAGTAATATTGTTTGTACAACTGAAATCGAGTCTTGCCGCATAACAAGTTTTAACTTTGGATGGCGAGACCAACACAGCAGCTGCTCCTGCCCCGAAGGTTCCCCAAGACCCATCGCAGAACACTGTCCATACTTCGGCATCTTTATTTGTTTCTTCATCCTGAGCCCCTGGCGTCCAATCGGCGATAAAATCTGCCAACGCTTGGGACTGGATCGAAGATCTATGCACATAATCAATGCAAAATTCATTGAGCTCTGCAGCCCATTTTCCAATCCGCCCAGTAGCTTCTCTATTTCTCATAATATCCTTCAACGGCTGCGAAGAAGGAACAATAACATTGTATGCTTGAAAGTAATGTCGAAGCTTCCTGGATGCCATCAAAACAGCATATAACACCTTCTCTAATTCTGTATAGTTCTTCTTTGATATACTAAGAACTTCAGATACAAAATACACTGGGACCTGCTTCTTGACTTGGCCGTCAAGCTTCTCCTGGACAAGTGCTGCACTTACCGCTGAGTGCGAAGCTGCCACATATAATAACAACGGAGCCCCTGGCGTTGGTGGAGTTAATGTTGTCAAATCTATCAAATATTGCTTCAGGTCCTCGAAGGCTTTTTGTTGGCTTGGTCCCCATTGAAAGACTTCGACAGATTTCAGTACTTCGAAGAATGGTAGATTTCTTTCTGCTGATCTGGATATAAATCTATTAAGAGATGCCAGCCTCCCTGTCAATCTTTGGGCCCCCTTTTTGGTAGTTGGTGGCTCCATTCGAAGTATAGCTTCAATTTTACTTGGATTAGCTTCAATTCCCTTTGTTGAAACCAAGCATCCAAGAAATTTCCCCTTCTTGACTCCGAAGACACATTTTTCTGGATTCAACTTTAGGCCAGCTTGCCTAAAACTGGCGAAGGTCTCTTGCAAATCAGCAATGTGATTTTCCTGCTTCGTGCTTTTTACAATGATATCATCAACATAAGTTAGCACATTTCTGCCTATCTGAGATTGGAGAACCTTCGCAGTCATTCTGCTGAAACTTCCTCCAGCGTTCTTGAGCCCCTCAGGCATCCGAAGATAACAATATGTTCCACTAGGGGTTATGAAACTGGTCTTTGGCTCATCCTCCTTCTTCATCCAAATTTGATGATAGCCTGAATAACAATCGAGAAGACTCATAAGCTCTGACGAAGCTGCTGCATCAACTAAGGAGTCTATCCTTGGCAATGGGAATTCGTCCTTCGGACAAGCCTTGTTGAGATCTGTAAAATCGATACACATTCGCCATTTGCCATTGGCCTTTTTTACCATAACAGTGTTAGCTAGCCATTCTGGGTACTTTACTTCTCTGATAACTCCTGCACTGAGGAGTCTTTTGACTTCATTACGAGCACCTTCGGCCTTATCATCAGACATTTTCCGAAGCCTCTGCTTTCTGGGTCTGAAGGATGGGTCAACATTGAGCGAGTGTTCAATAACATCCCTATTAACTCCGCAGAGATCATTGGCTGACCATGCAAAAACATCTTTGTTGTTGAACAAAAACCTTATCAAGGTCTTCTCCTGTTCTTCGGATAATTGAGAGCCCAACAACACCTTCTGCTCTGCTATGTCCTCACATAAGAGCATGGGCTTCGGCTGATCTGCTGATGCTGCTTTCTCCCTTCTGAATTTGTACTGTTCACAAGCTTCAGCTCCATCTATGTTATGGATTGCTTTTGAGTCAGTCCAGTTTCCTTCGGCCCTTCTGGCAGCTTCCTGACTTCCATGAATAGCGATGGGTTCTTGATCCGAAGGTATCTTCATGCAAAGATAAGCAGGATGAAGAATTGCTTCGAAAGCATTGAGGGTGCCACGACCAATAATTGCATTGTAAGGGTATTCCATGTCAACAATGTCAAACACAACTTGCTCAGTTCTAGTGTTGTTGATGAACCCGAAGGTCACTGACATGGTGATCTTGCCCAGTGCTACAATCTGTCTTCCTCCGAAGCCACAGAGAGGGTGTGTAGCATCATGAATCTTATCTTCTGGCTCTTGCATTTGCCTGAAGGCCTTAGCAAATATGATATCAGCTGCACTGCCTGTATCAACCAAGACATTGTGGACCAGAAATCCTTTGATAACACAAGAGATAACCATGGCATCGTTGTGTGGGTAATCCTTGAGTTGAAGGTCCTCTTGGGAGAAGGTAATAGGAATGTGAGACCATCTTGACTTGATGAAGGGTCCTTGCACCCCAACATGCTGTACCCTTCTCTGTGCTTCCTTCTTCTGCTTCTTGTTGGCTGGCTCTGAACATGAACCGCCTGTTATCGGGAGTAGCAGCTTCGGAGCCGAGGCAGCTCCAGCTTGATCGTTGAACGAAGCCATCAGCTCAAAAAAGTGGAAGTGAGTTCACCGGAGGTGGGCGCCAATGTTGGGAACTTGTTCTCAAATGCTATGAATTAAGAACAAGGCACCACAAAATGTTAAATGTTAACGTCCTTCGTCCACGAAACATTATTCCTTTGAGGATAATGAACCTTGGACGAAGGTTGATGATAATACGATTACGAAGGTTAAGTCTTCGTGATCGAATTTTAATAGATAATATATAAGATAACATAAAATAAAGAGTGTCGAAGATAAATTGATCATAAACAAACCATATTGAATTTTCTTAATATATTGAATTATTGAATACAGTTATACCTCTGCCTTGGCAAAGATTGGTTCTCGAATGATGCGATTGCAAAAATCAGAAAACCCGTGAACAGTAAAGGAATATTGTTCACTATTTATAGACACAGGACACAGCCTGTGAAGAATTACAATTATGCCCTCATAAAAGTTTACAACATTGACTCAGACCTTTATGGACTAAAAGGTCATTCTATCTTTAAGTCGGTTTGTAATACCGAAGCTTCATGAAGAGGAACCTTCGGCCATCTCATACAAACAGCTTCAGCCGAAAGCCGCTTATTCCTACAAGACCTTCGGCGACGAAGCATAGTCCCAACAGTTTCATTGGGGACCATCACAACAACAAGCTTTTGATGCCCTCAAGTCGAAGCTCACACAAGCACCACTGCTGCAACTTCCTGACTTTGAAAAGACATTCGAGCTCGAGTGTGATGCGAGCGGCATTAGGATTGGAGGAGTGCTCATTCAAGGAGGTAAACTTGTTGCTTTCTTTAGTGAAAACTTGCATGGTCCAACTCTGAATTATTCTACATATGACAAAGAATTATATGCTTTAGTACGAGTTTTACAAATTTGGCAACATTATCTATGGTCTAAAGAATTTGTCATACATTCGGATCATGAATCTTTGAAGTATCTTAAGGGACAATCTAATCTAAACAAACGACATGCTAAATGGATTGAATTCATAGAATCATTTCCTTACATTATTAAGCATAAAAAAGGAAAGGATAATGTAATTGCTGATGCTTTATCTAGACGTTATACTATGATGTCCCAACTTAATCATAAAATATTTGGTTTGGAGACTATAAAGGAATTATATGCTGCTGATTTGGACTTCAAAGATGCTTTTGAAAATTGCAGAGAGGGAAGAACGTGGCAAAAATTTATGCTGAGTGAAGGCCTTCTCTACCATGCTAACAAGTTGTGTGTTCCAGCTAGCTCCGTTCGTCTTCTACTCTTGCAGGAAGCACATGGAGGTGGTTTGATGGGACATTTTGGTGTTAAGAAGACCGAGGATGTGTTGTTTACTCATTTCTATTGGCCTCGAATGTGGCGTGATGTTGAGCGCTACGTCTCTCGTTGCACCACGTGCAACAAAGCTAAGTCCCGACTTAACCCCCATGGTCTTTATTTGCCTCTTCCTGTTCCTCGTGCACCTTGGGAGGATATTTCTATGGATTTTGTTTTGGGATTTCCTAGAACAAAGAGGGGGAGTGATAGTGTTTTTGTCATTGTCGATCGTTTTTCAAAGATGGCACATTTTATACCCTGTCACAAAACTGATAATGCTTCACATATTGCTGATTTGTTCTTCACTAAGATTGTGCGTTTGCATGGTGTGCCAAATACTATTGTTTCTGATAGGGATGCTAAGTTTTTAAGTCATTTTTGGAGAACTTTGTGGTTTAAATTGGGAACAAAGTTGTTGTTTTCTACTACTTGTCATCCCCAAACTGACGGGCAAACAGAGGTTGTTAATCGCACTTTATCTACCATGTTGCGGGCTGTTTTGAAGGATAATTTGAGGTTGTGGGAGGAATGTTTGCCACATATTGAGTTTGCTTATAACAGATCGATTCATTCCACAACCAAGCTTAATCCATTTATGGTAGTATATGGTTTTAATACTCGTGCCCCAATTGATTTGCTACCTTTACCACCTTCTAAAATAGTGAACTTGGATGCTACACAACGTTCTGAATTCATTCTTAAGTTACATGAAACAACTAAGTTGCAAATTGAAAAGATGAATGAAAAGTATTGTATTGCTGCTAATAAAGGCAGGAAGGAAATGAAATTGGAACCTGGTGACTTGGTGTGGGTTCATTTGAGAAAGATAGGTTTCCTGATTTGAGAAAGTCTAAACTTATGCCACGAGCTGCAGGTCCTTATAAAGTTCTTGCAAAAAATTAATGATAATGCATATACACTTGAGTTGCCGCCAGATTTTGGGGTTAGTTCCACCTTTAACATTTCAGATTTGAAGCCATATATGGGTGACGAATATGAGACCGAGTCGAGGACGACTCCAATTCAAGAGGAGGAGGATGATGAGGACATCACTTCTATACATACAATGAATGGACCGATAACATGATCACGTGCACGACAGCTAAATCTCCAGGTACGTTCTACCCTAGTCAATTGTGTTTCAGAGCTTACGCTTGGGGCCATGGATGTTTTGATGATTAGGAACCTTGGAGAGGACCAGCAAGGACTTGGGAAAGGCCTAGGTGTTGAGAAGGAGGAGCAAGGGCGCCCACAACAGGAAGGAGATCAAGTCCGACTCGGCTGCGGCTCCATCTCGGGTTCCTGGACCAGTCTGCACTAAAATAGACGCCCAAGATGCATCCGGACTCCGATTGCAACGGACTTGATATGGTTGGAAAGATAAGGAGATTATCTAACCAACCCAACTGGTTTCACCCTAAAATTCGTCCGGAGTCAACGGGAATCGTCGAAACAAGTCAGCGTTCAGTTTCTGTTTTGGTGCTGCGACACCGTCTGTTGGGCCGTTGGGCCGTGTATCGCGTCGGAGGCCATTAGGGGCGAGTCCAGGGGTCACGCACGCCCTAATACTCTATTTATTCAGTAGCAGCCGCCATGTTAGGTTTGGGTTTTGCTTAGATCAATTCTATCATCGAACAGTGTCACCGTCATCGGCTTGTGAGACCCCATCCCGTAATCAATACAATTTTGGTTGCGTTTCTTTCCTGTTCTTGCTTGTGTTCTTGATTGCGCTTGCAGGGATAAGCCTTCGTGGCGAGGTCATTCGTGTGTCACTGGTGATAACCAACGGAGCCGTGGTGTAGTGATTGCGAGGAACCGTTCGCTCGGAGCCTTGGATCATCAACGTCGAGATCTCCACTCAATCAAATTATCGTATCTCACGGAAGATCGGGCCGCGTCTACTATCACCACGCTCCCTTGGCCATCCAGTCCAGAACCCGAGTCACCCAAGGCACAAACTGTCTCGCCATAGCTAAACAAAGTGAAAGGAGGGGATTGGAGCCGCCTTCGGCGACCGGCATGTGGGTCTTTGTTCCTGACCATGCAAATAGTGTACGGGGGTTCTCTGGTGCTCATGGAAGCTACACATGGTGTCACGTGTGTCGAGGAGCAACCAGAGCCGAGGGATTGCTCACCAGAGCACTCCGATCACCATGGAGCCACCGTGTCTCATGGGTTGCATTGTCGTCACCCCGATCTATGGTAAGATGCATTCTCTATTGTTAGCGCTTGCATGAATTTAGTTTTGCTCGGTTGCCAACCATGATAACGTCACCAGGGTGGCGCTCTGTGAATTCTGGCGTGGCCTCCGCCGCATACGGGGGCGGCGCCACCGTGTCCGTGTCGTGTGGGGTGAGGGAATAGCCATGTGTCGTCCGATTCTGTGGGGACATCCCAGATTGGATGGTGTAATACCTCTTCGGGTATTTCAATTCGGGCCATTCGATTGGGCACCGGTGAATGGGATTAGATCTGGGCGTGTAATGCTTCGAGCCGTGGATCTA
This sequence comes from Zea mays, assembly GCF_902167145.1. Lineage (NCBI taxonomy): Eukaryota > Viridiplantae > Streptophyta > Magnoliopsida > Poales > Poaceae > Zea > Zea mays. The sequence goes on from NC_050099.1 coordinate 77,890,440, forward strand.
GAATCCTATGGCTATGAAAGAGTACATGTTCATATAGCACGTGGCCTAATCCGCGCCGCCTACTGCTGATCCAACGGCTGACAGATCAACATACCCCTTCGGCCTAGCGAAATTTGTTAAAAATGCCCCTGCACCTTTACAAATTTACTCGAGGTCCTTCCACCTTTAAGAATCATAACAAGCTGGTCCTAGATTTTGTTAACAGAAGCTCGAGCTATCGAGTATTGGAAACCGCAGCTATGATCTCATTTAAATAAACATGGGAATTGAATTTTTAGCATAAAATTAATAATAAAACAACCTAAAACTTGTTTATCATATCTTGCTCGTTTTAGCCCCAATTTGGTCCGTTCCAGTTGCGTTAGTTTCATGATAAAATTGCTTATGTTGTAACAAGTTATTTGTAACATATCGCATATTTTGGTAATTAGATATTTACTTAACCTATGTTTTGTAGATTAATATCACTAGCCAAAGTTAATATGTCCACAATTATAACTTGACTAAAACATGATTCCTAATCAAGTTATAACTTATATTAAAGTTTAATTAATTATTCCTTTATAATATTATCTGATTGATCCACATAAAATATAATTTTTATCACCTAAAACTTCAGAAAGCCATATCTTTTCAACCATAACTCCAATTTTAGTGATTTTTGAACCTGCGATCTCGTAGCGACGTGTAGAATTATATTACGTAGTCTTATTCTATGTTTGGTGTAATGTTATTTTTATGTACTCCTTGTCTATTTGTATATATTGCTATGAGTTATAGTGAGGTCATGAGAAACCCGAAAACCAACTTGGTGAAGTACCTGGAATCTCAAGTCACTGGCAAGTTGTGCCCTTGATCACTCTTCTTTACCTAATAATGTTGTTGTTAATCACTGTCACATGCTCAGGTTAATTAGATGGGACCTAATAGGTTTTTCTAGTTTTGTTTACTCCACACCTTGCAAACAAATGAACTATTGGGTATACTTGCTATTGCTCCACCTGGTTTTGGAATTAATGTTACATCTGAATTATGATCATGTTTCGATATTAATGTTGATTTAATTATTGTTCATGATAATACTATTGTGTTAATTGGAATATGGATCTTAACTTCAGACAACAGTGCTACCACAAGGGTGGAATGGGACACTCTTGGCCAAGTAATTAGGAAATCTAGGGAGAGATTACCTTACCCGATAGGGGCAAGCAGGGAGGCGTCGCTGCAGAGTATAGGGAGGTCCTCAGGTCAGTCTATCTGTAAAGCTTTTCGGACGAGGGAATCCTATGCTTCCTTCTTCCTGAATACGTAGCGAGTTTTCTCGAACTAGTGGAACTTTGGAAAGGCCTCGCAGTGGATCCCTAGTCATTCACCTTGGAAGTGTCTAAGGGTCTAGGTAACCCTGGCTAATCGGGAAACACATCTTGTGAATAAAGATGGGCAACCTCTGTAGAGTGTAAAACTTGTATATCAGCCGTGCTCATAGTCAAGAGCGACTCAAGACTCTCGCATGATTAACTTATGGAACTAAACTTAATCAGGGGTGATCGAGGAATGGCACAAAAAGAGGGAGGGTGGGCTGGAAGATCCTTAGATGCCAAAATTGTTGGTTCTGAGTACCAAGATGTTATGGCTGGAGATTGAATTGGATGACTGGAAGAAGATTACAATAGATAGGAGGTGATGAGGAGCTCTTGCGCCTTCTCTAAAGCTCACCCCTGATTTTTTAGTCATCAGCGGTACCGACCTTTCCTGGGGTGCCAGTCCAATCTATTAGGAGCAACAAACTGCTAGTACTTATCCCTATGACCCTATCCCAACAAAAATTCATTTTTATTCGTATCTCCAAGCCCATGGCGGTAGCTGATTTCTAGGTGTCGATCTCCTTGTGCAGTAGGGGCTGCAGTGCTAGCTTGATCCTTTTCCTGCCTCACCCGGTGTTGGTTGGTCTTCCCAATAAAATAGTCTATAACATATTCTTATTTTATCCAAATTAAAAATCATAGATGTTTATCAAGAAACCTGATCCATATGGGTATTTATTTCACTGAAATTTCTTGAGCACTAATATTTATTTAGGACGAAAATTTTCTACCCATAAGTTAAGATGCATTACATCTTCGAGTAAGGTCAGCTTAACACTCATTCTTGACTGGTCTTGGATCCATGGAAGATACATTTTCATAGAAGTTATTGCCTCATTAAGTGGGTGAGGAGAGCGAGGCAAAGGTCAGAGGTTAGGAAGCACCTTTGTGCTACCATGATCACTAGGGAAACGAATTACGTGAGACCCAGGTCCTTTGTTAATCTGTAAGACCTGATCTGTCTTTGCGCCATGTAGAACTCCGAATCTCAAAGCCAGAACTCACCACAACATTTTATGGGCCTTGGGCCATATCCTATCGGTAAAACACAAGCAGGAATTCCAACCGACGCCATCTAGGTAACGAGCAAAGCCTTGTCTTGCCTAGCGCCGCCTGTAAGCCGGAAAGGCTGATCATCTAGACGGCAAATCATCCCGACGGCAGCAACTGGTTGCACTCACGGGGACGGATTGACATCGGCAGTCTAATCACTCCGGCGACAGAGCTGATGGTACTTTAGAGATGGAGGTCAGTGATGTTTTTCTATGTTGTACAACAGAGTAATAAGATTAGTAAAAGGAAGATATATTTAGTTTGGTCTTTGCTGCTTTAGAATTGCTCTTTAGACCTGACAAACTACTTAATTTCGTGTTAATATTCATTGTAGGGCAATCATCAAAATTTATCCTTAGAACAAGTACCACAGGTTGGCTTAACCTTTGAATCTGAAGATGCTGCATACAATTTCTATAACTCATATGCAAGAAAGATTGGATTTAGTATCAGAAAGTGTCATGTTAAGTACAGAGCTGATGGTACTTTAGCTTCCAAGTACATGGTTTGCAGTAACGAAGGTCACAAGAATAGTAATCCGACACAACCGCCTAAGAAAGAACGTGCTTCAACAAGGTCAGAATGCAAGGCTCGTGTTCAGTTTTATATTTCCCGTGAAGGTATTTGGAAGATGCAAAAAGTTGAATTGGCACATACTCACCCTTTCACAAGTCCTGACAAGACTCATATGCTTAGATCACAGCGACGTTTGCTACCGGCTGATGAACATATCATTAGCAAAATGAGAGAAGCAGGGGTTAAGTCAACAGAAATATTTGAATTTTTTCAGGTGTGGTCTGGTGGAGCTGAAAATGTGCAGTTCTTGCAGATGGATTGCAACAACTTTATTAGTCGTGAGCGTAAAAAGTATTTGGAAACACAAGATGCAAAAACTTTGTTGGAATACTTAGAAAACAAACAAGCAGAAGACCCGTCTTTCTTTTATTCTGTGGAGCTAGATCCAGATAATGGCGGTCAAATTTGTAATTTCTTTTGGACAGATGGCCAGGCCATTGCAGATTATGCTTGCTTCGGTGATGTCATTTGTTTTGACACCACGTTTCAAACAAATAAGTCTGAAATGCCATTTGCCCCTATTATTGGAACAAATCATCACAGACAAACTATTGTTTTTGGAGCTGCACTATTGTTCAATGAAAGTTCGGAATCATTTGCTTGGCTGTTTAAAGCCTTTTTGAAAGCAATGTCTGGGAAAAAACCTAAAACAATTTTTACAGATCAATGTGCTGCAATAGCGAAGGCAATTATGATGGTATTCCCAAGCTCGTGTCATCGTCTCTGCATATGGCATATATACCAAAATGCCGGTAAGCATCTAAGCCATGTGATTGCCAATAATCAAGAATTTTTGAAGGATTTCAAAAATTGTGTGTATGAAGAAAAGTCAGTGGAACACTTCAACTTGAGATGGCAAGAGTTGATAGCTACTTACAGCTTACAGGACAATGCTTGGATACAAAACCTGTATGATTTACGTGAACAGTGGGCCACGATATATAGACATGATTCATTTTGTGCTGATATGACATCAACTCAAAGGAGTGAAGGTATGAATAATGTATTTAAGAAAACATTTCGCAGGAAACTTTCAATTTCAGAAATCTTGGTAGAATATGACAAGTGCATCGCACGTCTTCGGCCGAATGAATTGTATGAAGACCATAAATCACGCAACTCAGAACCAATTCTTTGTATCACTTCCTTGCCATTGTTGAAGACAGCCGCTAAATCATATACAAGAAACATGTTTTCTGCTTTCCAAGATGAATTTTAGAAACAGTTTACTCTCTCATCCACATTGATAAACTGTGAGGGGACAATCAGCTTATACAAAGTGGTGGCTATGGGTAACAGTGAGAATGAAGCCAGAGTCATCTTTAATTCAGATGATTTGAATATATCATGTTCTTGCAAGAAGTACATCAGTCTTGGTATGTATATTTTCTCGAGTGCTCTACTGTACAGTATTTAAAACATTTTTTTTATCTCTAATAAATATAAATTATACAGGTATATTATGCAAGCACATCCTACGAGTATTCAACCAAAATGATATTGTTGATTTACCCCCTCAGTACATATTAAATAGGTGGACAAAGTATGCAAAAAGAGGCGTATATGGATGCATGACACAAAACCAGAGTGGGAACTTGGCATCACAAAGTACAAATCTTTGTCGAAAAATGATATCCGTCACATTGAAATGTGCAGTTTCGGAAGAAGTTATGCAGCACTTGGAAAATGGTTTTGACAAGTTGACTCTGGAAGTTGAAAATTTACTAAGCAATATAACACTGGTTGAAAATAAATCTCCGGAATGTTTTCTTGAATGCACTGAAGAAGTTGCAAAAGAGCGTATCTCATTCAAAGCTCCTCCACATAAAAAAGGTGCACTAGAAAAAAGATCAAGAAGTGTCCTTGAGAGAAGAAAGAAAAATCATCGTACTAAGACAGCAAGGAAAGGTATTTGTACTAATTCAATATGTTTTTTCTTTCTTATACTAACATCCAAAAGATATTTTATACTGTCATATCTTTCCGCAGGAGCAGAATCAAAGCAATCATCAGATGCAAGACTATCTAAAGTTTCACAGATAATTGTAAGATAATCAAGAAATTTGAGTCAATTGTCCCATCTACTATTTATTTGAGTACTCAGATAACTTTGATTTTTTGTGTAGGAACAAGAGACAAATGTCACTTCTACTGACACTACTGTTTTACCAATGACAAATATAAACTTGCCATTTGGAGAGAATCGAGAGATGCCCATGTTCTTCCCACCCATCCAAGGAGAATTTACAAATCTGTTAGGCCTTGTTCGGTTAATCCCGTTACCCATGGATTGGATGGGATTGGAAAAAATTAAGAAAGGGTTTGACTTAGTTGGGATTTAAACCCACTCAATCCCACTCAATCCATGTGGATTGGTAGCTAACCGAACAAGCCCTTACTTGGAACTCACTTTGAAGTTGCTACCACAACTTCTCGCCGTTTAGAGTTTGATGAAGACTTCCCTACCAAATCAACTACTTAGTGGCATTAAAGTTTGCTATGGTGTATTAAAATATATGGTACCATTAGATTATGAATGTTTAAGTACTCTCATGGTTAAGTACACTTTATTTTTCTGGCTACATCATGGATTGACGAATGCTCGGCGTTTACATCAGGAACGTTTAAGCTACTCTGTTCAGCAGCTTCACGGTAAAAAAGCAAGTCGCCTGGGCTCCAGTCTTGAGAAGCGAATACGACCAAATATTGTATAGGCTAAGAATGTAGCACAGGCACAGGCTGCACAGCCCAGAAAATGTTACGGTGAGTTGTGGCTTTGAGATTCGGAGTACCACGTGGCGCAAAGACAAGTCGGGTCCTACGGATTAATAAAGGACCTGGGTCTCACGTGATTCGTTTCCGATCACTAGGGGCGATTGCATCCCGGATCACGTTGGATTGCTCGCCGCCGGCCAAATCCCTCGTGGAGGCACTGTCTATCGTGGGGCCGGCCACAGCACTGCAAGATGCACGGTAAGCAAACTCCTATCTACTTTGTCATTATGCGAGCTTCGTCTGCACCCAACCAGGGCAGGAATCGGTGCACAGGGGGCGTGGATGCATACTCGCCGGTGAGTCCTGCCGCCGTGCAGGCTCAGTGGCGCCGCCCTCTGCCAATCGGGTGGGGGAAGGTGCAACCTAGACCATTGATCTTCAAAACGATGCTCACGATTAAAGAGGATAAAATGATTTGGTTGGGATTGGGCTAGTGTACCCATTACCAGTCATAGACACGGGATTGCATAATAACAGGCAGCCAAAATTGAGAGTGGCAAAATAGCAAATTTCTCTTCAGCGGGGGAGGGGGGTTGATCCTGACCATCGATCTAAGATCGGGCGGATCATAACAGATCTCGGTTATTAACATCTAAACCATTGGTGCTTGATCCGATGGTTTGCGTTAAATATCGGTTTGCTTAAAGGTTAATCTAATCACACCCTAGGATGGTGATCCACCGGTTAGGATATGTCGATACCCCTTCGGCCGAGTATTTTCTTAAAGAGACCCTCGGCTCTATTCTATTCAACCCGCAATGCTGGTGTGGTTATAGTAAATTTAATTTAAGTCCCTGGAATGGGTAGAAATACCCCTAGAAGTAATACTAGTATAATACCCGTGCGTTGCGACGGTACACAAATTATTTAATAAAATGTCACAACATAAATTATTCGATAAAATGTTTATGCATAACGGTTACATAAAAATGAACAACATATATTATCACTGATTTTAACAACTCACAAATTTAATTTGCAGATTAATTCATTCCGCCATTACTATTTCTCCTTGTCAGGGAGTCACAATTCAAGGAAGAGATGCATTGACCCAAAGAAATATGAATGAGCCGCCGATGGCCGCATGATAGGATCACTTGTGACTGAGAACCGAGACAGAGACCAACAACACAGAGTCAACTCGTGATTACGAGATTAAACTTCATTTTATCCAGCCCTCCGAATGAACAAAAGGATCACTGCACTACACACAGATGTAAACGATTTTGGTTATACAACCCGCCCAAACCACTCAACATATAAGCCATCGGCTACTGCCTACTGAAATGAAGCAGCTTGACCAGAAATCAGGTCGCCGTCATCAATACTCTAGTACAGCCCCAGCATCGTCCGCGCGAACGACTGCGACCTCAGCTGACGCCAGTCCGGCGGATGCTGGCGCTACAAATCGGCGTGAGGTAGAACCGCAGCAGACCGTTGTCTGCGTTGCCCGGCGAGTGCCGCGCGCTACGGTTCCGCTCCAGCGCCGCGCACTCCTCGCGCCTCCGCTTCCCGTGGGCGTCCTAGTAGCTGCGCCTGGAGCTGCCCAGACCGCCGTTGTTGCTGCTGAATGAGCTCCGCGCTCTGGCGTTGCTGTTGCACCGCTGCATTCTGTCGTTGTACCCGTGGACGCGCAGGTGCGACTATGGCTTCGAGAACGAGCGGTCGGCGTTGACCTTTGCCTCGTGATATGTGAATATGGCGGTTGTGGCGAGAACAAAGGGCTGATAGGTGAGAGTAATAATCCTTGTTGGATGGTACTTCTGCATTCAGAAGGCACCAAATCAGTAAACGTGTGCCTTTGTAACAGCAAATTAAAGATACATGGATGGAAATAACAACCACGTCGATGTTTTCATACCGGGAAGAGGTACACGTAGTAATCTTCAATAGTAAGCATCTCATTGAACCCAAATAGACATCCATTTCCAAGAAGCCAGCAGATGAAAATGCCCCAATACTTTCCCTACAATCAGCAGTTCAGCACCCTTCCCTTCAGCCACCAATATTTAGCTTATGAAAAATACTAAAGCCTCTGTTCAGTAAGTGCAACAAGTGTAAACCTGAGTTTTAGCAACTCCAATTTGTGCATCATCGTTGTCCATGGTCTGGTCCTTCAAATCAAGAAAAAAGGAGCAGAAAGTGGCAAGAGTTAAACGGGTGGTGGATCAGGCCCCAGAGGCTCCACGCCTTGCGCCACCGCGGCGGCTTCTTCGCGGGGCCATGGAAGGCAGCGTCCAGGCTGGCGGAGAAGTCCTCGACGAGTGAGTTGGTGCTGAAGCGGTGATCGAAAAGGTCTTCGGCGTGGTGGAAGTGGTAGAACTCCGAGCTGCCCATTGCAGGGGATTCCTTGCCGTTTATGCACACATTTTGCGAACAACAAAAAGCCCCAGTTCTGAACACAACCATGGAACTTACAACTTCCAACAGGGTATGTGCATGTTTTTGCATGAAACAGTAGCAGCAACCACTTTATCTGACGGAGGTAATGTATATTTCCAGTGACCTGTTCAAACCCTCCAGCTGCAGGCTTCGGCAATGCAGGATCAATAGAAGTTGCAGTGCAATTAGAAAGACGCCAATCTGATGAAAATGGTTGTTGTGTTCCATCTTGCGACATTGCTCTTTGACAAAAATCTTCTTGTATTTGCTTTTCGAGTGTTGAATTAGTAGTGACAGGAGTATTTTCCATTGTTTGTGGCTGCCATTGAGGACACAACATTTGCTCTGCCTGCGATCCTTTCAGCACATATGTGACAGGAGCATTAGAACCGTCATCAAGCTGCTGGTTAGAGGGCAACAATTGCTGAGAACCATGTGAGACAGAAGGACCACTTCATCCTGCCGTTGTACCCGCGGACGCGCAGGTCCGGCCATGGCTCCGAGAACGCGCGGTCGGCGGCGTCGGACACGCCGTCCCTGCACCCCGCGGGGCAGCGGTGGATCAGACCCACGATTCTCCTTGCCTCCTGCTTTGAGCTTCTGCTTGCCCCTCCATTTCTGCCATTTCTTGCTGAATGTCGAGGTGGCAAGCCAAAAGCTCCCGACGATCTCCTTGAGGTCCTTGGACGGCAGCTTCCTGGGCTGCTGCGACTGCGAGGCCTCGAGATCTATGTGATCCTTCATGGCCCTAACATCCCGCTCCGCACTCACCTCCGTCTCCATCTCCCCAGAGGTGCCCACGACCGAGACAGGCTCCATCACTGAGACAATCTCGCCAGAGTCCTCGGCCACAGCGATCTCCTCCTCCGAGAACATCTCAGGGACGCACGTGGGAGGTGGCAGCGGCGGAGGCTGCGGGGGCGAGCGCGGCCGCGGCGGCGGAGGACGAGGCCGGGAAGGCGCCGAACGCGGTGTCGTCGCGAACCGGTTGGCGGTCGTCCTGGTGGAAGAGCGCCCAGAGAGTGCTCCGCCCGCGCACGTCGCACGACCACCGTTGTGGCTTGCCCGCGGCGGCCAGCACGTCACCCCCGTGCCCGTAAGAGAAGGACTTGCAGCGGCGGAGGTCCGGTAGCGCGGCGACGCCGGAGCCCGACGGAGCCCCGCCGACGGCGGCTAACGACCGGGAGAAGAGCGAGCGGATGTTGGAGGTGGACCTGCGGCCCGGCGCGGCGGAGGTGGACCCGAGCCCCCTTCCATTGACGGCATGGGGAGGAGGGTGGAGCGGAGATCCTCGTCCGTTGATGGTAGGAGGCGATGGAGCGGATCCGAGGCCATCCGTTGATGGCGTCCGTTGTTGGTAGAACCCCTTGATGGCGGCGTGGAGAGAGCCGAGCGCGGTGATCCAGGGCGGAGGATGTCGCCTTCCATGGAGAACGTGAGATCTGACGCGGAGGATATCGCGGACGTGGATCTAAGAGAGACCGCGGGGATTGCAGGAGAGATGAGAGTGGGGCGAGGAGAGATGGCGGACGCGACCGCGCGGGCGTGGATGGACGGGCAGGTATCACGATAGTGAGCAGCGATTGCGGGAGACTGAGGCGGGGACGGTTGTCGCGAGGCGAGGAGAGAGAACCGCGAGGTGTGGACGCCTACGGTAGAGAATTAAGGAGTAGTAGAGATTAAATATAAAATTAATATCAAATAAGTCATAAAACCTATTTAATCCATAACTTTTGCGTCGTAACTCTGTTTTAGTCCATTTAAATTGAGTTAGCTTCATAATAAAATTGGTCACGCATTAGTGACATTGTTTTTATCATGTAACATATTCTCAAAATAATTAAATACATATGTTTATTAGGTTAACTATTCTAGTCCAAGCTAAAAGAAGTATTTTAATTTGGTTCCTCTGGAATTGACTAAAGTTTGATCTCTAAGTAAGTTATAACTTAGAGTAAAGTTGTGTTAGTTATCTCTTTAATATCTTCTCTCATATAATTTACATTAATCAACATAGAATTTAGTTTTCCTTTAATCACGAAAGTCTTCTGAAACCCATATCTTTCTAACTATAATTCTGCTTGTTATTGGTCACTTGATCTCAAATGTTATAGATCAAGAACAAGACATCACAATTGTTAATAGTTAAAGACCTTCGTCCTTCGAAGCATTATCTCCTCTCGGATATAAGGATCCTCAGACGAAGGTCATGAAGAACACACCTTCATCATTTTATGTAAATACAAATAGAAAAGTAAAGGAACATAGAAAAATGGAAATAACAATTATTATATATCAGTAATGTATTTATTATTATTTTCATTAAACATGAGTAAGCATTAACAATATTCATATTACGATGGTACCTTCGGCTTGCTAGAAGGTAGAAGAGCAGAGTGACACGAAAGCAATTACAATCCAGCGTGAACAGTATGGTGCTACTGTTCATCTATTTATAGGCACGGGACGCAGCCCGGATAAGATTACATCCATGCCCCTGACATTTACTCTTAACCATAATGTGAGTTATCAAGGACGAAGTAGTCTTTTTCCCCTTAGGTCGGTTCCGTCCTTCATGCTTGCTATCATACAAAGCCAAAGCTCCATTAGCCATAGCTTCGCGTTCATCCATGTCACCTTCGGGTTGTATCTTCATATTACACACGCCTTTATCATGAGAGAACCTTCATCCCAAAGCCGAAGCCTCCTATAATAGTCTATGTCATACTAAAAACATATGGTTAGTCACGTTTTTGAGGACCTTTGGAAGAGGAAGGCCCCCAACAGTAGCCCCTCACAGTATTAATTTGTTTCTTTGTAACAAATTTAGACTGCGACGTAAACGAAGGCCTTTAGCCAAAGGTCCAAAAAACACCTTCCCTTCGCTAGAATAGCGCAAGACACTGACATGTAGGACCCGCCAAATCGTGAGGCGCTAGGCATACAAATAGGAACTCGCACTGAGAGTATTTTCTTGTGCCAACTCAGTTGCTTGCTTTGTGTTCATCATTTTAGGTTTTCCTGCTCTATTGAATTTCGATTGAATTTTAAGATTCGTCATTTCAACAAAATCTAATGGCTGGTGAGAAGAAGGTTGTTGACCCAGCCCTGTCCAACTTTTATGAAGCTATGGAAAGAACAAACGCAGAAAAGATTGCACATGAAACATTAGCTGGGATATCTGAGAGTTCCAGTGATGATGAAAGCTTTGATATAGAGAGTGAGAACGAAGATGTCGAAGACCATCCATGGCGACCAAGTCATATTGTCTTCGGGAAATCAACCATTAAACAAAGCCAGATTGATGCAATGAAAGGTAGATATTTCCACGATATTTCTATCGTGAGGGCTAGGGGAGACAACAATGCCCCTGTGCCTGAAGCTGACGAATAGTTGTCTACAGAAGCTTCATGAAAGCAGGGCTTCGGTTTCCCTTGGATAAATTTTTGGTTGAAGTTTTGAAGACTTTTTGAAATTTACCTTCATCAGATTACCCCTGAGGCTATCATCAGATTGGGAATTTTTATTTGGGCCATGAGGAGCCAGGGGTTAGAGCCAAATGCAAAATGCTTCTGCAACATTCATGAGCTGTCCTATGAGACGAAGGCTACTGGTAAAGAACAATATCATAATAATTTTGGTTGCTACAACTTCATGCCTCGCTCTGATGTGAGCTATCAAGTCTCCACATTTTGGAAGAGGTGGCCAGGAGCCTGGATGCAAGAGTGGTTTTATGTGAAAACAACTTGATTGAAAGAGAAGACATAAAGGGGATCATTCAACGCCCTATCTGGTCTCGCTTCGGCATTAGGAGGTTAGCCACCGCCCTTGGAAACAATATTCAAGCATGCTAGATGGCCTTTAACACTGTATGCACTTATATTGGCACAAGGGACCTAGTGCAGGAGCATATTGCTTATAGAGTGTGGCCCCTTGGAAGTGGCTGGGAGATGGCGAAGAAAGCTGCTACCAGGTCCAGTAAAGGCGGCTTAGTTTACCTAAAGTACACCTTCAGGTACAGAAATCAATTCGATGAGTTGAACGATGACTGGCTAGATTGTATTGAGGCAACCAGCGACGAGTTGCTTGGTGCCTACACAAGGGCCAAAGTCGATGCCATGACAGTGGCCTTCGGAGGACGAGGCAAAAAAAGATTGAATAGAGTTTTTGACGTTATTGGCTTCGTATACCCGGATTATTGCTGTTGGGCCTATGCTTCGTCGCCGAAGGTCTTGTAGGAAAAAGCGGCTTTCGGCTGAAGTTGTTTGTATAAGATGGCCGAAGGTTCCTCTTCATAAAGCTTCGGTATTACAAACCGACCTAAAGATAGAATGACCTTTTAGTCCATAAAGGTCTGAGTCAATTGTTGGGGACCTTCGGCATCCGAAGGTCCTCAAAAACAGGATTTAACAGTATTTCTGGAGTATAATGTGTGAACAGGTATCTTCGGACTCAAGTCGGCATCACAGTAGACCAGAATAATACGAAGGTTGGTACAGCGCCGAAGGTGTGAGCAGGAAAGCTTCGGCGTGACAGCAGGAAGTGAAACCGACTTAAAGATGAAAAGGCTATTTAGACCTCGACAGATTACTATAGAGTTATTATCAACTGTAAAGGGCATGAATGTAATTTTGTATGGGTTGTGTCCCGCGCCTATAAATAGGTGAACAGTACTCCCGTACTGTTCACGCGGACTGGGCATTCGCTTTTTACGTCACGCTTGTATTATCATCTCCTTCCAGTTGAAGGTACACTTGTAATTCAATGATATTCCTGTTTATGCTTAATAATAATAGATAATTATTTATGCTGTCTTTTATATTCCTTACATTTCATCCTTCGTCACTGTATGATGAATTTATGGAAATACGTCCTTCATAACCTTCGTCCAGAAACCATTATATCCTAAAGGAAATAATGCTTCGAAGGACGAAGGGCTTTAACGATTAACATTTTCTATGTTGCCTTGTTCTTAACTCATAGCATTTGAGAACAAGTCCCCAACAATTGCTATCCTTCGCGAAAGCATGGAAAAAGAGAAAATCTGCTACTTCGGCGATTGCCAGCACGCCGAAGCCGAAAAAGCTAAAGTTTTAACGCATTGCCCCAAGCGCGCTGAGACGGCGAAGTACCGAAACCTGCTGAAGGGTATTCTGCTTCTGGGTCAGACTGCCTCGCACTTGCTGAAGCTAAGGGAAAGTTGGCCGAAGTGACTAAGCCGAAGGTAATAACGGAGCAGCAAAAAACTGAGACGACCGAAGTGTCGAAGCGTCTTGCCGAAGCTATAATAAAAACGACAAAAGAGCCAAAATCAAAGAAATCGGCAGAGCAACCGAAGATTCTGAGCCCGCCGCAAGAGACGGAGCTTCCTAAGGTGTCAGAAATTCCTGCAGTAACTCCAAAAAGGAGAAGAATGGCCAGCGTAGTAGACACTATCATGGAATCGACAAAGGTATTGACTCCTGCTTCTGTAGAAGTACCTAACATGGGTGAAAAGAATACAAAGGAAACTGTCGAAGCCGTCATGACTCAGGTTGGAACTGAAGCTGGGCTCTCAGTTCCAGCAGAAACGGGGCCTACGGAGGTTGTTGAAAAGAATGTCGAAGCAAGACCTTCAGATGCTACAAAAACTAGCAAAGAGTCTGAATTCCCTACTGCTGAAGCTTCTACTGAAGGATTGGAATTTATAGTGCGGCACGCGGCAGGGAAAAACTATCACGAGTGCAGATTGCCGAAGCTATGCAATATGCCAAGGATTTAAAGTATCCCCCAGGATCCTTGGTGTTTAATGGCACTGATGAAGGCGACTTTCTATACTGCCTTCCGGACAATAAGCAGATATCTGTTTGTCGGGAGATGGCAAAAAATATAGGATTCCTGAAGCTAGAGGGTGGCCTATCTGCAATGTCAAAGGATGAACTTGCAGACAGCCTTGCTTATAATAGCTTGAAGGTATATATATTTTTGTTGTAAAATAAGTTATGTTTATAGATTTTCTTTTTAGTGTTTTGTTCTCATATATTTCTATCATTAGGGTTTTGAAAGTCGCCTAGAGGGGGGTGAATAGGGCGAATCTGATGTTTATAAACTTAAGCACAACTACAAGCCGGGTTAGCGTTAGAAATATAAACGATTTCGAGAGAGAGGGCGTAAAACAAATCGCAGGCAAATAAAGAGCGAGACACGATGATTTGTTTTACCGAGGTTCGGTTCTTGCAAACCTACTCCCCGTTGAGGTGGTCACAAAGACCGGGTCTCTTTCAACCCTTTCCCTCTCTCAAACGGTCACTTAGACCGAGTGAGCTTCTCTTCTCAATCAAACGGAACACAAAGTTCTCGCAAGGACCACCACACAATTGGTGTCTCTTGCCTTGGTTACAATTGAGTTTGATCACAAGAAGAATGAGAAAGAAAATAAGCAATCCAAGCGCAAGAGCTCAAATGAACACAAATGTCGCTCTCTCTAGTCACTATTTGATTTGGAGTGATTCCGGACTTGGGAGAGGTTTTGATCTCTTTGGTTGTGTCTAGGATTGAATGCTATAGCTCTTGTAATGTGTTGAAGGTGGAAAACTTGGATGCCATTGAATGTGGGGTGGTTGGGGTATTTATAGCCCCAACCACCAAAATATGGCCGTTGGAAGACTGCTGTCGCATGGCGCACCGGACAGTCTGGTGCGCCACCGGACACTGTCCGGTGCGCCAGCCACGTCAGCCAGCCGTTGGGGTTCGACCGTTGGAGCTCTGACTTGTGGGGCCTCTGGGCTGTCCGGTGGTGCACCGGACAGGTCCTGTAGACTGTCCGGTGCGCCAACTGCGCGTGCTCTGTCCTCTGCGCGCGCAGGCGCGCATTAAATGCGTTGCAGTCGATCGTTGCGCACGAAGTAGTCGTTGCTCCGCTGGCACACCGGACAGTCTGGGGAATTATAGCGGAGCGGCCTCCCATTTTCCTGAAGGTACCGAGTTCAGCATCGAGTGCCCTGGTGCACCGGACACTGTCCGGTGGCACACCGGATAGTCCGGTGCGCCAGACTAGGGTGCCTTTGGGTTGTCTTTTGCTCTCTTTGTTTGAACCCTTTCTTGGTCTTTTTATTGGCTTATTGTGAACCTTTGGCACCTGTAAAACTTATAGACTAGAGCAAACTAGTTAGTCCAAATATTTGTGTTGGGCAATTCAACCACCAAAATCAATCTAGGAAAAGGTGTAAGCCTATTTCCCTTTCAATCTCCCCCTTTTTGGTGATTGATGCCAACACAAACCAAAGCAAATATAGAAATGCATAATTGAACTAGTTTGCATAATTGTAAGTGCAAAGATTGCTAAGAATTTGAACCAATAAATTCTCATAAGATATGCATGGATTGTTTCTTTATTTTTAACATTTTGGACCACGCTTGCACCACATGTTTTGTTTTTGCAAATTCTTTTGTAAATTCTTTTCAAAGTCCTTCTGCAAATGGTCAATGGTAAATGAATAAGATTTAGAAGCATTTTCAAGATTTGAAATTTTCTCCCCCTGTTTCAAATGCTTTTCCTTTGACTAAACAAAACTCCCCCTTAATAAAATCCTCCTCTTAGTGTTCAAGAGGGTTTTAAGATACCAATTTGAAAATCCTACTTTCTCCCCTTTTGAATACAATTTTGAATACAATAAGATATCAATTGAAGCATTCATCATTTCAAAACTTTTTCTTAACTCAAATTTTCAAAATTGGTGGTGGTGCGGTCCTTTTGCTTTGGGCTAATACTTTCTCCCCCTTTGGCATGAATCGCCAAAAATGGATACTTTGAGTGAAATATAAGCCCTTTAACTACTTTCTCCCCTTTGGCAAACAAAATATGAGTGAGGATTATACCAAAGTTGGAGAGCGGCTCAGAGCAAGGGCGAAGGGTGAGTAAATTGATGGAGTGGAGTGGAAGCCTTTGTCTTCGCCGAAGACTCCAATTCCCTTTCAATACACCTATGACTTGGTTTGAAATATACTTGAAAACACATTAGTCATAGCACATGAAAGAGATATGATCAAAGGTATAATAATGAGCTATGTGTGCAAAACATCAAAAGAAATTCCGAGCATAAAGAATATTTAGCTCATGCCTAAGTTTGTTAAAAGTTTGTTCATCTAGTGGCTTGGTAAAGATATCGGCCAATTGTTCTTTAGTGTTGATATAAGCAATCTCGATATCCTCCTTTTGTTGGTGATCCCAAAGAAAATGATACCGAATGGCTATGTGTTTAGTGCGGCTATGCTCAACGGGATTATCCGCCATGCGGATTGCACTCTCATTATCACATAGAAGAGGAACTTTGGTTAATTTGTAACCATAGTCCCTAAGGTTTTGCCTCATCCAAAGTAATTGCGCACAACAATGACCTACGGCAATATACTCGGCTTCGGCGGTAGAAAGAGCTACCGAATTTTGCTTCTTTGAAGCCCAAGACACCAAGGATCTTCCCAAGAACGGGCAAGTCCCCGATGTGCTCTTTCTATTAATTTTACACCCCGCCCAATCGGCATCCGAATAACCAATTAAATCAAATGTGGATCCCCGAGGGTACCAAAGCCCAAACTTAAGAGTATAAACCAAATATCTCAAGATTCGTTTTACGACCGTAAGGTGAGCTTCCTTAGGGTCGGCTTGGAATCTTGCACACATGCATACGGAAAGCATAATATCCGGTCGAGAAGCACATAAATAGAGTAAAGAGCCTATCATCGACTGGTATACCTTTTGATTGACGGATTTACCTCCCGTGTTGAGGTCGAGATGCCCATTGGTTCCCATGGGTGTCTTGATGGGCTTGGCATCCTTCATCCCAAACTTGTTTAGAATGTCTTGAGTATACTTCGTTTGGCTAATGAAGGTGCCCTCTTGGAGTTGCTTCCTTGAAATCCCAAGAAGTACTTCAACTCCCCCATCATCGACATCTCGAATTTCTGTGTCATGATCCTACTAAATTCCTCACATGTAGATTCGTTAGTAGACCCAAATATAATATCATCAACATAAATTTGGCATACAAACAAATCATTGTCAAGAGTTTTAGTAAATAAAGTAGGATCCACCTTTCCGACTTTGAAGCCATTAGTGATAAGAAAATCTCTTAGGCATTCATACCATGCTCTTGGGGCTTGCTTGAGCCCATAAAGCGCCTTAGAGAGTTTATATACATAGTTAGGGTACTCACTATCTTCAAAGCCGGGAGGTTGCTCAACATAGACCTCTTCCTTGATTGGTCCATTGAGGAAGGCACTTTTCACGTCCATTTGGTAAAGCTTAAAGCCATGGTAAGTAGCATAGGCAAGTAAAATGCGAATTGATTCTAGCATAGCTACGGGTGCATAGGTTTCACCAAAATCCAAATCTTCGACTTGTGAATACCCCTTGGCCACAAGTCGGGCTTTGTTCCTTGTCACCACACCATGCTCGTCTTGCTTGTTGCGGACATTTTGGTTAGGACATTTTGGTTCCTACAACATTTTGGTTAGGACGTGGAACCAAATGCCATACCTCATTCCTAGTGAAGTTGTTGAGCTCCTCTTGCATCGCCACCACCCATTTCGAATCTTGTAGTGCTTCCTCTATCCTGTGTGGCTCAATAGAGGAAACAAAAGAGTAATGTTCACAAAAATGAGCAACCCGAGATCTAGTAGTTACCCCCTTTTGAATGTCGCCGAGGATGGTGTTCACGGGGTGATCTCGTTGGATTGCTTGGTGGCCTCTTGGGTGTGGCAGCCTTGGAACTTGTTCATCTTCCTCATCTTGATCATTGGCATCTCCCCCTTGATCATTGCTCTCCTCTTGAGGTGGCTCAACTCCTTGTTCTTCTTCTTCATCTTTTTGAGCTTCATCCTCATCTTGAGTTGGTGGAGATGCTTGCATTGAGGAAGATGGTTGATCTTGTGCTTGTGGAGGCTCTTCAGATTCCTTAGGACACACATCCCCAATGGACATGTTCCTTAGCGCGACGCACGGAGCCTCTTCATCATCTAGTTCATCAAGATCAACTTGCTCTACTTGAGAGCCGTTAGTCTCATCAAACACAATGTCACAAGAAACTTCAACTAGTCCAGAGGACTTGTTAAAGACTCTATATGCCCTTGTGTTTGAATCATATCCTAGTAAAAAGCCTTCTACAGCCTTAGGAGCAAATTTGAATTTTCTACCTCTTTTAACAAGAATAAAGCATTTGCTACCAAAGACTCTAAAATATGAAACATTGGGCTTTTTACCGGTTAGGAGTTCATACGATGTCTTCTTGAGGATTCGGTGTAGATACAACCGGTTAATGGCGTAGCAAGCGGTGTTGACCGCCTCGATCCAAAACCGATCCAAAGTCTTGTAGTCATCAAGCATGGTCCTTGCCATATCCAATAGAGTTCGATTCTTCCTCTCCACTACACCATTTTGTTGTGGCGTGTAGGGAGAAGAGAACTCATGCTTGATGCCCTCCTCCTCAAGGAAGCCTTCAATTTGTGAGTTCTTGAACTCCATCCCGTTATCGCTTCTAATCTTTTTGATCCTTAAGCCGAACTCATTTTGAGCCCATCTCAAGAATCCCTTTAAGGTCTCTTGGGTATGAGATTTTTCCTGCAAAAAGAACACCCAAGTGAAGCGAGAATAGTCATCCACAATAACTAGACAGTACTTACTCCCGCTAATGCTTATGTAAGCTATCGGGCCGAATAGGTCCATGTGTAGGAGCTCTAGTGGCCTGTCAGTCGTCATGATGATCTTGTGTGGATGATGAATACCAACTTGCTTCCCTGCCTGACATGCGCTACAAATCCTGTCTTTCTCAAAATGAACATTTGTTAGTCCCAAAATGTGTTCTCCCTTTAGAAGCTTGTGAAGATTCTTCATCCCAACATGTGCTAGTCGGCGATGCCAGAGCCAGCCCATGTTAGTCTTAGCAATTAAGCAAGTGTCGAGTTCAGCTCTATCAAAATCTACTAAGTATAGCTGACCCTCTAACGCTCCCTTAAATGTTATTGAATCATCACTTCTTCTAAAGACAGTGATACCTACATCCGTAAAAAGACAGTTGTAACCCATTTTGCATAATTGCGAAACTGAAAGCAAGTTGTAATCTAAAGAATCTACAAGAAAAACATTGGAAATGGAGTGGTCAGGAGATTAGCAATTTTACCCAATCCTTTGACCAAACCTTGATTTCCATCCCCGAATGTGATAGCTCGTTGGGGATCTTGGTTTTTCTCGTAGGAGGAGAACATCTTCTTCTCCCCTGTCATATGGTTTGTGCACCCACTATCGATGATCTAACTTAAGCCTCTGGATGCATAAACCTACAAAACAAATTTAGTTCTTGATTTTAGGTACCCAAATAGTTTTGGGTCCTTTGACGTTAGATACAAGAACTTTGGGCACACAAACACAAGTCTTTGACCCCTTGTGCTTGCCCCCAACATACTTGGCAACTACCTTGCCGGATTTGTTAGTTAAAACATAAGATGCATCAAAAGTTTTAAATGAAATTTTAGAATCATTTGATGCAATAGGAGTTTTCTTCTTAGGCAATTTTGCATGGGTTGATTGCCTAGAACTAGATGTCTAACCCTTATACATAAAAGCATGATTAGGGCCAGAGTGAGACTTTCTAGAATGAATTCTCCTAATTTTGCTCTTGGGATAACCAACAGGGTACAAAATGTAACCCTCGTTATCCTGAGGCATGGGAGCCTTGCCCTTAACAAAGTTAGACAATCTTTTAGGAGGGGCATTAAGTTTGACATTGTCCCCCTTTTGGAAGCCAATGCCATCCTTGATGCTAGGGCGTCTCCCATTATAGAGCATGCTTCTAGCAAATTTAATTTTTTTCATTTTCTAAGTCATGCTCATTAATCTTAGCATTAAGTTGAGCTATGTGATCATTTTGTTTCTTGATTAAGGCTAGGTGATCATGGATAGCATCAACATTAATGTCTCTACATCTAGTGCAAATGGAAACATGCTCAATGGTAGATGTAGAGGGTTTGCAAGAATTAAGTTCAACAATCTTAGCACGTAAAATATCATTCTTATCTCTAAGATCGGAATTGCAAACATCTAATTCTTTAGCCTTAGCAATCAATTCTTCATTTTCAATCCTAAGGCTAGCAAGTGAATCATTCAACTTTTCAATCTTAGCAAGCAAATTAGCATTATCATCACTAAGATTTGGAATTGAGTCATTACAAACATTTGAATCAACCTTAGCAATTAATTTAGCATTCTCACTTCTAAGGTTGACAATAGTATCATGGCAAGTGCTTAGCTCACTAGATAGTTTTTCACATTTTTCTACTTCTAGAGCGTAAGCATTTTTAACCTTAACATGCTTCTTATTTTCCTTAATTAGGAAGTTCTCTTGAGAGTCCAAGAGGTCATCCTTCTCATGAATAGCACTAATTAATTCATTTAGTTTTTCCTTTTGTTGCATGTTGAGGTTGGCAAAAAGGGTACGCAAATTATCCTCCTCATCACAAGAGTTATCCTCATCACTAGAGGTTTCATATTTAGTGGAGGATTTTGATTTTACCTTCTTCCTTTTGTCGTCCTTTGCCATGAGGCACTTGTGGCCGACGTTGGGGAAGAGGAGTCCCTTGGTGACGGCGATATTGGCGGCGTCCTCGTCGGAGTAGGAGTCGGAGGAGCTCTCGTCGGAGTCCCACTCGCGGCACACATGGGCATCACTGCCCCTCTTCTTGTGGTACCTCTTTGTCGGGGACCATAATTAGGGGTACCCTCAAGGCTCCTAATTCTCAGCTGGTAACCCCCATCAGCATAAAGCTGCAAAGGCCTGATGGGTGCGATTAAGTCAGGGATCAGTCCATTCGAGCGACTTGATCATGCCTCGCCCGAGCCTAGCCTCGGACAAGGGCAGCCGACCCCGGAGGATTTCCGTCTCGCCCGAGGCCCCCCTCCAACGACGAACATATTTCTGGCTCGCCCGAGGCCCTACCTTCGCTAAGAAGCAACCCTGACCGAATCGCCGCACCAACCGACCAAATCGCAGGAGCATTTAATGCAAAGGTGGCCTGACACCTTTATCCTGACGCGCGCCCCCCAGCCGGCAGAGCCGAGGTGACCGCCGTCACTTCGCCGCTCCACTGACCGACCAGACAGAAGGACAGCGCCGCCTGCGCCACTCCGACTGTGGTGCCACTTGACAGAGTGAAACTGACAGGCAGTCAGGCCCTGCCGAAGGCATCATAGGAAGCTCCGCTTCGCCCGACCCAGGGCTCGGACTCGGTCTAAGTCCCGGAAGACGGCGAACTCCGCTCCGCCCGACCCAGGGCTCGGACTCGGGCTCAACCCCGGAAGACGGCGAACTCCGCTCCGCCCGACCCAGGGCTCGGACTCGGGCTAAGTCCCGGAAGACGGCAAACTCCGCTCCGCCCGACCTAGGGCTCGGACTCGGGCTCAGCCCAGGAAGACGGCGAACTCCGATCCGCCCGACCCAGGGCTCGGACTCGGGCTAAGTCCCGGAAGACGGCGAACTCCGCTCCGCCCGACCCAGGGCTCGGACTCGGGCTAAGTCCCGGAAGACGGCGAACTCCGCTCCGCCTGACCCAGGGCTCGGACTCGGGCTCAGCCCCGGAAGACGACGAACTCCGCTCCACCCGGCCCAGGGCTCGGACTTGGGCTCAGCCCTAGAAGACGACGAACTCCGCCTCGCCCGACCCAGGGGCTCGGACTCGACCTCGACCACGGAAGATAGACTCGACCTCGGCTTCGGAGGAGCTTTCACATCGCCCAACCTAGGGCGCAGACCAGCCACATCAACAGGAGGCGCCATCATCACCCTACCCCGAGCTGACTCGGGCCGCAGGGAACAAGACCGGCGTCCCATCTGGCTAGCTCCGCCGGATAGGCAATGATGGCGCCCCGCATACCCTGTGACGACGGCGGCTCTCAGCCCCCTTACGGAAGCAAGAGGACGTCAGCAAGGACTCAACCGCTCCGACAGCTGTCCCTCCGCCAGGCTCCAACGCTCCTCCGACGGCCACGACATCACACCAACTGGGTGCCAAAATCTCTCCGGCTACCACAACGGCATGTACTTAGGGCGCTAGCTCTCCTCCGCTAGACACGTAGCACTCTGCTACACCCCCCATTGTACACCTGGATCCTCTCCTTACGCCTATAAAAGGAAGGACCAGGGCCCTCTTAGAGAGGGTTGGCCGCGCGGGGACGAGGACGAGGCAGGCGCTCGCTTGGAGCCGCTCGCTCCCTCTCCCGCGTGGACGCTTGTAACCCCCTACTGCAAGCGCACCCGACCTGGGCGCGGGACGAACACGAAGGCCGCGGGATTCCCACATCTCTCACGTCGGTCTTCGGCAGCCTCGCTCTCCCCCCTTCGCGCTCGCCCTCGCGCTCGACCCATCTGGGCTGGGGCACGTGGCGACATTCACTCGTCGGCCCAGGGACCCCCCGGTCTCGAAACGCCGACAGTTGGCGTGCCAGGTAGGGGCCTGCTGCGTGTTGACAAACAGCTTCCCGTCAAGCTCCAGATGGGCAGTCTCCAGCAACCTCTCCAACCCGGGACGGTGCTCCGTTTCGGGAGTCTTGAGTTCATGTCCCTCGACGGCAGCTACGACATGATACTCATTCCACCGCCGGGCGACAACGGCAATGGCGGCCGACAGTCCGCCCGCCGGCGGCGGAATCGACGACGTCTTCCCCGCGTGGTGGAAGAACAACCTTCGAGCTCATCCTGCCCTTTCCCCCGCCGATGGAGGGGAAGGCAGGGCAACTAAGGCCAAGCAGGAGGCAGCGCCTCGTCGGCTGTCGAGCGAGTCGACAGCGCCGGCACCCCAACGGGGGGCGCACCGGGTATCGACTTCGCGCTTGAGACGAAGACGAGCGCCGTCTCCCCGCGACACGCCAATCCCGAGCAAGCGGACGACGCCAGCACGCTCGCGGAAAGCTTGCTGGACGTCACCCTCGTACCTGAGACGACAGTGCAGTCAGTCCGCGACGTGACTTTATCGCCGCTCGTCGACCAAGAGGTACCGACCGATTCTCATCCCACGTCATTTGGATTCAGCCTCAACCCGCCTAGCGACCTCGCTTTGGCGGGCGCTCTCGTAGAGGCGAATCCAAACCCTCTGGGGTTTCGCATGCGGTCGCCTTGGGACCGGCTGACGGACGTCTCGACCTACGGGCCCTCTGGGTCCGAGGAAGACGATGAGCCCAGCATCTGTTGGGATTTCTCTGGACTTGGCAAACCCAGTGCCATGCGGGACTTCATGACCGCATGTGACTACTGCCTCTCCGACTGTTCCGACGGTAGCCGCAGCCTCGGCGACGAGGACTGCGGCCCAAGCCGCGAATGTTTCCACGTCGATCTAGGGGGTCCCTCCGAAGGCAATCATCTCAGCATGCCGGAGGATGGTGATCTCCCTAGGCCGGTGCCCCGCGTTGACATCCCACGGGAGCTAGCTGTGGTCCCCGTTCAGGCGGGGGGCCATGACCCACAGCTCGAGCAAATCCGCGGGGTGCAGGCCAGGATCGACGAGGGAGCAGGAGCACTTGAGCCGATCCGCCGGGATGTCGGGCAGGCATGGGCGGGCCAACCCCCGGCCGGAGAGATACGTCATCTGCCCCAGGGTTTCCAGCACCGCGTCGCCAGCGACGTCAGGGTCAGGCCGCCACCCGCATCTAGTGGGGTCGGCTAGAACCTGGCTGCAGCAGCGATGCTTCTCCGCGCGATGCCGGAGCCATCAACCACCGAGGGCCGGCGAATCCAGGGGGAGCTCAAGAATCTCCTGGAAGGCGCCGCGGTCCGACGGGCCGAAAGCTCTGCCTCCCGAAGGCAGGGGTACCCCTCGGAACCTCATGTCGCGACTTCCCGATTCATGCGGGAAGCCTCGGTCTACACCGGGCGCACGCGCAACACCGCGCCTGCGTCCCCGGGCCGCCTCGGCAACGAACACCATCGCCGCGACCGTCGGGCCCACCTCGACGAGAGGGTGCGCCGAGGCTACCACCCCATGCGTGGGGGACGCTACGACAGCGGGGAGGATCAGAGTCCCTCGCCCGAACCACCCGGTCCGCAGGCCTTCAGTCGGGCCATCCGACGGGCACCGTTCCCGACCCGGTTCCGACCCCCGACTACTATCACAAAGTACTCGGGGGAGACGAGACCGGAACTGTGGCTCGCGGACTACCGTCTGGCCTGCCAACTGGGTGGGACGGACGATGACAACCTCATCATCCGCAACCTCCCCCTGTTCCTCTCCGACACCGCTCGCGCCTGGTTGGAGCACCTGCCTCCGGGGCAGATCTCCAACTGGGACGACCTAGTCCAAGCTTTCGCCGGCAATTTCCAGGGCACGTACGTGCGCCCCGGGAATTCCTGGGACCTCCGAAGCTGCCGGCAGCAGCTGGGAGAGTCTCTCCGGGACTACATCCGGCGATTCTCGAAGGAGCGCACCGAGCTGCCCAACATCACCGACTCGGATGTCATCGGCGCGTTCCTCGCCGGCACCACCTGTCGCGACCTGGTGAGCAAGCTGGGTCGCAAGACCCCCACCAGGGCGAGCGAGCTGATGGACATCGCCACCAAGTTCGCCTCCGGCCAGGAGGCGGTCGAGGCTATCTTCCGAAAGGACAAGCAGCCCTAGGGCCGCCCATCGGAAGATGCTCCTGAGGCGTCGACTCAGCGCGGCGCCAAGAAGAAAGGCAAGAAGAAGTCGCAAGCGAAATGCGACGCCGCCGACGCGGACCTTGTCGCCGCCGCCGAGTACAAGAACCCTCGGAAACCCCCCGGAGGTGCCAACCTCTTCGACAAGATGCTCAAGGAGCCGTGCCCCTATCACTAGGGGCCCGTCAAGCACACCCTTGAGGAGTGCGTCATGCTTCGGCGCCACTTCCACAGGGCCGGGCCACCCGTGGAGGGTGGCAGGGCCCGCGACGACGACAAGAAGGAAGATCACCAAGCAGGAGAGTTCCCCGAGGTCCGTGACTGCTTCATGATCTACGGTGGGCAAGCGGCGAATGCCTCGACTCGGCACCACAAGCAAGAGCGCCGGGAGGTCTGCTCGGTGAAGGTGGCGGCGCCAGTCTACCTAGACTGGTCCGACAAGCCCATCACCTTCGACCAAGCCGACCACCCCGACCACGTGCCGAGCCCGGGGAAATACCCGCTCGTCGTCGACCCCGTCATCGGCGACGTCAGGCTCACCAAGGTCCTTATGGACGGAGGCAGCAGCCTCAACATCATCTACGCCGAGACCCTCGGGCTCCTGCGTGTCGATCTGTCCTCCGTCCGAGCAGGCGCTGCGCCCTTCCATGGGATCATTCCCGGGAAGCGCGTCCAGCCCCTCGGACAACTCGACCTTCCCGTCTGCTTCGGAACACCCTCCAACTTCCGAAGGGAGACCCTAACGTTCGAGGTGGTCGAGTTCCGAGGAACCTACCACGCAGTACTGGGAAGACCGTGCTACGCGAAGTTCATGGCCGTCCCCAACTACACCTACCTGAAGCTCAAGATGTCGGGCCCCAACGGGGTCATCACCGTCGGCCCCACGTACAAACACGCGTGCGAATGCGACGTGGAGTGCGTGGAGTACGCCGAGGCCCTCGCCGAGTCCGAGGCCCTCATCGCCGACCTGGAAAGCCTCTCTAAGGAGGTGCCAGATGTGAGATGTCATGCCGGCAACTTCGAGCCAGTGGAGACGGTTAAGGTCGTCCCCCTCGACCCCAGCGGCGACGCCTCCAAGCAGATCCGGATCGGCTCCGGGCTCGATCCCAAATAGGAAGCAGTGCTCGTCGACTTTCTCCGCGCGAACGCCGACGTCTTCGCGTGGAGTCCCTCGGACATGCCCGGCATACCGAGGGATGTCGCCGAGCACTCGCTGGATATTCGAGCCGGAGCCCGACCCGTCAAGCAGCCTCTTCGCCGGTTCGACGAGGAGAAGCGCAGAGCCGTAGGCGAGGAGATCCACAAGCTAATGGCGGCAGGGTTCATCAAAGAGGTATTCCATCCCGAATGGCTTGCCAACCCTGTGCTTGTGAGAAAGAAAGGGGGGAAATGGTGGATGTGTGTAGACTACACTGGTCTCAACAAAGCATGTCTGAAGGTTCCCTACCCTCTGCCTCGCATCGATCAAATCGTGGATTCCATTGCTGGGTGCGAAACCCTGTCTTTCCTCGACGCCTACTCAGGGTATCATCAAATAAGGATGAAAGAATCCGACCAGCTCGTGACTTCTTTCATCACACCCTTCGGCATGTACTGCTATGTCACCATGCCGTTCGGCTTGAGGAATGCGGGCGCGACGTACCAGCGGTGCATGAACCATGTGTTCGGCGAACACATTGGCCGCACGGTCGAGGCCTACGTCGATGACATCGTAGTCAAGACGAGGAAGGCTTCCGACCTCCTTTCCGACCTTGAAGTGACGTTCCGATGTCTCAAGGCGAAAGGCGTCAAGCTCAATCCCGAGAAGTGTGTCTTCGGGGTGCCCCGAGGCATGCTCTTGGGGTTTATCGTCTCCGAGCGGGGCATCGAAGCCAACCCAGAGAAGATCGCAGCCATCACCAGCATGGGGCCCATCAAGGACTTGAAAGGCGTACAGAGGGTCATGGGATGTCTCGCGGCTCTGAGCCGCTTCATCTCACGCCTCGGCGAAAGAGGTCTACCTCTGTACCGCCTCTTAAGGAAGGCCAAGTGCTTCACCTGGACCCCTGAGGCCGAGGAAGCTCTCGGGAACCTGAAGGCGCTCCTCACAAAGGCGCCTATCTTGGTGCCTCCAGCTGCCGGAGAAGCCCTCTTGGTCTACGTTGCCGCGACCACTCAGGTGGTTAGCGCCGCGATTGTGGTCGAGAGGCAAGAAGAGGGGCATGCATTGCCCGTTCAGAGGCCAGTTTACTTCGTCAGCGAGGTACTGTCTGAAACCAAGATCCGCTACCCACAAGTTCAGAAGCTGCTGTATGCAGTGATCCTGACACGGTGGAAGTTGCGACACTACTTCGAGTCTCATCCGGTAACTGTGGTGTCATCCTTCCCCCTGGGGGAGATCATCCAGTGTCGAGAGGCCTCGGGTAGGATTGCAAAGTGGGCGGTGGAAATCATGGGCGAAACAATCTCGTTCGCCCCTCAGAAGGCCATCAAGTCCCAGGTCTTGGCGGACTTCGTGGCCGAATGGGTCGACACCCAGCTACCGACGGCTCCGATCCAACCGGAGCTCTGGACCATGTTTTTCGATGGGTCGTTGATGAAGACGGGAGCCGGCGCAGGCCTACTCTTCATCTCGTCCCTCGGGAAACACATACGCTATGTGCTACGCCTCCATTTCCCGGCGTCCAACAATGTGGCTGAGTATGAGGCTCTGGTCAACGGGTTGCGGATCGCCATCGAGCTAGGGGTCCGGCGCCTCGACGCCCACGGTGACTCGCAACTCGTCATCGACCAAGTCATGAAGAACTCCCACTGCTGCGACCCGAAGATGGAGGCCTACTGCGATGAGGTTCGGCGCTTGGAAGACAAGTTCTACGGGCTCGAGCTCAACCACATCGCTCGGCGCTACAACGAGACTGCGGACGAGCTGGCTAAAATAGCCTCGGGGCGAACAACGGTTCCCCCAGACGTCTTCTCCCGGGATCTGCATCAACCCTCCATCAGGATCGACGACTCGCCCGAGCCTGAGGCGCCCTCAGCTCGGCCCGAGGCACCCTCAGCTCGGCCCGAGGCACCCTCGGTTCAGCCCGAGGTACCCTCGGCCCCCGAGGGTGAGGCACTGCGCGTCGAGGAGGAGCGAAGCGGGGTCACGCCTGATCGAAACTGGCAGACCCCGTACCTGCAATATCTCCACCAAGGAGAGCTACCCCTCGACCGAGCCGAGGCTCGGCGGGTGGCGCGGCGCGCCAAGTCGTTCGTCTTGCTGGGCGACGAGAAGGAGCTCTACCACCGCAGCCCCTCAGGCATCCTCCAGCGATGCATCTCCGTCGCCGAAGGTCAGGAACTCCTGCGAGAGATACACTCGGGGGGCTTGCGGCCATCACGCAGCGCCTCGAGCCCTTGTCGGGAATGCTTTCCGACAAGGCTTCTACTGGCCGACGGCGGTGGCCGACGCCACTAGAATTGTCCGCACCTGCGAAGGGTGTCAATTCTACGCGAGGCAGACCCACCTGCCCGCTCAGGCCCTGCAGACGATACCCATCACCTGGCCTTTCGCTGTGTGGGGTCTGGATCTCGTCGGCCCCTTGCAGAAGGCACCCGGGGGCTACACGCACCTGCTGGTCGCCATCGATAAATTCTCCAAGTGGATCGAGGTCCGACCCCTGAACAGCATCAGGTCCGAGCAGGCGGTGGCGTTCTTCACCAACATCATCCATCGCTTCGGAGTCCCGAACTCCATCATCACCGACAACGGCACCCAGTTCACCGGCAGAAAGTTCTTGGACTTCTACGAGGATCACCACATCCGGGTGGACTGGGCCGCCGTGGCTCATCCCATGTCAAATGGGCAAGTAGAGCGTGCCAACGGCATGATTCTACAAGGGCTCAAGCCTCGGATCTACAACGACCTCAACAAGTTCGGCAAGCGATGGATGAAGGAACTCCCCTCGGTGGTCTGGAGCCTGAGGACAACGCCGAGCCGAGCCACGGGCTTCACGCCGTTCTTCCTAGTCTACGGCGCCGAGGCCGTCTTGCCCACAGACCTGGAATACGGCTCCCCGAGGACGAGGGCCTACAGCGATCAAAGCAACCAAGCTAGCCGAGAAGACTCGCTGGACCAGCTGGAGGAGGCTCGGGACAAGGCCTTACTACACTCGGCGCGGTACCAGCAGTCCCTGCGACGCTACCACGCCCGAGGGGTCCGGTCCCGAGACCTCCAGGTGGGCGACCTGGTGCTTCGGCTGCGACAAGACGCCCGAGGGAGGCACAAGCTCACGCCCCCCTGGGAGGGACCGTTCGTCATCGCCAAGGTTCTGAAGCCCGGAACGTACAAGCTGGCCAACAGTCAAGGCGAGGTCTACAACAACGCTTGGAACATCCAACAGCTACGTCGCTTCTACCCTTAAGATGTTTTCAAGTTGTTCATATACCTCGCAACCACGCAAAGTTTAGTCATCAAGGAAGGGTCGGCCTCGCCTCGGCAAAGCCCGACCCTCCCTCGGGGGCTAAAAGGGGGGGAACCCCCTCTGCGTCGAAATTTTCCTCGAAGAAAGATCTTTTCTGCCAGAATGTCTTTCGTGCTTTTTGACTACTTCGAAAAGTGGATCCTGAAAACAACGGAGTACACGTAAGCAGCCAAGGCTGACCGAGCCGAGGGACTCCTACGCCTCCGGGATACGGATACCTCACTCATCACCTTCTACGATAAGTAACTCACGTTCGGATAAGTGATTCCGCGGACCGAACAAGTCTTCACGTTCGGAAGCTCTTCTGCCAAAGCGATCCTTCGAGCCTTCTCGACTGAGTCGTTGACAGAGCCCCATGGACGGGTAAGAGTGCGCGTAAGCGGCAAGGCCGACCGAGCCGAGGGACTCCTACGCCTCCGGGATACGGATACCTCACTCATCACCTTCCACGAGAAGCAACTCTCGCTCGCACAGACATCCCTGTTACCGACAAAAAAGTCCAGATACTCGAAACAAGAGGAAAAGAGACGCAGCTTTACAACACAACGAGGGTGTGTTCTGGCCTCGGCGGCCGCAGGAGACACACGCTGCACCCTCGGCATCGACGACACCTTCGGCGAGGTCCGACCTAGCCTCGGACGGCGACGCGGTCCGAAGGTCTCCACTCTGAAGGACGACGTCATCGCCACGCCCGGGCAATCGCTGCCAGGGTCTTCTCCAGGAATCCGGCCTGAGCAGGCGGCTCGGCCGGTCACCCCGGGGCCTCGGCCGACCGTCCTCCAAGGACGTCAGCCCGACCCGAGACCTCGGTTGGTCAACTCCGGAGTCGGTCCCGCTAACGGACGACCCGGCCAGGCTCCGGCCAACCAGGTTTCATTCTCGAGCCAACTCTGCCCCTGTTCATGCTGATATCGCTACCCCTGGCCTCGGCTCATCGAAGAGCAGCCAAGGGGTCCCTTTAACTAAGCTAGAGAAGCCTCAGGCAACAAGGCCGACCGAGCCGAGGGATTCCTACGCCTCCGGGATACGGATAGCTCACTCGTCACCTTTACATGGGGCGACTCACGCTTGGTGAAGCGGTTCAGACAACCAACAGGCGAGTCTTAGTGCTCGAAAATGAGGAAAAAACACGGCTCCGTGCCAAAATTACCTACATGTTCAGGCCTCGACAGCCACAATGAACAAAAACACTGGCATTCAAAGTGCCATTACAAACGGAACTCCGGTTCCACCTCCGCAGGTGCGAACAACCCCACTCGATGCGGGGGGGCCTGCGGAGCAACAGAAGACCGACGAACGTCGCGCCGTCGCCCGCTCCAGCAGCGGCGACGACGACGACTTCTGCTCCGGGGGGCCGAACAGCGGCAGCACTGACCTCAGGGCGGATGCTGCTGCCAAGAGGCCCCCGCCCGTGCCCAAACTCGTGAGGCAAGGACGGGCAGAAGGCCGTAGAGTTGGAGGTCGGTCCGTGGGCGGCCCTGGCTATCTCGTCGGCGGAAGAACCTCTTCCAGCTGCCGTGGCAGACGCCGGTGCCGGGAGCGGCTCCGAAGCCACTCGCGTCCGAGAGCCAGGCACGCTGCAGCTGCCGGCGCCACGGACGACGACCGCCCTTCCCTCCGATCACTGAGGGAAGGAGCGGGCCACCGCCCACGCGGGGGCCGACCCCAACTCGGCACACTCCCCTCCCCAGCCCTGGTGATGAAAATCCTTGAGGCTGAGGGAGGGGCAGAGGCCGCAGCCCGGCTCGCTTTCCCCCACCATCAAACTGGAGGTCACCATCTTGGGTGACCGCCGGCGGAGGGGTGCAGCCGGGCTGCATGATGAAAATCCTTGAAGCCGAACGATGGCTGAAAGGTACCAACTCCCACGGAGTTGCGTTCCTCCAACGATGAGGCGGAAAGACGGCGGGTATCCCCCATCCGGGGGCTTGGAAGGTGGAAAGACACGATGCATAAGGGAGCGCGAAGACATGGTCGCCTTCCAAAGGGGGTCACCCTCCTTTTAAAGGCGACTCTCCCTACTTGCGCCCCCAACCGTCGCGGGCTGAGTCTTCTCCAACACGCTCCAAGGTCCTCCCCTGCGGCGCGGGGGCTAGGTCCCACACGTCATGCAAACCGGCTCAGAGCAGAAGAAGCCAAACCGCCGTGCGCGGTGCGCACAACCACCCAGCGGTTACAAGTGACCCTCCACTTTTGCCCAGACCAACGGGCGAAAGGGGCGGGCAGCCATGCAGGTGGCATGCAACCGTGCCAAGTGGGCGCGCTTCTCCGACTCCCAACACGCCCGGCGTGGAGGCCCAGGCCCACGCGTCATGCAACCGGTGCGCCGAATGCTTCGTGCATGCAACTGCACCACCACTTGCGCCACCACCGCGCCTCCTCGACTACGGAACCAATACTGCGACTCGAGGCGACCCAGCGCACGACCCAGCAGCGCCAGCCTGGCGCGGCGATCAGTGTGGCCAAAAATGGGCCGGCATTAATGACGGTGGCAGGCGGGCAGGAGCAGCAGTCACGTCGCCAGCCAAGCTCACGTCCCATCCGGGGGCAGCGAGAGAACCCTCTCTCATGGCGTGAAGACAACGCGCCCGTGTTCCGTTCCTCGAACGGCTCGCGCACGCGCAACGGCCGCCCCGCGAACCACTCGCCCCGTCGCATTAACTCCACGGCGGGACAGGCGGCGCCTCTGGCAGGAGAAGCAGGCGATGCTTCGCCTTCGCCATAATAACCGCGTCAAAAAAGGTACGCCGCGTCGTTCGATTTCGTATCCTTTTCCTTTTTTCCTCTTTCTCTCTCTTGCAACAGGGACCGGGAAAGGGGGATACCCCAAAAAGGATCCTTCCCCGTGAAGGAACCAGGCTCCGAGCCTCCCTACTGATCAGAGGTTCGAAGGCTGGCCCCACGGAAGGGTTCGACAGCTGCCTCAGATCGCGTGGGCCCTACACCCACTACTGGTCAGAGGTTCGAAGGTCGGCCCCTCGGAAGGGTTCCACGGCCGCCTCAGGCTACTCGGGCTCCGCGCCCATTACTGATCAGGGGTTCGAAGGCTGGCCCCCGAAGGGTTCACAGCCGCCTCAGACGCCGAGCGAGGGATGACCATGGGTACGTTCGATACATAACCAAGGCTCGGGCTGCGCTCCCGAGGTACCCTAGGACATTTTCGAGACCAGCGGGAACGATCTTGTAACGGAATCCCATCAGAGGGAGGCATCGAGCCCTCGGACCCCGTCGCCAGGGGACCGGGTTCGGCAGATCACCCACAGGTACTTTTGGGCGTGCCTCTGGGCCCCTAGTCGACCCCTAACGAATGGGGCACGGACGTCCACTCAGATTACCCGCTTGCAGCTCACCGGAGACACCATGTTCGGCGCCCATCGAGGGCAACATGGCGCTTTCCCCCCTCCTCCTTGCGGAAAGGCGACGCAGGGGCGTATGTAAAAAAGCCGAGTCTGTCCCTGATCGCCCTCTCGCCCTGTGCAGAGGCTCGGGGGCTGCTCTCGCAAACCCGGCTCCGGCCGAACCGTTGACAGCGTCAACATACCAGCCCGAGAACTTGGGACCCGACCGTACACCCGGGCTACGGCCAGCTCGCATGAGGGAACAACCAGACCAGCCGAAGCATTACGCGAGGCATTAAGACCTCGAAGGAGTGAAACCACTCCTCCGAGGCCTCGGGGGCTACACCCGGCGGGTGCGCTCGCGCGCACCCACCGGAACAAAACGCAACCGAGAAAGGCTGGTCCCCTTGCAAAAAAGTGCGACGAGAGCCTCCAAGCGAGTGCTAACACTCCCTTCGAGGCTCAGGGGCTACTGTCGGGGACCATAATTAGGGGTACCCTCAAGGCTCCTAATTCTCAGCTGGTAACCCCCATCAGCATAAAGCTGCAAAGGACTGATGGGTGCGATTAAGTCAGGGATCAGTCCATTCGAGCGACTTGATCATGCCTCGCCCGAGCCTAGCCTCAGACAAGGGCAGCCGACCCCGGAGGATTTCCGTCTCGCCCGAGGCCCCCCTCCAACGGCGAACATATTTCCGGCTCGCCCGAGGCCCTGCCTTCGCTAAGAAGCAACCTTAACCGAATCGCCGCACCAACCGACCAAATCGCAGGAGCATTTAATGCAAAGGTGGCCTAACACCTTTATCCTGACGCGCGCCCCCCAGCCGGCAGAGCCGAGGTGACCGCCGTCACTTCGCCGCTCCACTGACCGACCTGACAGAAGGACAGCGCCGCCTGCGCCACTCCGACTGCGGTGCCACTTGACAGAGTGAAACTGACAGGCAGTCAGGCCCTGCCGAAGGCATCATAGGAAGCTCTGCTTCGCCCGACCCAGGGCTCGGACTCGGGCTAAGTCCCGGAAGACGGCGAACTCCGCTCCGCCCGACCCAGGGCTCGGACTCGGGCTCAGCCCCGGAAGACGGCGAACTCCGCTCCGCCCGACCCAGGGCTCGGACTCGGGCTAAGTCCCGGAAGACGGCGAACTCCGCTCCGCCCGACCCAGGGCTCAGACTCGGGCTCAGCCCCGAAAGACGGCGAACTCCGCTCCGCCCGACCCAGGGCTCGGACTCGGGCTAAGTCCCGGAAGACGGCGAACTCCGCTCCGCCCGACCCAGGGCTCGGACTCGGGCTAAGTCCCGGAAGACGGCGAACTCCGCTCCGCCCGACCCAGGGCTCGGACTCGGGCTCAGCCC
Organism: Zea mays; assembly: GCF_902167145.1. NCBI lineage: Eukaryota > Viridiplantae > Streptophyta > Magnoliopsida > Poales > Poaceae > Zea > Zea mays. The sequence goes on from NC_050099.1 coordinate 77,924,377, forward strand.
TGGAAGACGACGAACTCCGCTCCGCCCGGCCCAGGGCTCGGACTTGGGCTCAGCCCTAGAAGACGACGAACTCCGCCTCGCCCGACCCAGGGGCTCGGACTCGACCTCGACCACGGAAGACAGACTCGACCTCAGCTTCGGAGGAGCTTCCACATCGCCCAACCTAGGGCGCAGACCAGCCACGTCAACAGGAGGCGCCATCATCACCCTACCCCGAGCTGACTCGGGCCGCAGGGAACAAGACCGGCGTCCCATCTGGCTAGCTCCGCCGGATAGGCAATGATGGCGCCCCGCGTACCCTGTGATGACGGTGGCTCTCAGCCCCCTTACGGAAGCAAGAGGACGTCAGCAAGGACTCAACCGCTCCGACAGCTGTCCCTCCGCCAGGCTCCATCGCTCCTCCGACGGCCACGACATCACACCAGCTGGGTGCCAAAATCTCTCCGGCTGCCACAACGGCATGTACTTAGGGCGCTAGCTCTCCTCCGCTAGACACGTAGCACTCTGCTACACCCCCCATTGTACACCTGGATCCTCTCCTTACGCCTATAAAAGGAAGGATGTAGCACCCAAAATCCTATTGTAAGATTTATAAATATTTCTTTATAAGGTTTAGGGTTAAAAGGTATTTTAATATAAGAATCCTCATTTTTAAATGTTATTCTGGAAAAAAAACATAAAACTAAAAGCTTGGAACCATAAACACAAGGAAGAATTTTATTTATTTAATATTCTCTTTATGAACTACATACAAATGCACTCCTTAAAAAAATAATAACTTATGGAGAAAAATATTGTTGGGTTGCATAATTAGATCATTTTTTCATGAATAAATGAATAAATTAATTAAAATAAATTATACCTGCATCATGTTGGAATTTGTTTGTGCATCTAACTTAAAATTTTGAAGTTCAAAGCTGGATTTGAATTGAAATAGAAATTAGAAAATGAAATAGAAAAGAAAAAAAAAGAATCAAATCAGTGTTTGGGCTGCAACTTCCATGGCGGCCCATCTTCTATTTTCTTTCCCCCGCTGGCCCATCTTCTAATTCTTTCCCACGCGGCCCAGCATCCCTGCCGCACGCGCTTTGGAGTTTTTCTCTGCGCGCGGGCCCCAGTGGTCAGTCTTCTCTTCCGCCGCCATGTGGGGCCGCATTGTCAGCTCTTCCTTCTCTATCGCGCGCTTCGTCCGCAACACTGCCGCGATGCCCGCCGCCTGGATCGCGCGGATCTCGCTGTCCGTTCGAACCACCTGGCCGGATATTTCTTCTTCCGCGCGAACTCCGTAACAGACGCCGCTACTTCGCCGTTGGGACTTATCCTCTTCTCTGTCCGTTGCTCCGCCGGCCGCGAATCTCGGCGGCGTCCTCGGGCAACCAGTCGATCGCCAACTCGGAATCACCCCGCGACTATAAGGACCGAGCCCCCGTACCATCTCGCCATCAACCTCGAGCTACAATATCCACCATCAAGCGCTGTGGACCTATGGCAAATCGTGAGTTCGTCGCCGGACTCGGGATGCGGCATGAACACCCCAATGTCGCGGGATCTGGTCGAGCTGCTACAATCACCCTAGGTTTCGCGGATTTCAGATCTCGCCAGAATGGGGTTGCTGGGCGCTGGCGGTGGAGGGCTACGTGGTGGTGCTCGTCAACTCCAACCCGGTCACCATCATGACCGACTCGAGCCTCGCCCACCGTACCTACATCGAGCCCATGGCGCCTCCGCTCGTCGAGCACATCATCGACGCCGCGCCCCGACGCGCTGCTCCCCACCATGGGCGGCCAGATCGCGCTCAAACCAGCGGTCTCGCTCGCCGACTCGGGCGCTGCTCGTCGGGATGGATCGCCGGGGCGCCGCCACCTTGGGTGCTCACGCCGCCACGGTTCGTGACCAGGGGGAGAAGGTGACCTGGGGAGCGTCGGATTGGAATGAAGGGCCAAGATTAGAACAGATGAAGTGCTTCGTTCGTGGCCGTGGATCCTTGATCTAAGGACTAGTATGTCTTACATACATGGGGGATCCTCGGTCGTCGGTTGAAGATCCGATGCTCGAGATAGCGTACCGGTTTGATGAGGTAATGGTCTAATCTGGGCCATCCAGGTGGGATCGGGCGGCTGATATTTAACCGTACCCCTTCGCCATGCCATTTCACTAAAGAGACCCTATACTTTTAGGTATTCAACCCGCCGTCCACCGCGGGTTGAATCTGAGTCTGGGATATTTTTATACATTAGTCCCTGTGTTTCTCTGTTATTGGCGCCCAATCCAGAGATCAGAAAGAATTAGAAAAATAATTATAGAAATCGATTTTTAATACAAAACAATTTCAGAAACTTATATAATTCATATTTAATTCATTCTAACTCCAAATTCATCCATTCCAGTTGCATTAAATTTGTATTAATATTGTTTATCACCTAGTACCTTTGTTAACCATGAAACTTGAATTAAGATTGCCCAATTGAATTAATCTATTCTAGGTGCTAAATAATTTTAGAAATTCATAACTCAATATTCGTAACTCCATTTTAATCCATTCTAGTTGAATTAGTCTCACAATAATATTTATTATCATCTGGTAACTTTGTTTTGTCATGAAAAATAGGTTAAAATGTTGCACTTAGTCTATTCTATATTTAACCACGTGGAACTTCGGAAATTCATAACTCGGTAACCGTAGCTCCGAATTTAGTGGTTCTTGTTTCTACGATCTTGTAGCAACGCGTAGATCATAATTATACAGTTTATTCTTATGTTTGGTGTAATGTTAATTTTGCCTATACACTGTTTGTTTGTGATGCTACGACTAGTGTGAGGACACGTGTCATCTGAAGAGCAAGTTGGTACCTGGAATCTCAAGTGCCAGGCAAGTTGTGCCCTTGTCCACTTTGTACCCATTAATGTTCTTTATAATCATTTACCATGCATAGGTTTAATTTTGATGGGACCTAATAGGTCACCCTAGTTTGTTTATCCTGAATACCTTGTTTACCCCTGAATCACTTGGGTAGTTCTGCTACTGCTTTATATGGTTTTGGGTTAATATTTCATTATATCTATGTTCCAATTATGTTGTTATTTTATTTATGTTCATGATAAGATCATTAAATGTTAATTGGAACATAGAGCTTAACTTGAGAAACACGTGCCACCACAAGGGTTTATGGACGCCCTTGGCTGATTAATTAGGAAAGCTAGTGGAGGACTACCTTACCCGAAAGGGGCAAGGGCAGTAGGGGAGTGGTCAGTGTAGGGAGGTCCTTGGTTGATTTTGCTGCGATGGCGGTCAGTCAAGAACCCTGCATTGGAGCTTCCTATAAACTGTAGCGGGTTTTCTGAAGCTAGTGGAACTTTGTAAAGGCCTCGTAGTGTTACCCTGCCTCGCCTCCTCGGTAGAGGTGTATGGGAAGTCGCGATCCCTTGGCAGACGGGTAACATGACTTGTGGGTAAAGGGTACCACCTCTGCAGAGTGTAAAACTGGTATATTAGCCGAGCTCGCGGTCATGAGCAGCTCAGGACTCTCTGATGATTAAATTATGGAACCTAAATTCAATTTGTCATATGCATTGCATCGCAGGTGATGTTTTTACTTTTGTTCTACTACTTAATTGGGTTGGTATTTACTTATACTTAGTAATTGCTAATAAAATTTTGACCAACTTTAAAAGCAACGCTCAACTCTAACCATCCTCTTTGGTAAGCCTTACACTTCACGTGAGCTCCCACCTTTGGCGAGTTCATGCACATTATTCCCCACAACTTGTTGAGCGATGAACGTATGTGAGCTCACTCTTGCTGTCTCACACCCCCCACAGGTCAAGAATAGGTACCGCAGGATGAGGCGCTTGGAGGATGCTGTGACGAGTTCGTGAGAGGTCTAGATCGTCGTCTCCCAGTCAACTTTGGGTTGCTGGACCGTTGTCTCCTTATAATGTAATTATTTATCTATTTTTGTATAGAACTCATGTTATGTAGTAAAGATGTGACATTCGATCCTGTGCCATGATTCATCATATGTGTGAGACTTGGTCCTAGCACACCTGGTGATTATGTTCGCGCCCGGGTCTTGGTGCCCTTAAAACCCGGGTGTGACAGAAGTGGTATCAGAGGAATGTTGACTGTAGGACGAAACCTAGATAGAACTGGACAAACAATACTTGCTTACCTTTGCTACTCTGATTCTTTCTAAACTCTTCTTAATCTTTTCTCATCTATTTCCGCTTTACTCTGATTATTCTTACCTGCTCTTTCTAAAGACAAATGTGGATTTCACACTTTGAAATCCTGTGCCTAAAGTGACCTTTAGGAATAAGAGACCTACTCTTAGGAACAAAAACAAAACTATTTTTATATAGATATCTATGAACTTGAATGTTTGTTCTTATGATACTTGTTTGATTTGGATCTTTGATTGAGTGTGATGAGTTGTGTAGTAGTGTCCACAATTACATCTGCATATACATCTAGGCATAAAGGATAGTATTCATAAAATGACTAGACAATCTAGAATATCCCATTAAAAAGGTAACTAGTATTCCGTATCTATCTCATCTAAAAAGACTCGATCCCACATTCATAGATCCATCTCATCTCAAAAGATTCTAACTTATCCTAATTAAAATATATCTAGCTTAATAAATCTACCTTATCTTAAAAGATTCTCTCTTATCTTAATAGATGCATCTTATCTTGAAAGATTTGTCTTACCCTAATCACTTTACTTAACTCATCCTAATGAAACAACCGGGACCTAATCCAAATCAATGAGATCTTAACTAGTCTAATCTAGTTATATCCAACCTAATCTAGATTCTATGTAATCTAATATGATCCAATCTAAAGTGAGTTATTAACAGGTTAGCTAAGTTGGTGATATACGTTAGACACTGTCTCTACAAACATACCTTAACCTAAATTAATGTCTTATACCAACCCGTCTGTAAACAACAACATAACCTACATTACAGGCTGCCTAGTCCATTTGTTCCAAAAGCAAAGTAAAACTCTGTTCAAACTTACCTACCTCATGTACCCCGGCTATCCTAACTACATGTCCTTAACTCGGATGGCAACTCCAAGAAGAAAGGCCAAAGAAGACCAACCACGTCAAAGAAGGATAAGCATCAACTCAAGTCTTCAAAGATCGAGTTGAATCGCCAAAAGAATCAAGATCTAGAGTTCAGGATTAAGTCTTTCCTTATTATACCCTTGCCACAACCTCTACTTGCCATAACCATACCTCACCTGACCTAATAAATGGCTAGACATACAATATTCATATTTTCTAAATCATCTACTAACTATTATGTAAAAAAAAACTTGAACAAAACTTTGATTTCCAAAACCCAATGAGAAGCTAAAATTCTAAACCAAACCTATTGTACCCCTTTTCTTACAAATCTCGGGGACGAGATTTCTGTTAAGGGGGGTAGGATTTGTAGCACCCAAAATCCTATTGTAAGATTTATAAATATTTCTTTATAAGGTTTAGGGTTAAAAGGTATTTTAGTATAAGAATCCTCATTTTTAAATGTTATTCTGGAAAAAAAAACATAAAACTAAAAGCTTGGAACCATAAACACAAGGAAGAATTTTATTTATTTAATATTCTCTTTATGAACTACATACAAATGCACTCCTTAAAAAAATAATAACTTATGGAGAAAAATATTGTTGGGTTGCATAATTAGATCATTTTTTCATGAATAAATGAATAAATTAATTAAAATAAATTATACCTGCATCATGTTGGAATTTGTTTGTGCATCTAACTTAAAATTTTGAAGTTCAAAGCTGGATTTGAATTGAAATAGAAATTAGAAAATGAAATAGAAAAGAAAAAAAGAATCAAATCAGTGTTTGGGCTGCAACTTCCATGGCGGCCCATCTTCTATTTTCTTTCCCCCGCTGGCCCATCCTCTAATTCTTTCCCACGCAACCCAGCATCCCTGCCGCACGCGCTTTGGAGTTTTTCTCTGCGCGCGGGCCCCAGTGGTCAGTCTTCTCTTCCGCCGCCATGTGGGGCCGCATTGTCAGCTCTTCCTTCTCTATCGCGCGCTTCGTCCTCAACACTGCCGCGATGCCCGCCGCCTGGATCGCACGGATCTCGCTGTCCGTTCGAACCACCTGGCCGGATATTTCTTCTTCCGCACGAACTCCGTAACAGACGCCGCTACTTCGCCGTTGGGACTTATCCTCTTCTCTGTCCTTTGCTCCGCTGGCCGCGAATCTCGGCGGCGTCCTCGGGCAACCAGTCGATCGCCAACTCGGAATCACCCCGCGACTATAAGGACTGAGCCCCCGTACCATCTCGCCATCAACCTCGAGCTACAATATCCACCATCAAGCGCTGTGGACCTATGGCAAATCGTGAGTTCGTCGCCGGACTCGGGATGCGGCATGAACACCCCAATGTCGCGGGATCCGGTCGAGCTGCTACAATCACCCTAGGCTTCGCGGATTTCGGATCTCGCCAGAATGGGGTTGCTGGGCGCTGGCGGTGGAGGGCTACGTGGTGGTGCTCGTCAACTCCAACCCGGTCACCATCATGACCGACTCGAGCCTCGCCCACCGTACCTACATCGAGCCCATGGCGCCTCCGCTCGTCGAGCACATCATCGACGCCGCGCCCCGACGCGCTGCTCCCCACCATGGGCGGCCAGATCGCGAGCGGTCTCGCTCGCCGACTCGGGCGCTGCTCGTCGGGATGGATCGCCGGGGCGCCGCCACCTTCGGTGCTCACGCCGCCACGGTTCGTGACCAGGGGGAGAAGGTGACCTGGGGAGCGTCGGATTGGAATGAAGGGCCAAGATTAGAACAGATGAAGCGCTTCGTTCGTGGCCGTGGATCCTTGATCTAAGGACTAGTATGTCTTACATACATGGGGGATCCTCGGTCGTCGGTTGAAGATCCGATGCTCAAGATTGCGTACCGGTTTGATGAGGTAATGGTCTAATCTGGGCCATCCAGGTGGGATCGGGCGGCTGATATTTAACCGTACCCCTTCGCCATGCCATTTCACTAAAGAGACCCTATACTTTTAGGTATTCAACCCGCCGTCCACCGCGGGTTGAATCTGAGTCTGGGATATTTTTATACATTAGTCCCTGTGTTTCTCTGTTATTGGCGCCCAATCCAGAGATCAGAAAGAATTAGAAAAATAATTATAGAAATCGATTTTTAATGCAAAACAATTTCAGAAACTTATATAATTCATATTTAATTCATTCTAACTCCAAATTCATCCATTCCAGTTGCATTAAATTTGTATTAATATTGTTTATCACCTAGTACCTTTGTTAACCATAAAACTTGAATTAAGATTGCCCAATTGAATTAATCTATTCTAGGTGCTAAATAATTTTAGAAATTCACACTACTACAGGGATCCTCTATACAGGCGGTCCGGTTAGCCTCTACACAGGCGGTTCCAGGAACCGCTTGTGGTGCACCGCCTGTGATGTAAAACAACATCACAAGCGGTCAATCAAAAACCGCCTGTGATAGACACACATCACAGGCGGTCCGGTTTAAAAGAACCACCTGTGATAGACACACATCACAGGCGGTCCGGTTTAAAAGAACCGCCTGTGTTAGCACACATCACAAGCGGTTTTAATTATAAGTCCGACTGTATTTCAATATGCAGATTCCAGATTCATATTTAGATTCCAGATTCATATACAGAAACAGAATTAATAACAGATTCAAACACAGATTCAAACACAGATTCCATACACATATTCATCATACAAAGATTCCATACATAGATTCAAACAAGTTCTATAGCAGGTTCCATAAACAGATTCATCCACATATATATCAAGTTCCATCATACACAGATTTATACACATCAAGTTGCATAACAACTCAACATCTCAAAGTTCCATAGACAACTAAACATCTAAAGTTCCTAACTAAAGACCTAAACACTGTGTGATATTGTGTACAAACTTAGTTCTGGGAATTTTTGCAAATTTCCATTTACATTGTAGAATAGCCCTTGTTGATGAAGAACTTCACGGCGCATAAAGTAAAGCAAGTCTCTTACAACCTTAGCCACGCCGGTGGAAACCATATCTCTTTCTAACCATTCAGCATTGATCTTAGATTTAGGAACCTGCAATGAAAGCAAAAAGCAATCGGTGCTAAGAGTAATGTGATGAGCAACAATATAACATAAAAATTGCAACATAGACAATGATAGCGAACTTACATCCTCACGATTGACCATGTAATGGAAGGTGACACGACACCATTCGCATACATAATAACCGCACAGGACAGTACCCGGAGGTTGTTTGTCACCATATGGAAATAATGATATTGACAAATTAGGCTTGTCCTCTGGATGTTCGCCGCCAAGATCTTTCCAATAAAAACGGTATGCACTGCATATAAGAATAGCATTGTGAGATTAAGAATACATTTGTTAAGTTGTAATAAGTACAAGTGTGCAATAATAATCATACTTCTCTAAAATCTTCAAGAAGTCTTTATACGTAGCCTTTTCCATTCTCAGTGAGTCGAAGACCACGACTTTACCATCCTTTGGCCAGATCATGATTCAAATGTAGTGGTCACTATATAGACATAGACGAAAACACATGTTAATATCACGATTGCCATAATTTATAGTTCAAAATTAAACCATGTCGATAACTTACTTAAAGTGGTGCGGAGCTATTATTAAGTCCTTGCCATGTTGTACATGATTATACATGGCTCGTCCAATGTATGCCGCCATTACCTTCATTTTCTTTCTCTGATTCTGTTTGACGGCTTTCTCAAATTCAGCATCGTCCAAGTCTTTGTATTCTTCTCCTTGCCTCCGAGCAACTACTTTGTAGCGAGCTTGGGATATCATCAACGGGTCAAGAAACCCTGTCTTAAGTTGTTTCTTCTTATCATCCATGTATTGCATCCTACGTGTAATAGTGTTAATCGTTAGACTCTCGTTTATGTGTGCGTGTACAAAACTAACAAATATGAAAGTTTAGAGGTACTTACAAGCAAAAGAGGGTTAAGTAGTTGGTTTCCATCCTTTGTCGGTGGTACAACGACCAGAGATCGTCAAAGAATAAATGCCGCACAGGATCTATATGATCATTGCTCCAAAATGCATCTTCTGGCACAACAAATGTGAATTCCTCGAGTTTGTATTTGTTGCTAGCCACCATGTACCACTCATGCATTCTAATCTCCGGAGTCGAAAACTTAGAAAGTTGCACCGTCGTTAAGAACGGCCTCCCATTCACAAATTTAGGAGGAACATCCTCCTTCTTGTATACCGAGATATTGGTTTTAAGACGTAATGATTCTCGAGTATGAATCATTCCATTTCTTCCCATACTTCGAAATTGTCTATTTGGGTCGACCGTGTGCCTACTCCATGAGATGCTGATACCGCTTTTGATTGATTAGTCATAACTCTCTGCAATTTATGCAGGTAGCGTGCCACTGATTCTGACAGTTTCTTGACATCGTCAGTGGCGATTCGCTTATGAATTTTCTTTGAAATAGTTGGCCCTTCAACATTGGTGCCAACCTTTGGTTCCTTTTTGATGTTGACGTCGACATTCTGAGGAACAATGTTGTCTACGTCCCCCTCGTCGAGTTCCTTCGCAAGAGGCGATATGATTGTTTCAACGATTTTTTTGGAGGTCGGTGTCATATTTTCCTGCACCATGGGGTGTGGAATGATCGAACTAGCTTTTTGTTGCATTGGTGTTGAATTCGGCTCATCACCAAACTTGATGTCGCGTCGATGCCAAAGGACCAACTCGTTCATTGCCTCCTGCAAAGTTATGATCCCCTCAACTGGAAAATCTATCTCCCAATCTTCACAGCCACTGTCTGTGATTTCTAGAACTTGGACCACAGCATAGTGTGGCGGGACAGGATTGTCCTTGTAGTTAACAAGTCCTGGTTTTACCAAACCAGTAGCAGCTTGCTTTGTTTTTGTCCCAGATCGATTGATTGGAATATGAAGAAAGCAAGGCTTGTCCTCAACAATATCGTCTACAGGGTACTTGGTCAAGTCTTGCACAGATCCAACGCTGCTAGGGACTATAGGTGGACTCATGTGGCTTGGCTTGAGTTCAAATGATATGCATTCTGTTTTCTTCATTTTGTTCATCACGTCATTAATAGCCTTTTGTACCCTTTCATCAATAGTCTCTTCAAGGGTCCTTTTTGACTTCTCGTGTTTCCTATATGACGACGCATACTCTGGAAACGCCTCTCTCCAGGAAATCTTAGAAGAGATTCCCCGAGCCCGTCCAGTGTGTTCAGGATTGCCTAGTGCTGCAGTTAGTATGTCATTCTCCCTCCGAGGCTTAAATTCTCCTTTTTTTCTCTTATCTGCATATTCTTGAATTTTTGTCGAAACTTTGCCTACCAATTCTGGATGCAAAAGTTTGCCGTCCTCACTCAAACCTGCCCAACCTAAGATCCAACGAATAGCTCTCTCATCGATATCTTTTAATATTGGGTCCAAAGTGCCGTTAGTTATAGCTTCCTCGATAATCCTGTTCCACTGCACAACTTTATGGTGATATCCGCTTGACCCCAGGCGATGGGGGTGTTTGTTCATCTTCACTCTCTGAGAATTAGTTTCACCCAGTTCTTTGGCCTTCAGTTCGGTCTTCTGACGAACAAATTCCTCCCACTGAGCTTGAGTGATTTTCCCCATTTTCTTGGGTGGAGGAACCTTATTCTTCTTAACAAAGTCCCTATTCATCTCGGCCTTCCACCCACGAAACATCTTGGCCATAGCAGAGAGCATCGACTTCCTTACTGCATCCTCTGTGCCTTTTGGGAACTTGAATGACTCAGACAACTTAGCCCATAGCTTGTTGCGGGTGTCTTCATCTAAATCCTTCCATTTTTGAAGTGTGATTGGCACTATATCTCTAACAGTAGACCCGCAGGAATTTCGAAACTTTGTAACCACGTTAAGTGGTTCTTCAGGAAACCCCTCTGCATTTAGTTTTGTTACGTACATAACTGCACCTTCTTTCATCTGATTTGGACCTCGTCGCCCTCGTTTCCGCTTATGTGAAACGGATGATTCAGGCATCGGAGCATCCTCCGTGTTTCGTGTAGAAGATGCATCCTCTTTCTTCTCTTCATTTGAAATCTATATAGTGAAAAAATTAATGGCCTTTCATATATGAACATTATTTTACAATATAGTCGGCATATTTCTATTTACCTCTTCATCGTTGGGAATATAGTCGGCATCAAGCTCATCTGATGTTTTTTTTCTTCCTTGGAGGTATAGGAGTACAAGGATTGTCGTCACTAGAACTATCCTCCCCGCTCCCTTCACCGGAGCTGCTCGTTGTCTGCCATTCAAGTTTGGTCGCGTCTTCATCAACTTTGTTAGACGCACCGGTGCAGACCACATCCATACTAGGCTACTCGTTGTCTGCCATTCAAGCTGGTTCCATCGATAAAGGGATATACTGTTAGTCTGATATACTGGTTCCATCAATAAGGGAACTTGGAGAAAAGGTGATTCAAAAGAAATCGAGCCCAAACCCCCCTACGGGGCAGGATCTGGTCGGGAAGCAAGCTCGCAGATAGAAGGGCACTTTCCAATGCAGTTAGACAGAGAAGGCATGGCTGTGATGTTATAATGCTGAAGGACCCCAAGAAGAGATTATGCCCTATAGTCTACCACCTCTCGTTACATGTGGGCTTCACCGAGGGCGGGAAACATTTGGTGACATCAAACGACCTTCGAGCTGGGGACGTCTGCGAGCTTGTTAAGGGGCCAGACGATGGTGAGCCGGTGTACTCTGTCCGGATGTGTGGTCACAAAATTTAAAGCCGCCCCGGCTTCATCTGTGCGCTTCTCTTCTCTTATGTCGGCTACTAAGATCACTTAGCACCCCACCTAAGAGAAGAGAAGCACACACATGCAGCCGGGGCGGCTTTTAATTTTGTGACCACACATCCGGACATAGTACACCGGCTCAACATCGTCTGGCCCCTTAACAAGCTCGCAGACGTCTTCAGCCCGAAGGTCGTTTGCTATCACCAAATGTTTCCAGCCATCGGTGAAGCCCACAAATAACGGGAGGTGGTAGACTACAGGACTTAATCTCTTCTTGGGGTCCTTCAGCATTATAACATCACAGCCATGCCTTCTCTGTCTAACTGCATTGGAAAGTGCACTTCTATCTGCGAGCTTGCTTCCCGACCCGATTCAGGCATTCTCCATATAAGTCCCAAACAGATAATAGGGATGAGGTAGTCAAGATTGTAGGCGCTAGTGCTCAACTACTAGCATCTATAGATATGGACACAAGTCCAAATTTGGTGCTACTCGGCACCATCGATATCACTAGAAAAAAAATACATCAAAGAGATCCACTTCCCAATAGTACTCGAAGATAGTTCATTGACTTGACACTCTCTAAGAGGTTCATACAAAATACATTATCTCTAAGAGTGAAACCTACGATACTCATATCGTGTTGTTTAGGACTAAACATCAACAACCCCTTGACTGGTCGCTATCATACTCAATTCCAAAATATTTTTCCAATATGTCGGCTTGAGTAAGGAGATCTGGGCTTGGGAGTTCCTCCAAATCATCTGCAGCTTCATCATCTTCAGCATATTGCAGGGCTTCATCTTGAATAATTTTAGCTCTCTTGGAGTCAGCATACTTTTTGATGGACAGAGCACACTTCTCAAGCATGTCGCATACATCTCCAATTTGAAACAAAGTGGTCTTAAGTGTGTACACTGATTCCGGTTCACTAGTATCCACAACCCCATCAGTCACTAGACTGCGAATGATGTCAACATGTGTCTCGATGACTCGAACTGAGCTCTCAACCATGTCAAGTGGCTCTTTTTCCATCTCTAAAACTGAAAATGGCCAAGTCTCACAATCAAAATTGAGATCGCAACCAAGGCAGGGATCAGAGGGAAAACAAGGATGTGGCTTATAGGGCAAAAAGAGGGGTCCAAATAACATTGTCATGGCTATGAACAAGTCAAAGATGGGAGATAAGAACAAGTCTTATAACATAGGGTTGGGAAGCAAAGATAGGTAGTCAAAAAACTAAGAAGGGAGATAAGAACAAGTCTTTTAACATAGGGAGATAATAACATTGTCATGGCTATGTACTTCCATGATGTATGTGGCCATAAGCACATTTGCCCTAATGATTATCAAACAAAGATAGGTAGTCAAAAAACACTAAAAATAGACTTGTTGCCCCAATCACTATGGAGATTTTCTACCAAGAAGGGGTCCTAGTAGTTGCATCAACTATCCATGACAAGATCAAATAACTGACATCGATGGAGGGACACAAAATTCTTCATTCGAAGGATACTAACACCTTAATGGTATACAAACATTTAATCACAAGGGATACAAGCTACTAAAGCAAAAATGGTGACCTTAACAAAATATGTAAGTGAAAACACCAACAATATAAGCATAATGACCAACATTAACAATATAAGATTAACAATAATTAATCTAAGCACTGATAATTAATCTAATGTACACTATCTGCAATGTAGTGCACCATGATCAAGGAGTGCACTGAGGAATCAAGGCATGACTAGCAGAAACAAGTAATCAAGGCATGAATTTGTAACAAGTAATCAAGGCATGATCAAGGAGTGCACCGAGGAATCAAGGCATGACTAGCAAAAACAAGTAATCAAGGCATGAATTTGTAACAAGTAATTAAGGCATGATCAAGGAGTGCACCGAGGGCTCGGAGATGGGCACGGCGGCGCACTCGGCGCTCGGGCTCGGCGGCGCTCGGGCTCGGGGATGGGGACGGCGACGCTTGGCCTCGGGGACGGGGACAGAGGCGCTCGGGCTCGGAGATGGAGACGGCGACGCTCGGGCTCGGAGATGGAGACGGCGACGCTCGGGCTCGGAGATGGGGACGGGGACGGCGGAGTTGGGCTCGGGGACGGCGCGGCGTGGCGGGCGCCCAGCTCGGAGACGGTGGCGCTTGGGCTCGGGCTCGGGCTCGGGCTCGGCGACGGCGTGGCGGGCGCTCACGGCTCGGAGACGGGGACGGGAACGACGGCGCAGTATCAGCCTGGCGGCGTAGTATCAGCTCCGGGCGAAACCTAAACCCTAAACCACCGTACCGAGGCTTTTATATTGTAAACACATCACAGGCGGATTTTTAGAAAAACCGCTTGTGATGTATAACATTACAAGCGCTTTTCTATTTCGACCGCCTGTGATATGTAAACTTCACAGGCGGTCGAAATAGAAAAGCGCTTGTGATGTTAAACATCACAAGCGGTTTTTTCTAAAAATCCGCTTGTGATGTGTATGTAGTATAAAAGGCTCGGTGGTTCCAGCGCAGGAACCCTAACTTCCGGAGCCCGACACGCCGCTAGGCTGCGCACTGTAGCGGCGACGGATTTTTTTGATCTACGGGGAGAAGGTTTTGTTTTTGATTTTCTGGCTTGATTTCAAGAGTTTATGCATATATATGATCTCCGTTTGTTTTCTTTCTCATTTTGATACGATTTTTTGCCTCAATTTTGTAATATAGACCGGAATTGAAGAAAAACTCAGGAATTCCAAGATTTGGACTTGTAGTTGATCTAATTTAAAGATTTTTTATGAAGAGTTGTCTCACCTCAAGGTACCTATATTGCTGCAATCTTGTTTCATTTTCATGCACATTAATTCGTTCATGATTTAGGGATTAAATTCAATTAATTAGGGATATTTTAAAAAAAATTTGTCTCATGTGCTAGGTACATCTCGATATGATCTTGTTTCACTTTCATGAACATTTATTTTTTCATGTTACATCTCGATATTGACGTTAATCAATATAGGGATAGGTAATGGACCGAGGTTGGATGTACAATGTGCCAAGACCACATCCGTCGTACATTCGAAATTTGAGAAGCTTTATTGAAGCGGCCAACAAGCACGAGAATTTGCGAAAGAGCAAGGAGATATTATGTCCGTGTATCGATTGTGATAATAAGATAGCTTGGAGAGATATAGGAGTAATCCAATCACATCTGCTAAAAAGAGGGTTTAAAAACAATTACACGATTTGGTCAGAACATGGTGAGTTGGATCCGTGTGAAGTGCCTGGTAATGACGAGAGAGTTGTCGGAATTTTAGATCTTAAAGTTGATGGTAAAGTGGATAATGTGGATGCTAACCAAGATTTTGAAGAATTTGATTGTGAAGAGATGTTGCGCCATATGGAACCAGAAATGTTAAGTTCTGTGGGATCGCAGAAAGGGCTATCTAAAATGGAGGGACTGGAAAGTGCCTCAAAAGAACCTTTATATGATGAATCAAAGGGTTGTGACAAAGAGTTTACTACACTGCGTACAGTTCTAGAACTTCTGAAGTTGAAGGCTAGCGCCGGATGGTCTGATACTAGCTTCACAGATCTTTTGAATTTTCTGTCTCAATTACTACCAAAACCCAACAAACTACCAACAAGCACTTATAAAGCGAAGAAGCTTATATCTCCCATAGCTCTGGATGTGCAAAAAATTCATGCATGTCCGAACCATTGTATTCTGTATCGTGGCGATTTTGAGAACGCATCAAGATGCCCAGTTTGCAATGTCAGTCGATACAAGAAGAGCTACAATCAAGACTGTGTAAAAAAATTCCCGAAGAAAAATAAAAACAAGAAATCCACTATTGGACCTGAAAGTGACGATGACACTTTTGATGACATGGATGGGAAAAAGAAGTCAAAGAACCCAGCTTTGGTGATGTGGTATCTTCCAGTAATTGATCGCTTAAAACGTTTGTTCTCAAATCCTAGGGAGGCTGAGCTTATGCGTTGGCATGCTGAAAATCGCAAGCAGAATAACAAACAGATTCGACACCCTGCTGATGCATCACAATGGAAAAATTTCGATCTTATGTATCCTGAGTTTGCCAAAGAAACCAGAAATGTAAGATTTGCTTTGGGTACAGACGGAATGAATCCATTTGGTGAAAAAAGAAGTGTACATAGCACCTGGACCGTGACTTTAACGATGTACAACCTTCCATCATGGCTGTGTCACAAAAGAAAGTATATTATGTTGACTATTCTTATTCAAGGTCCGAAATCAGCTGGTGTTGATATTGATGTGTTCCTAGAACCTCTTATGGAAGATATAACAAAGCTCTGGAATGAAGGAGTTAGAATATGGGATGAGTATTGCCGTGAGTATTTCAACTTAAGAGCAATTATATTTGTTACCATCCATGATTCTCCCGGTGGCGCCACACTATCAGGGCAAAAGACTAAAGGAAAGAATGGTTGTGTAGTGTGCGTCGATGGAACTGCTTCCATGTACCTTAAATCATCCAAGAAGTTGGTGTTCATGGGACACAGACGGTTCTTGATGAAGCAGCATAAGTACCGAAAGATGAAAGAGGAATTTAACAATCAACTGGAAAGTGAAGGTGCACCAAAGCCTTATAGTGGGAAACTTGTTTTTGAAATTGTAAAGAACATTCATGTTGTATTCGGAAAGGGAAAAACAAAGGAGAAAAGAGAAAGAGAACTGACCCTTCAACTTACACAACTTTCAAGAAGCAATCAATATTTTTCAAGTACCTCCCATACTGGAAGGATATGGAAATTTGCCACAGCATTGATTTGATGCATGTAACAAAAAATGTTTTTGACAGCATCATTGGAACCTTGCTGGGCATGCCGAGTAAGACAAAAGACGGACTTAAATCACGCAATGATCTAGTAGATCTTCAAATCAGACCGGAACTTCATCCAGTGGATAGTGGCAAAGGGAAGCCTTACCTCCCCCCAGCTAGCTACAACTTGTCAGTTGAGGAGAGAACAAAGATTTGCAAATGTTTGCGTGGGGTCAAAGTGCCCACAGGTTTCTCATCCAATATCAGTAGACTAGTCAGGATGAAGGACTTGTCTCTATTTGGCTACAACTCTCATGACTGCCATGTGATGATGACGGTGTTCCTCCCAATTGCGGTAAGAGCCCTCGAAACAGAGCATGTCAAAGTTGTCATCACACGCTTGTGTTACTTTTTCAATGCGGTTTCACAAAAAGTAATAGCTTTAGAAGACTTGGACTATCTAAAGGCATACATCATCGAGACTATGTGCAAGCTTGAAATGTGTTTTCCTCCATCATTTTTTGATATGCAAGTACACCTAATCATACATCTCGTGGATCAGATAAAAATATTAGGGCCACTATATTTACATCATATGTTTCAGTTGGAGCGATACCTGGGAGTATTAAAAGGTTATGTGTGAAATCGCGCTCACCCAGAGGGTTCAATCATGGAGGGATACACTACAGAAGAAGTGATTGAGAGCTGTATAGATTACATCAGTGACAGAACAATGATAGGTGTGCCTGTACCTAAACATGAGGGTAAACTATGTGGGAGAGGGAGAATGGGCAAGAAAACTTTTCGCGTTGAGGATTACAAGCTAGTACATTATGCTCATGGTAGTGTACTACAACATCTCACGATAGCCGAGCCTTACATAGAGGAACACCTGAATGAGCTTCGTAAAGAAAATCAGAACCGCACAGAGGACTGGATCATGAGGGAGCACAAACATCGTTTCAGCGAATGGTTAATGGACAAAAACATCCCTTTCGGAGACTCTTCGGAAGAGAAAACAATGAAGAATTTGGCTTCTGGGCCGTCGTGTTTTGTGACATCATGGCAAGCATATGACATCAATGGGTACACATTCTACACTAAATCAAAAGACATGAAAAGTGTTGCACAAAATAGCGGTGTTCGTATCGATGCTTTTGACCTACATGGACAGAAGACCACATATTTTGGATTCATAGAGGAAATATGGGAACTTGATTATGGCCCAAGCATGAAAATACCCTTATTTAAGTGCCAATGGGTACAACATCCCGTGGGGGTGATAGTGGATAACTACAGACTCACACTGGTAGACTTAAAGAAAGTAGGATATAAAGATGACCCGTGGGTTCTCGCCGAATGTGTTGCACAAGTGTTCTATGTACTCGATCCAGCAGATGAGAAGATGCATGTAGTTATTTCTGGAAAGCAAAAAATTGTTGGAGTTGAGAATGTGGGAGACCAAGATGAGGAATACAATAAGTATGAAGAGATGTTCGTCTTTAACGGTCCAGAGAGAATCAAGCGTGTGGAAAAGAAAATTGATAAGAACTTAAAGCCATACATGCGGAAAAATGGTAGTTCATGAAAAATTGTATGAATCAAATTGTATTTGTTATCATGTATGATCGACTATGAATTGTGGTTGCCAATTAATTTAAAATCTCTCTAGTTATCTATGTGTGCTATTATAATTCATTTAAATTGTATTTGCATATTATTGTTAAAAATTAAATATTAATTCATTTAAATTGTATTTGCATATTTTTGTTAAAAATTAAAATTATTTTCATATTTAAATTGTATTTTTCATATTTTTACAATCACAGGCGGTTTTGTCTTAGGGTCCGCTTGTGAAAAGGATAGAGCACCACAGGCGGTCCTAAACAAAAACCGCTTGTGATACTATTACATCACAGGCGTACTGAACCGCCTGGGACATCACAGGCGGTTTTATAACCGAACCGCCTGTGATGTAAAAAGCCTACCGCTTGTATAGAGCCAAATTGTACTAGTGTCATAACTCAATATTCGTAACTCCGTTTTAATCCATTCTAGTTGAATTAGTCTCACAATAATATTTATTATCATCTGGTAACTTTGTTTTGTCATGAAAAATAGGTTAAAATGTTGCACTTAGTCTATTCTATATTTAACCACGTGGAACTTCGGAAATTCATAACTCGGTAACCGTAGCTCCGAATTTAGTGGTTCTTGTTTCTACGATCTTGTAGCAACGAGTAGATCATAATTATACAGTTTATTCTTATGTTTGGCGTAATGTTAATTTTGCCTATACACTGTTTGTTTGTGATGCTACGACTAGCGTGAGGACACGTGTCATCTGAAGAGCAAGTTGGTACCTGGAATCTCAAGTGCCAGGCAAGTTGTGCCCTTGTCCACTTTGTACCCAATAATGTTCTTTATAATCATTTACCATGCATAGGTTTAATTTTGATGGGACCCAATAGGTCACCCTAGTTTGTTTATCCTGAATACCTTGTTTACCCCTGAATCACTTGGGTAGTTCTGCTACTGCTTTATATGTTTTGGGTTAATATTTCATTATATCTATGTTCCAATTATGTTGTTATTTTATTTATGTTCATGATAAGATCATTAAATGTTAATTGGAACATAGAGCTTAACTTGAGAAACACGTGCCACCATAAGGGTTTATGGACGCCCTTGGCTGATTAATTAGGAAAGCTAGTGGAGGACTATCTTACCCGAAAGGGGCAAGGGCAGTAGGGGAGTGGTCAGTGTAGGGAGGTCCTTGGTTGATTTTGCTGCGATGGCGGTCAGTCAAGAACCTTGCATTGGAGCTTCCTATAAACTGTAGCGGGTTTTCTAAAGCTAGTGGAACTTTGTAAAGGCCTCGTAGTGTTGCCCTGCCTCGCCTCCTCGGTAGAGGTGTATGGGAAGTCGCGATCCCTTGGCAGACGGGTAACATGACTTGTGGGTAAAGGATACCACCTCTGCAGAGTGTAAAACTGGTATACTAGCCGAGCTCGCGGTCATGAGCAGCTCAGGACTCTTTGATGATTAAATTATGGAACCTAAATTCAATTTGTCATATGCATTGCATCGCAGGTGATGTTGTTACTTTTGTTCTACTACTTAATTGGGTTGGTATTTACTTATACTTAGTAATTGCTAATAAAATTTTGACCAACTTTAAAAGCAACGCTCAACTCTAACCATCCTCTTTGGTAAGCCTTACACTTCATGTGAGCTCCCACCTTTGGCGAGTTCATGCACATTATTCCCCACAACTTGTTGAGCGATGAATGTATGTGAGCTCACTCTTGCTGTCTCACACCCCCCCCCCACACAGGTCAAGAACAGGTACCGCAGGATGAGGCGCTTGGAGGATGCTGTGACGAGTTCGTGAGAGGTCTAGATCGTCGTCTCCCAGTCAACTTTGGGTTGTTGGACCGTTGTCTCCTTATAATGTAATTATTTATCTATTTTTGTATAGAACTCATGTTATGTAGTAAAGATGTGACATTCGATCCTGTGCCATGATTCATCATATGTGTGAGACTTGGTCCTAGCACACCTGGTGATTATGTTCGCGCCCGGGTCTTGGTGCCCCTAAAACCCGGGTGTGACAAAGGACCAGGGCCCTCTTAGAGAGGGTTGGCCGCGCGGGGACGAGGACGAGACAGGCGCTCGCTTGGAGCCGCTCGCTCCCTCTCCCGCGTGGATGCTTGTAACCCCCTACTGCAAGCGCACCCGACCTGGGCGCGGGACGAACACGAAGGCCATGGGATTCCCACCTCTCTCACGCCGGTCTCCGGCCGCCTCGCTCTCCCCCCTTCGCGCTCTCCCTCGCGCTCGACCCATCTGGGCTGGGGCACGCGGCGACATTCACTCGTCGGCCCAGGGACCCCCCGGTCTTGAAACGCCGACACTCTTCTTTTCTCTCCTCTTGCCCTTCTTGTCTTCACCCCTGTCACTATCACTAGATAATGGACATTTAGCAATGAAATGACCGGGCTTACCACATTTGTAGCACACTTTCTTGGAGCGGGGCTTGTAATCCTTCCCCCTCCTTTGCTTGAGGATTTGGCGGAAGCTCTTGATGATGAGCGCCATTTCCTCGTTGTCGAGATTGGAGGCGTCGATGGGTTGTCTACTTGATGTAGACTCCTCCTTTTTCTCCTCCGTCGCCTTGAATGCGACCGGTTGTGCTTCGGGTGTGGAGGGGCCATCTAGCTCGATGATTTTCTTTGAGCCTTTGATCATCAACTCAAAGCTCACAAAATTTCCTATCACTTCCTCGGGAGTCATTAGTGTATATCTAGGATTACCACGAATTAATTGAACTTGCGTAGGGTTAAGAAAAACAAGTGACCTAAGAATAACCTTAACCATTTCATGGTCATCCCATTTTGTGCTCCCGAGGTTGCGCACTTGGTTCACCAAGGTCTTCAAGCGGTTGTACATGGCTTGAGGGTCCTTGCCTTGGTTGAGTCGGAACTGACCGAGCTCTCCCTCGATTGTCTCCCGCTTGGTGATTTTGGTCACCTCATCTCCTTCGTGTGCGGTCTTGAGTACGTCCCAAATCTCCTTGGCGCTCTTTAACCCTTGCACCTTGTTATACTCCTCTCAACTTAGAGAGGCGAGGAGTATAGTGGTGGCTTGAGAGTTGAAGTGCAGTATTTGGGCGACCTCGTCCGAATCATAGTCTTCATCCCCCGGTGATGGTACCTGTACTCCAATCTCAACAACATCCCAAATGCTAGTGTGGAGTGAGGTTAGATGATGCCTCATTTTATCACTCCACATATTATAATCTTCACCATCAAACATAGGTGGTTTGCCTAATGGGACGGAAAGTAAAGGAGTATGTTTGGAAATGCGAGGGTAACGTAGGGGAATCTTACTAAACTTCTTGCGCTCATGGCGCTTAGAAGTTACGGACGGCGTGTCGGAGCCGGAGGTGGATGGCGACGAAGAGTCGGTCTCGTAGTAGACCACCTTCCTCATCTTCTTCTTCTTGTCACCGCTCCAACCCGACTTGTTGTGTGAAGGGGATCCCTTCAACTTATTGGCGGACTCCTCGGATGGTGCCTTTCCATGGCTTGTAGCGGACTTCTCGCCGGTCCCGAACTCCCTCTTGGCGGATGCTCCCGACATCACTTCGAGCGGTTAGGCTCTAATGAAGCACCGGGCTCTGATACCAATTGAAAGTCGCCTAGAGGGGGTGAATAGGGCGAATCTGATGTTTATAAACTTAAGCACAACTAAAAGCCGGGTTAGCGTTAGAAATACAAACGAGTCCGAGAGAGAGGGCGTAAAACAAATCGCGGGCAAATAAAGAGCGAGACACGATGATTTGTTTTTACCGAGGTTCGGTTCTTGCAAACCTACTCCCCGTTGAGGTGGTCACAAAGACCGGGTCTCTTTCAACCCTTTCCCTCTCTCAAACGGTCACTTAGACCGAGTGAGCTTCTCTTCTCAACCAAACGGAACACAAAGTTCCCGCAAGGACCACCACACAATTGGTGTCTCTTGCCTTGGTTACAATTGAGTTTGATCACAAGAAGAATGAGAAAGAAAAGAAGCAATCCAAGCGCAAGAGCTCAAATGAACACAAATGTCGCTCTCTCTAGTCACTATTTGATTTGGAGTGATTCCGGACTTGGGAGAGGATTTGATCTCTTTGGTTGTGTCTAGGATTGAATGCTATAGCTCTTGTAATGTGTTGAAGGTGGAAAACATGGATGCCATTGAATGTGGGGTGGTTGGGGTATTTATAGCCCCAACCACTAAAATATGGTCGTTGGAAGACTGCTGTCGCATGGCGCACCGGACAGTCCGGTGCGCCAGCCACGTCAGCCAGCCGTTGGGGTTCGACCGTTGGAGCTCTGACTTGTGGGGCCTCTGGGCTGTCCGGTGCGCCAACTGCGCGTGCTCTGTCCTCTGCGCGCGCAGGCGCGCATTAAATGCGTTGTAGTCGACCGTTGCGCGCGAAGTAGTCGTTGCTCCGCTGGCACACCGAACAGTCCGGTGTGACATCGGACATTGTCCGGTGCTTCACCGGACAGTCCGGTGAATTATAGCGGAGCGGCCTCCCATTTTCCCGAAGGTGCCGAGTTCAGCATCGAGTGCCTTGGTGCACCGAACACTGTCCGTGGTGCAACGGACAGTCTGGTCCGC
Source organism: Zea mays (assembly GCF_902167145.1). Classification (NCBI taxonomy): domain Eukaryota; kingdom Viridiplantae; phylum Streptophyta; class Magnoliopsida; order Poales; family Poaceae; genus Zea; species Zea mays. The sequence goes on from NC_050099.1 coordinate 77,947,179, forward strand.
CAGACCAGGGTGCGTTTGGGTTGTCTTTTGCTCTCTTTGTTTGAACCCTTTCTTGGTCTTTTTATTGGCTTATTGTGAACCTTTGGCACCTGTAAAACTTATAGACTAGAGCAAACTAGTTAGTCCAAATATTTGTGTTGGGCAATTCAACCACCAAAATCAATCTAGGAAAAGGTGTAAGCCTATTTCCCTTTTAGGTTTGATCCTAAGTAAAGCTTTGAGAGCCCAAAAAGAACAAAAGATGAGAGCTGCCAAATAGCTCTTGGGAATCTTCGGGCAGAGGTCATTTCCCTAAGAAACGAAGCCCTTGAAAAGGATAAGATATTGCTTTCCTTAGTGGATAGGCTGAAGGCCAGTGAAGCTAGGCTCGATGCACAAACCGAAGCTCACAAGGTCGAAGTTGAAAACTTAAAGAAGCAACTCACATAAACAAGTGAGAAATTTGAAGTCGCAATGGTAAAACATGAAATAAGAAAAATTGAGAAATCTAGAGCGCAAAAGAAAGCCGAAGAGCTCCGGAATTCTAAAGAGAAATGCTACGAAATATCCTTAGGGTGCGTCAAGACTCTAAAGGACAGTTTTGCAAAAGTAGAAGTGTACTCTTCAGAGCAGAAATTCATCCGCGGTGACCCTTATGGTGTCATGCAATGGATCAGTGGAGAAGTCAAAGCCTTTGAGGGTATCTTAAGCGATCAAGGAGGCTTCTGCGCGTTTGCTGGCGCCCGAGGGATCGCTGCGATCATGGAGAAGGCCGATTGTGAGCACGTTCAGGCTGCAGCTAAGCCAGGATTTGTTTTCTCGGTGGAAGATATTAAGAACCCTTCGGCTGAGGCCTCTAGCTTGGGTGGTAAGTTCTACTCCGATGTGTGGATGAAGGGTGGTCGTGAGATGACTGATGAAGCTATTAGAAAAAACGAGAAAGAATCTCATGACGCCCGAGAAGAAGTTAAGCGAGCTGAAGAGGCTGCTGAGCGCGCAAGGCTTATAAGTACTTTTACTGAAATTTAGCTTCGGTGTTTGTTTTTAGCTTCGGATTAACAATTTGTTCTTTACTATAGCTGAACTTTCACCGCCGCCTGAGTCGTATAATCCCGAGGCCGATTCGGCCATGAAGGAAGCATTAGAAACGATAAGGATCGCCAACAAAGCTGTTGACGAAGCTGTTAACAGACTCCTAAATGAAGCTACCGAGAAGATATTGAAAGAAGACTGAATTCTTGTGTACTAAGAAATGTAATATTTGTATATGAGTCGAACATCGAACATTTGTATGTATATTAATGTAATATATTTCTTTGCGATGCATGAAATTTGTGTACATACCTTTTTTGAGCCTTCGGCGAAAAAACACCTTCCCTTCTTTTCATGTTTCGCGAAGAAAAATTGCTGCCTCTATTGATTGAATACTTCATACTTTGCCACAACTGTTGTATAATAGCATTGCTGATGAAGGTTTTGTTGCCGATGCGATATGATGTATGATGTAATGCTATGTGAAATGATGTGATGATATGACGTAGCATGATTCCTATGCCGAAGACACACACCCACACGAGAACACACCCAGACTCTGCATCCCCTTAGGAACGACTTTGGAGTCTCTTCACCTTTTACTTAGGTGGCATTTCAGCTCTGCGTCCCCTTAGGAACGACTTTGGAGCTAAGCTCTACATACCCTTAGGAACGACTTTTGAGCTTCTTCACCTCTAACTTAGGTGGCATTTAAGCTCTGCATCCCCTTAGGAACGACTTTGGAGCCTCTTCACCTTTTATTTTGGTGGTATCTTAGCTCTACATTCCCTTAGGAACGACTTTGGAGCTTCGGAACTTACTCTGCGCTCCCTTAGGAACGACATTGGAGCTTAGTAACTTACTCTGCGCTCCCTTAGGAACGACTTTGGAGCTTCGGAACTTACTCCGCTCCCTCAGGAATGACTTTGTAGCTTCGGAAGCATTATTAAGGGGATGCACTGCACAGTTGATGGTGTAACCACAGTATTATTGCATCAAATTAGAGATTAACTGTTCGTGAATTATTTTTCGTGCAAGAAAATAAAAAGTGAAAAAATTAAGATACACCAATTCAGGATAAATAGATGTGCTTCGACTTAGGCACAATGTTGTTGAGCATGGTGGTGCCCTTCTGGCTGTTGACTGTGGATCAAGGCAGGTGCTAGCGGTGGTGGTGGTGGCAATTGAGCCCAGGAGGCTTGGGAATGGCTTGCCGAAGCGACAGAGGCCGTAGGCTGTTGGTTGCCTACATACTTCGGGACGTAGGGAGAGTAGCACGAAGCGGTATGCAGGACCTTCTTCGGCTGATTCTGCCGTGCTTCAGCTTCGGCAATTTCTCTGCTTCTAGATCGTGACTTGGCATGTCCTTGTGGTATGACCCTTATCTTCTCCGCAGAATAAACAAAATAGGTTCCTGGGCTGATTTCCAAATATTCATCCGAAGCTTCTTCCCCCTCTGCCTCATGGAGCTGGTGACCTGAAAGAACTTTGTTGCACCCCTGATGACTGAGAGCTGTGTTGTTGCGCTTGGGTATGATTCCCCCTGTCGTCGCTTGCACTGGGATTATGGATCGATCTGACATGCCTAGGGTGGAATCTTCCTTCGAAGCCCCAAGCCATCTCAGAATATTTATAAGCTTCTTCCCTTCTTTGCCGAAAATCATTATCGGCTCGGATATATTCATCCATCTTCTGGAGGTGCTTCTCCAAGGTGGTAACTAGCATATCCTTTAGCTTCTACCATGATGTAATTGTCCCTAGCCGAAGAGAGGAATACCAAGTTTGAGCCACGCTTCTGACTGCCATGACGAAGGACTTCGCCATGACCGCAGTATTGCCCCCATATGAGGATATGGTTGCTTCATAACTCATCAGAAATTGCTTCGGGTCTGAGTGCCCATCATACATGGGGAGTTGAGGTGGCTTATATGACAGTGGCCATGGGGTGGCCTGCAATTCTGCTGCCAAGGGAGAAGCATCATCAAAAGCAAAATTGCCATGATGAAAGTCACCATACCATTCATCATCATTGATTGGGCTTTCTTGACTAAGCTCCCTATGTTGGGGCCTTCGGTCTTGGTCATCCTGAGTAAGATGACGCATTTCTTCAGCAGCTTCGTCAATCTTTTTCTGAAGGTCGGCGAGCCGAAGCATCTTTTCCCTTTTTCTTTGCACCTGTTGGTGGATAGCCTTCAAATCCCTGATCTCTTGGTCCAGCTCCTCCTCCCGAGGTGTTGGGCTAGTAGCTTTTCTCTTCTGGCTCCTAGCTTCTCACAGGGAGAGTGTCTCCTGATTTCTCCAGTGGTTGTAGGGAGCCCCTGGCACTGTTGTCTTCTTCGGTGGCATGACGACGGTCGATGCTTGCCGAAGGTGGTCGTTTGAATTCACCAGAGGTGCGCGCCAATGTTGGTCAATTGTTCTCAAACGCTATAAATCAAGAACAAGACAACATGATTGTTAATAGTTAAAGACCTTCGTCCTTCGAAGCATTATATCCTCTCGGATATAATGATCCTCAAACGAAGGTCATGAAGGACACACCTTCATCATTTTATCATATAAATGTAAATACAAATAGAAAAGTAAAGGAACATAGAAAAATGGAAATAACAATTATTATATATCAGTAGTTTATTTATTATTATTTTCATTAAACACGAGTAAGCATTAACAATATTCATATTATGCTGGTACCTTCGGCTTGCCAGAAGGTAGAAGAGCAGAGTGACGCGAAAGCGATTACAATCCAGCGTGAACAGTACGGTGCTACTGTTCATCTATTTATAGGCATGGGACACAGCTCGAATAAGATTACATCCATGCCCCTGACAATTACTCTTAATCATAATGCGAGTTATCAAGGACGAATTAGTCTTTTCCCCCTTAGGTCGGTTTCGTCCTTCATACTTGCTATCATACAAAGTCAAAGCTCCTTTAGCCATAGCTTCGGCGTTCATCCATGTCACCTTCAGGTTGTATCTTCATATTACACACGCCTTTATCATGAGAGAACTTTCATCCCAAAGCCGAAGCCTCCTGTAATAGTCTATGTCATACTAAAAATATATGGTTAGTCATGTTTTTAAGGACCTTCGGAAGAGAAGGCCCCCAACACCGCTTTTAGTGCTTCACGAACCTGTGCTCTCGTAGGAGCGCGTAGAATATTCTTACGTTGTTTGTTCTCATGTTTGGTGTACTATTATTTTTATGTACTTCTTGTCTATTTGTATGTATTGCTATAGGTAGCAGCGAGGTTACGAGTCACCCGAAGACCAATTTGGTGAAGTACCTGGGATCTCAAGTCTAAGGAGGCAAGTTGTACCTGTCACACCCGCTTTTGGAAGGCAAACCGAATGCGAACCATGTACGTGTCAGGATCAGAAACTCATGTACACAGCGATTAGGACATCATCACACATTGCTCAAAGTAAATAACGGAAAGGTACTTTTATTTTGGGTTAGTAAGATACTCCAATCCAAGGTGTGGCTAATAACTTATACTAAATAGCGGAAATAAACATCTTTTATGGATTTCTGATATTCTTTCCTTTTGGAAGGAGTACCTTTGGGTTAATAACTTGCGTTTAATGCTAAAACCTAGCTCTCTACTAGTAATAATTATTGGACCAACTAAAAGCAACTGCTCTGAGCTTCACCCTGTAGGACCCGTAAGGCGACCAGAGGGGGGTGAATGGGAGCCAATCGGATTTTGCTTCCAAACACTGAAAATGAACACTTCACTTCAATTGAGATGAAGCTAGTGTTCAAACCATGAACACATCAGCGAACGAGTGATCTCATGATTACAAAACATTCCTAATACTCACATGAGACCAGCAAAGTAAACAGATCACGAATCGGACACCAAAAGGTCCAAAACGGTCCAATACAGTATCGTCAACAAGTGTTGTTTTCAGCAGTACGAAATTCTGTTCTTGAATTCAAAAAATGAACCAAACGAACTCCAATTGAAATGAAATTTTACACACACCTGAGCAAATACCTTTCCAAGATCTCTCCAAATTTTGAGCTCCATCCGACTTGTGAATCACCCGCAGATTTAAAAATACAGCAGAAATTGGGGTTTTGTTGGGGTTTTCTAGAAACGAGTTCAAACTGATTTTTTATCAAATCGCGACCAAAATCTGCAACAAATAGGTGTATGCAGTGGTCCGAATAGTGCAACTCACCACCAATCAATCCCCAAACCAAATTCTTTCAAAGGAATCAAAGTTTTTCACCAACAACACAAGATCGGGAAAAGGAGAAACCAAGACTAAAACTTCAAAAATTTCAGCAAGGGTACAAACTGAGATTTGAAGCCAAAGAGCCCTGTGGGCCGGACCAGCGACCCTTCCTCTAATTAAACTTAAAAATCAAGAACACAGTCGAAGTACAAAATCATTGCAGAACCCTCGGCTCAACTGGTCTCTACCTAGAGAGAAAACTAGGAGCTCTAGAATGAGTGCTTAAAACAAATGGCAGCCAAGGGATGCTGAACCAACCAGCCCTCCCCTCTATTTATAGAGGATTATTCTCACTTCCTAAACTTCCCCTATTTATATAGAGCCTATCCACTCCACCAGGGGCGAAATGGACCAACTCCTAGGTTTTCGATCCGACGGCCACATCCTTCACACGGAGTTGCTTCGCCTTTACGCACCCTCCGCGATCACGTCGCGTGCCGCCATCGGTTCCCTCCGGAACCGCCACCGCCAAGTTTTGAGGCCCAAACTCAGCAAAACTAGGCATCCGTAGCGCTGGGTGGTTTTGAGGCCCAAACCACCAAACCTGTCATGAGCACCGCACCTCGTGCACGTCCTCCACGATCCGACGCGTGTCCCGCCAGTCCTCAACCACGCCGGCAACACGATCCACTCCACCATGTCCTCGCACAAGTGCGTGTCCCAGGTGTTAACCACCATGGTTGGTCACCTAGCTGCTCTGATTCGTCAGTCAAGACCCAGCACTCGCCCTTCACCGCTCCTGGTCCATCAGCACGAGCCCGCATGACCTTCACCTCAGCCATCGACCACCGTTCCTGTGCTCCACACCTACACACCACAAGTCAACCAACATGGTTGCACAAGCATAATCTCACACTCTGGTGAGTCCACTGACTACCCCAGAGTGCTACCCGTTTACAATCACTCATCATCAACTCGAGCCACAAGGGACAAGTCAACCTTGTGTTAGCAATCTCCCCCTTGATGAGTGCATTGTCAACACCACTATTTGAGCATATGTAAATAGAAAGGGGAAGAAGAAGAGAAACTCACTCAAATGACCATAAGCCAGACAAGTCATTTAGAGTAAGCAAAACTTGGTCCCCAAAGAAATGGGTAGCGGCTCAACACGACCAAGCAAGAAAAGGCTAGCCCTCAATAAGAGGCAAAAGTAGGGTTCAACACCACTAGCTAGAAGCCAAAATCTCATCGGAGCACAAAAGGCTTTATCAGAGCATAAAAAACCAATTTAGAGCATAAGATCAGCACAAAAGCTAAAATCAAAGCTAGTTCCTCCAGAAGGAGGCAAACGGCTCAACACAACTAGCAATAGCTTCAAATAACATATCTCGCCCTCTTGAATGAGAGGAAGCCCGAAGACAAAATACTCCCCCTAGATAGAGAAAACAGGAAATCTCAAAATCTCTCCCCCATGTTGCCAAGTGAACTCATCAAGCACTGTCAGGGGTAGAAAGAAAAACTCCCCCTTGACAAGAGAACCTCCCCTGAGAAAAAAAAGAAATGCAACAAAGAGTATGAAATAGAGAAAATGCATGAGCTTCAGGAGTATACCAGCCAGAGTGTAAAAAAAGCTCTAAGTGGTGATGTGCTAAGTGTGCAGCAATAAATGCACGTGCTAGCAGATGCTCAAACTAAGCATATGCACAAGATATGTGAAGTGTAAGTATTTTGATTCAATTTTAAACATTTCAAAGAGATGTTCACCACAAAGACAACACTAAGCATATAGTAAGTAGGAAATCAACTAAGTGTCAGTCACAAGTGAACAAGGTGAACTACCCCAAACAGTGAGCACTCATCATGCTAGAAACATATTTGAAATAGATACCATTTGAAATTTTCAAGATTTATCGGATTTTGCAGCGGATTCCAAATTTCATTGAATAGCATGTGAGTGCAAGAGGTTGTAAGCATTGTCTTTGTCTGACTTTTCAACTGGGTGTAGCCTATGCAGACAAGCAATCAGAAGCTAAAAACATCGGTTTCGATCATCCAATACACTGCTCAAGTTCATCCAAAAGTGCAAATGGAAGCAGTCTTGGTACAGTGATGTGGTGACAAATACAAACCCATCTCGATCTTTCTGATTATCACTTATCTTGATTTTGAATCTTTAGCATGATATGAATAAATCAAGACAAGTGAATGACTCAACGCATGAGACATAGCCACCTAGCATACTAGTAATAGAAAAAAGGATTTCAACACATCCTACACATGCTAGGTGCCAATCTTAATGGTGAAGAATTTTAGATTGAGCAAGTAATAGTCAAGTTCACAATTATGAAAACAACTTAGCTCAACAATATTGTATCAATATGAGCAAAAAGAGCCTAAGCATGCCATAGCATTATCATGTACACAAAGAACATACTACTAGGACTAGAATCACATTCTAGCAGTTATACAAGTGAAGCTCAATATGACATGCAGATATAATACATAAGAAAGTGAAAGCAGAAAATAAGAAGAAAAGGCCAAAAAGGGAACCCTCTAATCAAAAAGGGAAACAAACACCCAATTCCCCTCGCAAATGAACAAAAGTTTTTTGATCAAGGGGTTTGGTCAAAATGTCAGCAAACTGGCGAGTGGTATTAATATAATGCAATTCGATGTCTCCTTTCTCATAATGATCACGAAGAAAGTGAAAGCGAACATCAATGTGCTTAGTCCTCGAATGTAGCACAAGATTCTTGGCAACACTTATGGCACTCGTGCTATCACAAAACAGAGGCACATGATGAAAATCCAAGCCAAAATCCCGTAAGGTAGCCATCATCAAAAGTAACTGCGAACAACAACTAGCGGTAGCAACATACTCGGCCTCTGTAATAGACAGGGCAACACTAGACTGTTTTCGAGAAGACCATGAAACCAACAAAGTACCCAAAAACTGACAAGTCCCAGAAGTAGACTTGCGCTCCAAAAGGCAACCTGAAACGTAGGTACCTCATAATCCGTTTCACAACCTTTCTGTGAGATGTGCGTGGGGAAGCCTGGAAACGAGCGCACAAACACACTGCGAAGTGTATGTTCGGCCTCGTCGCAGTCAACTACAGGAGAGAGCCAATCATGCTTTTGTACTCCTTCTGGTCCACGGGTTCGCCATCCTCATAAGCGTCAAGTGTCATCGAGGTGGACATGGGTGTCGAAAGAAGCTTGCCCTCGCCCATGTCGAACTTCTTCAGGACCTCTTTTGTATACTTGCCTTGATGTACAAAGGTCTCGTCTTGAGTCTGCTTGATTTGCAACCCAAGAAAGAAATTCAGCTCGCCCATCATGCTCATCTCAAATTCCCTGCTCATAAGATCTGAAAATCTAGACACAAGAGCATTAGAAGAACCACCAAAGATGATATCATCCATGTAAATCTAGACTTAAAGGGTGTCATTATTATGCTTGAGGAGAAAAAGAGTTTTGTCCACAGAGCCCATTTTAAAACCCTTAGAAAGCAGAAAAGTTTCAAACGCTCATACCATGCTCTAGGGGCTTGTTTCAAACCATACAAAGCTTTTTGGAGTTTAAAAATGTGGTTTGGAAACTTGGAACTCTCAAAACCAGGGGCTGCCTAACATATACCTCTTTCTCTGTATACCCATTCAAAAAGGCACTTTTGACATCCATTTGAAAAAGCTTAAAACCCTTTGAAGCAGCAAAGGCTAAAAGGATCCTAATGGCCTCTAAACAGGCAACAGGGGCAAAGGTCACCTCATAATCAATTCCCTCTTTTTGGCAATACCCTTGGGCAACCAACCTTGCCTTGTTCCTCACTACCAAACCACCCTCACTCTGTTTATTTTTGAAAACCCATTTTGTACCGATGGGATGGCAGTTAGAAGGTGGTGGCACCAAAACCCAAACCTGATTTCTTTCAAAAATTTTCAAGCTCCTCATGCACAGAATTAACCCAGTTAGGATCAGATAAAGCATGTCCAACATCTCGGGGCTCAAAAGTAGTAACAAAAGTTGAGTGAGCAAAATGAGAAATGTGATGTGACCTAGAGCGAGTGACTCGCTCGTGAAGCTCCCCGATCATCTGCTGAGGTGGGTGACGGCGCTGAATATGCTATGGAGCCTCCCTTGAGGAAGTGGCCTCCTCCTCAACAACAGCTTCAACTCCTCCAGTCTCAGCAGGAGCTGGCTCGAGTGGACACCAAGTGGTGGAAGGAGTGGGGTCGGGTCCGTCAGCCATAGTAGTGGAACCAGGCTCGACTGGGGCGGCCGGTGGAGTTGGCTCGAGAGCAACCCAATCGGCGTCGTCGAGCTCCTCCTCCACAAAGAGGGTTTGTCCCATCTGATCTGGACCTGCAGGCTCAAGATAGGGGATGGACAAGGTGCAGTCTCATCGAATGTAACCTCACAAGTCTCCATAATGTGGCTAGTCTCTAGGTTAAGAACACGATAAGCATGAGAATGTAATGCATAACCCAGAAAAACCCCATCATAAGACTGGGACTCAAACTTGTCCAGATTACCCTGTTTTAGCACAAAGCATCTGCAGCCAAATACCCTGAAATGACTGACCTTGGGTGGTCGTCCAAATTGCAGCTCATAAGAAGTTTTGTTTAGAAAATCCCAAAGAAAGATGCGATTGGACACATGGCAAGCAGTGTTGATCGCTTCGTCCCAAAAACGCCTAGGAGTCCTATGCTCATCAAGCATCGTCCTGGCCATCTCAACAAGGGTCCAATTTTTGCGTTCAACAATACCATTTTGCTGGGGCACATACAGAGAGGAAAACTGATGCTAGAGTCCCAAAAAGCACAAAAGGTTGCAAATTGAGTATTTTTGAATTCTGTGTCATTGTCACTGCGTATAGCTCTCATGGCATTTTTAGGAAACTCATTTTGCAACCGAAGAATCAAATCTCGAGCATGAGTAAAAGCCTCATCCTTCGATGTCATAAATAACACCCAAGAGTAGCGAGAGAAGTCGTCGACAACCACAAGCACATACCACTTCCCTCCAAAAGAGCAAACCCTGGCTGGACCAATAGTGTCCATATGAAGCAATTCGCTAGGATGTGAGGTCATCACCTTGGTGACCAGGGAATGGGAAGTGGCAATCATTTTGCCATGACAACAAGGGTGATAGACAAGATCTTTCTCAAATTTTAATTTAGTCAATCCTTGGATGAGGTCAAGTGAGCTCAAACGACACAAAAGATCAAAGCTCAAGTGACCTAGCCTCCTGTGCCACTTCCAAAGAGAAGAGGAAGATCCTGCCAACAAACATCGAGAAGAGCCAGAAGAATGTGAAAAATCAGCACTGAAAACTCGACCAAAAGGGGAAATCTGGCAAATAAGATCCCCATGGGCATCCAAAGCTCAAGACAAGCCCTTTTTAAAGTGCACTTCATAGTCATCCTCAAGGAGTTGCGAAACTGAAAGCAGATTGAAATGCAGATTCGAGACCAAAGCAACATCCTTGAGAATAAAGCTCTCGTTCACCCGAATGGTGCCACGAGAAACAACCTTACCTCTCGACTTATCCCTGAATGTGATGTATTCCTTACCAATCACGGGGTCAAGGATGGAGAACCATTTTGAGCTTCCGGTCATGTGGCGCGAACAACCGGAATCCATGAGCCACATGTTCTCGAGGCCGCCATCCTGCATCAATAGTAAGACCCAGGGTGAGCAAATGGCACAACACTGGGGTAAGTAAACTGTGAAGAATACCAGTGCTACGACATTTGCCCCTGAAAAGTGTTAGGAAAAACACCAAACATCCCCGGTCCCGAAGGGAAGCGATCACCACAAGAAGGAAATTGTGGTCCGCTAGGGAAGTATGAACCAAAGCCTCTATCACATGGTCCTTGGCCATATGGCACACGACCAGCATCCCGTCGGGCACGGCCACCACGTGGTCTCACTACCTGAGGCCTAGCGACAAGAGGCAAAACACCTCTAGGCCTCTCAGGACGTCTCTGAATAGGCTGAGCATGAACACTATGAGAGGGGTGGTTCATGTCCTTTCTGCTCGACTCAGAAACCCGTCGCTCGTCTCTCTTCCTCCTAAAGCAAAATGAAGCTAGATGCCCATCCCTCTCACAATATTCACAATGGTACCTCACCTCTCTCTTAGGTGGATTTTGTTTGTGGGAGGGGGCTTTCTTTTTAGATGGCTAAGGGGCTCTAGGAAGGGGATTGCTAGAGATGTCGGGAAAGGTGTCAAGTGTGTTCCTAAGATGATTAGGTTTTGGAAGCCACACTTGTTTCTGAGGAGGAGCTCTCATAGGTTCATCAATCACACCATCTCTCACAGGGGTGACTGGATTAGCAGAGATGGTTTTGATAAGCTTTAGAGTGGGTGAAGGTTTCTCTGAAGGTGCCAAACCACTGCACTCGCCAACCTTCCTAAAGCGAGCGACACTCCCATCCTTAGTAGCAAAGCCTAACCCCGGTCCGCCAGTTCCCCTCTTGAACTGACTGACCATCATGCCCAACTGTGGCTCACTGCACGACACTCAACTCAAGATAGATCGAAGGTATGTGTTTTCTTCCTTGATTCTTGTCTTGTCGTGTCTGTAGGACTCAAGGGCAGATTGCAAACACTCACAAAGTGCACATTGCGCAGGTGCAGGGGCACTTACTGAGCTAGCCTTCTCAAGCAAAGCTATCCTAGCATCTCTCTCTGCTAGCTCAGACTACAAGCTAGGACAAATGGTACAAGCACCCAACATGATAGACCTAGATCTCAACTTGTCGCGTTCATCTAGGAAGGTGGAGTACTAGGTCTGCAAAGTGGTGATGTTCGACATGTGTAGAGCGCACTCATCACATTCAGTCTCGTCGGACACCTCAACTGAAGCTCTAGCAGACTCAAGTTCCCTAAGCGTGCTCTTGTACTTGGATCTAATCTCTCTCCTCTCACGAGCAGCCTGCCTAAGCAACTTATCCTGACTAGCCAAAGCAGCGTTCAGCTCTTCTATCTCAACGGCGAGATCATCGGTGGAAGGTAGTACCTTAGAAGTAGTGTCGTCGCCGATGTCTTTGTCGTCGCTGGTGCCGACCGTGTCCTCACCAAGTGCCATGGTGCAGAAGCCTCCTGCGGTGTCGGCGATGAAGAACAACCCATTCAGCTTGTCCTCGACCCACCTCTCAGTCTCCTCGTCGCTCGAGGAAGATACAACATCATCGGAGTCATGGTCGAGGTCGCTGAGGGAGGCGAGAAAGGCACACTCCTTGATCTTTGCCTTCTAAAGGTACTTCTTCTTGAGCGCCTCCTTGTTGAATCCTCCCTTGGACTTGGACTTGTACTTGCTGGAGGAGTACTTGCCCTTATGGCGACCAGAGTGATGGTCGCGCGGGCCAAACTCTGATTTGCCCTTCTTGGGGGCAGCTGGCAACGAAGTGGTCGGGATCGCCAAAGTTGTAGCATCTGTCCTTGGACCCGCCACGCCGCCGGCTCATATGGTTGTTGTGGAACCGCGTGAACCGGGTGACCACAAGTGCAAGCTCCTCATCCCCAAGGCTCTCGACCTGCTCCTCTGTAATAGACAATAAAGAAGATAGAGCAAACATAGCAGGTGAGGAGTTAGAAGTAGAACCACCTCTAGAGACCAGGGCCATGGTGGGTGCACTGGGTTCTCAATCTTGGCCCGAGTCTGGTGGTCAATCTCTATGGACTTGAGCTTGCTGAAGAGCTCGTCCACGGTGAGAGTCTCATAGTTGGGCGACTCGATGATCACCGAGACCTTCACCTCCCAAACCCTCCGATCTAGAGCATGTAGTAATTTCGGTGCTCTCTCACGATCACTATAGGGTAGCTGTGCCTTGTTGGCATGCATCTTGTTCATAATTGACTGGAACCTGGAGAACATGGAATCAATGGTCTCTCCAGCCAACTGTGTGAAGTTCTCGTACTTTCACCTGTACGTCTCAAACAGTCTAGTCTTCACATGATCATTGCCCTCATGGAATCTCTCGAGGGTAGACCAAATTTGATGAGCCGTAGTCAGATGTCCAACTAGCTCAAACTCACCAAGCGAGAGACACGAGAACAAAGCGTTTCAAGCTTTGTTGTTCGAATCATGGAACTCCATTTGAATTGGAGTGATCCGGTCACTTGTAGCATCAAAAATCGCATCAAGGCAAGTTTCCCAAACCCGGTAACTGATGCTTTCAAGATACACAGACATGCAAATCTTCCAGTATGGGTAATTGGTCCGATCGAAGAACGGAGGTTTGCCAACACCTCATTCCATGTTGCCTACGTGGATTTCAAACCGATTAGGGAAGGGAAATCCTTAACCGGCTCTGATACCAATTGTAGGACCGGTAAGGCGACCAGAGGGGGGTGAATGGGAGCCAATCGTATTTTGCTTCCAAACACTGAAAATGAACACTTCACTTCAATTGAGATGAAGCAAGTGTTCAAACCACGAACACATCAGCGAACGAGTAATATCACGATTACAAAACATTCCTAATACTCACAAGAGACCAGCAAAACAAACGGATCACAAATCGGACACCAAAAGGTCCTAAACTGTCCAATACAGTATCGTCAACAAGTGTTGTTTTCAGCAGTACGAAATTCTGTTCTTAAATTTAAAAACTGAACCAAACAAACTCCGATTGAGATGAAACTTTACACACACCTTAGCAAATACTTTTCCAAGACCTCCCCAAATTTTGAGCTCAATCCGACTTGTGAATCACCCGCGGATTTAAAAATACAACAGAAATTGGGGTTTTGTTGGGGTTTTCTAGAAACGAGTTCAAACTGAGTTTTTCTCAAATCGTGACCAAAATCTGCAACAAATAGGTGTATGCAGTGGTCCAAAGAGTGCAACTCACCACCAATCAATCCCCAAACCAAATCCTCTCAAACGAATGAAAGTTTTTCACCAACAACACAAGATCGGGAAAAGGAGAAACCAAGACTAAGACTTCAGAAATTTCAGCAAGGGTACAAACTGAGATTTGAAGCCAAAGAGCCCTATGGGCCGGACCGGCAACCCTTCCTCTGATTAAACTTGAAAATCAAGAACACATTTGAAGTACAAAATCACTACGGAACCCTCGGCTCAACTGGTGTCTATCTAGAGAGAAAACTAGGAGCTCTAGAATGAGTGCTCAAAACAAATGGCAGCCAAGGGATGCTGAACCAACCAGCCCTCCCCTCTATTTATAGAGGGTTATTCTCACTTCCTAAACTACCCCTATTTACATAGAGCTATCCACTCCACCGGGTGCGAAATGGACCAACTCCTAGGTTTTCGATCTGATGGCCACGTCCTTCACACGGAGTTGCTTCGCCTTTACGCACCCTCCGTAATCACGCCGCATGCCGCCACCGGTTCCCTCTAGAACCGCCACCGCCGAGTTTTGAGGACCAAACTCAGCAAAACCAGGCATCTGTAGCGCTGGGTGGTTTTGAGGCCCAAACCACCAAATTGTCGTGAGCACCGCACCTCGTGCACGTCCTCCACGATGAGACGAGTGTCCCGCAAGTCCTCGACCATGTCGGCAACACGGTCCACTCCACCACGTCCTCGCACAAGTGCGTGTCCCAGGTGTCAGCCACCGTGGTTGGTCACCTGGCTGCTCTGATTTGTCAGTCAAGACCCAGCACTCGCCCTTCACCGCTCCCAGTCCATCAGCACGAGCCCGCATGACCTTCACCTCAACCATCGACCACCATTCCTGTGCTCCACACCTACACACCACAAGTCGACCAACATGGTTGCACAAGCATAATCTCACACTTTGGTCAGTCCACTGACTACCCTAGAGTGCTACCCGTTGACAATCACTCATCATCAACCCGAGCCACAAGGGGCAAGTCAACCTTGTGTTCGCACACCCCACATATAGCTAGTCCACTTTAGCCAAACGGGACATTTGCTGAGTACGTTGATGTGTAGTCACCCTTGCTTAAAAACACCAAAACACCAGGTTGTCCACATTGCAACCCTTGCTCAGGAGAAGATGAGGTCGGGGCGGAGGATTTCCAGGAGTTTCAAGACTATGATGAGTTCTAGGCGTGTGTTAGCGGCAAACCCCCAGTCGGCTGCCTGTGAAGGCCGTGTATTGCTATGTTTTGTTTTCGCACTTTGATCTATGTTTAAGACTCTATGGATGTCTCAGACATCATGATGTAATCAAATTAATACCTTCTTTATGTTATTATTTGAGCATTGTGTGATGATGTCTAGTTATGTAATCGTTGTGTACGTGAATTTCTAATCCTGGCACGTACATGGTTCGCATTCGGTATGCCTTCTAAAATTGGGTGTGACAATAACTTTGTCGTGGCATTCATCGACGACATTCTGATTTATTCCAAGAATTATGGTGATCATGAGGAGCATCTTCGGTTGGAATTGCAGAAGTTGAGGGATAATCAACTCTATGCCAAGTTTAGTAAATGTGAGTTCTGGCTTGATGAAGTACCATTTCTTAGGCATATCTGTGGTGGAACCGCCTAGATTCCAGCTTAAGTGCCCATGTCACGCCTTAGAGGCAGCAACACACTTAAATCGGAATAACCCGTCAGTCCCTCAGATCTAGTCTGATAAAGCTACTTTTCAAGGATCGAATACCACTAGCTCACAAGAAGGTGAGGCACAGAGAGAATGCAATAAAACATGAATCCACAAATTAAGGTACTGGAGTTATTACATAAATCAGAGTTTTGAAATAAAAGGGAACAAGTTCATAATTAAAGTGCAGCGGATAATCGATATCGACGATAAGGAGGACTAGGGCAAGGCCCAATCCACTACTCCTCTGGGTCCTCTCCTACCGAAGCAGCATCCCACTCAACCGTCCAACCCGGTGGCAGGGTGGATGGCCATGTCACACCATCAACCATGTCATGTAGCGTACCTACAAAAATTATGCCACAAACAAGGCTGAGTATACTAATACTCAGCTAGACTTACCCGGTGTGAGGAGTCTACTCCTCTACAATAGACCATGCAACTGTTTGGATGAGGGGTTTGGTTTGCCAAAAGCACTAGCTGAGTCTAAAATCAATTTTAGCCTTTTCGATTCTACCATAATTAGTTTAGCTAGGTTTGCTCCTTTCTTAAGCATACATGGTAACAATCATTTAGTACAATCAACATGTTATCTCAAGTAAAACCTCATTTCACTTTATACTCAATGTAGTACAAGGGGGTCAAGCAGTCTCATTAGTTACGAGAAGCAGATGATTCGAATTGAGTTTTAAACCTTGCAAGGTAAACCTAAACACACGACATGCAGGGGCACTCCGTCCCCACACACGTCAACCATCCCCATCAATCCCCTGGCAATAGAACAGGGCTCACGGCCTTGGCGTACAATGCTCCAATTGTCCCTGACTGTCGCCGTGCAACGGCCAAACTTGTACCCACCATAGCTAGCATGGGATAACCCATCTCAGGTCTAGTGAGGGGTAAAGTCTGCGGGCAAGTTCAACCAGGTACTAGGTTTACCGGTTACCATATTTCCCGACATGTGTTTAGTACATTCAAACGCTTGACTCAGGTATCCACACATTAATCCTTAATTCCATTTTCGTCTCATAGACAAGGCATCCACCCTGGATCCAAGTCCATAGACCATCATAGATCCCGTTATTAATATGAATACAATCAATGCCTGACCTCGCGCGAGTGCTAGAAAAATCACTCGACTTCTACCGAGATCCTGATTAGCAAAGCAGCTACTCGACCTAGCGTACTAGTATCCATCTCAAAAAGGAATCCTGAGTTCATGCAACTAAGGGTTTCAAGCAACTCCTACACTTAAGTGCACATTACAAGCCTACAAACATTAAGTGTAGTAAAGTAGCATAAATAAACGGTTATGCATAAAACCGGGGCTTGCCTTCAAAAGCTGGGGCTGTGGGAGATTCTCGGTGGCAGGCTCGGGAGCTGGCTCCTAGACTTCCTCTTGGACAGCTCCTTGCTCAGGAATGAGCACGTACTCTTTGTCAGCAAGGTTGCAATCTAATGAATGCAATGAGTGAGATACATGTATGCCATGATATGCAATGTAGTAGTAATAAAAAATGATCAAGGTTATAAGGTAAGGCTAAATCTTAAATTTGGGAGTTCTACTGGTATACTTAGCCATTTTAGGGTCAAGTATGGTCAAGTTTAAGTGGTCAGATTATTTTAGTGTCCCATTGATTTTCTTTTAGTGTCTTAGTGAAAAGTTTATCATGATCCTTACTGAAATCATCATGGGTGAGATTTATTATTCTTACCAATTCTCTCTTTTCCCTTTTTCTATTATGCTTTTTAAAGTGGGTTTGAACTACAACATAGCTTTATAAATTTCCAAAAATTCTATAAAAATTACAGTAGTGTCTCACTGGTGTATAATTTTTCTATCTTCTTCTTTGCGCAAGAGCAATCATTCTAGAGTTTGGCTAATTTTTCTCAAAGGGAAGGGGGGTAGCATTTCATGGAATATATGGTCTTTTTCATGGAATAAGAAGTGAGGTGTATTACATCATGTTCTTACCTTAGTTTCATATTTTTCCCTGGTGGTTTACATCATAAGTAATTGGGTAAAAATTGGTTTGCCCACTGTTGAACATTTTTAGGCTTTCTTTGGATTTATTTGAAGCATAGGCCAATTTCAAATTTTAATTGTTCAACTCACTTACTGTGATGGTTTGGGGTGTTTACCATTTTTGTAGTGGTATACTAGGGGTGAGAGGCTTCTTGATTTTTTCTTGCCATTAATGTATTTCTCCTTATATTTTTAATCATGGCTTTTCTTTATTTCTTAATGCCAATTAAAATTATAACCTTGGGTTAGCACTAAACTATGGTTCCATATATTTTTCCTAGGTTTTGTTAAACTTAGGCATACTAGGAAAAATATGGTCATTCTCTGGTTTTCATTTTCTATTGCCTTTTTCATTTTTCTAAAGTTTGGGCAGAAATAACCTTTAATGGACATTCCTGGTTTATTTTTGTATACTGGGGTGCTTAGTATTTTTAAACAGTGTATATGTCGGGTAAGTATCTCTACAAATTTTCTCCAGCCTAGTATAGAAGTATTCATGTTTTTCTCTGTATTAATAAGGTTTGGGTAGTTTCCTAATTTAAATCCAAACTCTAAAATTTAGTACAGAAAACATGGGGTTCAATATTTTTGTCTGATAGTTCATAATGTTTGGAATCTAGCAAAATTAGTTTGACTAATTTTGGATGAGTATTTCTCAAGTTATGCATTTAACTGATTTACTGCTGATTTAAAGAATTGAAATTCGAAATGAAAAGGAAAATCTACTTTGCTCTAGGGTCCCTGGTATTTTCTTCTTGGATTCCTTACAAACAGGTCCTCAGTTTCCTATTGCACTGAGTCTCTGACAGTGCAGAAAACCCCCTGGGGGAACCCTAAATCTAACCCCGCGATCCTTCCCCCATTGGAACAGTACCCGCTGCGGAGAAAAGGGCGGCGGGGCTTACCGGCGGCGAGATAGCTCTAGCAAGGTGGTCAATGGCGTAGGGGAGGTCGCGGCGGTCACATCGATGTGCGGATCGTCGTCGGAGGTGACCAGAGTTGGAGGGTCCACGTACGCTGGCGGGGGAGTTCGTTGGTGGCGAGGACTCCGGCCTAACCAGGGCGACATAGCACAATCCAATGAGTCGGGGAGCTTCACGGGAGGTCAGGGAGGTCGTGGGTGCAAGGAATTGAAGAATGGTTCACCTGGTGGCCCGGTCTACGAGCGGTGGCGGGCGACCGAAGTCCGGCGATGGTGATCCCGCTGCTCCAGTGAGGCAGTGTCTCGATCCTTGCTTGGAGACGCTTCACGACTCCACGGGGAAATTGTCCAGAGGCTCGGGTGAGGCTAGGGGACTCTGGAAATGGCTGGCCACGATGGCCGGCGTTCGGGTGGCTCGGGCGGGCGGCGCAGAGCTCGCCGGAGCTAAGGACTCGGCCAGGACTGTGAGGGCAAGCATGGAGTGAAGCGTTGCGTGTCCAGGGATGGTTTTTAAAGGCGCGAGCGAGCATGGCCGAGGGCTGCTCTGACATGCGCTCGGGGCGTGCGCGGAGGAGCACCAGTGCGCGCTCTGCCGCCTGGGCATGGCATTGAGCATGAGGCAGTGCTGAGAGTGGTCACTTTCAGGCGCCCATTGGCTCCAAATCTTCGTGATTATGGCCATGATCCCTTTGAGAGATCTCTTCACCAGACCTTCCTTTGTCGTTTGTGTGTGGCGACCTATGGATTTTGTTGACTGGAGCCGAAGATATGGGGTGCTCTAGTAGGGTTTGTCTCACTGCGTGAATCCGAGATAAAATCCTTGACTTGACATGTCTAGGGCACGAATCTCGATGCCATCTTCACACACGTTGCAGAGGGGTTAATTTAGCACAACTTTGTCAATGGGAGCTTAGGGTTTTGAGTTAGAGATCAAGGTGAACCTGCTCGAGTTCTAGGTGAGGGCTGAAATTCAGAAATCTGAATTTTCATATTTCTATAGAGAGCACCCACTTGCATGGCCTTTTTGGGGATTTCGAACAATTATTTTGGTCAAACTTTTCTAGTAGTTTTTGTAGCTTACCAAGTATATTTCAAGTTTTATAATTGGTTCTGGCCATGATTTCACATTTTTCATTCTCCTTTTTCAAATTTTCCTTTTGCACTAAAATGGCTTAATTAGGGGTATTTTAGGGTTTGGGCATGTTCTCACTTTGAGGTGCATGATATGGTTAAGGTATGATCCTTAAGATAAAAAGACTCAGTTAAATCTTTGCTCCTAAATTTTTTGTGTCTTTTGCTCAATTGGATTCACATGTGATAATGATCTTGAGGTTAGCATTGAGAAGAACCCTAGGTAACACTGGGGTGTTACAGCCTTCCCCCTTAAAGGAATCTCGTCCCGAGATTCGAGTCGGAGTCCTCCGGGGTGAAGAGAAGGTCATCGTTTGCTTGTATGGTGTGGGTTTGTTTATTAAGGTTCTTTAGTAAACTGCTCTTTGAATGTCATCCTCTTTGCAACTTCAGAAGGAAGTCCTTCTTGATTTTGTTTTAAAGCTTACTCAGTTTATGTTAAGACCATCTTTCTTATATTTGGATTTGAAGGGCAGAGGGAGGGTTGGGGCATGGTTACGTACTGATTCCCTTAGGTAGACAATCGGGGTAGTTTGAACGCAGAAATTCCTCAGTCTCCCAGGTAGCTTCTTCCTCTGAATGGTTGCTCCATTGAATCTTATACATTTTGATCGTCTTCGCACGAGTTGATCTTCCCTTGCAATCCAGAACCTTGGAAGGGTACTCTAGATATGAGAGATCTGGCTCTATCTCCACTTCTGGTTCTGCTACGACCTCGGTTGGCAAACGAACACACTTCTTCAATTGGGATACATGCAACACATTGTGGATGGTAGACATTTTTGAAGGTAGCTTCAATTTGTATGCCACGGGTCCACATGCTTCCATGATTTCATAAGGTCCAATGTAGTGAGGGGCTAACTTGCCTTTGATCCCAAACCATTGCACTCCTTTTGTGGGTGATACCTTCAGATATACGAAATCTCCCACTTCAAACTAGAGGGGTTTTCTTCTCTTGTCATGGTAGCTCTTCTGCCTGGCCTGAGCAGCTTCTAGATTCTTTCTGATCAGTTTGACTTTCTTTTCGGCTTCTGTCACTAGGTTAGGTCCAAAGATTTCTCGTTCTCTAGGTTGAGACCAGTTGAGGGGTGTTCGACACCTCCTTCCATATAGGGCTTCAAATGGTGCCATCTTTAGGCTGGATTGATAATTGTTGTTATAAGCAAACTCTGCCAAAAGAGGCACTTATCCCAGTTCTTGTCATAATCGATCGCACAAGCCCTTAACATATCTTCAAGAATTTGATTTACCCTCTCGGTCTAACCATCAGTCTGAGGGTGGTAAGCTGAACTTCTTATTAGCTTAGTTCCCAAAGACTCTTGCAATTGATCCCAAAATCTGGCAACGAATTGGGCTCCTCGATCAGAGATAATTGTCCAGGGTAATCCGTGCAAACACACAATTCGGTCAGTGTACAATTCTGCATACTTCTGAGCCTTATTGTTGGTGTGCACTGGAAGGAAATGTGCCACTTTTGTCAGTTGGTCCACAATGACCCAAATTGAATCATGATGCCGAGAAGTGTTAGGAAGACCCACAATGCAATCCATGTTGATGTCATCCCATTTCCATGAAGGTATTGATAGGGGTTACAAGGCACCAGCTGATTTTAAGTGGCTTGCCTTTATCCTCTAACATGTGTCACATTCTGATACATGGGCTATTTCCCTCTTCATTCTGGTCCACCAATATAGGGGCTTCAGATCATGGTACATCTTGGTGCTTCCTAGGTGCATGGAGAATTTGGAGAGATGAGCCTCATCCAAGATTTTCTTCTTGAGGTATTTATTTTTAGGAACCACCAATTTGTCTTCAAACCATAGTATCCCTTTGTTGTCTTGGCGAAAACACATATACTTCTCCGCTTTCTGATGAAGATTCTCCTTAATGATTTGCATTCCCTTGTCACTAAGTTGGGCCATAACAATCTGGTCCTGCAAGGTTGGCTCGACGGAGATGTAAGACAAGGTACTAGAAGGAATTACCTCGATTCCCATCTTACTCAACTCATCACACAGGGTATTGATGCGAGAATCCATCATCATACAATTGCATTGTGACTTTCGACTTAAGGCATCTGCTACCACATTGGCTTTCCCTCGGGTGGTAGTGTACTTCCAAGTCGTAGTCCTTGATCAATTCTAGCCATCTTCTCTGCCTCATGTTGAGATCAGCTTGAGTGAAGATGTACTTGAGGCTCTTGTGATCTGTATAGATGTTGCAGTGGGTTCCCATTAAGTAGTGCCTCCACATTTTTAGTGCATGAACCACGGCTGCCAATTCTAAGTCATGAGTGGGGTAATTTTGCTCATGAGGTCTGAGTGCTCTTGACGCGTAGGCAATGACTCGGTTGTCTTGCATCAAAACACAACCCAGTCTAGTGCCAGAGGCATCACAATACACATCAAATGGCTTGTTGCTATCGGGTTGCGCTAACACAGGTGTTATGGTCAGATGTTGCCTCAAGGCGTGGAAAGCATCTTCGCATTTCTGACCCCATTCGAATTTTGCTCCCTTCTTCAATAATTCTGTCACGGGCTTCGGAATTTGTGAGAAATCTAGAATGAATCGTCGATAATACCCGGCCAATCCTAGGAAACTCCGAATTTGACGAACAGTTGTTGGCGGATTCCAATTCATCATCTCTTGCACTTTATCTGGATCAACAGCTATTCCTCCCTCAGAGATAGTGTGACCCAAGAATTTGATTTCCTTCAGCCAAAAATCACACTTGGACAATTTGGCATAAAGGCGATGCTCTCTCAGACGTTGGAGTAGCATGTGCAAGTGTTTGGCGTGCTCTGCTTCATTCTTCGAGTACACCAGAATATCATCGATGAAGACCACCATGAATTTGTCCAGTTCATGCAAGAAGATTGAATTCATCAGATACATGAAGTATGTGGGTGCATTGGTTAAGCCAAACGACATCACCAAATACTCATACAGCCTATATCTGGTTGAGAAGGCAGTCTTTGGTATATCACTTGCTCATATCTTGCTCTGATGATAGCTGGAGCGAAGGTCTATTTTGGAAAACACTTTAGCTCTGACCAATTGGTCAAAAAGAACATCAATACGGGGCAAAGGATACTTGTTCTTGATAGTCACCGCATTGAGTGGGTGGTAATCTATACATAATCTCAAGCTTTCATCCTTCTTCTTTACGAACAAGGCTGGACATCCCCAAGGTGAAGTACTTGGGCGGATGAAGCCCTTGTCCAACAACTCTTGTAGTTGTTTCTTCAATTCTGCCAATTCAGCGGGTGGCATCCGATAGGGCTTCTTGGAAATAGGTGTCGTTCCCGGTTGCAACTCGATAGCAAATTCAATATCCCGATCTGGCGGCATTCCTGGCAACTCATCAGGAAAAACATCTGCATACTCACATACCACTGGAATTTTCTTCAAGGGTAACTCTATCATAGAAAAAGCACATGACCTAGTGGTTCCTTGGCTGGGCAAAAAATATGGTGAATTTTCCATAGATTGGGGAACAGATTTCAACGATGTGGTTGGCGACATCTAGCACCACTTGGTGTCGGGTCATCCAGTTGGCTCCCAAAATAATATCCACATTATCCATCCCCAGAATGAGGAGGGTGGTTTTGACAATGTTGCTTCCCAGCTGAATAGGCACACTTCGATTTAATTGGTTGGTTGCAATTTTGCCCCCAGGCGTTGCTATCATGAAAGACCCTTGGGTATGATAGAAAAGCAGTTGGCATTTAACGCTGATTTTCTAGCTAATGAAGCTATGCGATGCACCAGAGTCAAACATAATTAATGCAGGTTGATTAAAAACTAAAAAGGTACCAGTCATGACGAGTGCTCCTTCAGGTAGCTCCTCCAGAGTAGTGAAACTGAGCTTCCCTTGTCTGACTTGCACCTTCTGCTTTCTTCCTCTGTCTTGGTTTGGTGCTGGCATCTGCCTCGGCTGATTCCTCGAGCAATTCTTGGCATAATGGCCCACATTGCCACATGTGAAGCATTTGTTTCCATTCCCTTGGTAGAACTACTGCTGCTGATGCGAAGGTTGATTGTTCCTTAGGGTGGGAGCTGGAAAACGGTTGGGCGCTTGCGGCTGCTGAGGTGGCCTGATAACCCATCTTCCTGCCTGCTACTGAAATCCTCTGCTCTGACTGTTGGAGACAATCCGGAATCTCTGGGTGGAGCTGAGGGTCCTGATATTGGTGCCTTCCTCTTCTTTTCTGCCCGGTGAGCTATAATACAGTCTTCCTGTGATATGGCCAGGTTGACCAATTCATTGAAGTTGTTAGCCCAAACAATGTTGAGGCGCTCACACAGCTTGGTGTTGAGACCTCTGCGGAAACTATCCCTCTTCTTCTCATTAGAATCTACATGATAGCTCGTGTACTAGCACAGGTCGTTGAAGGCCTGGGCATACTGCAACACAGTGTGGGTTCCCTAGGTTAATGCCAGAAACTCATTCAGCTTGCGATCCAGAATCCCTGCTAGAATATGGTGTCCCCTGAAAGCACTCTTGAATTCCTCCCATGTCACTTCATGATCAGTAGGTAACATGGCGCGGAAATGGTCCTACCATGTCCAAGTAGGTCCGCGAAGCTGCTGTGCGGTGAAACAGGTCTTCACGTCGTCAGGGCAAGCTCCCGTGAGGAGGGGGAACTTGGACTCCACAAACCTTAGCCACACATCGGCGTCTAGCGGATCCTCTGCCTTGGTGAATAGGGGCGGCTGCGTGCTCAGGAACTCTTGATAGGTTGTCGCGGTCAAAGGACGCTGCGGCTGGCCTCCACCATACTGCTAAGGGTGGGGCTGGCGCTGCAATAGCTGCCACAGAATCTCATTCTGCTGAGCCATTGGATCCTACACCATGGGAGCTGGAGGAGGTGGCAGGGGAACATGATCGTTCTGCCCGCGACGCTACCTAGCTTCCATCTGAAAACATAAATTTCGGCCATCGTTATCTTGACTCATGGTTCCAACAGAATCTCCTTATATTATGAGAAGAAAAGATCATAACATAGTACTGAAACCAATGAGAGTAACATGACTGCATTCATTTCTTTGTTCAATAAAAGTTTCCCTGGTTACAACAATTTAGGGGAAAGTACCCATAAGCCTAGTCCAAAATCCGATACCAAACTAAGCTCATGTGGGTTTCTATTCTCCTAATGTTTCAAACTAACCCATCAACCCTGAGTGCTTGAGGCAACGCTTGAGGCGGGTGAAGGGGGCATCCCAGATGGAGTTGCATTGGGACAAGGGCTGGCTCTAACTCCTCGGGAGCCTCCTCTCCCTCACTTTCGGCCTCGTTTGCCTCCATATCCTGTTGGTGCATCTCCAGGTGGTCATTGGCTTCCTCAAGCTCCTCTTGCACATCGTGGAGCTAGATTTCCAGGATATCGATAGTGTTATCCCGGATCTCCACCTGCTACTCTAAGGTCGCGATGCACTGGCTTAGCTGTTCCACCTGTAGGTATTTCTCCACCAATTCTAAAGACAAGTCGACCACGAAGTCCTCTCGACTGTCGAGGGTGAGCTTAGTGGTCTGAGCAAGGTTAGTGAGGTGTGCCATGGCGTCGCTTTGCAGTGTCTGAAGGCGGTACAGTGCGCTCATACACTGAACAGTGATCCTCCCAACTTGGTCGGGATGCATGGCCCATACATCCTTCACGTGGCTCACTCGGTTGCACCACATGGGGCCATCCCTCTTCTCAGCGGGGAAGAGTCCCAGTGGGCGCATTACCATTTCCAAGGGATGGTATCCGTAGAAACTCGTCAGGGTCTTCATAGCTGCAGCCTCGGTGGTGTCGTCTGCCCTGAATCCAATAGTCTCGGAGTCAAGGGGACGCCAACCTGGCTACAAAGGGTGAGCCTCCAGAGTCAGCCAGACTCGGCAACGGGGCACCCGATGCTCCTCGTACAACTGCATCGTGTACAGAGGGGGTGTAGGGTAACCGGCGGAGCTGAGCATCTCCCACAAGATGGAAGGGAAACCCTCATGGGAAAGGTAGTCGGAACTGAAATGAGTGTCTCCTCCACTGATGGGGGTGGGTGAAGTCATCTGTGAAAGAGGGTTAGATGTAAACGTTATGGTAGTGGAAATGAGTACATGTGCCCGAGTTGTTAAAAGGAGGTGGGTTAGATTATATTCTACTTCTTATGCTATTTATTTTTATCCCTATTTGCTACATCACATTTAGATGCATTTTCCCTTTAATTTCTAATCCTTTAATGTTTTATAATGCATGCATGCTGGATAGAACGTCTCCTCACTTGTCAGAAGGGTGCTTTTAAGGCATCCTTACTATTCTAAGACTGGCCTATATGGCCTACTTCATTATCCACCTGTTTTCCCCACTATTCCTAAGGCCTTTCGTCCTAGGTCTAGCGTTCTAGTCCTGACGATCCCAACACTGGTTTCTAAGCAATTTTTATTTTTGAAAAGTTGGTATTCACGACTTATTGATTTCTCTGTGGTGGTATTCGCTCCGATACCAGCTGTGGCGGAACCGCCCAGATTATTCCAGCTTATGTGCCCATGTCATGCCTTAGAGGCAGCAACACACTTAAATCGAAATAACCCGTCAGTCCCTCAGATCTAATCTGATAAAGCCACTTCCCAAGGATCGAATACCACTAGCTCACACGAAGGTGAGGCACAGAGAGAATGCAATAAAACATGAATCCACAAATTAAGGTACTGAAGTTATTACATAAATTGGAGTTTTGAAATAAAAGGGAACAAGTTCATAATTAAAGTGCAGCGGATAATCGATATTGACGATAAGGAGGACTAGGGCAAGGCCCATCCCACTACTCCTCCGGGTCCTCTCCTGCCAAAGCAACATCCCACTCAACCGTCCAACCCGGTGGCAGGGTGGAAGGCCAAGTCGCACCATCAACCATGTCCTGTAGCGTACCTGCAAAAATTATGCCACAAGCAAGGCTGAGTATACTAATACTCAGCTAGACTTACCCGGTGTGAGGAGTCTACTCCTCTACCTCTAGACCATACAGCTGTTTGGCTGAGGGGTTTGGTTTGCCAAAAGCACTAGCTGAGTCTAAAATCAATTTTACCCTTTTTGATTCTAGCATAATTAGTTTAGCTAGGTTTGCTCCTTTCTTAAGCATACATGGTAACAATCATTTAGTACAATCAACATGTTATCTAAAGTAAAACCTCATTTCGCTTTTTACTCAATGTAGTACAAGGGGTCAAGCAGTCTCATTAGCTGCGAGAAGTAGACGATTTGAATCGATTTTAAACCTTGCAAGG
This sequence comes from Zea mays, assembly GCF_902167145.1. NCBI lineage: Eukaryota > Viridiplantae > Streptophyta > Magnoliopsida > Poales > Poaceae > Zea > Zea mays. Next base: position 77,974,272 of record NC_050099.1, read on the forward strand.
TAAAACTAAACACACGACATGCAGGGGCACTCCGTCCCCACACACGTCAACCGTCCTCATCGATCCCCTGGCAACAGAACAGGGCTCACGGCCTTGGTATACAATGCTCCAATTGTCCCCGGTTGCCACCGTGCAACGGCCGCACTTGTACCCACCATAGCTAGCATGGGAGAACCCGTCTTAGGTCCAGTGAGGGGTAAAGTTTGCGAGCAGGTTCAATTAGGTACTAGGTTTACCGGTTACCATATTTCCCGACATGTGTTTAGTACATTCAAACGCTTGACTCTGGTATCCACACATTAATCCTTAATTCCATTTCCATCTCATAGACAAGGCATCCACCCAGGATCTAAGTCCATAGACCATCATAGATCCCATTATTAATATGAATACAATCAATGCCTGACCTCTCGCGAGTGCTAGAAAAATCACTTGACTTCTACCGAGATCCTGATTAGCAAAGCAGCTACTCGACCTAGCATTCTAGTATCCATCTCAAAAAGGAATCCTGAGTTCATGCAACTAAGGGTTTCAAGCAACTCCTACACTTAAGTGCACATTACAAGCCTATAAACATTAAGTGTAGTAAAGTAGCATATATAAACGGTTATGCATAAAACCAGGGCTTGCCTTCAAAAGCTGGGGTTGCAGGGAGATTCTCGATGGCAGGCTCGGGAGCTGGCTCCTGGACTTCCTCTTGGACAGCTCTTTACTCGGGAATGAGCACATACTCTCCGTCAGCGAGGTTGCAATCTAATGAACGCAATGATGAGATACATGTATGCCATGATATGCAATGTAGTAGTAATAAAAATGATCAAGTTGATAAGGTAAGGCTAAATTTTAAATTTAGGAGTTCTAGTGGTATACTTAGCCATTTTAGGGTCAAGTATGGTCAAGTTTAAGTGGTCAGATTATTTTAGTGTCCCACTGATTTTCTTTTAGTGTCTTAGTGAAAAGTTTATAATGATCCTTGCTGAAATCATCATGGGTGAGATTTATTATTCTTACCAATTCTCTCTTTTCCCTTTTTCTATTATGTTTTTTAAAGTGGGTTTGAACTACAACATAGCTTTATAAATTTCCAAAAATTCTGTAAACATTACAGTAGTTCTCACTGGTGTATAATTCTAAGTCTCAAAAGTTGGGGTTTAAAATGTTAAGAGTTCACTCTGTACAAAAATATTAAGTTTTAGGACAGAGGGGGTGCTTTGAACTACAACTCTCTTTTAACAGTGGATTATTTCTTAAGGCTTATTTTTGCTGCCATTTAGGTGCAATAGTATGACTTTGTACCAAGTTTTAGCCAATGATACATAATGGTCATTTTATTGTGATTTTCTAAAGTTTTAGGGCCCAATGGTGCTTTCTACTGTTACTATATTTGAAAAATGTCAAACAACAGATTCTCTAATTTTTCTATCTTCTTCTTTGCGCAAGAGCAATCATTCTAGAGTTTGGCTAATTTTTCTCAAAGGGAAGGGGGGTAGCATTTCATGGAATATATGGTCTTTTTCATGGAATAAGAAGTGAGGTTTATTACATCATGTTCTTACCTTAGTTTCATATTTTTCCCTGGTGGTTTACATCATAAGTAATTGGGTAAAAATTGGTTTGCCCACTGTTGCACATTTTTAGGCTTTCTTTTGATTTATTTGAAGCATGTGACAATTTCAAATTTTAATTGTTCAAGTCACTTACTGTGATGGTTTGGGGTGTTTACCATTTTTGTAGTGGTATACAAGGGGTGAGAGGCTTCCTAAATTTATATTGCCATTATTGTATTTGTCCTTATATTTTTAATCATGGCTTTTCTTGATTTCTTAATGCCAATTAAAATTATAACCTTGGATTAGCACTAAACTATGGTTCCATATATTTTTTCTAGGATTTGTGTAACATAGGCATACTAGGAAAAATATGGTCATTCTCTGGTTTTCATTTTCTATTGCCTTTTTCATTTTTCGAAAGTTTGGGCAGAAATAACCTTCAATGGGCATTCCTGGTTTATTTTTGTATACTGGGGTGCTCAGTATTTTTAAATAGTGTATATGCGAGGTAAGTATCTCTACAAATTTTCTCCAGCCTAGTATAGAAGTATTCCTATTTTTCTCTGTATTAATAAGGTTTGGGTAGTTTCCTAATTTAAATCCAAACTCTAAACTTTAGTACAGAAAACATGGGGTTCAATATTTTTGTCTCACAGTTCATAATGTTTGGAATCCATCAAAATTGGTTTGACTAATTTTGGATGAGTATTTCTCAAGTTATGCATTTAACTGAGTTACTGCTGATTTAAAGAATTGAAATTTGAAATGAAAAGGAAAATCTACTTTGCTCTGGGGTCCCTGGTATTTTCTTCCTGGGTTCCTTACAAACAGGTCCTCGGTTTCCTATTGCACTGAGTCTCTAACAGTGCAGAAAACCCCCTGGGGGAACCCTAAATCTAACCTACGGACCTTCCCCCATTGGAACAGTACCCACGCCGGAGAAAAGGACGGCAGCTTACCAGCGGTGAGATAGCTCCGGCAAGGTGGTCGATGGCGTAGGGGAGGTCGCGGCGGTCACGTCGATGTGCGGATCGTCGTCGGAGGTGACCGAAGTTGGCGGGTCCACGTGCGCAGGCAGGGTAGTTCGTCGGCGGCGAGGACTCCGGCCTAACCAGGGCGGCATAGCACAATCTAGTGAGTCAGGGAGCTTCACGAGAGGTCATGGAGGTCGTGGGTGCAAGGAATCGAAGAATGGTTCACCTGGTGGCCCGGTCTACGAGCGGTGGCGGGCGACCGAAGTCTGGCGATGGTGATCCCGCTCCTCCGATGAGGCAGTGTCTCGATCCTTGCTTGGAGAAGCTTCACGGCTCCCCGGGGAAACTATCCAGAGGCTTGTGTGAGGCTAGGGGTCTCTAGGAATGGCTGGCCATGATGGCCGACGTTCGGGTGGCTCGGGCGGGCGGCGCAGAGCTCGCCGAAGCTAAGGACTGGGCCGGGACAGTGAGAGCAAGCGTGGAGTGAAGTGTTGCGCGTCCGAGGATGGTTTTTAAAGGCGCAAGCGAGCACGGCCGAGGGCTGCTCTGACATGCGCTCGGGGCGTGTGCGGAGGAGCGCTAGTGCTCGCTCTGCCGCCTGGGCACGACATCGAGCACGAGGTAGCGCTGAGAGTGGTCACTTTTAGGCGCCCATTGGCTCTAAATCTTCGCGATTATGGACATGATCCCTTTGAGAGATCTCTTCATCGGACCTTCCTTTGTCGTTTGTGTGTGGCTACCTATGGATTTTGTTGACTGGAGCCAAAGATATGGGGTGCTCTAGTAGGGTTTGTCTCACTGCGTGAATCTGAGATAAAATTCTTGACTTGACGTGTCTAGGGCACGAATCTCGATGCCATCTTCACACACGTTGTAGAGGTGTTAATTTAGCAAAACTTTGTCAAAGGGAGCTTAGGGTTTTGAGTTAGGGATCAAGGTGAACGCACCCGAGTTCTAGGTGAGGGCTGAAATTCAGAAATCTGAATTGTCAGATTTCTGTAGAGAGCTCCCACTTGCACGGCCTTTTGGGGATTTTGAACAATTATTTTGGTCAAACTTTTCTAGTAGTTTTTGTAGCTTACCAAGTACATTTCAAGTTTTATAATTGGTTCTGGCCATGATTTCACATTTTTCATTCTCCTTTTTTAAATTTCACTTTTGCACTAAAATGGCTTAATTAGGGGTATTTTAGGGTTTGGGCATGTTTCTCACTTTGACGTGCATGATATGGTTAAGGTATGATCCGATAAAAAGGCTTAGTTAAATCTTTGCTCCTAATTTTTTGGTGTCTTTTGCTCAATTGGATTCACATGTGATAATGATCTTGAGGTTAGCACTGAGAAGAACCCTAGGCAACACTAGGGTGTTACAATATCATCGCCAATGGTGGAATATCAGTGGACCTGGCTAAAGTGAGGAAGATAGTAGGATGGAAGATACCGAGTTCAGTCAAAGAAATTCGGAGTTTCCAGGGACTTGTGGTTACTACCGATGTTTTATTGAGGGATTCTCCAAGATAGCCAAACCTATGACCTCACTATTGGAGAAGGGAAAAGAGTTTAAGTGGACGCGCGCTTGCTAAGAGCATTTGAATCAGCCGAAGTTTAAGTTGATGTCACCTCCAGTGTTGGTAATGCCAGATCTGCATAAGGGATTTGACATATATTGTGTTGTGTACCGCAAAGGCTTGAGATGTGTTATTATGCAAGAAGGACATTTCATTGCCTATGTGTCTCGCCAGTTGCGGAAATATGAGCTGAACTGCACTTATGACTTTGAACTGGCGGCCGTAGCTCATGCTCTCAAGATTTGGAGGCATTATATAATGGGGACCAAGTGCCAAGTCTATACTGATCATAAGAGCTTGAAGTATATCTTTACCCAGAAAGATCTTAACCTTAGGCAACGCCATTGGTTAGAGCTCATCAAGGATTATAACTTGGAGATCCACTATCATCTAGGCAAGGCAAATTTGGTTGCAGATGCCTTGAGTCGGAAGGAACATGTTCATGCAATTATAGCTACCCAGTTACCTGCTAAGTTAGCAGAAGACTTTGAAAGGCTCAACTTGGGAATAGTTGCTCATGCAAAGGGAACTACTATAGAAGTGGAGCCTACCTTGGAGCAAGAGATACTAAAGGGTCAGGTCGACGATGCTAAAATTTAGGAGAGCAAAGACCTAATGGCAGAAGGTAGAGGGCCAGACTTCACAGAGGATGAACAAGGCACAAAATGGTTCAAAAACAGGATATGTGTTCATGAGATTGACAGTCTCCATGAAACCATACTGAAGGAAGCCCATGACTCTGACTATTCCATTCATCCCGGTAGCACCAAGATGTATTAGGATCTGAAACAGAAGTACTGGTGGTATGGTCTGAAAAGAGATGTAGCCTCACATGTAGCAGTATGTGATGTTTGCCCAAGGGTAAAAGTTGAACACCAGAGGCCAGCCAGATTACTCCACCCGCTAAAGATACCTGAGTGGAAGTGGGAAGAAATCGATATGGACTTCATCGTTGGTCTACCCCACACATCTGCAGGGTACGACTCTATTTGGGTAATTGTAGACGGACTAACCAAAGTGGCTCACTTTATCCGAGTAAGGACCACTTATACGGGAGCCAAGCTAGCTAAATTGTATATCTCTCGAATAGTCTGCCTACACGGAGTACCTAAGAAGACCGTGTCTGATCGGGGATCACAGTTTACTTCACAGTTTTGGCAGAAGTTACATGAGGGACTTAATACAAAACTGAATTTCAGCTCAGCCTACCATCTACAAACTGATGGCCAGACCGAGAGAACCAACCAAGTGCTAGAGGATATGTTGAGAGCTTGTGCTCTTAAGCATGGTGATAGTTGGGACAAGAGTTTACCCTATGTAGAGTTCTCTTACAATAACAATTATCAAGTCAGTCTGATGATGTCCCCATTTGAAGCTTTATATGGCAGAAAGTGTAGAACCCCTCTGTATTGGGATCAGACTGGTGAGAGGCAATTCTTTGGACTAGAAATTATTCAAGAGGCAGAACAACAAGTTCGGATGATAAGGGATAACTTGAGAACAGCAAGTCAAGGCAGAAAAGCTATGCGGATACCCGAAGAAGACAACTTGAGTTTGAGGAAGGTGATCACGTATATCCCCTCGCTTTATAGGACCTTTCAAAATCCTAAAGCGAGTTGGGGAGATGGCCTACCAGCTTGAGTTACCAGATCATCTGTCAGATGTACATGATGTGTTCCACATATCTCAGCTTAAGAAGTGTCTTCGGGTCCTAGAGGAACAATTGCCTATGAAAAAACTTAGTGTGCAGAGTGATCTGACCTACACTGAGCATCCCATCAAGATCATCGACACCTTGACTCGGGCTACGAGGAACAAAGTGATTAAAATGTGCAAGGTACAATGGAATCATCATGTAGAGGACGAATCTACCTAGGAGAGAGAAGAAAAATTGCGAGTAGAGTTCCCCAATCTCTTCCCTAGTTCATCTTAATCTCGAGGTCAAGATTTCCTTTTAGGGGGGTAGGATTTGTAATACCCAACTTGTAGATAATAAAAGAGAAGAGTTACTCTTCTATTTGTATTGCTCCTTATTCATAGGAAACACATGAATAATCATATTTAACATGAACTAGTAGAACATAAATAATCGATGCATCATGTTGGGGTTTATTTGAGTGTGCACTTAATAGAAAATTTTAAGTTTCAAGTTGAACTCAAGTTGAAATTGAATGTGGAATTTAAGAATTCAAATAGAAAGAAAAGAAACAAAAAAGAGAAAGACTACCTGCACTTGGGCCGGACTCCTACCTGGCTGGGCCAACTGCCCTGCTCCCTGATCAGCTCATCCTGCAATCTAGCGCATCAGGTTTTTGTGCCCCTGGCTCGGGGGGGGGGGGGTCCAGCGCACTAGCCTCTGCGCCCGTGCGGTGACCTGCTTCCTCGCTAGAGTCGCTGAAATGTGGGACCCACAGCCCAGAGCTTTCTCCTGCCCATGAACTCTGCGGACCCTAATAGACTTGTAACCGAAATCCCACGTCGTGGGCACTTCTTAGGAGATAAAAGGGGATGGGCAGGGTCTCCTCCCCTTGCTCCCTCAAACTCGGCACAAACATCGTCACCATCACCATAGACATTGTGTGTGGAGAGAAAACATAAGTCAGTGTCGTGACTCTAGTGGTGGGTCTAGGATTGACTGATCGTGTGCTGGGATCTCAGAGTAACCAGGGGTCGTCGCCGGTGTTCGTCCCGACGGCCAGGTCGCATGTCATCTGAGACGGGCAAACCCTACCGACGCGTTAATCTACAATGAGTTTGGTTTTCCCCTCTGAAAGTCGCCTAGAGGGGGGGTGAATAGGGCGAAACTGTAATTCTCAAAAATAATCACAACTACAAGCCGGGTTAGCGTTAGAAATATAAACGAGTCCGCGAGAGAGGGAGCAAAACAAATCGCAAGCAAATGAAGAGTGTGACACGCGGATTTGTTTTGCCGAGGTTCGGTTCTTGCAAACCTACTCCCCGTTGAGGAGGCCACAAAGGCCGGGTCTCTTTCAACCCTTCCCTCTCTCAATCGGTCCCTCGGACCGAGTGAGCTTCTCTTCTCAAATCACTTGGGAATCAAACTTCCTGCAAGGGCCACCACACAATTGGTGCCTCTTGCCTCAATTACAAGTGAGTGTTTGATCACAAGAAAGAATCAAGAAAGAAGAAAGCAATCCAAGCGCAAGAGCTCGAAAGAACACAAGCAAATCTCTCTCTCTAGTCACTAGGGCGTTGTGTGGAATATGGAGAGGATTTGATCTCTTTGGTGTGTCTAGAATTGAATGCTAGAGCTCTTGTAGTAGTTGGGAAGTAGAGAACTTGGATGCAATGAATGGTGGGGTGGTTGGGGTATTTATAGCCCCAACCACCAAACTTGACCGTTGGCAGAGCTGTCTGTTCGATGGCGCACCGGACAGTCCGGTGCACACCGGACAGTCCGGTACCCCTTGCCACGTCATCACTGCCGTTGGATTCTGACCGTTTGAGCTTCTGACTTGTGGGCCCGCCTGGGTGTCCGGTGCACACCGGACAGGTACTGTTTGCTGTCCGGTGTGCCAGTATGGGCGCGCCTGACTTCTGCGCGCGCTGCGCGCGCAATTAATGCGCCGCAGGTAGCCGTTGGCGCGGAGATAGTCGTTGCTCCGGAGTCGCACCGGACAGTCCGGTGCACACCGGACAGTCCGGTGAATTATAGCGGACTATTCGTTGGAGTTTCCCGAAGCTGGCGAGTTCCTGAGGCCGCTCCTCCTTGGCGCACCGGACACTGTCCGGTGTACACCGGACAGTCCGGTGAATTATAGCGCGAGTGCCTCTGGAAATTCCCGAAGGTGGCGAGTTGGTGTTGGAGTCCTCTGGTGCACCGGACATGTCCGGTGGTGCACCGGACACTGTCCGGTGGCACACCGGACAGTCCGGTGCGCCAAACCAGAGGTGCCTTCGGTTGGCCCTTTGCTCCTTTGTTGAATCCAAAATTTGATCTTTTTATTGGCTGATTGTGAACCTTTAACACCTGTATAATCTATACACTTGGGCAAACTGGTTAGTCCAATAGATTTGTGTTGGGCAATTCAACCACCAAAATTAATTAGGGACTAGGTGTAAGCCTAATTCCCTTTCAATCTCCCCCTTTTTGGTGATTGATGCCAACACAAACCAAAGCAAATATAGAAGTGCATAATTGAACTAGTTTGCATAATGTAAGTGTAAAGGTTGCTTGGAATTGAGCCAATATTAATACTTACAAGATATGCATGGATTGTTTCTTTCTTATTTAACATTTTGGACCACGCTTGCACCACATGTTTTGTTTTTGCAAACTCTTTTGTAAATCCTTTTCAAAGTTCTTTTGCAAATGGTCAAAGGTAAATGAATAGGATTTTGCAAAGCATTTTCAAGATTTGAAATTTTCTCCCCCTGTTTCAAATGCTTTTCCTTTGACTAAACAAAACTCCCCTAAAGGAGATCCTCCTCTTAGTATTCAAGAGGGTTTTGATAGATCATTTTTAAAATACTACTTTCTCCCTCTTTTGAACACAATAGGATACCAATTGATAAATACTTTTGGAAAACACTAAGTTTTTGAAATTGGTGGTGGTGCGGTCCTTTTGCTTTGGGCTCATACTCTCTCCCCCTTTGGCATGAATCGCCAAAAACGGAATTATTAGAGCCCTCGAAGTGCTATCTTCCCCTTTGGTCATAAATAAATGAGTTAAGATTATACCAAAGGCGAAGTCCGATCCTTTAGCTTTGGGCTCTTACTCTCTCCCAAAGACGAAGTCCTTTTCTTTGATGCTCATTTCTCCCCAAAGAATAGAGAGTTGCTTGGAGTGATGGCGAAGTATGAGTTACGGAGTGGAAGCCTTTGTCTTCGCCGAAAACTCCAATTCCCTTTCAATATACCTATGACTTGGTTTGAAATACTCTTGAAAACACATTAGTCATAGCATATACAAAAGAGATATGATCAAAGGTATACTTGTGTGCTATGTGTGCAAACTAGCAAAAGAAATTTCTAGAATCAAGAATATTGAGCTCATGCCTAAGTTTGGTAAAAGTTTGTTCATCAAGTGGCTTGGTAAAGATATCGGCTAATTGATCTTTAGTGTTAATGTATGAAATCTCGATATCCCCCTTTTGTTGGTGATCCCTAAGAAAATGATACCGAATGGCTATGTGTTTATTGCAGCTATGCTCGACAGGATTGTCGGCCATTTTGATTGCACTCTCATTATCACATAGCAAAGGAACTTTGGTTAATTTGTAACCGTAGTCCCGCAGGGTTTGCCTCATCCAAAGTAATTGCGCGCAACAATGACCTGCGGCAATATACTCGGCTTCGGTGGTTGAAAGAGCGACCGAATTTTGCTTCTTTGAAGCCCAAGACACCAAGGATCTCCCCAAGAACTGGCAAGTCCCGGATGTGCTCTTCCTGTTAATCTTACACCCCGCCCAATCGGCATCCGAATAACCAATCAAATCAAATGTGGATCCCCGAGGGTACCAAAGCCCAAACTTAGGAGTATAAGCCAAATATCTCAAGATTCGTTTTACGGCCGTAAGGTGTGATTCCTTAGGGTCGGCTTGGAATCTTGCACACATGCAAACGGAAAGCATAATGTCTGGTCGAGATGCACATAAGTAAAGCAATGAACCAATCATCGACTGGTATACCTTTTGATCCACGGACTTACCTCCCGTGTCGAGGTCGAGATGCCCATTGGTTCCCATGGGTGTCTTGATGGGCTTGGCATCCTTCATCCCAAACTTGTTTAGAATGTCTTGAGTGTACTTCGTTTGGCTAATGAAGGTGCCCTCTTGGAGTTGCTTTACTTGGAATCCTAAGAAATACTTCAACTCCCCCATCATAGACATCTCGAATTTCTGTGTCATGATCCTACTAAATTCCTCACAAGTAGATTCGTTAGTAGACCCAAATATGATATCATCAACATAAATTTGGCATACAAACAAATCATTGTCAAGAGTTTTAGTGAAGAGTGTAGGATCGGCTTTGCCGACTTTGAAGCCATTAGCAATAAGGAAATCTCTAAGGCATTCATACCATGCTCTTGGGGCTTGCTTGAGCCCATAAAGCACCTTAGAGAGCTTATAGACATGGTTGGGATACTCACTGTCTTCAAAGCCGGGAGGTTGCTCAACATAGACCTCTTCCTTGATTGGCCCATTGAGGAAAGCACTTTTCACGTCCATTTGATAAAGCTTAAAGCCATGGTAAGTAGCATAGGCTAATAATATGCGAATTGACTCAAGCCTAGCTACGGGTGCATAGGTTTCACCGAAATCCAAACCTTCGACTTGGGAGTATCCTTTGGCCACAAGTCGAGCTTTGTTCCTTGTCACCACACCATGCTCATCTTGCTTGTTGCGGAAGACCCATTTGGTTCCTACAACATTTTGGTTAGGACGTGGAACTAAGTGCCATACCTCGTTCCTTGTGAAATTGTTGAGCTCCTCTTGCATCGCCACCACCCAATCCGAATCTTGTAGTGCTTCCTCTACCCTGTGTGGCTCAATAGAGGAAACAAACGAGTAATGCTCACAAAAATGTGCAACACGAGATCTAGTAGTTACCCCCTTATGAATGTCGCCGAGGATAGTGTCGACGGGGTGATCTCGTTGTATTGCTTGGTGGACTCTTGGGTGTGGCGGCCTTTGCTCTTCATCCTCCTTGTCTTGATCATTTGCATCTCCCCCTTGATTATTGCCGTCATCTTGAGGTGGCTCATTTGCTTGATCTTCTACTTCATCAACTTGAGCTTCATCCTCATTTTGAGTTGGTGGAGATGCTAGCGTGGAGGAGGATGGTTGATCTTGTGCATGTGGAGGCTCTTCGGATTCCTTAGGACATACATCCCCAATGGACATGTTCCTTAGCGCTATGCATGGAGCCTGTTCTTCACCTATCTCATCAAGATCAACTTGCTCTACTTGAGAGCCGTTAGTTTCATCAAACACAACGTCACATGAGACTTCAACTAGTCCAGTGGACTTGTTAAAGACCCTATATGCCCTTGTGTTTGAGTCATAACCAAGTAAAAAGCCTTCTACAGTCTTAGGAGCAAATTTAGATTTTCTACCTCTTTTAACAAGAATAAAGCATTTGCTACCAAAGACTCTAAAATATGAAATGTTGGGCTTTTTACCGGTTAGGAGTTCATATGATGTCTTCTTGAGGATTCGGTGTAGATATAACCGGTTGATGGCGTAGCAAGCGGTGTTGACTGCCTCCGCCCAAAACCGATCCGAAGTCTTGTACTCATCAAGCATGGTTCTTGCCATATCCAATAGAGTTCGATTCTTCCTCTCCACTACACCATTTTGTTGTGGAGTGTAGGGAGAAGAGAACTCATGCTTGATGACCTCTTCCTCAAGAAAGCTTTCAATTTGAGAGTTCTTGAACTCCGTCCCGTTGTCGCTTCTTATTTTCTTGATCCTTAAGCCGAACTCATTTTGAGCCCGTCTCAAGAATCCCTTTAAGGTCTCTTGGGTTTGAGATTTTTCCTGTAAAAAGAACACCCAAGTGAAGCGAGAATAATCATCCACAATAACTAGACAGTACTTACTCCCGCCGATGCTTATGTAAGCAATCGGGCCGAATAGATCCATGTGTAGGAGCTCCAGTGCCCTGTCGGTCGTCATTATGTTCTTATGTGGATGATGGGTGCCAACTTGCTTTCCTGCTTGGCATGCGCTACAAATCCTGTCTTTCTCAAAATGAACATTTGTTAGTCCTAAAATGTGTTCTCCCTTTAGAAGCTTGTGAAGATTCTTCATCCCAACATGTGCTAGTCGGCGATGCCAGAGCCAGCCCATGTTAGTCTTAGCAATTAAGCAAGTGTCAAGTTCAGCTCTATCAAAGTCTACCAAGTATAGCTGACCCTCTAACACTCCCTTAAATGCTATTGAATCATCACTTCTTCTAAAGACAGTGACACCTATATCAGTGAAAAGACAGTTGTAACCCATTTGACATAATTGAGATACAGAAAGCAAATTGTAATCTAAAGAATCAACAAGAAAAACATTGGAAATGGAATGGTCAGGAGATATAGCAATTTTACCCAAACCTTTGACCAAACCTTGATTTCCATCCCCGAATGTGATCGCTCTTTGGGGATCTTGGTTTTTCTCATATGAGGAGAACATCTTTTTCTCCCCTGTCATGTGGTTTGTGCACCCGCTGTCGAGTATCCAACTTGAGCCCCCGGATGCATAAACCTACAAAACAATTTTAGTTCTTGACTTTAGGTACCCAAACGGTTTTGGGTCCTTTGGCATTAGACACAAGAACTTTGGGTACCCAAACACAAGTCTTGGAGCCCTTGTGTTTGCCCCCAACAAACTTGGCAACTACCTTGCCGGATTTGTTAGTAAGCACATAAGAAGCATCAAAAGTTTTAAATGAAATGGCATGATCATTTGATGCATTAGGAATTTTCTTCTTAGGCAACTTAGCATGGGTTGGTTGCCTAGAACTAGATGTCTCACTCTTATACATAAAAGCATGATTAGGGCCAGAGTGAGACTTCCTAGAGTGAATTCTCCTAATTTTGCTCTCAGGATAGCCGGCAGGGTACAAAATGTAGCCCTCGTTATCCTGAGGCATGGGAGCCTTGCCCTTAACAAAGTTAGACAAGTTTTTAGGAGGGGCATTAAGTTTGTCATTGTTTCCCTTTTGGAAGCCAATGCCATCCTTAATGCCAGGGCGTCTCCCATTATGAAGCATGCTACGAGCAAATTTAAATTTCTCATTTTCTAAGTTGTGCTCGGCAATTTTAGCATCTAGTTTTGCTATATGATCATTTTGTTGTCTAATTAAAGCCATATGATCATGAATAGCATTAACATCAACATCTCTACATCTAGTACAAATAGATACATGCTCAACAGTAGATGTAGAGGGTTTGCAAGAATTAAGTTCAACAATCTTAGCATGAAGAATATCATTTTTATCTCTAAGATCGGAAACTGTAACTTTGCAAACATCATAATCTTTAGCCTTAGCAATCAAATTATCATTTTCTACTCTAAGGCTAGCAAGAGAAATATTCAATTCTTCAATCCTAGCAAGCAAATCATCATTATTATTTTTAGGATTGAAAGTTGAAACAATGCAAACATGAGAATCAACCTTAGCATTTAAACTAGCATTTTCATTCCTAAGGTTGTCAATCATCTCACGGCAAGTGCTTAGCTCACTAGATAATTTTTCACATTTTTCTACTTCTAGAGCATAAGCCTTTTTAACCTTAACATGTTTCTTGTTTTCTTTAATTAGACAATCCTCTTGGGAGTCCAAGAGATCATCCTTTTCATGGATGGCACTAATTAGCTCATTTAATTTTTCTTTTTGTTCCATGTTAAGGTTGGCAAAAAGGATACGCAAATTGTCTTCCTCACCACTAGCATTATCATCACTAGACGATTCATATTTAGTGGAGGAGTTGGATTTAACCTTCTTCCTTTTGCCGTCCTTTGCCATGAGGCACTTGTGGCCGACGTTGGGGAAGAGGAGTCCCTTGGTGACGGCGATGTTGGCGGCGTCCTCGTCGTCGGAGGAGTCGCTAGAGCTTTCGTCGGAGTCCCACTCCCGACAAACATGGGCATCGCCGCCCTTCTTCTTGTAGTACCTCTTCTTCTCCTTTCTTCTCCCCTTCTTGTCGTCGCCTCGGTCACTGTCACTTGATATAGGACATTTAGCAATAAAATGACCGGGCTTACCACATTTGTAGCAAACCTTCTTGGAGCGGGACTTGTAGTCTTTCCCTCTCCTTTGCTTGAGGATTTGGCGGAAGCTCTTGATGACGAGCGCCATTTCCTCATTGTCGAGCTTGGAGGCGTCTATAGGTTGTCGACTTGGTGTAGCCTCCTCCTTCTTCTCCTCCGTCGCCTTGAATGCGACGGGTTGAGCTTCGGATGTGGATGGATCATCAAGCTCGTTGATCTTCTTTGAGCCTTCGATCATGCACTCAAAACTTACAAAATTCCCGATAACTTCCTCGGGGGTCATTTTAGTATATCTAGGATTACCACGAATTAATTGAACTTGAGTGGGGTTAAGGAAAATGAGAGATCTTAGAATAACCTTAACCATTTCGTGGTCGTCCCACTTGACGCTCCCGAGGTTGCGCACTTGGTTCACCAAAGTCTTGAGCCGGTTGTACATGTGTTGTGGCTCTTCCCCTTTGCGAAGCCGGAACCGACCGAGCTCCCCCTCGATCGTTTCCCGCTTGGTGATCTTGGTGAGCTCATCTCCTTCGTGCGCGGTTTTGAGCACATCCCAAACCTCCTTGGCGCTCTTCAACCCTTGAACTTTGTTATACTCCTCTCTACTTAAAGAGGCGAGGAGTATTGTTGTCGCTTGAGAGTTGAAGTGCTCGATTTGGGCCACCTCATCCTCATCATAGTCTTTATCCCCCACGGATGGTACCTGTGCACCAAACTCAACAACATCCCATATACTTTTGTGGAGTGAGGTTAGATGAAATCGCATTAAATCACTCCACCTAGCATAATCTTCACCATCGAAAGTTGGTGGTTTGCCTAATGGGACGGAAAGTAAAGGTGCATTTTTAGAAATGCGAGGGTAATGTAGGGGGATCTTACTAAACTTCTTACGCTCTTGGCGTTTAGAAGTTACGGAGGGCGCATCGGAGTCGGAGGTCGATGTTGATGAAGTGTCGGTCTCGTAGTAGACCACTTTCCTCATCCTTTTGTGCTTGTCCCCTCTCCGATGTGGCTTGTGGGAGGAAGATCTCTCCTTCTCTTTGTGGTGCGAAGAAGATTTCTTCTCCTTTCCTTTGTTGGAGGAGCTCTTCTTCTTCTCCTTCCTCTTGGTGCGGGACTCTTCCGATGAAGTGCTCCCGTGGCTTGTAGTGGGCTTTTCGCCGGTCTCCATCTCCTTCTTGGCGTGATCTCCCGACATCACTTCGAGCGGTTAGGCTCTAATGAAGAACCTGGCTTTGATACCAATTGAAAGTCGCCTAGAGGGGGGGTGAATAGGGCGAAACTGTAATTCTCAAAAATAATCACAACTACAAGCCGGGTTAGCGTTAGAAATATAAACGAGTCCGCGAGAGAGGGAGCAAAACAAATCGCAAGCAAATGAAGAGTGTGACACGCGGATTTGTTTTGCCAAGGTTCGGTTCTTGCAAACCTACTCCCCGTTGAGGAGGCCACAAAGGCCGGGTCTCTTTCAACCCTTCCCTCTCTCAATCGGTCCCTCGGACCGAGTGAGCTTCTCTTCTCAAATCACTTGGGAATCAAACTTCCCGCAAGGGCCACCACACAATTGGTGCCTCTTGCCTCAATTACAAGTGAGTGTTTGATCACAAGAAAGAATCAAGAAAGAAGAAAGCAATCCAAGCGCAAGAGCTCGAAAGAACACAAGCAAATCTCTCTCTCTAGTCACTAGGGCGTTGTGTGGAATATGGAGAGGATTTGATCTCTTTGGTGTGTCTAGAATTGAATGCTAGAGCTCGTGTAGTAGTTGGGAAGTAGAGAACTTGGATGCAATAAATGGTGGGGTGGTTGGGGTATTTATAGCCCCAACCACCAAACTTGACCGTTGGCAGAGCTGTCTGTTCGATGGCGCACCGGACAGTCCGGTGCACACCGGACAGTCCGGTGCACACCGGACAGTCCGGTGCTCCTTGCCACGTCATCACTACCGTTGGATTCTGACCGTTTGAGCTTCTGACTTGTGGGCCCGCCTGGGTGTCCGGTGCACACCGGACAGGTACTGTTTGCTGTCCGGTGTGCCAGTATGGGCGCGCCTGACTTCTGCGCGCGCTGCGCGCGCAATTAATGCGCCGCAGGTAGCCGTTGGCGCGGAGATAGCCGTTGCTCCGGAGTCGCACCGGACAGTCTGGTGCACACCGGACAGTCCGGTGAATTATAGCGGACTATCCGTTGGAGTTTCCCGAAGCTGGCGAGTTCCTGAGGCCGCTCCTCCTTGGCGCACCGGACACTGTCCGGTGTACACCGGACAGTCCGGTGAATTATAGCGCGAGTGTCTCTGGAAATTCCCGAAGGTGGCGAGTTGGTGTTGGAGTCCTCTGGTGCACCGGACATGTCCGGTGGTGCACCGGACACTGTCCGGTGGCACACCGGACAGTCCGGTGCGCCAAACCAGAGGTGCCTTCGGTTGGCCCTTTGCTCCTTTGTTGAATCCAAAATTTGATCTTTTTATTGGCTGAGTGTGAACCTTTAACACCTGTATAATCTATACACTTGGGCAAACTGGTTAGTCCAATAGATTTGTGTTGGGCAATTCAACCACCAAAATTAATTAGGGACTAGGTGTAAGCCTAATTCCCTTTCACCCTCTACGGTGTTATAGGGATCATCATTTCACCATTGTCGATTAGTAGGGGCGAGGTAGAGCGTGGGAGGAGGCCTAGGTGCCACCGGTGAAGTTTTGCGGTGAACAGAGGCGAGGGTTGGCGCGGCCGCCTGCGAGGCGCGCGGTCGACTCAGTGCCCTAGCGTCGAGACGAAGAAGACAACGATGCAACCATAGATATAGAAACCGGCGACTAAGTTTGGACGCACATACCATTTGGGTGAAATTCAACTGAGGTGGTTGGATCACGATCGAGTGGTTTGGGTGCATCACGTTTGCATGAGATCTCCCATCTAATCTGGAACGTGCATTAGTAATCCTTCGACCGATATAGCTTACCGCTTCATAAGGGCAAGACCTGGTTTGATCCGTGGAATTTGGATCCGATGGCCAGCGATGAGCCCCTTCACAGTTTAATCTGTACCATAGGTTTTTATTCGAATGGCTCATATCCATAGTTACCCCTTCGGTCGGGCATATTTGCAAAGGAGCTCTTGGGGTTTTTAAAAATGAACCCGCCATCCTGGTGCGCGTAAAAGTATTTATGCCTGGGTCCTGAAATTCACATATTAGACCTTGTACTTTTATATAATGATGTCGTCGATCGAATAAAGGGTATAAATAATTCCAGAAATAGTGGATAATCATTTATATGGGTAAATAAATGTTGAAACCTTAGAATATTTATACCTTAATCATTTTAGCTCTGAATTAATCCGTTCCAGTTGCGTTGGGCTCGTATTAAAATAGTGGCTACAACTTAGTAACCTTATTTTATTATGTGACATGTGGTTAAAATCATGCACTTAATTTGTTTTATGTTTAACACCTAAACAATCAAAAAATCATAACTCTTAAACCGTAACTCCAAAATTAGTGGTTCTCAAACCTAGGATCTCATTACGATGCGTATATTATTATCATGCATTCTATTCTTATGTTTGGTGTGATGTTAATTTCTCCCATGCAAATTTTGTTTGTATTGTTACGAGTAGACGAGCAAGTAGCTAAGGAACCAGGAGCTCAGCAGGTTGAAGAGGCTAAGCAGGAGCTCGTTGAAGGCAAGTTGTGCCCTTGACCACTTTTCTTTACCCAATAATGTTCTCTATAATCACTGTGGCATGTTTAGGTTTAATTTGATGGGACCTAATAGGTCACCCTAGTTTGATCTACTTTATACCTTGTTCACCATTGAACTTTTGGGTAGTCCTGCTATTGCACTATGTGGTTTTGGGTGTTAAGATAAATTTGACACAGGATCATTCTTTATTATTACCGTTGATTATTTATTATTCATGATAAGATTATTGTGTTAACTGGAACATGGAGAACCACCCGGGAAAACAGTGCTACCACAAGGGTGGAATGGGACACCCTTGGCCAAGTAATTAGGAAATCTAGGGAGAGACTACCTTACCTGAATGGGGCAAGCGGGGAGGCGTCGCTGTAGAGTATAGGGAGGTTCTCAGGTCGGACTGTTTGTTTAGCTTTCTGGACGAGGGATTCCTATGCTTCCTTCTTCCTGAATCCGTAGCGGGTTTTCTCGAACTAGTGGAACTTTGGAAAGGCCTCGTAGTGCTACCCTGCCTTGTCTACTCGATAGAGATGAATGGGACTTCTAAACCCCTTGGCAAATGGATAGCATGGCTTGTGGGTAAAGATGTGCAACCTCTGCAGAGTGTAAAACTGTTATATCAGCCGTGCTCACGGTCATAAGCGACTCGGACAGTCACATGATTAACTTATGGAAGTAAACTTAATTTGTCATATGCATCGCATTGTGGTTTTATTATCAGTTTTGATCTCTTATTACTTTGAGATGGTATATACTTACACTTAGTAATTGCTAATAAAATTTGACCAACTTATTTAAAGCAATGCTCAACTTTAACCATTATTTGTTTATCAGCCTTATACTTCATATGAGCCCCCCACGGTGAGCTCATGCACATTATTCCCCACACTTGTTGAGCGATGAACTTTTGTGAGCTCACTCTTACGATATATAACCCTTACCCCCACAGGTGAAGAGCAAGTGGCCCAAAAGGAGGACTACTATAAGGAGTTTGACGAGGTCTAGGTGGCGTCTCATAGTCAGCTTAAGGGAGCCAAGGAAATAATATTAGTTCGCTTTATTTGTTATCATTTTTTTTGTAAGACACTTCCGCTATGTAATAAAGTTTGTGACATTCATCTCTATACACTTAGTCATTATATGTGCTGTTCTTCTTTAGCACACATATGAGATGCATCTGAGTTTGCCCCTAAAATCCGGGTGTGACAGCACCAATGCCGTCAAGGTCAAGCTATATCGTATACCGATGACGCTTTTCTCGCATCGAGTTCCCGGCCGATGAAGCGGGGAGGCGCAACTCCATAGTTAGGGTTAGGGATTCAGGAGAACAGAGCTAGGTGTAGAAAGGGGACTAGAAGGACACAACGAGAGAAGAGCCATGAAGGGGCACTTTAGTAAACTCGTGGCGACACCGACAATGGACTCGCAGAAAAGAGATACGTAGTACTCCCTCCGTTTATAAATATTTGACACCGTTGACTTTTTTTAATTTTTTTTTACACTCTGTCTTATTCAAAAAAAATGAGTTGTCATAGTTTGTGCTTGATTTAAAATTTTACATTTTTGAATAACTATTTTGAATAAGACGAGTGATTAAAGTTTTCTATAAAAATTAATGGTGTCGTATATTTGTGAACGGAGTCAGTACTAGGAGTGAGTGTCTCGTTAGGTTTGAAAAACTGCAGCGATGGGAACAAATGTGGAAAACGCGAGGTTGGTGGTCCAATTTTCGTAATAAGCTCACTTATGGGTACAGCACTACAGCAGTACAGTATTAGACCAACTCCAGCAGTACTCCGCATGCGGCTCCGTATCCCTATTTTGCGGAGTCTAGCACACTATTCATCAGTCCAGCAGGCTCCGCATCCGGCTCCGTAAAACGCACGACCTGTACCCTGACTCCCCATTTCCACGCTTTCTCTCTCCTCTCCGCAGCTCTCTGCGTGCGCGCGCGCCTGCTGGCGGGCCCCGGGTGTCATAGACTGCATGCGGAGTGGGATGCGGAGTGTTGCTGGAAACGGAGACGGATACGGAGAGGAGAGAGAATCTGTTGGCCGCGCGTTTTAGGGATACGGAGAGGGAGTCTGCTGGAGTTGGTCTTAGAGGTTGGTGGTCCAATTTTCCCGCAAGACCAACTATGGGCACAGCAGTACAGTATTAGAGGTAGCTCGCAAATGTCTCGCCTTCTCCCATGCCGCCGTCACCTCTCCTCCACCTCTACTGCCTCCCTCAGTGAACTCGCCTCCCTCCTCGACGCCGGCCGCTTCCACCGCGCGGTCGACCTTGCCAAATCCCTCCTCTCCTCCCATCCCCCCGCTACCAACGTCCCCGACCTCTACCAAGCTCTTGCCGCCACAGCCGACACCAAGGACGGCCCGCGGGCGCGCCCCCATTCCTTCCTCTGCGACGCGGCCTCCGCCCTCGTTGTCGCCTCCGCGCGTCTCTGCCAACCTGACGGCGCGCTCCGCCTGCTCTCCCTCCTCGCCAGCGCGGGCGACGGCGCCTGCGCCGGCGAGGTGTGCTCGCCGCTGCCGTCCCTATCGTCCTGCAATCTCCTTCTCGAGTCTCTCCTATTCGTAGGTCGCCACGCTGATGTGCGCGCCGCGTTCGGCCTCCTCGTGGCGGCCGGGGCGCGCCCGGACACCTTCGCGTGGAACAAGGTTGTCCAGGCCTGCGTTGCCGCGGGCGACCTCGATGTGGCACTCGCCATGCTGCGGCGGATGGGCCGTAGCGAAGGCGCCCCACCTCCCGACGCGTTCTCGTACAACGTGGTCATCGCAGGGCTTTGGAGGTCCGGGAAGGGCAGCGACGCCCTCAAGGTGTTCGATGAAATGGTGGACATGGGAGTCGCGCCTAACCGGATCACCTACAACACGATGATTGATGGGCATGTCAAGGGTGGGGACCTGGAGGCTGGTTTCAGACTGCGGGATCAAATGCTACATGATGGCCCTAAGCCAAATGTTGTCACTTACAATGTGCTGCTATCAGGGCTGTGCCGCACTGGCAGGATGGATGAGACGAGAGCCTTGATGGATGAGATGGCATCACATAGCATGTTGCCAGATGGTTTCACATATAGCATATTGTTTGATGGTCTCACAAGAACAGGAGAGTCACAGACCATGCTTTCTTTGTTTGCGGAGTCTTTGAAGAAGGGTGTCATGCTTGGAGCATACACTTGCAGTATCTTGCTGAATGGTCTATGCAAGGATGGGAAGGTCGCAAAGGCAAAACAGGTGTTCGAGATGTTGGTGCACACAGGACTGGTCCCAACAACAGTGATCTACAACACACTAATAAATGGCTATTGTCAGGTTCGTGACCTTCGAGGAGCCTTCTGCATCTTTGAGCAAATGAAATCACGCCATATTAGGCCAGATCACATCACCTACAATGCACTCATAAATGGTTTGTGTAAGTTGGAAATGGTCACCAAAGCAGAGGATTTGGTGATGGAGATGGAGAAGAGCGGAGTGGATCCGAGTGTGGAAACTTTCAATACACTGATTGATGCTTATGGGACAGCAGGGCAACTCGAAAAGTGTTTCACTGTTCTGTCTGATATGCAACAGAAGGGGATAAAGTCAGATGTTATCTCCTTTGGTTCGGTTGTCAAGGCTTTTTGCAAGAACGGAAAAATCCCAGAAGCTGTAGCTATCTTGGATGATATGATATACAAAGACGTTGCACCAAATGCACAGGTGTACAACTCAATCATTGATGCTTATATAGAGTCAGGTGACACTGAGCAGGCTCTCCTTCTGGTGGAGAAGATGAAAAATAGTGGAGTATCCGCAAGTATAGTTACCTATAATTTGCTGCTAAAAGGTCTTTGCAGAAGTTCACAAATAGATGAAGCGGAAGAGTTGATTTACACCTTAAGAAATCAAGGGCTGAGACCTGACGTTGTCAGCTACAATACTATAATATCAGCATGCTGCAACAAGGGCGATACTGATAAAGCATTGGAGCTTCTCCAAGAAATGAACAAGTATGGCATCAGACCTACACTGAGAACGTGCCATACACTTGTTAGTGCATTGGCTAGTGCAGGGAGAGTTCATGATATGGAATGCCTATATCAGCAAATGTTGCACAAGAATGTTGAACCGAGCAGTAGCATATATGGCATCATGGTTGATGCCTATGTGAGATGTGAAAATGATTCAAAGGTAGCATCTCTGAAAAAAGAAATGTCAGAGAAAGGAATAGCCTTTGATGACACGAAGAGAAGTAACCATGAGCTAGATAGGATAATAGCAAGTCCAATTTGATTGGATTGCCTTGAAATGAAAAGGCTGGAAGGTTGCCAGTTATGTTAATATCAAAAACAAAATTTCAGATTTAGAGTTCAATTGTACAGACATGAAACATAAATGGGGGTATGCGGGTATAAAGATGGTAGCGGCTAAATGTTTGGTATAATTCGTATTGAACCTTTTGCCACTGCCAAGAACCATGTCATCAGTTTCTTCTTTAATCTGCCCTAGGGTAGTGGGGATGGGTCCAATTTTTTTATTACTGTATTTTCAAAAACTTGGGTGCCAGTGCCATGCTCCTTCAACCTTCATTACCTCCCAGGTTGCAAGGACGATAGAGGGCATTGTTTTGAAATGTTTATTGTTGCACATGAAGGGCATAATAGTATAGTTGATCAATTTTTTTCTTAACTCAGTGTGGTTCTCCAATTTGCTGTATCATATGGAATTCACCGTGCTTCATGATTTTGTCTATTTATCAGCACTATCTTTGTTTGCTAATTTCTATAATTCAACAAAATAGTATTTTCCCTTACTGATGAAGTGTGGAACACTTATCAGATTGACTACTAGTTGGTATCATGTTTGAACTGAGTATAGATATAAAACTGAACAGAGTGCAACGAAAAGGCAACTTGCTAAAAGCTTGTCACTATTGTCAATGTCTGACTTCCCACTGTAATTTAGTTTATTGTTGATGAAAGCACTGCTACTATTTTAGTTGAAACTGAATAGACGAAAAGTGTCAGGTGTTAAAACTGATGCTACTTTAAGTTTACTGGTTTTCCTTTCGCCAGGAAAACACTTTTGTACTAGTTCCAATTTAATTTCATATGTCTCTAAGGATGTATGTCTGTATCTTTATTTTACTGGTACTTGAAGGTTCTCCTGGTGCAGCAAGGGCTACGTTTCTGACTTGGGCCATTGTTAATAGGTCCTCCCAATAAAAGAGTAACACTTCCCCCCATTGTGAAACAACCCATCCTCAAGCTAAAATGAAGGGAAAGCGTCCTTGAACTCATTGAGTTGCTCCATGTAGAGTCAACAACAGATTGGCCCATCCAACCACAGGTTTAAGGCATTGGCCCATCCAACCACAGTTTTAAGGTCGTAAAACGAGATAAGATGATTGATCCTTTTTTACCTTTTAAACGATAAAGCGTAAGCGAGGCGACGCCTTAATTATATTTAATAAAAGAAAAAATATTGATATTTAATAAAGTATTTAGGACATAAATATTAATAAAGAAATTAATTATATTTAATAAAAGGAAAAATATTGATATTTGATAAAGTATTTAGGACATAAATATTAATAAAGAAGAGAAAAAAAGATAAAGAAAAGAGAAAGATTACTCCAGTTTGCCAATTAAAATTAGATTAAACCCACTCCCTGTCTTCTAGCACTGTCCCTCTCCCTAGTCACATCCCTCTCTTACAGCTGACTCCCTCCCTCCGAACGCCCCCTCTCTCTCAGCTCTCTCCCTCTCTCCCCACTTCTCCCTCTCCTGTGCCGTCGTGCCACTGCCAGCTGCCGTGCTACAACCTCTCTCTCTATCTCTCTCTCTCTCTCGCTCTCGTTTTAAGTACCAAAGCAAGACGACAAGGACGCCTTATCTCGCCGAAGCGCCTTACCTCCTAAGTGACGCCTTGAAAACTATGCATCCAACTGACCAATACCTCCCAGACTCATGGTTGAGGCGGGAATGTAGTATCTTTCTCAGCTGAGGCAATACTTGCCCGTGTTTAATGGGGAGGTAGAGGTGCTCTCGCTGTTGGCGGTTGTCCCTAAAATTTCTTGAGGAACACCATATGGAAGACATTATTGATACGAGCACATGGTGGCAGAGCAAGTAGACGACAGGGCTAATGTGCTCAAGCACTTGGAAGGGCCCATAGTACTTGAGAACCAACTTTCCTTAAGCTTTATAAATCAGTGATGTTGCAAGTTGGTGATGAAGGCACAACTAGACCCATTTGTGTGCCTAGAACTCCGTTACACAATGATGGGTGTCATAATTGTCTTTCATGATCTTTTGAGCACACAACAATCTGTCACAAATTTGGAGCAAAAAATCATCATGGTCGGTCAACAACGGCCACCTTGAACTACCCTTAGTTGTAGGAGAGCAGTGCTAGTGGATTGCAATCATATACCATCTTGAATGGTGTGGAATGAAGAGCGGTTTGGAAAGAGGTGCTGTAGCAGTATTCTACCAATGGTAGCCAGCATAGCCAACTTGTAGGCTGATCATTGACCAAGCAGCGCAAGTAGACTTCCAATATCCTATTGGTCACCTTTGACTGACTATTTGTTTTGGGGTGGAAAGCCATACTGAGGCATAGTTGCACGCCGGAGAGTCTACACAATTTCGTCCAGAATGTACTAGTGAAGATGTGATATCAATCGTCGATGATGGAACATGAGAAACCATGAAGCCTAACAATTTTGTCCAAGAATTCTTTGGTAACAGAGACGATAGTGTATAGATGCACTAGGGGTAGAAAGTGGATGTACTTGGAAAAGCGATTGACCACCATGAGGACCACTAACTTGCCGTCGATATGAGGGAACCCTTCCACTCGAACCGAAATTGGTAACTCAAGGGGCTGCAACAGTCCTGCTGGGTGGAGGCGCTCCAACATGTTGTGTTGGCAAACTTTGCAGCTTTTCATGTAGTCTATGACTATCTTGGTTGCTTTTGGCATTGTAGGAGGCACAAATTTAGTATAGCATCTTATGTGTGCTTTCATGGCTCGCCCCGTGAACTGTGGCCAGGATGGGTGGCCATAGGGAGGGCAGAAGGGCAATGAACAAGCGGACGGTGTAGATGGCGATACTGTTGGTTGCTAACCATTTAGTCGTAGCTTCTCCTTTGCGAATATGGTCTAGCAGGTGTTCCCCTCATCGAGCTTGAGCATTTCACTTCGGAGGTCATCAAAGAGTTCAAAGAAGGGGCTGGACAGGGCCAGCATTGATGTTGCATCCTTGTCACGACGAGATATCGCGTCGATGACCATATTGGAGTTTTTTGGTAGCTATTCAATAGACAAGTCATGGTCAAGAAATTTGCTCACCTAGGTGTGTTGCAGTATGATAGAGAGTGCTCATCTAGTAGGAATTTCAACATGTAGTGGTTTATTCGCACGACGAGTGGTCATGTCCATAAATACGTTCGCTAATGGTGCACGACCTTGACTAGCCGAATGAACTCGCGCTCATAGGCAACCAATTTGGTGAGCTACGATATGATTGGATGGCTGTAGAAAGCAACAGGGGCTTGTCCTAATGGAGCACTACACTGAAATCTTTATCTAAGCATCACAGTTGATGAATGCGGCGTTGAAGTCGGATAACTATAGAGTTGAGCCAGCAATAAGGGATTGTTTGAGGACATCAAAAGCTTGGTTGGCGGTTGCATCCCATGTGAAGGCTGTTTTCAGCAACTGTGTGTGTGATCAGTCTATTAGACAAAAGTTCAAAATAAAATTTTGGTAATAGCCAATGAGGCCAAGAAACCCGCGAGACCTTTCACTGTTGTAGGTCATGGTCAAGCTTGGACTAACTCCATCTTGTAGGAGTCCATTGTGACACTGTTGTTTGGAGATGATGTGGCCTAGATAGGATATCAATTGTTCCCAGAAGGAGCACTTGCTTTGCTTCATCGGCAGCTTATGGTGTTGTAGAACTTGAAGGACTAGCCGAACATGTAGCAAATGCTCGGCCCATGTGCTGTTGTAAATTAGAATGTCATCAAAAAATATAAGGACAAACCAACAGAGGTAGTCACACAGAATTTATCAATGCCTAAAAGTTGGATGGGTGCCTTAGCAAGATCGAATGCCATAACCAAGAACTTTGAAATGGCCATGGTGTGCCGGAATGTCGTTTTAGACACATTCATCGGGTGTATCGACACATGGTGGTAACCACTACAGAGGTCTAGCTTCATGAAGATGCACATCCCCTAAGTTCGTCTAGCAGAGCCTGGACTATCGGGATGGGAAATTTGTCCTTTACTATCTTGGCGTTGTGGGTGCAATAGTTGACAAAGAATCATTTGGACCTATTTTTGTTCTGGACAAGCAGCACTAGGGTAGAGAAAGGTGACGGGTTGGATTGAATGATGCCTTGGCGCAACATTTCGTCACACTGTTTCTTGATTTCATCTATCAACAGTCAAGAGTAGTGGTACGATCGACGGGGTGGATGGTAGGAGGTGGATGTGGTGGTCAAACGGTTGTAGGTAGGCACACCTTCTGGCTCGATAAACACATCTACAAAAATGGCCAGGAGCAGTAGCAATACATTGTTGGTGGAGGGAAGGCCTATGGTCGTGTGGCACCTATCTCAGTCCATTTGATATGATGGTCAATCTTCCAAAATGTCAAGGAGAGGCAAGAGAAGTCACGGATGATGGGCCCAAGCGAGCGTAGCTAGTTTTACCCGACGACCACTTCGTATCCCTCCAAAACAATGCAGAGCAGACCCCTAGCATGGGAGTTGCTGAGGTGCAAGTTCAGATGGCAAGCCATGCAAGCTGCTGGGAAGCAGTGTGTAATACCCCAAATCATATATTGGGTGAATTAAGAAAGATTACTCCAAGATTTGAATGAGTATGTATTTAAAAAATTAAAATAAAAAGATCCACATATGAACGAAATTACACTTAGATAAATTATATTTTTATATTCGCTAAAGGAATTAGTTAAGTCACATCTTATTATGGTTAGTCAATAGAAAATGTTTTTCTATCAAAGCAAATGGAGGTGAACTTTTGAATATACTACACATTCAAAATATTTTTGTCGGCGTTTCGAACCCGGGGGGTCCCTGGACCGACGAGTAAATTGTCGCCGCGTGCCCCAGCCCAGATGGGTCGGCGCGAGACGGAGCGCGAAGGGGGGAAGAAGCCAGAGGGAGACAGGCGTAAAAGGGGAAACCCGCGACCTTCGTGTTTGTCCCGCGCCCAGGTCGGGTGCGCTTGCAGTAGGGGGTTACAAGCGTCCACGCGGGAGGGAGCGAGAGGCTTACGCGAGCGCCGTCCCGTCCTTCCCCGCGCGGCCAACCCTCTATAAGAGGGCCCTGGACCTTCCTTTTATAGGCGTAAGGAGAGGGTCCAGTGTACAATGGGAGGTGTAGCAGTGTGCTAACGTGTCTAGCGGAGAAGAGCTAGTGCCCTAAGTACATGCCGTCGTGGCAGCCGGAGAGGTTTTGGCACCCTGTTCGTGTGATGTCGTGGCCGTCGGAGGAGCGCTGGTGCCTAGTGGAAGGACAGCTGTCGGGGCTGTCGAGTCCTTGCTGACGTCTCCTTGCTTCCGTAAGGGGGCTGAGAGCCGCCGTCGTCATGGAGCATGCGGGGCGCCATCATTACTTGTTTACCGGGGC
This sequence comes from Zea mays, assembly GCF_902167145.1. Taxonomy (NCBI): domain Eukaryota; kingdom Viridiplantae; phylum Streptophyta; class Magnoliopsida; order Poales; family Poaceae; genus Zea; species Zea mays. Next base: position 78,001,434 of record NC_050099.1, read on the forward strand.
GAGCCAGATGGGACGCCGGTCTTGTTCCCCGTAGCTAGAGCTAGCTAGGGGTAGGGTAATGATGGCCCCTCCTGTGACGTGGTCGGTCTGAGCCCTAGGTTGGGCGAGGCGGAGGCTCCTCCGAGGTCGAGGTCGAGTCTGTCTTCCGAGGCCGAGGTCGAGTCCGAGCCCCTGGGTCGGGCGAGGCGGAGACCGTCGGCTCAGGCCAGGGCTGAGTCCGAGCCCTGGGGTCGGGCGAGGCGGAGTTCGTCGTCTTCCAGGGCTGAGCTCGAGTCCGATCCCTGGGGTCGGGCGTGGCGGAGTTTGTCGTCTTCCGGGGCTGAGCCCGAGTCCGAGCCCTGGGGTCGGGCAAGGCGGAGTTCGTCGTCTTCCGGGGCTGAGCCCGAGTCCGAGCCCTGGGGTCGAGCGAGGCGGAGTTCGTCGTCTTCTGGGGCTGAGCCCGAGTCTGAGCCCTGGGGTCGGGCGAGGTGGAGTTCGTCGTTTTCCGGGGCTGAGCCCAAGTCCGAGCCCTGGGTCGGGCGAGGTGGAGTCCGTCGTCTTCCGGGGCTGAGCCCGAGTCCGAGCCCTGGGTCGGGCGAGGCGGAGCTTCCTATGGCGCTCGAGGCCGGACTTGGCTGCTGTCAGCCTCACTCTGTCGAGTGGCGCAGCAGTCGGAGCGGCACGGGCGGCGCTGTCCTTTTGTCAGGCCGGTCAGTGGAGCGGCGAAGTGACTGCGGTCACTTCGGCTCTGTTGACTGAAGGGCGCGCGTCAGGATAAAGGTGTCAGGCCACCTTTGCATTAAATGCTCCTGCGATACGGTCGGTCGGCGTGGCGATCAGGCCAAGGTTGCTTCTTGGCGAAGACTGGGCCTCGGGCGAGCCGAAGGTGTGTCCGTTGCTTGAGGGGGCCCTCGGGCGAGACGTGAATCCTCCGGGGTCGGCTGCCCTTGCCCGAGGCTGGGCTCGGGCGAGGCGAGATCGTGTCCCTTGAGTGGACCGAACCTTGGCTTAATCGCACCCCATCAGGCCTTTGCAGCTTTGTGCTGACGGGGGTTACCAGCTGAGATTAGGAGTCTTGGGGGTACCCCTAATTATGGTCCCCGACAGTAGCCCCCGAGCCTCGAAGGGAGTGTTAATACTTGCTTGGAGGCTTTTGTTGCACTTTTTGCAAGGGGATTGGCCTTTCTCGGTTGCGTTTTGTTCCGGTGGGTGCGCGCGAGCGCACCCGCCGGGTGTAGCCCCCGAGGCCTCGGAGGAGTGGTTTGACTCCTTCGAGGTCTTAATGCATTTCGCGATGCTTCGGCCGGTCTAGTTGTTCCCTCATGCGAGCTGGTCGTAGCCCGGGTGCACGGTCGGGTCCCACGTTCTCGGGCTGGTATGTTGACGCTGTCAACGGTTTGGCCGGAGTCGGATTTGCGAGAGCAGCCCCCGAGCCCCTGCACAGAGCGAGAGGACGGTCAAGGACAGACTCGACTTTTTTACATACGCCCCTGCGTCGCCTTTCCACAAGGAGGAGGGGGGAGAAGCGCCATGTTGCCCTTGGAGGGCGCCGAACATGGTGTCTCCAGTGAGCTGCTGACGGGTAATCCGAGTGGACGCCCGTGCCCCATTTGTTAGCGGTCGGCTAGAGGCCCGGAGGCGCGCTCCAAAAGTACCTGCGGGTGATCTGCCGGACCCGGTCCCCTTTTGACGGGGTCCGAGGGCTCAATGCCTCCCTCTGATGGGATTCCGTTACAAGATCGTTCCCGCTGGTCTCGGAAATATCCTAGGGTACCTCGGGAGCATAGCCTGAGCCTTGGTTATGTATCGAACGTACCCAGGGTCATCCCTCGCTCTGCGTCTGAGGCGGCTGTGAACCCTTCGAGGGCCAGCCTACGAACCCCTGATCAGTAGTGGGCGCGGAGCCCGAGTGGCCTGAGGCGGCCGTTGAACCCTTCTGAGGGGCCGGCCTTCGAACCTCTGACCAGTAGTGGGCGCGGAGCCCGAGCGCTTTGAGGCAGCTGTTGAACCCCTCAGAGTGGCCAGCCTTCGAACCTCTGATCAGTAGGGGGGCTCGGGGCCCGTTTCCTTCGCGGAGAAGGATCCCTTTCGGGGTATCCCCCTTTCTCGGTCCCTGTTGTAAGAGAGAGAAAGAGGAAAAGGAAAAGGATACGAAATCGAATGACGTGGCGCACCTTTTTTGACGCGGTCATTATGGCGAAGGCGAAGCGTCGCCCGCTTCTCCTGCCAAAGGTGCCGCCTGTCCTGCCGCAGAAATAATGCGACGAGACGAGTGGTTCACGGGGCAGCCGTTGCGCGCGTGCGAGCCGTTTGAGGAACGGAACACGGGCGCGCCGTCTTCACGCCACAAGAGAGGGTTCCCTTGCTGTCCCTGGATGGGACGTGAGCTTGGCTGACAACGTGACCGCTGCTTCCGCCCGCTTGCCACCGCCATTACTGCCGACCCATTTTTGGTCGTATTGACCGTCGCACCTTCTCCCGCAGCTGACTGACCAGTGACCGATGCGCCTGGCTGGCACTGTTGGGTCATACGCAGGGTTGCCTCGAGTCGCGGTACTGGTTCCGCAGTCGAGGAGGCGCGGTAGTGGCGCGAGTGGTGGTGCAGTTGCTCGCACGTAGCAACCGGCGCGCTGGTTGCATGTTGTGTGGGCCTGGGCCTCCATGTTGGTCGCGTTGGAGTCGAAGGGGTGCGCCCACTTGGCGCGGTCGCATGCCGCCTGCATGGCTGTCTGCCCTTTCACCCGCTGGTCTGGGCGAAAGTGGAGGAATGCTTGTAACCGCTGGGCAGTTGCGCGCACCGCGCGCGGCGGTTTGGCTTTTTATGCCCTGGGCTAGCTTGCATGACGCGTGGGACCCAGCCCCCGGGTCGTAGGGGGAGGACCTTGGAGCGTGTTGGAGAAGACTTAGCCCGCGATGGCTGAGGACGCAAGTGGGGAGAGTTGCCTTTAAAAGGAGGGTGACCCCCTTGAAAGGCAACCATGTCTTCGCGCTTCCTTATGCATCGCGTCTTTCCACCTTCCGAGCCCCCGGATGGGGAACACCCGCGATCCTTCCGCCTTGTCGTTGGAGGAACGCAACTTCGCGGAAGTTGGTACCTTTCAGCCATCGTTCGGCTTCAAGGATTTTCATCAGGCAGCCCGGCCGCATCCCCTCGCCGGTGGTCACCCAAGACGGTGACCACCAGCTCCTGGGTGGGGAGAAGCAAGCCGGGCTACGATCTTGGTCCCGCCCTCAGCTTCAAGGATCTTCATCATCCTTGCTGGGGTGGAGGCCGGGCTGAGCCGGAGCTCTACCTCCCGCGTGGGTCGGCTGGCCACCTCCTCTTCCAGCTTCTGGTGGTGGAAACCATCCTCCAGCTCTGCGGAGGAGGCGTCCTCCAGCCATGCCGGGGAAGGCGAGCTGTTGCTGTCCAGCTAGGATGCAACATTCCATCCTCCTCCTCGCTTTCGTGGCGAGGACGGGAGCGAGGACCTGCTGGTGCGCTTTGGAGCGGCCCGCGTTCGCCGGTGCGGCGTTGGTGGAGAGGCGGACGCCGCCGTCGGTGCTGACGTGGTGGCAGCTGGGGGAAGCTTCCCCACTGTCGAGGCCGTCAGCGCCGCCTACGGACCGGCCTCCGGCTCTTTGGCTTTAATTTCTGGTTCGCGTCCCTTGAGCGGGGACGCGAACGAGAGCCTTCCGGTGGCCGCGTCCGTCCTGGGACCATAGCTGCTGCTGCAGAGGTCACTGGCGAGTCGCCCGGAGCTTGTCGCCCCGCAGGCTCCCCGGTGTGGAGGTTGTTCATACCCGCGGGGACGGAACCGGAGTTCCGTTTGTAATGGCACCTTGAGTGCCGGTGTCTGTTCATTATGGCTGTCGAGGCCTGAACGTGTATGTATTTTTGGCACGGAGCCGTGTTTTTTCCTCATTTCGAGCACTAAGACTCGCCTGTCGGCTATCTGAACCGCTTCACCAAGTGTGAGTTGCCTCGTGCGAAGGTGACGAGTGAGGTATCCGTATCCCGGAGGCGTAGGAGTCCCTCGGCTCGGTCAGCCTTGCCGCCCGAGGCTTCACTTGCTTAGTTAAAGGAACCCCTCAGCCGCCCTTCGATGAGCCGAAGCCGGAGGCAGCGGTGTCAGCATGGACAGAGGCAGAGTTGGCTCAAAAAGAAGATTTGGTTGGCCGGAGCCTGGCCGGGTCGTTCGCTGGTGGGACCGACGCCGGAGTTGAGTTGCCGAGGCCACGAGCCGGGCTGATGTCCTCGGGGGACAGCTGGCTGAGGCTTCGGGGTGGCCGGCCGAGCCGTTTGCTCGAGCCGGACTCCTGGAGAAGACCCTGGCAGTGATGGCCCGGGTGTGGTGCTGATGTCGTCCTTCGGAGTGGGGATCCTCCAACCGCGTCACCGTCCGAGGCTAGGTCGGACCTCGCCGAAGGTGTAGATGACGCTGAGGGTGCTGCTGCTCCCTTCAACTGTCAAGGTCCGAGCCTGCAGGATCGGGTTATCTTGTAGTGTGCGTATGTTTTCTGTGGCCGCCGAGGCCCAAACATACTGTCATCGTGTTGTAAAGCTGTGTTTCTTTTCCTCTTGTTTCGAGTATCTAGACTTATTTGTCGGTAACAGAATTGTTTGTCCGACCGAGAGTTACTTTTCACGGAAGGTGATGAGTGAGGTATCCGTATCCCGGAGGCGTAGGAATCCCTCGGCTCGGTCGGCCTTGCCGCTTACGTGTACTCTTACTCGTCCGTAGAATTCTGCTATCGATGTAGTCGAGAAGGCCCGAAAAATTGTTTCGGCAGAAGAATTTCCGAGCGTGAAGACTTGTTTGGTCCGCGGAATCACTTATCCGAGCGTGAGTTACATATCGCAGAAGGTGATGAGTGAGGTATCCGTATCCCGGAGGCGTAGGAGTCCCTCGGCTCGGTCAGCCTTGGATGCTTACGTGTACTTCGTCGTTTTCAGGATCCACTTTCGAAGTAGTCGAAAAGAACGAAAGACATTCTGGCAGAAAAGATCCTTTTCTGAGGAAAATTTTGACGCAGAGGGGGTTCCCCCCTTTTAGCCCCCGAGGGAGGGTCAGGCTTTGCCGAGGCAAGGCTGACCCTTCCTTGATGACTAGACTTCGTGTGTGAACGAGGTGTACGAACAACTTGAAAGCATCTTAAGGGTAGAAGCGACGTAGCTGTCGGATGTTCCAAGCGTTGCTGTAGACCTCGCCTTGACTGTTGGCCAGCTTGTACGTCCCGGGCTTCAGAACCTTGGCGATGACGAACGGCCCTTCCCAGGGAGGCGTGAGCTTGTGCCACCCTCGGGCGTCTTGTCGCAGCCGAAGCACCAGGTCGCCCACCTTGATGTCTCGGGACCGAACCCCTCGGGCGTGGTAGCGTCGCAGGGACTGCTGGTACCACGCCGAGTGTAGTAAGGCCATGTCCCGAGCCTCTTCCAGCTGGTCCAGTGAGTCTTCTCGATTAGCTCGATTGCTTTGGTCGGCGTAGGCCCTCGTCCTCGGGGAACCGTATTCTAAGTCTGTGGGCAAGATGGCCTCGGCCCCATAGACTAGAAAGAACAGTGTGAAGCTTGTGGCTCGGCTCGGCGTCGTCCTCAGACTCCAGACTACCGAGGGGAGTTCCTTCATCCATCGCTTGCCGAACTTGTTGAGGTCGTTGTAGATCCGCGCTTGAGTCCTTGTAGAATCATGCCGTTGGCACGCTCTACTTGCCCATTTGTCATAGGGTGAGCCACGGCGGCCCAGTCCACCCGGATGTGGTGATCCTCACAGAAGTCCAGGAACTTTCTACCGGTGAACTGGGTGCCGTTGTTGGTGATGATGGAGTTCGATACCCCAAAGCGATGGATGATGTTGGTGAAGAACGCCACCGCCTGTTCGGACCTGATGCCGTTTAGGGGTCTGACCTCGATCCACTTGGAGAATTTGTCGATGGCGACCAGCAGGTGCGTGTAGCCCCCGGGTGCCTTCTGCAAGGGACCGACGAGGTCCAGACCCCACACAGCAAACGACCAGGTGATGGGTATCGTCTGCAGAGCCTGAGCGGGCAGGTGTGTCTGCTTCGCATAGAACTGACACCCTTCGCAGGTGCGGACAATTATAGTGGCGTCGGCCACCGTGGTCGGCCAGTAGAAACCTTGTCGGAAGGCATTTCCAACAAGGGCTCGAGGCGCTGCGTGATGACCGCAAACCCCCGAGTGTATCTCTTGTAAGAGCTCCTGGCCTTCAGCGATGGATATGCACCGTTGGAGGATGCCTGAGGGGCTGCGGTGGTAGAGCTCCTTCCCGTCCCCCAGCAAGACGAACGACTTGGCGCGCCGCGCCAACCGCCGAGCTTCGGCTCGGTCGAGGGGTAGCTCTCCTCGGTGGAGATATTGCAGGTACGGGGTCTGCCAGTTTCGATTAGGCGTGACCCCGCTCCGCTCCTCCTCGACGTGCAGTGCCTCACCCTCGGGGGCCGAGGGTTCCTCGGGCTGAGCCGAGGGTGCCTCGGGCTGAGCTGAGGATGCCTCAGGCCGAGCCGAGGGTGCCTCGGGCTGGGCTGAGGGTGCCTCGGGCTCGGGCGCGTCGTCGGTCTTGACAGAGGGTTGATGCAGGCCTCGGGAGAAGACGTCCGGGGGAACCGTTGTTCGCCCCGAAGCTATCTTAGCTAGCTCGTCCGCAGTCTCGTTGTAGCGTCGGGCGATGTGGTTGAGCTCGAGCCCGTAGAACTTGTCTTCCAGGCGCCGAACCTCATCGCAGTAGGCTTCCATCTTCGGGTCGTGGCAGTGAGAGTTCTTCATGACTTGGTCGATGACGAGCTGCGAGTCACCACGAGCGTCGAGGCGTCGGACCCCTAGCTCGATGGCGATGCGCAACCCGTTGACCAGAGCCTCGTACTCAGCCACATTGTTGGACGCCGGGAAGTGGAGGAGTAGCACGTAGCGTAGGTGCTTCCCGAGGGGCGAGATGAAGAGCAGGCCTGCGCCTGCCCCTGTCTTCATCAGCGACCCGTCAAAAAACATGGTCCAGAGTTCCGGTTGGATCGGAGCTGTCGGGAGCTGGGTATCGACCCATTCAGCCACAAAATCCGCCAAGACCTGGGACTTGATGGCCTTCTGAGGGGCGAACGAGATCGTCTCTCCCATGATTTCCACCGCCCACTTTGCAATTCTACCCGAGGCCTCTCGGCACTGGATGATCTCCCCCAGAGGGAAGGATGACACCAAAGTTACCGGATGAGACTCAAAGTAGTGTCGCAACTTCCGCCGCGTCAGGATCACCGCGTACAACAGCTTCTGAATTTGTGGGTAGTGGATCTTGGTCTCGGACAGTACCTCACTGATGAAGTAGACTGGCCTCTGGACGGGCAATGCATGCCCCTCTTCTCGTCTCTCAACCACAATCGCGGCGCTAACCACCTGAGTGGTAGCGGCGACGTAGATCAAGAGGGCTTCTCCGGCGGCGGGAGGCACCACGATGGGCGCGTTCGTGAGGAGCGCCTTCAGGTTCCCGAGGGCTTCCTCGGCCTCAGGGGTCCAAGTGATGCACTCGGCCTTCCTTAAGAGGCGGTACAGAGGCAGGCCTCTTTCGCCGAGGCGCGAGATGAAACGGCTCAGAGCCGCAAGGCATCCCGTGACCCTCTGTACGCCTTTCAAGTCCTTGATGGGCCCCATGTTGGTGATGGCCGCGATTTTCTCCGGGTTGGCCTCGATGCCCCGCTCGGAGACGATGAACCCCAAGAGCAAGCCTCGGGGGACCCCGAAGACACACTTCTCGGGATTGAGTTTTACGCTTTTTGCCTTGAGACACCGGAATGTTGTTTCAAGGTCGGAAAGGAGGTCAGAGGCTTTCCTCGTCTTGACTACGATGTCATCGACGTAGGCCTCGACCGTTCGACCAATGTGTTCGCCGAACACGTGGTTCATGCACCTTTGGTATGTCGCACCCGCATTCCTCAAACCGAACGGCATGGTAACATAGCAGTACATGCCGAAGGGTGTGATGAAAGAAGTCGCGAGCTGGTCGGACTCCTTCATCCTGATTTGGTGATATCCTAAGTAGGCATCGAGGAAAGACAGGGTTTCGCACCCAGCAGTGGAATCCACGATTTGATCGATGCGAGGCAGAGGGTAGGGAACTTTCGGACATGCTTTGTTTAGACCAGTGTAGTCTACACACATCCGCCATTTCCCTCCTTTCTTTCTCACAAGCACAGGGTTGGCAAGCCATTCGGGATGGAATACCTCTTTGATGAACCCTGCCGCCATTAGCTTGTGGATCTCCTCGCCTATGGCTCTGCGCTTTTCCTCGTTGAATCGGCGCAGAGGCTGCTTCACGGGTCGGGCCCCAGCTCGGATATCCAGCGAGTGCTCGGCGACATCCCTCGGTATGTCGAGCATGTCCGAGGGACTCCACGCGAAGACGTCGGCGTTTACGCGGAGAAAGTCGACGAGCATTGCTTCCTATTTGGGGTCGAGCTTGGAGCCGATCCGGATCTGCTTGGAGGTGTCGCTGCTGGGGTCGAGGGGGACGGACTTAACCATCTCCGCTGGCTCGAAGTTGCCGGCATGGCGCTTCACGTCTGGCGCCTCCTTGGAGAGGCTCTCCAGGTCGGCGATGAGGGCCTCGGATTCAGCGAGGGCCTCGGCGTACTCCACGCACTCCACGTCGCATTCGTACGCGTGTCGGTACGTGGGGCCGACAGTGATGACCCCGTCGGGGCCCAGCATCTTGAGCTTGAGGTAGGTGTAGTTGGGGACGGCCATGAACTTGGCGTAGCATGGTCTCCCCAGCACTGCGTGGTAGGTTCCTCGAAACCCGACCACCTCGAATGTGAGGGTCTCCCTTCGGAAGTTGGAGGGCGTCCCAAAGCAGACGGGTAGATGGAGTTGTCCGAGGGGCTGGACGCGTTTCCCAGGGATGATCTCGTGAAAAGGCGCAGCGCCTGCTCGGACCGAGGACAGATCGATCCGCAGGAGCCCGAGGGTCTCAGCGTAGATGATGTTGAGGCTGCTGCCTCCGTCCATGAGGACCTTGGTGAGCCTGACGTTGCCGATGACGGGGTCGACCACGAGCGGGTATTTCCCCAGGCTCGGCACGTGGTCGGGATGGTCGCCCTGGTCGAAGGTGATGGGCTTGTCGGACCAGTCTAGGTAGACTGGTGTCACACCCGGTTTTAGAAGGCAAACCGAATGCGAACCATGTACGTGCCATGATCAGTTATTCACGTACACAGCAGTTACATAATATGGACATCATCACACAGTGCTCAAAATAGTATTAATAAGGGAAATAGTCGATTACATCATACGTCTGAGACGTCCATATAGTTCTTACAATAAATCAAAGTGCGGAAAAGAAACGTAGATAACGCGGCCTTCACAGGCAGCCGACTGGGGGGTTGCCGCTAACCCACACCTAGAACTCGTCGTAGTCTTGGAACTCCTGGAAGTCTCCTTCCACAGCTTCATCTTCGCCTGAGCAGTGGTTGCAATGCTGACAACCTGGGGGGGGGGTTTGGTGTGTAGAGCAAGGGTGAGTACACATCAACATACTCAGCAAGTATCCTGTTTGGCTGTAGTGGACTAGCTTTATGTGGGGATAAGTCAAGCAGTTGCTTTTAGTTGGTCATGTTATTACTTACTAGTAGAAAGCCAGGTTTTAACATTAACCCAAGTTATTAGCCCAATGTATCCTTTCCAAACGGAAAGAATACCACTTACCAACACCATAATCGTAATCAGAACCATCAATCTCATTGTCACCTGTACCAAAGTATCTCTGATCAAGTATCACTAATCTCTGGAGCTCCCTTGGCCGCTCATAACCGCGAGCACGGCTGATATATCAGTTTCATAACACTCTGCAGAGGTTGTGCACTTTACCCACAAGCCGTGATTCCCTCTCTGGCCCGGGCTTGCAAGACCCTTATTCACTCCCGAGGTGAATGGCCAGGGATTCACTACGAAGCCTTTACAAAGATTCCCCGGGGCTGTAGCCACCCGTTAGGTTTCCTAAATGTACCGCACTCCTCCCCAAGGGACAAATCAACCTTGGCAGAGCGAGCCGCATACACCGAGCCCCATTGACGGCACGACGGCGAAGCGAACTACACCCCGGATCCTCTAATTATTCAGCTAAGGGCACCCCATTCCACCCTCATGGTTGCACTGTTTTCCCGGGCGGTCATCCATTGAACAGGTCCTTACGGAGAGGCACTCGAGAAACCGCTCGAGTCCCCTTAAATGCCACAAGTATAATCATAAATAAGAACGGGAAAACAGCGTATCATAGATAACCACATCATGTTCATTGATTAAAGTTGAGCAATAGCATCAAACTAAGCAGTAATAATCCGACCCAAATAGGTAAACAAGGACATGGATAACAAAAAGCTAGTCAATCCTTAGGTATAAATGTGTGATGCGGGAGGTGAATTAAAGAATGATTAGGACAGAGATAGGTCAAAGGACACTTGCCTCCACCAACCGACTGCTGCTCAGGGGCTTCTCCTGCGAATTCCTCGGGCTCTTCGACCGGATCGTTCTCTATGCGATTGCAAACATACATACATCCATCCATATATTTAATACAAAAGAACAGTACACCATACAAGATGACAAATAAAGTGAATATGCATCAAGTATGACATTCGATATCGCATTTGTTATGGTTAGAAAGAAACGGGAAAGGGTCTCGCAGGGGGTTAAATCTTATGCACTAACGATCAATTACAATTGGTTCTTAACAAAAGACTTCTGTTACATATACACTAATGGAAACCTAATCATTTTAAGTTGATCAACATTGCACGAGATAAACAATTAACTACATGAATCAACTAGCATAATGGAATTTTAAATTAAACTTCCTATTTCAACGGCATGAACAATGATTAGCCTACCTAAAATAAAATAGCTATGAGCACAGAAAGTAAATAAAATAAAATAAAAAAAAATAAAAAAACAGAGGGGGGGGGGCGGTTGAACCGGCCCTAGGGGCGGTTGAACCGGCCGGGGGCAGGGCGCGCAGGGGCGGCCGAGCCGGGGCGGCTGAGCTGGCCGAGCGGCCAGGGGGCGCGGCCAGGGCGCGCGCGGCCAAAGGCCAGGGCGCGGCCAGGGGCCAGGCGGGCACGCGGCCAGGCGGCCAAGCGGGCGGCCGAGCCAGGCGGCCGGGCGGCGCGCGGCCAGGGGGCGCGGCTGGGGCGGTGGCCGAGGAGAGAGGAGGGGAGAGGGGAGAGGGAGGGAGGAGGGAGAGAGGGAGGAGGGGGGGGCTCACCGGCGTTGGGGAGCGACGGCGAGGGGCGGCCGGCAGGGGGCGGCGGCGGCTTAGGGCAGGGGTAGGGGCGGCGGCTTAGGGCAGGGGTAGGGGCGGCGGCGGCTTAGGGTGGGGGAGAGAAAATGAGAGAAAATGAGAGGGAGGGAGAGAGAATTGGGGAAAAAGGGAAGGTGGGGGGGCGGCTGGGCTTTTTGGGCCCAAAAGGGGCGCAAGGGGCGGCTGGGCCGGCCGGGGTCGGCCCACGGCGCGGGAGAGAGAAAAAGAGGAGAGAGAAAGAGAGAGAAAAAGAAAGAAAAGATCTTCTCCTCATTTTCGAAATCCGATCTTTCTACATGAATGCATTTGCACTTTCAAAGCAATCAAAAGAAATGCAAGGTTCGGCATGGTGCATCAAACAACATAAAGTATTTAGGGTTTTTCTTACACGGGAATTCCAAACCGAATCCCGCTAGAACTTTGGAAAAGGTCAAGGTTTAGCGAAGGGAAAAAGAAAAAGAAAAGGTAACGCCCGAATTTTGGCGAGTAAAGAAAAGAAAAAATTCAACTCCAAAATTCGGGGCGTTACAAACCTATCCCCCTTAAAAGAATCTCGCCCTCGAGATTCAGGGCTGGCTAGCAAAGAGCTCTGGGTACTTGGCCATCAGATCATCTTCACGCTCCCAGGTTGCTTCTTCCTCAGAGTGGTGATTCCATCTGACTTTGCACATTCTGATGGTCTTCCTCCGGGTGACTCTATCTGCAATCTCAAGGATCTGAGCTGGCTTCTCAACGTAGGTCAAGTCCTCCTGGACTTCCAGACCTTCCACTGGCAACTGCTCTTCTGGCACACGCAAGCACTTCTTCAACTGAGACACATGAAAGACATTATGCACAGCAGACAAATTCTCGGGCAAACTGAGCTGATAGGCCACTTCTCCTCGTCTTGCAAGAATCTGATACGGACCAATGTAGCGGGGTGCTAGCTTGCCTTTCACTCCGAATCTTCTGACTCCTCTGATCGGTGACACTTTCAGATAGACAAAGTCTCCGACTTCAAAACTCAGCTCTCTTCTTCTTGTGTCTGCATAGCTTCGCTGCCTCGATTGCGCTATCTTCAGATTCTCTCGAACCATCTTGATGTTCTCTTCGGCTTCAAGCAAAATGTCTGGCCCAAACACTTGCTTCTCTCCAGGCTGATCCCATTGCAACGGAGTTCTACAACTCCTTCCATAAAGCACCTGAAACGGTGACATCTTCAAACTGGCCTGGTAACTGTTGTTATAGGAAAACTCTGCATAAGGCAATCGCTTGTCCCATCCGGACTGATCTTGCAACGCACAGGCTCTCAACATATCTTCGAGAATTTGATTGGTCCTTTCAGTCTGGCCATCTGTCTGCGGGTGATAAGCTGAACTGAAATTCAGATGTGTGCCCAAGGCTTCATGCAACTGCTGCCAGAAATGAGAGGTGAACTGCGTTCCTCTGTCTGACACTATCTTCTTTGGCACACCATGAAGACAAACGATCCGAGACATATACAACTCTGCCAATACTGCACTGTTGTAGCTGGTCTTGACAGGTATGAAGTGGGCTGACTTGGTCAAACGGTCCACCACTACCCAAATAGAATCGTAGCCGGCTCGAGTGCGAGGCAATCCGACTATGAAATCCATACCAATTTCATCCCATTTCCACTGAGGGATCTGCAACGGTTGCAACAATCCAGCTGGTCTCTGGTGCTCTGCCTTAATTCTTCGACAACTATCGCACTTAGCCACATGCTCTGCGATTTCCCTCTTCATTCCGTACCACCAGAATTTCTTCTTCAGATCCTGATACATCTTCCCACTACCAGGGTGAATCGAATAGGCTGTCTCATGAGCTTCCTTGAGGATCAACTCTCGAATAGACTGGACATTGGGAACACACAAGCGGTCTTTGAACCATATCACGCCTTCAGCATCTTCTCGAAAATCTTTGCCTCTGCCATCTCGAATCAATCGCCGAATCTCACTGATCTTTTCATCATTCTTCTGCGCTTCTTTGATTTCTCGCTCCAAGGTAGGTTCCAATTCAACTGTGACTCCTCGCGAATTGTTCAGAAATCCGAGACTCAACCTGTCGAACTCCTTGGCCAACTCATAAGGCATCGGGCGAGCGACCATCAGATTGACTTGACTCTTTCTGCTCAAAGCATCTGCCACTACGTTTGCTTTGCCTGGATGGTAATGAATCTCCAACTCATAGTCTTTGATCAACTCTAACCATCTTCGTTGCCTCATGTTCAGCTCTGTCTGAGTGAATATGTACTTCAGACTCTTGTGATCTGTGTAAACATCGCATTTCTGTCCATACAGATAGTGCCTCCATGTCTTCAGTGCGTGAACCACTGCTGCCAACTCTAGATCATGGATTGGGTAGTTCTTCTCATGAACCTTCAACTGTCGGGACGAGTAAGCCACAACTCTTCCCTCTTGCATCAACACACATCCCAAACTTGTGTAACAAGCATCGCAATACACCGAGAAGGGCTTGTGCACATCATGCAAGACTAAGACAGGCGCTGTAGTCAACTTCTCTTTCAGCGCTTCAAAGGCCTCTTGACATTTCTGGGTCCATTTGAACTCAACCTTGTTGCCTAGCAACGCTGTCATTGGCTTCGCAATCTTCGAAAACCCTTCAATGAATCGCCGATAATATCCGGCCATTCCAATGAAGCTCTTGATTCCTCGAGCATCCGTTGGCGCTTTCCAGTTCAGAATGTCTGCCACTTTCTTCGGATCCACAGCCAATCCTTCCTTGTTGATTATGTGACCCAAGAACAGGACTTCGCTGATCCAGAACTCACACTTGCTCAATTTTGCATACAACTGGTGCTCTCGCAATCTCTGCAATACCATCCTCAAATGATCTGCATGCTCTTCTTTGCTTTGAGAATAAACCAGAATGTCATCAATGAATACCACCACAAACTTATCAAGGTAATCCATGAATACACTGTTCATCAAGTTCATGAAGAATGCTGGTGCATTGGTCAAACCAAAAGACATCACTGTGAACTCATACAAACCATACTTGGAAATGAATGCCGTCTTCGGAATGTCCGAAGGTCGGATCCTGAGCTGATGATAACCTGACCTCAGATCAATCTTGGAGAACACACTGGCTCCTCTCAACTGGTCGAACAGATCTTCTATTCTGGGCAAGGGATACTTGTTCTTGATCGTGACTTCATTCAAAGCTCGATAATCGATGCACATCCTCTTGGTGCCATCTTTCTTTTCCACAAATAAGACAGGGGCGGCCCAAGGCGAGGTGCTTGGCCGGGTGTAACCTTTCTCTGACAGCTCATCAATTTGCTTCTTAAGTTCATCCAACTCTGGTCCAGATATTCTGTAAGCTCTCTTAAAGATGGGGGCGGTTCCAGGAAGAAGCTCTATGGCAAACTCAACTTTCCGCTCTGGTGGCATACCCGGTAAATCCTTTGGAAACACATCTAGGAATTCAGACACAACCTTGATACTCTCAATTGGGTCTGCTTCACTGCTATCGACAGCCATCTGATAACAACTTCCTTTCTTCGGCTCAGGTGGGACTAACTCGGTCACCACTTCCTTTCCTAGTGGGGACACCAACTTGATTGTCCTTTTATCACAACTAATAACTGCCTGATACTTATCTAACCAATTCATCCCTAGGATGACATCTATTCCCTGAGTACCCATTACTATAAGGTTGGCGGGAAACGCTATCCCCCTTATTTACACACTTATATTCAAGCAAATGCTATCGGCACGAATTCTACCACCAGCTGAGTCAATTTGAATGGGGGTTGACATGGTAGTAGTTGGAAGATTATGTGCTTCTACCCATGATGCAGTAATGAAAGAATGCGTTGCTCCGGTATCAAATAACACTTCTGCAATATGGGAGTCGACTGGGAACATATCTACTATCATGCCGGAGGTCTCCTGAACTGCTTCAGCCTCCAAGTGGTTCAATCTTCCATGATTATAGCGCTGCTGGGAGCGATTGCCTGCTCCGGGCTGAGGCACATTCTGCTTTGCTGGGGCATTGGGGCCTGACTGCTGCTGGGCTGCCTTCTTCGGACATTGCATCACCCAATGGCCTTGCTCTCCACAGTGGAAACATGCCCTGTTTCCAACCTGAGCTGGTGCTGCCTGACTGTTCTGCTGGTTTGCTGGGGCAGGAAGACGGGGTGCTTGCTGATTCTGCCTTTGAAACTGACCTCCTGACTGATTGCTCTGACGGTTCTGGTACTGATGCTGAGGATACTGCCTTTGGAACTGCTGATGCTGCTGACGCTGCTGAGGTGGACGCTGGTTCTGCCTGAACTGCTGAGGTTGATTGCCTGAAAAACGAGGGCGGCTGCTGCTTCCAGGCTGGGGTCCACTGATCTTGCGCTTACGATCTTCCATCTCCTTACGCTTCCTTTCTGTCATGATCGCTCTATCAATCAGGTGCTGGAATGTCGGGAAGGTGTGATTCATCAGTTGATACTGCAGGGGGTCGACCAAGCCTCTCAGAAAACGGTACTGTCGCTTGGCGTCAGTGTTGACATCCTCAGGAGCATAGCGAGACAATTGCAGAAACCTGTCTCGATACTCACTGACAGATGATGACCCTTGCTTAAGGGCCAGGAACTCCTCCTTCTTCACTGTCATCAGACCTGCAGGCACGTGGTACTGACGAAAGCTACCTCTGAATTCTTCCCAGGTGATGGCGTCGGGGTTGGCATGGGTGGCGAGGTAAGACTCCCACCATGACTGGGCTGCTCCTCTCAACAGACGGGGACCATACAAGACTTTCTCCCTGTCATCACACTGAGCGATATGCAACTCCCGCTCCACAGTGTGCAGCCAATCTTCAGCATCCATAGGGTCAGAAGAATGAGCAAACGTTGGTGGATGACCTCTAATGAATTCAGCACGCTTGTCTCTGGGCATCTGAGGCATCTGAGGCTGAGGTGGGGCCTGCTGCTGTTGCTGCTGCTGAATGGCGGCCAGAGTCTGACCGATGGCCTGAACTGCCTGAGTCTGCATCAGAAACATCTGCTCGATCGACATCGGGGGCGGGGGTGGCAGCTGCTGCTGCTGGGGCGCCTCATCTTGTTGAGCGGCTCGCTCCTGCTGAGCACGCCTTCCTCCTCTGCGCCTGTTCTCTGACATCTGCAGAATGCAACCACACATCAGAACTGATCTGGCAAATCTTGCAGCATAAGGAAAGAGAATAGAATTCTTCAACAGCACTGGACAGATGAGCATCTTCACTGATCTCCAACACAGACCACACAGCTTCTCAGATAAAGAGGAAAGGAGAATAATGGGTTTCCCAACTATATAACTAACTCCATTAACATAATATGTAAACCAAAATGCAGGGGATACCCACACTCTGGTGACAATCATTACAAAGATCCAAACCAAACATAATTCATCATGACAAACATAAATGCACAGGATATAGCAAACTACCCTGTCTAACTAAGACTAACTAAGACTGAGACTAACGCTAAGACTGAAGCTTCTACGTATATATATTTCGTATTAATTACAAGATCCAACTCTAACGATCTATGGCTCTAGAGTTATCTTGGTCTTGCAGTCGGGATTGCCATAAGACTGGTGTCCACGCTGAGGTGAGCGGTACGGGTGCTGAGTCCCGACGGGAGCGGGGGAACCACCATCCAGATGACGACGTTCCGCGCGCTCAGCCCGCAGCAGGGCGATCTCAGCACGAGCCCTACTCAGCTCGTCTAATGCATGGTCCAGCTCCGTGTTTAGCACGGCGGCTAGGTTGACTGTGCTGCTCAACCTAGGATTGCCCTCACCAACAGGTGAGACAATCACGCCTCCTGTGCTGCCAGATGGACGGCGGGGGTAATACTTCAGGTCAAGACCGTCAGCTGCCCCACCGAAAACCGAGCAGTAGTGCGAAAGCGCACGCCGTGCAGCATCTTGCATGGCTGCCTCAGCTGAGTCCCGTTCAGAGATAGAATAGTGCTCTGAGCAGGCCTCTGCACCCTGGAGACTGTCCTCCGGGCAGCGCACCAAGCAAGTCGCCTCCCAGCGGTCCGGGTAGACCCCGCGACTATGCTGGTAGACCACACAGCGATACTCGACGGACCAAGTATGCCGGTCAAATGCCCGACGTAGCAGGGTGTCGAGCGCATCGTGGAAGTGACACCCGCGAGCAGCGTCGCGAGTGATGGGTCGAGCAACCCATCCTTCCGGCTCAGGGTTAGCAGAGAAGTCGGTGTCGTGGCTCGAGCTGTCGTCACCATCTCCGTCGTCTGGGTCTCCTCCAGCAGCTACTCCAGAAGCTGGGGCGCCCAGTGGTGGTGCAGGGGGCGGCTCCAGAGGAAGCACAGGAGAGCAGCTCCTCACAGACTCTATCTACTGGTGGAGCGAGAAAGAAGAGCCCTGCTGCTCCTGTCGTCGACGTTCCTGCTCCTCACGCAGGCGGTGGTGTAGTCTCTCCAAGTGGCTGGACTGTCCGGCCACGGGACGGCGAAGCGGACGCTCAGCAAGGCGGGAGGGTAAGAAGGGGATGACTGACTTTCGTGCAGTGTGTCTAAGTCGAGCCATCTACAAAAGATATCGCAAGCAAAAGGGTGAGAACAGAATTAATATGACCAGCAAGTAATAAGTAAATGAAGGATCAGAGTGAAACACAATTTTTTAGCAAGGTATAATATATAGTAGAACATAGGTTTGGTCGGTATGACCAACTTTTGAAGAGATATCAAAGTCAAGGCAGAGGCAGAGGTCTATAGTCCTTAAAACGACCATTCTACTCTAGGTTAGCGGTCCTACAGTCAACACGGCTTTGATACCACTTATGTCACACCCGGTTTTAGAAGGCAAACCGAATGCGAACCATGTACGTGCCAGGATCAGTTATTCACGTACACAACAGTTACATAATATGGACATCATCACACAGTGCTCAAAATAGTATTAATAAGGGAAATAGTCGATTACATCATACGTCTGAGACGTCCATATAGTTCTTACAATAAATCAAAGTGCGGAAAAGAAACGTAGATAACGCGGCCTTCACAGGCAGCCGACTGGGGGGTTGCCGCTAACCCAC
Organism: Zea mays; assembly: GCF_902167145.1. Classification (NCBI taxonomy): domain Eukaryota; kingdom Viridiplantae; phylum Streptophyta; class Magnoliopsida; order Poales; family Poaceae; genus Zea; species Zea mays. The sequence goes on from NC_050099.1 coordinate 78,019,748, forward strand.
ACCTAGAACTCGTCGTAGTCTTGGAACTCCTGGAAGTCTCCTTCCACAGCTTCATCTTCGCCTGAGCAGTGGTTGCAATGCTGACAACCTGGGGGGGGGGGGTTTGGTGTGTAGAGCAAGGGTGAGTACACATCAACATACTCAGCAAGTATCCTGTTTGGCTGTAGTGGACTAGCTTTATGTGGGGATAAGTCAAGCAGTTGCTTTTAGTTGGTCAGGTTATTACTTACTAGTAGAAAGCCAGGTTTTAACATTAACCCAAGTTATTAGCCCAATGTATCCTTTCCAAACGGAAAGAATACCACTTACCAACACCATAATCGTAATCAGAACCATCAATCTCATTGTCACCTGTACCAAAGTATCTCTGATCAAGTATCACTAATCTCTGGAGCTCCCTTGGCCGCTCATAACCGCGAGCACGGCTGATATATCAGTTTCATAACACTCTGCAGAGGTTGTGCACTTTACCCACAAGCCGTGATTCCCTCTCTGGCCCGGGCTTGCAAGACCCTTATTCACTCCCGAGGTGAATGGCCAGGGATTCACTACGAAGCCTTTACAAAGATTCCCCGGGGCTGTAGCCACCCGTTAGGTTTCCTAAATGTACCGCACTCCTCCCCAAGGGACAAATCAACCTTGGCAGAGCGAGCCGCATACACCGAGCCCCATTGACGGCACGACGGCGAAGCGAACTACACCCCGGATCCTCTAATTATTCAGCTAAGGGCACCCCATTCCACCCTCATGGTTGCACTGTTTTCCCGGGCGGTCATCCATTGAACAGGTCCTTACGGAGAGGCACTCGAGAAACCGCTCGAGTCCCCTTAAATGCCACAAGTATAATCATAAATAAGAACGGGAAAACAGCGTATCATAGATAACCACATCATGTTCATTGATTAAAGTTGAGCAATAGCATCAAACTAAGCAGTAATAATCCGACCCAAATAGGTAAACAAGGACATGGATAACAAAAAGCTAGTCAATCCTTAGGTATAAATGTGTGATGCGGGAGGTGAATTAAAGAATGATTAGGACAGAGATAGGTCAAAGGACACTTGCCTCCACCAACCGACTGCTGCTCAGGGGCTTCTCCTGCGAATTCCTCGGGCTCTTCGACCGGATCGTTCTCTATGCGATTGCAAACATACATACATCCATCCACATATTTAATACAAAAGAACAGTACACCATACAAGATGACAAATAAAGTGAATATGCATCAAGTATGACATTCGATATCGCATTTGTTATGGTTAGAAAGAAACGGGAAAGGGTCTCGCAGGGGGTTAAATCTTATGCACTAACGATCAATTACAATTGGTTCTTAACAAAAGACTTCTGTTACATATACACTAATGGAAACCTAATCATTTTAAGTTGATCAACATTGCACGAGATAAACAATTAACTACATGAATCAACTAGCATAACGGAATTTTAAATTAAACTTCCTATTTCAATGGCATGAACAATGATTAGCCTACCTAAAATAAAATAGCTATGAGCACAGAAAGTAAATAAAATAAAAAAAAATAAAAAAACAGAGGGGGGGGCGGTTGAACCGGCCCTAGGGGCGGTTGAACCGGCCGGGGGCAGGGCACGCAGGGGCGGCCGAGCCGGGGCGGCTGAGCCGGCCGAGCGGCCAGGGGGCGCGGCCAGGGCGCGCGCGGCCAAAGGCCAGGGCGCGGCCAGGGGCCAGGCGGGCACGCGGCCAGGCGGCCAAGCGGGCACGCGGCCAGGCGGCCAAGCGGGCGGCCGAGCCAGGCGGCCGGGCGGCGCGCGGCCAGGGGGCGCGGCTGGGGCGGTGGCCGAGGAGAGAGGAGGGGAGAGGGGAGAGGGAGGGAGGAGGGAGAGAGGGAGGAGGGGGGGCTCACCGGCGTTGGGGAGCGACGGCGAGGGGCGGCCGGCAGGGGGCGGCGGCGGCTTAGGGCAGGGGTAGGGGCGGCGGCTTAGGGCAGGGGTAGGGGCGGCGGCGGCTTAGGGTGGGGGAGAGAAAATGAGAGAAAATGAGAGGGAGGGAGAGAGAATTGGGGAAAAAGGGAAGGTGGGGGGGGGCGGCTGGGCTTTTTGGGCCCAAAAGGGGCGCAAGGGGCGGCTGGGCCGGCCGGGGTCGGCCCACGGCGCGGGAGAGAGAAAAAGAGGAGAGAGAAAGAGAGAGAAAAAGAAAGAAAAGATCTTCTCCTCATTTTCGAAATCCGATCTTTCTACATGAATGCATTTGCACTTTCAAAGCAATCAAAAGAAATGCAAGGTTCGGCATGGTGCATCAAACAACATAAAGTATTTAGGGTTTTTCTTACACAGGAATTCCAAACCGAATCCCGCTAGAACTTTGGAAAAGGTCAAGGTTTAGCGAAGGGAAAAAGAAAAAGAAAAGGTAACGCCCGAATTTTGGCGAGTAAAGAAAAGAAAAAATTCAACTCCAAAATTCGGGGCGTTACAACTGGCGCCGCCACCTTTACCGAGCAGACCTCCCGACGCACTTGCTTGTGGTGTCGAGCCGAGGCGTTCGCCACTCGCCCACCGTAGATCATGTAGCAGTCGTGGACCTCGGGTAACTCTCCTGCCTTGTGATCTTCCTTCTTATCGTCATCACGAGCCATGCCACCCTCCGCGGGTGGCCCAGCCTTGTGAAAGTGGCGCTGAAGCATGGCGCACTCCTCAAGGGTGTGCTTGACGGGCCCCTGATGATAGGGGCACGGCTCCTTGAGCATCTTGTCGAAGAGGTTGGCGCCTCCGGGAGGTTTCCGAGGGTTCTTGTACTCGGCGGCGGCGACAAGGTCCGCGTCGGCGGCGTCGCGTTTCGCTTGCGACTTCTTCTTGCCTTTCTTCTTGGTGCCGCGCTGAGTGGACGCCTCGGGGACATCTTCCGGCTGGCGGCCCTGGGGCTGCTTATCCTTCCGGAAGATGGCCTCAACCGCCTCCTGGCCAGAGAAGAACTTGGTGGCGATGTCCATCAGCTCGCTCGCCCTGGTGGGGGTCTTGCGACCCAGCTTGCTCACCAGGTCGCGGCAGGTGGTGCCGGTGAGGAACGCGCCGATGACATCCGAGTCGGTAACGTTGGGCAGCTCGGTGCTCTGCTTCGAGAATCACCGGATGTAGTCCCGGAGAGACTCTCCCGGCTGCTGGCGGCAGCTTCGGAGATCCCAGGAGTTCCCAGAGCGCACGTACGTGCCCTGGAAGTTGCCGGCGAAGGCTTGGACCAGGTCGTCCCAGTTGGAGATCCGCCCCGGAGGCAGGTGCTCCAACCAGGCTCGAGCGGTAACGGAGAGGAATAGGGGGAGGTTGCGGATGATGAGGTTGTCATCGTCCGTTCCACCCAGGTGGCAGGCCAGCCGGTAGTCCGCGAGCCACAGTTCCGGCCTCGTCTCCCCCGAGTACTTTGTGATAGTAGTCGGGGTTCGGAACCGGGTCGGGAACGGCGCCCGTCGTATGGCCCGGCTGAAAGCCTGCGGACCGGGTGGCTCAGGCGAGGGACTCCGATCCTCCCCGCTGTCGTAGCGTCCCCACGCCTGGGGTGGTAGCCTCGGCGCACCCTCTCGTCGAGGTGGGTTCGACGGTTGCGGTGAGGGTGTTCGTTGCCGAGGTGACCCGGGGCCGCAGGCGCCGTGTTGCGCGTGCGCCCGGTATGGACCGAGGCTTCCCGCATGAATCGGGAAGTCGCGGCACGATGTTCCGAGGGGTACCCCTGCCTTCGGGAGGCAGAGCTTTCGGCCCGTCGGACCGCGGCATCCTCCAGGAGATTCTTGAGCTCTCCCTGGATTCGCCGCCCCTCGGTGGTTGATGGCTCCGGCATCGTGCGGAGAAGTATTGCCGGTGCAGCCAGGTTCTGGCCGACCCCACTGGAAGTCGGTGGCGGCCTTGCCCTGACGTCATCAGCGATGCGGTGCTGGAGGCCCTGGGGTAGATGACGCGCTTCTCCGACCGGTGGTTGGCCTGCCCATTCCTGCCCGATGTCCCAGCGGAACGGCTCAAGCGTTCCTGCTCCCTCGTCGAGCCTGGCCTGCATCTCGCGAATTTGCTCGAGCTGTGGGTCATGACCCCCCGCCGGAACGGGGACCACAGCTAGCTCCCGAAGGATGTCAACGCGAGGCGCAGGCCTAGGGGGATCACTGTTTTCCGGCGTACCAAGATGGTTGCCTTCGCCGGGACCCCCTAGATCGACGTGGAAACATTCACGACTTGGGCCGCAATCCTCGTCGCTGAAGCTGCGGCTACCGTCGGAATAGTCGGAAAGGCAGTAGTCGCATGCGGTCATGAAGTCCCGCATGGCACTGGGGTTACCAAGTCCGGAGAGATCCCAACTAAAGTCGGGCTCGTCATCTTCCCCGGAACCCGAGGGCCCGTAGGTCGAGACGGCTGTCAGCCGGTCCCAGGGTGACCGCATACGATACCCCGGAGGGTTTGGACTTGCCTCTATGAAAGCGTCCACCAAAGCAAAGTCACTTGGTGGGTCGAGGCTGAATCCAAAAGGCTCGAGATGGGAATTGGTCGGTACCTCTTGGTCGACGGGCGGTGACGAAGTCACGTCAGGGGTAGACTGCACCATCGTCTCAGGTACGAGGTTGACGCCCAGCAAGTCTCTCGCGAGCATGCTGGTGTCGTCCGTCCGCTTGGAGTTGGCGTGTGGCGGGGAAACGGCGCTCGTCTTCGTCTTAGACACGAGGTCGATGCCCGACGTGTCCCCCGTTGGGGCGCCGGCGCCATCGACTCGCTCGACAGCCGACGAGGTGCCGCCTCCTGCTTGGCCTTGGTTGCCCCGCCTCCTCCTTCGTCGGCGGGGGAGGCGACGGGACAAACCCGAATGTTGTTCTTCCGCCACGTGGGGAAGACGTCGTCGATTCCGCCGCCGGCGGGCGGGTTGTCGGCCGCCATTGTCGCTGTCGCGCGGCGGGGGAAGGAGTATCATGTCGCAGCTGCCGTCGAGGGACATGAACTCAAGACTCCCGAAACGGAGCACCGTCCCGGGCTAGAAAGGTTGCTAGAGACTGCCCATCTGGAGCTTGACGGGAAGCTGTTCGTCAACACGCAGCAGGCCCCTACCTGGCGCGCCAACTGTCGGCGTTTCGAACCCGGGGGGTCCCTGGACCGACGAGTAAAATGTCGCCGCGTGCCCCAGCCCAGATGGGTCGGCGCGAGACGGAGCGCGAAGGGGGGAGAAAAGCCGGAGGGAGACAGGCGTAAAAGGGGAAACCCACGGCCTTCGTGTTTGTCCCGCGCCCTGGTCGGGTGCGCTTGCAGTAGGGGGTTACAAGCGTCCACGCGGGAGGGAGCGAGAGGCTTACGCGAGCGCCGTCCCATCCTTCCCCGCGCGGCCAACTCTCTGTAAGAGGGCCCTGGACCTTCCTTTTATAGGCGTAAGGAGAGGGTCCAGGTGTACAATGGGAGGTGTAGCAGTGTGCTAACGTGTCTAGCGGAGAAGAGCTAGTGCCCTAAGTACATGCCGTCGTGGCAGCCGGAGAGGTTTTGGCACCCTGTTCGTGTGATGTCGTGGCCGTCGGAGGAGCGCTGGTGCCTGGCGGAAGGACAGCTGTCGGGGCTGTCGAGTCCTTGCTGACGTCTCCTTGCTTCCGTAAGGGGGCTGAGAGTCGCCGTCGTCATGGAGCATGCGGGGAGCCATCATTACTTGTTTACCGGGGCGAGCCAGATGGGATGCCGGTCTTGTTCCCCGTAGCTAGAGCTAGCTAGGGGTAGGGGAATGATGGCCCCTCCTGTGACGTGGTCGGTCCGAGCCCTGGGTTGGGCGAGGCGGAGGCTCCTCCGAGGTCGAGGTCGAGTCTGTCTTCCGAGGCCGAGGTCGAGTCCGAGCCCCTGTGTCGGGCGAGGCGGAGACCGTCGGCTGAGGCCAGGGCTGAGTCCGAGCCCTGGGGTCGGGCGAGGCGAAGTTCGTCGTCTTCCAGGGCTGAGCCCGAGTTCGAGCCCTGGGGTCGGGCAAGGCGGAGTTCGTCGTCTTCCGGGGCTGAGCCCGAGTTCAAGCCCTGGGGTCGGGCGAGGCAGAGTTTGTCGTCTTCCGGGGCTGAGCCCGAGTCCGAGCCCTGGGGTCGGGCGAGGCGGAGTTCGTCGTCTTCCGGGGCTGAGCCCGAGTCCGAGCCCTGGGGTCGGGCGAGGCGGAGTTCGTCGTCTTCCGGGGCTGAGCCCGCGTCCGAGCCCTGGGGTCGGGCGAGGCAGAGTTCGTCGTCTTTCGGGGCTGAGCCCGAGTCCGAGCCCTGGGTCGGGCGAGGCGGAGTCCGTCGTCTTCCGGGGCTGAGCCCGAGTCCGAGCCCTGGGGTCGGGCGAGGCGGAGTTCGTCGTCTTCCGGGGCTGAGCCCGAGTCCGAGCCCTGGGTCGGACGAGGCGGAGTCCGTCGTCTTCCGGGGCTGAGCCCGAGTCCGAGCCCTGGGTCGGGCGAGGCGGAGTCCGTCGTCTTCCGGGGCTGAGCCCGAGTCCGAGCCCTGGGTCGGGCGAGGTGGAGCTTCCTATGGCGCTCGAGGCCGGACTTGGCTGCTGTCAGCCTCACTCTGTCGAGTGGCGCAGCAGTCGGAGCGGCGCGGGCGGCGCTGTCCTTTTGTCAGGCCGGTTAGTGGAGCGGCGAAGTGACTGCGTTCACTTCAGCTCTGTTGACTGAAGGGCGCGCGTCAGGATAAAGGTGTCAGGCCACCTTTGCATTAAATGCTCCTGCGATACGGTCGGTCGGCGTGGCGATCAGGCCAAGGTTGCTTCTTGGAGAAGACTGGGCCTCGGACGAGCCGAAGGTGTGTCCATTGCTTGAGGGGGCCCTCGGGCGAGACGTGAATCCTCCGGGGTCGGCTGCCCTTGCCCGAGGCTGGGCTCGGGCGAGACGAGATCGTGTCCCTTGAGTGGACCGAACCTTGGCTTAATCGCACCCCATCAGGCCTTTGCAGCTTTGTGCTGATGGGAGTTACCAGCTGAGATTAGGAGTCTTGGGGGTACCTTTAATTATGGTCCCCGACAAATGTCTACCTAAAATAAATAATGTGGGTGTTTTGCATTGGTATAAATAAATGGGTAACATAATTAATAAATATATATCTAGCATCATTCTGGGTTTTTTGATTACGCATTTACTTATAGTTCGAATTCAAAACTAGAGACAAATTTGGATTCAAAATTTGCAAACAAAATAGAAAATAAGAAATAGAAAAAAAGGAAAAAGAAAAGGGAATCCTGCTCTAGGGCCACATCCGCGTTGGCCGGCCCATCTACTCCTTGGGAACCCTCACTGTGCGGACCAGTTTCTCCTCCAATCTCGCAGCCCGCACGCGCGCCTACTCTCCATTGTATCATTGTCACGTGGGTCCCACAGATCGACCTCTCACGCACGACCGCCTATCACCGCCTGGTGGGGCCGGCGTGTCAGGTCGTCCTTCATCCTCCTAGCACCGCGCTCGTCGGGAGTTTGTTGGGACCCAATCCTTGATCCTGGGCACCGCATCGGTGTATATATTGCCCGCCTCACGCTCCCTTGGTCATCTAGTCCAGAACCCGAGTCACCCAGGGCATAAACCGTCTCGCCATACCTAAACAAAGTGAGAGGAGGGGATTGGAGCCGCCTTCACGGAACGGCGCGTGGGTCTTTGTTCCGGACCATGCGGATAGAGTAGGGGGTTCTCTGGTGCTCATGGAAGTTACGTGTGGCGTCTACGTGTGTCGAGGAGCAACCGAAGCCGCGAGATTGCTGACCGGAGCACTCTGGTCACCATGGAGCCGCCGCATCCCATGGGCTACGTCGTCGTCACCCCGATATGTGGAAAGACACATTCTCTGTTGTTCGCGCTTGCATGAATTAACTGGCGGTTTGGGAGGGCTCCTAGACAGCTCCAGCACCGGCTCCTCGCTTAAGCCCTTCCAAACACCACGTGTCAAACCAGCTCTTGCGCAGGAGCAGGAGCCAAAAAACGGCTGAGAGCCGGAGCCAAAATTTTTGGCTCTGCGCATGGCTTCGTTGCGCGCATCTCTCCCTCAGCTATCTCTCCACGTTTTCCTTGACGCCACCACACGTCTCCTTCACAGTGAATTCAAAGGTGTATGTGTGTGTGCAGTTTCAGATTTTTTGCTGAATGCAGTTTCAGAGGTGTGGTCGAATGGTCGATGATTTGGTGACTTGAATGCAGTTTCAGACTATAAACACTTGAATGCAGTTTCAGCGTCAGGTTTCAGAGGAGCCGTTTCTAGAGAAGACATTTTGCCAAACAATTTGTAAAAGACACTTAGCTCCTGTGAAAGAGCTGCTCCTTTGAATGAGCCGGAGCCGGAGCCCTTTCTAGAGGAGCTGGAGCCCTCCCAAACGGGGCCTAAGTTTTGCTTGGTTCCCAACCACGATTACGACACCAGGGTGGCGCTCGGTGAATTCTGGCATGGTCTCCACCGCATACGGGGGCGACGCCACCGTGTCCGCGTCGTGGGAGGGGGTAGCCCTGTGCCGTCCGATTCTATGGGGATGTACCAGATTGGATGGTGGAATTCCTTTGGGTATTTCAATCCAGGCCGTTGGATTGGGCACCGGTGTGACGGAACCTCCCAAGTCATTAGGCTCACCTACAGTTGTCCTTGTCCAACGGAACTCGGACAACCCTGTAGATGCACATAATCACTCGACAAGTTCGGTATCTGAAAGAGAAATAGGCTTACACCTTTTCCTATATGAATTTTGGTGGTTGAATTGCCCAACACAAATTAATTGGACTAACTAGTTTGCTCTAGATTATAAGTTTTACAGGTGCCAAAGGTTCACAACAAACCAATAAAAAGACCAAGAAAGGATTCAAACAAAAAGAGCAAAAGACAACCCAAAGGCAGCCCTGGTCTAGGGCACCGGACTGTCCGGTGTGCCACCGGACAGTGTCTGGTGCACCAGGGAACCCAACTCCGAACTTGCCACCTTTGGGAATTCTGGGAGCCACTCCACTATAATTCACCGGACTGTCCGGTGTGCCAGCAGAGTAACGGCTATCCAGCGCCAACGGGCGTCTGCAGAGGAACAGTAAAACGCTACAGTGCGCGACTGCGCGCGCAGAGTCAGAGCAGGCGTCAGAAGGCACTCCGAACAGTGAACAGGACCTGTCCAGTGCACCACCGGACTGTCCAGTGCACCACCGGACTGTCCAGTGGCCCAGTTGTCAGAAGCTCCAACGGTCGGAACCCAACGGCCTGGTGACATGGCTGGCGCACTGGACAGTGTCCGGTGGCGCACCGGACTGTCCGATGCGCCATACGACAGAAGCCTTCACCAACGATCAACTTGGTGGTTGGGGCTATAAATACCCCCCAACCACCACACTTCAATGAATACAAGTTTTCAGCCATCAAACCTCATACAAGAGCTCTAGACTTCATTCAAAGACACAATAAAAAGTTCAAATCCTCTCCCAAGTCCGAAATCACTCCAATCAAATAGTGACTAGTGAGAGAGACAATTGTGTTCATTTGAGTTCTTGCGCTTGGATTGCTTTTCTTCTTCCTTCTTTCTTGTTTCCCACTCAATTGTAATCAAGGCAAGAGACACCAATTGTGTGGTGGTCCTTGTGGGGACTTAGTGTCCCGATTGATTGAGAAGAGAAGCTCACTTGGTCTAGGTGACCGTTTGAGAGAGGGAAAGGGTTGAAAGAGACCCGGTCTTTGTGACCACCTCAACGGGGAGTAGGTTTGCAAGAACCGAACCTCGGTAAAACAAATCACCGTGTCATTCTCTCTTATTCGCTTATGATTTGTTTTCGCCTTCTCTTTCAGACTCGTTTATATTTCTAACGCTAACCCCGGCTTGTAGTTGTGCTTAAACTTTATAAATTTCAGATTTGCCTATTCACCCCCCCTCTAGGCGACTTTCAATTGGTATTAGAGCTTGGTACTTCATTAGAGCCTAACCGCTCGGAGTGATGTCGGGAGCATCCGCCATGAGGGAGAACGGGACCGGCGACAAGTCCGCAAGCTCGGGGAGAACACACTCACGAGAGTCCGCCCACAAGCACAAGGAGGAATCCTCTTCCTCCATCAAGTCCCAATGGAAGGGTGACAAGAAGAAGAAGATGAAGAAGGTGGTCTACTACGAAACCGACTCTTCGTCACCCTCCACCTCCGGCTCAGAATCGACATCCGCCACTTCTAAACGCCATGAGCGCAAGAAGTATAGTAAGATGCCCCTTCGCTATCCTTGTATTTCAAAACGCACTCCATTACTTTCCGTCCCATTAGGCAAACCACCTATGTTTGATGGTGAAGATTATTCTATGTGGAGTGATAAAATGAGGCATCACCTAACCTCACTCCACAAAAGCATATGGGATATTGTTGAGTATGGAGCGCAGGTACCAAAGGAAGGGGACAAGGATTATGATTCGGAGGAGGTCGAACAAATCCAACACTTCAACTCACAAGCCACTACTATACTCCTCGCCTCTCTAAGTCGAGAGGAGTATAATAAGGTGCAAGGGTTGAAGAGTGCAAAGGAGATTTGGGACGTGCTCAAGACCGCGCACGAAGGAGACAAGGTGACCAAGATCACCAAGAGGGAGACGATCGAGGGGGAGCTCGGTCGATTCATGCTTCACCAAGGGGAGGAGCCACAAGCAATGTACAACCAGCTCAAGACCTTGGTGAACCAAGTGCGCAACCTCGGGAGCACCAAATGGGATGACCATGAGATGGTCAAGGTTATTCTTAGATCACTCGTTTTTCTTAACCCTACACAAGTTCAATTAATTCGTGGTGATCCAAGGTATAAACTAATGTCTCTCGAGGAAGTGATAGGAAAATTTGTGAGCTTTGAATTGATGATCAAAGGCTCCAAGAAAATCATCGAGCAAGGCGCCACCTCAACACCCGAGGTGCAACCCGTCGCATTCAAGGCGACGGAAGAAGAAAAGAAGAATTCTACACAAAGTTGGATTCCCATCGACGCCTCCAAGCTCGACAATTGTCTTTTTACGGATTTAGGTGTTTACTATCAGCAACAGGGCAGCCACAGTGTGGCAAACTCATCCGTGCTGAAGATCTTTTGACTGCCGAGCGTAATCTACTTATCCGAGGCACGAATCGTGGCGGCCGGCGCGAATCCGAGCGCACGGTTCACAGGCGGCGAGATGCACTGCATCTGATCATATTCAGTCACTGTACCATCGAAAGCATCCATCAGAACGCTTGACAGAGCAGATTAACGGCCTTGGTTCTCCCATTTTCGTGTGGCAACTTGATAATCCTTCTGTAACAAAGTTGTTGCTCTATAATCCTACTTTAACTTTGTTACAGTATCCACAATCAAACACTCACTGGATCATGCTCAAAATAGATCTCCACGTTCATCTAACTTCAGTGTCAGTCAAAATTCAGCCTTAGGGTTGAGTGATAGCGAGACTTCAAGCCCATTTATCTCCAAATTTTGTATGACACCAAGGCTTAATCACTTAAGCAAAGTTATGCTCCTATAGTAGCTCTATAATCTTGATGTGTTGACCTAGGGCAAATTTCTTATGAATTGGGAAATATAAAGCTCCAAAGTTGACCCATTTCAACTGAATTCAGACTTAACCCTAGGATGCTTATGGAGCACTTTTTGCAAATAAGTCCAAATTCCACCATTTGACTTGCAAATCCTCAAATGTGTGAAACATATGATTTGTGGTGTTCTAATACTTTGGCTTTTGCACTTGGGTCCAAAAGTGCAAAAAATTTACACTTAACACCCTAGGGTTCCAGTTTAGGGTTTTCCAGGGGTCTTTTCAGAGTTTTTAGCACTTCAGGGTTTTGGTGTCACTAAAGTCCTTCAAATGTGATATCTTATGATCATGTCTCATGTCTTTTGAGATTTTCATATATTTGGGCTTCACTGATAACCATAAGCCCTAAGTTAGGGTTAAGCACTTTACTCTAGGGTTAACCACACATCAAGTCATATCAGTTCAACTTATTTGAAATTTTTACCTAGTGAATGCACTCTAGGTGTAACAAACACATGATATGCCCATGCTCATGATGTGATGCTCAAGTTTTAGTGACAGTAACACCAGAGGTGTTACAACCGGTGAATGGGATTAGATCAGGGCGTGTAACGATTCGAGCCATAGATCTAGAATCCTACGGCTACGAAATAGTACAGGTTCATATAGCGAGCGGCCTAATCCGCGCCGCCTACTGCTGATCCAACGATTTACAAATCAATATACCCCTTCAGCCTTCCAAAATTTGTTAAAAAAGCCCCTCCACTGTTTATAAATTAACCCGTGGTCCTTCCACCTTTAAGAATCATAACAAATTGGTCCTAGATTTTGTTAACAAAACTCTGAGCTATCGGGTATTGGAAACCACAGCCATGATCTCATTTAAATAAACATGGGAATTGAATTTTAAGCATAAAATTAATAATAAAACAACCCAAAACTAGTTTATCATATCTTGCTCATTTTAGCCACAATTTGATCCGTTCCATTTGCATTAGTTTCATGATAAAATTGCCTATGTTGTAACAAGTATTTGTAAGATATCACATAGTTTGGTAATTAGATATTTACTTAACCTATGTTTGGTAGATTAATCTCTCTAGCCAAAGTTAATATGTCCACAATTGTAACTTGACTAAAACATGATGCCTAATCAAGTTATAACTTATATTAAAGTTTAATTAATTATTCCTTTATAACATTATCTCACAAATCCACATAAAATATATTTTTATCACCTAAAACTCTAGAAAGCCATATCTTTTCAACCATAACTCCGATTTTAGTGATTCTCGAACTTGTGATCTCGTAGCAACGTCTAGAATTATATTACATAGTCTTTTTCTATGTTTAGTGTAATTTTATTTTATGTACTCCTTGTCTATTTGTATGTATTGCTACGAGTAGCAGTGAGGTCACGAGAAACCCGAAGACCAACTTGGTGAAGTACCTGGAATCTCAAGTCACAAGCAAGTAGTGCCCTTGATCACTCTTCTTTACCTAATAATGTTCCTGTTAATCACTGTGACATGCTCAGGTTAATTTGATGGGACAATAGGTTTCCCTAGATTTGTTTACCCCACACCTTGCAAGCAAATGAACTATTGGGTATACTCGCTATTGCTCTACCTGGTTTTGGGATTAATGTTACGTCTGAATTATGATCATGTTCCATTATTACCGTTGATTTAATTATTGTTCATGATAAGACTATTGTGTTAATTGGAACATGGAGCTTAACTTGAGACAGTAGTGCTACCATAAGGGTGGAATGGGATGCCCTTGGCCAAGTAATTAGGAAAGCTAGGGAGAGATTACCTTACCCGGAAAGGGCAAGCGAGGAGGCATCGCTGTAGAGTATAGGGAGGTCCTTGGGTCGGACTGTCTATAAAGCTTTTCGGATAAGGGATTCCTATGCTTCCTTCTTCCTGAATTTGTAGCGGGGTTTCTCGAACTAGTCCAAGTTTGGAAAGGCCTTGTAGTGGATCCCTAGCCATTCACCTTGGAAGTATCTAAGGGTATAGCTAACCTTGGCTAATCGAAAAACACGTCTTGTGGGTAAAGATACGCAACCTCTGCAGAGTGTAAAACTAGTATATCAGCCATGCTCATGGTCAAGGGCGACTCAGGGCTCTCGCATGATTAACTTATGGAACTAAACTTAATTTGTCATATGCATTGCATTGTGGGTTTATTATTAATTGTGATCCCTTATTTATTTGGGTTGGTATCTACTTATACTTAGTAACTGCTAATAAAAGTTTGACCAACTTTAAAAGCAACGCTCAGCTTTAACCATCTTCTTTGGTAAGCCTTACAATTTACATGAGCTCCCACCATATGTGAGCTCATGCACAATATTTCCCACAACTTGTTGAGCGATGAACGTATGTGAGCTCACCCTTGCTGTACTCACATCACCCTAGGTCAAGGATAGGTACCGCAAGATAAGGAGCATGAAGGATGTCGCGATGAGTTCGTGAGATGTCTAGATCGTCGTCTCGCAGTCACCTATGGTTGCTGGATCATTGTCTTCATGTGATGTAATTATTTAGCTATTTTGTAGAGAACTCCTATTATATAGTAAAGATGTGACATTCGTTTCTGTACCATGAGTCATCATATGTGTGAGACTTGATCCTAGCACACATTTGAGGTGCACCCGGGTTTGGCCCTTAATTCCGTGTGACATAAGTGGTATCAGAGGAATGTTAACTGTAGGACGTAACCTAGAAAGAACTAGGACAAAACCTTAATCTTTTCTCATCTATTGCCGCTTTACTCTGATTATTCTTACCTTTTCTCTTCTAAATACAAAAGTGGATTTCACACTTTGGAATCCTGTACCAAAAGTGACCTTTGGGAATAGGGGTCCAAAAAAACTATTTTTTATAGGTATCTATATGCTTGAATGCTTGTCCTTATGATGCCTATCTAATTTGGTTCTTTAATTGAGTGTGATGAGATTGTGGAGTAATGTCCATAATTGCACCTAAATATATATGTATACACAAGAATATACTTAGAAAGATAGAATAAAAAACACATATAACTAATCTGAATAGATTCTCTCTTATCTTAATAGATTCATCTTATCCTAACCACTTTACTTATCTCATCCTAGAGTAACAACCATGATCTAATTCAAATTAATTAGATCTTATCGAGTCAAATCTAGTAATGCCAAACTAATCTAGATCCCATCTAATCTAATATGAACTAATCTAACGTGAGTTACTCAAACATGTTAGTTAATACTGGTGAAATAGATTAGACCCTACCCCTATAAACATGTTTTAACCTAAATTGGTTCCGTAGATCAACTCGGCCATACACAACTACTTGACCTACCTGATAGGTTGCCTAATTCATCTATTCCAACCTCATCAACCTATCTCAGGTTTCACAAACATCTACCTATCTAAACCTTCCAAACCCCAGATGGAGACACCAATATCCAAGAAGGAAGATATCAACCTCATCAAGAAAGGATAGTCAAACAGATCCCTAGATGAATCTAGATCCACCATCCGAGATGGAGTCCTCCCTTGCTACAATCTTTCTTACCCCAACCTATCCTCACTATAACCACCGCTCACCTTGACTATTAAACAACTTGACATAAAAGATGCTTATGCCTTCGTAATCACCGACTAGTTAATATTAAAGGAAAAGGAACCTTTTGGTATTGGAACCAAATACAAAAAACTAAACTGCAACCCAAACTTGTTGCATCCCTCTTCTTACTAATCTTGAGGACGAGATTATTTTTAAGGCGGTAGAATTTGTAATACCCCAAATCATATATTGGGTGAATTAAGAAAGATTACCCCAAGATTTGAATGAGTATGTCTTTAAAAAATTAAAATAAAAAGATTCACATATGAATGAATTTACCCTTTGATAAATTATATTTATATATTTTCTAAAGGAATTAGTTAAGTCACATCTTATTAAGGTTAGTCAATAGAAAATGTTTTTCTATCAAAGAAAATGGAGGTGAACTTTTGAATATACTACACATTCCAAACATTGTCTACCTAAAATAAATAATGTGGGTGTTTTGCATTGGTATAAATAAATGGGTAAAATAATTAATAAATATATATCTAGCATCATTCCGGGTTTTTTGATTGCGCATTTACTTATAGTTCAAATTCAAAACTAGAGACAGATTTGGATTCAAAACTTGCAAACGAAATAGAAAACAGGAAATAGAAAAAAGGAAAAAGAAAAGGGAATCCTCCTCTTGGACCACATCTGCACTGGCCGGCCAATCTACTCCCCGGGAACCCTTACTGCGCGGCCCAGTTTCTCCACCGCACTCGCAGCCTGCAAGCGCGCCTACTCTCCGTTTTATCACTGTCACGTGGGTCCCGCAGATTGACCTCTCATGCGCGACCGCGTATCACCGCCTGGTCGGGCCGCCGCGTCAAGTCGTCCTCAAACCTCCTAGCACCACGATCGTCGAGAGTTTGTTGGGACCCAATCCATGATCCTGGGCACCACATCAGTGTATATATTTCCCGCCCCATGCTCCCTTGGCCATCTAGTCCAGAACCTGAGTCACCCAGGGCACAAACCGTCTCGCCATAGCTAAACAAAGTGAGAGGAGGGGATTGGAGCCGCCTTCGGTGACCGGCGTGTGGGTCTTTGTTCCTGACCATGCGGATAGTGTAGGGGGGTTCTCTGGTGCTCATGGAAGCTACATGTGGCGTCTACGCGTGTCGTGGAGCAACCAGAGCCGAGGGATTGCTCACCGGAGCACTCCGGTCACCATGGGTTGTGTTGTCGTCCCCGATCTGTGGTAAGATGCATTCTCTGTTGTTCACGCTTGCATGAATTAAGTTTTGCTCGATTCCCAACCACGATTACGTCACCAGGGTGGCGCTCTATGAATTCTGGCGTGGCCTCCGCCGCATACGGGGGTGGCGCCACCGTGTCCGTGTCGTGTGGGGTGAGGGAATAGCCATGTGCCATTCGATTCTGTGGGGACATCCCAGATTGGATGGTGGAATACCTCTTCGGGTATTTCTATTTGGGCCATTGGATTGGGCACCGGTGAATGGGATTAGATCTGGGCGTGTAATTCTTCGAGCTGTGGATCTAGAGTCCTACGGCTATGAAAGAGTACATGTTCATATAGCGCGCGGCCTAATTCGCATCGCCTAATGCTGATCTAACGGCTGACAGATCGACATACCCCTTCGGCCTTGCGAAATTTGTTAAAAAAGCCCCTGCACCTTTACAAATTAACCCCAGGTCCTTCCACCTTTAAGAATCATAACAAGCTGGTTCTAGATTTTGTTAACAGAACCTCGAGCTATCGGGTATTAGAAACCGCAGCCATGATCTCATTTAAATAAACATGGGAATTGAATTTTTAGCATAAAATTAATAATAAAACAACCTAAAACTTGTTTATCATATCTTGCTCGTTTTAGCCCCAATTTGATCCGTTCCAGTTGCGTTAGTTTCATTATAAAATTGCTTATGTTGTAACAAGTTATTTATAACATATCACATATTTTGGTATTTAGATATTTACTTAACCTATGTTTTGTAGATTAATCTCTCTCGCCAAAGTTAATATGTCCACAATTATAACTTGACTAAAACATGATTCCTAATCAAGTTATAACTTATATTAAAGTTTAATTAATTGTTACTTTATAATATTATCTGATAGATCCACATAAAATATAATTTTTTTATCTCCTAAAACTTCAGAAAGCCATATCTTTTCAACCATAACTCTGATTTTAGTGATTTTCGAACCTGCGATCTCGTAGCAACGTGTAGAATTATATTACGTAGTCTTCTTATATGTTTTGTGTAATGTTACTTTTATGTACTCCTTGTCTATTTATAATATTGCTATGAGTAATAGTGAGGTCATGAGAAACCCGAAAACCAACTTGGTGAAGTACCTGGAATCTCAAGTCACAGGCAAGTTGTGCCCTTGATCACTCTTCTTTACCTAATTGTTGGGGACTTGTTCTCAAATGCTATGAATTAAGAACAAGGCAACATATGGAAAGCAGGATCATATGACACATATAAAAGATATGAATAATCACATGCTATTATCAAGACATTTTTGTTATATAATCATGAATAAACGTGAACAATATTAAATTACATTTATACCTTCGGCTTGACAGAAGGTGAGAGTCCAAGTGTGACGTGTGAGTGAATACAAGACCGCGTGAACAGTACTAGGGTACTGTTCATCTATTTATAGGCACGGGACACAGCCCGGACAAAATTACATTTGTGTCCTTGATAACTAATCATAACCAAAACACAAATTATCAAGGACTAAACTGTCTTTTACTCTTTAAGTTGGTGCTGCCCTTCGTCTCAAGGTGTTGTCATGCCGAAGCTCCCTAGATTGTAGCTTCGGCTTGTACCTTCGTGTTATGTTAGTTCGCATATCACACTACCGAAGGTGTTTTTGCTTAGAGGACCTTCGGCGAAGAAGAAGGCCCCCAACAGTAGCCCCTTCGCGGTGCTAGATCATTTTTCGTAACGAGCTCGATCCGCGAAAAAATCTCAAAGGCTTCGGAATGCCGAAGGTCCGAAAAACACCTTCCATGAGCTCGTTGCCGAGAAACGATTAAAATATTCCAAGTGTCGGGTGGTCCACCGCTCAGCGGATACGAGCGATCTGGCGATTCACCTTCCAGGCGCCGAGTGGTCCACCGTTCAGCGAGTGCGGACAATTTGGCGGTTCACCTTCCCACCTGCAGCACTATATAAATAGACGGGTTGGTGTAGAGTTACCACATCATTCATTGCCATTGCACTGTTGTGCTGTTAAAAAATTTAACCATAGCCAAAGATGTTTTACTGCGCTCTCAAGCAAACACCATCATTTAGAGTTAACTTTGTCAAAAAAGAGAGCTTCGTCAAAACTGCAAAAAGAAACATCAACTTCGTAAAAATCCGCAAAAAATCCATCAGATGGCCAGAGTGCGTTCGACTGCAAGGGTGACTCGTGAAGGAGAGGAGACCGAGGCCACCGAGACAGCTCCAATTTCCGAAGTCATGAGACAGTTAGGTCTGGTTGTGATAGAGGGAACTACTGACGAAGGTGCCCCTGTTGCCAAAGCTGAACAGACCATTGCTGAAGAAGAAGATATTGAAGAGGACGAAGAAGATTATAGTATTTTGATCCCATCGAAACCGAGCCATCTAGATTTTGAAAAGTCTACTATGTCTGAAGCTGACATGCCGATGATGATGAAGCTTGGCTACTTTAGCGAAGCTAAAAGGAAACTTGTTCGATTTGCCGGAGAAGAAACCACCCCAGTGTCGAAGGATGATGAAGTGGTGGTCTTCAAGAGTTTTTTCAGAGAAGGACTCCGACTTCCTCTGAATGAGATGATAGGGGAAGTCTTAAAAAATTTCGAAATATATCTTCATCAGCTGATCCCTAACGCCATTGTTAGGCTTAGTGTCTTCATCTAGGCCCTCTGAAGGTAAGGGATGAGCCCAGATGCCGAAGCATTCTGCTGAGTGCATGAGTTGCATTACCAAACGAAGGCCAGGGCAGACGGTCTGCATGAAAATTTTGGTTGCTACAATTTTGCATATCGCAAGGATACAAAGGCTCCAGTTCTTAGCTACCGCACCAAATGGCCAACCGGCTGGAAAGGTGAATGGTTTTATATCAAGGTCGATGAGAAGAAGAGGGGGAAACTGATGACGATGGTCATGTGCCCGCTAACTTTAAGCTTCGGAATGATCAGACCCCTGTGCAACATGCAGCTAGGGTCAGCATGCCAACTGGCCAAGGTGGAATTTAGGGTAGTGGCTGAACAAATCAGCACCAGGGACTTGGTGCAAGAATACCTAGCCAACTGAACATACCCAACGTCAAGTGACTAGGTGATGCCGAAGTTGAAGGGAACAAAGAAGAAATATGAACTTGTTCAATTACCTTATCGCTTCAAATTTGAAAAACAATTCAAGCAACCTTGCCAAGAATGGTTGGAAATGATTGAAACTATGTGTAATGAGATTTTGGGAAACTATACCAAAAAAGAAGACCAATTAATGACAGCAGCCTTCGGCACCCGGCGAAAACAAAGGTTAAACCGGGTAATGGACGCTCTAAAATTTGAATACCCTAATTACGATCAACTCAACAAGGGTGCCGAAGGGACAAAAAGGAAAAGGATTGTTAGTGTTCTGAGTAGACAAGCTGCCAGAATGGTGAAGGAAGATGAGAAAGTTTCAAAGAAGAGAAAATCCAGTCCCGACCCGAAGGTGGCGGTTTTGAAGAAAAGAAAAGCTGCAACTCCAGAGCCGAAGGTGACTGAGGTGGAAGAGGAAACTCCTTCAACACCTCCTGCTGCCGAAGTAGAAGCGATTTTAAAGGTAATGACCGAATCTTTACCTATCAAGCTGCTAAGTCCTCTAGGACCGGATCTGACGAAGCTTTTACAGAAGAAGGACGAGCCCTTAACTACAAAAAAGGTGGATGGGCAGAAAAAGCGAAAGATCGGCACCGTAATGGAAGCCATTGAACGGACACCACCATCGGCCCCGGCCCTTGCCGAAGCAAACATTTCTGCCAAAGTTGCAGCTGCCACCGAAGCTACCAACTTGGAGGTCACCCTATCTGGAATTGATAAATTGACATTAGGTATGCCTACAGAAGAAACAGCTGCGGCTGCAGAACAGGTCATGGCCCCAGTGCCTGACAAAGGGAAGAAAATTGCCGATGCTGCTTCGGAAGAAAAAGATTTCGACCTTCGGAACCTAGTCGGACAAGAACTATCTGAGACCGAAAAGAAGGAGCTACAGGAATATGGCATTTCCTGTGGCTACCAGCTAGGAGCCATGCTCTTTGGTGGGATCGATGAAGAGGCCTTGGGATGCATTCGTGATCGTACCGGGGCAAAGGTAATCGGCACTCTATCGAAGAGTGTCGGTTTTCCGAAGCTCGAAGCCGATATTAGCAGCTACCGACAACAACATATCATCGGTAGTTTGTTTTATTCCAACTTTAAGGTAAAATTCTTGATGATGAAGCAAAATTTTACTTATTATTTTTGCGACGAAGCAAGTTTGCTGATGAAGGTTTGTTTATACAGAGTATGCTGCTGAGCAAAGCATTGCAAATGCAACAAGACCTCGAGGATAAAAAGAACGAAATTATAATCGAGGGTTTAGAGAACAAAATTAAGGAATTCGAAGCTTCTCTTGAAAAGAAAGATTTCCTACTCCAAGCAATGGAAGGTTCCCTTGCAGAAGCGCAAACCGAAAATGCTAGATTAAACAGGGAACTCCTCCAAAAATCAGAGAGCTTCGATCAAGAAAGAAAAAACATGCAGACAAAATACAAAGCTGAAGCTGTCGAAAATACAAAGCTGCAGCAATCTTTGAAAGAGCTTTGGAACATGTGTCTGGGTTTTGGCAGCCGCTGCGTACAGCGATTGAAGAAGGTTTTCAACTCAGTTGGAGCCAACGCTGAAAAGTTTACCCCTTCGGCCGAAACATATCAAGCACCTTCGAACACATTGAAGGCGAAGTCGAAGTGCTTGACAAAGTAATAGCGGGGCACGGTGACTTATGTGCCCTGCTAGCTTCTCGGGGCACAGCAACAGCATTTCTAAAAGCTGGCTGTACACACGAGAAGATTGTGAATAGACCAACCTTTAGCCTATCTTCAACAGATTTGGTTGATATTTTCGGCGAAGCCTGAAGCATAGGGAGCAGATTTATAACACAAATTTGGGCGAAGGGTGGTCGGGATTTGGCTGGTGACAAGGCATGAACCTTGCTTAAGCAGGTATGAAACTTATACCTGTTGCTTACCTTTTCTTGTGATTTCTTTTTACCTTATACTGCTTTGTTGTGTGTAGGATGATGATGCCAAAGATTAATAATCCGAAGCAGATTCCGAAGGCCGCTGAAGCTGTTTTTAGGCCTGCCTGCATAGATCTTTAGTGGCATTTGTATTATCTCTATAAAAGACATTGTAATCGAGAATTGAACATTACTCTGCATATTTGTCCATAACTTGTAATATATTTTTACCTTTTCATCCATGTGGAAATTGCTTTGCTGTGGACGAAACTTGTATATTTTGAGCCGAAGGCGAAAAATACCTTCCCTTCTTTTCGTACACAATGAAGCATATCTTCGCTTCTTCGTGCTCATCGAAGCATCATTATCAAAACTGAAGTATCTGTTTGTGCTTTATGTTATGATGATGATGATCCTACGAATGTCTACATGAATGTGTATGAATGCAATGAATGATGTAATGTGCAAATGAATGTCCCAATCACACACACGAAACCACACCCAGACTCTGCATCCCCTTAGGAACGACTTTTGAGTCTTAAGCTCTGCATCCCCTTAGGAACGACTTTTGAGCTTCTTCACGTTCTATTTCGGTGGCATTTAAGTTCTGCATCCCCTTAGGAACGACTTTTGAACTTCTTCACCTTCTATTTCGGTGGTATTTGGCTCTGCATTCCCTTTGAAACGACTTTTGAGTAGAAAACTTACACTGCACTCCCTTAGGAACGACTTTTTGCAGCTTCGTCATGCTTTTGGCTCTGCATTCCCTTAGGAACGACTTTTGAGCAGAAAACTTACGCTGCGCTCCCTTAGGAACGACTTTTTACAGCTTCGTCATGCTCTGCCTCACCTTGGGGACGTCTTTTGAGCTTCTCCTTGTTTTTCTTTTTGCACTCGATGGTGCATGCTCAGATTTTACATGTTACATCTTTGGGGGATTTAGCCCTCGTAGGGCTAAATAAGAATGAAAAATTACAAGCTATGGCCCCATTAAAAACCTTTCTCCCCTCTTGAAAGGAAAAGGGTGCCATAGAAAAAATGAAAAAAGATTACATCGTATTACACATAGTATCGCCGAAGCTCATCTGCATTCCAAGATCTGGGTATGTCGTTGCCGTCCATAACCTTAAATCTATAAGAACCGGGTCTTGACGAAGATGCTACCAGAAAAGGACCTTCCCACTTTAGTTGTAGCTTGCCCAATGTATCTGGGTTGGCCACTCTCTGAAGCACCAGATGTCCTGGTTTGATGTTTTTCAATCGAACTTTTCTATCACGCCACTTTATTGTTTCGGCCTGATATTTATTTATGTGCTCTATAGCCTGAATTCTGGTTGCTTCTATAGTATCTTTTGTTACTTGATAATCAGCTTTGTCTTCTACCGAAGCTATTGTTCTTATTGACCTTGTTTTTGCTTCTTCTGGAGTTATTGCTTCGTCACCAAATAGGAGCTTGAAGGGTGTAAATCCTGTTGACCTTGACGCAGTTGTGTTGTGGCTCCACACCACTTTAATCAGCTAATCTGGCCACTTCCCTCTGGGCTGGTTGAAGATTAGGTTCATTATTTCTGTCATTATAATGCCATTTGATCTTTCTACCAGCCCATTTGATTCTGGATGCCGAACTGATGCAAAATGAATCTTCATACCAATTCGATCATAAAAATCTTTGAATGTTTCGGCATCAAATTGTGTGCCATTATCCACAGTTATTGCCTTCGGCACATCGAAGCGACAAACAATATTCTGCCAGAAGAATTTTTGGACAGTGACCGAAGTTATTGTAGCTAAGGGCTTCACTCAATCCACTTGGAAAAATATTCCACTGCCACTACAACATACTTCAAGTTGCCTTGTGCTGGTGGGAGTGGACCCAACAAATCTAGGCCCCATCTTTGCAATGGCCAGGTTGGCTGTATTAGCTGAGTTAGCGACGAAGGTTGCTTCTGGTCTCTTGCACATTTTTGACAATTTTCGCACTTTTGAACCAGATCTGTTGCATCCGAAGCTGCCTTCGGCCAATAAAATACTTGCCTAAAAACTTTTCCCAGCAAAGGCCTAGGCCCAATGTGAGATCCACATAGACCTGCGTGTATTTCCTTCATTAGTTCTATACCTTCGGTTCTGGATAAACACTTGAGAAGTGGAGAGCACACTCCATGTTTGTATAACTCCCCTTCTATCATGACATATGGTCTTGTCCTTGCTTCCATTCTTTTATTATAAACTTCGTCATCCAAAAGACAATTACCTTGAAGGAAAGATATGATTTCAGTCCTCCAATCTTCACTATGTACAGGTGATATTGCGAGCACTGCTCTTTCCATAAGTTCAACCGAAGGTGCTTTTATTGTCTCAAAGAATACTTCTGAAGGTAGAGGGAGCCCTTGTGCTGCTGACTTAGCTAGTAGATCTGCATGCTCATTTTCCCCTATTGGAATATTTTTTACAGAAAAACCTTCGAAAGAGGCCTCCAACCTACGGACTGTGTCCAAATATTTTTCAAGCTTCGGATCCCTTGCCTTGCTGCTTTTGTCTACATGGCCAGAGATGACTTGGGAGTCAGTTTTAAGGATCGCCCTTCTGATTCCCATTGCCTTTAGTTTCCAAAGCCCCAACATAAGGGCTTCGTACTCAGCAATGTTATTTGTACAACTAAAATCCAGTCTTGCTGCATAGCATGTTCTGACTTTAGAGGGCGCTATTAGAACAGTAGTGGCTCCTGCGCCGAAGGTTCCCCAAGAACCATCACAGAAAACTGTCTAGGCTTCAACATCTTTTGTTACTTCTTCCTGAGCCCCAGGCGTCCAATCAGCGATGAAATCCGGTAACGCCTGGGACTGAATTGAAGACCTGTGTACATAGTCAATAGAAAATTCATTGAGCTCGGTAGCCCATTTTCCGATCCTCCCAGTAGTTTCTCTATTTCTCATTATGTCTTTCAAAGGTTGCGAGGAAGGAACAATTATATGATATGCTTAAAAGTAATGCCGAAGCTTCTTGGAGGCCATCAACACAGCATATAGCACCTTCTCCAATTCTGTATATTTTTTCTTTGATAAGCTTAGAACTTTGGAGACAAAATATACTGGTGCTTGTTTTTTGACCTGGCCATCTTGCTTCTCCTGTACAAGCGCCGCACTGACTGCAGAGTGAGAGGCTGCTACATATAAGAGCAATGGAGCCCCTGGCAAAGGTGGAGTTAGAGTTGTCAAGTCTATCAAGTATTGTTTTAATTCTTCGAAAGCCTTTTGTTTAGCTGGACTCCATTGGAAAACTTCAGCTAACTTTAGTATTTCAAAGAATGGTAGATTCCTCTTTGCTGATCTAGATATAAATCTATTTAACGATGCCAGCCTTCCTGCCAACCGTTGTGCCCCTTTCTTTGTATTTGGCGGCTCCATCCAAAGGATAGCTTCGATCTTATTTGGGTTAGCTTCGATTCCCTTTGTTGATACTAGACAACCAAGGAACTTGCCCATCTTTACTACAAAAACACACTTTTCTGGATTTAATTTCAGACTAGCTTGCCTAAAATTGGAAAATGTCTCCTACAAGTCAGCAATATGATTCTCTTGCTTCATGTTCTTTACTATGATATCATCAACATAAGTCAGCACATTCCTGCCTATTTGAGAGTGAAGGACCTTGGCTGTCATTCCGCTGAAGCTTCCTCCAGCATTCTTGAGCCCCTCAGGCATCCGAAGGTAGCAATAAGTGCCACTAGGAGTTATGAAACTAGTCTTTGGCTCATCTTCCTTCTTCATCCAAATTGATGATAGCCTGAGTAGCAGTCCAGTAGACTCATGAGCTCCGAAGAAGCTGCTGCATCTACAAGGGAGTCTATTCTTGGTAATGGGAACTCGTCCTTTGGGCATGCTTTGTTGAGATCTGTGAAATCAATACACATTCTCCATTTGCCATTAGCCTTCTTCACCATAACAGTGTTAGCTAGCCATTCTGGTATGTTACTTCTCTGATAACACCAACACTGAGAAGTCTCTTTACTTTGTTCCGAGCACCTTCAGCTTTATCATCAGACATCTTCCGAAGTCTTTGCTTCCTTGGCCTGAAAGATGGATCCACATTAAGTGAATGTTCGATGACATCTCTGTTGACACCACAAAGATCATTGACTGTCCAAGCAAAAACATCTTTGTTGTTGAACAAAAACCTTATCAGATTTTTTTCTTGCTCATCAGATAGCTGAGATCCTAGTAGTACCCTTTGATCTGCTATATCTTCACATGGGAGCATAGGCTACGGCTAATCTGCCGAAGCAGCCTTCTCTCTTTTGTGCTTATATTGTTGACAAGCTTCGGCTCCATCTATGTTGTGGATTGCCTTTGAATCTGTCCAACTCCCTTCGGCCCTTCTAGCAGCTTCTTGACTTCCATGGATGACAATGGGCCCTTGTTCCGATGGTATCTTCATGCATAAGTATGCTGGATGAAGTATTGCTTCGAAGGCGTTAAGTGTTCCTTGACCAATGATTGCATTGTATGGGTATTCCATGTCGACAATGTCAAAAACAACTTGCTCAGTTCTTGTGTTGTGGACATAACCGAAGGTTACTGACATTGTAATTTTGCCAAGTGCCACAATTTGTCTTCCTCCGAAGCCACAAAGAGGGTGTGTAGCAGCATGAATCTTGTCTTCTGGTTCTTGCATCAGCCTAAAAGCCTTTGCAAATATAATGTCCGCTGCACTGCCTGTGTCAACCAGAACATTGTGGACCAGAAATCCCTTGATGACACAAGATATAACCATAGCATCATTGTGAGGATAGTCTTTTAGCTGAATATCCTCGTGGGAGAAGGTGATTGGGATGTGGGACCATTTGGACTTGACGAAGGGTCCTTGCACCCCAACATGCTGCACTCTTCTCTGCGCTTCCTTCTTCTGCTTCTTGTTGGCTGGCTCTAAACTTGACCCGCCCGTGATTGGGAGCACCAGCTTCGTGACCGAAGGTGCTACAGCTTGGTTGTTGAACAAAGCCATCGTCTCAATAGTGGAAGTGAGTTCACCGGAGGTGGGCGCCAATGTTGGGGACTTGTTCTCAAATGCTATGAATTAAGGACAAGGCAACACAAATGTTAATGGTTAAAGACCTTCGTGCTTCGAAGCATTATCTCCCTTAGGATATAATGATCTTCAGACGAAGGCTATGAAGGACATACCTTCATCACCTCAATAAATAATGGAAAGCAGGATCATATGACACATATAAAAGATATGAATAATCACATGCTATTATCAAGACATTTTTGTTATATAATCATGAATAAACGTGAACAATATTAAATTACATTTATACCTTTGACTTGACAGAAGGTGAGAGTCCAAGTGTGACGTGTGAGTGAATACAAGACCGCATGAACATTACTAGGGTACTGTTCATCTATTTATAGGCACGGGACGCAGCCCGGACAAAATTACATTTGTGTCCTTGATAACTAATCATAACCAAAACACAAATTTTCAAGGACTAAACGGTCTTTTACTCTTTAAGTCGGTGCTACCCTTCGTCTCAAGGTGTTGTCATGCCGAAGCTCCCTGGATTGTAGCTTCGGCTTGTACCTTCGTGTTATGTCAGTTCGCATATCACACTGCCGAAGGTGTTTTTGCTTGGAGGACCTTCGGCGAAGAAGAAGGCCCCCAACACTAATAATGTTGTTGTTAATCACTGTGACATGCTCAGGTTAATTTGATGGGACCTAATAGGTTTTCCTAGTTTTGTTTACTCCACACCTTGCAAACAAATGAACTATTGGGTATACTCGCTATTGCTCCACCTAGTTTTGGATTAAAGCTACATCTGAATTATGATCATGTTTCAATATTAATGTTGATTTAATTATTGTTCATGATAAGACTATTGTGTTAATTGGAACATGGATCTTAACTTGAGATAACAGTGCTACCACAAGGGTGGAATGGGATACCCTTAGCCAAGTAATTCGGAAAGCTAGGGAGAGATTACCTTACCCGAAAGGGGCAAGCGGGGAGGCGTCGTTGCAGAGTATAGGGAGGTCCTTGAGTTGGACTGTCTGTAAAGCTTTTCGAACGAGGGATTCCTATGCTTCCTTCTTCTTGAATCCATAGCATGTTTTCTTGAACTAGTGGAACTTTGGAAAGGCCTCGCAGTGGATCCCTATCCATTCACCTTGGAAGTGTCTAAGGGTCTAGGTAACCCTGGCTAATTGGGAAACATGTCTTGTGGATATAGATGGGCAACCTCTGCAGAGTGTAAAACTGGTATATCAGCCGTGCTCACGGTCAAGAGCGATTCAGGACTCTCGCATGATTAACTTATTGAACTAAACTTAATTTGTCATATGCATTGCATTGTGGGTTTATTATTAATTGTGATCTCTTATTTATTTGGGTTGGTATCTACTTATACTTAGTAACTGCTAATAAAACTTTGAACAACTTTAAAAGCAATGCTCAGCTTTAACCATCTTCTTTGGTAAGCCTTACACTTCACATGAGCCCCCACCATATGTGAACTCGTGCACAATATTCCCCACCACTTGTTGAGCGATGAACGTATGTGAACTCACCCTTGCTGTACTCACATCCCCCAAGTCAAGGACATGTACCACAACCTAAGGAGCATGAAGGATGTCATGATGAGTTCGTGAGAGGTCTAGATCGTCGTCTCCTAGTCACCTATGGTTGCTGGATCGTTGTCTTCATGTGATATAATTATTTAGCTATTTTGTACAGAACTCCTATTATATAGTAAATATGTGACATCCGTTTCTATACCATGAGTCATCATATTTGTGAGACTTGATCCTAACACACATTTGAGGCACACCCAGGTTTGGCCCTTAAATCCGGGTGTGACACAGTGTGTGGAACTACAGTCGACGAGAGGCATGAGGTACTGGTCATGCATCGAGATGGTGGCCTCGTTGCCGAGTGCTACTCTCGTGGACACTTGGCAAAGAGGGAAACTCTTTGCCGAGGGTCACCTAATACACTCGGCAAAGGGATACTCTTTACTGAGTGTCACCTAGTACACTCGGCAAAGGTGCCGTCTCCGTTACCAGCCGTCATGGCGGTGACTTTTCTTTGCCGAGTACCGAGTGACACTCGCCAAAGTCTTTGCCAAGTTCTCGATAAAAAGTACTCGACAAAGAAGCCGTTTTCGATGTACAGTTCACCGAGCTCTATTTACCGAGTGTTTTCCAGCCTTCGTCGAGTGCTTTAGACA
Source organism: Zea mays (assembly GCF_902167145.1). Classification (NCBI taxonomy): domain Eukaryota; kingdom Viridiplantae; phylum Streptophyta; class Magnoliopsida; order Poales; family Poaceae; genus Zea; species Zea mays. Next base: position 78,048,227 of record NC_050099.1, read on the forward strand.
CTCGGCAAAGAGACCGATTCCGGTAGTGATGAATGGAAATCTTGGTGTGGCTTCGAGGAGAAATATCCCCTTCATGGGGCTAGCATTTAGATGGTCCCGAAATTTTTTTCGAGGTAGTTAAAATAAAGGCCCTCTTTGCATCTATGGGTCATTTCCTCTGGTGTGAGTCTAGTCATGCAGCCACAAGCAGGGGCATGTGGTTTGACCGGCACATCGGGCGTGTCTAACGGGTCTTACATGTTAGTGACGACAACATCACTATGGCTGGTGCTATCGTGGATTGACCCAAGGGGTGGTAGGCTAAGGTTGCCATGGTGGTATGCCATATGTAGGCATGAGTCATGGCATCATCGTCTTCTATCTTCTAGGGTCCAGGGTGCGTCGAGCTCGACATCGATCTTTCGTGGTTCACCTAGTTTGGACATGAAGATTGCAATCTTCTACTGCTCAGACAAATTGTCTCAACAAGGGGGCATTGATAGAAGGCGTCAATGTAACCATCGAGGGATCCTAGGACACGGTGGTTACATAGCTTCTCAAGGGGGTTGCTACATGTCGAGGGGAGAAGTGGTCGTTGGTAAGATTAGAGAAACAGTTCTAGGATGTGGTGCTTTAGTCACATTGTTGAGGACAACATCGAAGGTGATGGTGAGGTTTTGGATTTGGGTGACAACGTCCTTGTGACTACTTTATAGCGGTTGTCTGATACCATGGTGGTGGCGCAAGTGATGGAGATGTGGTTCTGGTGATGGCGCAGGGAGTGGTGGTGATCGGGGAATGGCACAAAAAGAGGGAGGGTGGGCTGGAAGATCCTTAGATGCCAAAATTGTTGGTTCTGAGTACAAAGATGTTATGGCTGCAGATTGAATTGGATGACTGGAAGAATATTACAATAGATAGGAGGTGATGAGGAGCTCTTGCGCCTTCTCTAAATCTAGAGGTCCTTCTCTACCAATACAATATAGTGCACCCCTGATTTTTTAGTCATCAGGGGTACCGACCATTCCTGGGGTGCAAGTCCAATCTATTAGGAGCAACAAACTACTAATACTTATCCCTATGACCCTATCCCAACAAAATTTCATTTTTATTCGTATCTCCAAGCCCATGGCGGTAGCTGATTTCTAGGTGTCGGTCTCCTTGTGCAGTAGGGACTGCAGTGCTAGCTTGATCCTTTTCCTGCCTGATCCGGTGTTGGTTGGTCTTCCCAATAAAATAGTCTATAACATATTATTATTTTTATCCAAATTAAAATCATAGATGTTTATCAAGAAACTTGATAAATATGGGTATTTATTTCACTGAAATTTCTTGAGCACTAATATTTATTCAGGACGAAAATTTTCTACCCATAAGTTAAGATGCATTACATCTTCGAGTAAGGTCAGCTTACCACTCATTCTTGACTGGTCTTGGATCCTTGGAAGATACATTTTCATAGAAATTATTGCCTCATTAAGTGGGTGAGGAAAGCGAGGCAAAGGTCAGAGGTTAGGAAGCACCTCTGTGTTGCCATGATGACGAACATGGACACACTAGGGGGGATTGCATCCTGGATCACGCTGGATTGCTCGCCGCCGGCCAAATCCCTCGCGGAGGCACTGTCTACCGTGGGGCAGGCCACCGCAGTGCAAGATTGAAAGTTGCCTAGAGGGGGGGTGAATAGGCAAGTTAAAACTTTTTCAACAAAAACTAGAAACAAACTGGGTAAGACCAGTTCAACAGGCGTCAAAACCGGTTCAACTGGTTTGCACGAGCTCAACTAAACGATGAGATATAAAACTGAATTAATCTCGAAATTCACCCAATTAACTTTGGAAATGAGATGTTCTAAATGATCCACATGGTTCAAAGTAGTAGATCTAAGAAGGGCACTTCTCAAAATCCACACACCAAAAAGCTATGAACAAATCTTCCACGGAAGGGTAAGAGAACAAAGAACACAATCAAACACAATGAACAAGAACACAAGAGACACAAGATTTATCCTAAAGTTCGGTCACACCACAAAAGGTGCCCTACTTCCTCATTGAGGCGCCCACAAAGAGCCGGGTCTCTTTCAACCCTAATCTTCCCTTCGCCGACCACAAAGGTCAAGCCCACACACTAATCTTTGCTCAAATGAGTGGGTAATACAAACTTTCTTGTGGTCTTCTACAAGATTTGGAGACTCACAAGAGACACCTAGTCGTCTAGGAGCTAGAAGCTCCAAGAGTAATTAATCCACAAAGAACTCGATGTAGTACCAAAGCTCGAATGAAGAAGAGCAAGAGAGATTTGGAGATGAAGCACAAAAACCGCAGCTCTCAAACTCACTCAAAGATTTCTCTCCAAAGATTTCAAATGGGAGAGACAAGAGAAGTGTGAGAGAGAGTGGGAGGTGTTTCTCAGGTTAGAAATGGAGTTCAAATCATACTCCTCTTGTTTGGGGAGAGAGGTAGGAGAGAGTATATATAGGTGGAGCTCAAAACTAGCCGTTGGGCAGATTTTTCTGCCTGAGACCGATTGAACCGCCCCCTAGGGCGGTTGAACCGCCCCTGGCATGTCAGGTAGACTGTCTGCCAGTCTGACTGCCAGACTGATTGGCAGACTGACCTGCAGGCTGACTAGGTTGACCAAACCGGTTGAACCTTCCCCCGGGGCGGTTGAACTGCCCCTGACACCTCTGGTGACCTGTTTGCTAGTCTGACTGGCAAACTGTTGGTCAGAGGTCAGAGGGGTCATAGACCAGTTAAACTGCCCTGAAAAACCAGTTCAACTGGTCTTGACAAGAGAGTTCAGGAGAGTAAACCCCAGCTCAACTGCCCGGAGACAAGTTCAGCTGGTGTATGGTCAAAGAGGTTCACAGTTGAAGTTGAAGTTCAGCTGGAGTTGAGAAAGCTCAAGTGTAGTTAAAAAGTTCAACTACAGTTGAAGAAGTTCAACTCAGCTGAAGTTTAGCTCAGCTGAAAAAGCTCAACTCAGCTGAAGAAGCTCAACTCAGCTGGAGTTTAGTTCATCTGAAAAGCTCAACTGCAGCTGAAGAAGCTCAACTCAGCTGAAGTAGCTCAACTCAGCTGAAGTTTAGTTCAGCTAAAAAGCTCAACTGCAGTTGAAGAAGCTCAGCTACTTTTCAACAAGAACACTCTCAGTTTCTCAAACCTAACCACGGTCAACCATAGAACGTTCAAGAGATTTTTGTTTTTCAAAAATAGCTTTTGAATATAGAGGCTTGAGCTTTGGCAAACACCAACCTTCTTTTTGGATCCCCCTTTATAGTACGACGATTCCTATACTCAAGTTAAATAGAATACAATTAAGTAAACTCCTTGAGTAATTGGCGTCTCATGTGTGATTTCTCCATGGCGTTGCTTCATAAGGATCACAAACATCTTTGTCTCACCTTTTGAAGCAAACACAACTCAAACCCTGTGACTTGTACCATATCACCATATATGAGTTCAAATCATGGCTTCAAGTCACCGTACTGATGCATCAACATCTTATAACTCTTCATAGCTGATTAGTTCATTGACTTAGTGCAAGTACTCTCTTCTTCACCTTAGCCATGGTACCTCGGTCCATAAGCCATCGCTTGGCCTTCACCTTCGCTTAGTTCCTCGAAGCCCTTTCCTTGCTATCTTCACCCTATCAAGCCATTCTTGAGTCACATCATATTAAGCATCCATTGAGAGAATCATTTCTTCAATATTGTGAACCTTGGTTGAATGTTTTCTAGATATAACCACTAAGATCAATCAAGCTCTAGTTTGATTCTCATAGAAGCATATATGGACTAATAGTAATATGGTCAAGCCAACTCATGATTCCTCATATCTCATTCACTTTGGCTTAACCAATACTCTTAATCACTTCATCCTCTATTCTGATCATATGAATGTAGTGATTTCTCACTTCTTGTCCATATATTCAAACCAATATAGAGATCATATTATATTCATTTGCATTGTCTCATTGGTTATTTAACCTCGTGTTGAACCTTTGTTCACTGATCATTATACACTATTCAAGTATGTTCATCATACTGAATTTCCTGTTCAACACTTAGCAAACTCGTTAGACCTTTAAATGTGTTGTTATCCAAATCACCAAAACTCACAAAAGGGATGAATGCACTTTCAATCTTCCCCTTTTTGGTGATTGATGACAACACATTTAAAGCTTACGTAAGATTTGATAAATAAGATTTTGAATCCTATGATATAGTTTCCTCCCCCTAAATATGTGCATTTCAGAAAGCACATATTTGGGTCATAGTATGGAGACAACTTATATCATACTATTCATGGGGTGCAGTGTGTCATAAAATAAATGTGATGCTCATGACATAGTATGCACTCATCAACTTTTTACATCTAATGTTTTTCTTATGATTCCCCCCTTTTTGTTAATTATATCTCCCCTTCTTAAAAGTCTTCTAACACTTAGTTACATAAGACTAAAGGTAAGCTTTAATGCAAAATTTCTCCCCCTTTGTCATAAATCTCCAAAAAGGATACAAAGAATATAAAGGGTAGAAATTATGATTAAGCGAGATGTGAACACACTATCATGAAAAGGATCCTTAGATGGCACAAAGGTAATGGATAAGTTTCATAAGTTATGTACCTTTGTGTTTTACCTTTTCAAGGGGTTTCCAGACTAGTGTTGGATTTAGAATTCATTTGCAAGCTCTTGTTGGCATAATTGTGACATAGGTCCAAGATATCAAATGAATGTTGTCATACTAATTGAAAGATAAATCTTGATACATGGAATCTAGATGTCACCTAGCATTTTCTTATCATAACAAGAGGCATCATGAAAATTGCACAAGTATGGATTATACAACTAGTGATCATGTACAAAAATATCAATTGAAAAACACCAATTGATACAATTTGATAGATAAACATATCACTAATTTCATATAACATTAAGTTCTCCTCAAGTTTTATTGCACAAATATTTATGTATTCAATTGATACCTATTGAGAGTACTTATTTGCAATTTAAAGTACCATTGGCATAAAAGGAGTATCAACTGAACATAATCATGCAACATAAGGAACATGTGCACTATTTAATCAATTAAGTTCTAGACAGGAGAATTTATAAGCTATGCTACTTTAGGCATTTGCAATCCAAAAGGATGTGATACATATTTACCAATGTTAGATGACGTTGGAGTAGCATATACAAGAGAAACTCATTCTCTTATGAAATGTATAAAAGATACATTTATTGGAGCAAAGAATCTTTGATACCCATCAAATTTGCAGTGGAAGCAATTGTCTTTGCCCGAAAATTCCTTTCTAATTTGAGACTACACACATAATAGACTTGGAAATGAAGTTAGTCTCAAAGATTCAAATTATAGACCATTCTCCCCCTAAATGTGTTCATACTAGTGATGAATATTTGTTTAGCTTATGCACTTGGACTTGAGAGGCCAGGGGAGTAAGTTCTATAATTTGAACCTTGGTACAACAAAATATGAAAATGTGAAATTGTACCAATTTAAGAAATTAGTCATGATCAAATGGTATACTAATAGACATGATATGCAACATTTAAGTCAAGATTCTTGAGAATTTAGCATGTTTGTCTCATACCTCACTAAGATGACTTAAGACTAACTTATGACATCATTAATCAAATATCTAGAGATTATTTAATCGTCACCACAAGTGCAACCTTATGGCGTGACTTAAGATATTGCATATACATGCACACACTAGCATGTAAGAGCCTAGATACACAAATGTAATACAATAGTTCATGGAGTGACACACCTTTGTTCCACGCCACATGGTCTGCATTATAATCATAAATTTCCATCTTAGCTTTTGATAGACTTGACATTTCAAAGAGAAACTTATCCTCTTCAAACGATCAAGAGAAACTCATCTTCTTGATAGGTTTAAGAGAAACTCATTTTCATTTCTATGAAACCATTCATCCTAATTTGATGTTCTCCAAGGTGTGAGACTACACAACATGAACTTGAAAGAAATCATTAGTTTTCACAAGATATAGGCTAAACTCTCCCTCAATTTGTGCATGCAAGAGTACACAAAGTACACTTATGCACATCAACAATACGAGGTTAAAGGAGATGTTTGCACTATATCTTGGTTGAACATTACATGCTTTATATAGATGATGAAAATTAAACCAATTGAAGGTTTAAGGACTGAAAGTATATCAATTGAAATCCTGAAAGGTAAAGCATGCTGATATAAACCTCAAACCTCATAATCAAGGATATCATATAAATATGTCACTACATCTTCATTATTTGGTTGACAAAAAAAATATAACTCCCTTCTTGAATCACTGTGATCTCTTTTCTCTTTATGATTTCATCCAACTAAGTGATCTTGAACTTCATTCATTTTTTGTAGATTTTGAATCCTTCTTCAAAGAACATGGAAGGACCTTGTTTAAACACTTAGAAAAGAGAGCATTAAAACACAAGAGAGGGTTTCACAAATGATGATCCTTATATGTGTATGGCAAATGAATCTTCATTATTGAAACCCAAAAGGATAGATTAAATTCCTTTAAATTAGTGCACACATATGATTGATGTCAAAGTTATATGCACTATTGAACATTTTATATTGCAAGGAATTTAACATACACTATGATACTTTTCACTAAGGATAGAATACTAAAAACAACTGAAGGGGAGGAAGTTTTTCATACCTTGGCCTCTTATCAACTTCATCTTACTTTAGTTGAATAGTATCCTTTAAACTTGTGATTTATCCAATTTAAAACAAGCACCATATCTTAACATAGATTTTCTATGGATAAACTCAACACAAGAGATGGCATTAGAAGCACAAGTGCTAGTTTTTTTATTTAGCAACCCTTTATATGAGGAAGGCAAGCGAGTTGCTAAAACAAAAAAACCTCATAATATGGACTAAATTTCCTTTGAGCCCTCATTCACAATATATTTTGAATGACATGGTTAATATACATGGTTGTTCAATGAAGTCTAAAGGGCTAACTTAATCCATATTATGGTGAGTGTCTAATATAGAAGAATCAAATCCAAATTAACTAGATAGAGAATATGTCACATAATTTTGGATTGTTCACCATATGATAATATTCATTCATCTTCCAATTGGACCTTTATTTTATAATCAACAACTAATGTATATCCTATGTGCTTCTTTTCCCTTAGTGGCTACACTAGTCACAAGATATAAGATTTGAAAAATAATATGCACTGGAGATTCAGTTGTTACCACCCTTGCTACTATCTCCAAATATGATTTATACATTCATTATCGAGCACCCAACTTGATCCATTGAAGGAGTTATCCTGCAAAACAAGTTTAAACTTTGTATCTTGGTACCCAATTTGAGTTGGGTCCTTTGAGATTAGTAGTAAGAGCCTTGAGTATCCACACAATCTTTATTGTGGCCTTTCTCTTTGTGTAGGCATCCACGTATACTTGACAACCATCTTACATGGTTTCAAGTCAATATTTAATCACACAGATAAAAGCTAGAGTTAAGAATAGGAGCCTTTTCTCCTTTTCTTGATACATCATTGTGTTGCCTTCTTGATGATGAACCTAGCTTGACCTTGGGTGCACCTAGCTTATCAAGGTTAGTCGCATAAGCATTCATATCATAAAGACAAGTTATGCATGGAATTTACAACTTAGTGATCCAATTCAATGTGAAGCATATGGATACCGATTGAAGTAGATTTCTAAGATATCAAAAAATGGGTTTGCAAAAATTTAGAGAGTATGGATCACTAATTGTACCTTTTACAGTTTAAAAATCATATCCATGTTAGTGCATATGTATGCGATGAATATCAACAAAAACGATTCTTATGCACTTTTAGATTTAACGATAAGGGAATTTTAAAATGCATCAAGAGTATCTATTTAGAAAACAAAGATTACAATCCATATGAATGAAATACAAATTTACCATTTTGGATTGTCTTAGTATAGCTTACTCAAGGGAAACTTATTCTCTATGACACAAGATATATAATGTTCTCCCACTAGATATGTGCATCAAGTATTTGAATGACTTGCCACATGCACTTTCAATTCAGTTAAGAGTCTCATGAGGAGTACATTACATATCATGGTCAAGACATGACAAATTTGCAATGAATTAACTTATCGTTAAGAATACCTACCACCAAGTAGAGCGTACCATTTGTAATACCAATTTGAAAGATCTTACTATCTATGGTGGTGTCATCATAGTATTCTTCTTTTCATCATTTGTGGAGACTTCCTTCTTTAGCTTATTATCTCTTTTTGTTTTAATACTAGTTGAAAAAGAACTTTGAAAAGAGATATTAGTAGTACATGGAAGTGTTTAATGAATGGTGATCTTTAGATATGAATTGCAAACAAATCATTATTTATGAGGCATAAAGGCATAAGTTAAATTCTTTTTAAGTTAATGCACATGGAGTGAATTAACAATATGCACCAATTTACAAATTTAAGCCAAAATGAATTTAACCTTTATATTGACATTTCTTTCCATAGAATAGATTATTACCAATTGAAAGAATGTCACTTAAAAGGAACTATTATTGATCACATATCAAATGAAACAATTAGGTTCATACCTTTGCCTTGAGCATTCCTAATCTTTCTTTTAGGTGAAGATTAACCTTTAATGCTTGTGATTTTACCAATTGGAAGAGCACAATCTCTACTTATGAATTTCCATAAAATATCTTAAAAGAGATTGCACTTGAAACACAAGCAATAGTTTCCTATTTAGCAACCTCTAGTATATGAATGACAAGAAGGTTACTAAAATAAAGAAACATCATGATATGAACTAAATTACCCTTACAAGCAACATGCATAACACCGATTTAAACAAGGTGAAAATAGCATGATTATTTAATTAAGTTTACATGGCAAGTTTAATTCATAGCATGGTGAGTGATTAATGTAGAAGACTCAAAACCAATTTAAACAAGATGGAATACATCACATAGTATTAGATTGATCTTCTTTTAATGTTTAATGGCCACTCCATTTGGGAAACACATTCTCATGTTGTGAAACTATATAAATCACTTAGATAAAAACATTAGTCTCACAACTCTAGTCATATAGAGAATTGCCCTTTTGATAAGTGCTTTAAGAATTTAAATTTCTTACTTAGCACCCTATTCATTTAGGAATTTGGGATAATCCTCTTTATGTCTAGGTCATGGCAATAATACGATAATTCATTTGAAATATGCCACAAATTAATTATCATCAATTAAAGTATGTAGGTTGCCACATATATGAATAACAAATATGCAATCTACCATATGATTGGAACTTTTTCAAAAACAAGGTAAAATATTTTAAGTTCATTCTCAAGTGCTTCATTTTTCCTTTATGTGGCTACGAAAGACACAAAGGGATATAATAATTAAAAGCAATGTGCACTTAATATTTAATTGTTACCATCCTTTGGATATCCTTAGTTGTAGGCCTTTTGCTTGATTCCCACAAAAGTTAATCCTTATTCCCTACAATACAAGTTCTTGCTAGAGATGAATATGAAGTTAGTGATATAACAACTCAATTCATCTTTAGGTCAATCTTAAAAGAATAGTCAATGTAAGGTTGATAGCTTGAGATAAGAATTGAATTAAACCACTCAAGCACCCCAAATCTTCATATCATCTCTAGGTACCTGCAAAACTTATTAAGTACATTTTGGTACCCATCTCATGATGGGTCCATCAAGCTTAGCCAATAAGAACTTAGGCACCCAAATAGCCTTGGTCCTAGAATGTGGTGAACTCATCACTTTTCTAGCACAAGAGTCAAATTTGGGTCTCCTAAGCATATTTGAATGTATTGCCAAGTTAGGCTTAGAAGTTTTACCCTTTGGACAAACCTTGAATAGATGGCCCTTTTCACGGCAATTGTAACAAATGTGGTGCTTATCCTTGCAATGCATTTGTCTTTTGCTTTCATCCTTTTTGATGGTCATCTTTCTTGATCGTGCAAGGTCTTGATTCTTCATGTGGGGGCATGAATCAATTTCATGACCCTTCTCCTTGCATCCATAGCACCTTCTATCGCTTCTCTTTGATCTTTCTTTGTTGAAACACATAGGTACATTGTTAGAGCAAATAGTATGAGCATTAATTTTCTCACCTTGAATTTTTCTCATGCGCTTCTTGGAAAGCTTGGTATTCTTTTGAAGGGGTTTAGTGCATGCTATGGTTGTCCCCTTCTCAAGCTTTTTCACCATATTATCACGGTTATCTTGAGAAGGTTGAGCATGACACTTTCCCTTCAATTGAGTCAAGCTCCTTTTTAGCCTCTCATTTTCTTCCTTGAGCACATTGTTTTCTTTTGCATAGGAAACATTACTTGTTCCTGAAAATTCTTGCTCAATAGAAGATTGGCTTTCTTGAGAGCAACATTTGTTAGCACATGGTAATAAAGTTTCTATTTGAGTACATGTGCATATGTGAGGTTGATATGATTTCAAGTTAGTTAACACAAACTCATGAGTCATTTCTAACATGATATGTGAATCCATCAATTTATTATGAGAGCACACAAGCATATCATGTTTTTCTTACAAAGCTAGATTTTCAATATTTAGCTTTTCTATTGTGTTCTTGAGCATAGTATTTTTACTTTCTAATTGAGAAATATATGATGAATGATTAACAACTTTAATTTTCTCAATTGAAATGTCTTCATACCTTTGGACCAAATCATCATGAGAGCACTTTAGCTTCTCATGCTCTTTGGTCAACTTCTCCAAGTCTTTGATTTTTTCGATGAGGATATCTTCTTGCTTATGAAGCATTTCCTTTTATTCTTCTACTCTTTTCATGAGTTTGACCAAGCTCATCCGGTTCTTCTTGCTTAGTTGAGCGAAGAATTTTTGAAGATCATCCTCATCTTCACTGTCACTTTCATGTTCATCCTCATCCTCACTTTCGCTTTCACTGTCACTCCCATTAGCGACAAAGCACATATGAGAAGTGGATTTGAAAGACAAACCTTGTGAAGAGGTGGATTCGTCGTTTGGTCTCCATCGATCATTTTCTTCTTCTTCAATCTTGTTCTTCGCCTCATCTTCCTTCATTTTGAGGAACATCCTTTCGACGATTCTCATGGCAAGATCTATTGCCCTAGGATCAACATCTGCACCAAAAGATAAAGTCAAGGCAACCTCAACTTTTTCAAGCTTAGAAGCACTTTCGTTTCTTAGTCCCCCCGACATGATCTTTTCCTCACGCGGTTAAGCGTTAGAACGAGGATTAGGTTCTAATACCAATTGAAAGTTGCCTAGAGGGGGGTAAATAGGCAAGTTAAAACTTTTTCAACAAAAACTAGAAACAAACTGGGTAAAACCAGTTCAATAGGTGTCAAAACCGGTTCAACTGGTTTGCACGAGCTCAACTAAACGATGAGATGTAAAACTGAATTGATCTCGAAATTCACCCAATTAACTTTTGAAATGAGATGTTCTAAAAAGATATGAACAAATCTTCCACGGAAGCGTAAGAGAACGAAGAACACAACCAAACATAATGAACAAGAACACAAGAGACACAAGATTTATCCTGAGGTTCGGTCACACCACAAAAGGTGCCCTACTTCCTCATTGAGGCGTCCACAAAGAGCCGGGTCTCTTTCAACCCTAATCCTCCCTTCGCCGACCACAAAGGTCAAGCCCACACACTAATCTTTGCTCAAACGAGTGGGTAATACAAACTTTCTTGTGGTCTTTCACAAGATTTGGATACTCACAAGAGACACCTAGTCGTCTAGGAGCTAGAAGCTCCAAGAGTAATGAATCTACAAAGAACTCGATGTAGTACCAAAGCTCGAATGAAGAAGAGCAAGAGAGATTTGGAGATGAAGCACAAAAAATGCAGCTCTCAAACTCACTCAAAGATTTCTCTCCAAAGATTTAAAATGGGAGAGGCAAGAGATGTGTGTGAGAGAGTGGGAGGTGTTTCTCAGGTTAGAAATGGAGTTCAAATCATGCCCCTCTTGTTTGGGGAGAGAGGTAGGAGAGAGTATATATAGGTGGAGCTCAAAACTAGCCGTTGGGCAGATTTTTCTGCCTGAGACCGGTTGAACCGCCCCCTACACTACACCAAAATAGTGAACTTCCTAGAGCCTAAACCCTAGGAAGTTAGCCCTAAACTCTAGGAAGTTAGCTAAACTCTCGGAAGTTAAGCCATCCCGTCGGAAGTTTGGCTCTCGAAAATTTTTTGTTGGAAGTTAGCTTAACTTCCTAGAGCCCTTTAGGAAGTTAGCTAACTTCCTACAGCCAAAAAAGCCTCTCGGAAGTTAGTAGGTTCTCGGAAGTTAGTAGCTTCACGTCGTTAGCGCCGTTAGCTGACTAGCTTCCTACGACTAACTTCCTATGGCTGACTGTAGCCCTGGCTAACTTCCTACGGCTGACTGTAGCCCCTAGGAAGTTAGCTGGCTAACTTCCTACGGCCCAATAAGCCTCTAGGAAGTTAATTTGACCAGATTTACAAATGCTGTTTATTTTTATTTTACACCACATTCCACAACAAAACAAATATATCAACATCTATATAGCACAACATATTTTCACATAAAACATCTCACACATAATCAGATAACAATATTTAAATCCATAGTCTCATCAATTACATCACAAAAGTCTCATCCATAGTCATAATAAGACACATCTCATCATCCAGTACTAATAAGAGACAATATCGGGGGAAATCGGGGGAAGCCGCTACGGGAGGAGGAAGAAGAGGAGAGGAAGAAGAAAAGAGGAGAGGATGGAGAGGGTATGTTTTTATCGCGGGGGCGGGGTTGGTCGCGGCGGGCGGGGACAGGGGCGGCCACGCCAGCAGAGCAGTGGGCGGGGGCGGGGGCGGGAGCGGCAGGCGAGGCCGGGGCGGGCGGGGGCATAGGAAGAGGCAATAATATTTGGCAAATACCTGCAAGATAAACCAGTTGACAGAGCTATGGTCAACTATACAAAAACTTCAAAGCCTTTATAAAAGGGAAACTTAAGCCAATAAGGATAAAATGAACAAAATAAGAGAAAGGAAATCTGAATATCATAAAACAATATTTAAATTAATGAAAAATGCAGAATGTACTGAGAAAGAAAACTTTTGTCCACCAGTGAGGGAAAGACTTACTGCATGAGAAGAAAATCTCACAAATCCAAAGCCTCGATTGATATTCTTCTTGTTTGAAGAATCAAGATTTGAAGCCATTGCAAGGTCAACTGAAACAACATCTTTGAATGCCTGGCAAAATATGTGTGTCCAAGTGAAATTATTTTGAGAAGAATATATAAAAGAAATCTATGATTGATAGGTATATCAAGGTTCTACCTTGTGAATCAATTCTTCAAATTCTTCTAAAGTCCACTCTGGCAAAAGAATAAGGCAAAGCAGACATTATCAGCACTTAGATGACAATTTTTATTTTCTGTGTATTTTCACAACAAAGTTCTGCAGATCAACATTGAAAGGGAATTAGGCTTACACCTAGTCCCTAATTAATTTTGGTGGTTGAATTGCCCAACACAAATAATTGGACTACCTAGTTTGTTCTAGTGTATAAGTTATACAGGTGCAAAAGGTTCACACTTAGCCAATAAAAAGACCAAGAGTTGGATTCAACAAAAGAGCAAAGGGGTCAACCGAAGGCACCTCTGGTCTGGCGCACCGGACTGTCCGGTGTGCCACTGGACAATGTCCGGTGCACCACCGGACATGTCCGGTGCACCAGAGGACTCCAACGCAAACTCACCACCTTCGGGAATTTCCAGAGGCAACTCCGCTATAATTCACCGGACTGTCCGGTGTACACCGGACAGTGTCCGGTGCGCCAAGGAAGAGCGGCCTCAGGAACTCGCCGGCTTCGGGAACCTCCAACGGCTAGTCCGCTATAATTCACCGGACATGTCCGGTGTGCACCGGACTGTCCGGTGCAACCCCGGGGCAACGGCTATTCGGCGCCAACGGCTACCTGCAGCACATTTAATGCGCGCGCAGCGCGCGCAGAAGTCAGGCGCGCCCATACTGGCGCACCGGACAATGAACAGGAGATGTCCGGTGTGCACCGGACATCCAGAAGGGCCCACAAGTCAGAAGCTCCAACGGTCAGAATCCAATGGCAGTGATGACTTGGCGGGGGCACCGGACATGTCCGGTGTGCACCGGACTGTCCGGTGCGCCATCGAACAGACAGCCTCCCAACGGCCACTTTTGGTGGTTGGGGCTATAAATACCCCAACCACCCCACCATTCATGGCATCCAAGTTTTCCAGCTTCCAACCACTATACAAGAGCTAGCATTCATTGCAAAGCACACCAAAAGAGATCAAATCCTCTCCCAACCCCACACAAAGCATTAGTGATTAGAGAGAGTGATTTGTAGTGTTCATTTGAGCTCTTGCGCTTGGATCGCTTCTTTTCTTTCGCATTCTTTCTTGTGATCAAACACTCACTTGTAATTGAGGCAAGAGGCACCAATCGTGTGGTGGCCCTTGCGGGAAGTTTGATTCCCAAGAGATTTGAGAAGAGAAGCTCACTCGGTCCAAGGGACCGTTTGAGAGAGGGAAGGGTTGAAAGAGACCCGGCCTTTGTGGCCTCCTCAACGGGGAGTAGGTTTGAGAGAACCGAACCTCGGTAAAACAAATCTGTGTGTCTCACTTCATTATTCGCTTGCGATTTGTTTTCTGCCCTCTCTCGTGGACTCGATTATATTTCTAACGCTAACCCGGCTTGTAGTTGTGATTATTTTTGAGAATTTCAGTTTCGCCCTATTCACCCCCCCTCTAGGCGACTATCAATTGGTATCAAAGCCCGGTGCTTCATTAGAGCCTAACCGCTCGAAGTGATGTCGGGAGATCATGCCAAGAAGGAGATGGAGACCGGCGAAAAGCCCACTACAAGCCACGGGAGCACCTCATCGGAAGAGTCCTGCACCAAGAGGAAGGAGAAGAAGAAGAGCTCCTCCAACAAAGGAAAGGAGAAGAAATCTTCTTCTCACCACAAAGAGAAGAAGGAAAAATCTTCTTCCCACAAGCCGCATCGGAGTGGGGACAAGCACAAGAGAATGAGGAAAGTGGTCTACTACGAGACCGACACTTCATCAACATCGACCTCCGACTCCGATGCGCCCTCCGTAACTTCTAAACGCCAAGAGCGTAAGAAGTTTAGTAAGATCCCCTTACACTATCGTCGTACATCTAGACATACTCCATTACTTTCCGTTCCATTAGGCAAACCGCCAACCTTTAATGGCGAAGATTATGCTATGTGGAGTGATTTAATGAAATTCCATCTAACCTCACTCCACAAAAGTATATGGAATGTTGTTGAGTTTGGAGCACAGGTACCATCCATAGGGGATGAGGATTATGATACGGACGAAGTGGCCCAAATTGAGCACTTCAACTCCCAAGCTACAACCATACTCCTCGCCTCTTTAAGCAAGGAGGAATACAACAAAGTGCAAGGGTTGAAGAATGCAAAGGAGATTTGGGACCTACTCAAGACCGCGCACGAGGGTGATGAACTCACCAAGATCACCAAGCGGGAAACGATCGAGGGGGAGCTCGGTCGCTTCCGTCTTCGCCAAGGGGAGGAGCCACAAGATATGTACAACCGGCTCAAAACCTTGGTGAACCAAGTGCGCAACCCCGGGAGCAAAAAGTGGGACGACCACGAGGTGGTTAAGGTTATTCTAAGAGCTCTCATCTTCCTTAACCCCACTCAAGTTCAATTAATTCGTGGTAATCCGAGATACCCACTAATGACACCCGAGGAAGTTATCGGGAATTTTGTGAGCTTTGAATGTATGATTAAAGGTTCAAAGAAGATCAACGAGCTTGACGAACCCTCCACGTCCGAGGCGCAACCGGTGGCATTTAAGGCGACGGAGGAGAAGAAGGAGGAGTCTACACCAAGTAGACAACCAATTGACGCCTCCAAGCTCGACAATGAAGAGATGGCCTTAATCATCAAAAGCTTTCGGCAAATCCTTAAGCAACGGAAGGGAAAGGATTACAAATCCTGTTCCAAGAAGGTTTGCTACAAGTGTGGTAAGCCCGGTCACTTTATCGCTAAATGTCCATTATCAAGTGACAGTGACAACGACAAGAAGGGCAAGAGAAGAGAGAAGAAGAGGTACCACAAGAAGAAGGGCGGCGATGCCCACGTGTGCCGCGCGTGGGACTCCGACGAGAGCTCCACCGAGTCCTCCTCCGACGAGGACGCCGCCAACATCGCCGTCACCAAGGGGCTTCTCTTCCCCAACGTCGGCCACAAGTGCCTCATGGCAAAGGACGGCAAAAGGAAAAAGGTTAAATCTAAATCCTCCACAAAATATGAGTCCTCTAGTGATGATAATGCTAGTGATGAGGAGGATAACTTGCTTACCCTTTTTGCCAATCTTAACATGGAACAAAAGGAAAAATTAAATGAATTGATTAGTGCTATTCATGAAAAAGATGACCTTTTGGATTCCCAAGAGGATTTTCTAATTAAAGAAAACAAGAAACATGTTAAGGTTAAAAATGCTTATGCTCTAGAAGTAGAAAAATGTCAAAAACTATCTAGTGAGCTAAGCACTTGCCATGACACCATTGTCAACCTTAGAAATGAAAATGCTAGTTTAATTGCTAAGGTTGAGTCTCATGTTTGTGATGCTTCAATTCCCAATCTTAGAAATGATAATGATGACTTGCTTGCTAAGATTAAGGAATTGAATGATTCTCTTGCTAGCCTTAGAGTAGAAAATGAAAATTTGATTGCTAAGGCTAAAGATTTTGATGTTTGCAATTCTATTATTTCCGACCTTAGAACTAAGAATGATATGTTACATGCTAAGGTTGTTGAATTAAAATCTTGCAAACCCTCTACATCTAATGTTGAGCATGTTTGTATTTGTACTAGATGTAGAGATGTTGATATCAATGCTATTCATGATCACATGTCTTTAATTAAACAACAAAATGATCATATAGCATTATTAGATGCAAAAATTGCCGAGCATAACTTGGAAAATGAAAAGTTTAAATTTGCTAGAAGTATGCTCTATAATGGGAGATGCCCGGGCATCAAGGATGGCATTGGCTTCCAAAGGGAAGACAATGTCAAACTTAATGCCCCTCCTAAAAATTTGTCTAACTTTGTTAAGGGCAAAGCTCCCATGCCTCAGGATAACGAGGGTTACATTTTGTACCCTGCCGGTTATCCCGAGAGCAAAATTAGGAGAATTCACTCTAGGAAGTCTCACTCTGGCCCTAATCATGCTTTTATGTATAAGGGTGAGACATCTAGTTCTAGGCAACCAACCCGTGCTAAGTTTCCTAAGAAGAAGACTCCTAATGCATCAAATGATCATGACATTTCATTTAAAACTTTTGATGCATCTTATGTTTTGACTAATAAACCCGGCTTGTTGGGGGCAAACACAAGGGCTCCAAGACTTGTGTTTGGGTACCCAAAGTTCTTGTGTCTAATGCCAAAGGACCCAAAACCGTTTGGGTACCTAAATTCAAGAACTAAAATTGTTTTGTAGGTTTATGCATCCGGGGGCACAAGTTGGATCATCGATAGCGGATGCACAAACCACATGACCGGGGAGAAGAAGATGTTCTCCTCATATGAGAAAAACCAAGATCCCCAAAGAGCAATCACATTCGGGGATGGAAATCAAGGTTTGGTCAAAGGTTTGGGTAAAATTGCTATATCTCCTGACCATTCCATTTCAAATGTTTTTCTTGTTGATTCATTAGATTACAATTTGCTTTCTGTTTCCCAATTATGTCAAATGGGCTACAACTGTCTATTCACTGATGTAGGTGTCACTGTCTTTAGAAGAAGTAATGATTCAATAGCATTTAAGGGTGTGTTAGAGGGTCAGCAATACTTGGTAGATTTTGATAAAGCTGAACTTGACACATGCTTAATTGCTAAGACTAACATGGGTTGGCTCTGGCATCGCCGACTAGCCCACGTTGGGATGAAGAATCTTCATAAGCTTCTAAAGGGGGAGCATATTTTGGGACTAACAAATGTTCATTTTGAGAAAGACAGGATCTGTAGCGCATGCCAAGCTGGAAAGCAAGTTGGGTCACATCATCCACACAAGAACATCATGACGAGTGATAGGCCACTGGAGCTCCTACACATGGACTTATTTGGCCCGATTGCTTACATAAGCATCGGCGGGAGTAAGTACTGTCTAGTAATTGTGGATGATTATTCTCGCTTCACTTGGGTGTTCTTTTTGCAGGACAAATCTCATACCCAAGAAACCTTAAAGGGATTCTTGAGACGGGCTCAAAATGAGTTCGGCTTAAGGATCAAGAAAATTAGAAGTGACAATGGGACGGAGTTCAAGAACTCTCAAATTGAAGGCCTTCTTGAGGAGGAGGGCATCAAGCATGAGTTCTCTTCTCCATACACCCCACAACAAAATGGAGTAGTGGAGAGGAAGAATCGAACTCTATTGGACATGGCAAGAACCATGCTTGATGAGTACAAGACTTCGGATCGGTTTTGGGCCGAGGCGGTCAACACCGCTTGCTACGCCATCAACCGGTTGTATCTACACCGAATCCTCAAGAAGACATCATATGAACTCCTAACCGGTAAAAAGCCCAATATTTCATATTTTAGAGTTTTTGGTAGCAAATGCTTTATTCTTGTTAAACGAGGTAGAAAATCCAAATTTGCTCCTAAAACTGTAGAAGGCTTTTTACTTGGTTATGACTCAAACACAAGGGCATATAGGGTCTTTAACAAGTCCACTGGACTAGTTGAAGTCTCATGTGACGTTGTGTTCGATGAGACTAACGGCTCTCAAGTAGAGCAAGTTGATCTTGATGAAATAGGTATTGAAGAGGCTCCATGCATCGCGCTAAGGAACATGTCCATTGGGGATGTGTTTCCTAAGGAATCCGAAGAGCCTCCAAATGCACAAGATCAACCATCCTCCTCCACGCAAGCATCTCCACCGACTCAAAATGAGGATGAAGCTCAAGTTGATGAAGTAGAAGATCAAGCAAATGAGCCACCTCAAGATGACGGCAATGATCAAGGGGGAGATGCAAATGATCAAGACAAGGAGGATGAAGAGCAAAGGCCGCCACACCCAAGAGTCCACCAAGCAATCCAACGAGATCACCCCGTCGACACCATCCTCGGCGACATTCATAAGGGGGTAACCACTAGATCTCATGTTGCACATTTTTGTGAACATTACTCTTTTGTTTCCTCTATTGAGCCACACAGGGTAGAGGAAGCACTTCAAGATTCGGATTGGGTGGTGGCGATGCAGGAGGAGCTCAACAACTTCACTAGGAATGAGGTATGGCATTTAGTTCCACGTCCTAATCAAAATGTTGTAGGAACCAAATGGGTCTTCCGCAACAAGCAAGATGAGCATGGTGTGGTGACAAGGAACAAAGCTCGACTTGTGGCCAAAGGATACTCCCAAGTCGAAGGTTTGGATTTCGGTGAAACCTATGCACCCGTAGCTAGGCTTGAGTCAATTCGCATATTATTAGCCTATGCTACTTACCATGGCTTTAAGCTTTATCAAATGGACGTGAAAAGTGCCTTCCTCAATGGACCAATCAAGGAAGAGGTCTATGTTGAGCAACCTCCCGGCTTTGAAGACAGTAAGTATCCTAACCATGTCTATAAGCTCTCTAAGGCGCTTTATGGGCTCAAGCAAGCCCCAAGAGCATGGTATGAATGCCTTAGAGATTTTCTTATTGCTAATGGCTTCAAAGTCGGAAAGGCCGATCCTACACTCTTTACTAAAACTCTTGAAAATGACTTATTTGTATGCCAAATTTATGTTGATGATATTATATTTGGGTCTACTAACGAGTCTACATGTGAAGAGTTTAGTAGGATTATGACACAGAAATTCGAGATGTCTATGATGGGGGAGTTGAAGTATTTCTTAGGATTCCAAGTGAAGCAACTCCAAGAGGGCACCTTCATTAGCCAAACAAAGTATACTCAAGACATTCTAAGCAAGTTTGGAATGAAGGATGCCAAGCCCATCAAGACTCCCATGGGAACAAATGGGCATCTCGACCTCGACACGGGAGGTAAGTCCGTGGATCAAAAGGTATACCGGTCAATGATTGGTTCATTGCTTTATTTATGTGCATCTCGACCGGACATTATGCTTTTCGTTTGCATGTGTGCAAGATTCCAAGCTGACCCTAAGGAATCACACCTTACGGCCGTAAAACGAATCTTGAGATATTTGGCTTATACTCCTAAGTTTGGGCTTTGGTACCCTAGGGGATCCACTTTTGATTTAATTGGTTATTCGGATGCCGATTGGGCGGGGTGTAAGATCAATAGGACGAGCACATCGGGGACTTGCCAGTTCTTGGGAAGATCCTTGGTGTCTTGGGCTTCAAAGAAGCAAAATTCGGTCGCTTTTTCCACCGCCGAAGCCGAATACATTGCCGCAGGACATTGTTGCGCGCAATTGCTTTGGATGAGGCAAACCCTGCGGGACTACGGTTACAAATTAACCAAAGTCCCTTTGCTATGTGATAATGAGAGTGCAATCAAGATGGCGGATAATCCTGTCGAGCATAGCCGCACTAAACACATAGCCATTCGGTATCATTTTCTTAGGGATCACCAACAAAAGGGAGATATCGAGATTTCATACATTAACACTAAAGATCAATTAGCCGATATCTTTACCAAGCCTCTTGATGAACAATCTTTTAACAAACTTAGGCATGAGCTCAATATTCTTGATTATAGGAATTTCTTTTGTTGACTTGCACACATAGCTCATTTATGTACCTTTGATCATGTCTCTTTCATATGCTATGACTAATATGTTTTTCAAGTCTATTTCAAACCAAGTCATAGGTGTATTGAAAGGGAATTGGAGTCTTCGGCGAAGACAAAGGCTTCCACTCCGTAACTCATCCTTCGCCGCCGCTCCAAGAGACTCTCCATCTTTGTGGGAGAGAGCAAAAGGACTTCGTCTTTGGTATAATCTTAACTCATTTATTTATGACCAAAGGGGAAGATAGCACTTCAAGGGCTCTAATGATTCCGTTTTTGGCGATTCATGCCAAAGGGGGAGAAAGTATGAGCCCAAAGCAAAAGGACCGCACCACCACCTATTTCAAAAACTTCGTGTTTTCCAAGAATATTATCAATTGGTATCCTATTGTGTTCAAAAGGGGGAGAAAGTAGTATTTCAAAAATGATATATCAAAACCCTCTTGAACACTAAGAGGAGTATCTCATTTAGGGGGAGCTTTGTTTAGTCAAAGGAAAAGCATTTGAAACAGGGGGAGAAAATTTCAAAACTTGAAAATGCTTTGCAAACTCTTATTCATTTACCCTTGACTATTTGCAAAAGAACTTTGAAAAGATTTACAAAATTTTTTTTGCAAAAACAAAACATGTGGTGCAAGCGTGGTCCAAAATGTTAAAGATGAAGAAACAATCCATGCATATCTTGTAAGTATTTATATTGGCTCAATTCCAAGCAACCTTTACACTTACATTATGCAAACTAGTTCAATTATGCACTTCCATATTTGCTTTGGTTTGTGTTGGCATCAATCACCAAAAAGGGGGAGATTGAAAGGGAATTAGGCTTACACCTAGTCCCTAATTAATTTTGATGGTTGAATTGCCCAACACAAATAATTGGACTAACTAGTTTGTTCTAGTGTATAAGTTATACAAGTGCAAAAGGTTCACACTTAGCCAATAAAAAGACCAAGAGTTGGATTCAACAAAAGAGCAAAGGGGTCAACCGAAGGCACCTCTGGTCTGGCGCACCGGACTGTCCGGTGTGCCACCGGACAATGTCCGGTGCACCACCGGACATGTCCGGTGCACCAGAGGACTCCAACGCAAACTCGCCACCTTCGGGAATTTCCAGAGGCAACTCCGCTATAATTCACCGGACTGTCCGGTGTACACCGGACAGTGTCCGGTGCGCCAAGGAAGAGCGGCCTCAGGAACTCGCCGGCTTCAGGAACCTCCAACGGCTAGTCCGCTATAATTCACCGGACATGTCCGGTGTGCACCGGACTGTCCGGTGCAACCCCGGGGCAACGGCTATTCGGCGCCAACGGCTACCTGCAGCACATTTAATGCGCGCGCAGCGCGCGCAGAAGTCAGGCGCGCCCATACTGGCGCACCGGACAATGAACAGGAGATGTCCGGTGTGCACCGGACATCCAGAAGGGCCCACAAGTCAGAAGCTCCAACGGTCAGAATCCAATGGCAGTGATGACGTGGCGGGGGCACCGGACATGTCCGGTGTGCACCGGACTGTCCGGTGCGCTATCGAACAGACAGCCTCCCAACGGCCACTTTTGGTGGTTGGGGCTATAAATACCCCAACCACCCCACCATTCATGGCATCCAAGTTTTCCAGCTTCCAACCACTATACAAGAGCTAGCATTCATTGCAAAGCACACCAAAAGAGATCAAATCCTCTCCCAACCCCACACAAAGCATTAGTGATTAGAGAGAGTGATTTGTAGTGTTCATTTGAGCTCTTGCGCTTGGATCGCTTCTTTTCTTTCGCATTCTTTCTTGTGATCAAACACTCACTTGTAATTGAGGCAAGAGGCACCAATCGTGTGGTGGCCCTTGCGGGAAGTTTGATTCCCAAGAGATTTGAGAAGAGAAGCTCACTCGGTCCAAGGGACCGTTTGAGAGAGGGAAGGGTTGAAAGAGACCCGGCCTTTGTGGCCTCCTTAACGGGGAGTAGGTTTGAGAGAACCGAACCTCGGTAAAACAAATCCGCGTGTCTCACTTCATTATTCGCTTGCGATTTGTTTTATGCCCTCTCTCGTGGACTCGATTATATTTCTAACGCTAACCCGGCTTGTAGTTGTGATTATTTTTGAGAATTTCAGTTTCGCCCTATTCACCCCCCCTCTAGGCGACTACCAAACATGCTATCAAGACGCAGACAAGAGTTCTGGCACTGCTACATTGGGTTGTCTAAGACAATGAACAGGTATTGCTGATTTTTCTTGCCATTGACATGACATTGATACTAACAATTAATTCATCCAATATATTGGCGTGTGTTTTCCTTTTGGGGAAATTTACCGCATCATGATTTTTGATTTTCACCATGAGTGGAGTTTACCTTTGCAAAGATTTCCAAAGAAAACTGTATCTTGATCCATTGAAAGCTCAAACACAAGCCTCTTTCCTTGAAGCTGGTAAAAAACCAACAGCATATATATTATGAATGTTAGGTTTCATAAATGAGACAGTGTTATTCTTTGTATCTGTTATAATGAAAAGGCACACTACCATCTCAGATCTCACTCTGGAGTCTAGACTCAAGGTCTATAGAAAAGAATAAAATTAAACAAACTTGTGATTAACATAAATATGAAGAAAGCAGGAAGCAATTGTTGCAGGCAACATTATGATACTGGTGCATATAACAAAATATTAACAACATAAAAGAAAAGGTTACTACATATAGATGTGGAACTAGACACAGGAAAAAATGATTAAATGTAATGGCAGAATGGTACATATTAGCACAAGTTAAGCACTGCTAGAACACATGTGACTAAGGGAGATTTGTAAGCAGTATTAGAACAAGTTAAAGCGTTCTTACCTCAATACCATTCTTTTGCCTTTTGGCAGTATTAGCATAATCCCTCTTTGCAAACCGCACAAAACCATATCCCTGAAAGGATTTCATGAAAGAAAAATGAGTTTAGAAGTATTTCGATGTTTGATGACAAAGTGGCGAAAAATGGATGTGTAAGAGACTGCAATCATATACTGCGATGTCTAAATTTTACACTTGCACCAGACCTTTGAGTGACCACTCTGACCTTTCATAACGTACGCGTCAATAATCTCTCCGCATGAAGAAAAATATTTGTTAATGCTATACAAGTCAATGTCAATGCCACTTTGCCACAACAAAGAAAATGCTAGAAAACTTGCTGTACACATGAACTATTGGTTCTAACTTCACTGCTTCAGACAGAAGAGAACAAACAAGTTGGATAGCAGCATTCTAAATATGTAGTTCAACACTGAAATACGAAACTAATTAAATAGTATAATCTTCACATCATGCACACTTGGCTTATTAGTAGATATACTACTATCAGACATAAAAGGTACAGAATAAACGGGAGGGTCAAAGGCACAACTGAATAGATTTTTTTTCCAGTTCAGCTGTTCTCATTTGCATTACAGAAGAAATGTAAACCCATCCTTCCATTTTACTTTACTTTGTTTGAGTAAAAAAGGTAGGTATCAGGCGACAAATGATGTCTGACTGCAGAATCCGCAACGGCACCAGGTCCGTGGCAGGTACACATCTAACTCTCCGATTTGCAATTTAGACACAACTTTTGCAACCCACCAAAATGCAACAAACATAGGTCTCATTCAAAACCCTGCATGTCTAAAGTTTTCAACACCATCAAGGTATCCAACTACAAACCGTCCATGCACAGAATCAGTCTTCTACCTGTGTGCAAACGACAGACTGGAAGAAACATAAGCAGCAAACCAACCTGTCTGAGCATGCTTTCTGTGGCCGACCACGGCAGCCCGCCGACGAACACCTCGGTGCCCTTCTCTGTCCGGCGATCTACGCATAGCCACACAACACACAAAAAACCACGGTCACGGGTATAAAATTATCCCCTTACCATCAAAAAAACGATGTCCCTCGATAAACACTGACCTTGCTCATCGAACCCGCCCCGCGGCGACGCCATCTTTGTTATCCTTGAAACAGCGGAGTTAGGGACGTGGTATCTTGCCAAAATCCGTACCAAATCAGACGAGGCTGCGACCTGATGGATCGACGGCCGCGGCGGGTGCGGCGGGGGCGGGCGCGGCGGGAGTGGCCGGTGGCGGGCGGGACCGAGGGAGAGAGAGACGCGAGAGAGAGACGAGAATGAGAAAGGTGAGAGAAGAGATAAGGTTGAGGGGAGGTTTAAAATAAAAAATATAACTTCCTAGAGTAAAGTCGTAGGAAGTTACATAACTTTCTAGAGTTTGTACATTTACTCTAGGAAGTTAAGTAACTTCCTAGAGCCGGCCGTAGAAAGTTAGCTTTTCGTTTGACTGGTCAAAGGCTAAAATCTAACTTCCTAGAGGAGACCTTAGGAAGTTAGCTGGGCAGCTAACTTCCTAGAGCCGACCATAGGAAGTTAGCTTTTTGTTTGACTGGTCAAAAGCTAAAATCTAACTTCCTACAGGAGGACGTAGGAAGTTAGCTACTCATGCTAACTTCCTAGAGCCGACCGTAGAAAGTTAGCTTTTCGTTTGACCACAACCGTGGATCAGCAACTAGAAGCTAACTTCCTAGAGGAGGCCGTAGAAAGTTAGCTGCCCATGCTAACTTCCTATGGCTGCCTCTAGGAAGTTAGCGGCTCATTTAACCGAACACACGGGTCAGCCTGTGAAAGCTAACTTCCTACAACTTTTATAAAATACCGTAGGAAGTTATGTTTATTTACTAGAGCTACCAGTTGCCTCTCGGAAGTTATTTATTTCCTAAGGTTTGTTATAAAAGCTGTAGGAAGTTAAAAAACCATAGGAAGTGTATGATTTTGGTGTAGTGCTAGGGCAGTTGAACCGCCCCTGGCATGTTAGGCAGACTGTCAGACCGACTAGCAGACTGACCTGCAGGCTGACTAGGTTGACCAAACCGATTAAACCGCCCCCTAGGGCGGTTGAACCGCCACTGACACCTCTGGCGACCTGTCTACCAGTCTGACTGGCAGACTGTTGGTCAGAGGTCAGAGGGGTCAGAGACCAGTTGAACTGCCCCGAAAAACCAGTTCAACTGGTCTTGACCAGAGAGTTCAGGAGAGAAAACCCCAGCTCAACTGCCCAGAGACAAGTTCAGCTGGTGTATGGTCAAAGAGGTTCATAGTTGAAGTTTTGTTTCTCAAACCTAACCACGGTCAACCATAGAACGTTCAAGAGATTTTTGATTTTCAAAAATAGCTTTTGAATATAGAGGCTTGAGCTTTGGCAAACACCAACATTCTTTTCGGATCCCCCTTTATAGTATGACGATTCCTATACTCAAGTTAAATAGAATATAATTAAGTAAACTCCTTGAGTAATTGGCGTCTCATGTGTGATTTCTCCATGGTGTTGCTTCATAAGGATCACAAACATCTTTGTCTCACTGTTGGGGGCCTTCGTCTTCCGAAGGTCCTCAAAAACATGATTTAACAATGTTTCTAGAGTAAAATACATGAACAGGTACCTTCGGACTCGGATCAGAACCACAATGTGAAGAAGTACAAAAAATGCGAAGGTTGGCGCAGAGCCGAAGCTATGCGCAGGGGACCTTCGGCATGATAGCAGAAAGGGGAACCGACTTAAAAGGGAAAAGGCTATCTAGACCTCGATGGATTACTATAGAGTCATTAGCAAATGTAAAGGGCATGAGTGTAATTTTACATGGGCTGCGTACCGTGCCTATAAATAGATGAACAATGCTCCCGTACTGTTCACGCTGACTTGGCATTTGCTTTTACGTCACACTTGTACCCTTACCTTCTTTCGAGCTGAAGGTACATTTGTAACTTGATATCATTT
This sequence comes from Zea mays, assembly GCF_902167145.1. Taxonomy (NCBI): domain Eukaryota; kingdom Viridiplantae; phylum Streptophyta; class Magnoliopsida; order Poales; family Poaceae; genus Zea; species Zea mays. The sequence goes on from NC_050099.1 coordinate 78,074,839, forward strand.
CGATTTTTCCATAATAATAAAATAGAAATGAGTTGATAATAATACATAATTGTTCATGTTATCTTTTGTATTTCATATGATTCTCTTTTCATTATTATATGTTGCACTGATGAAGGTATGTCCTTCATAACCTTCGTCCGAAGATCATTATATTCTAAGGGAAATAATGCTTCGAAGGACGAAGGGCTTTAACGTTTAACATTTTTTGTGTTGCCTTGTTCTTAACTCATAGCATTTGAGAACAAGTCCCCAACAATGGCGCCCACCTACGGTGAACTCTTTTCGACCATCTTCGGCAAGCATTGACCTTCGTCATGCCACCGAAGAAAGTTTCAGCACTAGGGGCTGCCGCTCTGCAGCCACTGGACCCAAATCAAGAGACCCTTTCTCTTCGAGAGGCACGAAGCCAGAAGAGGAAGGCCACTAGTCCAACACCCCAGGAGGACGAGTTGGACCAAGGAATCAGAAATATGGAGATGCTTCATCAGCAAGTGCAAAAGAAGAAATAGAAGATGGCTCGACTAGCTGACCTTCAAAGGTAGATTGACGAAGCTACTGAAGAAGTACGTCACCTTGCTCAAGACGAGCAAGACCGAAGGCCCCAGCACAGGGAGCTTCATCAAGAGGGCTTGTTCAACGATGATGGATGGTATGATGATTTTAATCATGATACCTTTACTTTTGATGATGCTTCTCCCTTGGCAGCAGAACTGCAGGCTATCATGTGGCCCCCATCATACAAGCCACCTCAGCTTCCAATGTATGATGGGCATTCAGACCCGAAGCTGTTTTTGATGAGTTATGAAGCAATCATATCTTCATATGGAGGCAATGCAGCTGTCATGGCCAAATCCTTCGTTATGGCAGTTAAGAATGTGGCCTAGACATTGTGGCACCCCAGGTGTCAATTTCGCGTTATGTCAGGAGATTTATCCTAATCTCGAATGCTCAGTGAAATTTTCTATTTCTCGGTCGCGTATGTCTCTGATTATCCAGATTATTCGTACATATTTCACCGAATTCAGAATTATTCAGTCTCACAGAAGACCGAATTTGAAGCCTGTTAAAACTTTTATTCTCGGAACGAATGCAAACTCGATAGTCAATTTCGATTTATAAATCTTATCTGAAGCTCATTTAAATCAAACTCTCGATGGCTGTTATTTGATCTGAGCCCGAGTCTAATTCTTCGAATTTTGATCTATGTTCGACTATTTTAATCTGAGTCCGTACTCTCAAACGGAATGCTCAATATGACGTCCTCCAATCAATTTTATCCGACTTGGCCAAATATCTCTATGTCCGAACCAAACTCAAAACCTGCTTCGACTGTGCCTTTTAAAATATCGCGATTCGCTTTCTCCGACTAAAAATCCGAAAGCCGGTCATATCCCGAGACAAATTATTTTCGATCCATGCGTGAGGAATTAATTTCCGAGCAAATTCAAAACAGACTCCCGGTCGAGTTAATCACGCAACCGTCCGTTCGTCCGAACGCTAGTTCACGTTGTTTTACCTACAAACGAATTCCGCGGGAGCATTTTTATTCGGAAAAATAATTTAGCGCGACCCGAGTACGTGTTTTGGGCCAAGCCCATTCCATCCCAACCCAGCCCATTTGGCCCACTAAGGAACCCTAACCCTAGTGCCCTTCTATAAATAGGAGCCCTCTCCTTGCAAGTGGAGGCATTTTTGCACTCCCACCCCTCAAAAATTTCTAGCCGCCACAGCCTCCCTGTCTTCTTCCTCCCACGGCAGCAGCAGCAGGGAGCCGTGCTCCTCTCCATGGCGCCCAGGCCTGCTCCTCCCCTCGGCCAGCCATGGTGTCCCCTGCCCTTCTCCTCCCTTGGGCGCGAGCTCCACTTCCCCTGCCTTGGACGCCGTGCAGAAGCTTCTCCATGGCCGGCACCCAGCAGCAGCTCCAAGCTCCCTGCACCCTCCTCCCTCAACGCCGACGCCCCTGCTGTCTCCTCCAATGGAGCTTGGCGCAGAGAGCAGCCATCCCTGGCTCGGCCGCAGCTCTGCAGGCTCTCTCCACCGCGCCCCCTCCTTCCTCCCTGGTTCTGCACAGCGGCAAGTGGGGCGCCCTTCTTCCCCAAGAGTAGGGAGCAGCCGCTCCCATCTCCCAGCAGTTCGCCCGTGCGAGCTCCCTTCCTCCAAGCGCTCGGCTGCAGTGACCTCCCCTGGTCTGAGCTCGAACAGCCGGTCTTCTTCCCCAACGCCGGCCTCCATGGATGCACGGCTCCCACTCCCATGGCGCCCCTGCTTTCTCTGTCCGGCCAGGAAAATGCCCTTCCCTGTTTTCCTCTTCCCAGCACGCCAAAGCACCCTGCTGTTCCCTGCGCCCTACTCTCCCATGGAAACCAGCAGGAGCTCCATTTCCTCCATGGTCGGCGCCCCACGCAGCGCCTCTGCGCGACTCCCCCTCCACAAACAGTGAGCCCCCTTGCTCGCTGTTCTCCGTGGTGCCCGCTGGCTGTTCGACAAAATGCGCAGCAAGCCGCGCGATGCAGCAGCCCATCCGCGACGCCGTCAAAACCCTTGGTGAGAAACCCCCGCTGTTCTCGATGTTTATTTTCCGATGTGTGTGATGTTCGATGAACTGCCGCCAACAAATTTGTGTGTTTTCGCAGCTAGTGGTCGATGTCGCGCTTTGCCCGTTCGACAAAATACCGAGCCATGTGGACAGCCATGCGTCTAGTCACGACTCGTTCAGGTTGATTGATTTATAGTTTATAATACATATGCTTTGGTTGATATCGGGCAATGCATGTATATATGTGGATGTGTGTAATATGTTTCGGCTATACACGTTAGTAGGATCGCATTTGCGGTTAAAGAACAAGCGGTTGTTGATATGTGCGATTTGTAGTTTGTATAATTATATTTTGGTCGATGTGGTGAGTGTTTAAAAAAACGCATTGGTATGGATCGAAGTTTGTGGCGAAGAAAAAAAGGAAGTAGAAAAGAAATCGGATGTTTTTACGTTTCGATAGGAATATGTGCGATGTGTTGCGAAGGATAGGTTTTACTATTTTAAACGGTTAGTCGGCAGACTCGATCAGTAAAGCTAAAGTTGATTATGCGATTAAGATGAGGTGACGACATGCCGTAGTAGTCGTCGCCTTCTATATGTTTTCGAGTCGGATAAATACCATAGGCAATTAATTGTTGATACCCAAAGATTGTTAGAAACAAGTAGTTGTGCTCTACCTATTGCGTCAAAGGAAATATGGTGTGTTGATTAATTGGGAGCTAAGTGACCTAATATAGAAAAGTAGTTAAGAAAACTAATCGAATTACTTTTTAGCTATATTTTAAGTTAAGATGTCTAAAATGGTGAAACTAGTTTTGTTGGTCTCATGGTGTTGTGATTGAGAAAAATATGAACTTGTGTATGAATTACTATTTTTTTTCATGCTGTGTTAGCCAACTCTTGTTAAATAGAGGAATTCAATTGCGTTAAGTAATTGTTATATGTAGGTGTTTCCAGTACTTCAAGTGGTTGCAAGTTAATTAGTAGACTCTCTATGTGACGCTAGGTGTCTAGGTAGAATTCTGAAATTTATGGTGCCCCAAATTGTCGAGTTAGAGGTTTAATTTGATCAATGCCGATTAAGTGGTTGAAAATAACTAATAAAGAAGTTGTAGATGTAAAACTGGAAACTAGTATGCATATGTCCTCGTATGATGTTGTGGTACCTTGATGACATTAAAATGATCATGTGTTGCGAGAGGTAAAGAGTTTAGAATTAACTTATCGTCACATACTAATTTACATTATTAAAGTGTCTCTTTCATGGTAACCAACTTACATAACATAAGCATGTGATAGTTGTGTTCGATAACCAAATCATTGCAATTTAGAAATGAGAATTTGTAGTAACTATCCCTGATTGTGCTTGATGATTGAGTTAAGTGTTCCTGTGCTTGCATGTATAGCTTTGGTTGTGAAATTAAGCTAGTAATAAAAATGACATGGATAAAAATTAGTGAGTCTACTTGTTAGTCCTCAGTTGATTATTTTAACTCTAACAAATGGTAAAGTGTTAGAATAATTCAAGTCTCTAGAGCAAGACAATTCTTGAATTATATAGAAGCTGAAATTCATTGATTACTGTTTTGGACTGCACGTACTATTTTCTGTGTGTTGTATGTTAGATGAACTAAATTTTGTTTTCTGTAGAAAAGTCGTATAGAAGAGTTGTAGATAACTTTATTATCTTGCTAACTCTGGACAGCGCTGTTGTGTTTACACCTTTTGACCTTGCTAAGTGTTTAGTCATGCTTGATGACAATACCAAAGTTGTAAAGCACTTTTCAAGCTTTCTAGAAAGTCCTAGTTTACTATTTTTGGTTAAATATCTTGTGAGTTATGACTGAAACAAGTGACTGTTGTATTGCTGTCCAAAAATTTTCTAGTGCTTATTTGATTGTTAGTTCACCCTTTTGGCTAAAAATACTTAGTTAACACTTAACGGACTTAGACTTGTAATGTCTAAACTTAAGCTAACATGTGTCCATGATTAATCTGCTTGCTTGCTGTAGTTGGCTGTGGATAGGAGTTCCGTAGTTATTAATGCCTAGGTACTCTGTGAAACTTGTGTTGTTTGGGATGCTTTTGTATGATCACTAGAAGAACTACTGAAAAGCCGTATCCAAATAAATAAAATGCGCGTACTTGTGATGTTGTAGTTGTGTTGCGTAAATAAATAAAATGTTGTTGTCTTTTAAATGGTGTTAATGTTGAACGCCAATAAGGTGTAGATAACTAATGCTAGCGTATGGTTGTTTACTGTGTCTTCTCATTTAATGTTTAGTTCGCCACTGTGTCTTTGTATGTCTTGTGTTACTTTCATTATATTCATACATATGCATCTTGCATCTCATTTAGGATCGAGAGATGATGATCGAGCCAGTGATGTGGTGCCAACCACAAGATGCTGTTGGTGGACGACCTAAAGAATGATGGACTTACCCAGTGGATGCTCGCCAAGCGAGTGCCACCCCAACAAACACTATCTAAGTGTTAAATTAAAGGCAAGCCCCGGTTTTATGCATAACCGTTTATATATGCTATTTTACTACACTTAATGTTTGTAGGCTTGTACTGTGCACTTAAGTGTAGGAGTTGACTGAAACCCTAGTTGCATGAACTCAGGATTCCTATTGAGATGGATACTAGTATGTTAGGTCGAGTAGCTGCTTTACTAATTAGGGATCTCGGTACAAGTCGAGTGATTTTTCTAGCACTCGCGCGAGGTCAGGAATTGGTTGTATCCATTTTTATATCATAATGATGATGGTCTATGGACAACGGTCCATGGGGATGCATTGTCTACGAGACGGAAATTGGAATAAGGATTAAGGTGTGGTACCGTGTGTCAAGCGATTGAACGTACTAAACATATGCCGAGAAATATGGTAAATCGGTAGGCCTAGTACCTGAGTGAACCTGCCCGCAGATTGCCCTCCTCACGCGACCTGAGACGTGGTCTCCCATTCCGGTTATGGTGGGTACAAGTGCGATCACTGCACGACGGCAGTCGGGGTCAGTGAGGCATTGTACGCCAAGGCGGTGAGCCCCTTTCTGTTGCCAGGGAATCGATGGGGACGGTTGATGTGTGTGGGGACGGAGTGCCTCGCCACGTCGTGTGTTTAGGTTTACCTTGCAAGGTTCTCGCAGCTAATGAGACCGCTTGATCCATGCTGCTACATTGAGTAATAAGTGGAAATGAGGTGACTGGCAAAAGATGTTGATTGGTAAAAATGTTCGATACCATGTATGATTAGCTAGGTACACATCTAGTCTAAAGGATTCTACTAAAACTTGAAAAGCTAAAACTTGTTTTTAGACTCAGCTAGTGCTTTTGGCAAACCAAACCCCTCAGCCAGACAGCTACATGTCTAGAGGTAGAGGAGTAGACTCCTCACACCGGGTAAGTCTAGCTGAGTATTAGTATACTCAGCCTTGCTTGTGGCATAATTTTTGCAGGTACTTTTTAGGATGATTGGTTGATGGTGTGACTTGGCCTTCGTCCCTGCCACCGGGACAGACGATCAAGTGGGTTACTGCTTCAACAGGAGAGGACCAGGAGGAGTAGCGTGGCCAGGCTTCGCCATGTTACTCGGTTTTCTCCGTTAGTTATTTCCGCTGCATTAAAATTTATGATTATTATTTCTGAAACTCCGATAATGTAATCACTAATGATACTTATTAAATTTGTGGTATTGTGTTTTATTGTATTTCTCTGTGCCTCACCTTCGTGTGAGCTAGTGGTATTCGATCCTAGATAAGTGGCTTTATCGGACTAGATCCGAGGGACTGACGTTTTATTCCTATTTAAGTGTAGTCTAGCCTTTAAAGTGGGACTTAGACACTTAAGTTGGAATAATTCGGGCGGTTCCGCCACAGACATGGTATTCTTCTCTTCGGCCAGGAACTATCACTTCATGGCAGAAGCTCAAGGACATGCTGGTGATAAGCTTTCAGGGCTTCCAGACGAAGCCAGTCACAGCTCAGGCTCTGTTTCAATGCACGCAAGATCATGAGGAGTATCTCCAGGCATACGTTCGAAGGTTCTTGCTTCTGAGAGCACAAGCGCCTATAGTGCCTAATGAAATTGTCATTGAGGCCATGATCAAGGGGCTTCGCCCACGACCTACTGCCCAGTATTTTGCTAGAAAGCCTCCACAGACTTTGGAGAAGCTGCTTCAAAAGATGGATGAATACATTCGCGCTAACAATGACTTTCGTCAAAGAAGGGAGGAAGCCTACAGGTTCTCTGAGATGACCAAGGGCTTCGGAGGGAGAATCCACTCAAGGCACATCAGCTCAATCCACTCCACCCAGAATGAAGACAGAGGAAGTCAGCAACAGAGGCCACAATATTCCTCGCAAGCTTCGGGGCAGCAACAAAGCTGTCTTCGGCCGCCAGCTCCAAGAGGCAGAAGCGCCAGGGGCTTCGGAGGAAGGTTTGGGGATCAGCTCAGAAAAAATTATTGCCTATTCTGCGGTGAGGACAAGGGCCATACTACAAGGATGTGCCATGTCACCATTCAGAAACAGAAGGAAATAGCAGAAGCTGCAGCCCAACAGAACCAGCCAAAGCAGGTCATGCACACTGCTTTGTATCACTCACCCTACATACCAGAGTATGTGGGTAACCATCCTGCAGCTTCTGTTGCTTTGGCTAGCCAGCCACAGGCATCATGGCAACAGCCTCCACCTCCGCCACCACTACAACCTGTGTATTCACGAAGCCAGCTGCCAGAAGGGAGCCAACAGACCCATCAGCAGCGAGACTTCGGGGAGGAGTCCGAAGCTCGTACAGTCAACAGTACTGTGCCAGAATCGAAGCATATCTACTGAGAGATATCCTACCCAAGAAACAGTTTTTACATTCATTGCCATTTTTTAATAAGGAACAATTATTAAAAACTTAGTTCTCTCGTCATTTTCCATTTCTTGTAATAGCTTCGTTCTTGCCATAGTGAAACATATCTTCTCCATAGACTCGCCGAAGCTACAAAAAGTCATTCTAAGGAACGCGACATAAGTATCACCGAGGCTACAAAAAGTCGTTCTAAGGAACGCAGCGTAAGTTGCCAAAGCTACAAAAAGTCGTTCCTAAGGGAGCACAGTGTAAGTTTTCTGCTCAAAAGTCGTTCCAAAGGGAATGCAGAGCCAAATACCGCCGAAATATAAGGCGAAGCGCGAAAAGTCAACGCGAATACCGCCGAAATAGAAGGCGAAGGAGTTCAAAAAATGTTCCTAAGGGAATGCAGAACTTACAGTGAAAAGTCAACGCTGATACACCGAAAAATAAGCGGTGAAGCCAAAAAATAAACGGCAAAGAGATTGTGTATTCTACTATGGGGATGTGTGTGTGTCTTCGGCACAAATATCATTTTGCATAGCATAACATCATCATATCATTTCGCATAACATAACATCATACATCATGTTGCATCAATGGCACAAGAAGGGGATACAATGTTGATCTTCGGAGAATGCTTTGAAAAAGTGAATTGTGCTAAGGCACAAAATAAGTTTTGAAGAAATATACCTTCATCAGCTCTGATGTGGAGGAAAAAATCTATTGTTGACGAAGCATTAATGTTTTGGCGACGTTTGGAGGATTTTTTACGAAGCACTCTGATATGGAGGAAAAAATCTATTGTTGACGAAACATTAATGTTTTCGCGACGATTGGAGGATTTTTCACGAAGCATAAAAGCTCTTTTTTACGAAGCATGAAAAGAAGGGAAGCTGTTTTTCGCTGAAGGCTCGAAAACGGTATGTACATAAAAATTTCATGCATCGCAAAGAAATGAATTACAAAACCATTTATATATTACATTCAAAACCCATGAGGACCAAATATTAGAAGCATAGTCCAGCAAATGTTACATTCATATTTTGGCAATGTTTTTACAAATAGCTATTCTTCTTCTTTCAAAACTTTATCTGCATCTTCGGTCAGCAGCTGGGTAACAACTTCGTCCATAATAGTTTCGGCCATGCTAATAATTTCTGTTGACTCCTTTGCCTCTGGGTCGGCCAATGACTCGAAGGGCTCGGGGAGAGGAGACAGTTCAGCTGTGGTAGAAAATATAAATCAGTTCGAAGTCACAAAAATAAACAATAAAGTTAAAACCCATTAAGCAATACCTATCCGCCTTTCGAGTTCCGCAGCTTTTTCAGCTGCTTTCGTTGCTTCCCTAGCATCATGAGTATCTTTTTCGCTCTTCTTTATTATTTCGTGGGCCATCCCTCGGCCGCCGTTTTCCCAGATGTCAGTGAAGAATTTTCCACCAGTTAAGCTTGCTTCGGCCGAGGGGTCTTTCGTATCGTCAACAGAGAAAGCAGCTTCGGCTTGGGCCAGAATTTTCACATGTTCGCACCCTGCTTTCTCCAAAATAGCTGCAACTCCTCTTGCACCAGAGAAGGCACAGACGTCCCCGCGGTCGCTCAAAATTTCTTCAAAAGCTTCGGCTTCGTTGCTGATCCACTCAATTAGGCCTTCGGGGTCGCCTCGTACGAAGTTATCTTCACTTGAATATGGGCCAACATTGGCGAAGCTAGTTTTTGTCTTTTTCACACATTCTATAGATTTTTCAAAACATTTTTCTCTTGATGCGCGAAGTTCTGCAACTGTTTTTTCCCAGTAATTTTTCCAGTAATCACTGGCATCTCGTTCAGCTTCGGCAATAGCGCATTTTAATTTTGCTTCAGCCAGCTATTTCCGAAGGTCTTCAATTTCACATTTCTGGGCTTCAGCTTGGGCTTTGGAAGTAGCTTCGTCTTCTTTTATTTTGCTCACCAATGAATTTAATATTTTATCTTTTTCAAGACCTTCGTTCCTTAGTTCAATTACTTCGGAACGAAGGTTGTTTAGAGCTATAGTGCATCCTTCGTCTTTGGCATTTTTCTGCGCCCTGAGGGCATTGCTAAGAATTAGGCCCTGCAAAAGAAGTGCGGTATTAAGTATAAGCAAATAAAAAAATCGTTTTTAAGTACAAAAAATTCATTCTCACACCTTTAAACTATTATATGCTAAACTGCTAGCCAATTCATCTTTCGATAGCACCGAAAGCCCGTCTTCTAGTGTCGGGAATCCGAAGCTTCTGCTCATCTCCCGACAGACATAAATCTCCTTGCTGTCTGGGAGACAATACAAGAAATCTTCTTCTCAGTTGTCGTTGAATACCAATGCCCCCTTTGGATATTTCAGTTTCTGAGCATAGTGTTGAGCTTCTCGCTTTTCTTCTTTAGAGAGATTTTTCCCGAAGCATGACGGATAATATATTCAGTATTCTCTTTCAATGCTTCGGGATTAGGAGCGGCAGATTTTTCAGGCAAAATTTGTTCTATAGCTTCTTCCTCTGCTGCTTTTTCTCCAATTTCTGAGGATTTCTCTTTGATGGGCTCTGAAGGCCCAGTTTCAGCATCGGCCCGGCTCATTGTAGCTTTGGCTTCGGTCAGCTTTGTCTCGGTTTCAACCTGTGCTTTCGAAGCCTTGGCAATTTTTCCTGGAGTAGAGCTTGAAGTTTTTATCGTCTCCAACACATCTAACACACTAGCCATCCTTTTTCTCTTTGGGGTTGCTGCCAGATCTTTTTGTATCTTCGGCGCCTCCACTCCTACCGAAGGGCTTAGAATTTATGATGTTTTTGCCTCTTCGGGTCTTGGTTCTTCAATTTTGTCAGCCTTCGGCTTTGCAGCCGGCTCTTCAATCCTCTGCGTAAGGGCAGGTCCTTCGGCTTCAGTAGCCGAAGAGGTCTCACCGCCAAAGTCAGGCACTGTGGCCGGTTCAATATAGCGCGGTCGGTGAGTAAGAACCTTCACCTTTTTCTTCTTCGGCGCGGGCTCGCTTGAGGCGGCTGAAGCAACATCCTTCCTAGAAGTTCCACTCTTTCTCTTCTGCCCCCATGGCGGGTAGCGGTAGTCAGGGTACATAAATCCAATAGCATCAAAAACCCTATTTAGCCTCTTCTTTTTTCGGCTCCCGAAGGCCGCAGATAGTGTGTTATCTTCAGACTTGGAGTAGGCTCCAAGTAGTTCATCACTGGTATTTTCAACACATTTTAGCCAGTCATCGTCTGGTTCGATAAATTGGTCTCTAAACCTAAAGGTATATTTCAATCGAACCAAACCACCTTCGTTAGGGTTGCTGATGGTCTCTTTTGGCATCTCCCAGTTGTCTACCAATGGCCATATCCTGTAGGCCACATGTTCTTGGACTAAATCCCTTGTCCCGATGAAAGAGCAAACTATGCCGAAGGCCCTTCGGCATTCTTCGGCTGCTTCATCAATTTCTACCTTCGGTTTCCAAAGGCCGAAGCGGGACCAAATGGGGCGCATAATGATCTCTGTAATATCTTCTCTTGCTTTTCAATCATTCTTCACATAGAACCATTCTTTCATCCAGTCTCCGGGCCATCTTTTTCGAAATGTTGGCACTGGGCAGCTTAAGCCTGAGCGAGCAACGAAGCTATAGCAACCAAAATTGTTATGATATTGTTCCTTACCCCAGGGCTTCGTCTCATATGAAAGTTCGTGCATGCTGCAGAAACATTTTGCACTTGGCTCCAAACCTTGACTCCTCACGGCCCAGACGAAGATCCCCATTCTGATAATTGCTTCGGGAGTAATCTGGTGAAGGAAAATCTCATATATCTTTAAAACTTCAACAACAAATCTACTTAAGGGGAACCGAAGCCCAGCCTTGAAGAAGCTTCGGTAGATTACGACTGCATTCTCTTCAGGAACAGGAACAGTCCTATCTCCGTTGTCAGCCCTCACAATAGATATGTCTCGAAAATACCTTCCTCTCATGTTATCGAGATGATTCTATCTGATAGTCGATTTCCCGAAGACTGTGTGACTTGGTCGCCAGGGTCGATCTTCGGAGTCTTCGCCCCCACTTTCCGCATCATAACTATCGCTGTCATCGGTATCTTCAGATAAGCCTTCTAGAATTTCTTTTGTAATCTTTTTTGTATTTGTCTTTACAATTGACTCAATGAATCCAGCAGTCTTTTCCTCAAGAAGCTTCTCCTCTTCGATTAGCTTCGTTCTAGCAACTGTTTTCTTATCTTGAGACATTTTATCTTTGAAACTGACGAAAATATGTCCTTAAATCCGAAGCTTAGAAAATTTAAGAAACTAAGCAACTGTTGGAAAGCAAGAGCTAAGAAATCAAGCAAAGCAAAGCAGGCGTACCAAATGTGCTTGGGGTGAGTTCTTATTTATACGCCCAGCGCGCTCCAAGTTGGAGGGCCCCGTCTGTCATAGACTGTTGCTATTCTAGCAAAGGGAAGGTGTTTTTTAAGACCTTCGGCTTAGGGCCTTCATCCATATTGCAATCTGAATTCGTTATTCTAACAAATTAACCTTGCGAGGGGCAACTGTTGGGGGCCTTCGTCTTCCGAAGGTCCTCAAAAACATGATTTAACAATGTTTCTGGAGTAAAATACATGAACAGGTACCTTTGGACTCGGATCAGAACCACAATGTGAAGAAGTACAAAAAATGCGAAGGTTGGCGCAGAGCCGAAGCTATGCGCAGGGGACCTTCGGCATGATAGCAGAAAGGGGAACCGACTTAAAAGGGAAAAGGCTATTTAGACCTCGAACAGTGCATGAGTGTAATTTTACATGGGCTGCGTCCCATGCCTATAAATAGATGAACAGTGTTCGCGTACTGTTCACGCAGACTTGGCATTTGCTTTTACGTCACGCTTGTACCCTTACCTTCTTTTGAGCTGAAGGTACATTTGTAACTTGATATCATTTCTATTTTTCCATAGTAATAAAATAGAAATGAGTTAATAATAATACATAATTGTTCATGTTATCTTTTGTATTTCATATGATTCTCTTTTCATTATTATATGTTGCACTGATGAAGGTATGTCCTTCATAACCTTCGTCCGAAGATCATTATATCCTAAGTGAAATAATGCTTCGAAGGACGAAGGGCTTTAACATTTAACATTTTTTGTGTTGCCTTGTTCTTAACTCATAGCATTTGAGAACAAGTCCCCAACACTCACCTTTTGAAGCAAACACAACTCAAACCCTATGACTTGTACCATATCACCATATATGAGTTCAAATCATGGCTTCAAGTCATCATACTGATGCATCAACATGTTATAACTCTTCATAGCTGATTAGTTCATCGACTTAGTGCAAGTACTCTCTTCTTCACCTTAGTCATGGTACCTCGGTCCACAAGCCGTCGCTTGGCCTTCACCTTCACTTAGTTCCTCGAAGCCCTTTCCTTGCTATCTTCACCCTATCAAGCCATTCTTGAGTCACATCATATTGAGCATCCATTGAGAGAATCATTTCTTCAATATTGTGAACCTTGCTTGAATGTCTTCTAGATATAACCGCTAAGATCAATCAAGCTCTAGTTTGATTCTCATAGAAGTTGTTGGGGACTTGCTCTCAAATGCTATAAATTGAGAACAAGGCAACACCAAAACAGGTTACTTGTTAATGCCCTTCGTCCTTCGAAGCATTATTTCCCCAAGGATATAATGATCTTCGGACGAAGGTCATGAAGGACATACATTCATCATCTCAACATACATATATGTATAAATATTAACAACGAATGGAGCATGTAAAGCATAAGAAACAATGTGAACAATAACATTATCATATATATTTCTCAGTATATAATCATAAATTAATATAAGGACAATATTGAATTACATTTGGTACCTTCGGCTTGACAGAAAACAAAGGTACGAGCGTTGTCAGGGACCATAATTAGGGGTACCCTCAAGACTCCTAATCTCAGCTGGTAACCCCCATCAGCACAAAGCTGCAAAGGCCTGAAGGGTGCGATTAAGTCAAGGATCGGTCCATTCAAGGGACACGATCTCGACTCGCCCGAGCCCAGCCTCGGGCAAGGGCAGCCGACCCCGGAGGATTTACGTCTTGCCCGAGGACCCCCTCCAGCAGCGGACACGCCTTCGGCTCGCCCGAGGCCCAGTCTTCACCAAGAAGCAACCTTGGCCAAGTCGCCACGCCGACCAACCGTATCGCAGGAGCATTTAATGCAAAGGTGGTCTGACACCTTATCCTGACGCGCGCCCTTCAGTCGACAGAGCCGAAGTGACCGTAGTCACTTCGCCGCTCCACTGACCGGCCTGACAAGAGGATAGCGCCGCCTGCGCCGCTCCGACTGCTGTGCCACTCGATAGAGTGAGGCTGACAGCAGCCAAGTCCGGCCTCAGAGGCCATAGGAAACTCCGCTCCGCCTGACCCCAGGGCTCGGACTCGGGCTCAGCCCCGGAAGACGACGAACTCCGCTCCGCCCGACCCCAGGGCTCGGACTCGGGCTCAGCCCCGGAAGACGACGAACTCCGCTCCGCCCGACCCCAGGGCTCGGACTCGGGCTCAGCCCCAGAAGACAACGAACTCCGCTCCGCCCGACCCCAGGGCTCGGACTCGGGCTCAGCCCCAGAAGACGACGAACTCCGCTCCGTGTGGCAGAACCTCCCAAGGTATCGGGCCCACATGCACCTGTCCTTGTCTCAAAGAACTCAGACGGCCATGCATGTGCACCAGATAACTTAACAGGATCCGTCCGATTGCCCCACGGACACCGGATAAACCACTTACAACCAGAACCGCGGGATTAAGTAATACAAATCACACACACCAATATTTTGCAGCGGAAATCTTATTACCAAATTTTACAAGTTACAAAAATTTTACTTCGTACATGATCAGAGTGATTACTACATTGACTCAAAGAAAGAAACTTTGAACGGTTATAAATTATTTATAGTTTTGAAATATATGCTAGCTCAAGTGACCATCCTCAATAAGAAGATAAAGGCGGGGTATACTTATATAAGAAGGCCGAGCCCACCGGCACTTAACACCATCAACAGCAGCACAAAAACTATAACCTGAAAAACAACAGGGAATAAAACCCTGAGTATGGAATTACTCAGCAAGACTTACCCGACTAAAGAAAAGACTCTCAAGGATATGCTGGATTTGGGAATCAAGGAGAGGCTTTAGCAAGAATCAACTTAGATACTTTTGCAGAAATAGCTTACTAAAGTGAGTCCTTACTTTCAATATTTTAACGCCAGATTAAATATTTAATAGACTCTGTTTGCATCTAGTCTAATTTCGTCATCTCATCAATACAACATCATTTTTATCCATAGTGTTCACGTCTTGACTTAGGTTGTAGGTCGGAGCTCAAGTCTCCACTCTCCGGGGATATAACGGCGATCCGAATCGATTTACTCAGCTGAGGATCTCTAACCACACGACATATGTTTCTCGTAAACCTTGATGTCTACTATTCCCACGGATCCTCCACTGCATGAACAGGTCCGCGCCACCCGAGAGTACACCACCCCTTTTAGGCGATCCGTTGCCAGGAGGGTACGTGCCACTCTCGCCATCTCTCCACGCCCAGTGCGCGATTGTCTTTTCATGTATGGAATAGCCGGGTTCAAGCTTACCCTGTCCCATTCTCAGGGCATGTGGCTAGATAAGATAGTCCTTGATCAACAGGCCTACATACGCATCCAATCCTTAATTGACCCGGGCGGAGCATCACCTGTTCCTAGCCCAAGTCTCGATTTAAGTATTTCCATCCTTAGGATTGTGTCTCTTCCTTAGGATGAAAGAGCATCACAGGGAACTTTGCAGTAAGATCCCACTATTGCTCCAAATGAAAATATTCTTGCAGGTAGAAGCCATCCTTTCTCGAGTTAAATTAAGGACAACCTCTATCCACAAGATCTAAGCAAGGCTAAGCATGTTTGTAAATCATATTTTGATACTTCACAGAAGTATCTATAAAGGTATGGATATCAAGGAAAGCAATGCATCAAAGGGTTTCAAGCAATTCCTATGAACCTAATGCACATTTCACTAGACTTAAGTGTGCAAAAATTATTTAAAAACACAAGGAAGGGGTTGCATGCACCGGGGCTTGCCTGGAAGAAACACTAGGTTAGTGTTTGTTAGACGACGACCACTTGACGATCAGCCTTTTGTGTTGGTATTGTTCAGATTATCCATCTTCCGGTTCGTCCATCAGCATCATCCTGCGGATTAGCCCGCGCTTGGGGTCGACTTGGCTTGTCTTCCGCATCACGCGATTATTTATCGTACCTCATGAGATGCACGATGCATATGTATAAGCACGAGTATACATAGTACGAGATAGATAATCTATGCTAAAAAGGACGAAATACTTAAAACCAAGCATTAAACATCATGGATATCACAGCAGGGCATCGACTACATCCATTAACCAAATTGACATATTACACTAGATCTATTTTTATTCCTAGCTTTTTATTAACTCTTTAAATTATGTATCTTAATTACTTGATTTACCGATTTACCTAAATCGATCATCACAATATAGGCATGCTAAATTACTAACATTTATTGTGACCATAATTCTATTTATAGACCTAGTTTAGATCATTCATTAATCCACTCGCACGAATAATAAATTTGCTTACCCTAACTAATTTGACGCGATAGTTGCAAGCACGACGACGGTTTCCGGTTGACGTCATCCAGGGACCTTCTTTTCTTCGGTAATCAATTGCTGAAGATCTTTTTCTCGACTGAATAATTCTGACGAATCAAACTTGAGTCGCGTAGGATGTCTGAGCTTTTTGTCGCGCACTTGATGAACACCATGTTGTTGGCTCCGTCTTCACCCGACTATTGAGATTTCTTGCTGACGCGCGGAACGACGACGAGATTGAATATGGAGTGAGCTGGCGAGGACACGAATCTAGTGAGGGTTCTAGCGACGATGAAGTCACGAGCAAGGGAGGACGGGTTCAACAGCTCGACGACAAACGCGAGCACGCGTGAAGCCTGATGGACAAAGAGTGAGTGCGACGCAGTGACAACGAGCAGGCGCGCGAGCGTTAACGCGAGTCAGCGGCAAGCACGAATGCTGAGGTACAACCGACAACACTTGGCGAGCATGCAACGAGGCATATATCAGCGACGATAGTCGAATCGACAACAGAGTGTTGGCGAACTCGACGAACACGACCACGGTCACGTGCTGACGCGGTCAAGATAACTGTGGCTAACGAGCTTGCGACACAAGCGATGATCGTGCAGGAGCTCGACACGAAAGCTCGACGCGAGCAGGGACTACGGCGAGGAACCATGGCGCGCAGGGAAAACACTAAAGCAGCAGTTGCGGCGAGATAGACAGGGGCGCGGCTGGGCTGAGCAGAAAGCTAGGAGCGGCGTCGCGGCTGGCGAGTCCCGGCAGGGTCAACGGCGCGACAGCGCCCACAACCGGAACAAACACCAGACAAGGCACGAGCGGCCGAGCTGGGCACCAGGGTGCGCATCCCAACAGGGAGGCCACGGCCAGAAATTTGAGCTCGGCAAAATCCAAGCGCTGCAGGGGATGAGGACACGGGAGTGTACACGGCGAGCACCGGCGTGTGAGACATGGTCCCGCGCGAGCAACTACTGGTGACGGACACACCAGGGAGAGGAACGCCATGGTAGAGAGCTCAGCGCGAAAGGGAGCTCGGCAACGAGAGCAGAGCAGCAGGAGCACGCAGGAGGCTGGAACTTGCAGGGAGAAACGGCTGGGCGCGCAGAGGAGATCCGGCGAGCAGAGCATGGCGCGCAACACAGGGAGAATCGGAGCAGCAGGGCGAGCAGAGCCGGGCTACGAGCTGAGCGAGCGCATGGCCATGGAGACGAGGTAGGAGCTCAGCTGGGCATGCGCTAGCAGGAGGAGCGACCGGGGCTGGGGCGAGCTGCAGGCCGACGAGCACCATGGCTGGGAGGGAGCGCGCGGCTCAAGGGAGGAAAGGCAAAGGCGAGCCAGGAATGGAGCTCACGCCGGCGAGGAAGAGAGAGATGGGCTGGACATTTAAAGAGCCAGGGGCGGCTGGGCGGTCCGGCGGTGAGCGGCGGCCGTAGATGAGGACGACCGTGAAGAAATATCAGGGGGAGAAGAAAGAGCGGTGGGATTTTTTTATTTTATTTTCTTTTCTCTTTTTTTAACAGAATTCGCTGATATTTTGGATCGAGATTTGTAGCAATAATCAAAGGGTCGATAGTATTAATGATACGGTTTGATTTGATTCGAAGCACGAGATATTTGATCTGCGGTCAGAACACATGATTCCATGGTCACGGTAATTTACCCGAGAATCAAAGCTCAATTATAATTCTCGGACGCGCAGTCACGATTTTGATTTAGCGAATACTTGAAATCAGATGAATTTGCACCCGTCATTTATATCCAAAGTTTTGGATCAGGCAAGAAACGACAGACCGAAATAAACTGATTTCGGCACTGATAATTTGTTCGGCGCGATTCGACCGAAATTAGCCTGTATACGCGATTTTGTCTTCGAATCAGTGTGCAGAAGAATAAATTGGATTATATCCTCGCACACGATTTTTCTCGGACAACGCGCGATACAGATTATTTTGCCTCGAACATTTTAGTTGTCGAGTTCAAATTAATTTGTCCGGGATAAAATCATCCGAGTGAGTCGGGCTTCCGAATTCGTATTCGCGCAAGCGATTAATTTTAAATAATCACCGGACGCACCGATTTTCGGAACAACTATGTTCCGAACATCACGAAAATTTAGGAAGAGCCCAGATAATTAAAAAAAAATGATGTCGCATCGCGACAGACGAAACAGATGCGATATTAAAATCGCAATAGGCAAAGATGTTTAAAATTTAACATCCGTTTTATCCACTGATCACGTGCTTAAATTCGTACTCGTTGTCGAGCGGAATATAAACACCTGGGGTGTTACAGCCCTCCCCCCTTAAAAGAATCTCGTCCCGAGATTCGGAGCGAAAGACTTCTAAGGGTAGAGAAGTATGTAACCCATGTCCATATCAGCGATAATCGTGAGACATTTCCAAATAAAGGCGAGTGTCTCCGGATGGGGTTTCTCTAGTGAATATAGCATGTATCGCCGGAAGCTAACTTGGAGATATCCATTAGTAGAGGCGATGTCTGCCAAAAGAACACATAAGGTTCCATGTGTACAGTTTGCTTTCTCTGATGACACTGTACTATCTGAGTCTGTTGAGCGGGCGGCAAATACGCGATTTTACCCAAACAGAACCAGATGCAACCATCTTGGGTAAAACAAACAAAAAGAGGTTTACCAACAAGTGGTTACGATAAGTTCATAGCACACGAGACGAGTGTGGATGTCGAACAACATCACAGTTAACCCGTGTTAGTTAGAGAATCCAAGTCCAATGATGATAATGGAGACTCGAGAAAACATCAGTGAAGATTATCAACAAATGTTGGCTTCACAATCAATCCACTTTATCGAGCACTAAGCATGACTTGACCTGATCACACATACTAGAAAAGCACACGTGAGACGATCGAGGCATGACTAGAGCGATAATTTGGTGGTTATTGGCCGACTTAATCTCGATTCTTGAAAATACTTCCTTAAGAGGGTTTGAACCAAAGTGAGTTCAGGCAAATCGATAAAACGATCTCTAAACTCAATCTTTGTTTCAAGTGCAGTTACAAGTTAGTCAAAACCAACTTGTTGAACTACTTTTGACATTGGGCAAGTCCTCTCAGTACCATCGGTAAGCTAAGGGTTGAGAGTTCACATTTGCTAACAGGAAATCCTGCACTTGGTTAGAAATCTATTTGGTCATGTTGTTCATCCGTTTCTTCATGCGAGACGCATTATCCACTTGGTTAGGGAATACATGGATTAAATAAGAGAGCGAATGAACAAACTCCTGCATCACAACAGCAGGGAAAAATCAATCTTCATTTTGAGAGCTAATCAGTTGTCTCTCGACACTAAAAAGCTCCAAGGCTTCACCTTTACACAAAGGATGTAAAGGGAACTTGCATGAGTAGTCACTACTAAGATCAAAAGAAATAAGACCACACATGAAAGTGGTATGCCCTTTTGATCCAACGGAGATAACAGATGTTGCTTGATCTCTTCACAAATAACATAGAAATTGTTTCAAGGAAGAAGTCTACGGAAGATAACATATTGATATAATCTCATAATGGATTACGACTATTAACTGTGATACCAACGCGTGCCGAGTAGCACAACCATGTGTGCGCACCCACAGAAGGCCCTCGGTTTCGTCACGGCACCATCAGTTTTAGTCATATCACCATTACCAGACATAACCGATAAGAAATATCGCGCGACACCAATGGATTAGGCAAGGGTGACAATATACAAAGAGATACTCCACATGTAAGAATGATTACAAGTAGAGATCCAAATAGATCATGGACCGATGAACTGAACAAGGCATGGCCATAACCTAAACTTGATGAAAGGAGTACGATGGGAGACTGTTAATTCAGCCCCAAGCATATTTCTATGCCCATCGCAGAGATTACAAGGTCAAGGATTAGTATCCGATTAGATACAGAGGAAAACAATCACAAGATGAAGTTGGTATGCCTTCAATAGATATGAAGAAATCAACGACACCAAATTAAGGAAAATGATCAGGCATGACTTTCCCAGGTTGGGTTGATAAAGCAACAATGCAATCCGCAAGGAGAGGCCAAATACAATAGAGACCTCAACCTGCATCAACTGAACAAGGGAATGGTTCTAGAAGGAGACATGGTTTGAGATCCTTGGTTTAAGCTTGGGTACATTTTATGTCCAACAAAGAAATTATCTAAACATTCATTTACATGAGTTTAGTCGTAGAGGGATAATGGTAAATTCAAATTTGGGGCATGGTTCACTAAATAAGAACATGGCCTAATTTTCGGTTTAAACAAACAGGTCACAACCTTCTATTGGCACATCCAGTACAAGGGCAAACACATATGACACCTAAATAGATTATCTAAAGAACGGAGGACAGCTATTTCATCGAAGTCCATAATACAGCATTACACCACATAATCTACAATCAATGGTTGCTGAATAAAGATGAGAGAAGCATTTTGGGTGTATAGGTGACAAACATGATGCAACAATCAGGATGCATGCTCGTCCTACACGTCCTCACTGATTTTGCCAACCAAATGTGGCAATAGCGTTCTATCTCGGTGGCATACTTACGACTCTCACGATATTTCGCTAGTCGTCAACTACACATACGTTTTCGAGGTTAGTGTACCTGCAGAAAATTCCATCACAGCCCAATTTCCCAATGATGCAATTCACACATGACAGTTTATCACAGTTTATACTCCATATATTTCTATATGGAGGCCAGCTCATCATTAAGCGCCGAGCCACACATAGGCGTCGTTGCCACACTTTAACCATAGGGCAACTCATTATGGTAACTCACCTTCTTACCTGAGCGTAGGTGCGTCGTTACAAGTACATTACACTTCTCAGTATTCCCATGTCTATACACCCATACACATCCATGGGGTACTGAATTCCCGGAAAAGTAATTACTCCACATCGCAGCCTTCATATATACATATGTAAAACATGTATATAATCAAGCGCCACAATTAAGCTCTTCCCTAGACCGATGTTTGTTCGGTCATGCTCTCACATCTCACCTTACCTGAGCGTCGATCCATTCAAAAACTGAATGGCCTCAAAAACAACAATACACATGTATGCAATACCCCCGGTTGTGGGTTAGTGGTTTTCAAATAAGCCACCTAATAGTCCTTAACTTAGGGCTTAACAGAGGATGTCGCTAGCATTATAGTTTTTCAAATCTGTTTTTCAAAACCAAACAATATGTTTAGTTGAAGATAGGTGTTCTAAAGCCAAAACTTTTGTTTTGAAAATACGTATGTGATCGTACATACTTAATCCAGCTCCGATACCAGCTGTGGCAGAACCTCCCAAGGTATCGGGCCCACATGCACCTGTCCTTGTCTCAAAGAACTCAGACGGCCATGCATGTGCACCAGATAACTTAACAGGATCCGTCCGATTGCCCCACGGACACCGGATAAACCACTTACAACCAGAACCGCGGGATTAAGTAATACAAATCACACACACCAATATTTTGCAGCGGAAATCTTATTACCAAATTTTACAAGTTACAAAAATTTTACTTCGTACATGATCAGAGTGATTACTACATTGACTCAAAGAAAGAAACTTTGAACGGTTATAAATTATTTATAGTTTTGAAATATATGCTAGCTCAAGTGACCATCCTCAATAAGAAGATAAAGGCGGGGTATACTTATATAAGAAGGCCGAGCCCACCGGCACTTAACACCATCAACAGCAGCACAAAAACTATAACCTGAAAAACAACAGGGAATAAAACCCTGAGTATGGAATTACTCAGCAAGACTTACCCGACTAAAGAAAAGACTCTCAAGGATATGCTGGATTTGGGAATCAAGGAGAGGCTTTAGCAAGAATCAACTTAGATACTTTTGCAGAAATAGCTTACTAAAGTGAGTCCTTACTTTCAATATTTTAACGCCAGATTAAATATTTAATAGACTCTGTTTGCATCTAGTCTAATTTCGTCATCTCATCAATACAACATCATTTTTATCCATAGTGTTCACGTCTTGACTTAGGTTGTAGGTCGGAGCTCAAGTCTCCACTCTCCGGGGATATAACGGCGATCCGAATCGATTTACTCAGCTGAGGATCTCTAACCACACGACATATGTTTCTCGTAAACCTTGATGTCTACTATTCCCACGGATCCTCCACTGCATGAACAGGTCCGCGCCACCCGAGAGTACACCACCCCTTTTAGGCGATCCGTTGCCAGGAGGGTACGTGCCACTCTCGCCATCTCTCCACGCCCAGTGCGCGATTGTCTTTTCATGTATGGAATAGCCGGGTTCAAGCTTACCCTGTCCCATTCTCAGGGCATGTGGCTAGATAAGATAGTCCTTGATCAACAAGCCTACATACGCATCCAATCCTTAATTGACCCGGGCGGAGCATCACCTGTTCCTAGCCCAAGTCTCGATTTAAGTATTTCCATCCTTAGGATTGTGTCTCTTCCTTAGGATGAAAGAGCATCACAGGGAACTTTGCAGTAAGATCCCACTATTGCTCCAAATGAAAATATTCTTGCAGGTAGAAGCCATCCTTTCTCGAGTTAAATTAAGGACAACCTCTATCCACAAGATCTAAGCAAGGCTAAGCATGTTTGTAAATCATATTTTGATACTTCACAGAAGTATCTATAAAGGTATGGATATCAAGGAAAGCAATGCATCAAAGGGTTTCAAGCAATTCCTATGAACCTAATGCACATTTCACTAGACTTAAGTGTGCAAAAATTATTTAAAAACACAAGGAAGGGGTTGCATGCACCGGGGCTTGCCTGGAAGAAACACTAGGTTAGTGTTTGTTAGACGACGACCACTTGACGATCAGCCTTTTGTGTTGGTATTGTTCAGATTATCCATCTTCCGGTTCGTCCATCAGCATCATCCTACGGATTAGCCCGCGCTTGGGGTCGACTTGGCTTGTCTTCCGCATCACGCGATTATTTATCGTACCTCATGAGATGCACGATGCATATGTATAAGCACGAGTATACATAGTACGAGATAGATAATCTATGCTAAAAAGGACGAAATACTTAAAACCAAGCATTAAACATCATGGATATCACAGCAGGGCATCGACTACATCCATTAACCAAATTGACATATTACACTAGATCTATTTTTATTCCTAGCTTTTTATTAACTCTTTAAATTATGTATCTTAATTACTTGATTTACCGATTTACCTAAATCGATCATCACAATATAGGCATGCTAAATTACTAACATTTATTGTGACCATAATTCTATTTATAGACCTAGTTTAGATCATTCATTAATCCACTCGCACGAATAATAAATTTGCTTACCCTGACTAATTTGACGCGATAGTTGCAAGCACGATGACGGTTTCCGGTTGACGTCATCCAGGGACCTTCTTTTCTTCGGTAATCAATTGCTGAAGATCTTTTTCTCGACTGAATAATTCTGACGAATCAAACTTGAGTCGCGTAGGATGTCTGAGCTTTTTGTCGCGCACTTGATGAACACCATGTTGTTGGCTCCGTCTTCACCCGACTATTGAGATTTCTTGCTGACGCGCGGAACGACGACGAGATTGAATATGGAGTGAGCTGGCGAGGACACGAATCTAGTGAGGGTTCTAGCGACGATGAAGTCACGAGCAAGGGAGGACGGGTTCAACAGCTCGACGACAAACGCGAGCACGCGTGAAGCCTGATGGACAAAGAGTGAGTGCGACGCAGTGACAACGAGCAGGCGCGCGAGCGTTAACGCGAGTCAGCGGCAAGCACGAATGCTGAGGTACAACCGACAACACTTGGCGAGCATGCAACGAGGCATATATCAGCGACGATAGTCGAATCGACAACAGAGTGTTGGCGAACTCGACGAACACGACCACGGTCACGTGCTGACGCGGTCAAGATAACTGTGGCTAACGAGCTTGCGACACAAGCGATGATCGTGCAGGAGCTCGACACGAAAGCTCGACGCGCGCAGGGACTACGGCGAGGAACCATGGCGCGCAGGGAAAACACTAAAGCAGCAGTTGCGGCGAGATAGACAGGGGCGCGGCTGGGCTGAGCAGAAAGCTAGGAGCGGCGTCGCGGCTGGCGAGTCCCGGCAGGGTCAACGGCGCGACAGCGCCCACAACCGGAACAAACACCAGAGAAGGCACGAGCGGCCGAGCTGGGCACCAGGGTGCGCATCCCAACAGGGAGGCCACGGCCAGAAATTTGAGCTCGGCAAAATCCAAGCGCTGCAGGGGATGAGGACACGGGAGTGTACACGGTGAGCACCGGCGTGTGAGACATGGTCCCGCGCGAGCAACTACTGGTGACGGACACACCAGGGAGAGGAACGCCATGGTAGAGAGCTCAGCGCGAAAGGGAGCTCGGCAACGAGAGCAGAGCAGCAGGAGCACGCAGGAGGCTGGAACTTGCAGGGAGAAACGGCTGGGCGCGCAGAGGAGATCCGGCGAGCAGAGCATGGCGCGCAACACAGGGAGAATCGGAGCAGCAGGGCGAGCAGAGCCGGGCTACGAGCTGAGCGAGCGCATGGCCATGGAGACGAGGTAGGAGCTCAGCTGGGCATGCGCTAGCAGGAGGAGCGACCGGGGCTGGGGCGAGCTGCAGGCCGACGAGCACCATGGCTGGGAGGGAGCGCGCGGCTCAAGGGAGGAAAGGCAAAGGCGAGCCAGGAATGGAGCTCACGCCGGCGAGGAAGAGAGAGATGGGCTGGACATTTAAAGAGCCAGGGGCGGCTGGGCGGTCCGGCGGTGAGCGGCGGCCGTAGATGAGGACGACCGTGAAGAAATATCAGGGGGAGAAGAAAGAGCGGTGGGATTTTTTTATTTTCTTTTCTTTTCTCTTTTTTTTAACAGAATTCGCTGATATTTTGGATCGAGATTTGTAGCAATAATCAAAGGGTCGATAGTATTAATGATACGGTTTGATTTGATTCGAAGCACGAGATATTTGATCTGCGGTCAGAACACATGATTCCATGGTCACGGTAATTTACCCGAGAATCAAAGCTCAATTATAATTCTCGGACGCGCAGTCACGATTTTGATTTAGCGAATACTTGAAATCAGATGAATTTGCACCCGTCATTTATATCCAAAGTTTTGGATCAGGCAAGAAACGACAGACCGAAATAAACTGATTTCGGCACTGATAATTTGTTCGGCGCGATTCGACCGAAATTAGCCTGTATACGCGATTTTGTCTTCGAATCAGCGTGCAGAAGAATAAATTGGATTATATCCTCGCACACGATTTTTCTCGGACAACGCGCGATACAGATTATTTTGCCTCGAACATTTTAGTTGTCGAGTTCAAATTAATTTGTCCGGGATAAAATCATCCGAGTGAGTCGGGCTTCCGAATTCGTATTCGCGCGAGCGATTAATTTTAAATAATCACCGGACGCACCGATTTTCGGAACAACTATGTTCCGAACATCACGAAAATTTAGGAAGAGCCCAGATAATTAAAAAAAATGATGTCGCATCGCGACAGACGAAACAGATGCGATATTAAAATCGCAATAGGCAAAGATGTTTAAAATTTAACATCCGTTTTATCCACTGATCACGTGCTTAAATTCGTACTCGTTGTCGAGCGGAATATAAACACCTGGGTGTTACACTCCGCCCAACCCCAGGGCTCGGACTCGGGCTCAGCCCCGGAAGACGACGAACTCCGCTTCGCCCGACCCCAGGGCTCGGACTCAGCCCTGGCCTCAGCCAACAGTCTCCGCCTCGCCCAACCCAGGGGCTCGGACTCGACCTCGGCCTTGGAAGACAGACTCGACCTCGACCTCGGAGGAGCCTCCACCTCGCCCAACCCAGGGCTCGGACCGACCATGTCACAGGAGGCGCCATCATTACCCTACCCCAAGCTGACTAAGGCTACGGGGAACAAGACCAGCGTCCCAACTGGCTCGCTCCGGTAAACGAGTAATGATGGTGCCCCGCATGCTCTATGACGACGGCGGCTCTCAGCCCCCTTACGGAAGCAAGAGGACGCCAGCAAGGACTCGAAAGCCCCGACAGCTGTCCTTCCGCCAGGCTCCAGCGCTCCTCCGACGGCCACGACACCACACGAACCGGGTGCCAAAACCTCTCCGGCTGCCACGATGGCATGTACTTAGGGCACTAGCTCTCCTCCGCTAGACACGTTAGCACACTGCTACACCCCCATTGTACACCTGTATCCTTTCCTTACGCCTATAAAAGGAAGGTCCAGGGCCCTCTTACGAGGGTTGGCCGCGCGGGTAAGGACGGGACGGCGCTCGCGCAAGGCCGCTCGCTCCCTCCCGCGTGGACGCTTGTAACCCCCTACTGCAAGCGCACCCGACCTGGGCGCGGGACAAACACGAAGGCCGCGGGTTTCCCCTTTTACGCCTGTCTCTCTCCGGCTTCTTCCCCCCTTCGCGCTCCGTCTCGCGCCGACCCATCTGGGCTGGGGCACGCGGCGACAATTTACTCGTCGGTCCAGGGACCCCCCGGGTTCCAAACGCCGACAGTTGGCGCGCCAGGTAGGGGCCTGCTGCGTGTTGACGAATAGCTTCCCGTCAAGCTCCAGATGGGCAGTCTCCAGCAACCTTTCCAGCCCGGGACGGTACTCCGTTTCGGGAGTCTTGAGTTCATGTCCCTCTACGGCAGCTACGACATGATACTCCTTCCCCCGCCGCGCGACAGCGACAATGGCGGCCGACAACCTGCCCGCCGGCGGCGGAATCGATGACGTCTTCCCCACGTGGTGGAAGAACAACATTCGGGCTTGTCCCGTCCCCTCCCCCGCCGACGGAGGAGGAGGCGGGGCAACCAAGGCCAAGCAGGAGGCGGCACCTCGTCGGCTGTTGAGCGAGTCAACGGCGTCAGCGCCCCAACGGGGGGCACGTCGGGCATCGACCTCGCGTCTGAGACGAAGACGAGCGCTGTCTCCCCGCAACACGCCAACCCCAAGCAAACGGACGACGCCAGCACGCTCGCAAAGGACTTGCTGGGCGTCACCCTCGTACCTGAGACGACGGTGCAGTCAGCCCCTGACGTGACTTCGTCACCGCCCGTCGACCAAGAGGTACCGACCGATTCCCATCTCGCGCCTTTTGGATTCAGCCTCGACCCACCAAGCGACTTCGCTTTGGTGGACGCTCTCATAGAGGCGAGTCCAAACCCTCTGGGGTATCGTATGCGGTCACCCTGGGATCGGCTGACGGTCGTCTCGACCTACGGGCCCTCGGGTTCCGAGGAAGATGACGAGCCCGACTTCTGTTGGGATTTCTCCGGACTTGGTAACCCCAGTGCCATGCGGGACTTTATGACCGCGTGCGACTACTGCCTTTCCGACTGTTCTGACGGTAGCCGCAGCCTCGGCGACGAGGACTACGGCCCAAGTCGTGAATGTTTCCACGTTGATCTAGGTGGCCCCGACGAAGGCAACCATCTTGGTATGCCGGAGAACGGTGATCCCCCTAGGCCTGTGCCTCACATTGACATCCTTCGGGAGCTAGTTGTGGTCCCCATCCCGGCGGGGGGTCATGACCCACAGCTCGAGCAAATCCGCGAGATGCAGGCCAGGCTCGACGAGGGAGCAGGAACACTTTAGCCGATCCACCGGGACATTGGGCAGGAATGGGCGGGCCAAGCTCCGGCCTGAGAAGTGCGTCATCTACCCCAGGGCATCCAGTACCGCATCGCCGACGACGTTAGGGTAAGGCCGCCACCGGTTTCCAGTGGGGTCGGCCAAAACCTGGCTGCAGCGGCAATACTTCTCCGCGCGATGCCGGAGCCATCAACCACCGAGGGGCGGCGTATCCAGGGAGAGCTCAAGAATCTCCTGGAGGATGTCGCGGTCCGACAGGCCGAAAGCTCTGCCTCCCGAAGGCAGGGGTACCCCTCGGAACATCGCGCCACGACTTCCCGATTCATGCGGGAAGCCTCGGTCCACACCGGGCGCACGCGCAACACAGCGCCTGCGGCCCCGGGTCGCCTCGGCAACGAACACCCTCACCGCAACCGTCGAACCCACCTCGACGAGAGGGTGCGCCGAGGCTACCACCCCAGGCGTGGGGGACGCTATGACAGCGGGGAGGATCGGAGTCCCTCGCCCGAACCACCTGGTCCGTAGGCTTTCAGCCGGGCCATACGACGGGCGCCGTTCCCGACCCGGTTCCGAACCCCGACTACTATCACAAAGTACTTGGGGGAGACGAGACCGGAACTGTGGCTCGCGGACTATCGGCTAGCCTGCCACCTGGGTGGAACGGACGATGACAACCTCATCATCCGCGACCTCCCCCTGTTCCTCTCCGACACCGCTCGAGCCTGGCTGGAGCACCTGCCTCCGGGGCAGATCTCCAACTGGGACGACCTGGTCCAGGCCTTCGTCGGCATCTTCCAGGGCACGTACGTGCGCCCTGGGAACTCCTGGGATCTCCGAAGCTGCCGCCAGCAGCCGGGAGAGTCTCTCCGGGACTACATCCAGCGATTCTCGAAGCAGCGCACCGAGCTACCCAACGTCACCGACTTGGATGTCATCGGTGCGTTCCTCGCCGGCACCACCTGCCGCAACCTGGTGAGCAAGCTGGGTCACAAGACCCCCACCCGGGCGAGCGAGCTGATGGACATCGCCACCAAGTTCGCCTCTGGCCAGGAGGCGGTCGAGGCCATCTTTCGGAAGGACAAGCAGCCCTAGGGCCGCCTACCGGAAGATGTCCCCGAGGCGTCAACTCAGCGCGGCACCAAGAAGAAAGGCAAGAAGAAATCGCAAGCGAAACGCGACGCCGCCAACGCGGACCTTGTCGTCGCCGCCGAGTACAAGAACCCTTAGAAACCTCCCGGAGGTGCCAATCTCTTCGACAAGATGCTCAAGGAGCCGTGCCCCTATCATCAGGGGCCCGTCAAGCACACCCTTGAGGAGTGCGCCATGCTTCGGCACCACTTTCACAAGGCCGGGCCACCTGCGGAAGGTGGCAGGGCCCGCGACGACGATAAGAAGGAGGATCACAAGGCAGGAGAGTTCCCCGAGGTCCACGACTGCTTCATGATCTACGGTGGGCAAGTGGCGAACGCCTCGGCTTGGCACCGCAAGCAAGAGCGTCGGGAGGTCTGCTCGGTAAAGGTGGCGGCGCCAGTCTACCTAGACTGGTCCGACAAGCCCATCACCTTCGACCAGGGCGACCATCCCGACCGCGTGCCGAGCCCGAGGAAATACCCGCTCGTTGTCGGTCCCGTCATCGGCAACGTCAGGCTCACCAAGGTCCTCATGGACGGAGGCAGCAGCCTCAACATCATCTACGCCGAGACCCTCGGGCTCCTGCGGATCGATCTGTCCTCGGTCCGGGCAGGCGCTGCGCCTTTTCACGGGATCATCCCCGGGAAGCGCGTCCAACCCCTCGGACGACTCGATCTACCCGTCTGCTTTGGGACACCCTCCAACTTTCGAAGGGAGACCCTCACGTTCGAAGTGGTCGGGTTTCGAGGAACCTACCACGCAGTGCTGGGGAGGCCATGCTACGCCAAGTTCATGGCCGTCCCCAACTACACCTACCTCAAGCTCAAGATGCCGGGCCCCAACGGGGTCATCACCGTTGGTCCCACGTACCGACACGCGTACGAATGCGACGTGGAGTGCGTGGAGTACGCCGAGGCCCTCGCCGAATCCGAGGCCCTCATCGCCGACCTGGAGAGCCTCTCCAAGGAGGCGCCAGACGTGAAGCGCCACGCTGGCAACTTTGAGCCAGCGGAGACGGTTAAATCCGTCCCTCTCGACCCCAGCAGTGACGCCTCCAAGCAGATCCGGATCGGCTCCGAGCTCGACCCCAAATAGGAAGCAGTGCTCGTCGACTTCCTCCGCGCAAACGCCGACGTTTTCGCGTGGAGTCCCTCAGATATGCCCGGCATACCGAGGGATGTCGCCGAGCACTCGCTAGATATCCGAGCTGGAGCCTGACCCGTGAAGCAGCCTCTGCGCCGATTCGACGAAGAAAAGCGCAGAGCCATAGGCGAGGAGATCCACAAGCTAATGGCGGCAGGGTTCATCAAAGAGGTATTCCATCCCGAATGGCTTGCCAACCCTGTGCTTGTGAGAAAGAAAGGAGGGAAATGGCGGATGTGTGTAGACTACACTGGTCTAAACAAAGCATGTCCGAAAGTTCCCTACCCTCTGCCTCGCATCGATCAAATCGTGGATTCCACTGCTGGGTGCGAAACCCTGTCTTTCCTTGATGCCTACTCAGGGTATCACCAAATCAGGATGAAAGAGTCCGACCAGCTCGCGACTTCTTTCATCACACCTTTCGGCATGTACTGCTATGTTACCATGTCGTTCGGTTTGAGGAATGCGGGTGCGACATACCAAAGGTGCATGAACCACGTGTTTGGTGAACACATTGGCCGAATGGTCGAGGCCTACGTCGATGACATTGTAGTCAAGACGAGGAAAGCCTCCGACCTCCTTTCCGACCTTGGAGCGACATTCCGATGTCTCAAGGCGAAAGGCGTAAAACTCAATCCTGAGAAGTGTGTCTTTGGGGTCCCCCGAGGCATGCTCTTGGGGTTCATCGTCTCCGAGCGGGCCATCGAGGCCAACCCAGAGAAGATCGCGGCCATCACCAGCATGGGGCCCATCAAGGACTTGAAAGGCGTACAGAGGGTCACGGGATGCCTTGCGGCTCTGAGCCATTTCATCTCGCACCTCGGCGAAAGAGGCCTGCCTCTATACCGCCTCTTAAGGAAGGCTGAGTGCTTCACTTGGACCCCTGAGGCCGAGGAAGCCCTCGGGAACCTGAAGGCGCTCCTCACGAACGCACCCATCTTGGTGCCCCCCGCTACCGGAGAAACCCTCTTGATCTACGTCGCCGCTACCACTCAGGTGGTTAGCGCCGCGATTGTGGTTGAGAGACGAGAAGAGGGGCATGTTTTGCCCGTCCAGAGGCCAGTCTACTTCATCAGTGAGGTACTGTCCGATACCAAGATCCGCTACCCACAAATTCAGAAGCTGCTGTACGCGGTGATCTTAACGCGGTGGAAGTTGCGACACTACTTCGAGTCTCATCCGGTAACTGTGGTGTCATCCTTCCCCCTAGGGGAGATCATCCGGTGCTGAGAGGCCTTAGGTAGAATTGCAAAGTGGGCGGTGGAAATCATGGGCGAAACGATCTCGTTCGCCCCTCGGAAGGCCATCAAGTCCCAGGTCTTGGCGGACTTTGTGGCTGAATGGGTCGACACCCAGCTCCCAACAGCTCCGATCCTACCGGAACTCTGGACCATGTTTTTCGACGGGTCGCTGATGAAGACAGGAGCAGGCGCAGGCCTGCTCTTCATCTCACCCCTCGGGAAGCACCTACGCTACGTTCTACGCCTCCATTTCCCGGTGTCTAACAATGTGGTTGAGTACGAGGCTCTGGTCAACGGGTTGCACATCGCCATCAAGCTAGGGGTCCGACGCCTCGACGCTCGGGGTGACTTGCAGCTCGTCATCGACCAAGTCATGAAGAACTCCCACTGCCGCGACCCGAAGATGGAAGCCTACTGCGATGAGGTTCGGCGCCTGGAAGACAAGTTCTACGGGCTCGAGCTCAACCACATCGCCCGGCGCTACAATGAGACGGCGGACGAGCTGACTAAGATAGCCTCGGGGCGAACAACGGTTCCCCCAGACGTCTTCTCCCGAGACCTGCATCAACCCTCTGTCAAGACCGACGACACACTCGAGCCCGAGGCACCCTCGGCTCAGTCCGAGGCACCCTCGGCTCAGCCCGAGGCACTCTCGGCTCGGCCCGAGGTACCCTCGGCCCCCGAGGGTGAGGCACTGCGCGTCGAGGAGGAGCGGAGTGGGGCCATGCCTAATCGAAACTGGCAGACCCCGTACCTGCAATATCTCCACTGAGGAGAGCTACCCCTCGACCGAGTCGAAGCTCGGCGGTTGGCGCGGCGCGTCAAGTCGTTCGTCTTGCTGGGAGACGGGAAGGAGCTCTACCACCGCAGCCCCTCAGTCATCCTCCAGCGATGCATTTCCATCGCCGAAGGCCAGGAGCTCTTACAAGAGATACACTCGGGGGCTTGCGGCCATCACGCAGCACCTCGAGCCCTTGTTGGAAACGCCTTCCGACAAGGCTTCTACTGGCCGACCGTGGTGGCCGACGCCACTAGAATTGTCCGCACCTGCCAAGGGTGTCAATTCTATGCAAGGCAGACCCACCTGCTCGCTCAGGCTCTACAGACCATACCCATCACCTAGTCGTTTGCTGTGTGGGGTTTGGACCTCGTCGACCCCTTGCAGAAGGCACCCGGGGGCTACATGCACCTGTTGGTCGCCATCGACAAATTCTCCAAGTGGATCGAGGTCCGAACCCTAAACAGCATCAGGTCCGAACAGGCGGTGGCGTTCTTCACCAACATCATCCATCGCTTTGGGGTCCCGAACTCCATCATCACCGACAACGGCACCCAGTTCACCGGCAGAAAGTTCCTAGACTTCTGCGAGGATCACCACATCCGGGTGGACTGGGCCGCCGTGGCTCACCCCATGACGAATGGGCAAGTAGAGCGTGCCAACGACATGATCCTGCAAGGACTCAAGCCGCGGATCTACAACGACCTCAACAAGTTCGGCAAGCGATGGATGAAGGAGCTCCCCTCTATGGTCTGGAGTCTGAGGACAACGCCAAGCCGAGCCACGGGCTTCACACCGTTCTTTCTAGTCTATGGGGCCGAGGCCATCTTGCCCATAGACTTAGAATACGGTTCCCCGAGGACGAGGGCCTATGCCGACCAAAGCAATCGAGCTAATCGAGAAGACACTCTGGACCAGCTGGAAGAGGCTTGGGACATGGCCTTACTACACTCGGCACGGTACCAGCAGTCCCTGCGACGCTACCACGCCCGAGGGGTCCGGTCCCGAGACCTCCAGGTGGGCGACCTGGTGCTTCGGCTGCGACAAGACGCCCGAGGGCGGCACAAGCTCACGCCTCCCTGGGAAGGGCCGTTCGTCATCGCCAAAGTTCTGAAGCCCGAGACGTACAAGCTGGCCAACAGTCAAGGCGAGGTCTACAGCAACGCTTGGAACATCCGACAGCTACGTCGCTTCTACCCTTAAGATGCTTTCAATTCGTTCATACAACTCGCTCACGCACAAAGTTTAGTCATCAAGGAAGGGTCAGCCTTGCCTCGGCAAAGCCCGACTCTCCCTCGGGGGCTAAAAGGGGGGAACCCCCTCTGCGTCAAAATTTTCCTCGGAAAAAGATCTTTTCTGCCAGAATGTCTTTCGTGCTTTTCGACTACTTCGAAAGTGGATCCTGAAAATGACGGAGTACACGTAAGCAGCCAAGGCTGACCGAGCCGAGGGACTCCTACACCTCCGGGATACGGATACCTCACTCATCACCTTCTGCGATAAGTAACTCACGCTCGGATAAGTGATTCCGCGGACCGAACAAGTCTTCACGCTCGAAAACTCCTCTGCCGAAACGATTTTTCGGGCCTTCTCGACTACGTCGGTGACAGAACCCTATGGACGAGTAAGAGTGCACGTAAGCGGCAAGGCCGACCGAGCCGAGGGATTCCTACGCCTCCGGGATACGGATACCTCACTCATCGCCTTCCGCGAAAAGTAACTCTCGCTCGGACAAACAATTCTGTTACCGACAAATAAGTCCAG
Organism: Zea mays; assembly: GCF_902167145.1. Taxonomy (NCBI): domain Eukaryota; kingdom Viridiplantae; phylum Streptophyta; class Magnoliopsida; order Poales; family Poaceae; genus Zea; species Zea mays. Next base: position 78,108,526 of record NC_050099.1, read on the forward strand.
ATACTCGAAACAAGAGGAAAAGAAACACAGCTTTACAACACGACGACAGTATGTTTGGGCCTCGGCAGCCGCAGAAAACATACGCACACTACAAGATAACCCGATCCTGCAGGCTCGGACCTTGACGGTTGAAGGGAGCAGCAGCACCCTCGGCGTCATCTACACCTTAGGCGGGGTCTGACCTAGCCTCGAACGGCGATGCTTTTGGAGGATCCCCACCCCGAAGGACGACATCAGCACCACACCCGGGCCATCACTGCCAGGGTCTTCTTAGGAATCCGGCTCGAGCAAACGGCTCGGCCGGCCGCCCCGAAGCCTCAGCCAGGTGTCCCCTGAGGACATCAGCCCGGCTCGTCGCATCGGTGACCCAACTCCGGCGTCGGTCCTGCCAGCGGACGACCCGGCCAGGCTCCGGCCGACCAAATCTTCTTTTCGAGCCAACTCTGCCTCTGTCCATGCTGACACCGCTACCTCCGGCTTCGGCTCATCGAAGAGCGACCGAGGGTCCCTTTAACTAGGCAAGAGAAGCCTCGGACAGCAAGGCCGACCGAGCCGAGGGACTCCTACGCCTCCGGGATACGGATACCTCACTCGTCACCTTCGCACGAGGCGACTCACGCTTGGTGAAGCGGTTCAGATAGCCGATAGGCGAGTCTTAGTGCTCGAAATGAGGAAAAAACACGGCTCCGTGCCGAAAATACATACATGTTCAGGCCCCGAAAGCCGCAATGAACAAGACACCGGCACTCAAGGTGCCATTACAAACGGAACTCCGGTTCCGTCCCCGCGGGTACGAACAACCCCCCCACATTGGAGGGCCCACGGGGCGACAAGGCTCCAGGTCGCCCACCGTCGCCCGCTCCAGCAGCAGCGACAACGACCTCCGCTCCAGGTGGCCGAACTGCAACAGCGATGGCCTCAGGGCGGACGCCACTGCAACAATGCCCTCGGCCACATCTACGCTCGAGGGGCGAGGACAAGTACAAAGAGCCAGAGGCCCAGAGCGCGGATGGTGGCAGTGATCCCGTCAGCGACGAGGACTTCTCCAGCCGCCGCCACCTCGGCACCGACGACAGGAGCCGTCTGCCCACCGGCAGATTCCCACTCGGATCCTCCCAGACGAGCGGAGCATCGATCTCCGCGCAGAGGTGCCGTACCGGGGCAAAGGCAGGACAGCCCCAGAACACGAACGCCGCCCTAGCAGCGCGCGACGTCTTGGGCGGTCCTCCGGTGCGCGCGGCGCGACAACCGCCCTTGCGGCGAGAGGGGGCACCGGGAGCCGAGCCAGCGAGCCCAACGCGCTGAAGCTGACGACGCCCGCCGCCGACCAGCCCCACGTTGTCGAAGTCTGACCCTCCCGCTGGGCCGCTGAGCGCCCTCTCCCTTGAATGCTGAGGGAGAGGCTGACCCACGAACCCGCGCAGGAGGTAGAGCTCCGGCTCAGCCCAGCCCCCGGCCCAGCCAGGATGATGAACATCCTTGAAGCTGAGGGCAGGACCAAGATCGCAGCCCGGCTCGCTTCTCCCCACCATCGAACTGGAGGTCACCGTCTTGGGTGACCACCGGCGAGGGGATGCGGCCGGGCTGCCTGATGAAAATCCTTGAAGCCGAACGATGGCTGAAAGGTATCAACTTCCACGAAGTTGTGTCCCTCCAACGGCAAGGCGGAAGGATTGCGGGCGTTCCCCATCCGGGGGCTCGGAAGGTGGAAAGACGCGATGCATAAGGGAGCGCGAAGACATGGTCGCCTTTCAAAGGGATCACCCTCCTTTTAAAGGCGACTCTCCCCACTTGCGTCCTCAGCCATCGCGGGCTGAGTCTTCTCCAACACGCTCCAAGGTCCTCCCCCCTACGGCACGGGGGCTGGGTCCCACGCGTCATGCAAGCTGGCCTAGGGCAGAAGAAGCCAAACCACCGTGCGCGGTGCATGCAACTGCCCAGCGGTTACAAGCATTCCTCCACTTTCGCCCAGACCAGCGGGTGAAAGGGCGGACAGCCATGCAGTCGGCATGCAACCGCGCCAAGTGGGCGCACCCCTTCGACTCCAACACGCCCAGCATGGAGGCCCAGGCCCACACGTCATGCAACCGGCACGCCGGTTGCTACGAGCGAGCAACTGCACCGCCCCTCGCGCCACTACCGCGCCTCCTCGACTGCGGAACCAGTACCACGACTCGAGGCAACCCTGCGTATGACCCAACAGTGCCAGCCAGGCGCATCGGCCAGGGGCCAGTCAGCCGCAGGAGAAGGCGCGACGGTCGATGCGGCCAAAAATGGGCCGGTAGTAATGGCGGTGGCAGGCGGGCGGAAGCAGCGGTCACGTCATCAGCCAAGCTCACGTCCCCTCATGGGACCGCGAGAGAACCCTCTCCCACGGCGCGCCCGTGTTCCGTTCCTCGAACGGCTTGCGCACGCGCAACGGCTGCCCCGCGAACCACTCGCCCCGTCGCATTAACTCCGCGGCAGGACAGGCGGCACCTTTGGCAGGAGAAGCGGGCGACGCTTCGCCTTCGCCATAACGACCGCGTCAAAAAAGGTGCGCCACATCGTTTCGATTTAGTATACTTTCCCTTTTCCTCTTTCTCTCTCTTACAACAGGGACCGGGAAAGGGGGATACCCCGAAAAGGATCCTTCTCCGCGAAGGAAACGGGCCCCGAGCCCCCCTACTGATCAGAGGTTCGAAGGCTGGCCCCTCGGAGGGGTTCAACAGCCACCTCAGAGCACTCAGGCTCCGTGCCCACTACTGGTCAGAGGTTCGAAGGTCGGCCCCTCGGAAGGGTTCAACAGCCGCCTCAGGCCACTCGGGCTCCGCGCCCACTACTGATCAGGGGTTCGTAGGCTGGCCCTCGAAGGGTTCACAGCCGCCTCAGACGCAGAGCGAGGGATGACCCTGGGTACGTTCGATACATAACTAAGGCTCGGGCTACACTCCCGAGGTACCCTAGGACATTTCCGAGACCAGCAGGAACGATTGTGTAACGGAATCCCATCAGAGGGAGGCATCGAGCCCTCGGACCCCGTCAAAAGGGGACCGGGTCTCGCAGATCACCCGCAGGTACTTTTGGAGCGCGCCTCCGGGCCTCTAGCCGACCCCTAACAAATGGGGCACAGGCGTCCACTCGGACTACCCGTCAGTAGCTCGCTGGAGACACCATGTTCGGCGCCCTCCAAGGGCAACATGGCGCTTTTCCCCCCCTCCTCCTTGCGGAAAGGCGACGCAGGGGCGTATGTAAAAAAGTCGAGTCTGTCCTTCACCGTCCTCTCGCCCTGTGCAGAGGCTCGGGGGCTGCTCTCACAAACCCGGCTCCGGCCAAACCATTGACAGCATCAACATACCAACTCGAGAACTTGGGACCCAACCGTGCACCCGGGCTACGGCCAGCTCGCATGAGGGAACAACCAGACCGGCCGAAGCATTACGAAACGCACTAAGACCTTGAAGGAGTCAAACCACTCCTTCGACGCCTTGGGGGCTACACCCGGTGGGTGCGCTCGCGTGCACCCACCGGAACAAAGCGCAACCGAGAAAGGCTGGTCCCCTTGCAAAAAAGTGCGACAAAAGCCTCCAAGCGAGTATTAACACTCCCTTCGAGGCTCGGGGGCTACTGTCGGGGACCATAATTAGGGGAAACCTCAAGACTCCTAATCTCAGCAGGTAACCCCCATCAGCACAAAGCTGCAAAGGCCTGATGGGTGTGATTAAGTCAAGGATCGGTCCATTCAAGGGACGCGATCTCGCCTCGCCCGAGCCCAGCCTCGGGCAAGGGCAGCCGACCCTGGAGGATTTACGTCTCGCCCGAGGACCCCCTCCACCAGCGGACACGCCTTCGGCTCGCCCGAGGCCCAGTCTTCACCAAGAAGCAACCTTGGCCAAGTTGCCACGCCGACCGACTGTATCGCAGGAGCATTTAATGCAAAGGTGGCCTGACACCTTATCCTAACGCGCGCCCTTCAGTCGACAGAGCTGAAGTGACCGTAGTCACTTCGCCGCTCCACTAACCGGCCTGACAAGAGGACAGCGCCGCCTGCGCCGCTCCGACTGCTGTGCCACTCGACAGAGTGAGGCTGACAGCAGCCAAGTCCGGCCTCAGGCGCCATAGGAAACTCCGCTCCGCCCGACCCCAGGGCTCGGACTCGGGCTCAGCCCCGGAAGACGACGAACTCCGCTCCGCCCGACCCCAGGGCTCGGACTCGGGCTCAGCCCTGGAAGACGACGAACTCCGCTCCGCCCGACCCTAGGGCTCGGACTCGGGTTCAGCCCCAGAAGACAACGAACTCCGCTCCGCCCGACCCCAGGGCTCGGACTCGGGCTCAGCCCTGGAAGACGACGAACTCCGCTCCGCCCGACCCCAGGGCTCGGAGTCGGGCTCAACCCCGGAAGACGACGAACACCGCTCCGCCCGACCCCAGGGCTCGGGCTCGGACTCGGGCTTAGCCCTGGAAGACGACAAACTCCGCTTCGCCCGACCCCAGGGCTCGGACTCAGCCCTGGCCTCAGCCGACGGTCTCCGCCTCGCCCGACCCAGGGGCTCGGACTCGACCTCGGCCTTGGAAGACAGACTCGACCTCGACCTCGGAGGAGCCTCCACCTCGCCCAACCCAGGGCTCGGACCGACCACGTCATAGGAGGCGCCATCATTACCCTACCCCAAGCTGACTAAGGCTACGGGGAACAAGACCGGCGTCCCATCTGGCTCGCTCCGGAAAACGAGTAATGATGGCGCCCCGCATGCTCTATGACGACGGCGGCTCTCAGCCCCCTTACAGAAGCAAGAGGACGTCAGCAAGGACTCGACAACCCCGACAGCTGTCCTTCCACCAGGCTCCAGCGCTCCTTCGATGGCCATGACACCACACGAACCGGGTGCCAAAACCTCTCCGGCTGCCACGATGGCATGTACTTAGGGCACTAGCTCTCCTCCGCTAGACACGTTAGCACACTGCTACACCCCCCATTGTACACCTGGATCCTTTCCTTACGCCTATAAAAGGAAGGTCCAGGGCCCTCTTACGAGGGTTGGCCGCGCGGGGAAGGACAGGACGGCACTCGCGCAAGGCCGCTCGCTCCCTCCCGCGTGGACGCTTGTAACCCCCTACTGCAAGCGCACCCGACCTGGGCGCGGGACAAACACGAAGGCCGCGGGTTTCCCCTTTTATGCCTGTCTCCCTCCAGCTTCTTCCCCCCTTCGCGCTCCGTCTCGCGCTGACCCATCTGGGCTGGGGCACGCGGCGACAATTTACTCGTCGGTCCAGGGACCCCCCGGGTTCCAAACGCCGACAAGCGTGACGCAAAAGCAAATGCGAAGTCAGTGTGAACAGTACGGGAGTACTGTTCATCTATTTATAGGCACGGGACGCAGCCCATGTGAAATTACATCCATGCCCTTTACATTTGCTAATGACTCTAAGATAATCCATCGAGGTCTAAATAGCCTTTTCCCCTTTAAGTCGGTTCCCTTTCCTGCTGTCATGCCGAAGCTCCCTTGTGCATAGCTTCAGCGCTGCGTCAACCTTTGTATTGTTCGTGCTTTTCACACGGTGGTTCCGATCCGAGCCCGAAGGTACCTGTTCATGTATTACACTCCGGAAACATTGTTAAATCATGTTTTTGAGGACCTTCGGAAGACGAAGGCCCCCAACAGTAGCCCCTCTCAATGTTAATTTGTTAGAATAACGAATTCAGATTGCGATATGGATGAAGGCCCTAAGCCGAAGGTCCGAAAAACACCTTCTCCTTGCTAGAATAGCAACAGTCAATGACACTGCCTGCACTTGATACACTGCTTGTGCCATTTGCCTTGTTTTCTCAATTTTACAACTTGTGCTTACTAGCGCTTGGTAGCTTTCAAGCTTTTGAGCTTCGGTTTGACGGACACGTTTTCGACGTTTCCGAAGACAAGATGTCTCAAGACAAGAAGACAGTTGCTGAGACGAAGCTAAGTGAAGAGGAGAAGCTCCTTGAGGAGACAACTGCTGGATTTGTTGAGTCAATAGCGAAAACAAATACAGAGAAGATTACCAAAGAGATACTGGAAGGCTTGTCTGAAGATACCGATGATAGCGACAGCTATGATGTGGAGAGTGGAGGCGAAGACTCTGAGGATCGGCCCTGGCGGCCAAGTCATGCAGTCTTTGGGAAATCAACTATCAAACAGAGTCATCTTGAGTATATGAGAGGAAGGTATTTTCGAGATATGTCTATTGTGAGGGCTGACGTAGACAGGGCCATTCCTGCTCCCGAAGAAAATGAAGTTGTAATCTTCCGAAGCTTCTTCAAAGCTAGACTTCGGTTACCGTTGAGCAGATTTGTTGTTGAAGTTTTAAAGACATACCAGATTTTTCTTCACCAGATCACTCACGAAGCAATTATTAGAATGGGGATCTTCGTCTGGGCTGTGAGAAGTCAAGGTCTAGAGCCAAGTTCAAGATGTTTTTGCAGTATGCATGAACTTGCGTATGAGACGAAACCCTCGGGTAAAGAGAAGTATCATAATAATTTTGGTTGCTATACCTACGTTGCTCGCTCTGGATCAAGCTACCCAGTGTCAACGTTTCGGAAGAGATGGCCCGAGGCCTAGATGGAAGAGTGGTTTTATGTGAAAAATGATTTGAAGGCGAGAGAAGACATTAAAGAAATCATCATGCGCCCCATCTGGTCCCGCTTCGGCCTTCGAAAGTCGAAGATAGAAATTGATGAGGCAGCCGAAGCATGCCGAAGGGCCTTCATCACAGTTTGCTCTTTTATTGGGATGAGAGACTTACTTCAAGAACATATAGCCTATAAGATATGGCCACTTTTAGATAGCTGGGAGATGCCGAAAGAAACCATCACTAACCCTAGCGAAGGCGGCCTGGTTCGATTAAAATACACCTTCAGGTTTGGGGACAAGTTTGTCGAACCAGATGATGATTGGCTGAAGTGTATTGAAAATACTAGCGATGAGCTACTTGGAGCATATTCCAAGTCCGAAGATAATGCACTATCTACGACCTTTGGGAGCCAAAAAAAGAAAAGATTAAATAGGGTTTTTGATGCTATTGGATTTGTGTACCCTGACTACTGCTATCCACTGCGGGGACGGGGAAAGAAGAGGAAGACTGCTGCTTCTACCAAGGCTGCTACTTCAGCCAAGACTGCTGCTTCGGCTACTTTAGATGAGCCTGCACCGAAGAGCAAGAAGTTGAAGGTTCTTACCCATCGGCCACGCTACATTGAGCCAGCCGTGGTGCCTGATTTTGGCGGGGAAACTTCTTCAGCTGCTGCTCCAAAGGAGCCCAATCCTCCTACACAGAAGGCTAAAGAACTGGCTACCATACCGAAGGCACCCTCAGGCCGGATAACTGAACCAAAGGCTGATAGAGATAAGGCCGAAGAACCAAAAACTGAAGAAGCAAAAAGGTTGGAGATTTTAAGTCCTTTGGCGGAAATATCAGTTGCGACGGCACAAAAAGGTCTTGCGGCAACCCCGAAAAGAAAAAGGATGGCCAGTGTACTAGATGTGCTGGAGACGGTAAAGGCTTCAAGCTCTACTCCAGGGAAAATTGCCAAGGCTTCGAAAGTGCAAATTGAAACAGAAACAAAACTGACCGAAGCCAAAGCTATAATGAGCCAGGCTAGCCCCGAAGCTGGGCCTTCAGAGCCAGCCAAGGAGAAACCCTCGGAAATTGGAGAAAAGGCAGCAGAGGAAGAAGCTATAGAACAGATTTTGCCTGAAAAAGCTGCCACTCCTACTCCCGAAGCACCTTCCGAAGACCTTGGTTATATTATTCGACATGCTTCGGGAAAAAGATTATCTGAAGAAGAAACTTTTGAAGCTAAACATTATGCCCGAGGATTGAAGTACCCGAAAGGGGCCTTAGTGTTTAATGGTACAAATGAAGATGATTTCTTGTATTGCCTCCTAGACAACAAAGAATTATCCGTCCGCCGGGAAATGGCTAGAAGTATGGGGTTTCTGAAGCTCGAAGCTGGCCTCTATGCAATGACGAAGGACGATGTTGCGGATAGCCTTGCATTCAATAGCCTGAAGGTACAAAAATTGTGAATTTTGAAGTTTGTGGATTCTATATTAGAGTCTTTTGTTCTCATGTTAATCCATTCATTTTTTCTTGTAGGGCTTAATACTTAGCAACGCCTTGAGGGCGCAAAAGAATGCTGAAGACGAGAGCTGCACTATTGATCTCAACAACCTTCGAACAGAGGTTATCAGGCTGAGAAACGAAGCCACGGAAAAAGACAAAATTCTACTTACACTGGTGGAAAAAGTAAAGGGGGATGAAGCTAACTTCAAGGCTCAATCTGAAATTCAAAAGAATGAGATTGAAGACCTTCGAAAACAACTGGCTGAGGCTAAATTAAAATGCGCTGTTGCCAAAGCTGATCGAGATGCCAGTGAGTACTGGAAAAATTACTTTGAAAAATAGTTGTAGAGCTTCACGCATCAAAAGAAAGATGTTTTGAAAAATCTTTAGAATGTGTTAAAAAGATAAAAACTAGCTTCGCCAATGTGGGCGCATACTCGAGCGAAGAGAACTTCATAAGGGGCGATCCTGAGGGTGTAATCAATTGGATCAGCGGTGAGGCCGAAGCCTTTGAAGAGATTTTGAGTGATCGCGGGGACGTCTGTGCCTTCTCTGGCGCGAGGGGAGTTGCAGCTATTTTGGAGAAGGTAGGGTGCGAACATGTTAAAACGTTGACCCAGGTTGAGGCTGCCTTCTCTATCAACGATACAAAGGACCCCTCGGCCGAAGCAAGCTCAATCGGCGGAAATTTTTTCACTGATATCTGGGAAAATGGCGGCCGAGGGATGGCCCATGAAATAATGAAAAAGAGCGAAAAAGATATTCATGACACTCGAGAAGCAGCGAAAGCAGCTGAAAAAGCTGCGGAACTTGAAAAACGAATAGGTATTACTTAATGTCTTTTAACTTTATTGTTGTTTATTTTTGCGACTTCGAACTAATTCATGTCTTCTACCGCAACTGAACTATCTCCTCCCCCAGAGCCATTGGACCCACTGGCCGACCCAGAGACAAAGAAAACAATAGAAATTATTAATATGGCCGAAGCTGTTGTAGACGAAGTCGTTACCAAACTGCTGACCGAAGCTGCAGATAAAGTTTTGAAGGAAGAAGAGTGACTATTGTAAAAACATTTCTAGAATATTATTGTAACAGTTGCTGAACTATGCTTGTAATATTTGGTGCTTGAATGTAATATATGAATTGTTTGTAATTCAGTTCTTTGCGATGCATGAAACTTTATGTACATACCGTTTTTGAGCCTTCGGTGAAAAAACACCTTCCCTTCTTTTCATGCTTCGTAAAGAAGAGCTTTTATGCTTCGTAAAAATCATCCATACTTTGTAAAACATCAATGTTTCATGAACAATAGATCCCTTTTTCTGCACCAGAACTGATGAAGCTTGTAATTCTCAGCTTACTTTGTGCCTTGGCATCTTTTTATTTTTTGTAAAGTATTGCCTGAAAATCGGCCTTGTTTTCAATTGATGTCATTGATGAGATATGATGTTTGATGTGATGTTATGATGTATGATGCGATGATATGATGCAAAGAATGATGCTAATGTATCGTGCAAATGAATGCCCAAACACACACATCCGAAGCTTCATCCACAACCTTCATTCCCTAAGGAATGACTGAAATCTCTTTGCCGTTTACTTTTCGGCTGCACCGTTTATTTTTCGGCGTAAGTTCTGCATTCCCTAAGGAACGACTTTTGAACTTCTTTGCATTCTATTTCGGCGGTATTTGTGTTGACTTTTCGCTCTTCGCCTTATATTTCGGCGGTATTTGGCTCTGCATTCCCTAAGGAACGACTTTTGAGCAGAAAACTTACGTTGTGCTCCCTTAGGAACGACTTTTTTGAAGCTTCAGCAAACTTACACTGTGCTCTTTAAGAACGACTTTTTGTAGCTTCGGTGAAATTTTTAATGCGATTTTTAGCTCTGCATTCTTAAAGGAATATCTCTTTGTAGCTTCGGCATTCTCGTAAGTCTGTGACGAAAGTATATTTCATTTTGACATAAACAAAGCTAGTACAGAGAATTAAAAAATAGCAACAAAACTAGGTTTACATTGATTGTTCCTTATTAAAAAACGACAGTGAATGTAAAACTATGCCAAAGGTAGGATATCTCTCAATATATGTGTTTTGATTCTAGCACAGTGCTGTTAACTGTGCGAGCTTCGGACCCCTCCCTGAAATCTCGCTGCTGATGAGTCTGTTGGCTCCCTTCTGGCTGCTGACCTCGTGAGTAGGCAGGTTGTAGTGGCGGCGGAGGTGGGAGCTGTGGCCAAGAAACTTGCGGCTGACTAGCCGAAGCAACAGAAGCTGCGGGATGATTACCCACATATTCTGGTATGTAGGGTGAATGACACGAAGCAGTGTGCAGGACCTGCTTCGGCTGATTTTTCTGGGCTTCGGCTTCTGCAATTTCTTTTTGCTTCTGGATGGTGATTTGACACGTTCTTATAATATGGCCATTTTCTTCACCACAAAATAGGCAGTAGATTTTCCTGGGTTGGTCCCCATATCTTCCTCCGAAGCCCCTGGCGCCTCTACCTCTTGGAGCTGGCGGCCGGAAAGAGCTTTGTTGCTGTCCCAAAGCTTGCGAAGAATACTGCGGCCTCTGTTGTTGACTTCCTCTGTCATCACTCTGGATGGAGTTGTGAATTGACCTAACGTGCCTCGGGTGGATTCTTCCTCCGAAGCCCCTGGTCATTTCAGAGAACCTATATGCTTCCTCCCTTCTTTGGCGGAAGTCATTGTCAGCCTAGATGTACTCATCCATCTTCTGAAGCAGCTTCTCCAGAGTCTGTGGGGGCTTTCTAGCGAAATACTGAGCAGTAGGTCCTGGACGAAGCCCCTTAATCATGGCTTCAACGACAATTTCATTAGGCACAGTAGGCGCTTGTGCTCTAAGACGCAAGAACCTTCGGACATAAGCCTGGAGGTACTCCTCATGATCTTGCATGCAGTGAAACAAGGCCTGAGCTGTGACTGGCTTCGTCTAGAAGCCTTGGAAACTTGTCACCAGCATATCCTTGAGCTTCTGTCACGAAGTAATGGTCCCTGGCCGAAGAGAAGAATACCATGTTTGGGCCACATTCCAAACTGCCATGACGAAGGACTTGGCCATGACAGATGCATTGCCTCCATATGAAGATATAGTTGCTTCATAACTCATCAAAAACTGCTTTGGGTCTGAATGCCCATCATACATACATGGGAAGCTGAGGTGGCTTGTATGATGGGGGCCATGGGATAGCCTGCAGTTCTGCTGCCAAGGGAGAAGCGTCATCAAAAGTAAAGGTATCATGATTAAAATCATCATACCATCCATCGTTGTTGAACAAGCCTTCTTGATGAAGCTCCCTGTGTTGGGGCCTTCGATCTTGTTCGTCTTGAACAAGATGGCGTACTTCTTCGGTGCCTTCGTCGATCCGCCTTTGAAGATCAGCTAGTCGAGCCATCTTCTCCTTCTTCCTTTGCACTTGCTGATGGATTATCTCCATGTTTCTGATTTCTTGGTCCAACTCCTCCACCTGGAGTGTTGGACTAGTGGCCTTCCTCTTCTGGCTTCGGGCCTCTCGAAGAGAAAGGGTCTCCTGGTTCGAGTCCAGTGGCTGCAGCGCGGCAGCCCTTGACGCCGAAGCTTTCTTCGGTGGCATGACGAAGGTCAGTGCATGCCGAAGGTGGTCGAAAAGGGTTCACCGGAGGTGGGCGCCAATGTTGGGGACTTGCTCTCAAATGCTATAAATTGAGAACAAGGCAACACCAAAACAGGTTACTTGTTAATGCCCTTCGTCCTTCGAAGCATTATTTCCCCAAGGATATAATGATCTTCGGACAAAGGTCATGAAGGACATACCTTCATCATCTCAACATACATATATGTTTAAATATTAACAACGAATGGAGCATGTAAAGCATATGAAACAATGTGAACAATAACATTATCATATATATTTCTCAGTATATAATTGTAAATTAATATAAGGACACTATTGAATTACATTTGGTACCTTCGGCTTGACAGAAAACAAAGGCACGAGCGTGACCCAAAAGCAAATGCCAAGTCAGCGTGAACAGTACGGGAGTACTGTTCATCTATTTATAGGCACGGGATGCAGCCCATGTGAAATTACATCCATGCCCTTTACATTTGCTAATGACTCTAAGGTAATCCATCGAGGTCTAAATAGCCTTTTCCCCTTTAAGTCGGTTCCCTTTCCTGCTGTCATGTCGAAGCTCCCTTGAGCGTAGCTTTGGCGCTGCGTCAACCATCGTATTGTTCGTGCTTTTCACACTGTGGTTCTGATCCGAGCCCGAAGGTACCTGTTCACGTATTACACTCCGAAAACATCGTTAAATCATGTTTTTGAGGACCTTCGGAAGACGAAGGCCCCCAACAGAAGCATATATGGACTAATAGTAATATGGTCAAGCCAATTCATGATTCCTCGTATCTCATTCACTTTGGCTTGACCAATCCTCTTAATCACTTCATCCTATATTCTGATAATATGTATGTAGTGATTTCTCAGGTCTTGTCCATATATTCATACCAATATAGAGATCATATTATATCCATTTGCATTGTCTCATTGGTTATTTAACCTTGTGTTGAACCTTTGTTCACTGGTCATTATACACTATTCAAGTATGTTCATCATACTGAATTTCTTGTTCAACACTTAGCAAACTCGTTAGACCTTTAAATGTGTTGTTATCCAAATCACCAAAACTCACAAAAGGGATGAATGCACTTTCAAAGATGCATGGTAAGAGAACTCCTATCTACTTTGTCATTATGCGAGCTTCGTCTGCACCCAACCAGGGCAGGAATCGATGCACCGGGGCATGGATGCATACTCGCCGGCGAGTCCTGTAGCCGTGCAGGCTCAGTGGCGCCGCCCTATGCCAATCAGGTGGGGGAAGGTGCAACCTAGGCCATTGATCTTCAAAACGATGCTCATGATTAAAGAGGATAAAACGATTCGGTTGGGATTGGGCTAGTGTACCCATTCAACGGGGAGGGGGGTTGATCCCAACCATCGATCTAAGATCGGGCGGATCATAACAGATCTCATTTATTAAAATCTAAACCATTGGTGCTTGATCCGATGGTTTGCGTTAAATATCGGTTCGCTTAAAGGTTAATCTAATCACACCCTAGGATGGTGATCCACCGGTTAGGATATGTCGATACCCCTTCGGCCGAGTATTTTCTTAAAGAGACCCTCGGCTCTACTCTATTCAAACCACAATCCTGGTGTGGTTATAGTAAATTTAATTTAAGTCCCTAGAATGGGTAGAAATACCCCTAGAAGTAATATTAAATATAAAACTAATGTCAAATAAGTCATAAAACCTGTTTAACCCATAACTTTTGCGTCGTAACTCCGTTTTAGTCCGTTCAAATTGAGTTAGCTTCATAATAAAATTGCTCACGCATTAGTGACATTGTTTTTATCATGTAACATATTCTAAAAATAATTAAATTTATATGTTTATTAGGTTAACTATTCTAGCCCAAGCTAAAAGAAGTATTTTAATTTGGTTCCTACTAAAGTATGATATCTAAGTAAGCTATAACTTAGAGTAAAGTTGAGTTAGTTATCTCTTTAATATCTTCTCTCATATAATTTACATTAATCAACATAGAATTTAGTTTTCATTTAATCACGAAAAACATCTGAAAATCATATCTTTCTAACTGTAACTCCGCTTTTAGTGCTTCACGAACCTACGCTCTCGTAGGAGCACGTAGAATATTCTTACGCTGTTTATTCTCATGTTTGATGTACTATTATTTTTATGTACTTCTTGTCTATTTGTATGTATTGCTACGAGTAGCAGCGAGGTTATGAGTCACCCGAAGACCAATTTGGTGAAGTACCTGGGATCTCAAGTCTAAGGAGGCAAGTTGTACCCTTGATCATTTTCTTTACCTAATAATGTTCATGTTAATCACTGTGACATGCATAGGTTAATTTCATGGGACCTAATAGGTTACCCTAGTTTTGTTTATCCCACACCTTACAAACAAATGAACTATTGGGTAGACATGTTGTTGCTCTACCTGGTTTTGGGATTAATGCTATATTGAATTATGATCATGTTTCACTATTATTGCTGGTTTATTATTGTTCATGACAAGATCATTGTGTTAATTGGAACATGGAGTGACCACCTGAGAAAAACAGTGCTACCACAAGGGTGGTATGGGACGCCCTTAACTGACTAATTAGGAAAGCTAGTGGAGAACTACCTTACCTGAAAGGGGCATGGGCGGTAGAGGAGATGCGGTATAGGAAGGTTCTCGAGTCGATCATGTTGTGATGGCTTTTCGGACGAGGGATTCCTATATCGCCCTCTCAGAAACCATAGCGGGTTTTCTGAAGCTAGTAGAACTTTGTAAAGGCCTCGTAGTGCTACCCTGCCTCGTCTCCTCAGTAGAGATGTATGAGATTCATGACCCCATGGCAAATGGGTAACACGACTTGTGGGTAAAGATGTGCAACCTCTGCAGAGTATAAAACTGGTATATCAGCCGTGCTCACGGTCATGAGCAGCTCGGACCCTCACATGAGTAATTTATGGAACTAAACTTAATTTTTCATATGCATTGCATTGTGGATTTTATTATTATTGATCTCTTATTTATTTGGGTTGATTTCTACTTATACTTAGTAACTACTAATAAAATTGTGACCAACTTTAAAAGCAATGCTCAGCTTTAACCATCTCCTTTGGTAAGCCTTACACTTCACATGAGCCCCACTGTAAGTGGGCTCATGCACATTATTCCCCACAACTTGTTGAGCGATGAACGTATGTAAGCTCACCCTTGCTGTACTTACATCCCCAGGTCAAGAACATGTACTGCAAGATGAGGAGCATGAAGGATGTCGTGATGCATTTGTGAGAGGTCTAGGTCGTCGTCTCTCAGTCAACCATGGTTGTGGAGGATCGTTATCTTCGTATGATGTAATTATTTAGGTATTTTGTACAGAACTCCTAATATATAGTAAAGATGTGACATTTGTTTCTGTACCATGAGTCATCATATGTGTGAGACTTGATCCTAGCACACATTTGAGACACACCCGGGTTTGCCCTTAAATCCGGGTGTGACAACCGCCAGTGGAAATGGAGTATTTCCACTAGTGGTTGGTGTAATAGAACCGCCAGTGGAAATTAGATTATCACTGGCGGTTCTGTTACACCAACCGCTAGTGGAAATACTCCATTTCCACTAGTGATTAAGTTAAAAAACCGCTAGTGGAAATAGGTTTCCACTAGCAAATCTGTTACACCAACCGCTAGTGGAAAGACTCCATTTCCACTAGCGGTTAAGTTAAGAGAACCGACAGTGGAAATAGGTTTCCACTGGTGGTTCCTTAAGCCAGCACCACCTGTTTATTTTAACTGGCATGCGGTAACTGAAACCACTAGTGAAAATTTGTGTGTACCGTAGGCTTTGACCTTCTTTTCTACTAGTGCCTTGTGACCCTTTATTTCATATGTCCAACTCTCATCTGACTAACAAAGATGGTGGTGTATCTGTTTATCGTAGCTTATTCTTCTCCTTTGTTCCTTGTGATCGATATGAACCTTGGAATAGTTATAGGTAAGAAGTGCTTCCATATCAGTATGTTCTTGTAGTACAATGCAAGTATGTTTTCATAAGCGATACCAACAAGTGCTACAATGCACTATGTTCATAAGTATGTTTGCATAACTGATACTAACATACAAAAAGGCAATCTTCATTTTTCTAGAAATGGAGGAGAAAACATAGGATCCCATTCTTCCATTATAAAAAATAGAGGAACTAAATGGGAAAATTTAAATTCATCTAGGGAAAAGTAGTTGTATCTGTGTGTTATGTGACTAATCTTGTAAAGCTTTTGTAGCCAAAGATGCTGAAAATTGGTTACAAATGTTAAATTGGGTGTTCAAGGTTCAAGGGGAACGAATCAACATTCTGCTAACTAAAAGCACACCAACGTTTGGTTGGAGAGCGAGGTGGAATGGAGCCGTTCCATTTTACGTTTGTTTGGTGAGCGAAAAGATCGGTCAGAACAAAGCGATTCTAAATCAAGAATATTCTGATCAGATTTAGAATGAGCTCATTCAGAAAAGTCGGTGGAATCCCACCATTCCATTTCTCACTCTCTTTGTGGTAGACCCAAATAGAAACTTAAACGTGTCCACTTCGCTCTTAGAATCTAGAATTGTATTGTTCCGCTCTCAAAATCTGGAATGGAACCACTCCGCTTCGGTGGCTCACCAACCCTATAAGGACATGTTTATTTCGGCTTTCTAAGAGGTTTTGGATTTTAAATTTTGGAGTTTCCAAAAGTTAAACAACTCATATTGGCCTAAAACGCAGAAGCTCACTATAGTTTGCTTTTGGCATGAGAGAGAGAGAGATTTTTCTTTTGAAAGATCTAAAAACTAGTTATCTAAAAAGTGGCCAAAAGCTCAAACAAGTATAGCCTTAGTAGCCTCGTGTTGATTCAATGGTTTAATAGAACAGCTCCAAAACTAATATGTTTTCAAATACTTGAAAATTGCATGTTATTTGTTTTTCAAATTTGGAGTTATAGGCAGACTCCGATTAAAATAACTGCGAGACTACCACAAAACTTCAAGATGGTGCATGCATGCGTGCAGCAAATAGGCAGGCCTACATGATGACCCACATACTAAGATCAGCCCAAAAGATAGGTCGAATATCACGGCCAATGATCAGTGTTGAGAAATGATCTCATCCTTTCAAGGCATCCCTTGGGTTGTAAAGACACCTCTTGAGTTGGCCTCTTTAAGGCACTACTTTGTATCTATATAAACAAAGCATCCATCAATTAAGAGAACATATTTCACTCTTATATCATTTGTCTCGCCCTCTCTGCGTACTCAAACACGTTATCAACATGAGGGCTCTCTATCGAGCGGTTTCTTCCTCGGCGCATAACGCACACCCGTTGTCTGGTCCACGGGGACCATCTACTATGTCGCCATGGTCATCTCGGCCATCGTCGAGGACTGGCGTCGTGCCATCGCGCTCAGCCAGACGACGCTTTGCACCACCATCACCGACTTGCGATCTCGGCCATGTCCAGCATGTGGATGGTACCGTAGCCATGCTCCTGAGGCTGTCGGAGGCCTTCAACCTCATCAGCCAGATCGAGTTCTACTACAAGTAGATCCCAGAGCACATGCGCAACGTGGTGGATGGAAGGGGAGTTTTGTTTTGTTTTCCTTATCTCCATCTCCTATACTCCCCTTGATTTAATCTGGATTTCGAAATCACATTGTCTGATTCATTATGCCCAACATTGAATGGTTACTCTGTGTCTATGTTCATACGGATGTGGAGAGAAATTCATTGGGAATACGGCTGGCGCACTGGACTATGGTGGCAGGCTCTCTTAGACCGAGACAATGGACCGGGGCGGGAACGCATCCGCAGTAGAGCAATGCGATGCTGCAACATGGCAACACACGGTTTCCGCTTCCAGCAATAAAAGAATTGGATGAATGACCTATGTATGTTTTCATATATGCTTTCATGCATAATTCTAAGCATACATTGATTATTGTTCATATGTCCTTTAAATTTAAATTTTCAAAGGATTTATCTTACACATATTTGTCGTGTATCACTCATTATTTTGAATTTGAACATAAGGTGATAGAGTCATAGATATTGGCTGCGTTTTATTCTCATGAATAATCATGTCCAGAGACCATGTCCAATGCAGCGATTCATTTCACCTGTACTGAGAGGGTCTACACTATGTACCAACCACATGGTGATTACCTATAGGTGTTCATCTTAAAATAATGGTTGTGATACTTAGTCTACTCTAAAGTTTTGGAGATTGTTATCTTTAAATTTCTTTTTAGAAATTTAATTTCAGCATTTTGGGGATTGAACCCTCGAGTTTCATCATAATTCCTCGCTGAAATTTGTCATGAGTCTGATTTTAAAGTTTTAGTTCTTGACTTTAATTGTTTTTTAATATAGTAGAGTAATTTGCTCCTATATTTCAGCAGACTCATGTATATTTTATTATTTGTGTTCATGTATAAATTAAATATACATTGTTTATGATCGCATGGATTGCGCCATAGAGAGTGAGGGGCTGACAGGGCCTCCTCCTCTTTGTCACACCGGTCGCAGGCCTCACAGGTCGTCCGGCTGCACCATGGTGAAAGGGAAATAGGATCACACCTTTTCCTAAATAATTTTGGTGGTTGAATTGCCCAACACAAATAATTGGACTAACTAGTTTGCTCTAGATTATAAGTTCCATAGGTGCCAAAGGTTCACAACAAACCAATAAAAAGTCCAATAAAGGGTTCAAATAAAAAGAGCAAAAGACAACCGAAAGCTGCCCTGGTCTAGCGCACCGGACAGTGTCCGGTGCACCAGGGTGGATCAACTCCAACTTGCTAGCTTCGGGTTTTCGGGGAGCCTCTCCGCTATAATTCACCGGACTGTCTGGTGTAGCACCGGACTATCCGGTGTGCCATGTGGAGCAACGGCTATCAGCGCCAACGGTCGTCTGCAAAAGTGAACAGTGTGTGAACAGCGCACGGACAGCGCGCGTAGAGTCAGAACAGGCGCCAGAAGGCGCACCGTACAGTGAATAGTGATTGTTCGGTGGGCCCCACTTGTCAGAGCTCCAACGGTCGAACCCTAACGGTTGGGTGACGTGGCTAGTGCACCGGACAGTGTCTGGTGGTGCACCGGACTGTCCGGTGCACCCTTCGACAGCAGCCTTCCCCAACGACCACTTTGGTGGTTGGGGCTATAAATACCCCCCAACCACCACACTTCAAGGCATCCATGTTTTTCAGCCAACTCATTCAATACAAGAGCTAGTGCATTCAATACAAGACACAAATAGAGTGAATCAAAATCTCTCCAAAGTCCCAATTCCACTCAAAGCATTTAGTGACTAGAAGAGAGATTTTTGTCATGTTCTTTTGAGCTCTTGCGCTTGGATCGCTTTTCTTCTTCCCCATTTCTTGTTCCTAAGATCTTTGTAATCAAAGCAAGAGACACCAATTGTGTGGTGGTCCTTGTGGGGACTAAGTGTCCCAATTGATTGAGAAGAGAAGCTCACTCGGTCTAAGTGACCGTTTGAGAGAGGGAAAGGGTTGAAAGAGACCCGGTCTTTGTGACCACCTCAACAGGGAGTAGATTTGCAAGAACCGAACCTTGGTAAAACAAATCACCGTGCCATTCACCTTATTTGCTTATGATTTGTTTTTCGTCCTCTCTTTCGGACTCGACTTTATTTCTAACGCTAACCCCGACTTGTAGTTGTGCTTAAAGTTTATAAATTTCAGATTTGCCTATTCACCCCCCTCTAGGCGACTTTCAATTGGTATCAAAGCCCGGTACTTCATTAGAGCCTAACCGCTCGAAGTGATGTCGGGAGCTCACGCCAAGAAGGAGATGGTGACCGGCGAGAAGCCCGCCACAAGCCATGGGAAAGCTCCATCGGGAGAGTCCGGCAACAAGAAGAGGGAGGAATCACCTCCCCGCGTCAAGTCACACCGGAGTGGCGACAAGAAGAAGAAAATGAAGAAAGTGGTCTACTACAAGATCGATTCTTCGTCGCCTTCCACCTCCGGCTCCGACACACCATCCGTCACTTCTAAGCGCCATGAGCGCAAGAAGTTTAGTAAGATCCCCTTACGCTATCCTCGCATTTCCAAACGCACTCCTTTACTTTCTGTCCCACTAGGCAAACCACCGGTTTTTTACGGTGAAGATTATTGTATGTGGAGTGATAAAATGAGGCACCATCTAACCTCACTCCAAGCTAGCATTTGGGACATTGTTGAGTTTGGAGCGCAGGAACCATCCGTGGGGGATGAAGGCTATGATTCGGACGAGGTAGCCCAAATCCGGCACTTCAACTCTTAAGCCACTACTATACTCCTCGCCTCTCTAAGTCGAGAGGAGTATAATAAGGTGCAAGGGTTGAAGAGTGCCAAGGAGATTTGGGATGTGCTCAAGACCGCGCACGAAGGAGATGAGGTGATCAAGATCACCAAGCGGGAAACGATCGAGGGGGAGCTCGGTCGATTTATGCTCAACCAAGGGGAGGAGCCACAAGCCATGTACAACCGGCTTAAAACCTTGGTGAACCAAGTGCGCAACCTCAGGAGCACAAAATGGGATGACCATGAAATGGTCAAGGTTATTCTTAGATCACTCATTTTTCTTAACCCTACTCAAGTTCAATTAATTCGTGGTGATCCTAGATATAAACTAATGTCTCCCGAGGAAGTGATAGGAAAGTTTGTGAGCTTTGAATTGATTATCAAAGGCTCCAAACAAATCATCGAGCGAGGCGCCACCTCCACACCCGAGGTGCAACCCGTTGCCTTCAAAGCAACGGAGGAGAAGAAAGAAGAGTCTACATCAAGTAGGCTCCCCATCGACACCTCCAAGCTCGACAATAAGGAGATGGCTCATCATCAAGAGCTTCCGCCAAATCCTCAAGCAAAGGAGGGGGAAGGACTACAAGCCCCGCTCCAAGAAAGTTTGCTACAAGTGTGGTAAGCCCGGTCATTTCATTGCTAAATGTCCATTATCAAATGATAGTGATAGGGGCGACGACAAGAAGGGAAGAAGGAAGGAGAAGAAGAAATATTACAAGAAGAAGGGCGGTGATGCCCATGTTTGTCCGGAGTGGGACTCCGACGAGAGCTCCACTGACTCCTCCTCCGACGAGGACGCCGCCAACATCGCCGTCAACAAAGGTCTCCTCTTCCCAAACGTCGGCCACAAGTGCCTCATGGCAAGGGACGACAAAAAGAAGGTAAAATCTAGAGCCTCCACTAAATATGCAACATCTAGTGATGAGGATAACTCTAGTGATGATGAGGATAACTTGCTTGCTCTTTTTGCCAACCTAAACATGCAACAAAAAGAAAAATTAAATGAATTGATAGGAGCTATTCATGAGAAGGATGAACTCTTGGATAGCCAAGAGGACTTCCTAATTAAAGAAAATAAGAAGCATGTTAAGGTTAAAAATGCTTATGCTCAGGAAGTAGAGAAATGTGAAAAATTAACTAGTGAGCTAAGCACTTGCCATGATATTATCTCAAACCTTAGAAATGAAAATGCAAAATTAATTGCTAAGGTTGAGAAGTTAGATGTTTGTGATGATTCAATTGTTAGTCTTAGAAATGATAATGCTAGTTTGATTACTAAGATTGACAAGTTGAATGCATCACTCTCTAGCCTTAAAATTGAGAATGAAAAATTAATTGCTAAGGCTAAAGATTTAAATGTTTGCAATATTTCTATTTCCAATCTTAGAGATGAGAATGCTATTTTACATGCTAAGATTGATGAATTAAATGCTTGCAAACCCTCTACATCTACTGTTAGTCATGTCTCTATTTGCACTAGATGTAGAGATGTTAATGTTGATGCTATCCATGATCACATTGCTATGATTAAACAACAAAATGATCATATAGCAAAATTAGATGCTAAAATTGTCGAGCATGAATTAGAGAATGAAAAATTTAAATTTGCTCGTAGTATGCTTTATAGTGGGAGACGCCCTGGCATCAAGGATGGCATTGGCTTTCAACAGGGAGACAATGTCAAGCTTAATGCCCCTAAAAGATTGTCTAATTTTGTTAAGGGCAAGGCTCCCATGCCTCAGGATAACAAAGGCTATATTTTATATCCTGCTGGTTATCCTGAGGATAAGATTAGGAGAATTCATGCTAAGAAGACTCATTCTGTTTCTCACCATGCTTTTATTTATAAGAATGAGGCTTCTAGCTCTAGGCATTCTACCCATGTTAAAATGCCTAAAAAGAAATCTCCTATTGCATCAAATGATCATAACATTTCATTTAAGACTTTTGATGCATCATATGTTTTAACTAACAAATCAGGCAAAGTAGTTGCCAAATATGTTGGGGGCAAACACAAGGGGTCAAAGACTTGTGTTTGGGTACCCAAGGTGCTTGTTTCTAATGTCAAAGGACCCAAGACCGTTTCGGTACCTAAGAACAAGGCCTAAATTTGTTATGTAGGTTTATGCATCCGGTGGCTCAAGTTGGATAATTGATAGCGGGTGCACAAACCACATGACTGGGGAGAAAAGGATGTTCTCCTCCTACGAGAAAAATCAAGATCCCCAATGAGCTATCACATCCGGGGATGGAATTCAAGGTTTGGTCAAAGGACTTGGTAAAATTGCTATATCTCCTGACCATTCTATTTCCAATGTTTTTCTTGTAGATTCTTTAGATTACAATTTGCTTTCTGTTTCTCAATTATGCAAAATGGGTTACAACTGTCTTTTTACGGATATAGGTGGTACTGTCTTTAGAAGAAGTGATGATTCAGTAGCATTTAAGGGAGTATTAGAGGGTCAGCTATACTTAGTTGATTTTAATAGAGCTGAACTCGATACTTGCTTAATTGCTAAGACTAACATGGGTTGGCTCTGGCACCGCCGACTAGCCCACGTTGGAATGAAGAATCTTCACAAGCTTCTAAAGGGAGAACACATTTTGGGACTAACAAATGTTCATTTTGAGAAAGACAGGATTTGTAGCACATGTCGAGCAGGGAAGCAAGTTGGTGTTCATCATCCACATAAGAACATCATGACGACTGACAGGCCACTTGAGCTACTCCACATGGATCTATTCGGCCCGATTGCTTACATAAGCATCGGCGGGAGTAAGTACTGTCTAGTTATTATGGATGATTATTCTCGCTTCACTTGGGTGTTCTTTTTGCAGGAAAAATCACAAACCCAAGAAACATTGAAGGGATTCTTGAGACGGGCTCAAAATGAGTTCGAATTGAGGATCAAAAGGATTAGAAGCGACAATGGGACGGAGTTCAAGAACTCACAAATAGAAGGCTTCCTTGAGGCATCAAGCATGAGTTCTCTTCTCCCTACACACCACAACAAAATGGTGTAGTGGAGAGGAAGAATAGAACTCTACTTGACATGGCGAGGACCATGCTTGATGAGTACAAGACTTCAGACTGGTTTTGGGCGGAAGCAGTCAACACCGCTTGCTACGCCATCAACCGTCTCTACCTTCACCGAATCCTCAAGAAGACATCGTATGAACTCCTAACCGGTAAAAAGCCCAATGTTTCATATTTTAGAGTCTTTGGTAGCAAATGCTTTATTCTTGTTAAAAGAGGTAGAAAATCTAAATTTGCCCCTAAGGTTGTAGAAGGCTTTTTACTTGGTTATGACTCAAACACAAGGGCATATATTATCTTTAACAAGTCCACTGGACTAGTTGAAGTTTCTTGTGACATTGTGTTTGATGAGACTAATGGCTCTCAAGTAGAGCAAGTCGATCTTGATGAGCTAGATGATGAAGAGGCTCCGTGCGTCGCTCTAAGGAACATGTCCATTGGGGATGTGTGTCCTAATGAATCCGAAGAGCCTCCACAAGCACAAGATCAATCATCTTCCTCCATGCAAGCATCTCCACCAACTCAAGATGAGGATCAAGCTCAAGATGATGAAAATGAAGATCAAGAGGAGCCACCTCAAGAGGAGGACAATGATCAAAGGGGAGATGCTAATGATCAAGACAAGGAAGATGATGAGGGTCCAATACCGCCACACCCAAGAGTCCACCAAGCGATACAACGAGATCACCCTGTGAACTCCATTCTCAGCAATATTCATAAGGGGGTAACCACTCGATCTCGTGTCGCTCATTTTTGTGAACATTACTCTTTTGTGTCTTTTATTGAGCCATACAGGGTGGAAGATGCATTAAGAGATTCGGATTGGGTGTTGGTGATGCAAGAGAAACTCAACAACTTCACGAGGAATGAGGTTTGGCATCTTGTACCACGTCCTAATAAAAAATGTTGTAGGAACCAAGTGGGTCTTCCACAACAAGCAAGATGAGCATGGTGTGGTGACAAGGAACAAAGCCTGACTTGTGGCCAAGGGATATTCACAAGTCGAAGGTTTGGATTTCGCTGAAACCTATGCACCCGTAGCTAGGCTTGAGTCAATTCGTATATTACTTGCCTATGCTACTTACCATGGCTTTAAGCTCTATCAAATGGACGTGAAAAGTGCCTTCCTCAATGGACCAATCAAGGAGGAGGTCTATGTTGAGCAACCTCCTGGCTTTGAAGATAGTGAGTACCCTAACCATGTCTATAAACTCTCTAAGGCGCTTTATGTGCTCAAGCAAGCCCCAAGAGCATGGTATGAATGTCTAAGAGATTTTCTTATTGCTAATGGCTTCAAAGTCGGAAAAGCCGATCCTACTCTCTTTACTAAAACTATTGCAAATGATTTGTTTGTATGCCGAATTTATGTTGATGATATCATATTTGGGTCTACTAACAAATCTACATGTGAAGAGTTTAGTAGGATCATGATTCAAAAATTCGAGATGTCTATGATGGGGGAGTTGAAGTACTTTCTAGGATTTCAAGTCAAGCAACTCCAAGAGGGCACCTTCATCAGCCAAACGAAGTACATTCAAGACATACTCACAAAGTTTGGGATGAAGGATGCCAAGCCTATCAAGACACCCATGGGAACCAATGGGCATCTCGACCTCGACACGGGAGGTAAATCCGTAGATCAAAAGGTATACCGGTCGATGATAGGATCTCTACTTTATTTATGTGCATCTCGATCGGATATTATGCTTTCCGTATGCATGTGTACAAGATTCCAAGCCGATCCTAAGGAAGTTCACCTTAGGGCCGTAAAACGAATCTTGAGATATTTAGTTCATACTCCTAAGTTTGGCCTTTGGTACCCCAAGGGATCCACTTTTGATTTAATTGGATATTCAGATGCTGATTGGGCAGGGTGTAAAATTGATAGAAAGAGCACATCAGGGACTTGTCAGTTCTTGGGAAGATCCCTGGTGTCTTGGGCTTCAAAGAAACAAAATTCAGTAGCTCTTTCTACTGCCGATGCCGAATACATTGTCGCAGGCCATTGTTGTGCGCAATTGCTTTGGATGAGGCGAACCCTTAGGGACTATGGCTACAAATTAACCAAAGTCCCTCTCCTATGTGATAATGAGAGTGCAATCCGCATGGCGGATAATCCCATTGAGCACAGCCGCACTAAGCACATAGCCATTCGGTATCACTTTTTGAGGGATCACCAACAAAGGGGGGATATTGAGATTGCATATGTTAGCACCAAAGAACAATTAGCCGATATCTTTACCAAGCCACTAGATGAGAAAACTTTTACCAAACTTAGGCATGAGCTAAACATTCTTGATTCTAGGAATTTCGATTGATATTTTGCACACATAGCTCAATTATATACCTTTGATCATATCTCTTTCATTTGCTATGACTGATGTGTTCTTCAAGTATATTTTGTGCTAAGTCATAGATTGAAAGGGAAAATGAGTCTTCGGCGAAGACAAGGCTTCCACTCCACTCCATCGTATTATCCTTCGCCATCACTCCGCATCGATCTCCAACTTTGGTATAATCCTTCACTCATACATTATTTGCCAAAGGGGGAGAGAGTTTGATAAGGGCTCATATTTCACTCACAAGTATCCGTTTTTGGCAATTCATGCCAAAGGGGGAGAAAGTATTAGCCCAAAGCAAAAGGACCGCACCACCACCAATTTCAAAAATGTAGTCTTTCATTTTGTATTCAAGAAGTTTTTCAATTGGTATCTTATTTTTTATATAATTTCAAATTGGTATAACCTTTTTCAAAATTAATATCTAAAACCCTCTTGAACACTAAGAGGAGAATTTCATTAAGGGGGAGTTTTGTTTAGTCAAAGGAAAAGCATTTGAAATAGGGGGAGAAAATTTCAAATCTTGAAAATGCTTCTCGAAACCTTATTCATTTACCTTTGACTATTTGCAAAAAGACTTTGAAAAGAATTTCCAAAAGAGTTTACAAAAACAAAACAACTGGTGCAAGCGTGGTCCAAAATGTTAAAAGAAATAAAGCAATCCATGCATATACCATAAATGTATAAATTGGTGTAATTCCAAGTAACCTTTGCACTTACCTTATGCAAACTAGTTTATTTCTGCACTTACATAATTGTTTTGGTTTGTGTTGGCATAAATCACCAAAAAGGGGGAGATTGAAAGGGAAATAAGGTCACACCTTTTCCTAAATAATTTTGGTGGTTGAATTGCCCAACACAAATAATTGGACTAACTAGTTTGCTCTAGATTATAAGTTCCGCAGGTGCCAAAGGTTCACAACAAACCAATAAAAAGTCCAAGAAAGGGTTCAAATAAAAAGAGCAAAAGACAACCGAAGACTGCCCTGGTCTGGCGCACCGGACAGTGTTCGGTGCACCAGGGTGGATCAACTCCAACTTGCTAGCTTCGGGTTTTCGGGGAGCCTCTCCGCTATAATTCACAGGACTGTCTGGTGTAGCACCGGACTGTCCGGGGTGCCATGCAGAGCAATGGCTATCAGCGCCAACGGTCGTCTGCAAAAGCGAACAGTGCGTGAACAGTGCGTGGACAGCGCGCGTAGAGTCAGAGCAGGCGCCAGAAGGCGCACCGGACAGTGAACAGTGATTGTCCGGTGCACCACCGGACTATCTGGTGGGCCCCACTTGTTAGAGCTCCAACGGTCGAACCCTAACAGTTGGGTGACGTGGCTGGCGCACCGGACTGTCCAGTGTGCCCTTCGATAGCAGCCTTCCCCACTGGCCACTTTGGTGGTTGGGGCTATAAATACCCCCAACCACCACACTTCAAGGCATCCAAGTTTTTCAGCCAACTCATTCAATACAAGAGCTAGTGCATTCAATACAAGACACAAATAGAGTGAATCAAAATCTCTCCAAAGTCCCAATTCCACTCAAAGCATTCAGTGACTAGAAGAGAGAGTTTTGTTGTGTTCTTTTGAGCTCTTGCGCTTGGATCGCTTTTCTTCTTCCCCATTTCTTGTTCCTAAGATCTTTGTAATCAAAGCAAGAGACACCAATTGTGTGGTGGTCCTTGTGGGGACTAAATGTCCCAATTGATTGAGAAGAGAAGCTCACTCGGTCTAAGTGACCGTTTGAGAGGGAAAGGGTTGAAAGAGACCCGGTCATTGTGACCACCTCAACGGGGAGTAGGTTTGCAAGAACCGAACCTCGGTAAAATAAATCACCGTGTCATCCGCCTTATTTGCATGTGATTTGTTTTTCGCCCTCTCTTTCGGACTCGACTTTATTTCTAACGCTAACCCCGGCTTGTAGTTGTGCTTAAAGTTTATAAATTTCAGATTTGCCTATTCACCCCCTCTAGGCGACTTTCACATGGGTCTTCAAGTTGCATGCCGGTCGCAGGCTTCGCAAGCCGCCCGGCTGCATCGTGTGTCTCAAACCGCTATCGATCGCGGGTCATGCAAGCCGCTCGACTTCGTCACAGACCACGCAGGCGTCGCACACTATGTGAGCCACGTAGGACACCGCTGTCACGCTAAGAACTCAAAGAATTCTTTTAATTAAGTTCTACTTAATTAAATTATGAATTCTTGTAAAATATGACACATATCTTCAACTTGGGATTATTTAACACATGATGGAGTTCTAGGCTTTGGCTGCAATAAGTTCTTCTAAGAATTTATTTATCCTAAGACCAAGCTTTTAGACAGCAAAATGTTATTTGCCTAGCAGTAAGAGGTCTACATTATATTATGATGATGATTACCTATATGTGTTCTCCCAAGTAGAGTTGTAAAAGATGTGATTTTGGTTTTCACCTTTATGGTGATTACCATTTTATTTTTGAAATTTGGTCATGCACAGGGTAGTGGAGACCTAAGCATTGGATGAGGTATGTTTTTTGAATATATCAACCCAGCGACCATGCTTTTAGGCAGTAAAAAGTTTGCCCACTACTAGTATATCTACTCCATTGTTTCATGACATGGAGATTATCTACATTGTGTCCACTAATTTTCAAAAATCCGTTGGTGCACTTTGAGTGATAACTGGAATTCTCCAACATATGAAGATATGATATATTTTGTGACAATATTACAACATCACATGAAAATGGTTATGCCATTTGAAGGATAATTATTTAATAGAGTGTGATGAAGTCGCTTAATGGGCTTAATTATCCTCAATATTAATTGGATATCAAGATCATTTTTTGCATTCTACGGGTTAGCTCTTCGCTTTGGAAGAAGTGTGACGCTCTCTTTCTCTTACGGTTCTATTGAAAAGAACTTATGTGCTTTTGCGACTTGATGTGCAAGCGCAAAATGAATAGCAAAGGAAATCATAAGACATGTTGACTTATGAGTAAGTGCCTACAATATGTTTATAGACTGAACTTTTGTATTCATAACATTTGCTTAATGTTGAATTGTTGCATACTATCAGCATTATTATCCATTTATTCCAAACACATAATGAATAATATGGTGAACTTCTTTTGAAGGCTCATCATTAATGCCAATGTTTTGTGGCGCCTCTCTTATGAGGTTCATAGTGTTTAGAATAATGTTGAGAACAATATGAGGTTCACTAGATTGACACTATTATCAATCTATGAACCCGGCTAACCATTGCAAATATAATAAGAAGCAAATATACAAGCACATTAAAAAGAGAAGGGCAATGAGTATGAGAAACTCGTTTGTCATTACACTATACGTGATATAGTGTTGTATGTCCATGCATCTAATCTTGTATATTGAATCCCAATAGATGCAAACAACGCATGAAAGCTAAGATATGAAGTGTACTTCAATCTTCCATCTGAAATGACAACCGTGGTTGGTTGTGTAAATCGTGATTTGTATTAAATCACGTAACAACACTTCTCTTTCTAAGAGAAGACTACTTTGTTAGGTGATTTGCTTTTGAGTATTATTCAAATGATCCATGAGATTTGATATAATCTCATTATTATTGATATCATATTTATTGATGTGATATGTTCAAGCTCATGCAATGTTAGTTGAACACACTCATGAGATTTGAGTGTAAACATTCATGAATTTTGAGTTTAACAAACTCGTCGATTTGAGTTGACAACTCATGTAATTTGAGTTGAGCGCACTCATGTGATTTGAGTGTAAACATTCATAATTTTGAGATTAACAAACTCATCGATTGGAGTTGACAACTCATGTAATTTGAGTTGAGAAACTCATCGAATTGAGTTGAACAGAAACCATGCGATTTGGTTTGGACAAGCTCATCGATTAGAGTTGAACAAACTCATCAACTGGAGTTAAAGACTCATGTAATTTGAGTTGAACAAATCACCCATTTGAAGTTGAATAAACTCATGGATTTGAGTTGTGCAAACTGGTACATGAATTCTTCCAATTGAGGAAGAAACATGCAATGTGAAGAATTGAACCACAAACTCTATAAGTGGGGAAACAAAATATTCTCACATTCCTTTGGAAAGAGAAAAGAATATTTTGACAATAGCCCTGTGCGATATCATGATATGTAAATGTTATATCCCCTATGGTAATGGAGGTATCAAGGATGTGTTGATATATCCCAATGTTATCTTACCAAATTATAGAGTTATCCATATAATTTCTATCATGTGGAAACACAAGGTGATAGTGATGGATATTGCTTGTGTTTCTCAAAAACATTTCTTATGGGTTGTATTCTACTTACATCCCCCCGTACAATGTGTTTCATTTGTTATAACTTTTCATATGATGCTTACAATGCTGGGTAAGATTGAATTGATCATTTTATTATTGGGATGATAAATGAAAAGTTATGGACAATTATATTGGTCATGACTTTCCATAGGATGGATACTCGATAAGTTCTTGAATTGTTTTCAAAAGAACGAGTGTGGTCCATTATAGATATTGTATGGACATTTAAGGCTTTATATGCTTCTATGGTGCATCTATATGATGACCTAAAGTGTGTCCTTCAGACAACACGAGACCATTAAGTAATAATGCCTCAAGCTTGAGCACATTAGCCTCCACACTACTGAATTTACCAAATGTGCTTACAATGATGATTGTTTGTCTTGGTATTCAGAATGATATCCATAACGGATATGACGAATCTGTGATTGATTCAAAAATTCCAGATTGTTCATGACCATCAGTAATGAATTGTCACTTCCAACTATTTATGGTTGGAGTTAGTTAGTTTTGCACGCTCCTGACTTGTGATTAACTGCACGTACTACATGTACAAGTTCCCCTATGGTTTTAGTATGTGGGAATCCATGAAAGATTTCCCATGCATATATTGGGTATGTTTTCCCAATCTCACCACTTTAGCATACATGTATGGGCACATAGAAAGCTAAGGATCTATGTGAGAATTTATTCTTTGTCGATCATTAAGTATTTAGAATCTCTTTGTGAGAATCTATTTCTGGCCCGTACGATAGCTTAAATCATGATTTTTTCTAGGCATTAGGGAGAGATTTCAAGTACCAAAAAGAATGCCAGGAAATTATAATGAATGCAGTAAGCATTCATGCTCAGGATCACGTGCTACAATTGAACCTTTAGGTTTGAATGATTTGCAAGAAGTTGCAAACTGACTACCATGTGCATTTACTATGAGGTGTCACTCAAATTAATCCTATGAGGAAGTGCCAGAAAGAGTGGTTAAATGGAACACCACTCAACTCTCTATTCCAATGACATTGTAAGTAAGAGGGGGAGAAGTATGGTTACAAATTCTAGGATTAAGATGCTTGCAAGCAGCTGAGATGGTAAATGCAGACCAACTATTTATTGATAACCAACCTAGTGTTGGTGGACACCTAAAGGATATGGTTTATCCTGTGAATGGAAGACATTCACAACCTAGCTCTGTGCACACTGATGAGGCTAGGGTATCGAAGCTCTTGATTGTTGTTTTGGGATTTCACGAGGAATCATAAGGGTGCATAAGAAAATGAATTTATGTCAATTGGAGAATTGTGTTATTTGAAAGCTACAAGTGTCGACACATACATCTCAGCAATTGTATATGCGCTCCAAGTGATCCAAAAGACTATGGCCATAGCAGAGCACGAGTATGCTCAAACTGGATCTTGTTGAGTGATACAATGTTGTAGAGAAAATGTAGAATTATTTCTGCTTCATGGTATCTTACCATCGATACAAGTTTATTTTCATGGACTTGGAAATAATGAGGTGGTGAGAAAGCATGGCTAGTAGCAATTTGGATTTTACACAAACCCGAACATTATTTGAATGCTATATAGGCAGTAAATCATCTATATGTGCAGTTGATAGATGTAGTGACAACATATGCATATATGGTCACTAGATTATGGTATTTGTGGAGTCTTACAGGATTCTAAATACATAATCGCCAATCACAAATTTGCAATGCTTGGAAAGCCTTTGTGACTTAGAGCATCCTGGTCAAATATGGTACAATCAACCTAGTGGATCCTTCCTTCCGAAGGGATACACGAAGAATGGTATGTTGAGTGTAAATATGTGCAACATATTTCTAAACATACATTACTTATCGATGGAGTTCAAGATAGAGGATATGAATTGAAAGATATTTTCAATTCAAAATAAACTCTCTTGAGTATCTTAGATACAAAGTTGTCTATATCCAACATATATTGAAGAAATTCAATATGAGGGGAAATTCAACATATATTGATCTTGCACCTAGAGATGTGCTATTGTATATTGTAAGAGCATCCGACTGGATATTGTTTTGCAATGATTTGCTAGCTAAGAGCACATGAGATTGAGTTATGTTCTCTAAGAGTACTCATGATCTAGTTATATTTGGATATACTAATCTTGGATATCCATAGAAGATCCCTAGGTGCAAGATCAATGACATACTTTGGGTAAGTTGGACCTGTTGTTTGATAAATGTCTATCAACATAGATTAATGGTCACTTACACTAATCATATTGTAGCACACTTCATGTGATTGTACAGAATGATAACCTACATACTGAGGGTATGTGGTGGTCATGATTTTCTACCACTTACCTTATTATCTATGAAGATAATATTACTTTGTATTGTTAAGATGAAAACAAGTTATGAACTAAGTCTCTACCTTACTCCACATTTTTAAATGTGTTTGAGAGCAGGTATGTGATGACTCAGTGATTTGCAAAGATCAGGCAGAGTTTCTCTTTTGATCGGAAGAACTTGTTTGTACATCATGTTGTGCTCTTTTCTTTGCATGAGTTTTTTTTCCTGTTTGGGTTTCTCATTCATAGTTTTTAATGAGGCAACATCAACACAAGGCCTATGTCGTATCATCTATTTTTCCCCATAGGGTTTTCGATGATGATACATTATGACATAACTATTGTTGTATTTGAACTAGGTTATGAGTTTATCTCATAAGAGTTTAAATGGATCAATAATAGATCGTGACTATTCTCCTTATTTTTCCGTTGGGTTTTTAAGGAGACTCGCTGATATATTGATTTCTCAGATTTTCTGACAAGATTATCTTGGAGAAATATTGGCCTGAGTTGTATGTCTCACCATTTATTTTCCTCACTGGGTTTTTGAGATGATGACTGTAGACATATTATTGTTCTTTGGGCTAAAGGTCCTTGGAAGAACAATGTCATATCATGGTTCTACTCCTTATTTTTTTCCACTGAGTTTTGAGGAGTTCACTTGATACTAATTAACCTACATAAATTCCTAAGTTTTTTCCACATGTTTTTCTTAAAGGAATTAACAACATTATTGAAGGATGTTTATGCTGGATTCGATCAAGAGTGAGTGTTGAGAAATGGTCTCATCTTTTCAAGGCACCCCTTAGGTTATAAAGACACCTCTTAGGTTGGCCCCTTCAAGACACCCTTTTGTATCTATATAAACAAAGCATCCATCAATAAAGAGAACACATATTTCACTCTTATCATTTGTCTCGCTCTCGCTGCGTACTCAAACAATCAGCACCAGAAGTTTTTATTTAAATTAAGTAGGCTTCAATTGCGTTGGTCCCCGGTTCCACAAGTAACCGTGAAATGAATCCTCGATGTTGCATTGGTAAGGTGTTGTAGTAGGCATCAGGTGAACGGTTTAAAACTCTGAGCCAGGTGACCACTGAACAGGGATCGATGGATCCATCGATCCACACTGCAGCCTGCTCAATCTGGCCTCCGTCTGCATTGCATGAATGTGAAGGCTGCCATGGAATGGATGATGTACCACCAGGTTTCAATTTGCGTCGCAGTTGAAATAAAACAGCGACGTGTCATGTGTGGCATGCATGCACGCTGTGCGGAATACAATAGTAACTAGACGAAGTCAAGGCAACCAACCATGCATGCTGCCAAACCTGCTGCCACTTGTTTCTTGTTGAGGTCGCAGGATTGATGAATTCCTGCTGCGCAATAATGCGGTCTAAACTCGAGGCAAAATGACAACATGGTGAGTTGGTGACAGGTCCATGCATCTGCATGAAGGACCTAACATATGCCAAACAATATATTATTGATGCATGGGTATATATGTGTCAAGTATGTATATCCCTACTATATATTAAAGCACTAGTTTCAAAGGTCATCCCGCGTCAATATTTTTTTAAAAACCTCATACATTTCTTTAGAATCAACCCGTACTCATATAATCTCTTCTCTACTACTATAATAGGAGAGTTTATGTAAAAAATAAGGTGAAATTATGTATAAGTGATTGTTTGAACTTTGGTTGTTGGCTCCATATTCACACCCACCTAATCAATAGAAAACATGTATTTTGTGTTTTCTTAAAACAAAATTTATCTTATATATAAACCGTAGCAATGCACGGACATATGACTAGTATATATGTAATTTACTCCTGTCCTTTAATTTGCCTATTTTTAGAGCTAGTTTGATAACTCCATTTTTCTAATTGATTTTTATTTTTTTAAGAAAAATGAACTAATTTTCCTTGAGACCTCTTAAGTAGAATTTGTGACGGTCTAAAGTTTTACTTGATTAATACAAAATATTTATAAAATTTATATCTCCAAATAAATTTATTGTGGAAATAGATTCGACAATCTATGTATAATGATATTAGAGCTATGTTTCTTTCCTTCAAAGATTATATAATCCAGCTTATAAATTATATAAGCATCCAATGATCTGTTTATGGATTGTTATAATCTACATAACTAGATTATCTGTGTTGTTTGTTTGTCTTTCAATTCATTTAAGCTAGTATAACCTAACTATATTCTATGATATCTGTATCATCATCAGCATTGGCAGAATGGATCATTCACAACGACAGCTGTGGTGCTTAATTCCGTGCCTTGATTTTGTAACCTCGTGTCCTGGCGTGTTGACAAGGACACATGAATTGCAGAGGCTTGGTATGTGAAACCGAGCATCATGTGATAGTGATACACAAGCTGGGCAAAAGGAAGTCAAAAGCTCAGGGGCTTGGGGCAACGGGCCAGCTCGATAGGGCACTAGCACTGCGCACCAAAATAGACACTAGCTACTAGGTAGGTGGTATATATTGTTACAGATTTTATATATCATATATAATGTCTATCGTATCTGTAGCACATAGTTAAACGGTGCAGTGGTAGAACCTGTTTGTCTCATTTCCAAAAGGTAGGGGCGTCCGATCCCTTGTGTTGACGCCCGTGGGTGTCATACCCGGTTTTAGGGGGCAAAATCGAATGCATAGCATATGTGTGTCAGGATCTATTTCCACACATATGTTGACGTCACAAGTGTAATATATCAAAAAAATGCATAAAAGCGTAAATAAAGATTATATTAACATATTACACTTCGAATAGACATAATGTCTTAACCTTTATCCATCAAAGTACAGCGAAACGTAGACATCCATCTACAGGAAGATGACCGGGGGTATCACTAGACTAGCATCTATAGAGTTCAACATCATATCTTCATCTGCAAACTTCTGATCAAAATTTAAGTAAGGGTGATCTCACTTATGGTCGGAACTCAGCAAGTGGGGTGAAAATGCAAGGTAACAAGATAAGGCTAAAGTTAAATGTGGCTAGCATTTTAATTGATCAACATTTTATTATCAACACCTGATTACTAGGTATAAGTATATACCAAACCCATATTAAACATATGAAATATTTATCCGCATATATGTCATCAACATAAATAATCACCAGCATAAGCTCAGAACCACTTGAATCAAAAAGGACCATAATTTATTTCCATCTTCAAGTTCAATTATCATGTGAGGGTCCAGGCTGCTCTTAACCGTGAGCACGGCTGATATAACGGTTTTACACTATGCAGAGGTGGAACATCTTTACCCATGAGCACGATTCCCTTCCAGCCCGGGTTAGCTAGACCCGTATTTACTTCCGAGGTAAATGGCTAGGGTCTCACTACGAGGCTTTCCCTAAAGTCCTCATTATGCAAATGCTGGAAATGGTCAAACTGCATAAAGCACACCTGACGTAACCAACTTATAGACCAGTCTGCAGGCTAAAGCTTCGGAACTATGACCATATCCAATCTGCCTGAGCCGGAAATATAAGCGCTTGGCAGATGGCCCCGTTCCGGTCGACCACGACCAACATCCAACATAAGACTTCCCTAGTTATTTAGCCAAGGGTGTCCCATTCCACCCTCATGGTAGCACTATTTTTCTGGGTGGTCACTCCATGTTCCAATTAAATCATATGATCTTGCTCAATCGTCGGATTAGCAGCAATAATATAAACTTATCATTTGGAATATTAATATCACAAACAAGAGTGACTGCATAAAGTTAAGTTGTAGCAATAGCATACCTACCAAGTTTGATCAAGGAATACAGTTGAAAAGGTTAGGTGTATCCAAATAGGTAACCCATCAAATTATGCATATATATCCAAGAATAAACTTTATTAAATGTATTGTTTGGGATCAAACAGAGTATGCAGAGGGAGAAGTCCACTTGCCTTGCTTATAGAAAACTTGAGTTTCTTCCACGGATCGGAATAGATCTTGATTCTTAACTACTAGAACAACCACTAAATACCACACAAACAAACAAGAAGAAGCAAACACCACTCAATAACATACAACATTCACCATACGCAGAGCTAAAAGAAAGTTTAACGAAAAGAGCATTCGTTTTTCAAAAACATCGCAAGTAATGGTTATAATAAGAAAGTATTATTTTCAAAAATGTGTGATCTATACTTTATAAAACAAGACATGAGCTTAAAAGTATCTTAATTAAAATATAAAATATTAGGTTCACCAATTTAATCTTTTATAAAACGTCATATGTGATATGTCTAAGATTAAGGGTTTATAAGATGATAAAACACGTTATAACAATATTAAACCTTTTTAACTTCTTAGAAAAGATATATGTTATATATCTAAGGTTAATGGGCTACGAAAAATGTTATTAATTTTAGAAGCATTATGGAACATCTTATAAATCATTGTTAAACATTCGCTTATAATAAACTAAGATGTAAACCTAAATAGGTTTTATGTGAAAAGATCATTATTATCAAACACCTATTTTATGAAAAGCTAAGTTATAGGCCCTTAAGTGGATTTTTATGCAAAAGATAATGAACAAATAACTACCTTTTATTTTTATTAGAAGGTACGTAGTCTATATTCTTTATTAAGAAAGCTATATACAAAATAATATGTAAACTATCATTTTAATTATAAAAAGAACATGAACACTAATTTCTTTATTTTATCCTTTAGGACAACTAAAAGATATATATATATAAATAATATGGATTCAATGTGATGAACGGATTAATCACGCTTATTTAACTAGTTATGGACAAATTGAAATGTAAGTCTAATTAATAAATTGTGAGAAAATATAAATAATCTATTGATTATATTTAGTTTCAATGTACGAACATATGGCCTAAATTATTTGAAAGAAAAATGTATAAACTATCATTTTCTTTATTAGGAAAGTATGAGCGCCTAATTAAGTCATTTTAACATTATTATAAAATTCTATTCTTTCGGTTTTCTCCTTTCTTTTCTAAATAGAAATTATACGTATAGCTGGAATATTTATAAATCTCCTAACATTAATATTCTAAGAATTAATGTAAATTAATAGTTGCACTTTAGTAACATAAATCATGGTTATTATGACATAAATAAGTATTTTACTAATTCTAAGTAATTGGGTGCTATACTTATGAATACATTTATCATGACTAGTAAAAACCTATTTTCATTACGACTGGTGATATTCTTTTAGTTTTATATTTTCTTTCCAAAAGAAAGTATCAACAATAATCAGAGGTCAAAACATCTAATAAATAACTTAGACCGATGATTAACCTATAATTTTGGCACCAAGATAAATTCTACACCACTTACAAATTCCATGCTCAAGAATTTCCATTATTTATTTAGTGAGCCTAAATGAACCTTTTGATTATAACTTCTAAATAAACATTAAAATTCATCCTAAACAGAGTTAGTTATAAAATCACTTATTTAGTATTTTTACCACATGTCTACCAGATTTCGTCAAAACCATTGCGCACAAATAACATGTCTAATACACATATACTCAATGATTCACATACACATTGTCGGTGTTTCAACCCCGGGGGGTCCTTGGACCGACGAGTAAATTGTCGTCGCGTGCCCGAGCCCAGATGGGTCGGCACGAGACGGAGCGCGAAGGGGGGGAAACCAGAGGGAGACAGGCGTAAAAGGGGAAACCCACGGCCTTCGTGTTTGTCCCGCGCCCAGGTCAGGTGCGCTTGTAGTAGGGGGTTACAAGCGTCCGCGTGGGAGGGAGCGAGAGGCCTGCACGCGCCGTCCCGTCCTCCCCGCGCGGCCAACCCTCCGTACGAGTGCCCTGGCCCTTCCTTTTATAGACGTAAGGAGAGGGCCCAGGTGTACAATGGGAGGTGTAGCAGTGTGCTAACGTGTCTAGCAGAGAGGAGCTAGCGCCCTAAGTACATGTCGTCGTGGCAGCCGGAGAGGTTTTGGCACTCTGTTCATGTGATGTGGTGGCCGTCGGAGGAGCGCTGGAGCCTTGCGGAAGGACAGCTGTCGGGGCTGTCGAGTCCTTGCTGACGTCTCCTTGCTTCCGTAAGGGGGCTAAGAGTCGTCGTCGTCATGGAGCACTCGGGGCGCCATCATTATTTGTTTACCGGGGCGAGCCAGATGGGACGCCGGTCTTGTTCCCCGTAGCTTGAGCTAGCTAGGGGTAGGGTAATGATGCCCCCCCCCGTGACGTGGTCGGTCCGAGCCCTGGGTCGGGCGAGGCGGAGGCTCTTCCGAGGTCGAGGTCGAGGTCGAGTCCGAGCCCTGGGGTTGGGCGAGGCGGAGTTCGTCGTCTTCCGGGGCCGAGGCCGAGTCTGAGCCCTGGGGTCGGGCGAGGCGGAGTTCGTCGTCTTCCGGGGCCGAGGCCGAGTCCGAGCCCTGGGGT
Source organism: Zea mays (assembly GCF_902167145.1). Taxonomy (NCBI): domain Eukaryota; kingdom Viridiplantae; phylum Streptophyta; class Magnoliopsida; order Poales; family Poaceae; genus Zea; species Zea mays. The sequence goes on from NC_050099.1 coordinate 78,146,944, forward strand.
CGGGCGAGGCGGAGTTTCCTATGGCGCCTAATGCCGGACATGGCTGCTGTCAGCCTCACTCTTTCGAGTGGCACAGCAGTCGGAGCGACGCAGGCGGCGCTGTCCCCTTGTCAGGCCGGTCAGTGGAGCGGCGAAGTGACTGCGGTCACTTCGGCTCTGTCGACTGGAGGGCGCGCATCAGGATAAGGTGTCAGGCCATCCTTGCATTAAATGCTTCTGTGGTGCGGTCGGTCGGTGTGGCGATCTGGCCAAGGTTGCTTCTTGGCGAAGACTGGGCCTCGGGCGAGCCGAAGGTGTGTCCGTTGCTTGAGGTGGCCCTCGGGCGAGACGTGAATCCTCCGGGGTCGGCTGCCCTTGCCCGAGGCTGGGCTCGGGTGAGGCGAGATCGTGTCCTTGAGTGGACCGAGCCTTGACTTAATCGCACCCATCAGGCCTTTGCAGCTTTGCGCTGATTGGGGTTACCAGCTGAGATTAGGAGTCTTGGGGGGTATGGTCCCCGACAGTAGCCCCCGAGCCTCAAAGGGAGTGTTAATACTCGCTTGGAGGCTTTTGTCGCACTTTTTTGCAAGGGGACCGGCCTTTCTCGGTTGCGTTTTGTTCCGGTGGGTGCGCGCGAGCGCATCCGCCGGGTGTAGCCCCCGAGGCCTCGGAGGAGTGGTTTGACTCCTTCGAGGTCTTAATGCGTTTCGTGATGCTTCGGCCGGTCTGGTTGTTCCCTCATGCGAGCTGGCCGTAGCCCGGGTGCTCAGTCGAGTTCCAAGTTCTCGTGCTGGTATGTTGACGCTGTCAATGGTTTGGCCGAAGCCGGGTTTGCGAGAGCAGCCCCCGAGCCTCTGCACAGAGCGAGAGGACGGTCAAGGACAAACTCGACTTTTTTACATACGCCCCTGCGTCGCCTTTCCACAAGGAGGAGGGGGGAAAAGCGCCATGTTGCCCTTGGAGGGCGCCGAACATGGTGTCTCCAGTGAGCTGCTAACGGGTAATCCGAGTTGACGCCCATGCCCCATTTGTTAGGGGTCGGCTAGTGGCCCGGAGGCGCGCTCCAAAAGTACCTGCGGGTGATTTGCCGGACCCGGTCCCCTTTTGATGGGGTCTGAGGCCTCGATGCCTCCCTCCGATGGGATTCCATTACAAAATCGTTCCCGTTGGTCTCGGAAATGTCCTAGGGTACCTCGGGAGCGTAGCCCGAGCCTTGGTTATGTATCGAACGTACCCAGGGTCATCCCTTGCTCTGCGTCTGAGGCGGCTGTCGAACCCTTCGAGGGCCAGCCTACGAACCCCTGATCAGTAGTGGGCGCGGAGCCCGAGTGGCATGAGGCGGCCGTTGAACCCTTTTGAGGGGCCAGCCTTCGAACCTCTGACCAGTAGTGGGCACGGAGCCCGAGTGCTCTGAGGCGGCTGTTGAACCCTTCCGAGGGGCCAGCCTTTGAACCTCTGATCAGTAAGGGGGCTCGGGGCCCGCTTCCTTCGCGGAGAAGGATCCCTTTCGGGGTATCCCCTTTCTCGGTCCCTGTGGCAAGAGAGAGAAAGAGGAAGTGGAAAAGGATACGAAATCGAATGACGTGGCACACCTTTTTTGACGCGGTCATTATGGCGGAGGTGAAGCGTCGCCTGCTTCGCCCGCCAAAGGTGTCGCCCGTCCTGCCGCAAAGTTAATGCGACGGGACTACTGGTTCGTGGGGCAGCCGTTGCGCGTGCGCGAGCCGTTCGAGGAACGGAACACGGGCGCGCCGTCTTCACGCCGTGGGAGAGGGTTCTCTCGCTGTCCCAGGAGGGGACGTGAGCTTGGCTGACGACTTGACTGCTGCTTTCGTCCGCCTGCCACCGCCATTACTGCCGGCCCATTTCTGGCCGTATCGACCGTGACGCCTTCTCCCGCGGCTGACTGACCCGTGACATATGTGCCTGGTTGGCACTGTTGGGTCATGCGTAGGGTTGCCTCGAGTCGCGATACTAGTTCCGCAGTCGAGGAGGCACGGTAGTGGCGTGAGTGGCATTGCAGTTTCTTGCACGTAGCAACCGGCGCGCCGGTCACATGACGTGTGGGCCTGGGCCTTAATGCTGGACACGTCGAAGTCGAAAGGGTGCGCCCCCTTGGTGCGGTTGCATGCCGCCTGCATGGCGGTCCGCCCTTTCACCCGCTGGTCTGGGCGAAAGTGGAGGAATGCTCGTAACCGCTGGGCAGTTGCGTGCACCGTGCGTGGCGGTTTGGCTTCTTCTGCCCTGGGCCAACTTGCATGACGCGTGGGACCCAGCCCCCGTATCGTAGGGGGAGGACCTTGGAGCGTGTTGGAGAAGACTCAGCCCGCGATGGCTGAGGACGCAAGTGGGGAGAGTTGCCTTTAAAAGGAGGGTGACCCTCTTAAAAGGCAACAATGTCTTCACGCTCCCCTTATGCATTGCGTTTTTCCACCTTCCGAGCCCCCGGATGGGGAACACTCGCAGTCCTTCCGCCTTGTCGTTGGAGGAACACAACTTCGCGGAAGTTGGTACCTTTCAGCCATCGTTTGGCTTCAAGGATTTTCATCAGGCAGCCCGGCCGCATCCCCTCGCCGGTGGTCACCCAAGACGGTGACCACCAGCTCCTGGGTGGGGAGAAGCAAGCCGGGCTGCGGCCTCTGCCCCTCCCTCAGCTTCAAGGATGTTCATCATCAGTGATGGGGAGGGGAGTGCGCCGAGTTGGGGTCGGTCTCCGCTCGGGCTGCGGCCCGCTCCTTCCCTCAGCGATCGGGGGGAAGGGCGTTTGCCGTTCGTGGCGCTGGCAGCTGCCGCGTGTCCGGCTCTCCGGTCCGAGCGGCTTCGGCGCTGCTTCCGGTGCCACCTTCCGCCGCAGCAGCCGGAAGAGGTTTCTCCGCCGACGAGATAGTCGGTGCCGCCCGCGGACCGACCTCCAACTCTACGGCCTTCTGCTCATCCTCGCCCCTCGAGTGGGGATGTGGGCGAGGGCCTTATGGCAGCAGCATCCGCCCTGAGGTCATCACTGCTGCTGTTCGGTCGCTCGGAGCAGAAGTCGTCGTCGCTGCTGCTGGAGCGGGCAGCGGCGAGCCGTCCGTCGGCCTTCTGTTGCCCCGCAGGCCCTCCAATCGTGGGGGGTTGTTTGTACCTGCGGAGGTGGAACCGGAGTTCCGTTTGTAATGGCACCTTGAGTGCCGGTGTCTGTTCATTGTGGCTGTCGGGGCCTGAACATGTATGTATTTTTGGCACGGAGCCGTGTTTTTTCCTCATTCCGAGCACTAGGACTCGCCTGTCGGCTAACTGAACCACTCAACCAAGTGTGAGTTGCCTCGTGCGAAGGTGATGAGTGAGGTATCCGTATCCCGGAGGCGTAGGAGTCCCTCGGCTCGATCGGCCTCGCCGCCCGAGGCTTCTCTTGCTTAGTTAAAGGAACCCTCGGCCGCTCTTCGATGAGCCGAAGCCGAAGGCAGCGGTGTCAGTGTGGACAGAGGCAGAGTTGGCTCGAAAAGAAGACTTCGTTGGCCGGAGCCTAGCTGGGCCATCCACTGGCGGGACCAGCGCCGGAGTCGAGTTGCCGAGGCCATGAGCCGGGCTGATGTCCTTGGGGGACAGCTGGCTGAGGCTTTGGGGTGGCCGGCCGAGCCGTCTGCTCGGGCCGGGTTCCTGGAGAAGACCCTGGCGGCGATGGCCCGGGCATGGTGCTGATGTCGTCCTTCGGAGCAGAGATCCTCAGACCGCGTTGCCGTCCGAGGCTCGGTCGGACTTCGCTGAAGGTGTAGTTGACGCCGAGGGTGTTGCTGCTCCCCCTCCATTAAGGTCCGAGCCTACAGGATCGGTTTATCTTGTAGTGCGTGTATGTTTTCTGCGGCCGCCGAGGCCCAAACATACTATCGTGTTGTAAAGCTGCGTTTCCTTTCCTCTTGCTTCGAGTATCTGGACTCATTTGTCGGTAACCGAATCGTTTGTCCGAGCGAGAGTTACTTTTCACGGAAGGTGATGAGTGAGGTATCCGTATATAGAGGCGTGGGAGTCCCTCGGCTCGGTCGTCCTTGCCGCTTACGTGTACTCTTACTCGTCCATAGGATTCTGCTATCGATATAGTCGAGAAGGCCCGAAAAATCGTTTCGGCAGAAGAGTTTTCGAGCGTGAAGACTTGTTCGGTCCGCGGAATCACTTATCCGAGCGTGAGTTACTTATCACAGAACGTGATGAGTGAGGTATCCGTATCCCGGAGGCGTAGGAGTCCCTCAGCTCAGTCAGCCTTGGCTGCTTACGTGTACTCCGTCGTTTTTAGGATCCCACTTTCGAAGTAGTCGAAAAGCACGAAAGACGTTCTGGCAGAAAAGATCTTTTTCGAGGAAAATTTTGACGCGGAGGGGGTTCCCCCCTTCTAGCCCCCGAGGGAGGTACGGGCTTTGCCGAGGCAAGGCTGACCCTTCCTTGATGATTAGACTTTGTGTGTGAACGGGGTGTACGAACAACTTGAAAGCATCTTGAGGGTAGAAGCGACGTAGCTATCGGATGTTCCAAGCGTTGTTGTAGACCTCGCCTTGACTGTTGGCCAGCTTGTACGTTCTGGGCTTCAGAACTTTGGCGATGACGAACGACCCTTCCCAGGGAGGCGTGAGCTTGTGCCGCCCTCGGGCGTCTTGTCGCAGCCGAAGCACCAAGTCGCCCACCTGGAGGTCTCGGGACCGAACCCCTCGGCGTGGTAGCGTCGCAGGGACTACTGATACCGCGCCGAGTGTAGCAAGGCCATGTCCTGAGCCTCTTCCAGCTAGTCCAGTGAGTCTTCTCGGTTAGCTCGATTGTTTTGGTCATCGTAGGCCCTTGTCCTCGGGGAACCGTATTCTAAGTCTGTGGGCAAGATGGCCTCGGCCCCATAGACTAGAAAGAACGGTGTGAAGCCCGTGGCTCGGCTCGGCGTTGTCCTCAGACTCCAGACCACCGAGGGGAGCTCCTTCATCCATCGCTTGCCGAACTTGTTGAGGTCGTTGTAGATCCGCGGCTTGAGTCCTTGCAGAATCATGTCGTTGGCACGCTCTACTTGCCCATTCGTCATGGGGTGAGCCACGGCGGCCCAGTCCACCCGGATGTGATGATCCTCGCAGAAGTCCAGGAACTTTCTGCCGGTGAACTGGGTGCCATTGTCGGTGATGATGGAGTTCGGAACCCCGAAGCGATGGATGATGTTGGTGAAGAACGCCACCGACTGTTCGGACCTGATGCTGTTTAGGGGTCGGACCTCAATCCACTTGGAGAATTTGTCGATGGCGACTAGCAGGTGCGTGTAGCTCCCGGGTGCCTTCTGCAAGGGGCCGACGAGGTCCAGACCCCACACAGCAAACGGCCAGGTGATGGGTATTGTCTATAGAGTCTGAGCGGGCAGGTGGGTCTGCCTTGCGTAGAATTGACACCCTTGGCAGGTGTGGACATTCTAGTGGCGTCGGCCACCGCGGTCGGCCAGTAGAAACTTTGTCGGAAAGCGTTTCCAACAAGGGCTCGGGGCGCTGCGTGGTGACCGCAAGCCCCCGAGTGTATTTCTTGTAAGAGCTCCTGGCCTTCGGCGATGGATATGCATCGCTGGAGGATGCCTGAGGGGCTGCGGTGGTAGAGCTCCTTCCCGTCCCCCAGCAAGACGAACGACATGGCGCGCCGCGCCAATCGCCGAGCTTCGGCTCGATCGAGGGGTAGCTCTCCTCGGTGGAGATATTGCAGGTATGGGGTCTGCTAGTTTTGATTAGGCGTGACCCCGCTCCGCTCTTCCTCGACACGCAGTGCCTCACCCTCGGGGGCCGAGGGTGCCTCGGGCTGGGCCGAGGGTGCCTCGGGCTGAGCCGAGGGTGCCTCGGGCTGAGCCGAGGCCTTCTCGGGCTCGGGCGTGTCGTCGGTCTTGACTGAGGGTTGATGTAGGTCTCGGGAGAAGACGTCCGGGGGAACCGTTGTTCGCCCCGAGGCTATCTTAGCCAGCTCGTCCGCAGTCTCGTTGTATCGTCGGGCGATGTGGGTGAGCTCGAGCCCGTAGAACTTGTCTTCTAGGCGCCGAACCTCGTCGCAGTAGGCTTCCATCTTCAGGTCGCGGCAATGGGAGTTCTTCATGACTTGGTCGATGACAAGCTGCGAGTCGCCGCGAGCGTCGAGGCGTCGGACCCCTAGCTCGATGGCGATGCACAACTCGTTAACCAGAGCCTCGTATTCGGCCACGTTGTTGGACGCCGGGAAATGGAGGCGCAGCACGTAGCAGAGGTGCTTCCCGAGGGGCGAGATGAAGAGCAGGCCAGCGCCTGCCCCTGTTTTCATCAGCGATCCATCAAAAAACATGGTCCAGAGTTCCGGTTGGATCGGAGCTGCTGGAAGCTGGGTGTCGACCCATTCAGCCACAAAGTCCGCCAAGACTTGGGACTTGATGGCCTTCCGAGGGGCGAACGAGATTGTCTCGCCCATGATTTCCACCGCCCACTTTGCGATCCTACCCGAGGCCTCTCGGCACTGGATGATCTCCCCTAGGGGGAAGGACGACACCACAGTCACCGGATGAGACTCGAAGTAGTGTCGCAACTTCCGCCGCGTCAGGATCACCGCGTACAGCAGCTTCTGGATTTGTGGGTAGCGGATCTTGGTCTCGGACAGTACCTCACTGATGAAGTAGACTGGCCTCTGGACGGGCAATGCATGCCCCTCTTCTCGTCTCACAACCACGATCGCGGCGCTGACCACCTGAGTGGTAGCGGCGACGTAGATCAAGAGGGCTTCTCCGGCAGTGGGGGGCACCAAGGTGGGCGCGCTCGTGAGGAGTGCCTTCAGGTTCCCGAGGGCTTCCTCGGCCTCAGGGGTCCAAGTGAAGCACTCGGCCTTTCTTAAGAGGCGGTACAGGGGTAGACCTCTTTCCCTGAGGTGCGAGATGAAGCGGCTCAGAGCCGCAAGGCATCCCATGACCCTCTGTACGCCTTTCAAGTCCTTGATGGGCCCCATGTTGGTGATGGCCACAATTTTCTCCGGGTTGGCCTTGATGCCCCGCTCGGAGACGATGAACCCCAAGAGCATGCCTCGGGGGACTCCGAAGACGCACTTCTCAGGATTGAGTTTTACGCCTTTCGCCTTGAGACACCGGAATGTTGCTTTAAGGTCGGAAAGGAGGTCGGAGGCTTTCCTCGTCTTGACTACGATGTCATCGATGTAAGCCTCGACCGTTCGACCAATGTGTTCGCCGAACACGTGGTTCATGCACCTTTGGTATGTCGCGCCCGCATTCCTCAAACCAAACGGCATGGTAACATAGCAGTACATGCCGAAAGGTGTAATGAAAGAAGTAGCGAGCTGGTCGGATCTTTCATCCTGATTTGGTGATACCCTGAGTAGGCATCTAGGAAAGATAGGGTTTCACACCCAGCAGTGGAATCCATGATTTGATCGATGCGAGGCAGAGGGTAGGGAACTTTTGGACATGCTTTGTTTAGACCAGTGTAGTCTACACACATCCGCCATTTCCCTCCTTTCTTTCTCACAAGCACAGGGTTGGCAAGCCATTCGGGATGGAATACCTCTTTGATGAACCCTGCCGCCATTAGCTTGTGGATCTCCTCGCCTATGGCTCTGCGCTTTTCTTCGTCAAATCGGTGCAGAGGCTGCTTCACGGGTCGGGCTCCAGCTTGGATATCCAGCGAGTGCTCGGCGACATCCCTCGGTATGCCGGGCATGTCCGAGGGACTCCACGTGAAAATGTCGGCGTTTGCGTGGAGAAAGTCGATGAGCACTGCTTCCTATTTGGGATCGAGCTCGGAGCCGATCCGTATCTGCTTGGAGGCGTCGTTGCTGGGGTCGAGAGGGACGGACTTAACCGTCTTCGCTGGCTCGAAGTTGCCGGCATGGCGCTTCACATCTGGCGCCTCCTTGGAGAGGCTCTCCAGGTCGGCGATGAGGGCCTCGGATTCGGCGAGGGCCTCGGCGTACTCCACGCACTCCACGTCGCATTCGTATGCATGTCAATACGTGGAGCCGACGATGATGACCCCGTTGGGGCCCAACATCTTGAGCTTGAGGTAGGTGTAGTTGGGGACGGCCATGAACTTGGCGTAGCATGGCCTCCCCAACACTGCGTGGTAGGTTCCTCGGAACCCGACCACCTCGAACGTGAGGGTTTCCCTTCGGAAGTTGGAGGGAGTACCGAAGCAGACGGGTAGATCGAGTTGTCCGAGGGGCTGGACGCGTTTCTCGGGGATGATCCCGTGGAAAGGCGCCGCGCCCGCCCGGACCGAGGACAGATCGATCCGCAGGAGCCCGAGGGTCTCGACGTAGATGATGTTGAGGCTGCTGCCTCCGTCCATGAGGACCTTGGTGAGCCTGACGTTGCCGATGACGGGGTCGACAACGAGCGGGTATTTCCCCGAGCTCGGCACGCGGTCGGGGTGGTCGCCTTGGTCGAAGGTGATGGGCTTGTCGGACCAGTCTAGGTAGACTGGCGCCGCCACCTTTACCGAGCAGACCTCCCGACGCTCTTGCTTGTGGTGCCGAGCCGAGGCGTTCGCCACTTGCCCACCGTAGATCATGAAGCAGTCGTGGACCTCAGGGAACTCTCCTGCCTTGTGATCCTCCTTCTTATCGTTGTCGTGGGCCCTGCCACCTTCCGCAAGTGGCCCAGCCTTGTGAAAGTGGCGCCGAAGCATGGCGAACTCCTCAAGGGTATGCTTGACGGGCCTCTGATGATAGGGGCACGGCTCCTTGAGCATCTTGTTGAAGAGATTGGCGCCTTCGGGAGGTTTCCGAGGGTTCCTATACTTAGCAGCGGCGACAAGGTCCGCGTCGGCGACGTCGCGTTTCGCTTGCGACTTCTTCTTGCCCTTCTTCTTAGTGCCGCGCTTAGCGGACGCCTCGGGGACATCTTCCGGCTGGCGGCCCTAGGGCTGCTTGTCCTTCCGGAAGATGGCCTCAACCGCCTCCTAGCCAGAGGAGAACTTGCTGGCGATGTCCATCAGCTCGCTCGCCCTGGTGGGGGTCTTGCGACCCAGCTTACTCACTAGGTCGCGGCAGGTGGTGCCGGCGAGGAACACGCCGATGACATCCGAGTGGGTGACGTTGGGCAGCTCGGTGCGCTGCTTCGAGAATCATCGGATGTAGTCCCGGAGAGACTCTCCCGGCTGCTGGTGGTAGCTTCGGAGATCCCAGGAGTTCCCAGGGCGCACGTACGTGCCCTGGAAGTTGCCGACGAAGGCTTGAACCAGGTCGTCCCAGTTGGAGATCTGCCCCGGAGGCAAATGCTCCAGCCGGGCCCAAGTGGTGTCGGATAGGAACAGGGGGAGGTTGCGGATGATGAGGTTGTCGTCGTCCGTTCCGCCCAGGTGGCAGGCCAGCCGGTAGTCCGCGAGCCATAGTTTCGGCCTCGTCTACCCTGAGTACTTTGTGATAGTAGTCGGGGTTCGGAACCGGGTCGGGAACGGCGCCCGTCGTATGGCCCGGCTGAAAGCCTGTGGACCGGGTGGTTCGGGCGAGGGACTCCGATCCTCCCCGCTGTCGTAGCGTCCCCCACGCCTGGGGTGGTAGCATCGTCGAGGTGGGCTCGACAGTTGTGGTGATGGTGCTCGTTGCCGAGGCGACCCGGGGCCGCAGGCGCTATGTTGCGCGTGCGCCCGGTGTGGACCGAGGCTTCCCGCATGAATCGGGAAGTCGCGGCGCGATGCTCCGAGGGGTACCCCTGCCTTCGGGAGGCAGAGCTTTCGGCCCGTCGGACCACAGCATCCTCCAGGAGATTCTTGAGCTCTCCCTGGATACGCCGCCCCTCGGTGGTTGATGGCTCCGGCATCGTGCGAAGAAGTATTGCCGCTGCAGCCAGGTTCTGGTCGACCCCAATGGAAGCCGGTGGCGGCCTTGCCCTGACATCGTCGGCGATGCGGTGTTGGATGCCCTGGGGTAGATGACGCGCTTCTCCGGCCGGAGGTTGGCCTACCCATTCCTGCCCGATGTCCCGGCAGAACGGCTCAAGTGTTCCTGCTCCCTCGTCGAGCCTGGCCTGCATCTCGCGGATTTGCTCGAGTTGTGAGTCCTGACCCCCGCAGGGACTGGGACCATAGCTAGCTCCCAAAGGATGTCAACGCGAGGCGCAGGCCTAGGGGGATCACCATTTTCCGGTATACCAAGATGGTTGCCTTCGTCGGGACCCCCTAGATCGACATGGAAACATTCACGACTTCGGTCGCAGTCCTCATCGCCGAAGCTGCGGCTACCATCGGAACAATCGGAAAGGCAGTAGTCGCATGCGGTCATGAAGTCCCGCATGGCACTGGGGTTACCAAGTCCGGAGAAATCCCAACAAAAGTCGGGCTCATCATCTTCCTCGGAACCCGAGGGCCCGTAGGTCGAGACGGCTGTCAGCCGGTCCCAGGGTGACCGCATACCGTACCCCGGAGGGTTTGGACTCGCCTCTATGAAAGCGTCCACCGAAGCGAAGTCGCTTGGTGGGTCGAGGCTGAATCCAAAAGGCACAATATGGGAATCGGTCGGTACCTCTTGGTCGACGGGCGGTGATGAAGTCACGTTAGGGGCAGACTGCACCGTCGTCTCAGGTACGAGGGTGACGCCCAGCAAGTCCTTTGCGAGCGTGCTGGCGTCGTCCGTCTGCTTGGAGTTGGCATGTTGCGGGGAAACAGCGCTCGTCTTCGTCTCAGACGCGAGGTCGATGCCCGACGTGTCCCCCGTTGGGGCACCGGCGCCGTCGACTCGCTCGACAGCCGACGAGGTGTCGCCTCCTGCTTGGCCTTGGTTGCCCCGCCTCCTCCTTCGTCGGCGGGGGAGGCGACGGGACAAACCCGAATGTTGTTCTTCCATCACGTGGGGAAGACGTCGTCGATTCCGCCGCCGGCGGGCGGGTTGTCGGCCGCCATTGTCGCTGTCGCGCGGTGGGGGAAGGAGTATCATGTCGTAGCCGCCGTCGAGGGACATGAACTCAAGACTCCCGAAACAGAGCACCGTCCCGGGCTGGAAAGATTGCTGGAGACTACCCATCTGGAGCTTGACGGGAAGCTGTTCGTCAACATGCAGCAGGCCCCTACCTGGCGCGCCAACTGTCGGCGTTTCGACCCCGGGGGTTCCCTAGACCGACGAGTAAATTGTCGCCGCGTGCCCCAGCCCAGATGGGTCGGCGCGAGATAGAGCGCGAAGGGGGGAAACCAGAGGGAGACAGGCGTAAAAGGGGAAACCCGCGGCCTTCGTGTTTGTCCCGCGCCCAGGTCGGGTGCGCTTGCAGTAGGGGGTTACAAGCGTCCGCGTGGGAGGGAGCGAGAGGCCTGCACGCGTCGTCCCGTCCTCCCCGCGCGGCCAACCCTCCGTACGAGTGCCCTGGCCCTTCCTTTTATAGACGTAAGGAGAGGGCCCAGGTGTACAATGGGAGGTGTAGCAGTGTGCTAACGTGTCTAGCAGAGATGAGCTAGCGCCCTAAGTACATGCTGTTGTGGCAGCCGGAGAGGTTTTGGCACTCTGTTCATGTGATGTCGTGGCCGTCGGAGGAGCGCTGGAGCCATGCGGAAGGACAGCTGTCGGGGTTGTCGAGTCCTTGCTGACGTCTCCTTGCTTCCGTAAGGGGGCTGAGAGCCGCCGTCGTCATGGAGCACGCGGGGCGCCATCATTATTTGTTTACCGAGGCGAGCCAGATGGGACGCCGGTCTTGTTCCTCGTAGCTTGAGCTAGCTAGGGGTAGGGTAATGATGGCCTCCCCTGTGACGTGGTCGGTCCGAGCCCTGGGTCGGGCGAGGCGGAGGCTCTTCCGAGGTCGAGGTCGAGTCCAAGCCCTGGGGTTGGGCGATGCGGAGTTCGTGTAATATCCACTTTTGTAATAAGAGTATAAAGAAAATTATATTCCTGTATACATATGTGTGTCATCCAAGTTTATCATTTCATGAGCACATCACATATAACAAACAACTAAATGACAAAAGGCACCTAAAAAGAATACATGCATCATGTTGGGATTTTTATTTTGTGTGCATTCTGTGACAACATAAAATAATATAAAAGAAAATAAATATGTTAAAAAAATCCAAAGTGGAATTTATATTCCAAAGGAAAATTCAAGAATTGGGAAAAAGAGAGAAGAAGAGAAATTACTAGGTGAATAAAAATAAGTATATATATATATATGTATTATTCTTATACATATTAGAGTTTGAATTTGTATAGTTGACTCAAAGGTGAAACTCATATTCAAATTCAAAATTTATTCAAAATAATTATGAATAAGAAAAACAGAAAATAAAAACAAAAGAAAAAGGGAAAGATCACATACCTGGGCTTCGGCTACGAATTCGGCCCACCAAAGGAGATACCCCGCGCGGCCCAGAATAGCTCTACCGCGCGCGCCACCCTGACAGGTTGGACCCGCAATCAGCCGCTTCCCCTCGCTCGCGCCATTGACATGAGTGCCCGCCTTGACAGTCGCGGTGTCTCACGTTTTCCTCGCGTGCGTTTCACTGAAGGTGGGCCCGGAGCGACAGACCGTGCTCACCGGCTCCGCGAAAATGGCGCCGAGCTCACCGCCACCGCGGAATCCTCGCGCACGACCTGTTCAACCGCGCCGGGGGGATAAATAGTAGCTCCCGAGAACCGTCTTTCCGCTGCTAACCACTCGCCCTCCCTCGCGCTCGCAGTCCGTTGAGAAAAACCACCGCTTCCTCCGCCGCCACAGGCCCGGGTTGGCCGCCATCGTCGTCCGGCTCGTGTGCGGGTGCACGCGCCTCGGAGTCAGGGTCGGCGTGCTTGTGACGTGGTCTCGGTGGTGTTCGCAGACTCCCCTGCCCCATAACTTAGGCTACCTCGCCGCAATTCCTCGCCGTCGCTACGCGCTTCGCCTGAATCCGCTCTGCGCCGTCGACAGGATGGTTCTTCGCCGCGATTAGAGGTAATTGGTGTGCCATTCCCTTCGCGCTTCACTGGTAGGCACGTTGGGTGGTTCAATTTTGGTTTTGGGCGTCGAGGGGCCGGGAATCGGATGCCACCGGCGGAGTCCGTCGCGTTGTGAGGCGGCGCCGCCGTGTCCAGTAAGGTTTGGGAAGAAGTTGCTCGGCCATTGGATGGCCACGGGACGGGTGAGATTAGGATGAGTTGACCCATTTAGATCCCAACCCTCGGATCTTAATCGGTCAGATCAGACGAATCTCCACGATTTTAAATCTGGGCCGCTTGTTCCGGATCGTGCGATTGGAAATCTGGCAGGCTAGGTTCTAATCTGAGACGCACATCGTTGATCTAACGGCCAGGGTTTATGGATACCCCTTCGGCTGGTGGTTTTATAAAAGAGACCCCATGTATATAGTAATCAACCCGCGGTCCCACCAAGTCTTAGAACTATCGCAGCTGGGCCCGGAAGTTTGCGTGTGACCCCTCGGACTTCTCTGGAATTGTGGCCGCCATCCTCGGGTCTGAGAATTTCAGAAAAATAAAATCTAAAAGGATTTTTATGACAAAAATAAATATGATAAACTTAGAAAATTCAAAACTTTATGAGTGTAACTCCAAATTGATCCATTCCAGTTTCATTAATTTTGTATTAATATTGTCTACAAACCAGTAACACTGTTTAGCCATGAAATTTGGGTTAAAATTGTTCATTAGGATTAATCTATTCTAAGCACTAAATAATTTCAAAAATTCATAACTTAATAACCGTAGCTTCGATTTTAGTAGTTCTCGTTTCAACGATCTCGTAGCAAAGCGTAGATTATTATTACGCGGTTTATTCTTATGTTTGGCGTAATGTTAATTTTTGCCTATACCATATTTGTCTGTATTGCTACGTTTAGCAGTGAGGTCACGAGTCATCTGAAGATCATCCTGGTACCTGGAATCTCAAGTCCCAGGCAAGTTGTGCCCTTGATCACTTCTTTTTACCCAGCCATGTTCTGATTAATCATAATGATCTGCATAGGTTAATTTTGATGGGACCCAATAGGTTACCCTAGTTTGTCTATCTTTATACCTTGTTTACCACTGAACTTTTTGGGTAGTACTTGCTAGTGCTTTATGTGGTTTTGGGTATGAAGATACATTATTCATGATTATACTTTTGTTATCCATTGTTATTTATTGTTCATGATAAGATCATTATGTTAATTGGAACATGGAGCGACCACCCGGGAAAACAGTGCTACCACAAGGGTTTATGGACGCCCTTGGCTGATTAATTAGGAAAGCTAGTGGAGGACTACCTTACCCGAAAGGGGCAAGGGCAGTAGGGGAGTGGTCAGTGTAGGGAGGTCCTTGGTTGATTTTGCTGTGATGGCGGTCAGGCAAGAACCCTACATTGGAGCTTCCTATAAACTGTAGCGGGTTTCCTGAAGCTAGTGGAACTTTGTAAAGGCCTCGTAGTGTTACCCTGCCTCGCCTCCTCGGTAGAGTTGTATGGGAAGTCGTGATCCCTTGGCAGATGGGTAACATGACTTGTGGGTAAAGATGCGCCACCTCTGCAGAGTGTAAAACTGGTATACTAGCCGTGCTCACGGTCATGAGCAGCTCGGACCCTCACATGATTAATTTATGGAACTTAAACTCAATTTGTCATATGCATTGCATCGCAGGTGATGTTGTTACTTTTGTTCTACTATTTAATTGGGTTTGGTATTTACTTATACTTAGTAATTGCTAATAAAATTTTGACCAACTTTAAAAGCAATGCTCAGCTTCAACCATCCTCTTTGGTAAGCCTTACACTTCACATGAGCTCCCACCTTTGGCGAGTTCATACACATTATTCCCCACAACTTGTTGAGCGATGAACGTATGTGATCTCACTCTTGCTGTCTCACACCCCCCCCCACAGGTCAAGAACAGGTACCGCAGGATGAGGCGCAAGGAGGATGCTGTGGCGATTTCGTGAGAGGTCTAGGTCGTCGTCTCCCAGTCAACTTTGGGTTGCTGGACCGTTGTCTTCTTATAATGTAATTATTCATTTATTTTGTATAGAACTCATGTTATTTAGTAAAGATGTGACATTCGATCCTGTACCATGATTCATCATATGTGTGAGACTTGGTCCCAGCACACCTGGTGATTATGTTCGCGCCCGGGTCTTGGTGCCCCGAAAACCCGGGTGTGACAGAAGTGGTATCAGAGGAATGTTGACTGTAGGACGAAACCTAGATAGAACTAGATAACCATTGTCTACTTACCTTTGCTACTCTAATTCTTTTCTAGACTTTTCTTAATCTATTCTTATCTATTTCCGCTATACTTTGATTATTCTTACCTTCTCCTTCTAAAGACAAATGTGGATTTCACACTTTGAGATCCTGTGCCTAAAGTGACTTTCAGGACTAGGAGACCTACTCTTAGGAACAAAAACAAAATTATTTTTGTAGGTATCTATACACTTGAATGTTTGTTCTTATGATATTTGTCTGATTTGGATCTTTGATTGATTGTGATGAGTTGTGGAGTAATGTCCACAATTACATCTGCATATACATATAGGAAAAAATGCTTATAAAAATAACCAGATAAACTAAATTATCCCTCAATAAAGTATCTAGCCTAACAATATCCATCTAATCTTGAAAGATTCTATCATACATTCATAGATCAATCTTATCTTAAAAGATACTCATCTTATCTTGAAAAGATCTTATGTCACCCTAATAGATCTAACTGACCTCAAAAGATTCTACCTTATCCTTATGGATTCACCTTACCCTAATTAGCATATTTATCCCACTCTAGAATAACAACCACGAGCAGAATATATAACTCAACCAATAGAGTCATGATGAATTGTATAACCTATCTACTCCCACCTAACATCAAACAAGGTTTGATCTACACCATGTAGTCCATCTCACCCATAACTATCTTAACCATATTTCCCCAACTTCGATGATATACACTGACCCCGACTCAATAAGACCAAGACTGGAGAAGAAAAGATCAACCTCATCAAGGAAAGGATAACAGTCACCGTCAAGGAAGGTAATCGTCAAGGATAAAAGTCAAACGAGATCTCTAGATGCATCAAGATCCACCATCCGGGATAGAAGTTTTTCTTGCCTAACCTTCTCTTATCCTAACCTTTTCTAAATCTTACTTATTAGCTAAAACATAATATGTGCATGTTTTCTAGCCACACTTGCTAATGAAGAGAAACTTTTGGGAGCATTAAAACTAATTGAAAACAAAAAGTAAAAAAAAACTTTCTATATCCCTTTCTTGCAAATCTCGAGGACGAGATTATTTTTAAGGGAGGTAGGATTTGTAATATCCACTTTTGTAATAAGAGTATAAAGAAAATTATATTCCTGTATACATATGTGTGTCATCCAAGTTTATCATTTCATGAGCACATCACATATAACAAACAACTAAATGACAAAAGGCACCTAAAAAGAATACATGCATCATGTTGGGATTTTTATTTTGTGTGCATTCTGTGACAACATAAAATAATATAAAAGAAAATAAATATGTTAAAAAAATCCAAAGTGGAATTTATATTCCAAAGGAAAATTCAAGAATTGGGAAAAAGAGAGAAGAAGAGAAATTACTAGGTGAATAAAAATAAGTATATATATATGTATTATTCTTATACATATTAGAGTTTGAATTTATATAGTTGACTCAAAGGTGAAACTCATATTCAAATTCAAAATTTATTCAAAATAATTATGAATAAGAAAAACAGAAAATAAAAACAAAAGAAAAAGGGAAAGATCACATACCTAGGCTTCGGCTACGAATTCGGCCCACCAAAGGAGATACCCCGCGCGGCCCAGAATAGCTCTACCGCGCGCGCCACCCTGACAGGTTGGACCCGCGGTCAGCCGCTTCCCCTCGCTCGCGCCACTGACATGAGTGCCTGCCTTGACAGTCGCGGTGTCTCACGTTTTCCTCGCGTGCGTTTCACTGAAGGTGGGCCCGGAGCGACAGACCGTGCTCACCGGCTCCGCGAAAATGGCGCCGAGCTCGCCGCCACCGCGGAATCCTCAAGCACGACCTGTTCAACCGCGCCGGGGGGATAAATAGTAGCTCCCGAGAACCGTCTTTCCGCTGCTAACCACTCGCCCTCCCTCGCGCTCGCAGTCCGTTGAGAAAAACCACCGCTTCCTCCGCCGCCACAGGCCCGGGTTGGCCGCCATCGTCATCCAGCTCGTGTGCGGGTGCACGCGCCTCGGAGTCAGGGTCGGCGTGCTTGTGACGTGGTCTCGGTGGCGTTCGCGGACTCCCCTGCCCCAAAACTTAGGCTACCTCGCCGTAATTCCTCGCCGTCGCTACGCGCTTCGCCTGAATCCGCTCTGCGCCGTCGACAGGAGGGTTCTTCGCCGCGATTAGAGGTAATTGGTGTAACATTCCCTTCGCGCTTCACTGGTAGGCACGTTGGGTGGTTCAATTTTGGTTTTGGGCGTCAGGGGGCCGGGAATCGGATGCCACCGGCGGAGTCCGTCGCGTTGTGAGGCGGCGCCGCCGTGTCCAGTAAGGTTTGGGAAGAAGTTGCTCGGCCATTGGATGGCCACGGGACGGGTGAGATTAGGATGAGTTGACCCATTTAGATCCCAACCCTCGGATCTTAATCGGTCGGATCAGACGAATCTCCACGATTTTAAATTTGGGCCGCTTGTTCCGGATCGTGCGATTGGAAATCGGGCAGGCTAGGTTCTAATCTGAGACGCACATCGTTGATCTAACGGTCAGGGTTTATGGATACCCCTTCAGCTGGTGGCTTTATAAAAGAGACCCCATAATATAGTAATCAACCCACGGTCCCACCTGTGGCGGAACTGCCCGAATTATTCCAACTTAAGTGCCTAAGTCCCGCCTTAGAGGCTAGACCACACTTAAATGGGAATAACCCGTCAATCCCTCGGATCTAGTCCGACATGGCCACTGACAGGATCAAGTACCACAATCTCACTCGATGGTGAGTCACAGAGTAAATACAATAAAGCATAAAACCATACATGAAGGAGTATTAAGTTATTACATCACCATCGGAGTTTTGCAAAAGTCGTCATCATTGTTCGAAGTGCAGCGGAATAAAACTAACGGTAAATAAACAGAGAGATGGGGAAGCCTGTCCCATCACTCCTCATGCTCCTCCTCAGCCGAGGCAGGGTCCCACTCGACAGTCCAGTCCGGTGGCAAGATGGACGGCCAAGTCAATCCAGCAACCATGTCCTCCAAGGAACCTGTAAAATTATGCCACAAGCAAGGCTGAGTATACTAATACTCAGCTAGACTTACCCGGTGTGAGGAGTCTACTCCTCTACCTCTAGACATGCAGCTGTTTGGCTGTGGGGTTTGGTTGCCAAAAGTACTAGCTGAGTTTCTAAGTCAAGTTTTAACTTTGTCAATTTAAGTGTGACTCTCTTAAGGCTAAAAGTGTACTATCTACTCATACATAGTAGCAAGCATTATTAGCAATCAACAGCTTATATCAACTCATCACGTTTCCACTTGTTACTCAATGTAGCAGCATGGATCAAGCAGTCTCATTAGCTGCGAGAAGCAGATGATTCGAATCGAGTTTTTATCCTTGCAAGGTAAACCTAAACACACGACATGCAGGGGCACTCCGTCCCCACACACATCAACCGTCCCCATCGATTCCCCGTCAGCAGATCAGGGCTCACCGCCTTGGCGTACAATGCCTCACTGACCCCGACTGCCGTCGTGCAGTGACCGCACTTGTACCCACCATAACCAGAATGGGAGACCACGTCTCAGGTCGCGTGAGGGGTTAAGTCTACTACCAGGTTCAATCAGGTACTAGGCTTAACGATTTACCATATTTCTCGGCATGTGCTTAGTACGTTCAAACGCTTGACTCACGGTACCACACCTTAATCCTTATTCCAATTTTTATCCCGTGGACAACCAATCCCCATGGATTGTTGTCCACAAACCAGCATCATTATGATAAGAAAGTGGATACAACCAATTTCCTGACCTCGCGCGAGTGCTAGAAAAATCACTCGACTTCTACCGAGATCCTAATTAATAAAGCAGCTACTCGACTTAGCATACTAGTATTCATCTCAATGGGGTTCCTAAGATCATGCAACTAGGGTTTCAAACAACTCCTACACTTAAGTGCACAATCAATCCTACAATCATTAATTATATTAAAATAGCATAATTAACAGGTTATGCATAAACCGGGGCTTGCCTTCCAAAGCAGTGGCAGGCAGGTCCTCTAGTGCAGGCTCTGGTGTTGGGTCCGGGGCTACCTCCTGAGCAGCTCCTTGCTCCGGCACGAGGACGTACTCTCCGTCAGCAAGGTTACAATCTATCGAATGCAATGAACATGTATGTCATGATTATGCAGGATTTAATAACATTATGCTAAAAGGAAACTAAGTCAAGAAGTAACTTAGAGTTTCTTGGTCATGCGGGGCTTCCAGTGGGTTATGCTTATTACTTTTTAGGCTTAGGTTTTTATTGTTGAGGATAACATAGTGGACTTGTATTGTCTTTATACATTTCAGTGAATAAATTATAAGGGTTTTAGGATGACACTAATTACCATTATTCATTTTCGTTTCTTTAATTTCTACTTATGGTTTCTAGTGTAGGTTTGAACTATGACAGTGGTTTAATATTTTCCAAAAATTCTGTAAAAATTACAGTGGGTTGCCATTTGCTATTCTAGCCTGTTTTAAGAATTTGAGGCTCAACATATAAAGGCTATGCTTAAGACAAAAAGAATAAAAGTTGGGTAAATGTGCCACTTTGTACTACAACTCTTAATTAGAGGTGGGGTCTGTCCTAAGGGTTATTTTTATTGGCATCTACTAGTAATAATAGGCTTCTGTGCTAAAAACCACAGAAAGCTAAGGGGTGGTTATTTAGTTATGATTTCCTAAAGTTTAAAGTCAAAAAGGCACTTTCTACTACATTATTATTTGAAAAATGTCAAACAGCAGATTTCATATTTTTCCTAAGTTCTTAATAACAAAACATTAGCTATCCCAAGGGTGGGGGTGTTTTCACCTTGGGGTTATTTTTGTAGGGTTTTTCTAAGTTTCCCTTGTTTTATTAAAATAAAAGGTATCCTACTTATTTTATACTAAAACAGGGTATGATAGATTTTTCCAGTGAACTACATTGAATAAGTATCCTATCAAAAATAGGGGTGTCCTCTGGTTCACTATTTAACTCACATTTTCTATTTTCTTTAACCTTAAGCATATTGCAAATTAAGGGGCAAAAGCTAACTTAATGGGGTGGACAGAAAGGTTTAGCATTTTTATTTGGGTTAGTAGGTAGATATAAACTTCTCCAAATTTTGATAGCCCTAGTCAAATAGTGCAACTAATTTTAGCCCTATTATTGAGCTTTTGGCAAACTATAAATAAATCAGAGCTTTAAAGTTTTCTATAGTACATAGGGGGTTTTATATTTTTCTTAAGTGGGTTACATTATTTAGAGTCTGATAAAATTGGTTTGACCAAATTTGGATGAACTAAACAGAAGTTATGAATTTTTGATGTCTCTGTTGAAATTAAAAACAGATTTAATAAGAGTTTCCTGGAAAAACAGTTTGCACCGAGGTCCCTGGGTTAAAGCTAAATCAATCTTCGCAGTTCTACCCTTGCGCCACTATTCCCCTGGGTCGCTGACAGTTCAAAAAGCCCCCTGACCTTCTCTTCCTCTCACCCGCAGTCCTTCCCCCAATGTAAACAGTACCCGCGGGAAAGAAAAGGGTGGCGCGGCTTACCGGCGGCGAGATAGGTCCGGCGAAGGGCAGGGTTGGCTCGGGGAGGCTCTGGCGGTCACAGCGAGGTGCGGCTCGACGGCGGGGATGGCCGGAATCGCTCGGTCTACGAGCGCAGGCGGGTGTTCTCGTCGGCGGCGAGTGTACCGGCCAAACCACGGCGATCTGGTTCAATCCAAGGGCACGGTGAGCTTCCTGGGGTAACGTAGAGACCGTGTGCACAAGGAATCGAAGAAAGGTTGAGTGGATTACCCGGTCCACGTACTCCGGCGGGGTTTAGAACTCCGGCGACCGTGGACTGGCCTCTCCAGCGAAGCAGGCCTCGATTCCTCGCTCGGGGAGCTTCACCGAGGGGTGCTTACATGTCTCAGAGGTTTGGATGGGGCTGGGGAAAGCTGGACTGGCCGGTCTACGGCGGCAGTGGCTCGGGTGGCCGCGGACACGCCGCGCACGGGCAAACGGCGGTGAACTGAGCTCCGGTGAGGCTTGAGCGTGCGCGGAAGAGTGTAACCGACGCCTGGAAGGGCTTTATAGGCGCGGGCGCGGGACAGGGCGCCGGCTGGCCGTTGGCGCGACGCGGGGCACGCGGGGGCGCGCGCGGGCGTGCTCTGGCAAGCTCAGGGCGCGTCGAACACGTGGCTCGTTGCTTCTGCCCGTGTTCTTCCCTCTGCTGAGCGGCCAAAACGTACGAATCTTACCCTATCGCCTGTGGGAGATCTCTTCCCTGCACCTAGAGCTACCTAGTTCATGTAAGTTCCAAGAATAGATGTGGTCGGGTTAGAGAGATATGAGGGTGAGAAGTTGGCTGTGTCAGACATGTCCAAACCGAGACAAAAATGGTGCCAAGTCGTGTCAAACGCCCTAGGGTAGGTGTCACCTCTTTCCAGGGCATTCTAGGGTTAATTTGGCGCCACTTTGTCAATTGGGTCGAAGTGTTTTGAATTTTGGATTAAGGTGAACATGTGGGATCTTTGTTCAAGGGTTAGTTTTTATACTTAGGCAATTTCTGCATTTTTCCCTTGTGCTCAACCTTTGGTGAACTTTTGGGGCTTTTCTGAAATCTTTTTGGGGGTACTTCCTTATTATTATTTGTAGGTTATAAAGCATACTACAACTTTTATATTTGGCCCAACCATGATCATAAGGTTTACATGATCTTTAGCTCCTAGCTTCAATTAGGGTTCCTATTGCCCAAGAGGGGTTTGCTTTAGGGTTTTGGGAAATTCCCCACTTAGATGTGCATGACAAGCTAGGGCATGACATCCAAGATGGTTTGCACTTGATTAGGACCTTGAACTCCAAGTTTGATGTACTTTGCCCAATTCAATCCTCATGTGATAATAGGTTAAAAGGGGTAGCCCTGGGTTGACTCCCTGAGTAACACCTGGGGTGTTACAGCACCAAGTCTTAGAACTATCGCAGCTGGGCCCGGAAGTTTGCGTGTGACCCCTCGGACTTCTCTGGAATTGTCGCCGCCGTCCTCGGGTCTGAGAATTTCAGAAAAATAAAATCTAAAAGGATTTTTATGACAAAAATAAATATGATAAACTTAGAAAATTCATAACTTTATGAGTGTAACTCCAAATTGATCCATTCCAGTTTCATTAATTTTGTATTAATTTTGTCTACAAAACAGTAACACTGTTTAGCCATGAAATTTGGGTTAAAATTGTTCATTAGGATTAATCTATTCTAAGCACTAAATAATTTCGAAAATTCATAACTTAATAACCGTAGCTTCGATTTTAGTAGTTCTCGTTCCTACGATCTCGTAGCAAAGCGTAGATTATTATTACGTGGTTTATTCTTATGTTTGGCGTAATGTTAATTTTTTCCTATACCATGTTTGTCTGTATTGCTACGTTTAGCAGTGAGGTCACGAGTCATCTGAAGATCATCCTGGTACCTGGAATCTCAAGTCCCAGGCAAGTTGTGCCCTTGATCACTTCTTTTTACCCAGCCATGTTCTGATTAATCATAATGATCTACATAGGTTAATTTTGATGGGACCCAATATGTTACCCTAGTTTGTCTATCTTTATACCTTGTTTACCACTGAACTTTTTGGGTAGTACTTGCTAGTGCTTTATGTGGTTTTGGGTATGAAGATACATTATTCATGATTATACTTTTGTTATCCATTGTTATTTACTGTTCATGATAAGATCATTATGTTAATTGGAACATGGAGCGACCACCCGGGGAAACAGTGCTACCACAAGGGTTTATGGACGCCCTTGGCTGATTAATTAGGAAAGCTAGTGGAGGACTACCTTACCCGAAAGGGGCAAGGGCAGTAGGGGAGTGGTCAGTGTAGGGAGGTCCTTGGTTGATTTTGCAGCGATGGCGGTCAGGCAAGAACCCTACATTGGAGCTTCCTATAAACTGTAGCGGGTTTTCTGAAGCTAGTGGAACTTTGTAAAGGCCTCGTAGTGTTACCCTGCCTCGCCTCCTCGGTAGAGGTGTATGGGAAGTCACGATCCCTTGGCAGATGGGTAACATGACTTGTGGGTAAAGATGCGCCACCTCTGCAGAGTGTAAAACTGGTATACTAGCCGTGCTCACGGTCATGAGCAGCTCGGACCCTCACATGATTAATTTATGGAACTTAAACTCAATTTGTCATATGCATTGCATCGCAGGTGATGTTGTTACTTTTGTTCTACTATTTAATTGGGTTTGGTATTTACTTATACTTAGTAATTGCTAATAAAATTTTGACCAACTTTAAAAGCAATGCTCAGCTTCAACCATCCTCTTTGGTAAGCCTTACACTTCACATGAGCTCCCACCTTTGGCGAGTTCATACACATTATTCCCCACAACTTGTTGAGCGATGAACGTATGTGATCTCACTCTTGCTGTCTCACACCCCCCCCCACAGGTCAAGAACAGGTACCGCAGGATGAGGCGCAAGGAGGATGCTGTGGCGATTTCGTGAGAGGTCTAGGCCGTCGTCTCCCAGTCAACTTTGGGTTGCTGGACCGTTGTCTTCTTATAATGTAATTATTCATTTATTTTGTATAGAACTCATGTTATTTAGTAAAGATGTGACATTCGATCCTGTACCATGAATCATCATATGTGTGAGACTTGGTCCCAGCACACCTGGTGATTATGTTCGCGCCCGGGTCTTGGTGCCCCGAAAACCCGGGTGTGACAGTTCGTCGTCTTCCGGGGCAGAGGCCGAGTCCGAGCCCTGGGGTCGGGCGAGGCGGAGTTCGTCGTCTTCCGGGGCCGAGGCCGAGTCCGAGCCCTGGGGTCGGGCGAGGCGGAGTTTCCTATGGCGCCCGAGGCCGGACTTGGCTGCTGTCAGCCTCACTCTATCGAGTGGCACAGCAGTCGGAGCGGCGCAGGCGGCGCTGTCCCCTTGTCAGGCCGGTCAGTGGAGCGGTGAAGTGACTGCGGTCACTTCGGCTCTGTCGACTGGAGGGCGCGCGTCAGGATAAGGTGTCAGGCCATCCTTGCATTAAATGCTTCTGTGGTGCGGTCGGTTAGTGTGGCGATCTGGCCAAGCTTGCTTCTTGGCGAAGACTAGGCCTCGGGCGAGCCGAAGGTGTGTCCGTTGCTTGAGGGGGTCCTCGGGCGAGACGTGAATCCTCCGGGGTCGGCTGCCCTTGCCCGAGGCTGGGTTCGGGCGAGGCGAGATCGTGTCCTTGAGTGGACCGAGCCTTGACTTAATCGCACCCATCAGGCCTTTGCAGCTTTGTGCTGATGGGGGTTACCAGCTGAGATTAGGAGTCTTGGGGGTACCCCTAATTATGGTCCCCGACACACATGAATCGCCAAATCACATCATCTCAATATTACAACGATAATTCACAAAATTCATAAATTAATTCAAAACATGCTTTAGAAAATAAATTAACATTTTTGGGTTGTCTTCAACCTTGGGTTCTCGCTCATGCACAGGGATGAACTCGACAAGGGAGAATGGTCGGTCGAGCAGGGAACGGTACAGGGGCTTAGCTGGGGGACACGGATGACGAGGATGAGCTCCGGCATGGATCCACGGATGGAGGCGAGCAAGGGCTTGAGGAGTGCATGAGAGAGAAAGAGGGAGTTTGTCATCAGGTAGGGAAGAAAGAGAGTGAGATCCGTCTCCAATTTCTAGAGGGAGAGGAGAGGAAGAGAGAGGGGCGCCGGGGAGAGAGAGTAACGGCTGGCATCAACTCTATTGATGGCATTCATGGAGGTTCAATGAGGGAGACGAAATGGGGGAGAGAGAGATGGAGGAAACCGACGGTTTCGTGAGGCGGATGGGCATGGGTGGCTGCACGCAGGGCGCGGACGGGGTCGGCACGGCGCTCAGTGTGTGGGTCGCGGCGCGGGGAGGCGAGGCAGACGGGCACGCGGGGCGGCCGGGCGTCCTAGCGCGGGTGGCTCGGGGTTGTGCGGCTCGGCGCGGTTGGCTGGCGTCGGGGCTTGAGCGCGGGGTGCGGGGCTCGGCCGCGGGTTCCTGTCGGCGCGCGTGGGAGAGAAAGGGGGAAGGGAGGAGAGAGAGGTGGCGGCGGCGGCCAGCAGGGAGGGGCGCGGTCGGCTGGGAGGCACGGGGCGCGCGCTAATGGGCCCTAGTGGGCCTTAGGGTTAGGGTTAGGTTAGTTTTTTTTCTTTTTCTTTTTTTTCTATTTCTTTTTTAAATTCAAGATATATTTTTAAATAACCCTAAAATTCATAATAATTATACCAAAATTATTTATAAATAAAATATTTATTTTTTGACTAATAATTATTATATAATTTATTTGAATTTTTATTTAAGAAGAAATGCTATTTAATATCCAAAATCAATCATGAGCAATCAAAAATTATTCTAAATGCAAATAAAAATCAAACCCTTAAAAGAAAATTCATTATCATAATTACCATTAATAAACTAACTGCATTATTTTTATTTAATGGTTTTATAGTGTTACAAACCTACCCCTCTTAAAAGAATCTCGTCCTCGAGATCAAGGAAGGCTAGCACGAAAGTAAAGGAGATACATGGTTATTTGTAGGTTCTTAGTTCACATTGAACTCTTCTAGTATTAAGGAACTTCCTTTCTTGTTTGCTCCGCAATGTATACTAATCAAGCGACCTTCATCATCGTACTTATAGAATGGTTGGTCTTCTGAATTATTGCTTAGGTCATGCTTGATAGCTTTCTTCTTTTGTCGGTCTAGACGCTTCTTGGGGCATTTGTGAATAATATGTCCTTCATTTTTGCAGTAGTAGCAAGCACCTCTTGCTTTGAGTTCTTTGCGAGTCAACTTTGCTTGACCAACAGGGGGTGAGGGTTGGCTGGGTGTCTGTATGTCATATAGCTAAGCCTGACTTGATTCTTCTGTTTGGGTATCCATGTGTTTCGTGGCTTTTGCTTGTGATTGAGGTGGACTAATCATGTATCCAAACATTTTTCTATTCCTTTTGTTGTTATTCATTCCATTCATCAAATATCTCTGTGACTCATTTTTCTCGTTTGTAGTTGTTAAGGTAGGAATATTGTCGTTGGCATCATTTACTTCATTTCCATTGGGGTTCATCATCTAGTCAGCGGGTAAAAGAGTTAGTGAGACAGACTGCATAAGAGGGTTGCATGACATTAAGGTAAAGAGCGAACACAACATTTTTGATTTTCCAAAATAAGATTAGTTAAGGATGATTTCCGATTCCGCCTAGCTTCATCATACTACAAGAGTGTACAAGTGTTATAATCCTTAACAAAGATCTTGTGAACTTTATAGATTTCAGAGCCTGATATCCAAATCATCTTTCTGATCCAACAGTATTTCTTTGAGCACAAATTGAGAGAAAACTTGAGTGGGACATTAGGGCAACTAGAATAGAGCATCACATGTTTGCATATAGCAGATGACACCACACTTTATTCTCTTTATAAAGAGGCAAAACACAATAGGTGCGAGAGATTCTCCAAATTTATTTATATATCATTTAGCACACTTACAATTCCTGAAAGGGGCAACACTTTGACACTTTTTTTGTGAGACATACTGATTCTTCTAGCTAAATGATATTTATTTTTCCTCTTCAGATGTACCAATTGGAGGTCGATTGTCTTCAACTACTATTCTTTCTCTAGATGGAGTTTCCAAACAAATGGTTCTCTCAGTATGTTGGATTACTGGCTTAGTTTTTTGTAACCAATTATTTCCAAGAATCACATTCTTTCCTATTGATTCTATCACTATAAGATCAGCTAGAAAATCTATCCCATTGATTTTAACACTTACTTTTGGACATATGTACTTCAATAACATTTTTCTTTCGGGTGCACTGATGGTCTTCCTTGATCTCAAGGGACACTTAAAGATACCATACTTTGTTGCAAACTGGGCACTGATAAAAGAATGTGTTGTACGAGGATCATACAACACGGTGGCGGTAGTTGTGTGATTGACTAGTGTTCCAAAAATTACTCATTATCATATGGAATGGTTCCTGTCACTGCGTAACTTAACCTTCCCATGGACTTTTTCTGTTGTTTATTCTTTGTTGATGCATGAGTTTGAGGGTGTTGTCTTTTCTTTTGGATCTTATTGATCTCCACATCTTTCTTAGGATAACTATTAGAAAGATGGACGGTATCACCACAACCAAAGAAAGCACGACTTGATGAGTTACATGGTGGAGTTGTCTTTATGTTGTTGGTAGAAGTTTCTATGCATTTTTGTTCATATTCCATGTCTGAAGACTGAGATAGCTTCATCTCGGAGGTGATCTGTAGTGAACTCTTCTCAGGACAGTTACGGAAGAAATAACCTTCACATCCACATTGATAGCAAGCTTTTCTTGAAGTTATTTCTTGACTTTTTTCCATGTTTTCCTTTTTATTTCTTGGAGTTGATGTGACCATAAGGCTTAAACTGTGTGCAAGTAATAGTCCATCCATCAACGTAACACTCCTGTTTTTCTTCTTGGGGCTGGGCATCCTTGTGATGTTTCCTTTTTGGAATACTTTGCAATTCATCAACTGACAGTGCATTAGGTATGGGAGAATCTGCTATTAGTTGTTCTTGAGGAGACATCTGTCTTTTTATGCCAGAAAATAAAATATGGTTCTTCTGTTTTGCAGTTTCACTTTCATTTGCATTGATTTGGTGACAAGGAATTCCATAGTACTCACAACAACAACATGTTCCAAGGTCACTTGTCTGTTGGTTTGGT
This sequence comes from Zea mays, assembly GCF_902167145.1. Classification (NCBI taxonomy): domain Eukaryota; kingdom Viridiplantae; phylum Streptophyta; class Magnoliopsida; order Poales; family Poaceae; genus Zea; species Zea mays. Next base: position 78,174,747 of record NC_050099.1, read on the forward strand.
TGTGCATCCTTTTGTGTCTTGAATGTCTGTTCATCAGCTGTTTTATTTATAGTGTTGTTTTGACTTGCCAACACACCACATTCTTTGCACTTGTAGTTGACATTCCAAGGTCTAACATCTGTATGGGTATGGAAGAATGGAAGGAACGAAAGGGTTGATCAAAGACAAATTATAGAGAGCAGAGAAAACCCATCTATCTAAGGTTTTACCTAGCTAACTGATGCCATTGTGGACAAAAGTCACACAATACACCAACAATCATTTCAAAGAAGCAAATCAAACATGAACACAAAGGACAATGAACTCAAGCATACCAGCACAACACAATCCAATTCTACTCATTCAACCAAAACAAAAGGTGAGACAAGGTTTGGAATAAGAAAGATATTATATAGTCAAGGAGTCAGGTAAGAAATAGCAAGTAGTTAGACAAGACATGTTTGTTGGTGGCCAAGGGTGAAATAAGATAACCATAAACTATTAATGTGAGGATAAATGATACAACCAAGGATATGAAGTGAGTTAGGGAGAAAGCATTAGAAGGAAAAAATAGAGAGGAAAAGGTTTAATATATCAAGGTAGATATTGCGCAAGGGTGGCAATACAATGGCAAGAAAACAAAAGTATAAGAAGTCAAGGGTTATATAGAAATATTAGGGATTAGAAAACCACTATAATATAATATAATATAATATAATATTGCCCTTACCGATCTAGTCGAAAATCTTAATACTAAAGAACAATCCTATCAACCTAGCCAAGAAGTCAAATAATAGATCTAGGGGATCCATCACAAAACTTCTTGCGGAGTGGGGATAAGACAGAGAATAGGGCATCGTCGATAGCTTCGAAAGGGTTTCTTCTGGCAAACTTTGCTTCAAGTTCTGCAATATTAGCTTGATCATCTTGCAATGCTTCTCATTAGAACCTTCTGATAGACGAAGAATCGGACAAGAAGGGTTGAAGATAAAAGAGATGAGTTTTGATATAAAGTAAGTTTTTATGGAGACAATTAAGTCAAGTTTTGAACGACTGACTGGGCTTTCCATTTCTAACTAATCTAGCGACCTACGGTCACATTGGTTTGATACCACTTCTGTCACACCCGGTTTTAGGGGGCAAAACCGAATGCATAGCATATGTGTGCTAGGATCTATTTCCACACATATGTTGACGTCACAAGTGTAATATATCAAAATAAAAATGCATAAAAGTGTAACTAAAGATTATATTAACATATTACACTTCGAATAGACATAATGTCTTAACCTTTATACATCAAAGTACAGCGAAACATGGACATCCATCTACAGGAAGATGACTGGGGGTATCACTAGACTAGCATCCATGGAGTTCAGCATCATATCTTCATCTGCAAACTTCTGATCAAAATTTAAGCAAGGGTGAGCTCACTTATGGTCGGGGCTCAACAAGTGGGCTGAAAATGCAAGGTAACAAGGTAAGGCTAAAGTTAAATGCGGTTAGCATTTTAGTTTGTCAACATTTTATTATCAACACCTAATTACTAGGTATAAGTATATACCAAACCCATATTAAGCATATGAAATATTCATCAGCATATATGTCATCAACATAAATAATCACCAACATAAGCTCAGAACCACTTGAACCAAAAAGGACCATGATTTATTTCCATCTTCAAGTTCAATTATCACGTGAGGGTCCAGGCTGCTCTTAACCGTGAGCATGGCTGATATATCAGTTTTACACTCTGCAGAGGTGGCACATCTTTACCCATGAGTCACGATTCCCTTCTAGCCCGGGTTAGCTAGACCCGTATTCACTTCAGAGGAGAATGGCTAGGGTCTCACTACGAGGCTTTTCCCTAGAGTCCTCATTATGCAAATGCTGGAAATGGTCAAACTGCATAAAGCACACCTGACGTAACCAAATTATAGACCAGTCTGCAGGGTAAAGCTTGGGAACTATTCCCATGTCCAATCTGCCTGAGCCGGAAATATAAGCGCTTCGCAGATGCCCCCGTTCCGGTCGACCACGACCAGCACCCAACATAAGACTTCCCTAGTTATTTAGCTAAGGGTGTCCCATTCCACCCTCATGGTAGCACTATTTCCTGGGTGGTCACTCCATGTTCCAATTAAATCATATGATCTTGCTTAATCATCGGATTAGCAGCAATAATGTAAACTTATCATTTGAAACATTAATATCACAAACAGGAGTGACTACATAAAGTTAAGTTGTAGCAATAGCATAGCTACGAAGGTAAAGTATAATACTCAAGTTTGATCAAGGAATACAGTTGAAAAGGTTAGGTGTATCAGAATAGGTAACCCATCAAATTATGCATATATATCCAAGAATAAACTTTATTAAATGTATTGTTTGGGATTAAATAGAGTATGCAAAGGGAGAAGTCCACTTGCCTTGCTTATAGAAAACTTGAGTTTCTTCCACGGATCAGAATAGATCTTGATTCTTAACTACTAGATCAACCACTGAATATCACACAAACAAACAAGAAGAAACAAACACCACTCAATAACATACAACATTCACCATACGCAAAGCTAAAAGAAAGCTTAACGAAAAGAGCATTCGTTTTTCAAAAACATCGCAAGTAATGGTTATAATAAGAAAGTATTCTTTTCAAAAATGTGTGATCTATACTTTATAAAACAAGACATGAGCTTAAAAATATCTTAATTAAAATATACAAATATTAGGTTCACCAATTTAATCTTTTATAAAACGTCATATGTGATATGTCTAAGATTAAGGGTTTATAAGATGATAAAACACGTTATAACAATATTAAACCTTTTTAAATTTTAAGAAAAAATATATGTTATATGTCTAAGGTTAATGGGCTACGAAACACGTTATTAATTTTAGAAGCAATATAGAACATCTTATAAATCATTGTTAAACATCGCTTATGATAAACTAAGATGTAAGCCTAAATAGGTTTTATGTGAAAAGATCATTATTATTAAATACCTATTTTATGAAAAGCTAGGTTATAGGCCCTTAAGTGGATTTTCATGCAAAAGATAATGAACAAATAACTATCTTTTATTTTTATTAGAAGGTACATGGTCTATAAACTTTATTAAGAAAGCTATATACAAAACAATATGTAAACTATCATTTTAATTATAAAAAGAACATGAACACTAATTTCTTTATTTTATCCTTTAGGACAACTAAATGATATATATAAATAATATGGATTCAATGTGATGAATGGATTAATCACGCTTATTTTACTAGTTATGGACATATTGAAATGTAAGTCTAATTAATAAATTGTGAGAAAATATAAATAATCTATTGATTATATTTAGTTTCAATTTAGGAACATATGACCTAAATCATTTGAAAGGAAAATGTATAAACTATCATTTTCTTTATTAGGAAAGTATGAGCGCCTAATTAAGTCATTTTAACATTATTATAAAATTCTATTCTTTCGGTTTTCTCCTTTCTCTTCTAAATAGAAATTAAACGTATAGCTAAAATATTTATAAATCTCCTAACATTTATATTCTAAGAATTAATGTAAATTAATAGTTGGACTTCAGTAACATAAATCATGGTTATTATGACATAAATAAGTATTTTACTAATTCTAAGTAATTGGGTGCTATACTTATGAATACATTTATCATGACTAGTAAAAACCTATTTTCATTACGACTGCTGATATTCTTTTAGTTTTATATTTTCTTTCCAAACGAAAGTATCAACAATAATCAGAAGTCAAAACATCTAATAAATAACTTAGACCGATGATTAACTCATAATTCCGGCACCAAGTTAAATTCTACACCACTTACTAATTCCGTGCTCAAGAATTTCCATTATTTATTTAGTGAGCCTAAATGAACCTTTTGATTATAACTTCTAAATAAACATTAAAATTCATCCTAAACAGAGTTAGTTATTGTTGGAACTTGCTCACTTGGGCAAGTTGATCCAACGAGGGAGTGGAAAGAGTGCAAGCAAGGTTTAGTGTGGGAAGGCAATTGCTCTGTTAATCTGGCCTCTCAAGGGCACTGTACGGGGGTATTTATAGGTACCCGAGTGTCGAACGTCCCAAGACAAGGACGGTTATGTCCTCGGGTACCCGAATTATCCCCAGAAATTCCCATAAAGAAGGGTTATAGACCGTCATTACAGAAAAGCTATTACAGATGAGGCCCGTAACCTGCCTATCCACGCGGGGCCCGTTGCAGTGGGCCGAATTCCACGTGGGCCTCCGGGCGAGATGAGGGACGCGAGACCAGCAGACTTCGTCGGGGTCTGGCCTTCGTCTTGCACTGGAGAGGACGAAGGGCAACCGCGCCAGTTGTCACGCGTTCGTTGATGTAGCGAACAGACAAAGGCTTCGCGCGAAGGGTAGCGTTTTCGCCTTCGCCCCAACATTTGCCCTCCGAGGGACCAGTTCGACTGAGTCATCTGGTGCCGAAGACGTCGCTAGATGGTGGAGACGCTACCCTCGCTCGAAGTGGTCCCACGGTGGTTTTTGAGGTGACCGTTGATGGGACGTGGCACTGTTGGACTGCGGGTTTCCCGAAGCGTCGCGCCGTGTGTATAAAAAGGGGCGGGGCGGCGCGGGCTGACTCTCACCCTTGCTTGCACCGGAAAACCCTAATTTTTTTGAAACCGCTCGCCCGCTCGTCTGCCGTCCTGGTTCCTTCTGCATCGGAGATCTGGCCCGCGTCAAACAAACCGCACGCCACCGCCGACGGTACGTAGCGATGTCGTCTTCTTCCTCATCTGCTGCAAACACGCTGCCGGCCGATTCGTCATCTGAAGATACCTTGAGCGATTTGGTGGCGGCGGAGTTACAGCCGGGCCACATGGTGGAGTTCGGCGTTTCGAGGATTTCTTCGGTTCACGTGCAGGATATGCAGCAGTTGGGGTATTTTGGGAACGACGTTGGGCGTGTCTCGGGGGCGGAAGAGGTTCTCGAGCCCGAGGGCGAGTTAGTCATGTTTGAGGCGTTCTTCACCGCCGGCCTTCGCCTACCTGCACATCGTTTCGTGGTGGAGGTCCTGCAGAGATTTGAGGTCTAGGTCCACCAGTTGACTCCGAACGCCGTGGTGGCCCTGGCGAAGTATGTCTGGGCGGCGACTTCGTACGGTGGTCAACCTTCCGTAGAGGTCTTCGCCAAGAATTACTGTCTGCATTGGCAAAAAAGAAAGATTGGAAACAAGATTGTACAGTTTGGATCATGCACCTTCACACCGAGGACCGGAAAGACTTCGGCAGAAGTCGTGGAGTTAGTCCCCTGTGCTCACAATAAGTGGGGCAATTGGTGGGATTATTGGTTTTATGTTTTGGGAAGCGAAGTCAAAGACCTCGCAGGGCTCCCCGCGGTCGTGATGTGCTCCCATTGTTATTTGGCATTTCCACAATTTGAGGTGGCAGAGGATGATGAGGACGAAGGGGCCCTCCGGTGCGCTGCCCGCATGAGCAGTGGGCGTGATTTGGTTGAGGAGTTCACTGGTTATGGAGTGTGGCCCCTGGCGCATGGCTGGGTGCTGGGCGAAGTATGCCCTCTCCAGATGCCTACTTTGGGCCAGCAGCTGGTGCGAAGTCCGGCCTTCTCTTTGGATCTGCGTGGCCGAGACCCGGCCGCGTTCGTTCATGAAGTGGAGGAAGGGGCGGTGAGGATTGTGGGGCAGTATGCACCGAGGACGGGGAGTCTATGGAGTTGGGATATCTGAGGGTCCAATGTTCGCTTGAATCGGGTCTTCGAATTAAAATGTTTGCCATACTGTGGCTACCCTAGAGATGACGCTGCTGCGGCTGCTGAGCGCTGCGAGAAAAAACCAGTAGCCGTGGCTGAGGAAGGCCCTTCGCGGGAGGCTGCCCTAGCCACTAAGAAGAGAAAAATAGGTACTACAGTGGGGGGTTGGGGGTCTCTGAACGTTTTGCTGTGGAGTTGATGGGGACTTGCACGGCCCTCGGGGGAAGGATGTTTGCGCTCGAGCTCGGGGCGTCTTCGGCGTGAATGCTGAAGGTTACCGGGGGTCGATGGCCAAGGAACGTTCCAATTCCCCGCGCGACCGGCGAGGACATATTTACGTCTCGTATGGCCCGTGAGTTGAAGATTTTTCCTTACGGACGGAATATTGCTGCTGTTGTGTCGGCAGTGATGGACAAGGATCGTCAAGATGCGGTGCGGAAGCGCCAGGCAATCACTAGGGTCGGAGACCCTATGCGCGAGGTGAAGCGGGTGCGGGGAGGCGCAAAGTCCACCGCCCCTGGCGGCAGCAAACCACCGTCGGCAGCGAACCCTACCATCCCTAGGCCCAGCAAGTCTTCAGCGGGTTCGAGGGCTGCCACATCTAGTGTGGGCAAGCTGCCATCAACTGAACCCACGAAGGAGCGAAGGTCGCCGTCGCCGGTGCGCATCGACAAAGCGGCGGCGGGTGGTGCCGATTTTGATACGGACATTTGCGTGGATGATTACCTCGTTGGTGAGAGTTTTTTTAGACTGGGTCTTGAACAAGATTATGGTGCAGGGTCGGATGCGGGGCAGCTGGCTATTGTCCCGTCTCCGGTGGCGGCCACTTCGCTTGTGGCGACGGTTTGAGCAAAGGGCACTTCGCAGGACCCATGGTCCAAATTCTGCGCCAGCGGCGAGATTTCGTCGGCCGCCGCTGCTAGGGACGTGGCGGGCATTGTGTCCCAGCAGCTGAAACATGTAAGTCATCTTAGACTTTGTTGCTTCGTTGTTTTGATGTGGTTGCGAATATGATGTTTTTTCCATGGCAGGCGGCCGCCATCGCCGACCATGTTGCGTCGGGCACCTTGTCTTCGGAGTTCGCTGCCAAGAGGCAATGACTCAAGGGCAGGATCGAGCGCCTCCGAGCGCAGCATGTGGATGTTGTTCGGGACAAGTCGGCTGCGAAAAACAAGAGCCGCAGGCTGGCAGAGAGGCTAGCGGCTTCAGAGGCCGAGAAGGAGGACCTCAGGCGTCGGTTGGCGGAGGAGAGGAGGGACGCAAACAAAGCTTGTGCTGAGGCACAGTCCACGCAAGACGAGGTTAAGCTTGCGCGGGCGGAGGCCAGTCTCACCCGCCAACGCGCCGAGGAGATGGAGACAAGGCTCGGCAGCATGCGCGATCGCCTAGACAAGACGGAGGCCTCGACGCGCGCGGAGGTCGAGCGGACGCATACTCAGCTTGTGGACGTGTACCGGGAGCTGGGTGCTCGGACCGTGCCCTTCGAAGCGCCCGGTCAGGAGGTGGGCCTCCACTTCCTTGGATGGCTACAGGAGGAGCTGGAGGTGCTCCCGACCATTGTGACGGGCCTTATGTCCTTCGCCTCCCTCGTCACCTGCGAGGGGGCCGTGAATGCCTTGTCCCGCGAGGGGTGTGAGCACTTCGAGGCCTTCGACCAGTCTGACGAAGGCTTCGAGCATGAAATCTTCTAGGTCGAGGACCCGGTGATGAAGCGGTCGGTTGAGGCTCTTTTTTGATAGGATGTGGGGCCCTCAGGGCCGAGAGACTGTCCGGGAGAGGTCTGACCGGGCGATGGATCAAGTAAGTGTACATTTGTGTGATTATGTGTGTGGGTATGTGTGGTTTGCTGAATAGGTGTGCTATTGTTGTAGATGGCGCATGACGAAGAGGTTGAGGACCTTGGTGATCTGGACAGCACGTTGCCTGAGGCGTCGGCGGTGGAGCTAGTGCCGCCATCCGATGCGGGCGAGGGCCCCTCGACGACCCTCGCGCCGACTGGAGCTGGCGAAGACCCTGCGCCAGCCACTGCGCTGACGGGCAATGACACCTCGAAGGTGGTGGCCGAACCAGCTGCCGAAGACCCAGCGGCATCGGCCGGGCCTTCGCAGGTGGCGGAATAGGGGCTAAGGAGTTAAATGTAAACTTTTGTTTTTGTGATACTGAACCTCGGTTGCTGCGGAGGTTCCGACGTTTGGGCCTGCGCAAGCAACCACTGCTGGCAATACTGATTTTGTGGCGGCCTCAACCGTAGTGCCTGTCGATGATAATTTATTTGGCTCTGTGTCTGAGTGTTTTGAGTCTGATGGTGAATTTGAGAGTTCGTTTTCCTGGACGGAGGAGTCCTTGGATGAAGGCTTGGATTATTTTGCTGCGTTAGATGTGGCTGCAGCGGAGTCTTCGCCGCGTGTGGAGGGTGCCGGGGATTTCCCTAGTGCGAGTACTGGGTATAGGCAGCGAAGGGTGGTGTCGAAACACAGTGTGGGTGAATTTTCGCGAAGTGGTAGGCGTCGTCGTATGGGGATGGAGCATGGCCGTCTTCGAGTAGACCGGATTGGTAAACGAGAATTGTTATCCTCGCTGATTGGGGCGAGCATAGGTGAAGGGGATTTGTGAAATCTTTTTGAGGGTGAGGAATTGAGGATAATGTTGTTCAATTACAGGGAGATGGGTATCATCCCGAAGGTTGAGCCGATGTAATATATGATGCCCTCGCCGAGTGTATGTAACTGTAATTTGTATGATGTGGCCTGTTGGTCGTATTCGTATGCATGTGCTGATCCGGCTGCACCCATGTGCGACTTTTGCGTGGAGTGTCTTCTTAATGAGAGACTTCTATTAACGCACTTGTTGTACTATTCCGGCTGCACCCTTAGGCGGCTTTTGCGCGGAGCGTCTTTTAAATAAAAGACTTTGATTCACGCACTTGTTGTGTTATTCTGGCTGCACCCTTAGGCGACTTTTGTGTGGAGCGTCTTTAAATAAAAGACTTCGATTAACGCACTTGTTGTGCTATTCCGGCTGCACCCTTAGGCGACTTTTGCGCGGAGCGTCTTTTAAATAAAAGACTTCGATTAACGCACTTGTTGTGTTATTCTGGCTGCACCCTTAGGCGGCTTTTGTGCGGAGCGTCTTTTAAATAAAAGACTTCGATTCACGCACTTGTTGTGCTATTCCGGCTGCACCCTTAGGCGACTTTTGTGTGGAGCGTCTTTTAAATAAAAGACTTCGATTAACGCACTTGTTGTGCTATTTCGGCTGGACCCTTAGGCGACTTTTGCGTGGAGCGTCTTTTAAATAAAAGACTTCGATTAACGCACTTGTTGTGCTATTCCGGCTGCACCCTTAGGCGACTTTTGCGCGGAGCGTCTTTTAAATAAAAGACTTCGATTTACGCACTTGTTGAGCTATTCCGGCTGCACCCTTAGGCGACTTTTGCGCGGATTGTCGCACGCGAGGGTAGTCTGCGCTGCCTCTAGCTGTGACTTCGGAGTGGTCGAATGCCGAAGACTGTCGATGCGGTCTTTTTTGACATGTTGCGTCTGAGTTTTTGTTTTTGCGTGGGATTTTGCAGGTATATTACATGGCTTTGCCTCGTTAAAAACCTCACCCCCCAAGAGGAAAAGAGTGTGGGTCGGAATAGTATTGTTCAGTGGATTACAAGGGCGCATGGGCCCTGAGGGTTAAACAAAAAATTTGCGGAGATTGTCAATGTTCCAGGAGTACTCTAAGTCTTCGCCGGATGGCATTGATAGCCTGTACGCGCTGGGGGATGCCTTCGACTTGACGATGAATGGACCCTCCCATTTTGGCTCCAGCTTGCCCCGTGACTGTCCGGGTGGTCCGGACGAGTATGAGGTCTCCTTTGTTGAACTCTCTTGGGACGACCGCGTTGTCGTGCCAGGCCTTGGTTGGAGCTTGGTATTTGTTGAGGGCCTGCAGGGCGAAGACGCGGTCTCCATCGATGAGGTCTTTAGACGTTGGTTTGTCGACGTCGGGGATTGCTGATGTGCTTGTTCAGGGCGACCCATGCTTTATATCCTACGGCGTCATGGCCTCCGATCCGTATAATAGACGAAAAGGTGTGAATCCGGTTGCCCGGCATTCGGTCGTGTTGAGGGCCCAGACTACTTCAGATAGTTGGTCGGCCCATTTACCCTTCTTGTCGTCGAGAAGCCTTTTTCTTGATGGCAGTGAAAATCTTGCCATTGGCGCGCTCGACGACGCCGTTGGATTGTGGATGGTATACCGAGGCGAAGGCAAGCTTGGTGCCGATGGAGAGGCAGAAGTCCCTGAAGTCCTGGCTGTCAAACTATTTGTCGTTGTCGACTGTGAGCTCGGACGGGACTCCGAATCGGCAAATAATGTTTTCCCAGAAGAACTTCTGGGTAGTCTTCGACGTTATTGTGAATACTGCCCTGGCCTCGATCCACTTGGTGAAGTATTCGACGGCGATGAAGGTGAACTTGAGGTTCCCTTGAGCCGTAGGTAGTGGCCCGACAATATCCAGCCCCCAGCGTTGAAGTGGCCATGTGTGGGCAATCAGCTTGGTGAACTGCGAAGGGTTGCCCGAGCGGGGAGAAAACTTCTGGCAAGCTTTGCACGACCTCGTGACTCGATTCGCGGTGCAAATTATCGTGGGCCAATAAAATCCTTGACGGATCACCTTGGCAGCGAGGGCCCTAGGTCCTGAGTGGGAGCCGCAAGTTCCGCTGTGGACTTCGCGTAGGATCTAAATTCCTTCGGTTTCGGTGACGCATTTTAGCATGGGTTGACTGATCCCCTTCTTGTATAGCTGGTCCCCGACTAGTATGAAGTCTCGGCTTTGGTGCTTGAGGCGCTTGGCCTCATTGACGTCACTCAGGTGGTAGTATCCTTCCAGAAACAGTTTTATTGGGCCCCGCCAATCTTCAGTCATAATGAGGTTGACGATGCGATGGCCTTCAGCGTCGTTGGTTACTTTTAATCCCTCTGGGTTGCGTACGGCTAGTGAGCCAATGACGTGGTAGAACACGTCGGAGGGCAAGGTCTCACCTCTGGCCGCTGCCTTAGCCAACGCGTCGGCCTCTTCGTTCCTGGCGCGGTCCACATGCTGTAAGGTGAAGCCATTGAATTGTCTCTCGAGACTACGAATAGCCGTGAGATACTGCATGAGTGTGAGGTCTTTTGCTGAATATTCTTTTTCGACCTGGCCGACAACTACTTTGGAATCTGTCTTTACTATGGAGGTAGTGACACCGAGCGCTCTCAGCTTGCGAAGGCCCAGGATGACGGCTTCGTATTCTGCTATGTTGTTTGTGCATCTGTCGGATTCCAAAGCGAAGCTAAGGCATGTTGCATATCTGTGCTTGATGCCTGTGGGTGACGTGATAATTGCAGTTGCGCCTGCCCCCGCATGGCACCATGCGCCGTCGCAATGGATGGTCCACACCTTCTCTGGAGGTTCTTCTTGCTGCTGTGTTGGCCCAGTCCAGTTGACGATGAAGTCTGCCAGGACCTACGACTTGATTGTTATCCTGGGTTCGAAAGTGATGTGGTACCCTAAGAGTTCGACTGCCCATTTGGCGATTCAGACAGATGCCTCTAGGTTTCTGAATAGTTCTCCCAGTCCCCTGTCCGAGGTGACCCGCACTTTGAACGCCTCGAAGTAGTGGCGCAGCTTGCGCGATGCCATGACGACTGCGTAAGAGATTTTTTCCAATTTGGTCATGTTGCACTTGGAGGTCGTGAGGACCTCGGAGACATAGTAGACTGGACACTGTTGGGTCGTGCCCTCTCTGTCTTGCTCTTGGACTAGGGCTGCGCTGACTGCATATGGCGAGGCTGCGATGTAGAGCAGCAAAGGCAGCGAGGGGTTTGGACTGGTGAGAATTGCCAAGTCTGACAGGTGTTGCTTGAGTGATGCGAAGGCTGCCGCCTGTTCCGGTCCCCACGCGAAGTCTTTCGCACCATGCAGTGTCTTGAGGAAGGGTAGACTCCGCTCTGCAGATCTGGAAATGAATCTGTTGAGGGTGGCTAGTCTGCCTGTCAGACGCTGGACATCCCTGGTTGACTGCGGAGGTGTCATGTTGATGATTGCTTGAATCTTGGTTGGGTTGGCCTCGATCCCACGGTGCGACACCAGGTAGCCCAGTATCTTCCCCTGGTGAACTCCGAAGACGCACTTCTCAGGGTTGAGGCGAAGTCGTGCGTCCCGCATGTTTGCAAACGTCTCTGCGAGGTCAGCCAGGTGGTCTTCTTTATTTTTGCTTGCGACAACGATGTCGTCCACATACGTGAAAATGTTGCGGCCCACTTGGCTCTCGAGCACTGTCTTGGTGAGGCGAGAGAAGGTTGAGCTAGCGTTCTTGAGTCCCTCTGGCATTCTGATGAAGCAGTACGTGCCGAAGGGTGTGATGAAACTGGTGCTGGCCTTGTCTTCCTCCATATATATCTGGTGATAGCCGGAGAAACAGTCAAGAAGTGACATGACTTCGCATCCGGCTGCACTATCGACTATCTTGTCGATCCGTGGTAGCGGGAAATTGTCCTTGGGACAGGCCTTATTGAGGCTGGTGAAGTCAATGCACATGCGCCACTTGCTGCTTTTCTTTTGTACCATGACTACGTTGGCGAGCCTCGTGGGGTAGGCGATTGGTTCAATGAAATTGGCCTCCAGCAGGCGGTGCACTTCAGCTTTGGCGGCTTCCGTTTTTTCATCGGACATTTTGAGCAGCCACTGCTTTTTTGGGCGCACCGAAGGGTCGATGCCCAGACTGTGCTCGATGACGGTGCGGCTGACTCCGACCAGGTCGAGGGCGGACCAGGCGAAGATGTCCTTGTTTCTGGAGAGAGAGGACATGAGTTTCTCCTCGTCTTGCGAAGTCAGGTCTTTGCTTATTATGACCGTTTGCTTGGGCGTTGTCGGGTCAAGGGGAACTGTCTTCGTACCGTCGTTGCTCTGCAGCTGTGCCTTTACTTTTTTGTCGGTGGTTAGGTGGGTCACCTCGGAGACTTCACGCTGTGTTGTAAGGCCGTGTACGTTACGTTGACCTGGAACGAAGTCTCTCTCAATGTTGTGCGCAGTCTGCTGGTTACTGTAAACTGTTATCACACCTTGCGGGCTCGGGATTTTCATGCAGAGGTACAGTCCATGAATGGCCGCTTCAAATTTGTTGATGGAGCCCAGACCCATTATGGCATTGTAGGGGTAGACCATGTCGATGATGTCAAAGGTGACATGTTCGCTTCGCGCATTGGGTGCTACGCCGAATGACAGGGGTAGCTCTATCTTGCCCACAGGGAAAGTGCCCTTGCCGCCGAAGCCATATAGGGGGTTGTCCGAAGGCTTGAGTAAGCTGTGGCTGATGCCCATGCGGTCGAAGACATGCAGGAAGATGATGTCCGCTTGGCTGCCGTTGTCAACTAGGACTTTGTGCAGGTCCCATCCTGCCACACTGTAGTTGATTACCATGGCGTCGACGTGGGGGGCACTACGCAAATCAACTTTTTTGGCATCGAAGGTTAGTGGCACATGTGACCACTTCGTTTGCACGACTGGGCCGGTGAGGGCAACGTGGTTGACGCTTCGGTAGTGATCCCTCTTTTGCCGCTTCGTCTCGAAGTCAACACTGGACCCTCCGGTGATCATGTGAATGACTCCGCGATACGGCTGATCGGTGAAATCTTCTTGTTTTGGTGCTTGGGGGTGATTTTGGTGGTGTGGGTACGGTTGATGCAGAGGCGGGAGCAGGGGTGGTACGACTTGTACCTCCTGGTGGTGCTGATATGCGTGGTTGGGTAGATGCTGGGCGTGGCCGTGGTTGTATGGTTGTGGGTGGTGTTGATATGTGTGCGCGACAACTCTTTGGTTGTCGGCTGGTTGTGCCCGAGACATCCTGTCCCTGGTGGCCTTTGTTTCCGAGCAATCCCTTGTTGGGTGTGCGCAGTCTTTGCCATGAAACATGCAGTAATATCTACGCGGTTGCTGCACCCATCCCTGGCCACGCGTGCCATTGCCGCGGCCCTGGGGGGGATAGTCTTGACGGCGAGCGGCTTCGCCGGCGGGGTGCTGGTTGGCTATGTTGTGCACCTGCTGCTGACTGCGGCTGTCCCGTCCGGAGTCTGTCTGTGAAGGCCTTGTCCAGGTTCGGTTGGACTGCGGAGGGTCCTTGTGCTTTCTCTGAGACTCGACCTTGCGCTGATGGAGCTCTTCGGATCTGGTGTACTTCACGAACAACTGATAGAGCTCTTGGAGATTTTTGGGTGGGTCCCTGATGCTGTGAATGTATAGGACGCCAGCCCGAAGGCCACTGATGGCGTAGTGTATGGCAATTTGGTCGTGACCGAAGGCAGTTGTGACTTGAGAGTCAGGAACTTGCGGTAGTAGTCCCGTAGGGTTTCCTTCTCTTGCTGTTTGCAGAGTGATAGCTCGGCCAAGGCATCGGTGTCTGGTCGGTACCCTTAGAAGTTGAGCAGAAACTTGTCTCGGAGACTCTTCCAGGTTTCGATGGACAATGGGGGCAACCTGGTGTACCAGGTCAAGGCCGGACCCTCGAGGGCGATGATGAAAGACTTGGCCATTGTGGCGTCGTCCCCTCCGGATGATGCGACGGCGACTTGATAGCTCATGATGTATTGTGCTGGGTCGGTGCTGCCGTTGTACTTAGGGTAGGTCCCTGCCCTAAAGATGGTGGGCCATGGTGACACTTGGAGTTGCGGCGCCAGGGGGCTTCGCTCATCAAGGTAGTTGATGCCTTGGAAAGCTGCGGCGTGCGGGATGAAGGGTCCGCGCTAGGGAATGAATAATTCTCCGGCTGGCGCGTGTTGTTGGAGGGGTGGGTCGTGCTGCAGATCGTGCTGGCCTTCGCTCTGCATGAGCGCAATCTCTTGCTCGAGTTCCCGGGCTCTCTGCTCCTCGTCTCGTATCATCTGGCGCATCTTGGCTTGCGCGGTGACACGTTGGCGCTTGGCCTCGATGATGTCTTTCTGCTTTTGGAGGTTGCGGTTCTTGATGCGCAGGGCCCGTAGTTGTAGTTATTCTTCGGTTGAGACGCCGATGACTTCGCCATCCTCTGTTGCGTCTTCGCCCTCTGGTGGAGCGAAGCCTGGGGGTGGTGCTTGTCTGCGAGGGCCTTGCCCTTTTTCTCGGTTAGCAGCGCTGCCTTCGCTGCTTCGTCGATGGATGGGGCTGCCTTCGAACTAGCTCTCTTGGGCGCCATCGCGGGAGGTTTGTTCGTAGCATGAATGGTGGGCGCCAAATGTTGGAACTTGCTCACCTGGGCAAGTTGATCCAACGAGGGAGTGGAAAGAGTGCAAGCAAGGTTTAGTGTGGGATAGCAATTGCTCTGTTAATGTGGCCTCTCAAGGGCACTGTACGGGGGTATTTATAGGTACCCGAGTGTCGAACGTCCCAAGACAAGGACGGTTATGTCCTCGGGTACCCGGATTATCCCCAGAATATTCCCATAAAGAAGGGTTACAGACCGTCATTACAGAAAAGCTATTACAGTTGAGGCCCGTAACGTGCCTATCCACGCGGGGCCCGTTGCAGTGGGCCGAATTCCACGTGGGCCTCTGGGCGAGATGAGGGACGTGGGACCAGCAGATTTCATCGGGGTCTAGCCTTCGTCTTGCAATGGAGAGGACGAAGGGCAACCGCGCCAATCGTCACACGTTCGTTGATGTAGCGAACCGACGAAGGCTTCGCGCAAAGGGTAGCGTCTTCTTCGCTCCAACATTTATAAAATCACTTATTTAGTATTTTACCACATGTCTACCGAATTTCGTCAAACCATTGCGCACAAATAACATGTCTAATACACATATACTCAATGATTCACATACACATGAATCGCCAAATCACATCATCTCAATATTACAACGATAATTCACAAAATTCATAAATTAATTCAAAACATGCTTTAGAAAATAAATTAATATTTTGGGGTTGTCTTCAACCTTGGGTTCTCGCTCATGCGCAGGGATGAACTCGACAAGGGAGAATGGTCAGTCGAGCATGGAACGGTACAGGGGCTCGGCTGGGGGATGCGGACGGTCCGGCCAGAGAGGGCGGACGGCGAGCACGAGTTCCGGCGAGGCTCCACGGATGGCAGCGAGCAAGTGCTTGAGGAGTGCGTGAGAGAGACAGAGCGGGAGTTCGTCGTCGGGTAGGGAAGAAAGAGAGGGAGATCCATCTCCAATTTATAGAGGGAGAGGAGAGGAAGAGAGAGGGGCGCCGGGGAGAGAGAGTAACGGCCGGCATCAACTCCATTGATGGCATTCATGGAGGTTCAATGAGGGAGAGGAAATGGGGGAGAGAGAGATGGAGGAAACCGATGGTTTCGGGAGGCGGACGAGCGCGGGTGGCTGCGCGCAGGGCGTGGACGAGGTCTGCGCGGTGCTCGGTGCGCGGGTCGTGGCGCGGGAAGGCGAGGCGGACGACCGGGGGGCGCTCGGCGCGCAGCGCGGGCGCGGCGCGCGGGGCGGTCGGGCGTCCTGGCGCGGGCGGCTCGAGGTTGCGCGACTCGGCGCGGTCGTCTGGCGGGGGGGGCTTGAGCGGGGATGCGGGGCTCAGCTGCGGGTTCCTGGCGGCGCGCGTGGGAGAGAAAGGGGGAAGGGAGGAGAGAGAGGTGGCGGTGGTGGCCAGCGGGGAGGGGCGCGGTCATCTGGGAGGCAAGGGGCGCGCGCTAATGGGCCTTGGTGGGCCTTAGGGTTAGGGTTAAATTAGTTTTTTTTCTTTATCTTCTTTTCTATTTCTTTTCTAAATTTAAAATATATTTTTAAATAACTCTAAAATTCATAATAATTATCCCAAAATTATTTATAAATAAAATATTTATTTTTGGACTAATAATTATTATATTATTTATTTGATTTTTTATTTAAGAAGAAATGTTATTCAATATCCAAAATCAATCATGAGCAATCAAAAATTATTCTAAATGCAAATAAAAATCAAACCCTTAAAAGAAAATTCATTATCATAATTATCATTAATAAATTAACTGCATTATTTTTATTTAATGGTTTTTATAGTGTTACAGTGGGAAGGTGAGACAAACGAGGAAGCTCACACTTTGTTTGTTGACTAGCGCGTGTGAGCGTGATGTGATCTTGGGAAGGTAAGACGCACAAAGAAACTCACACTTAAATATAGCAGAGACTTTGTGTGCTGACTAGCGCGTGTGAGCGTGGGAAGCTGAGACGCACGATGAAACTAATATTTAAATATAATAAAATATAATAGAGAAGAGATATTGCATACACCACTAATAAGAACAATTCTCACCAAAATTACCATATCTAATTTCCAATTGTGGGATGTTGTGTAGCATGGATCACTACCGAACTCGCGTTCTTTGTCGAGTGTCTTAGACACTCAGCAAATTCCATTTTACACTCGGCAAAAAATACTCTGCAAATATTTTATCAGCAAAGTATTCTTTGACGAGTAATTTTTTCAGACACTCGGCAAAGACGTCGAAAAGCACTCAGCAAGTTAAGAATCATAAAAAAAACTCAAAAACAGCAAAACATTTATAAAATTATGGGAACAACTCTATAACCACTACTCTATAACCCTATCATTTTTCATTATTTATTTTGAATCAAATTTACATGTTTTGTGAATGATGAGATTCGAACTCGCAATCTCTCTCTCGCGCATACCTTCCTCTACCACTACACTACTACATCAATAGTGTCTATTAAGTTTTCATTCCTCATGCACTATAACAAATCGAGAGTAATTTAATTATTTGAGGCACTAATTGAATTCATTTGAAAATGTGACCAACTATAAAGTTGCATAACTTTTCAAGCTTTACCAGTTCTATTTTGATAGTTTGTACATCCGAGACCGTTTACAAAATTTGAATTTTAAATTTGAAAACTTCACACAAATTTTTCTATGATAAGATGATTTTCAATCAAAAAATGTCAATTACGAAGTTTAATTACATTTCAAGACCTACAACTTTATTTTGGTGGTTTTTTCATCCGAGGTAGTTTGAAAATTTCAAATTTTAAAATTCAAACATAGTTTTGCATGACAAGATTATTTCAAACCAAAATATTGTTAACTAAAAAGTTTAAAAACTTTTCAAGACCTACAACTTTTCTGTTGGTGGTTTTTCCATTCGAAGTCGTTTTCAAAATTCAAATTTTAAATTTTTTAAATCCAAACGTAGTTTTTGTTGACAAGATGACTTCAAATAAAAAAGTTGCCAACTACAAAATTCTATAACTTCTCAGGATCTACAAAGTTTATTTTGGTTGTTTGGTCATTTGTTCATATCACATGATGGTTCTAACATTATTTACAAATCTTGTATATGTCTCTTATAATTTCATAAACTTCGAGAGAGACATATGTTTTATGAACAAGTTTACTTTTATTTTGTCATACGAAGAAATGATCAAAATATAAATTGTACATCTTGATGAGTTATACAAATTTGTAGTTGAGAACTTTTTCATTTGAATTAATTTACTGCTTTAAAATGTGATTTTTAAATTGTCTTTGCCTAGTGTTGGAAAAAAGCACTCGACAAATGAGCTCTTTGCCTAGTATCCAAAATAAAACACTCGACAAAAAAGCTCTTTGCCGTTAATAAAACACTCTACAAAGAAGCTCATTGCCGAGGTTCTTTGCCGAGTGTTTTTTTACCGAGTGTTTTTTGCTTGGTACTCGGCAAAGAGCTTATTTGCCGAGTGCTGAAAAAAATAATCGGCAAATCATTTAACACACGGCAAAGAACCAAATTCCGGTAGTGGATGTTAAACATTTGAAGAACAAATAAAAAAGTATTCCAGGCATACTAATGAATTGTCAATGGGATAGTTAGAGGCGTAGTATGTTGGAAAGGTGGCCACCAATCTTGGATATTATTCCACAGGTTTGGTCCGATGACTCAAAACTCTTGCATTCTCTTTTGGAGTCACAGTGTAAAACTTGCAAGTGAGGAAAAAACATGCAGGCAAAGAATACATGCACGACCGATCATTTGTATAGCACATATCAATGTACACCAAAACCCTAAACAATACTCCCTCCATTCCATAAAATAAGACGTATATTTTTATAACAAAATCTTTAAAGTAAAACTTTAATCATTAATTTCTTCCAAAATATGATATCAACAAATACAAATTGAGCATAGTATTAAAATATTTTGCAATACAAATTCAAACATACAAAATGCATAAACTAAAAATATATGTTTTTTTGTTGAACTGTTCGTCAAAGTTTTAAAACGTTATTTTTTCTAAAAACATGTACGCCTTATTTTATGGGATAAAAGGAGTACTAGTAAGTGGTCATTTGTTTGGGCTACACAATCTCACTTAAGCAAATTAGTAGGTTCATATGACGCACTTGATGTATATGTTTTGTATATGTGTTTGGATTTATCATCTTCCATTTAAATATATATGGAGATAAAAAACAAAAAGCTAAAACAACTACTATTTTGGGACAAAGGGGTATCTCCTTTTGCAATTGCAGGTTGCAATCTGGAATGAAATGGATGAAAGCCTATGTTTAGCCTAAAAATGGCAAATAAGAGGACGGA
Organism: Zea mays; assembly: GCF_902167145.1. Lineage (NCBI taxonomy): Eukaryota > Viridiplantae > Streptophyta > Magnoliopsida > Poales > Poaceae > Zea > Zea mays. The sequence continues at coordinate 78,194,037 of NC_050099.1, forward strand.
TCCGAAACACTTGTCCTGGTGCAAGTAGTGGTGGTGGTGACTCTATATTTTACACTATAAAATTTAAAGGTCGAATCGGATTAGGGTTAAGCTCTATCTGTACTTATTTTTGAACTAAAATTAACTCAGCGTCCTAATTTATTACGAAGAAACATTTTGTGATTCGTGTGATCCAACAATCTAGCTAGCTCTAAGACGTTGGCGGAGACAGAGAGGCGCTTAGCTGAGCCTTTAGATCTCTGACGCATACTGCGATGAGAGACAAGATTCCATTTCCAGCTGCTGTATCCCTCATGTTAACCTAATTAACGACTAGCTAAACAATTACTAGAAGATGTGGATAAGGGTGTAATTAACGCGCTAAGGCGCGCAGGTTGGTGCATTGAGGTGAGTACGTGCTTCTGGAAAAAGGGGTGGTAGCGTGGAGAGGCGGGGCCGGGCAGTCACCATGCATGCACGCGCTCCGATGATCGCTGGGCGCACGCACCTGCACATGCTGACGGAACTAGTTGCGTTGCTGCATATGCGATGGGACCTTGCCCGCCGGCCGCCGCCCCGCCCCGCCCCGCCCGCATGCAGCAACGCAACTAGTGCTCGTTGCACATCGAGGCGCGCGCGGGCCCCAGGAAGGGTCCACGTCACCGTCCGTGCGGGGCCCCCGGTGGATATGTGGACCGTGCGCATGGACTGGCGTGCAGCCGTACGTACGTGCCCCGGGCCCGATGAATACGTGCACCATTATCAATGCAAGTCCATGTGGACCATGCATGCATGTACGTAGGAGCATATATATATATAGCTAGGACGATAGGGCCATTGGTGCGTTCTGCTCTGCAGGATGATATATATGTACCCGTCCCCTGTATTTCCTCCCCCCATCGCCATGCATGTAATGCAGTTGTGCATGCGTGTGGTCGTGCAGATATGTAATTATCATATTTTTTGAAAGACGACGTAGTAGCTAGGGCTCTCATAAAGAAAATATAATGAGGACGGTACGTGTACGTAGTCCTGTAAGTTTGGGTCGTACCTGTTGGGCCAGCACGAGCCCGGCACGAAATTAATGGCACGAAGCCCGGTCCGGCACGACCAAAAAATACTCGGCCCAGCACGACACGTTACGCGGGCTGGGCCGTGCTCCAGTTTTCGGCCCGACGGCCCAAGTAGCCCGGCACGCCATAGTGGGCCGTGCTCGGGCCAGCCCGGCACGATTTAAGGTTAGGTGGCCGCTGCCCTCTTTATTACCTGGCTTCGGATGGCGGCGGCGGCGGCTTGACCGTGTCCTGAACGAATGTACACAGCACGCACGGCCGTATGGGTCAGGAACAGAGCAGCAGCGGAGGAACGGCAGCAGCGTGGAATGCACGACCGGAGGGCGAGGCGGCGGTAGGCGTCATCACTGAGCACGAGCTGGAGCCAGCGCTGGAGGCCGAAGGACTCCTTGCGCTGCGAGCGGCAGAACTCCTGGAAGCTGGAATGACCGCGCGGCGGCGAGGAGGTCCTCCACCATGGCCTCGTCCGACAGCTATTCGGTCGATGTGATAGATGGTGTGCGTTGAATCCTCCAGGGAAGGGAATGGCACACAAACGGGAGGAATAGCGATGGAGGAATAGCGATGGAGGAAGAAGGCTTTTCGTGGGCTGACGTGAATTCCAGGGGAGGGGCTCCTCGGTTCCTCCGTCCGTAGACTACAAGCTGCAGCCACGCTCCTCGGTTTCTCAGTCCACGGCTCTTCGGTTCCACGTAGTGCTGCAAGTTGCGGGCCAGGTCTAGGCCAGCACGGCCCGATGCAAGCCCGTCGTTCTTTAGGGCCGTGCTGGGCCTACGTTTTAAAAGGTGAGCACGTTTTAGCCCGGCCCGAAAGAAATTCGTGATAGCACGACCCGAAAAATTTAAGCCCGAAGCACGACGGGCCCGTGCCGGGTCGGCACGGCCCGGCCCAACTTGCAGGACTACGTGTACGAACCAAGAACGACGACAGGTTCAGGAGCGAAAACCGGCAACGCTAGTATGATGAATTAATTGTATTGCCGAACATTTGTCTGATGAATTGTGACGGCCACTTGGGTAGAGCCACCGTACGGATGCCATGCATGCCTTACGTGCACACGGCGTATTGGTATGTGGAGTATCATTCCATTGACGTATATATGAACGTCTTATCTTCCTATCTGGTACGTACGATCGATGATACGCATACGCGGTACTGTCTGGGCAGTACATATGTTCGTGCTTGGTGTATATATAGTACATTAGTACTGCGTGAATGCGGATATCGCTCTAGCTAGCTCAGATTGCGCAATTTTGTACGCAAGGTACAGTCAGGCACATGTTTATAACATGCCCCTAATAATGATAAAACTCAGTGATGATTTCCACGGGGTAGCAAACACCAAGGACTAGTTTGGGAACACCAATTTTCCAAGGGATTCTTATTTTTTTAAGAGAAAATGAAATAATTTTCTTTAGAAAAATGAAAATCACTTGGAATAATGGAGTTTCTAAACTAGACCTAGGTTGATTTGGTGACAAGAGGATCACAGGTGATTGGAGGGGATTGAGGGGAAAATGAACTAATTTTCCCATCAATCTCCTCCAATACCTCTGTGATCCCTGATCACCAAATCAGCCCTAAGGACTACTTTGGGAGCCACAAAACTGAAGGTGATTGTAGTGGCTAAAATTCCCTTCTTATTTTGAATAAGAAGATAATTTTAGCCACTCCAATCCTCTCTGGTTTTGTGGCCTGGTTTGGGAGTCCAAAAACCGGAGGGGATCGGAGGGGCTAAAATCTACTCTTTATTCAAAATTGAATAAGGAGGGGATTTTAGCCCATACAATCCCCCCGTTTTTGTGGCTCCCAAACTAGCTATAAGAGCTCGTTTCAGAGTAAATAGATTGCAGGGGACTTCAGAAGCTCAAATCCACTTACTATTCAATTTTTGCAGAGACTCCTCTAGCGTGAAGGGTTGCGAGCCGACAGAAAACCCCTTTTAAAATGGCGGAGAGTCCTAGTGCACAAAGGGCATTGGGGGTAGCAGGGGATAGGGAACGCGTATGGAATCACCTCCCCTTCCACGACCCTCTATACCTCTAAGGCTTTCCCAAGTCACCGGGCAACATCCATGTCACCGAGAGGGAGCACGGTGTCAGGAGGAGAAGAGCCAGCCCTCATCCGATACAAGGGGATAGCTCGCGCCATAAGAGCACTACCGCCGCTAGAGATAGGATCCAATGACGCCCGCACCTGAGACACCTTTCTCCTGGAGTATGAGCACACCTGCGAGGTAATTAGTGATCCTACCATTTATGACCAGGCGAAGCATCTCGGATCCAGCTGAGAGGAGCCACATATGGAACCTCCAGGACAAAGCCTAGAAGCCTGATCCCGGCATGGTCCCTTGGCCTGCATTTCGCAAATAAAATCATTGCTAATGCCAACTTTTATCTGACAATGAGAGTAGAACAAAGATATATTCATGTGACCTCCCGTTGCAAAGACGGATACTCGCGCACCTAATCAACCATGCCTCCATTGCCCTCCTTTCTAAGTGTTTTGGTGATTAACTGCTCAACACACCACTATGAACTAACCATCTTGTTATGAGCATGAGTACATGTTCTAATCGAGCAGATTAAAGACGCAAAGCCCAAATGTGTTGGATTAAGAGATAAAAAAGTGCAACCTTGGGCAAATCCACAAAACCGGAACTTTAAGTGTTTAAATAAGTTGCACCTACTTTTTGTTATGGCTCTTGTACTACTATTCGGCTACTAACTTCTACATGCAAGTGAAGTGGCATTTGGACCGAGTTTGAGCATATTGCAAACTATTATGGATCGCAATGATAAATGTATGTTTCTAGCACTTAATCAATTGATTTAGTTGCTAACTGTGCTCATCTAAGTGCTAGGGAACTCCACAAGTCGAGCCAATAAGGAGCCAAAGGAATTTCGCACAAAAGAGAAGAAGGTGGGCTGGTCTAGGCAGCACCGGATAGTCTCGTGCCACCCACCAGACAGTCTGGTGTGTACTGGACAGTCTAGCAACTGTACGGTCGAAGTGCCCGCTCTCGGGCTTGGCCAGGCTTCATCGGCTATAATTCATCGGACAGTCCGGTGTGTTGAACAACCAACGGTTTTCAGCCACGTCAGCTGGCTCCAACGATCGGATGGGTCACCGACAGTCCAGTGCTCCCACCAGACAGTCTGGTGCCTCTAGAATAGGAAGGGAGTCAATCAATGATCTGGTGACCGTTGCACTGTGCACTATCCGGTGTGCCACTAGACAGTCTGGTGCACACACAAATAAGGAAGGTTGGGAGCTTCCAAATGAAGCCCCAACGGCTCCTAGGCCCCTTTGGGCTATAAAAGGATCCCTAGGTGCCATGTAGTAGTACACCAAGCATTCTAAGAGCACACTACAACTCCAAGATTCTGCGACCATGCTGTTTGAAGTGTTTGAGAGATTTGGGCGCGTTTCTGAGCTGTAACTCTATCGTTCTTGTTCTTGCGCTCTTTTCTTCGCTTGTGTGCGTGTTGTTGTTGCTATTGTGCTCTTGTGTGTGTGTTCTTACTCCCCCTTACTCTGGTTTTGATATTGGTCACTTGTGTAAGGCATGAGAGACTCCAATGTGTGGAGATTCCTCATAAGGGGATTGAGTTATAAGGAAGACATATGTGGCATTCAAGTTTGATCTTTGGATCACTTGAGAAGGGTTGAATGCAACCCTTAACCAAAGGAGGTCACTACAACATGAAGTAAGGATTGGTCGAAACACGGTAAAAATCGATGTGTCACTTGTCTCTTTTATTTTCTTGCGATTATTATCTTATTGAGTTCTCATATTCACATGGAATATTACTCCTAGTTTAATATTCATCTTAAGTGAGCAATCAAGTGATGAGTTCTCATCTCTCTTCTCTCTACTCCCAAACTTGGTTTTGGTTCACTCTAACTCACATTATAGACCAAGTTTGTGTTGTTTTGAGCAAAATTTGCAGGATCACCTATTCACCCCCTCTCTAGGTGCTCTTAGTGTGTATCAGAGCCGTTCTCTTCATCAAGGGACTAATTGCTCGAAGAGATGGATCCTAAAGCAAGGAGAAGGTGACCGACGAGAAGGAGAAGGAAGTCCTTTCTAGTGACACGCCCAAGGGAGGAGAGACCATCGACTCCGGATCCAGCAAGAACAAAATGGACGGGAAGAAGAAGAAGAACATCAAGAAGATAGTGTACTACGACAGTGATGTTTCTTCATCTTCACCAAAGGAGGATGACGACGATGACTCCAAGAAAAAAATGATCAAACAAAATTACTCTAAGACGTCTTTTAGTTACTCTCGCATTCCTTGTGGTTCAAAAGCTCATTTATTATCCGTTTCGCTTGGCAAGCCTCCTCACTTTGATGGGGAGGACTATTCATGGGGGAGTCATAAGATGCATAGTCATTTATTTTCACTTGACCCTAGCATTTGGGACACAGTAGAAAATGGAATGCATTATGGTAACAATCATGATGATTTTCATATTCATGGGCAAATTCATAGAAATGCTCAAACTATTACTGTGCTTTTAGCATTTCTATGCAGGGATGAATATAACAAGGTCAGTGGCTTCAATGACACCAAGGAGATATGGGACACCCTCAAGATTGCTCATGAGGGGAATGACATCACAATGATCACCAAGATGGAGTTGGTGGAAGGCGAGCTGGGGAGGTTCGTCATGAAGAGGGGTGAAGAGTCAATCGACACGTACAACAGGCTCAAGAACCTGGTGAACAAGATCCAAAGCTATGGAAGCACAAGATGGATAGATCATGACATTGTGCGGCTAATGCTAAGGTCATTTACTGTTATTGATCCTAATCTTGTGAAAATCTTATTCGTGAGAACCCCAGGTACACCAAAATAGTTCCCGAGGAAATTCTTGGGAAATTTGTGAGCGGGCACATGATGGCAAAGGAGGCGAGGTACGTTAACGGTATCGCCAACGGACCTCTCCCACATTACAAGCCACAACCCGTGGCTCTCAAGGCAACTGCCAACAAGGAGGCACTCCCCGACAAGGTGGTGCATATTGAGGCGGTTGACCTTAATGAGGAGGAAATGGCACTTGTAATAAGCACTTCAAGACCACTTTGAAGGGACACAAGGACTACCCCTGTTGGGGCGAAGGCGAAGACGCTACCCTTCGCTCCAGCCTTCGTCTATCTCGCTGCGCCAACAGGAAGCAGAACGACCGGCGAGGTCCACCCTTCGTCTTCTACACTACAAGACAAAGGCCTACGACAACATCGCCCCGTCCCATGTCCTCACTCGACCTGGAGGCCCACGTGGTATTCGGCCCATCGTAACAGGCCCCGCACGGAGAAGTGTGTTACGGGCCCGATTTGTAATAGCTTTTCTGTAATGACAGTCTGTAACCCTCCTTTATAGGAATATTCCGGGGATAGACCAGGTGCCCGAGGGTACATGCGTCCTTACATTGAGACGTTGGGCACTCAGGCACCTATAAATACCCCCGTACAGTGCCCTTGAGAGGCTGGATTAACAGAGCTATTGCCATCTCGAGTTAAAACCTTGTTCACGTTGCTTTCATTCCCCCATTGGATCAACTTGCCAAGGAGAGCAAGTTCCAACAACCCCAACAAGAGCAAATTAAGGGGCAAGGGAACATGCTTCAAGTGCGGTAAGTCCGATCATTTTATTGCTCAATGTCCCAATAATGGAAATGACTAGGACCAAGACAAGAATGGGAAGAAGGAGAAAAAGAAGTTCTACAAGAAGAAGAAGGGTGAGGCGCACATTGGCAAGAAATGGGACTCAGATTGCTCTTCTTCTAACTCCGATGATTAGGGACTTGTCGCCTCCGCCTTCAACAAATGTCACACCCAGTTTTATAAGGTAAAACGAATGTGAACCATGTACATGCTATGATCAGAAATTCACGTACACAACGATTACAATGTTGGACATCATCACACATTGCTCAAAATAATAGCGGAAAATAGTACTTTATTACATCACGATGTCCGAAACATCCACAAAGTCATTGACTTAAGTCATAATCAAAGTGCTGAACGAAACACAGTAAGATAAGGCCTTCACAGGTAGCGACTGGGGGTTTGCCACTAATCTAATCTAGAACTCGTCGAAGTCCTGAAACTCCTGAAAGTCCTCCATATTGCCTTCATCTTGTCCTGAGCACTAGTTGCAATGGGGACAACCTGATGTTGGGTGTTTTTAAGCAAGGGTGAGTACACATCAACGTACTCAACAAATGTCCTGTTTGGCTAAAGTGGACTAGTTGTATGTCGGGTTAAGCTTAAAGCAGTTGCTTTTAGTTGGTCAGGTATTACTAGTAGAGAGCCAAGTTTTAGCAATAATCCCAAGTTATTACACAAATGGCACTCCCCCAAGAGGGAATACCAGAAACCAATTTATATTCATCATCATTAAGCATCATCATAAAAGTATCTAGAGTAACTCTAATCAAAGGAGCTCCCAAGGCTGCTCACCGAGACCACGACTGACATACCAGTTTCTAACTCTCTGCAGAGGTTGCACACTTTACCCAGGTGTCGTGATCCCTTCCATCCTGGGTTTGCAAGACCCCACTTCAGTACTGAGGTGAATGGCTAGGGATTCACTATGTAGCCTTTACAGAGATTCCCTAGAGGTCAAAGCCGCCCGTTAGGTTTCTCTAGTTTGATAAACACAGTACCTCTCCCCATAGGAAGTGTGACTAACAAAAGCAACACGAAAGAACCTCGACACCCAGCCTCGGCAGAGCAAGTACTGTGCCTAGACCCCCATTAACGGCACCACAACGAAGACGACTACACCTCAAGTTCCTCAATTAATTAGCTATGGGTTTCCCATACCACCCTCACGGTTGTACTATTTTCCCAGGTGGTCATCCAATGAACATGCCCTTACAGAGAGGTACACGGGAAACAACTCGAGTCCCCTAAAGTATCACAAGTTCATCATCATATCCAGAATAACATCATCGTATCATACATATTCACATCATGTTCATTGATTAAAGTAAAGCAATAGCATGATACTAATCATAGTAACCATTTCCAAAGGATAACCAAGGACAGCAAAAACAGAACATAGTATACGGGACAATGAATTATAAAGTAAGTAGGACATAATGGGTCCGAGGACATTTGCCTTCACCAGGTTGCTGCTCAGGGAAGTCTCTTGCAACACACTCGGGAACCACAGACTGCTCATTGTCTACGCAAAGCAATCATTCATTCAACACACTTGGAGAATAACAAAAGAACAGTACACCAAGCATATGCAACAGACTAAACACTGGTACAGTAGCAAGGTAAAGACACATAAGTGCATTCTAGGTTTGGGGTAGGTCACTTGCCAAGTGGTCTATTATTCTCTAATTAGGTCTATCTTAGTAAATTACTTACTTAAACAAAGTTATTCCAGGGATGGGATCATACATTAAATGGGGTTGGGTCTAAAAAGATAGTCACTTGAACATTCATTAGGGCTTTCACCTTTATTTTATTTCTAATAAAGATTCTATAACCTTACACCAACCTAGAGACCAACCATAAAATTGAAACATGTAAATAGTGGATGAACATAATTTAAATAGATAGAGAATATCATAATGAACATTTTGCAATTTGAACCATTTAATTTGGAGTTCAAATGCAAAAGTTATGAATTTTGGAAGTTTTAGAATTCAAAAACCCTAATTTATACTCATTTTGTGATTAAAATAAAGTCTAGGGTCCTCTCTGCAAGAAACCAGGGACTCAGGCGAGGACGATAGGTTGATTTCTAAGAAACCGGAGGTGTCTTTAAGAAAATGACTAGGCAAAGGGGTATTTGGGTGTTCTCGGCCATCCGATCTCAGATCGATGACCGAGAACAGATCTCACGGGCGAGCGCTTGGACACGGGCGTGTACGCACTAACAGGCAGGCCAAGGCGGTCAGTGGCTCGAGGTGAGGGTGGGGCTGACCGGTCGGGCCTAGCGCCAGAAGCGCAGGCGACCGACGAGTGGGACCTAGGGGTAGGGCGCCGACGCGAACTGGTATCCAGAGGTCCGGGCCGTTCGATTGGGAGCGGGCGGTTGGGATCGGGCACTCAGGGGATTAACGGCTTCGCGCGACGCCACTTCTGTCCATGGCGGTGAAGTCACCGGAGACGAGGCGGGTGTGGGTTCCAGGGGGTCTGAGGTCATCGGAGCTAGCCAGGACCAGTGAGGGGGACCTAGCGATCTCGATGGCGAAGTTTTGGCCGTGAGAGCGAGGCTGGAAACGGGTGAACGATGGAGGGGGCGCTCTGGGCGGGTCGAGGTTACTCCGGTGAGCAATCCCGGCCGCAGGGAGAGGCAATCGAGTGCACCGAGGCCGACGCGGGCTCCGGTCAGAGGTTTAGGACAACCAGGGCCAATAAACAAGAACGAGGCAGGGTTGAATTGGCTGGACACTGCAGGGGTGTGGTGGACCAACGCGCCGCAGCTACGGCGAGGTGGAATCAGAGCAAACAGAGCGCGGGAGGCGGTTACTTACCTCGGGACAACGCTCGGGGAGGCTTGGCGCGATGTCTGGAGCTCCGGGCAGTCGGCACGATGGATGCGCTTCTCCGGCGAGCTCGGGCGGTGGAGGCTGTGCACGAGAGGGGCTAGGAGCGAGTGAAATGAGGTAGGGGAGAGAGGGCAGGTGCGCGCGGAGCTCAAAAAGGAGCTGGGGGACGTGAGGCGTGACATGGCCGGTCTTCTCGACGTGCATGGGCGTCATGGCCAGCGACGGTTGCGGGGAAGGCGGGGCTGACAAGGCAGGTCCACGACGCAGAGACATAGGCCCGCGACATAGAGAGCGGGGGAGAACGCGTGGCTGAGGGAGTTGGCGCCGACATATAGGCCCCACCAGGAAGAGAGTGCGAGCGCGCGGGCGAGCTGGACCGACTGGGCTAAAAGGCCGAGGGAGAGGGGGTCTGCGGGCTGCTTTGGTTTTTCCTTTTTATTCTAAATTTCTATTCCCTTTTCTTTTTATTTTCTCTATTGAATTCAAATCCAATCAAACCACAATTACAAATTTGAATATTTCAAACATGTGCATCAACCAAAAACAAAATTTATGCTCAGCATGATGCAATATTTCATGTCTTCTCTAGGGTTTAATCTACTAAAGTAATAATACATCTCCAAATAAATAATCAAAACTCGACTAAAAGGAAGGGAAAAGAAATCTATAGAGAGGATAAAAGAAGTAACACCTGAATTTGGTTGATATTAGAGAAGAAATTTTATACCCCCAAATTTAGGGTGTTACAACAAATCATCCCTCTTCCGCAACGAGCATCACCCTTGCCTCATGGCAAAAGAGAAGAAGGTACACTCTCATGACACCCCAAGTACACTTCCTCTAGTGATGATGATATAGATTATAACGATCTCTTTTAAGGGCTTAGAAAGACCAAAAGTAGATAAAATCAATGAATTAATTGATTCTCTTAATGAAAAGAATAGATTTCTAGAAAAACAAGAAGATTTGCTTTATGAGGAACATGATAAAGTCGTAGAAGTAGAAAAATCCCTTGCTTTAGGAATAAAGAAGAATGAAATGCTTGTTTTTGAGTTGTCTTCTTACCATGCTTCTATTTCTAGTCTTAAAAGTTTACTAGGTGTGTGCCCGTGCGTTGCCACGGCTCATGGGAGTTAAAATTAGTATAAAACATAGATATGAAACAACAAACATCACTTTGATATATAAAATATGTGTGGCAAAATATCACCGTATCTAATATTATATTGACGATATAAATATGTAATATTATTATAAATATGCCGACTCAAATTGAATGAAGATATCGAACAAACATTATAAGAAGTCGAACAACCATGTCAAAACATTTATTCATGAGTACCACCAAAATACAATTCAAGGAACGGCTAATAATCTCTTCCCATGAAATGAAATTAAAAAAGGGTAACACATAGAGACCTGACCGGACTTCAGAAGCTGCTCCGGCTTAAACCAACAATGGAACTCCCCACCTCTCATTGTGTTGATCATCAGTAACTGCCCTGTCAAATGCACATCTTTGAATCCTGTTACTATGACCCTGCAAACTAAACATGTACACTATTAGCCAATTGCCTCTACCTATACTCTTCATATAGACAGCTCCACTCATAGAGTATAGTCGTGTTTCAACAGTCATTTGTGGTCACATGCGTTCTGGTTGAACATTGCATGCCTCTGGGTTGCAATGTACAAAGTTTCAGCTCCGGTACCCAGTCATTTAATAAAAAATGGAATTGCAAACCATTACCTCTTCAGTACAAAAATATATAGATGTTTGAAGTAGCATCTAAACTGCGGTATGGAATTATGCTAATGAAAGTAGCCTAGAGGGGGGGGGGGGTGAATAGGCTAATCTGAAAATTTTCACAACAAACTTCGAAAGATTGTTAAATACACAGTTCGACTGGTGCAGGCCGGTTCAACAGCTACGTGCGCAAGTTGAACCACTCTGAACCAATCCAACTATTCTATAAACTTTAGACTAAAATCTACTCGAAAAAGTATTTCGCGAGTTCTTGTGAGAAGTAAGGTATAGCTAAGTTAGAATCAAAAGATGAATATGTAAAGGCTATTTCACTTCTAGATAAACTCTACGGAAAAATCTTTATGTCAATCTTGCAAGTAAAAATATCTTAAGTTAAAGACGCAAGAACACAAGACACAAGATTTAATCCGAGGTTCGGCCACACCACAAAGGTGTCCTACTCCCCGTTGAGGAGCCCACAAAGGGCCGGGTCTTTTTCAACCCTAATCCTCCAAAAGCCGACCACAAAGGTCATGACAATCTCTTCTTATCTCAGCTCAAAGAGCGGGTGATACAAACTTCTTGGGGTCGTCCACAAATTTGGAGACTCCCAAGCAACCTCAAAAGATCTTGAAACCTAGGGTTTCAAGAACACCAAGAAAGCACAAGAGGGGTTTGCACAAGCTCAAGTATTTGGAAAAAGAGATGGGAGAGGAAAGCCAAATCGTGAGCACAAGCACAAACCTCACACCCAAGAGCTCCTCCAACAAGGTTGAATCTTGAGGAAGATTTAAGTGTGAGAGAGATGGGAGAGATGAGTGCTTTGTCTCAAGTTAGGTGAGCAATAAATGTGTGTGTGTCCAACCGCATTGAAGAAGGGAGAGAGAGGGTTCTATTTATAGTCACGGCTCAAAAACTAGCCGTTTGACCAGAAACCTCGCAGAAAACCGGTTGAGCCGCCCCTAGGGCGGTTGAACCGCCCCCTGACAGGTCAGCAGACTGTCTGCCAGTCTGACTGCCAGACTGACTGGCAGACTGACCTGCAGGCGGGACAGATAGAACAGGACCGGTTGAACCGCCCCCTCACAACCCTGGTGACCTGACTGCCAGTCTGACTGGCAGACGGCAGATCAAAGGTTAGAGGGGTCAGAGACCAGTTGAGCTGCCCCCCAGGACCAGTTCAGCTGGTCTAGACCAGAGAGTTTTGGAGAGAAAACCCCAGCTCAGCTGCCCGGGGGCAAGTTCAGCTGGGTATGGTCAAAGAGGTCCGCAACTGAAGTTGAAGTTCAGCTGGAGTTTAAAGTTCAACTCAGCTGAAGAAGCTCAACACAGCTGAAGTTAAGTTCAGTTGGAAAGCTCAGCTGCAGTTGAAGAAGTTCAGCTGCTTTTCAGCAAGAACACTCTAGGTTTCTCAACCCTAACCATGGTCAACCAAATAATGTTAGAGTGATTTTTGGTTTTCAAAAATAGCTTTTGAATTTGGGGACTTGAGCTATAGCAAACACCTATACCTGTGCGGAAAAGAATAAGGAAGAATTACATCATGCAACACAAGATTTTACATAAATTTTATACGTCCGTTGCATGAAGTCCTTGGTGCTTCCTTAAGTTCATGTTTCTTTCTAATCATCCACTGAGAACAAAAACTGTTAGTACCCTTATTTGTTTTGTCATTAAATCACCAAAACCCCCACTTGGGGTTGATTGCACTTACAGCTAAACATTAACTCAAGTTACTGGAAATCCTATAACAAAATACACTTCTAAAAATCTAAGCAACAATTTTAAAAATAAGAATTTCCCTTCCATAAATTTCATGCTCTCAGGTTTCAAATTATCAAATCACACTTTCTTCAAAGAAACAATCTTCTCGTTTTCAAGATCACGGGCTTTGTAAACAATATTATATGTACCATGACCAATCTGAATAAACCAAAGAATAACTCTTGAAAACAATTTCCAAGGCAATAAAATTTACATGTGGCAATCTTCATAATGAGTTAGTTCCATCGGAAGTACTCCTCACAACACTCATGAACACGTATGAGCACATAATCTCAATAATTCAGTCCAAACCAAATTCTAGAAATGGTTTGAAATATATCAGCCAAATAACAGTCCTTGCCTTTCATAGTTCAATGTCTAGACTTAAAGCATGAATCCAGAACACAGCGAACAGAACAATACTCTTTGTTATATTGCCGCCTTATTTCTAAAAATCCAGGAAAACTGAGCAGTCTTTGCTGCTCTCAGCAGAAATATTCTACTATTTCTAATTAAACAACATTTGCAGAGAAAAGTCAAAAGGAATACGAAAAGCAGTAGTCTATAGTTTAATTTCATTCCTTGTAAAAGACCAAACTTCAACACATTCTTAATTAAACAACATCGTCACCTTGACTGCACAATCTGTTAGGATTTATGGGCTTGGCCCAATTAAGTTATTCAAATAAATCCCAGGAAAATCTCAAAAGCCCATATAAGTGGATGGCAAAGGGATAGGTGGAACCAATAGCACCATATTGCTAGCTCTTGTGGAGTAGAGCTAACTTAAATATGGAAGCCACACTCACTCACCAAGTCATGGATGAGAGGAGAGAGTGTGGAGAGCCACACGCGCGCGCGCGCTCGCTCGCCTCGCCTCGCCTGGCCTGGCCGGGGCGGGGCGGGGCGGGGCGAAGGGCGCGGGCGCACGACATGCGCGTGAATGGTCCGCCGAAATCCGGCCCCTCGCCTTGCGGGGGCGCGGCTACCTTTTGCCGTTTGATTTTTTGGTTTCTTGGCTGTTACGCTTATCCTAACCGATCCCTATAAAATCTCAACTGATTGCGAGATTTTCGTGGGTGGATAAGCACTGGGGTCGCGGACTCGGCCCTATAAAAGGAGCCCGGCAGCCAGCCTCCAAATCATCCCCAGATCCCAGTTCGCTTTCGCCTCTCTTCATAGCTGAGCCGCCTTTTAGTTCCCTTCGTCCCGACCGCAGAGGTGCATCTGCGATCAGGAGAGCAGGTCTCCGGAACCCTTCGTCTTCTAGATCCTGCACCGGGAGAGGGCGAATAAGGTTTTTGGGAAGCGTCTTCACGCGACTGCTCGTGATCTTCTGACATCGTCGACCCAGCTGATCCTGGCGCGCGCCAACAATCAGTAAGTCTAATCAGTACGCATCATCTGATTTGGCTTTTATTTCAGTGCTTCTGATTTGGTCATGATTTATATTCGGAATTTAATTTGGAATTTGTCTAATTTTTCAACAATCCAAAAACCTTATTGTAGACAATTTCCTAGTTTTTCTATGGCTGCTTTTGCCGACGCGCTGAAGCCAGAAAAGTTTAATGGTATGCACTTTAAGAGATGGCAAGTCAAGGCCACGCTCTGGCTTACTGCTATGAATGTCTTCCATGTTAGTAAAGGCAGACCTGAGGGTCCACTGACTCCTGAACAGGAGAAAGAGTACGACCATGCCAATACTATGTTCACGGGAGCCGTTCTTAGCGCCCTTGTTGACCGTCTGGTTGATGCGAATATGCAGTACACAGACGGGAAACAGTTGTGGGATGCACTTACTACTAAGTATGGTGCATCAGATGCTGGCAGTGACCTGTATATCATGGAGAGCTTTCATGATTATAAGATGGTTGATAATCGCTCTATTGTAGAGCAAGCTCATGAAATACAGTGTATAGCCAAGGAGCTCGACCACCTTAAGATAGTCCTTCCTGACCGATTTGTGGCCGGATGCATTATTGCAAAGTTGCCTTCTACATGGAGGAACTTCGCCACAGCTCTGAAACATAAGAGACAGGAGATATCAGTTGAAAATCTGATAGCGTCTCTGGATGTTGAGGAGAAAGCTCGGGCTAAGGACACGGGATCTAAAGGAGGCGAGGGCCACTCCAGCGCCAACATGGTTCAGAAGAACCACAACAAGGGCAAAGGAAAGCCAAAATCTAATAAGCCCAACAAAACTACCAACTTCAAGAAGAAGAAGAACAAGGCTGAATTGACATGTTTCGCATGTGGCGAGGCGGGTCATTTTGCCAAGGATTGTCCCGATCGAGCGGATCGCCGTGGCAAAAAGGGCAATGTCAACACAGTGGTCGCTAGCAATGAGGAAGACAAAGGGTATGGTAATTTACCTTTCATCTTCTCAGTATTTCAATCACCTAGCTGGTGGCTTGATACTGGTGCTAATGTTCATGTGTGTTCTGACATCAACTTGTTCTCTTCTTATCAGGGCGCCCGGGATTCTTCCGTGCTAATGGGGAATGGGTCACATGCTTCTGTTCATGGCACTGGCACGGTGGATCTGAAGTTTACTTCGGGAAAGATCGTGCAGCTGAAGAACGTGCATCATGTCCCTTCTATACACAAGAATCTCGTTAGCGGAACCCTTCTATGTAGAGATGGGTTCAAGGTAGTTTTAGAGTCCAATAAATTAGTTGTGTCCAAGTCTCGACAATTTATTGGTAAAGGCTATGATTGCGGAGGCTTGTTCCGCTTTTCTTTGTTAGATTTCAATAATAAGTCTGTGAACCATATTTGTGCTAATGTTGATGATCTTGCGAGTATTTGGCATTCTCGTTTGTGTCATATTAATTTTGGCTCTATGTCTCGGCTTGCAACCATGAGTTTAATTCCGAATATCACCATAGTCAAAGGTTCTAAGTGCCATAGTTGTGTGCAGTCGAAGCAACCTCGAAAGCCTCATAAGGCTGTTGAGGAGAGACACCTGGCACCACTAGAACTCATACATTCTGATCTTTGTGAGATGAATGGTGTGTTGACAAAAGGTGGTAAGAGATACTTCATGACATTGATTGATGATGCGTCTAGATTTTGCTATGTATACTTGCTAAAAACTAAAGATGAGGCTTTAGACTACTTTAAAATCTATAAGGCTGAGGTTGAAAACCAACTAGAGAGAAAGATCAAACGTCTTAGATCAGATCGTGGTGGTGAGTTCTTTCCCAAAGTCTTTGACGATTTCTGTGCAGAACATGGCATTATTCATGAGAGGACTCCTCCCTATTCACCCGAGTCAAACGGGATTGCTGAAAGGAAAAACCGTACGTTGACTGACCTGGTGAATGCCATGTTAGACACTTCTGGTTTATCTAAGGCATGGTGGGGGGAGGCAGTCCTGACTTCATGTCATGTTCTGAATAGAATTCCTATGGGCAAAGAAGAGAAAACCCCTTATGAGAAGTGGGTTGGGAGAAAACCATCACTTTCATACTTGCGCACTTGGGGGTGCATGGCGAAAGTCAATGTACCAATTAATAAAAAACGCAAGCTTGGTCCAAGGACAGTGGATTGTGTCTTTCTTGGATATGCTTCGTGTAGCATAGCATATAGATTTTTAGTAGTTAAATCTGAAGTTCCTGATGTGTATGTTGATACTATTATGGAATCACGTGATGCTACTTTCTTTGAGCATATATTTCCAATGAAAGACATTCATAGCAATTCTAGATACTCTTCTGAGATAATTCCTGAACATAATACACCTATTGAGAGTTTTGAACAGCCACATGAAATTGTCCTAGAGGAGGATGACAATGATGCTCCTAAAAGGAGCAAGAGACAAAGGGTTGAAAAATCCTTTGGTAATGATTTCATTGTGTACCTTGTGGACGATACTCCTACTACCATTGCAGAAGCATTTGCATCTCCAGATGCAGATGATTGGAAAGAAGCAGTTCATAATGAGATGGACTCTATTCTTTCAAATGGTACGTGGGAAGTCACTGATCGACCCTATGGATGCAAACCCGTGGGTTGTAAGTGGGTGTTTAAAAAGAAGCTCAAGCCTGATGGTACAATTGAAAAGTACAAGGCTAGGCTTGTGGCTAAAGGCTATACTCAGAAAGAAGGAGAAGACTTCTTTGATACTTACTCACCTGTTGCTAGAATGACCACTATTCGAGTACTACTTTCTTTGGCTGCCTCGTATGGTCTCCTTGTTCATCAGATGGATGTAAAGACAGCTTTTCTTAATGGAGAGCTGGACGAGGAAATCTATATGGAACAACCTGATGGATTTGTAGTAAAGGGTCAAGAAAGCAAGGTGTGCAAGTTATTGAAATCTTTGTATGGTCTGAAGCAAGCACCAAAGCAGTGGCATGAGAAGTTTGACACTACTCTAACGTCTGCAGGCTTTGCCATTAATGAGGCAGACAGGTGTGTATATTATCGCTGTGGTGGGGGCGAAGGAGTTATATTGTGCTTATATGTTGATGATATATTGATATTTGGCACAAACATTGATGTGATCAATGAAGTCAAGTCTTTTCTATCAAAGAGTTTTGATATGAAAGATCTGGGAGAAGCTGATGTGATTCTAAACATCAAGCTGATTAAGGCAGATGGTGGGATTACTCTCTCGCAATCTCACTATGTTGAAAAGGTTTTGAAGCGATTTGGCTTCTCTGAGTGCAAACCTTCTTCAACACCTTATGATCCCAGTGTGACACTGCGAAAGAACAAGAGAATTGGTTTAGACCAATTGAGATACTCTCAGATTGTCGGTTCACTCATGTATCTTGCTGGTGCAACAAGGCCCGATATCTCGTTTGCTGTGAGCAAATTGAGTAGGTTCATGTCAAACCCCGGGACTGATCATTGGCATGCACTTGAGCGGGTTATGCGCTACCTGCAAGGTACAATGAGTTATGGAATTCACTATTCTGGTCAGCATGCAGTACTTGAAGGATATAGTGATTCGAACTGGATATCTGATGCAGACGAGCTTTATGCCACCAGTGGTTATGTCTTTACTATTGGTGGAGGTGCGGTATCATGGAGGTCATGCAAGCAGACCATTTTGACGAGGTCAACCATGGAAGCCGAGCTAGCTGCACTTGACACAGCAACCGTTGAGGCAGAATGGTTGCGTGAACTCTTGATGGACTTGCCGGTGGTTGAGAAACCAATACCAGCTATCCTTATGAACTGTGACAATCAGACAGTGATTGTTAAAGTGACGAGTTCTAAGGATAATGGAAAGTCATCAAGACATGTCAAAAGACGATTGAAGTCTGTCAGAAAGTTGAGAAACTCCGGAGTTATAAGTGTGACTTATATTTCAACAGATAAGAATCTGGCAGATCCTTTTACCAAGGGACTACCACGTAATGTGATAGAAATCGCATCGAGAGAGATGGGTATGAGACCCGAATAAAGTTGCCATGGTGGAAACCCAGTCTATGTGATCGGAGATCCCGTGAATTAGGTCCTGGGAAGAACAAGCCATTGGTGAACTGAGGAGAGTAACCTTTGACCCTCTCTAAGTAAAGATGCAATACTCTCAAATGCTGTAAGGCAGGTTGGCTTTGTGCCTTAATGTGTTCTGTTGGCTTGTATTAGCGAAGATGTTGTCCTGCAGAACATTCTTGAAAGAACACACCTATATGAGTTAGACTGTCTAACGTCGCAGTCTATGAGATCTGGGTGATCTCTAGTAAACTCATGAAGAGACCTTGGAGTACGACGTATATGCTCCACCCGAGAAGGGGACTACTGGTAGCCAAGTACTGGTCATGACTTCAAGTGAAACCCATCCACGCAAAACTTGCAATTCAAGGCATAGTCCATTGTCCAAGTTGTGGGTTGGTGTAACTTGGAGTTCTAGGCGGAAGTTCAACTTAACAGTCTCTGCTGAAAAACTAGTATATTAAACAGTAGTGAACAGTGGCGAAAACTGCAGATGGGCATTTGAGATCTGGTGGGGGATTGTTAGGATTTATGGGCTTGGCCCAATTAAGTTATTCAAATAAATCCCAGGAAAATCTCAAAAGCCCATATAAGTGGATGGCAAAGGGATAGGTGGAACCAATAGCACCATATTGCTAGCTCTTGTGGAGTAGAGCTAACTTAAATATGGAAGCCACACTCACTCACCAAGTCATGGATGAGAGGAGAGAGTGTGGAGAGCCACACGCGCGCGCTCGCTCGCCTCGCCTCGCCTGGCCTGGCCGGGGCGGGGCGGGGCGAAGGGCGCGGGCGCACGACATGCGCGTGAATGGTCCGCCGAAATCCGGCCCCTCGCCTTGCGGGGGCGCGGCTACCTTTTGCCGTTTGATTTTTTGGTTTCTTGGCTGTTACGCTTATCCTAACCGATCCCTATAAAATCTCAACTGATTGCGAGATTTTCGTGGGTGGATAAGCACTGGGGTCGCGGACTCGGCCCTATAAAAGGAGCCCGGCAGCCAGCCTCCAAATCATCCCCAGATCCCAGTTCGCTTTCGCCTCTCTTCATAGCTGAGCCGCCTTTTAGTTCCCTTCGTCCCGACCGCAGAGGTGCATCTGCGATCAGGAGAGCAGGTCTCCGGAACCCTTCGTCTTCTAGATCCTGCACCGGGAGAGGGCGAATAAGGTTTTTGGGAAGCGTCTTCACGC
This sequence comes from Zea mays, assembly GCF_902167145.1. Taxonomy (NCBI): domain Eukaryota; kingdom Viridiplantae; phylum Streptophyta; class Magnoliopsida; order Poales; family Poaceae; genus Zea; species Zea mays. The sequence goes on from NC_050099.1 coordinate 78,213,756, forward strand.
GACTGCTCGTGATCTTCTGACATCGTCGACCCAGCTGATCCTGGCGCGCGCCAACAATCAGTAAGTCTAATCAGTACGCATCATCTGATTTGGCTTTTATTTCAGTGCTTCTGATTTGGTCATGATTTATATTCGGAATTTAATTTGGAATTTGTCTAATTTTTCAACACAATCATCGTCAGCCTAGGCCAAGGCCTGGGCCTCCGCGTCGAGCAGGAGCAGGATCGTGGGCTCCTCCTATAGCACCTGGCCCGATGGCGAGGGGGATTGGGCGAGTTGGGTCTTGCTTGTCTGCTAGAACCTCTCTTAATTCAGATATTTGTTATTCAAATTGTTCAACCTAAAAGAAAAGGTGCAAATATGTAATGGTGTCCACCTTGATATAGAGTAAGATAAGCAGTACACACAAAAAGTTAGTTTTCTTAACTAAAATTATGCTTCAAACAATAATTTATTTTCAGCTATGCATATGCTTCAGTTTAAAAGATTAGTTTCTCCTCCATCCGTCACAAATTATAACTGGTTTTGGCTTTTCTAGGTACATATATTTTGCTATGAATATAGACAACGTGAATACATAGGTGCATAGTAAAAGTATGTGCTAGAAATGCCAAAATAGCTTATAAAGCGAAACAAAGTATAAAGCAATGCCACGAGAATAGTAAAACCATAAACTGACAACTAGCTTGTAAAAATAAGATCCTACAAATCCCCTCTTCAGGTAAAAAAGAAACACTGACAAGTCCTACACACAGCCATGTACGAAAAAGTTTCTAAAACATGTGGCTTATTGGTAGAGGATCATTTCTTGCTAACAATTGCAGCCAAAGGTTACTGAGCACCTCTACAATTTTAGCAGCAATATTCACAAAGGTACAACAAAGTACTTGAAACAACACTATAGAGCATGGTAAACACAAGAACCAGTAGCTATAAGTTCCTTGATAGCTTGCATAAATAATTTTTCTGAAATCTGGTTCACAGTAAATAAACTGACCATCGATAGTACATAAGAACACATCACTACATGGGGACATTTGTTGTACAATAAGACTTCTCTATTAACATGTGAACATTTAATCTATTGACTGGTTTGAGTTTGTTTGATACCTTCAATTTTGCTATTATATTTATGCACAACAGCGTAAGTGGTTCATGCACAATTTCCTCAAACCTAAAAATACCTTTGAATAACTAAGAAACACAACAGCTTGCCAGATCGTATTGAACATTTTTTGCTAAGCTTAGCCCGTTAGCTTGTTTAGTGTAGTATATAAATAAGTTTACCATGAAACTCAACCATCTTTTATTGGGAAGGTCTGAAAGTTTATAAGAGGTACTATTGGATCTAAGGTGTCATCCCACGACACTTCCCAATGCTGAATTAGTGCAGGTAGCCTTTTCCAAGAACTGGACGTAGAGAAACAAATCAGCTACCGCGGGTGCCCCTCCACGCCATGCCCCCCCTGAGGTTCATGTTCTCAATTGTTGTGACAAGAGCGCATAATAATATCTAGTGAGTATTATCATTAGCATGCGTTCGGATTGTAGCCCTCACCAAGAGCGTAAAAGCTAAGAATCCTGTTAGCATGGTACCTATCAGAAGATGTCGAAACCCCGCCAAGAATCAGGATGAGGAAGAGTTGTCAGATAAAATAAATAGGAGTATGTTCCAGGCATCATGGTGGTTCTAGACCCGCCTAAATTCTGGCCTAGGTTCAAGATCCACGATGCTTTATCCCAGTCACAGCAAGAGAAGAGCAAGGGAGCTAGTAACAGCGGTAGGTGCGGTGGCGCACACACCAGGGGATGACAGGATCAGAGACAAAATTCAATCTTCAAAACCCTCTTCTTCAGCTCATGATCAGTTCTCCGGTTCTTTTTTAACTGATCAAAAATCAATATATCTCATGTAAATATACTTCAGTTCAACATTATAGGAAACAAAGCATTTGTAACAAAGTTACAGGGGCCTCTTAAGAACAAATAAAAGAAATATAGCATACCTGTGATTCAAGGTTCTTGGTTTTGTTCGTCGAGTGAGCAGACAATATTCTGATTTCCCCTCTCAACATTGCAATTTCAAAAGCTTTGGCAACTTCATCCATGATGTCGGTCTCGATCCTTATAACTTTATCTTTAAGTTGCATTTGTGAGACCTCCCTTGCTTGTACATCCTTCTGGAGAAGATCAATCTGCTCACCTAGATTGTTCACTCAAAGTCTATGGTCTTTGAGTGAGCTGTCCTTCTCATTCAGCTCTTTCAGCAATGACATGCACTACATCTAAGCTAACTTATCTGATGCAACACCTGCTTCTCCTATAGCTTTAGTAAATGACAGATGTGTTCTCAGATCATCCAACTCATGATGGTACTGTATATAATTAGAAAACATATTATTAAGGAACTGCATTTGGCTTGCGCGACAATGTAAGTCAAGCTAAAATTTATTTCCTGACACATGGTAGGAATTCAGTAGCCACGAACATTCGATCAAGTTGATTAGTAAAGAAGCGAACCATCAAAACAATGTAAGTCAAGCTAAAATTTATTTCCTGACCAAAAGTTTTTTTATAACCAAAGACAACAATTCTGCAAGAAAAAATATTGACTCCAAATTATTGTTGTTGTATTATAGTCAACCTTTTGGGGGCTCTATACATAGTATCCAAATTTTACCATAAGGAAATTAAAGTAAACAAAAAAGTTCTATTTAATGCCATAACTCCAATAAATTGCAAGAAGTGGTGTATTTTGATGTGAAAGCTCTTTACCTGTTCCGTGCTACTTGTGGATGAACACAGTTGCTCATCCTTGTCCTGTAAGCATTTCTGTAGCTTGATTACTTCCTCTTCCATGCTCCTTGTTTTTGTCTCCGCAAGATGCTAATTTTTTTTCCTTGTCAGCACAAACCCCACCAACAACCCCGAAGGTACCAGTTACATACTAATTAGTTTGAGATTCCCTTACAAACAGCTACTCCTAGGAAGCAAGCTTTCTCCTCACACCCTTGAGCTCAGATGACAATGACACCATGTTCCTCTTAAAGCTCAACTTCTTCTTTGTAAGATCCTTCAGCAACAGATCCAAATCTCACGACGAAGAAACTGATGATGATGGCACTACCTTCTTCGAGACAAATAGCAGACTACAAGACAACATGTTGAGGAAGCAAGGGAGGGGAATGGACTTGGCTTGACTCACGTCGGGTCATCGGTGTAGGTGCGACCGAACTTGGGTTGACTCATGTCGCGGCTCTGTCTTGGACTGTGCGGGGCTGGTGGAGGCCACTGGCGAGGAGACGACGAAGGCGACAACAACCATCTTCGGTTGTTGAGGAAGTAGTGGATCAGAGCCACGGAGGCCGCCTGCGAGGAGATGACCAAGTGCGGCTATGGTAGGAGGTGACGCGTGGGCGAGGGGCCCTTGGCCGCCATGCCGAGCAACCCCATCCCCTGGATCTAGAGACAACGGCGTCCTAACTAGACAACGTGTTCACAATTCGACCTTCACCGCGATGAATCCACCCAGCGGCGAGTCTAGGCAGCATGACTCTAGGTCTCCACGTGGTTCTCCCCTGCCCGAAGCGGAGCTCCAACCCGATTGCTGCTGTTGCAAGGACCCGGACGAGTCATCCGGACCTCCGTCGTCATTGTCGCCTTCGGTGGATTCTTCTTCCAGAGGCCGACGCAAACGGATCGGTGTGGGTCCGCTACGGGAATGGTCAGTTGAGGGGGCGCCATATCAAGGGGAGAGAGAAGAACCTAACGTCGTAGTGGCGACCGAAGGGGACCGATCGGGGAGGGGGAGGGATCGCTATCGTAGGGGAGGGGGAGGGCAAGGGTAAAATGGTGGAGACAACCTGAGAGAGGGAATCATTGCTGCGTGGAGGAGACGCACAGCATGGAGAGGCGGATGGGACAAGGATCGAGAGGGATTGCAGCAAAACGAGAGGGATTCACCCCTTTCATGGACAGCGCGGGCGTGGATCGAGTGGCGGCGATCCGGGCAGAGGGCGGAGGAGAGCATGTATTGCGGCGATCCGGGCGAGAGAGAGCAGGGATTGCGGTGCGGTGAGGACAGCCGGGCGGGGGCATGCTTCACCACCAGAGGGTGTGGACGCCCATGCTACAAACATATAGAGTAGTAGAGAAATGTTGATTTCAATGCTAGAATAGAAAATTTGAATGCCTCTAGTTCTTCTTTGGAGCATATTTCAATTTGTGTAAGGAAAATGGACCTCGACCCATTCGACTAAATGATTTTGGTGTTTGATGATCAACATAATCTGTGGACTAATTTGTTTGCTAGTGTTTGTATTTGTAGTTTCATAGGATGCTAAAGTAACTTGGACTAAGGCATTAATGAAGCAACACCTCAAAAGAAGACATTATGAAGACCATAAGAGAATATCAACAAGTATCAAGCAAAGACCAATACTTGAAGAAAGTGTAGCCACTCGCGGACCGTCCGGCTGAGAGCAGCGAACTGTCCGATGGCGCACCGTACAGTCCGGTGCACCAGTGAACAGGAGTCCAGCGACTAGTTCCTAGTGGCACTATGGAGGAGAGCCAACAGACTATCAGGTGAGACATCGGACTGTCCGGTGCAAGGCTGACACGTGACAACGGTCACCTACAATGGTCATATCCAACGGCTATGTGGCATCAGACTATCCGGTGCCGACCACCGGACTGTCCGATCTGCCGTAGAGAGCAGCAGCTTTTCTCCAACGGCTATATTAGAGTTGGGGACTATATATACTTCACCCAACCGGCCATTTGAAGGCGTGGGAGCCCAAGAAACATACCAGCATATGTTATAGACATCTCCAAGTGCTCATACACCCAAGTGTTTAATAGAATCACTCAGTGATTAGTGTAGGTGCTTTGCGAAGTGCTTAGGTTAGTTAGACTACTTATGCGCATGCTCTAGATTGTTCCTAGTTACTTGAGTGAGTTTATAAAAACCCACAAAACTCCTCGGCTCTAGTGTGAGCCATTGTAATATTGTACTGAGTGGGGCGAGAGTCTTGTGAGACCGTGACAACCGATTTTGTGTCATAACCGCCACTGTGTACCGGAGGGAATTAGGCCCATGGTGTTTCGGACAAAAGCTCGATATGGAGTCAGCGGGTAGCATCCAAGAGGAGGCGGAAGCGGATCACCACTTGCGTGTGGAGAAGGCCCGTGGCTCTCTACAGAGTTACTCGACCATGGTGCTTGGCCCTCTCGTGGGCTACCCTTTGCGTAGCGGCACCAATGAGGATTCGGGACCTTGCGTGGTTCCGGATACCTCGGTAAAAATACCGGCATCATCCACGAGAGTTTGCTTTCTCTACTAGCTCCTTAATCTTCCGCATTTACTCTCTCTACTTACACTACAATCTTTACTATTCTTAGTGTAGAATATATAGGATTGGAACTTAGGTTGCGTAACTCCTTTTGTGGTAGAGATAGCAATAAAGACAAAACCTAGTTTGCACAATCTAGTTAAGTTATTTGCATAGGTTTTATTCTAGGGATCTATTTGTGTCCTAGTTTAGAGATAGTTTTAGAAGTCCTAATTCACCCCCTCTTAGGCATCACCGTGTCCTACAAGTGGGGTGTGGCTCTTTTGAAATGTTTTAGCATCACCGCTAATCGAGCCGACGCTTTTTAGAGGAAGGGGATGGATACCATAGGCCACCACACTTCGACATCACTAACTCCCCATATTATAGTGCTAGAATGACTTGTTACCTAGAAGCAATTGATCTAGGTGTTTGGATAGTCACTCGTGATGCAGTGAAACCACCTAAGAATCCCGAAAAGCTCATCACGAGTGACAAAAAAGAAATTCATTTGAATGCTAGAGCCAAAAATTGCTTGTATGAATCTCTTAGCATGGAAATTTTTAATCAAGTATGTACCTTGAAAACTACTAATGAGATTTGGCTAAAATTGCATTAGCTCCATGATGACACATCTAATATCCGTGAGCAAAAGCATTGTCTAGTCTTAGATGAGTATAATTCTTTTGCTATGAAAGAAAATGATCTTGTTAGAGACATGTATTCTCACTTAAATCTTGTGATTAATGAGCTCAACTCTTTTGGTATTAATAAGCTAAGTGATGTAGACATTGTGAGGAAGATCATCTCCCTCCTACCACAACAAAGATATGGGATCATCATCACCAACCTTCACATTCTTGAGGACTTGAGCCAAATGACCCCGACGATTGTGATTGGAAAGATTGCAGCATTTGAGATGTCGCGGAAAATGGGTCAAGAAGAGGAGCTAACTTCTTCAAAGCCATATGCTTTTGCATGTGATGAGCACAAAAGGATGAAAGGCAAGAAGAAGGCTCCAAGCTCAAGTTCCTCAAGTGAAGAAGAGGAAGAAAAAGATGAAAATGATGATGAAGAAAATGATCAAGCCTCAACATCATCTTATGACGAAGAAACAGTCCGATGCGTTAGAAAGGTAATGGAGATGATTCATAAGATTAATCTAATGGTTGTGCCTATAAAAGTCAAGGATCTTCTCTTAACATTGACAGGAAAAAAGCAGAGGAAGAGAGGATGCTTCACATGTGGGGATAAGGGTCACTTCAGGGACAACTATCCAAATATGGTCAAACCCAAAAAGAGGAGGAGCAAAGACAAGGCGCTTACAAGTGTCAAAACTTGGGATGATTCTTCAAGTGAATATGATCCTCCAAGGACTTGCAGCCATCGCTCTTCATCACACTCCTCACGATCATCTCACAAATGCCTTATGGCAAGGGGTAAATGAAGTATCCCATCCTCTGGTGATGATAGTGAAGATGAGTGTGATGGCGAGGGAAAGCCCTCCTTAGATGAGCTTGCTCATGCCATCAAGTCTTTTGAGGATGATTGTACTAAGCAAAAAGCTCAACTTAAAATCTTGAAAAATAAGTTGATTAGCTCTCAAAATGATTATAAAGTCTTGTGCATATTTGAATTGTGAGCTAACAACTAAAATTGAGCAATTAGAGTCTAAAGCTCCATCCTCAACTATCGATGATAGTCTTGTTAAAAAGAATGAAAAACTTAAAGCTAAGTTAGCTATCTCTCAAGATACAATTGAAAATTTGCTAGAAAAATAGAAATTCTTAGCATTTACAATAATGAGTTAACTAATAAGCTAGAAAACATCGGTAGCACCCTAGGGGCATCTTTAGTTGAAATTCTTGAAATTATCAAGAAAGATGCTTCTACATCTTGCTTTGATTTAATTGATGATTCTAATCCCTACAATCAAGTTATTGTTAAGAATGTTTTTATAGAAACATGTTTGGATGAGATTCCAACGGCTATGTGGCACTGGACCGTCTGCTGTGCCGCAGAGAGCAGAAGTTTTTCTCCAACGGCTATATTCAAGTTGGGACCTATATATACTTCACCCAACCGGCCATTTGAAGGTGTGCGAGCCAAAGCAACATACCAACACATGTTATAGACATCTCCAAGTGCTCATACACCCAAGTGCTTAATAGAATCATTCAGAAATTAGCGTAGGTGCTTTGCAAAGTGCTTAGGTTAGTTAGACCTCTTATGCGCTTGCTCTAGGTTGTTCCTAGTTTGTTGAGTGAGTTTAGAAAAACCCACAAAACCCCTCAGCTCTAGTGTGAGCCGTTGTAATATTGTACCGAGTGGGGCGAGAGTCTTGCGAGACCGTGACAACCGAGTTTGTGTCACGCCCGTCACCGTGTACAGGAGGGAACAAGGCCCGTGACGTTTCGACCGGAAGCTCGATAGTGGAGACAGAGGGAAGCGTCCGAGACGAGGCGAAAGCGGAGCACCACTTGCTCATGGAGAAGGCCCGTGGCTCTCTACGGAGTTACTCAACCGTGGTGCTTGGCCCTCGTGTGGGCTACCCTTTGCGTAGGGGCACCAATGAGGATGAGGACCTTGCGTGGTTCTGGATACCTCAGTAAAAATACCAGCGTCATCCACGAGAGTTTGGTTTCTCTACTAGCTCCTTAATCTTTCGCATTTACCCTCTCTACTTAAGTTACAATATTTACTATTTTTAGTGTAGAATATATAGGATTGGTACTTAGGTTGCATAACTCCTTTTTGCGGTAGAGATAGCAACACATAGATAAAACCTAGTTTGCACAATCTAGTTAAGTTATTTGCATAAGTTTTGTCCTAGGGATCTATTTGTGGCCTAGTTTAGAGATAGTTTTTAGAAGTCCTGATTCACGCCCCTCTTAGGCATCACCATTTCCTACAATTTGTACTAGATGTAAAGATCATGATTGTAGCACCTCAAATTTTTCGTTATAGCCTTTGTTTTTGTGACACCCCAGTGTCACTTAGGGTTCTTCCTTAAGCTAACCCCAACCCATGATCACATGCAATCTCAATGAAAGGATAAACATTAAAAATGAGAACAAAGAATTATGTTGAAGTCTACTTAAACCCTCCTTAAAGTTTTCATGAATTCTAAAGAAGGAAAAAACTCTTAAACCCTAGTTCACCCTAAGTGAACCATTTAAGCATAAAGGGTAAATGGGAGAAACCCTTGGGAGAAAATACAATTTTGGAGGAAACCAAATTATAAAGTTTTAGTTCACTAATTAACTAACAGAACATAGTAAGGAAATTTTGCCTTTTGAACTTTTTAAAATCCCCAAAACAGCCCCTAAACTAATGCACTTGGGGGAAATTCAGGAATTCAAAAATCTGAATTTCAGCCCCCTCCCAAAGATCAATCTCGTTCTCTATTTTTCAGAACTCAAATCAAACAAGTCCAAACATCAAAGTTGTGCCAAATTCCCTTGAACACGCCCTGGAAAAGTTTGAACTCAAACCAATTTCATTTGGCACGGTTTTGGCGCAGTTTTACCTCGGGACTCACCTTGTGACACTGCCACCTTTGTGACACGACAACTCTCTGTACACTGCCCCAAACCGCTCGACTTCCACACACAAACGTCAAAGCTCTGTCGGGGGAGCAAATCTTGTGCAGCGATCATGCCCAAATTCGCGAAGATCTTCAACCAATGGGCGCTTGAACTCGGGCAGAAGGAAGAAGCCACGTATTCGATCGCTTGCCTGACCGGCCGAGCGCGGACTGGCCGCGGCAGCGCGCGCCCCGCGCGTGGTTGCCTTGCCCCGCGCGCCTGTGTCGTGCCCTCGCCTATAAATGCGTCCAAGAGGCCTTAGCCGTTGGCACCGCACACCCCGAGCCCCGCCCGAGCCAAAGATCACCGGAGTTCGCCGTGAAAAGCGAGCACCGCCACCCGCCATCCCTGCCCAGGCTCGGCCATCGTGGCCACCCCCTTTCTGTTGAACTCCAGCCTCGCCCTAGCCCCTGGATCGCTTCCCAGTGAAGCCGTGAAACTTCTCCAAGCTTGAGCCGAGGCATTGCCTCACCAGAGAGGCGATTTCACCCTCGCCGGACTTCGGTCTTCCGCCGCCGCGTGTGGACCGAGCTAACCAGTGAGTCTTCGTCCAATTCCTTGCACCCACATCTTCCCTGGCATCCCGTGAAACTCTCTGACCCGTTCAATTGAACTATCGCGCCGTGAGTAGGTCGGACTCCTCGCCGCCGACGAGCATCCCCGCCTGCGCACGTGGACCGGCCGCCTCCGACCATCCCCGACGACAACCCGCACATCGTTGTGATCCCCGAGACCTCCCCTACGTCCTCGACCACCTCACCGGAGCAATCTCGCCGCCGGTAAGCCCCTCCGCCCTTTCTTCCGCCGCGGTTACTGTTTAAGTTGGGAGAAGGACCTCGGGTTAGGATTAGAAGAACCCGGGGGGTTTTCTGCAATGTCAGTGACTCATTCGAATAGTAGCCCAGGGACTGATCCGTGAGGAAAACTTAAAACACCCGCCAGGGACCCTAGTGCAAAGTAGTTTTCCATTTAATCAATTCTGTTAATCTTTTTAAATAACCAGAGAACTTAGAAAATCCATAACTTGATGAATTCTTAATCAAAAACTATCAAACTAATTTTGCTAGATCCTAAATATTATGAACTATCATTTAAAAATAATAAACTCTATGCTTTCTGTTCTAATTTTTAGAGTTTAAAATTAAAAACAGAAACTAACCAAACCTTGTTTAATTAAGGAAAATTAGTTTTGCTTCTGTGCTGAACCTAAGAAAATTTGTAGGTATTCAAACCTCTTTTAGACACTGTTTAAAAATGGTAGGAACCCTAGTATTAAAAAATATAGTGTAGATATCCATTTAAAGCTATTTTGCCCAAAACTTAGGAAAAATCAGAAAGGCATTAGAAATTAACGAACAGTGAGTGAAATTATTTTTCCTAGTTTGCTTAAGTAACAGAGAACCTAGGAAAAATAAAGAGACCTTTAGTCCAGATCAGTTTTAAAATCAAATGTTTTATTTAGCATTATTCCAACTGGAAATCAATTGTTAGAATTACAAAACCAGACCCAAAATTGATAATAAAAATCCAGTGGACTTATAACCACCAGAACCCCACTGCAAAAATAATGAACAGCTCAGCCCATCATTTTAAGAAGGGTAAACAAATATAATAGGATAATGAGGCATTTTCCAAATAAATCATGAATAACCCATAATAATGCAATAATGGGCAACCAAAATTTTGCTAAGTCAATGATGAGATAAGCCACCAGAGAAAAATACAAACCCATTGAAAAGATGTAAAATAATACCTATTGCTAATATTGTATAAGAAAGACCATTTAATCCAATTAATGCATACCACCCCTTTCCTTAAGCAAAAAGATGCCAAACTTCAGAATGATTGCTCTTACGCAAAATAGAAGCTAAGAAAAATCAGAATTCTGTTGTTTGATATTTTTCAAATATAGTGGTAGTAGAAGGCACCCCTTTGGCTAGAAACTTGAGAAAACCCTAGTAAAATAACTAATAGGTATTAATGACTAGAAATTTGTGTCAAGTCATGTTATAGCACCTAAAAGCCAGAAAAAATAAGTTTTAGAGAATTACCTACTTTTAATTAATAGTTGTAGTTCAAAGCACCCCTTCTGCCCTAAAACTTGGTAATTTTGTCCAGAGAAAACTATTCACTTTTTGAACCCCAAATTCGACGAGGGAGGTAAATCCATCGATCAAAAGGTATACCGGTCGATGATAGGTTCTTTGCTATATTTATGTGCATCTCGACCGGATATTATGCTTTCCGTATGCATGTGTGCAAGATTTCAAGCCGACCCTAAGGAAGCTCACCTTACGGCCGTAAAACGAATCTTGAGATATTTAGTTTATACTCCTAAGTTTGGGCTTTGGTATCCTAGGGGATCCACTTTTTATTTGATTGGTTATTCGGATGCCGATTGGGCAGGGTGTAAAATCAATAGAAAGAGCACATCGGGGACTTGCCAGTTCTTGGGAAGATCCTTGGTGTCTTGGGCTTCAAAGAAGCAAAATTCGGTTGCTCTTTCTACCGCCGAAGCCGAGTATATTGCCACAGGACATTGTTGCGCGCAACTACTTTGGATGAGGCAAACCCTTAGGGACTATGGTTACAAATTAACCAAAGTTCCTCTTCTATTTAATAATGAGAGTGCAATCCGCATGGCGGATAATCCCGTTGAGCATAGCCGCACTAAGCACATAGCCATTCGGTATCACTTTTTAAGGGATCACCAACAAAAGGGAGATATCGAGATTTCTTACATTAATACTAAAGATCAATTAGCCGATATCTTTACCAAGCCACTTGATGAACAAACTTTTAACAAACTTAGGCATGAGCTAAATATTCTTGATTCTAGGAACTTCTTTTGTTGATTTGCACACATAGCTCATTATATACCTTTGATCATATCTCTTTCATATGCTATGACTAATGTGTTTTCAAGTCTATTTCAAACCAAGTCATAGGTGTATTGAAAGGGAATTAGAGTCTTCGGCGAAGACAAAGGCTTCCACTCTGTAACTCATCCTTCGCCGTCACTCCAAGCAACTCTCCATTTTTGGGGGAGAAAGCATGAGCACCAAGCAAAAGGACTCCATCTTTGGTATAATCTTCACTCATTTATTTATGACCAAAGGGGGAGAGAGTAATTTTAAGGGCTTATATTTCACTCAAAGTATCTGTTTTTGGCGATTCATGCCAAAGGGGGATAAAGTATTAGCCCAAAGCAAAAGGACCGCACCACCTAATTTTAAAACTAATGATTTTCAAATTGGTATCTCATTGTGTTCAAAAGGGGGAGAAAGTAGTATTTTCAAAATTGATATCTTAAAACCCTCTTGAACACTAAGAGGATGAATTTATTGAAGGGAAGTTTTGTTTAGTCAAAGGAAAAGCATTTGAAACAAGGGGAGAAAATTTCAAATCTTGAAAATGCTTTGCAAAATCTTACTCATTTACCTTTGAGTATTTGCAAAAGAACTTTGAAAAGGATTTACAAAAGAATTTGCAAAAACAAAAACATATGGTGCAAGCGTGGTCCAAAATGTTAAAAACAAAGAAACAATCCATGCATATCTTATGAGTAGTTATATTGGCTCATTTCCAAGCAACCTTTGCACTTACATAATGCAAGCTAGTTCAATTATGTACTTCCATATTTGCTTTGGTTTGTGTTGGCATCAATCACCAAAAAGGGGGAGATTGAAAGGGAATTAAGCTTACACCTAGTTCCTAAATAATTTTGGTGGTTGAATTGCCCAACACAAATAATTGGACTAACTAGTTTGCTCTAGTGTATAAGTTATACAGGTGCCAAAGGTTCACACTTAGCCAATAAAAAGACAAAGTATTGGGTTCAACAAAAGAGCAAAGGGACAACCGAAGGCACCTCTGGTCTGACGCACCTGACAGTGTCCGGTGCACCAGAGGACTCCCAGTCAAACTCGTCACCTTCGGGAAAATCCAGAGGCGCTCCGCTATAATTCACCGGACTGTCCGGTGTACACCGGACAGTGTCCGGTGCTCCAAGGAAGAGCGGCCTCAGGAACTCGCCAGCTTCGGGAATTCGCAACGGCTAGTCCGCTATAATTCACCGGACATGTCCGGTGTACACCGGACTGTCCGGTGTGCCATCGAAGCAACGGATACTTCGGTGCCAACGGCTACCTGCAGCGCATTAAATGCGCGCCAGCGTGCGCAGAAGACAGGCACGCCCATGCTGGCGCACCGGACACTCTACATTGCATGTCCAATGCGCCACCGGACATCCAGGCGGGCCCCGAAGACAGAGCTCCAACGGTCGGAACCCAACGGCTTTGGTGACGTGGCTGGCGCACCGGACATGTCCGGTGTGCACCGGACTGTCCGGTGCACCATACGATAGTCAGCCCCACCAAACGACTAGTTTGGTGGTTGGGGCTATAAATACCCCCAACCACCCCACATTCAAGTCATCCAAGTTTTCACACTTCCAACCACTTACAAGAGCTAGGCATTCAATTCTAGACACACTCAAGAGATCAAATCCTCTCCCAAATTCCACACAAAGCTTTAGTGACTAGTGAGAGAGATTTGCTTGTGTTCTTTCGAGCTCTTGCGCTTGGATTGCTTTCTTCTTTCTTGATTCTTTATTGCGATCAAACTCACTTGTAATTGAGGCAAGAGACACCAACCTTGTGGTGGTCCTTGTAGGAACTTTGTGTTCCAAGTGATTGAGAAGAGAAAGCTCACTCGGTCCGAGGGACCGTTTGTGAGAGGGAAAGGGTTGAAAGAGACCCGGTCTTTGTGACCACCTCAACGGGGAGTAGGTTTGCGAGAACCGAACCTCGGTAAAACAAATCCACGTGTCACACTCTTTATTTGCTTGCGATTTGTTTTGCACCCTCTCGCGGACTCGATTATACTTCTAACGCTAACCCGGCTTGTAGTTGTGATTATTTTTGAGAATTTCAGTTTCGCCCTATTCACCCCCCTCTAGGCGACTATCACACATATAACAATAGCAAAGACTACCCAAAAGTTTAGGGGTAAACAAGGTGTAAAGATGACCAAACTAGGGTGACCTATTGGGTCCCATCAAAATTAAGCCATAGCATGCCAAAATGATTATAGAGAACATTATTGGGTAAATAAAAGTGGTCAAGGGCATAACTTGCCTTCAATGAGCTCCTGCTCAGTATTTTCCACCTGCTGGGTACCGGGGTCTTCAGTCGCTTGCTCGTCTACTCGATGCAATACAAACAAACATGTATAGGATAAATTAACATCACATCAAAGTTCAGAACAGAATGCATGATAATATTCTACGTATCGAAACGAGATTGTAGGTTCAAGAACTACTAAATTCGGAGTTATGGTTGATGAATTACGATTTTCCGAAGTTTTAAGTGGTTGCTATAAAATAGATTATGTGCATAATTTTAGTCTATGTTTAGTGATAAAATAGATTTACCAGGTGATAAACAATATTAAATCAAAATTAATACAACTGGAATGGGTCAGAAAGAAATTAAAATGTGATTTACACAAGTTTTTGGAATTATATTCATACTAAAAACTATTTTATTTATGGGTTTATCCTATTTTATTTAGTTCTAGACTGGGGCCACTATTTTGTGAAAGCGCAGGGACCCAACTGCTAAAAATAGGACCTAAATTAAATGTTCTCTAAATGTGCTAGGACGGCAGGTTGATTATGTGAAAATACATGGGCTCTTTTACAATTCTACCTCGGCGTCGTGACCACATGTTATCCCAACCGTCCGATTAGACTCGAAAGGACACGATTACGACTAACCTAAACTAAACCGATACGGGTTAAGGGCCACATGATCTGAGATCGATGGCTAGGGTTTTATGAAACGCGATCCGCATCTAGCCTTTGGATTCAATCTCAACGGTTCGAACGTAACCCACCCGAAGGGCTATCCTCATCTAATCAGGACCGTTCCGAAGAAGATCGACGGCTCGGCCGTGTCTTCCCCTCTCGGCCGAACTCCAGCGACCAACAGAGGTGTCTGAAAGGGAAATGTGCCCTTGGGCCATTTCTAAGTATTTTTGGTGATTGAGTGCAAACACAAGTGCTTAAATGTGAAAATATGCCCATGGATGAACAAAGTGCAAATCACAAGTTAAGGTATGTTTCTAAGCCTTAGTACATTGGTTTTGTGTACTAATATCTTGTCTAAGTGTTAGAAACAGAAAGAAGAAGAGAAGAGAAGACTTGGCTGTGTACAGCCAAGGGGCTGTTTCGGTCTGGGGCACCGGACTGTCCGGTGGTGCACCGGACAGTGTCCGGTGGTGCACTGGACAGTGTCCGGTGCGCCAGGCTGCCTCGGTCGAAGAGGCTGCTCTCGGGTTTTTCTCCGGCGACTTCGGCTAAAATTCACCGGACTGTCCGGTGTGCGCCGGACTGTCCGGTGAGCCAACGGTCGGCCGGGCCAACGGTCGGCCGCGCGATCGGCGCGCGACACGTGGCCGAGCCAACGGTCGGAAGGAAGCATCGGACTGTCCGGTGTGCACCGGACTGTCCGGTGCGCCAGATCTGCAACGGTCGCCAACGGTCGGCTGCGCCTATTAAGGAAAGAAATCGTGCACCGGACTGTCCGGTGCGCCCGACGACAGAAGGCAAGGATAGCCTTCTGGATTTATTCTCAACGGCTCCTAGCTGCCTTGGGGCTATAAAAGGGACCCCTAGGCGCATGGAGGAGAAAACCAAGCATTCCTTGAGCACTCTTGATCACTCACACATCAATCTTGCGCACTTGTTCTTCATTCTAGTGATTTGAGCTCCGTTCTAGTGTGCTAGTCTCTTGAGCTCAAGTCTCGGTCTTGTGTGTGCGTATTCGCTGTGATCTTTGTGTTGTGTGAGTTGCTAATCCCTCCCTTGCTCCGTGATTCTCTGTGAACATCTTTTGTAAGGGAGAGAGGCTCCAAGTTGTGGAGATTCCTCGCAAACGGGATTGAGAAAAGAAAAGCAAGAACACCGTGGTATTCAAGTTGATCATTGGATCACTTGAGAGGAGTTGAGTGCAACTCTCGTCCGTTGGGACGCCACAACGTGGAGTAGGCAAGTTTTTGTACTTGGCCGAACCACGGGATAACCACCGTGTCATCTCTGTGATTGATTTCTTGTGGTTATTGTGTTTTGACTCCTCTCTAGCCACTTGGCCATACTTGTGCTAACTCTTAACAAGTTTTTGTGGCTTAAGTTTTGAAGTTTTACAGGATCACCTATTCACCCCCCCCCTCTAGGTGCTCTCAATTGGTATCAGAGCCGTTTTCTTCAAGAAAGGGACTAACCGCCCGAAGAGATGGATCCTAAGGGGAAGGGAATTGTGATCAACGACAAGGAGAAGGAGTCTTTCGTCAACGAGCCAAGGGATGACAAGTCCAACGACTCGGGCTCGGGCCACAGGCACAAAGATGGGAAGAAGAAGAAGACAAGGCGCATCAAGGAGATCGTCTACTACGACAGCGACGAGTCCTCTTCTTTCCAAAAGGACAACGACGACCACGACAAACAAAAGACGGTTAACTCAAACTTTTCTTTTGATTATTCGCGCATTCCACATAGCTCAAATGCTCATTTGCTCCCCATTCCACTTGGCAAGCCTCCTCACTTTGATGGAGAGGACTACGGATTTTGGAGTCACAAAATGCGCACTCACCTATTTTCTCTCCATCCAAGCATTTGGGAGATTGTAGAAAGTGGAATGAAATTTGATAGCTCGGATAGCCCTTCATTTATTAATGAACAGATCCATAAAAATGCACAAGCTACTACTGTGTTGCTAGCCTCTCTATGCAGGGATGAGTATCACAAGGTGAGCGGCTTGGACAATGCCAAGCAGATTTGGGACACCCTCAAGATCTCTCATGAGGGGAATGATGTCACCTTACTCACCAAGATGGAGTTGGTGGAGGGCGAGCTCGGACGATTTGCGATGATAAGGGGCGAGGAGCCGACACAAACATACAATAGGCTCAAGATCCTTATCAACAAAATAAGGAGCTACGGAAGCACGCGATGGACGGATCACGACGTCGTCCGCCTAATGCTAAGGTCATTTACCGTTCTTGATCCTCACTTGGTGAACAATATTCGTGAAAATCCTAGGTACATCAAGATGTCGCCCGAAGAAATTCTTGGAAAATTTGTGAGTGGGCGAATGATGATCAAGGAGGCAAGGTACGTGGACGACGCGTTGAATGGTCCAATCCATGAGCCTCAACCCATTGCTCTCAAGGCAACAAGAAGCAAGGAAGCGCTACCCAGCAAGGTGGCGCAAATTGAGGCAGCCGGTCTTAATGATGAAGAGATGGCCCTCATCATCAAAAGATTCAAGACGGTGCTAAAGAGTCGCAATGGACAGCCGAGCAAGACTAAGACCAAGGGAAAGCGATCATGCTTCAAATGCGGTAAGCTTGGTCATTTTATTGCTAACTGTCCGGATAATGAAAGTGACCAGGAAAAGGGGAACAAAAGAGAGAAGAAGAAGCACTACAAGAAGGCCAAGGGCGAAGCACATATCGGAAAGGAGTGGGATTCGGACTGCTCCTCCTCCGACTCCGACAATGAAGGACTCGCCGCCACCGCCTTCAACAAGTCATCTCTCTTCCCCAACGAGCATCATACTTGCCTTATGGCAAGGGAGAAGAAGGTAAGTACTCGAGATACCACTTATGCTTCTTCTAGTGATGATGAATCTAGTGATGAAGATGAAATTGATTATTCATGCTTGTTTAAAGGTCTAGATAGAACCAAGGTAGACAAAATTAATGAATTGATTGATGCCTTGAATGATAAGAACATACTTGTAGAAAAGCAAGAGGATTTGTTGTATGAAGAACATGATAAATTTGTTAGTGCACAAAATTCTCTTGCTCTAGAAATTAAAAGAAATGAAATGCTTTCTTGTGAATTATCTTCTTGCCATGAGACAATTTCTAAATTAAGAAGCATTAATGACGAGTTGAATGCTAAATTAGAAGTATCAAATAAATCTAACTCTTGTGTAGAACATGTTGTAATTTGTACTAGGTGTAAGGATTTTGATGTTAATGCTTGTAGTGAACACTTAGTTTCAATTTCAAAACTAAATGATGAAGTGGCTAGTCTTAATGCTCAACTTAAGACTAGCAAAAGTGATTTTGAAAAACTAAAATTTGCTAGGGATGCCTACACGGTTGGTAGACATCCCTCAATTAAGGATGGGCTTGGCTTCAATAGGGAAGCCAAGAACTTAACAAGCCATACGGCTCCCATTCCCGCCAAGGAGAAAGGGAAGGCCCCTATGGCTACTAGTGCTAAAAGGAACCATGCCTTTTTGTATCATGATAAAAGACATACTAGAAATGCAAATAGGAGTTATGATGCTTTTGATTCATATGTTTATGATTCTCATGCCATGTTTGCTCCTAGTTCTTCTTATGTGAATAATAGAAATGTTACTAGGAAAAATGTTGTTCCTAAAAAGAATGTTATTCATGCTCCTAGGAAAGTAGCAAATGAACCTTCCACCATTTATTATGCTTGCAATGCACCCTTTGCTATTTGTAGAAAGGATAAGAAGGTAATTGCTAGAAAGTTAGGGACAAGATGCAAGGGAGATAAAACTTGCATTTGGGTCCCTAAGGATATATGTGCTAACCTTGTAGGACCCAACATGAGTTGGGTACCTAAGACCCAAGCCTAAATTTGCCTTGCAGGTTTATGCATCCGGGGGTTCAAGCTGGATTATCAACAGCGGATGCACAAACCATATGACGGGGGAGAAGAAGATGTTCACCTCCTACGTCAAGAATAAAGATTCCCAAGACTCAATTATATTCGGTGATGGGAATCAAGGCAAGGTAAAAGGTTTAGGTAAAATTGCAATTTCTAATGAGCACTCCATATCTAATGTGTTTTTAGTTGAGTCTCTTGGATATAATTTGCTATCTGTTAGTCAATTATGTAATATGGGGTATAACTGTCTATTTACAAATGTAGATGTGTCTGTCTTTAGAAGAAGTGATGGTTCACTAGCTTTTAAGGGTGTATTAGACGGCAAACTTTATTTAGTTGACTTTGCAAAGGAAGAGGCCGGTCTAGATGCATGCTTAATAGCTAAGACTAGCATGGGCTGGCTGTGGCATCGCCGCTTAGCACATGTGGGGATGAAGAACCTTCACAAGCTTCTAAAGGGAGAACACGTGATAGGTCTAACTAATGTTCAATTCGAAAAAGATAGACCTTGTGCAGCTTGTCAAGCAGGGAAACAGGTGGGAGGCTCTCATCACACCAAAAATGTGATGACGACATCAAGACCCCTGGAGATGCTGCATATGGACCTTTTTGGACCCGTCGCCTATCTGAGCATAGGAGGAAGTAAGTATGGTTTAGTTATTGTTGATGACTTTTCCCGCTTCACTTGGGTGTTCTTTTTGCAGGAAAAGTCCGAAACCCAAGGGACCCTCAAACGCTTCCTCAGGAGAGCTCAAAATGAGTTTGAGCTCAAAGTGAAGAAGATAAGGAGCGACAACGGGTCCGAGTTCAAGAACCTTCAAGTGGAGGAGTTCCTTGAGGAGGAAGGGATCAAGCACGAGTTCTCCGCTCCCTACACACCACAGCAAAACGGTGTGGTAGAGAGGAAGAACAGGACGCTAATCGATATGGCGAGGACAATGCTTGGAGAATTCAAGACCCCCGAGTGTTTTTGGACGGAAGCCGTCAACACTGCTTGCCACGCCATCAACAGGGTCTACCTTCATCGCCTCCTCAAGAAAACGTCGTATGAACTACTAACCGGTAACAAACCCAATGTATCCTACTTTCGTGTATTTGGGAGCAAGTGCTACATTCTAGTGAAGAAGGGTAGAAATTCTAAATTTGCTCCCAAAGCTGTAGAAGGGTTTTTATTAGGTTATGACTCAAATACAAAGGAGTATAGAGTCTTCAACAAATCATCGGGTTTGGTTGAAGTCTCTAGCGACGTTGTATTTGATGAGACTAATGGCTCTCCAAGAGAGCAAGTTGTTGATTGTGATGATGTAGATGAAAAAGATGTTCCAGCGGCCGCTATACGAACCATGGCGATTGGAGAAGTGCGGCCACAGGAACAAGATGAACGAGATCAACCTTCTTCCTCAACTATGGTGCATCCCCAAACCGAAGATAACGAACAGGTACCTCAAGTGGAGGCGTTTGATCAAGGGGGAGCACAAGATGATCAAGTAATGGAGGAAGAAGCGCAACCGGCACCTCCAACCCAAGTTCGAGCGATGATTCAAAGGGATCATCCCGTCGACCAAATTCTGGGTGATATTAGCAAGGGAGTAACTACTCGATCTAGATTAGTTAATTTTTGTGAGCATTACTCTTTTGTCTCTTCTATTGAGCCTTTCAGGGTAGAGGAGGCCTTGCTAGATCCGGATTGGGTATTGGCCATGCAGGAGGAGCTCAACAACTTCAAGCGCAATGAAGTTTGGACACTGGTGCCTCGTCCGAAGCAAAATGTTGTGGGAACCAAGTGGGTGTTCCGCAACAAACAGGACGAGCACGGGGTGGTGACGAGGAACAAGGCTCGACTTGTGGCAAAAGGTTATGCCCAAGTCACAGGTTTGGACTTTGAGGAGACTTTCGCTCCTGTGGCTAGGCTAGAGTCCATTCGTATCTTGCTAGCATATGCCGCTCACCATTCTTTCAGGTTGTACCAAATGGATGTGAAGAGCGCTTTCCTCAACGGGCCAATCAAGGAGGAGGTGTACGTAGAGCAACCCCCTGGCTTCGAGGATGAACGGTACCCCGACCATGTGTGTAAGCTCTTTAAGGCGCTCTATGGACTTAAGCAAGCCCCAAGAGCATGGTATGAATGCCTTAGAGACTTTTTAATAGCTAATGCTTTCAAAGTTGGGAAAGCCGATCCAACTCTTTTTACAAAGACATGTGATGGTGATTTGTTTGTATGCCAAATTTATGTCGATGACATAATATTTGGTTCTACTAACCAAAAGTCTTGTGAAGAGTTTAGCAGGGTGATGACGCAGAAATTCGAGATGTCGATGATGGGCGAGTTGAACTACTTCCTTGGGTTTCAAGTGAAGCAACTCAAGGACGGAACCTTCATCTCCCAAACGAAGTACACGCAAGATCTGCTAAAGCGGTTTGGGATGAAGGACGCCAAGCCCGCAAAGACGCCGATGGGAACCGACGGACACACCGACCTCAACAAAGGAGGTAAGTCCGTTGATCAAAAAGCATACCGGTCAATGATAGGGTCATTACTTTACTTATGTGCTAGTAGACCTAATATTATGCTTAGCGTATGCATGTGTGCTAGATTTCAATCCGATCCTAAGGAATGTCACTTAGTGGCGGTGAAGCGAATCCTTAGATATTTAGTTGCTACGCCTTGCTTCGGGCTCTGGTATCCAAAGGGGTCTACCTTTGACTTGGTTGGATACTCAGACTCCGACTATGCTGGATGTAAGGTCGATAGGAAGAGTACATCGGGGACGTGCCAATTCTTAGGAAGGTCCCTGGTGTCATGGAACTCTAAGAAACAAACATCCGTTGCCCTATCCACCGCTGAGGCCGAGTACGTTGCCGCAGGCAGTGTTGCGCGCAACTACTTTGGATGAGGCAAACCCTCAGGGACTTTGGCTACAATCTGAGCAAAGTCCCACTCCTATGTGATAATGAGAGTGCTATCCGCATGGCGGAGAATCCTGTTGAACACAGCCGCACAAAGCACATAGACATCAGGAATCACTTTTTGAGAGACCACCAGCAAAAGGGAGATATCGAAGTGTTTCATGTTAGCACCGAGAACCAGCTAGCCGATATCTTCACTAAGCCTCTAGATGAGAAGACCTTTTGCAGGTTGCGTAGTGAGCTAAATGTCTTAGATTCGCGGAACCTGGATTGAATTGTAGCATACATGTATTTATGCTTTTGATCATGTTCCTTTTTGCATTTTGTTGCTTATTGTGGTGCTCAAGTTGTACAAACACTCCCTGGACCTCACAAGTCCGTTGCAAAGTGATGCGCATGTTTAGGGGGAGATGTGTTACAACTTGACCCTTTGAGACTAACCATGTGCTTGAGTTTGATGATTTAGTCTCGAAGGAGGATTGAAAGGGAAAAGGTGGACTTGGACCATGAAAGACTTCCACTGCACTCCGATGAGAGGGTAACTAATTCCAAGTTCATCTCATGAACTCTTATTGCCATTTGCTCTTAATTGAAGATTTTGGTGAGGCAATGGGGTTATAAGGCCAAGATTGATCCCGTTTTGGTGCTTGATGCCAAAGGGGGAGAAAATAAAGGCCAAAGCGATAAATGGATCAGCTACCACTTGAGAGATTTTGAAAATAGTAGAATAGAGTTTTTGTTTTGTCAAAAGCTTTTGTCTCTTATTGTCTCTATTGTCAAAAGTTGGTCTCTTGTGGGGAGAAGTGTTGATTATGGGAAATAGGGGGAGTTTTTGAAATCTTTGATCAATCTCTTTTGGAATGACTCTCTTTGTGCCTCAACATGTGTGGTTGACATAGAAATAGAGATTTGAGTTTGATTTGCAAAAACAAACCAAGTGGTGGCAAAGGATGATCCATATATGCCAAAATTGAATAAAACTCAAAGTTAGTTTTTATTTGAAGTAGTTTTGCACTTGTTCCACTTGCTTTATGTTGTGTTGGCATAAATCACCAAAAAGGGGGAGATTGAAAGGGAAATGTGCCCTTGGGCCATTTCTAAGTATTTTTGGTGATTGAGTGCAAACACAAGTGCTTAAATGTGAAAATATGCCCATGGATGAACAAAGTGCAAATCACAAGTTAAGGTATGTTTCTAAGCCTTAGTACATTGGTTTTGTGTACTAATATCTTGTCTAAGTGTTAGAAACAGAAAGAAGAAGAGAAGAGAAGACTTGGCTGTGTACAGCCAAGGGGCTGTTTCGGTCTGGGGCACCGGACTGTCCGGTGGTGCACCGGACAGTGTCCGGTGCGCCAGGCTGCCTCGGTCGAAGAGGCTGCTCTCGGGTTTTTCTCCGGCGACTTCGGCTAAAATTCACCGGACTGTCCGGTGTGCACCGGACTGTCCGGTGAGCCAACGGTCGGCCGGGCCAACGGTCGGCCGCGCGATCGGCGCGCGACACGTGGCCGAGCCAACGGTCGGAAGGAAGCACCGGACTGTCCGGTGTGCACCGGACTGTCCGGTGCGCCAGATCTGCAACGGTCGCCAACGGTCGGCTGCGCCTATTAAGGAAAGAAATCGGGCACCGGACAGTGTCCGGTGTGCACCGGACTGTCCGGTGCGCCCGACGACAGAAGGCAAGGATAGCCTTCTGGATTTATTCTCAACGGCTCCTAGCTGCCTTGGGGCTATAAAAGGGACCCCTAGGCGCATGGAGGAGAAAACCAAGCATTCCTTGAGCACTCTTGATCACTCACACATCAATCTTGCGCACTTGTTCTTCATTCTAGTGATTTGAGCTCCGTTCTAGTGTGCTAGTCTCTTGAGCTCAAGTCTGGGTCTTGTGTGTGCGTATTCGCTGTGATCTTTGTGTTGTGTGAGTTGCTAATCCCTCCCTTGCTCCGTGATTCTCTGTGAACATCTTTTGTAAGGGCGAGAGGCTCCAAGTTGTGGAGATTCCTCGCAAACGGGATTGAGAAAAGAAAAGCAAGAACACCGTGGTATTCAAGTTGATCATTGGATCACTTGAGAGGAGTTGAGTGCAACTCTCGTCCGTTGGGACGCCACAACATGGAGTAGGCAAGTTTTTGTACTTGGCCGAACCACGGGATAACCACCGTGTCATCTCTGTGATTGATTTCTTGTGGTTATTGTGTTTTGACTCCTCTCTAGCCACTTGGCCATACTTGTGCTAACTCTTAACAAGTTTTTGTGGCTTAAGTTTTGAAGTTTTACAGGATCACCTATTCACCCCCCCCTCTAGGTGCTCTCAGTGTCGCGGCGGCGACGCCATGGCCAGAAGACCCACACCGCCCCATGGTGCACGACCACTAGTTTCGTTGATCGCTAAATGAAATTGAAACGATGGCGGATCTGGGAAGGGGACTTCTTACAATGATTACGAAGTGCCTTTCCCTGCCCATGACGTGCCCTAGATTTGTGGCCATGGTGTCAAATTGGCGGCGCCCATGTCACACTCCCTCCCAGCCACCACCTCAACACGATCTTGGAGCTTGGACGGACTCTCCCGACCGCGCACAAGGCACCAATTAGTGAAGTGCACGCCGAATGACGGTGGAGGCCTCCGACGGCTCCCTGTTCTCTCTCTCGGTGGTGAGTATCCCAATTCGGGTTGCTGATGCGCGTGGTCTAGGGGGTTCCCTCCCTTTTATCGGCGAAGATGGCAAACATCTAAGTCAGCTGAAGATCCCAAGCGCAACGGAGGGGTTGGAGGGAGTCGACACGTGGAGATATTGGGGCTTCCATTAGGGATGGGTCTGACGCGTGGGGTCCACGAGCAGTGAGACACTAGAGTTCGCGCACGGGAGTCGACTGACAAGCGGGCCCTCCGAGTCAGTGCTAGAGACGCAGGTAGACTCGGCCACGCGCGCGAAGTCTGACTGGCAGACGGGTCTCACGCCGCAGTGACACGCGGAGGCTGGCACAGCTGGCTCACATGGCAGAGGCATCCACTGCGCACGCGTGGGCCTAAACGGGGAGGCTGCACGAGTGAGTTAGGCCGGTGTGGGGGACAGATATCCCCCGGGTCCACTGGAAGGATAAAAGACCTCACGAAAGGCCCAAGGGCCCCATAATTCGTAAGGTCATCTCCTCGTGGGCCTGGGAGGAACGACCAGTGGAGCGGATTAACACAAGGCCGGGTCGGTGCAAGCCCAAACGACCCAACAAATTCGAGCAGTAATCACAACAGTGACCCGACCATCCCGCGCAGGAGCCCCGTACAACGGAACCAAGCGAGGATGGGTCGGCTGAATTATAGGAGGATAGACTCAGATGGTTCACTATTTCTTAGGCACACGTTGTTAACGTATCTGCATGTAACGCCCCCCGGTCGAGTATATAAGGCCTAGGGGGCACCCCTTCAGAATGATCGACCTCACTCATTACTTAGCCATCCACCCTGCTCTCTATGTTTTCCAGCGCTAGAGAACTCCCTTGTAACCCATCACATAGAGCACTCTCGCCAGGACGTAGGGTGTTACGCATCTCAAAGCGACCCGAACCTGTACATCATTGTCCACTATTTCTCGTGCGCCCAGCACGAACCATCGAGCTACAGTCGGTAACACCGTCCTACTCCTAAAAGCACCTTGAGGGGTAACCCCAAGTGCGCGGTCGGACCCAAAACACCGA
This sequence comes from Zea mays, assembly GCF_902167145.1. Classification (NCBI taxonomy): domain Eukaryota; kingdom Viridiplantae; phylum Streptophyta; class Magnoliopsida; order Poales; family Poaceae; genus Zea; species Zea mays. The sequence goes on from NC_050099.1 coordinate 78,238,988, forward strand.
CAGCTGGCGCGCCAGGTAGGGGGTGTGTCATCGATCCAAGCTAGCTCAATGGCCGTCACCTTCCAGCACAAGATCATCCTCCGCCCTGGATCCATGTTCTACTTTGGAACTATCTCATCTGTAGCAGATGAGGAGGGAACTCTGCATCACATCATGGATCCGCCGGAGAGAATGTTTTCCTCAAAGATCTCCGAGAAAATCGGAGCAAAGCAAGAAAAAGCGCAACCTCCTGTGCTCCGAAAAAAGATCACCTTCAGCAAGCTAGGAGCCGAGGGTCCTTCAGCCCGGAGAACTCCGCTGTCCACCTCTTTGACGGAGGAATGGACACAGATCACAAGGAAAAAGGAAGCAAAGGATCATCAAGCTGGTCTTTCTGTGCCTCCGTCCTCAAAGGAGAACAGAAAGAAGACCGCCGTGGCAGCTGCTCCATTCTACCCCAACGTCCTCTTCATCGGGAGAGTGGAATCGCCCCCCATCTCCGACGATGAACTGACCGCACCCGGAGAGGAACCTCCTCAGCGGGAATCCCGCCTACGAAGGAACCGACGCCGAAATATCCGGCGACATCACGAGGCCGGAGAGCGGGACCCGACACAACCTGTATCGCGAGACAAGGTCTCGGAGATGGGAGAAACTCCGGAGGAACGTGTCTTTAGGGAAAGAAGGAATTCCCGACGACGCGATCGTCGACGGGCTCAAGAACAGGTCGAGCAGGAGACAAGGCAACATCGGGAAAATCCACTCTTCGGGCGCAACCTGAACCCTGACTTCGCCCGAGCCATGAACACGCCGAGTGAAGTCAGTGGAGTATTGGCTCGGATAGCTGATGGCCTCCTCCGGACTCCCGATGCCGAGGGCTACCGACGGCTATTCACTCAAGCAGCCAATCATCTTCTACCCCTCGCTCACCCGCCGAACGATCTACGACACGCCATCAACAGTCGGTGGGACGCACGGAGCTCCATCAACGCTTTGCGCGAACGACGACATGAGAACGAGATCCGTCGCCGGGAAGAGTATGACCGGGATCATGGCATCCCAGCATGGAGTCAGGCTACCAGGACCGAGTCGGCCACAGCTTCAACTGGTGGCACCACCCGGGGACGGTTGAGGCACCACGACAACCGCTCCCCTCCCCGGGACAAACAACATCATCGACGACAGGAGGACACGTGTGGAGTATCAGCACTTACTCCACGCCTCAGGGCCATTCAGTGGCCGCCTAACTTCAAGGTATCCAACGTCGACAAATATGAACCTAAGCAGGATCTAGGAGGCTGGCTGGCCGTCTACACCACCGCTGCCCGGGCTGCTGGGGCAACCGAGGACGTAATGACCGCGTACTTGCCTATCATCCTCGGGCAAGACGCGCTGCAATGGCTGCGACACCTACCCCAACACTGCATCGACGACTGGAGCGACTTCAGTCGGTGCTTCACCGCCAACTTTCAGTCTCTCTCCGACAAATCAGCGCAACCATGGGACCTCAAATCCATCAAGCGCCGAGGGGACAAAACTCTTCGGTCGTACCTCAAAAGATTCCAGACCATGAGAAATTGTATCCCCGAGGTCGCGGAGGCAGCAGTGATCGAGGACTTCTACAGGGGATCCAATGACTCGGCCTTTGTCCGAACCATACTACAGAAGGCGCCGACAACCTCCGAGCAGTTGTTCTGGGAAGCCGATCTCTACATCACCACCGACGAACGAGCTCAGGACCTCATCGGGGGAGCGAAGCCTGCACCAGCGGCATCACGGCGCGACACGAACCAGCAACCCGACAAGCGCTGGGAGAAGAGGCCTCGTGAAGAGGTCCACGCCACTGGACCGCCCGCCTCTCGTGCCCGAGGAGGACCTCGAGGAGGCGAACGCATGCTGGACGACATCCTCGACGCCCAGTGTCCGTACCACAAGGACATGCGCCACACCCTCCGGAACTGCAGGGATTTCAAGCATTCCGTCGGGCACGGTCGACCCTTCCAACCTCTACCTCCTCCCCCACCGTGAGGAGGGCCAGGAGAACCGTGACAGCCCCAGCAGCAGGAGGAGGGAGGAGGAGGAGCCTTCCCGCGCGTTGACAGAGAAGTCAACGTCATTTTCGGTGGACACGGGTCGCAGGAAAGTAAGAGACAACAAAAGCTCAACGATCGTCAGATACTGGTGGCGGCTACCGGTCCTCCCGCCCCGTACCGATGGTCTGAGCACCCGATCACCTTCACCCGGGCAGATCAGTGGCTCAACTTTGACCACCCAGGCAAATACCCGCTCCTCGTCGATCCGGTGATCCGAGAGAGTAGGGTAAAGAAGGTATTAGTGGACGGGGGGAGCAGCATCAACGTCACCTTCCCCCGGACACTCCAAGGCTTGGGAGTTCACCTCAAAGAGCTCCACGAGTCGGACACTTCTTTCTTCGGCATCGTGCCGACTGAAGGAGAATACCCGCTGGGCCACATCTACATGCCGGTCACCTTCGGAACTCCGGAGAACTAAAGAACCAAGTTCCTAAGGTTCGAGGTGGCAAACTTCGACTGTGGATACAACGCCATCATCAGGAGGCCTGGATTGGCAAAGTTCATGGCCATCCCGCATTATACATACATGATATTGAAGATGCCAGGACCACAAGGGATCATAACTGTGCGCGCTGACATCCAAGGCGCCGCAGAATGTTTCCGAGTGGCCATTCAGGCGGCCCTCACCACCAAACCATCGGCGACTTCTTCTGCGCAGGCGAATTCTAAGCCTGAAGAAGATCTCGCAATACCCGCGAATGAAGCTCAAGCTGTGACCTCTATGCGGCCGACTGAAGAAACCAAGAGAATCAATCTCGAGTTCACCGACGAGCGCAAAACTGCTATCATCAGTTCTAGTCTGGATGACAAATAGGAAGGCGCGCTCGTCCAGTTTCTGCAAGACAACCGAGACGTATTTGCATGGCAACCTGCGGATATACAGGGAGTCACGAGAGAACGGGTCGAGCACAAACTAAAGGTCTACCCCCAGGCGAGGCCGATCCGACAGAAGTTATGTCGCTTCACGCCCAACAAGAGAGAAGCCATCCGTGCTGAGTTGGCTCGCTTGGTCGCAGCAGGATTCATTAGAGAGGTGTTGCATCCTGAGTGGCTAGCTAATCCTGTTCTTGTACTCAAAAAGAATAAAGTGGATTGGTGCATGTGTGTCGACTATACAGATCTCAACAAACATTGTCCAAAGGATCCCTTCGGGCTTCCTAGGATAGACCAGGTGGTGGACTCGACCGCCGGATGTTCTGTGTTGTCTTTCTTAGATTGCTACTCTGAATATCATCAGATTAGTCTGGCAAAAGAAGACAAGGAAAAATAGCATTTATCACCTCGTTCGGAGCCTTCTGCTATACCTCCATGCCGTTCGGCCTCAAAAACGCTGGAGCGACTTATCAGAGGGCTATTCAGACATGCTTAGCCGACCACTGGGGCAAGCGTGTGGAAGCTTATGTGGATGATGTGGTGATCAAAACAGAGAATTCAGAAAATTTAATTGAAGATTTACAGCTGGTCTTCAACAGTCTACGGCGATATCGATGGAAGCTTAATCCCAAAAAATGTGTTTTCGGAGTACCAGTAGGAAAGTTGCTCGGGTTTATTGTCAGCCAGTGAGGAATTGAAGCCAATCCAGAAAAGATCGAGGCTATCATGAGGATGGAAACACCACGATCACAGAAGAAAGTTCAAAGACTTACCGGATGTATGGCAGCTCTGAGCAGATTCATATCAAGGCTGGGAGAGAAAGGCTTACCATTCTATAAGTTGCTCAAGAAGGTAGACAAATTCCAGTGGACTTCAGAAGCACAAGAAGCTCTAGATGCGCTGAAAAAAATTCTTGACAACACCATCAGTGCTGAAACCGCCGCGCCGAGCTACGCCGACTCAACCGGCTGAAGATCTGCTATTATACATCTCTTGCACGACTCACGTGGTAAGCACCGTGTTGGTAGTCGAGCGAGCAGAAGAAGGACATGCATACCCAGTACAGCACCCTATCTATTTCATCAGTGAAGTCCTGGGTCCCTCGAAGAAAAAAATACCCTCAAGTCCAAAAGCTATTATATGCAGTACTTCTAACTGCACGCAAGCTCCATCACTACTTCGACGACCACAAAGTCATAGTAGTCACTGGATTTCCGATAGGAGATATTCTTCACAACAAAGAAGCCATCGAGAGAATAGCCAAGTGGGCCTGTGAGCTGGGATCTCATGACATTGAATTTTGACCTCGCACTGCTATCAAAACTCAAGCACTGGTTGACTTCGTATCAGAATGGACTGAGCAGCAGGTGCTGGATAACCTAGAAACCGCAGAAGTGTGGCGAATGTATTTTGATGGCTCGTTGAAACTGCAGGGAGCAGGCGTAGGGATCCTCTTTATTGCACCTGGAGGTGAACAACTCAAGTATGCTCTTCAATTGTTATTCCCGGCATCTAACAATGCAGTCGAATACGAAGCTCTGATTCAAGGACTGAACATTGCCATATCACTGGGCATCAAGAGATTGATGGTATATGGAGATTCTCTGGTGGTCATAAGTCAGATAAACAAAGAATGGGACTGCTCGAATGACGCCATGGGAAAATACTGCGCTGCAGTCCGGAAACTAGAAGACAAATTTGAAGGTTTGGAATTTCATCATGTGGAGAGAGACCGCAACGCGGCAGCTGATGCATTGTCTAAACTAGGATCCAGTCGAACTCAGGTCCCGCCTGGAGTTTTCGTCCAAGAAGTACCGCGCCCGAGCATTTCAATGGATCGGGTAGAAGAATGTAACACTCTGAGCCAACCAGAGTCAAATTCTGATGACTAGACGGAGCCGATCATCAGATATATAAAGAATGAAGAGGAACCACATGACAAAAATACAGTGGAGCGCATTGCAAGGCAGTCGGCTCACTATACACTCATTGGGGAAACGCTATACAGAAGGGGCGCATCAGGAGTCCTCATGAAATGTATTCTCTCAGCTACTGGAAAACAACTTCTGGATGAGGCCCATGCTGGGCAATGTGGAGTGCACGCAGCATCCAGGACCATGGTTGGGCAGGTCTTCAGGTCGGGTTTCTACTAGCCAACAGCAAAGAGTGATGCGGCCGAGTTAGTCCAGAGGTGCGAAGCCTGCCAGTACTTATCAAAGCAGCAGCATTTAGCAGCACAGCAACTGCAAACCATACCTGTAACTTGGCCGTTCGTGTGCTGGGGATTGGATATGATTGGACCTTTCAAGAAAGCTCAAGGAGGATACACTCATGTGCTGGTTGCTATCGACAAATCCACTAAATGGATAGAGTTCAAACCCATTGCTTCTCTAACTTCAGCTAAGGCCGTAGAATTCATACAAGACATAATATTCAGGTTTGGAATATCGAATAGCATCATAACCGACCTAGGATCCAACTTCACAAGTTCAGAGTTCTTTGATTTCTGCGAGCAAAAGAGCATTCAAATCAAATATGCCTCGGTGGCGCACCCAAGAGCCAACGGGCAGGTCGAAAGAGCTAACGGGATGATATTGGAGGCGCTCAGAAAGAAAGTCTTCAACAAGAATGAAAAGTTCGCAGGAAAGTGGATCAGAGAGCTGCCGTATGTTGTTTGGAGTCTGAGAACTCAACCTAGTCGAGCTCTGCATGGAAACACACCTTTCTTCATGGTCTATGGTTCGGAAGAAGTGCTACCTGCTGATCTCAAGTTCGGGGCACCAAGGTTAATATTTGAAAACATAGCAGAAGCTGAAGCTACTAGGCTAGAGGATGTTGATGTACTCGAAGAAGAGCGACTGAACACAGTGATTCAATCAGCACGCTATCAGCAAACTCTAAGGCGCTATCATGATAAGGCCATACGACATCGATCCTTCGCAGTGGGAGATCTCGTCCTCCGCCGAATTCTAACGGGGGAGGGACGGCACAAATTGTCACCTCTATGGGAAGGACCATTCATAGTAGCTGAAGTCACTCGGCCGGGATCATATCGTCTCACTCAGATGGACGGCACAAAAATTGGGAACTCATGGAACATAGAGCACCTCAGGAAGTTTTACCCCTGGCTACATCCCAGAAGCTATTGGGGCGACGATGTATTCTGTAAATTAAGAAATATATCATCAATAAAAAGACTTCAAAGGCACTCAAATTGTTCGCTGCCAATCGGCATACTTACTTAACTCGGGGTGACCACTATACCCTACTAATGGAGCAATCGGCTTAAGTCGGCAATGACTTAAGGCGGTGCGACATGCTCACGTTTACTAAACTCAGGGTGACCACTATACCCTACTAACGGAGCAATCGACTTAAGTCGGCAATGACTTAAGGCGGTGTGACATGCTCACGCTTACTAAACTCGGGGCGACCACTATGCCCTACTAACGGAGCAATCGGCTTAAGTCGGCAATGACTTAAGGCGGTGTGACATGCTCATGCTTACTTAACTCGGGGTGGCCACTATGCCCTACTAATGGAGCGGTCAGTTTAAGTTGGCACTGACTTAAATTGGTGCGGCACACTCGGCACGTTTGCGATCACCCATCTTAGGGCAACCGCTATGCCCCACGACGAAATTTCAAAACCATCACACTGCATTTACTTCTACAATTGTAGATACTGTTGAATTTTAACAATGGGAAAACAATAGTGTTTTCTAACAAAACATCCGAGCACATTAACCACACATTCAAAGCATTCAGTGTTTTCTATTTAGTAATGTTCTTCTCAGGAGAAACTGACGAAGAGGGACGACTCGAGGAATCAGGAGCGGCATTCACATCTGACACTATGTCGTCAGGAACAACCACGCCAGGTCTCCTCATCAGGATCCGCCCCGCGCAAATAGCTTTATCCATAGCTTTGACGCGCTGGGCCCTCAGAGTAGCAGAAGTCTCTTCAGCAGCTTTGACAACCAACCGAGCAGTTTCTAGCTCCTGGACGACTGATTTCTTGGAAGCACGCAGATCCTTGATGACAGCATCTTTGGTCGACACCAACTGCCTGAGGCAAATCACATCATCCAAGGACTCTTGCAGCTTATAACGATGATTATCCAACTCTTTCCTGGTGAAGCGATGACTCCTCTCCAAGATGGTCAACGAGTTGCTGGCATCGCGGTATAGCTTGTCAAGGTTGTCACGAGAAGTGGCAAGGGCGCGCTTTTCCTCCTACAGACAAGAATCAGTTTCTCCAAACGACAAGCAAGCAATAAGAACACAGCAAACAAAGCAAAGATTCACTGGTCACCTTTTCAGAGTCGAGCTGAGCACGGAGGGTGAAGCTAAGCGTGTTAGCATCATTCAAAGAAGTAGAAACCCGGGCCAGTTCAGTCTGACCTTGAGAATATTTCTCTTCAAGATCAGAATACCGCCGAGCCATATCTGTCAAGAAATAGTCAAGAAAAGGTGTTCAGTTTAAAACAGAATTAATCAAGTAATCAAAGAAGAAACAAAGGGCACTAACCAGCATTTGCCATCTCCAAATCAGACACCCGCCGCTGAAGCAGCACTGGATTCCAATGTGCCAGAGATAGAGTCCTTTCCGGGACAGAAGCACCCTGTAACCTCAGCTGACCAACCATTTCATCAACCAACGCCTGACATTAAAAACAAATGAATATCAGAACAATATCACACCTGAGGTACAGCCAGATCAGTAAAAACCAAGTTACCAGGAGGTTGGAAAAGAACAAAGGAACTCCCAAGTCGTGGGAAGTTAGTTGATGGCTTGATGAAGGATCACCAACCGAAACAACCCACAATGCATCAGTGGGGACCAGATCAGTATCATCAGCAGGGGTCAAAACTCTGTCATCAGGAGCGCTGGCCTCTAAGGCGACTTCCTGACCCGAAGCTTGGGCTGCTGCCATGCAACCAGAATGCGGAGGAGAAGACCCTACGTGAACGTCCATGGAAGTGTGAGAGGGAGAAACGACTCGAACACCCTCGGGGGCTGGGTCATAGCTCACGCTACCCATCCGAGCCAGGTCATCCCCGGCAACACCCTCGGGGGCTGGGTAAGCGCTAGTGCCATCCTTGAGGGCCAAGCTCTCTGTAACAGCCACCTCTAAGGCTGAAGGACCTTCACCCACTTCCATGGGAGCAGAACAATCTAGACCAGCCTCCTGACCCTTAAGACCGTGCTCCAAGGTCGATGAGGCGCGGGACGCCGCCCGGGATAACTCCAGCCCAGCATCAGGCACATCAGTGCAAACATCCATCATGCCACCGTCTGCAGGCTCTGACAACAGATCTTCTGGGACCATATCTTCAAGAGTCTGATCAAAGTTTGCCAGAGATAATTCTTGGAGACCAATGAGGGCAGATAAGGCTGGAGAAGGAACACCACTGCTTTCCCTGCTGGCTAGGTAACGTCGGCTGTTCTTCCGAACTAGAGGGATTTCATCCTCCTCTTCCTCATCTTCATCAACAACACGGACAGTACACCCATTGGGGTCAGTTTTGGCCAGATCACACCCATTGGGTTCAATATCGTCTAGGTCACACCCATTGGGATCCACAGCAGTCGGGTCACACCCATTGGGGTCAGCTTCAGCAAATGCAGGCACTGGCACTTCCTCGGCAGCAGGAACAGAAGGACCAGCATCCTGATCCAAGCTAGACACTCGATGAAGACGTCTCTTCTTCTTTTTCTTCCCCTCAGCAGGAGAAGTGGGCTGATTGGCTCGGCGAGAACGCTTCGGGCGAACACTGTCAAACCTCTGAATATCCAAAGCTTTGCTGGCCTCAGGAATGGGCACCACCACCAGTGTTTCAGCAGGAGCGGCATCAGAAGAATCTTCAGCTAACATATCCAGCATGGCACTTATCTCTGCATCGCTTGTATTCAAAGGTACCTCAAAATGAACCTACCTCTCGTCGTCAGGAATCTCTTCAAGTGAGGCAACCAAAGCACTAACTTCTTTGGGAGAGGGTCGCACTCTAATGCCCAAACCGCTATCACCAGCAGGAGGATTTGACACAAAACTGGTAAAGGCCTTGGAAGGAGGCAGATTCTAGGCCGAGTATGCAACAGGAGCGCCAATGTTCGACACCTTGCCTCTAAGTATCATCTCGAGTCGGCTCACCAAGTCCACAACAGGAATTCTTCTGTTGGTTACCCGGGTTGAATCAGCCAGGCCTCGATACAGATATGCGGGGTATGCTCTGTCTTTCAGTGGCTGAATGTTCTTGAAAATGAAGTCGGCAACCACAGCCTCTGCAGTCAAACCCCTCTCTTTCAGCAGCCCTACCTCAGCAAGCAGAGCCCCTGCCTCAGCCACCTCCTGGTCCGTGGGGGATTCGGTCCAGCTCGGAGTGCGAACATCTGGCTGTCTCCCTGACCGTGGGGGGAGAGAATTCCCATGATTCTCCACGATGAACCATTCCAGGCGCCATCCCTTGATGCTGTCTTTGAGTGGGATGTCGAGATAGTCAGTCTTCCTCCCACGGCGCATCTCCAAACTCGCGCCCCCCACAAGCTGGTGCTGCCCTCCGGCCATCCTAGGCCGATAGTGGTACAAATGCTTCCAAAGGCTGAAGTGAGGCAAAACACCAAGGAAGGCTTCGCATAAATGGACAAAAACAGAAACTTGTAGTATGGAATTGGGATTCAGATGGGTTAGATTCAAGCGATAGAAATCAAGGAGACCGCGAAAGAAAGGAGAAATGGGAAGAGCAAGACCACGGATAAGAAAAGGAACATAAATGATGGATTCATGGATGTCTTCTATCAGAACAGTGACCCCACGACAGATCCGCCAAGAACAGAGCTCCTTCGGAGGAAGAACTCCGATGGATACGAGATGAAGAAGGTCGGATTCAGAGACAATGGACATATGGTTACCTGCGAAGGGCAACTGACTGTTGGGATCGATGGGGGGAATGATTGCGACGGACGAACTCGAAGCTTTCCGCTTGGGCGCCATCTCAACCTTTCTAGCGGGCGGAGCGGAAGCAATATTGCAGGAGAGCAGAGAAGGCCTGGATGCAGAAAAGCAAAAACTAGGGCATGGAATGCGGAGGCGTGCGACAGTGTAGTACATATGGGGTTTTCCCGGGCCAGATGCCACTTCCAAAATGTTGGCATGCCATGTCATCACTCGGTCGTTATTTCTAAAACGCGGGCATGCCACATCATCACTCGGCCGTTATTTCCAAAACGGCCGACGCGGCCCATTTTAACTCAGCGGTTATTTCTAAAAACGCTGACGTTACCAGACTTCACCTGGCCATTGTTTCCAAAGCGGCCGGCGTGGCCCGTTATCACTCGGCTGTTACCTCTAAAACGCCGACATCGCCATCGATCACTCGGCTGTTACCTCTAAAACACCGACGTCGCCATCGATCACTCGGCTGTTACCTCTAAAACATCGATGTCGCCATCAGTCACTCGGTTGTTATTCCTAAAGCGGTGACGTGGCTCCAAAGGATTCGGCTGTTACCTCTAAAATGCCGACATCACCAGTAACAGCTTGGTCGTTACTTCTAAAACACCGACGTGGCCCACTATCACTCAGCCATTACTTCAAAAAGCGCCAACATCGCCAATAATAACTCGGCCGCTACCACCAAAGCACTAACGTCGCAAATAAAGCAGTCTGAAGCGTGACCCGATGACTCCAAGTCGCTACTCAAGCGTTGCAGACAGAAAACATCATTGGCGGTAAATATTAAAACGATGGACGACTGACCAGAAGGCAAAATAATGCACACAGAAGTGGGGCAAAATCATTCTTCATAAGGGAAGCATTACTGAACTTACAAATCAACTCATTATGAGCTGATGCCTTCCCTACTACTACTACATTACATTTCACTAACTATACTACTAGCTACTACTACATTATTTCGCTAATACTATTTCTACTAATCTACACTAACATCTAAAACCAGTGGCGTCTAGCCACTGGCCTTGTTGCTGCCCTTGCTGCTGCCCTTGCTGCCGTCGCTGCCGTCACCGCCCTTGCCGCTGTCACCGCCGCCGTCACCGTCGCCTCCGTCGTCGTCGCCGTCACCACCGTCGCCGCCGCTGTCCTCCTCGGACGAGTCGGAGGAGTTCTCCTTGTCCGAGGAGTACTCCGACTCATCCGAGCCCTCGAGCCCGGCGCGCTCGACGGCCCGAATGTAAGTCCATACCTCCGCGGCGATCCCTTGGGAGTTGTCTGAATCATCAGACGATGCCAAGGGAGAGGCAGGAGCCGGAGAGCCCTCAGACTCGGAGGAGAACTCCTCCTCCGAGTACTCCGAGTTGCCGAAGTCCTCCGAGGGAGGAGTCGGCTCGTGCTTGCGCTTGTCGCCGGAATGATGCGAAGAACCACCACCTTTCTTGCTCTTGCCCATGGTGGAGTGGAAGGAAGAAGAGGAGAGTAAACAGCAAGCAGCAGTAAGAAATGTGAAAATGCCGGAGAAGCAAGAACACTATTTATAGAAGAAGGCAACCACTCACCTCCTACCACGGCCACCGAACAGTCGCAAAAATTCAATATGCAATTCAAACCGTCTGAAGACACGTCAGGCGGCTGACGTCGTTTCACGTAACACGACACCCATTGGGACTACAGTCAACTGTGCGGGCGATATGATTACACCCGCGGTCACATCAAGTTGCTACTCAGAAGCAGTTTGCTAAACGCTCAGCGTACCAAGCCGTCCCTTGCCTACACCCATTGGGGGGGCGCCCAGGAACTATCAGTATATTTTCCAAAACTGTCACATTCATACAGTATATGCAATGAATACTCCAAGACAGAAGAGAGATATCAGCAAGGATCAAAGGAAAGCCAAATATAGCTGATAAGGTACAAGTCTAATCGACAGAAGCATCAAAGCATGAAGTGACATGAAGACCAGCCAAGGGCCATCTATCGAACGTCCAATCAGTCGCAGATCAAATATATCGCCAGACCTAGCAGGATATGGGCAGATCGTGTACTCGGACTCGAAGACAAAAATGTATGCTGACCTCTAAAGCATAATGTTGATGACTTAATGCAGACCTATAGGGCATTCGACAAAAGAAAAAGATGATTTCTGAAAAACAGCTGGAAACGAAGACCTTCGAGTGGATTATTTTCAAAAGTCCACTCGAAGCTCGGGGGCTACACCCATTGGGTGCACCTTCGGTGCACCCAATGAATAATCATCCCCGAAAGACAAGATGCTGACCTCTAAAGCATACGACAAAACCAATGCAAGGCTGACCTCTGAGAAAGCATAGGTGGAAGATAAAAGTAATTTCTGAGAAAACCTGAAATAAAGACCTTCGAGTGGATTATCTGCAAAAATCCACTCGAAGCTCGGGGGCTACACCCAATGAACTTCAAAGTTCTACTTAACAAAATGCTGACCTCCGAAGCATGAACCAGAGACAGAACACCAAATTTCGAGGAGTAATAGTGGAAGAAGACAGTAAAAGATCATTTTTACCGGACCACTCAGAGTTCAGAGGTAGCGACCCGACAGGCTTACTTTCAAGGCATTTCTCGTTAAAACCAAAAACTACAAGCTGGACCTAGGATCTTTGGGCCGTTTATTTCAAAATCAACCCAAAGACCGGGGGCTTGTGGGGGACAGATATCCCCCGGGTCCACTAGAAGGATAAAAGACCTCATGAAAGGCCCAAGGGCCCCATAATTCGTAAGGTCATCTCCTCGTGGGCCTGGGAGGAACGACCAGTGGAGCGGATTAACACAAGGCCGGGTCGGCGCAAGCCCAGACGACCCAACAAATTCGAGCAGTAATCACAACAGTGACCCGACCTACCCGCGCAAGAGCCCCGTACAACGGAACCAAGCGAGGATGGGTCGGCTAAATTATAGGAGGATAGACTCAGATGGTTCACTATTTCTTAGGCACACGTTGTTATCGTATCTGCATGAAATGGCCCCCGGTCGAGTATATAAGGCCTAGGGGGCACCCCTTCAGAACGATCGACCTCACTCATTACTTAGCCATCCACCCTGCTCTCTACGTTTTCCAGCGCTAGAGAACTCCCTTGTAACCCATCACATAGAGCACTCTCGCCAGGACGTAGGGTGTTACACATCTCAAAGCGGCCCGAACCTGTACAAAATTGTCCACTATTTCTCGTGTGCCTAGCACGAACCATCGAGCTATAGTCGGTAACACCGTCCTACTCCTAAAAGCACCTTGAGGGGTAACCCCGAGTGCGCGGTCGGACCCAAAACACCGACAGCCGGTCAGATCTAATCGGGCCCATGCAACTTTTTCCTTTCCCTTTTTCTTTTCTATTTTCTTTTCTTTTTTGTTTCCCTTTCTTTTTATTTTTTGATTTCAAATTTGAATTCAAATTTTATTGTGAAATTCACACTTCGATTAAATGCACAAAAAATACTAGTATGAAAAGGTATATTTATTTATATATTTTTTTCTTTATAGTGTGTACTATTTTCCTTTCCTTTTCTATGTCATTTTCAATCTCTAGACTTCAAATTAGGTTAAACCCTAATTTCAACATTAATTAAATGCACAAGCAAAATCTCCAACATGATGCATAGATTATTTATGTACCTCTAGTTAATTTAGGCACTTTAAGTGTGATTATTAATATTTCTCATGAATAGAGGGCAATACACATAAGGAGATTAACTCTTCTGATATTATCCACTAGTTTGGTATTACAAATCCTACCCCCTTTAAAGATAATCTCGACCTCAAGATTAGGAGGAACTAGGGAAGAGGTGGGGAAATTCTATTCGTAGCTCTTCTTCTCTCTCCCAAATAGCTTCATCTTCTCCATGATGACTCCATTACACTTTGCACATTTTATCACTTTATTCCTTATAACCCGAGTCAAGGTGTCAATGATCAAGATAGGATGCTCCGTGTAAGTTAGATCACCTTGCACACTGTGTTCTTCCATTGGCAACTATTCCTCTGGGACATGGAGACATTTCTTAAGCTGAGATACATGGAACACATCGTGTACATCAGACAAATGATCTGGTAGCTCAAGCTAGTAGGCCATCTTCCCAACTCACTTAAAGATTCTAAAGGGTCCAATAAAACGAGGGGATAGCTTTCCTTTAACTTTGAATCTTCTCATTCCACGAATTGGTGACACCTTTAGGTACACATGGTCACCCTCTTCAAATTCCAGTTGTCTTCTCCGGTTATCAGCATAGCTCTTCTGCTGAGTCTGTGCTATCCTCAAGTTCTCCCGGATCATATGAACTTGTTCTTCTGCCTCTTGAATAATTTTAGGCCCAAAGAACTGTCTTTCACTAGTCTGATCCCAATACAGAGTAGTTCTACGCTTTCTGCCATATAAAGCTTCAAATGGTGACATCTTCTAACTGGCCTGATATCAATAATTGTAAGAGAACTCTGCATAGGGCAGACTCTTGTCCCAACTGCCATCATGCTTAAGGGCACAAGCTCTTAACATATCCTTAATTACTTGGTTGGTTCTCTCAGTTTGGCCATCAGTTTGGGGATGATAGACCGAACTAAAATTCAACTTCGTATCCATATTCTCATGAAGACTCTTCCAAAATCTTGAGGTAAACTGAGGTCCTTGATCAGAAACAAGCTTCTTAGGTACACTATATAGGCACACAATTTAAGCCATATATAACTCTGCCAACTGAGAACCCTTGTAAGTGGTCTTGACTGGATGAAGTGAGCCACTTTGGTTAATCTATCCACGATCACCCATATGGAATCATATCCTTTCGGGGTGCGAGGCAACCCGACAATGAAATCTATACCAATTTCTTCCCACTTCCACTTGGGCACTTTTAACGGGTGTAGGAGTCCAGCTGGCCTTTGATGTTCAGCTTTGACTCTTTGACATACATCACATACAACCACGTGTGCAACAACATCTCTTTTCAGCCCATACCACCAGTACTTCTGCTTCAAATCTTGATACATCTTGGTGCTACCAGCATGAATAGAGTAATCAGAGTCATGGGCCTCCTTCAGAATTGTTGTTCACTTGTTCTCAAATGTTGTGAATCAAGAACAAGGCAACACAATTGTTAAAGGTCAAGGACCTTTGTCCTCTGAAGCATTATCTCCTCTTGGATATAATGATCTTTAGACGAAGGTCATGAAGGACATGCCTTCATCATTCATAATAATAAGAGTACATAGAGATAGTGAATGTAGTCCTTCAGTTCATTCACATATGTATTTCATAATGTACACATGAAATTAACATAATTTACATTGCATTAATACCTTCGGCTTGTTCGAAGGTGTTGATGCAAGAGCAATTATAATTCAGCGTGAACAATACGATGGTACTGTTCACATATTTATAGGCACGGGGCGCAGCCCGGATAAAAGTACATTTATAACCTTAACATTTATTCACTATTGTAACATAAATCGTTAGGGACTAGCTAGTCTTTTCCTCTTCGGCTCGACTCCATGTTTGATCTTTGGCATTGCTTTAAGCCGAAGTTGTTTCCCTTTGGCTATAGCTTCGGTCATTCATTGTCGTCACTTTCAGGCTATGACTTTGTCTCGAAGTCCTTCAGTGAAGGAGAACACTCCCTTCATGAATCGATGCTCCCAGTGATAATCATCATTATACTGAAAGTGCATTGTTAGTCATGTTTTTGAGGACCTTCGGAAGAAGGCCCCCAAAAGTAGCCCCTCATAGTATTAATTTGTTTCTTTGTAACAAATTCAAACTGCGATACGAACGAAGGCCTTTAGCTAAAGGTCTGAAAAAACACCTTCCCCTTCGCTACAATAGCGAATTGCTCTGAATTGTGGGACCCACCAACCGGTGGAGCTCTGAGTATATATATAGAGGCCTGTGCTATGAATATTTTTCGTGCCATCTAGCCATTTGTGTTGTGATTGCCATTTTAGCCTTCTTCTTTTGCGAGGTAGATTGTTTTTTGAGCTTCGACATTTGCTGTGATCATCATCCAAATGGCTAAGGATCAGAAGATTGTAGACCCCGCAGCTGCTAGTTTTTACGAAGCAATGGAAAAGACCAACACTGAAAAAATCACCAATGAGATGCTAGCTGGGCTATCTGGTGATTCCAGCGACAATGATAGCTTTGATGTAGAGAGTGGAAATGAAGATGCCGAAGATCGGCCTTGGAGGCCAAGCCATGTTGTTTTTGGAAAGTCCAGTGTTAAACAAGGATAGATTGAAGGGACGAAGGGAAAATATTTCCACGATATATCCATTGTGAGAGCTGGAGGAGAAAGCATTATTCCTCTTCCCAAAGCAGATGAAGTGGTGGTTTTTCAAAGCTTCATGAAGGCCAGGCTTCGTTTTCCACTACACAAGATGCTGGTTGAAGTACTGAAGACGTTCAAAATATACCTTCATCAACTTACTTCCGAAGCTTTGATTAAAGTGGGGGTTTTCATTTGGGCTATGAGGAGCCAAGGGTTAGAGCTAGATGTTAGGTGCTTCTGTAATATACATGAACTATCTTACCAGACAAATACCATAACAACTTCGGATGCTACAGCTTCGTGCCCCGCTCTAAGGCAAGTTATCCCGTGCCAACATTTTGGAAGAAGTGGCTGGGTTCTTCGATGGAGAATGGTTCTATGTAAAGAATGATCTGAGTGAGAGGGAGGATGTGAGGGGCATTATTCAGCATCCCATATGGTCACGCTTCGGCATTAGAAGGCCATCAATTTCAATTGGGAATGAGGTGCAAGCGTGCCTAATGGCTTTCAACACCGTGTGTACTTACATCGGTACCAGGAATTTGTTACAGGAACACATTGCTTTCAAGGAATGACCTCTTGTGAATGAGTGGGAGATGCCGAAGGAAACTGCTGCTAGCTCTAGCCAAGGTGGTTTGGTTTATCTTAGATACACCTTCCATTATAGAAGTGTCGGTGTTTCGAGACCGGGGGGTCCCTAAGACGACGAGTGAATGTCGCCGCGTGCCCCAGCCCAGATGGGTCGACGCGAGGCCGAGCGCGAAGGGGGGAAGTGCGGTGGCCGGAGACAGGCGTGAGAGGGGTGGAAATCCCGCGGCCTTCGTGTTCGTCTCACGCCCAGGTCGGGTGCGCTTGCAGTAGGGGATTACAAGCGCCCACGCGGGAGAGGGAGCGAGTGGCTTCAAGCGAGCGCCTGTCTCGTCCTCGTCCACGCGCGGCCAACCCTCTCTAAGAGGGCCCTGATCCTTCCTTTTATAGGCATAAGGAGAGGATCCAGGTGTACAATGGGGGGTGTAGCAGAGCGCTACGTGTCTAGCGGGGGAGAGCTAGCGCCCTAAGTACACGCCATCGTGGCGGCCGGAGAGGTTTTGGCGCCCGGTTTATGTGATGTCGTGGCCGTCGGAGGAGCGCTGGAGCCTGACGGAGGGACAGCTGTCGGAGTTGTTGAGTCCTTGCTGACGTCCTCTTGCTTCCGTAAGGGGGCTGAGAGCCGCCGTCGTCACAGAGTATGCGGGGCGCCATCATTGCCTATCTAGCGGAGCGAGCCAGATGGGACGCCGGTCTTGTTCCCCGTGGCCCGAGTCAGCTCAGGGTAGGGTGATGATGGCGCCTCCTGTTGACGTGGCTGGTCTGCGCCCTAGGTTGGGTGATGTGTAAGCTCCTCCGAAGCCGAGGTCGAGTCTGTCTTCCGTGGCCGAGGTCGAGTCCGAGCCCCTGGGTCGGGCGAGGCGAAGACCGACGGCTGAGGCCAGGGCAGAGTCCGAGCCCCGGGGGTCGGGCGGAGCGGAGTTCGTCGTCTTCTGGGGCTGAGCCCAAGTCCGAGCCCTGGGTCGGGCGGAGCGGAGTTCGTCGTCTTCTGGGGCTGAGCCCAAGTCCGAGCCCTGGGTCGGGCGGAGCGGAGTTCGTCGTCTTCTGGGACTTAGCCTAAGTCCGAGCCCTGGGTCGGGCGGAGCGGAGTTCGCCGTCTTCCGGGGCTTAGCCCGAGTCCGAGCCCTGGGTCGGGCGAAGCGGAGTTCGCCGTCTTTTGGGGCTTAGCCCGAGTCCGAGCCCTGGGTCGGGCGGAGCGGAGTTCGCCGTCTTCTGGGGCTTAGCCCGAGTCCGAGCCCTAGGTCGGGCGGAGCGGAGTTCGCCGTCTTCTGAGGCTTAGCCCGAGTCCGAGCCCTGGGTCGGGCGGAGCGGAGTTCGCCGTCTTCCGGGGCTTAGCCCGAGTCCGAGCCCTGGGTCGGGCGGAGCGGAGCTTCCTATGGTGCCTGCGGCCGGGCCTGACTGCATGTCAGCCTCACTCTGTCAAGTGGCACCGCAGTCGGAGCGGCAGGTGGCGCTGTTTTTTGTCAGGCCGGCCAGTGGAGCGGCGAAGTGACGGCGGTCACTTCGGCTCTGCCGGTTGGAGGGCGCGCGTCAAGATAAAGGTGTCAGGCCATCTTTGCATTAAATGCTCCTGCGATTTGGTCGGTCGGTGCGGCGATTTGGTCAGGGTTGCTTCTTGGCGAAGACAGGGCCTCGGGCGAGCCGGAAATATGTTTGTCGCTGGAGGGGGGCCTCGGGCGAGACGGAGATCCTCCGGGGTTAGCTGCCCTTGTCCGAGGCTAGGCTCGGGCGAGGCGTGATCGTGTCCCTCGAATGGACCGATCCCTGACTTAATCGCACCCATCAGGCCTTTGCAGCTTTATGCTGATGGGGGTTACCAGCTGAGAATTAGGAGCCTTGAGGGTACCCCTAATTATGGTCCCCGACAGTAGCCCTCGAGCCTCGAAGGGAGTGTTAGCACTCGCTTGGAGGCTTTCGTCGCACTTTTTTGCAAGGGGACCAGCCTTTCTCGGTTGCGTTTTGTTCCGGTGGGTGCACGCGAGCGCACCCGCCGGGTGTAGCCCCCGAGGCCTCGGAGGAGTGGTTTGACTCCTCCGAGGTCTTAATGCCTCGCGTAATGCTTCGGTTGGTCTGGTCGTTCCCTTATGCGAGCTGGCCGTAGCCCGGGTGTACGGTCGGGTCCCAAGTTCTCGGGCTGGTATGTTGACGCTGTCAACGGTTCGGCCGGAGCCGGGCTTGCGAGAGCAGCCCCCGAGCCTCCGCACAGGGCGAGAGGGCCATCAGGGACAGACTCGACTTTTTTACATTCGCCCCTGCATCGCCTTTCCACAAGGAGGAGGGGGGGAAGCGCCATGTTGCCCTCGGCGGGCGCCGAACATGGTGTCTCCGGTGAGCTGCAGGCGGGTAATCCGAGTGGACGTCCGTGCCCCATTCGTTAGGGGTCGGCTAGAGGCCCAGAGGCACGCCCAAAAGTACCTGCGGGTGATCTGCCGGACCTGGTCCCCTGGCGACGGGGTCCGAGGGCTCGATGCCTCCCTCCGATGGGATTCCGTTACAAGATCGTTCCCGCTGGTCTCGGAAATGTCTTAGGGTACCTCGGGAGCGCAGCCCGAGCCTTGGTTATGTATCGAACGTACCCATGGTCATCCCTCGCTCTGTGTTTGAGGCGGCTGTGAACCCTTCGGGGGCCAGCCTTCGAACCCCTGATCAGTAGTGGGCGCGGAGCCCGAGTAGCCTGAGGCGGCCGCTGAACCCTTCTGAGGGGCCGGCCTTCGAACCTCTGACCAGTAGTGGGTGTGGAGCCCACGCGCTCTGAGGCGGCTGTTGAACCCTTCCGAGGGGCCAGCCTTCGAACCTCTGATCAGTAGGGAGGCTCGGAGCCTGGTTCCTTCACGGGGAAGGATCCTTTTCGGGGTATCCCCCTTTCCCGGTCCCTGTTGCAAGAGAGAGAAAGAGGAAAAAGGAAAAGGATACGAGGTCGAATGACGCGGCGTACCTTTTTCGACGCGATCATTATGGTGAAGACGAAGCGTCGCTCCCTTCTCCTGCCAGAGGCGCCGCCTTTCCCGCCGTGGAGTTAATGCGACGGGGCGTGCGGTTCGCGGGGCGGCCGTTGCGTGTGCACGAGCCGTTCGAGGAACGACTGTTTCGCTTCGTGTTTTTGAATTCCGCGGCCGGTCCGGGCGGAACGTTGAACCGATCTCGCCTTGATCTTTATATACTTGGAGGAGGGTCTGGCGATGGCTCTTTGCTCCGCTTCCTGCCTCCCTCTTAGGTTTTCGCAACCCAAGAGACTTAGCCAGAGAAAAGGAAACCGCCCACCCTGTCCTTTGCGCCGCCACCCCTTCTGCTCGGTGATGGCTGACCGGGTGACCATCGTCTCGCCGCGCGACCCATGGCCTTCCTCCACAGTGACGGCGGGCGATCTAGAGGATCTTGTTGCTGAGGGTTTACTTCGCCCTCTCTCTGATGAGAGGCGGCCAGAATGGATCCCCCCCCCCCCGTGGGCGGAGCCGCTCTGTCCCCACCGCCGAGGTACATCGTAAGCTTCGTCTCCTTCCACGAGCGGGGATTCGGTGTGCCGGCGAGCCGCTTTATGCGGGCGATTCTGCACCACTACGGGGTGGAGTTGCACAACCTCAGCCCCAACTCCATCTCGCAGGCCGCCATCTTCGTAACGGTGTGTGAGGGGTACTTGGGGATCGCCCCCCACTGGGACTTGTGGACTCATCTCTTTTTCGCGGAGCTTTTCACTTCGCCGACGGGGGAGAGAAAGGTCCGCGCGGCAGTGCGGGCCGGCGGCTGCATCCTTCAGCTGAGGCAGTCACGGGCGTCGCTGTATATTCCTGCCATCCTTGCGTCCTCGAACAAAGGGTGGCAACGCCGATGGTTCTACCTCCGGAATGACGGCGAGTTGCTCCCGCCGTTTTCCCAGCGAGTAGTCACCGTCGCCGCCGATGCTTGGCGCCACGGGACCCCGCACGAAAGACAGAAGAACCTCGAACCCCTTCTCAAGGCCTTGGAGGCATTGCGGAAAGGTGGACTCACCGCCGCGGGAGTGATTGCCGCCATCCACTGCCGGAGGGTGCTTCCCTTGGCGGAGCGACGGTTGCCACTCTGGGAGATGAAGCCGGATGCTGACTTGGAGGGCTCGCGGATGTCCTCGGATCCTCTTCCCTTCGATGTTCTCCACGGGCGGGTGGCCGTCGCGTTGGGGAACCCGGACCCCACCGCCTTCTCCCAGCCTTTGATGCGCCCTGACCAAGGGTGCGTGACTCTGGTGAGTGTCCGCTTCTTCCTTCCTCTCGCATTGGGTTGCCCCTGGTTCTTACGGTCGGGATTTCCATCCGTCTTCAGGAGGTAGGGTGGCACAAGCCTTCCCTGCCACAGGTCCCGCAGGATGCGGTGGACCGAGCAGCGCGGCGGGTTGCCGCGGAGGAGAAGAAGAAAAAGAAGGACGCGGAGAAAGCCTGGGCCCGCGAGCGGATGCGGGCTCGGGACACCTTGGAAAAGCTCCGTCGTCGGCAGGAGAGGGAGGGACTCCCAAGGGAGCCGTCGCCGAAAACGCCTGATGACGACGACGATGATGAAGATGATGACGAGGAAGACGACATGGCTGCCCGCCTCGGCTTCAGCCCTGGCTTGAGGTTAGGCCAGGAGCCGTCGAGCCAGCCCCCGAGTGGGCTGATGCCGTCAGTCCCCGGAGCCGGGACGCCGAGGCCCCAGCCCAAAGGGCGGGGGCAGGCCGAGAGGGTACCTGACCCCTCAGCTGGGGGAGTTGAGGCGACCCCAGGGAGCTTAGCCGAGGCGCCTGTTCCCCGAGAGTCGTCGCCCATGCCGGCAGAGCAGGAAAGCGACCCTCAGGTCGCCGTGGCGGTGCCTGGGCAGTCCGTCTCTTGGGCGTCCAAAGCGCCCAAAGCAAGGGTGGTGCCGAAGCTACCGGCGAAGCGGACCTTGGCGACGGCTTCGGGGGTCGAGATCCGAGAGACCTCCCCTCAGGCACGGTTGATCATGGCCCGAAGCGGGTAAGTATCTTGGAACGTCTTCGTCCTGGCTTTTCAGTTGTATGTCCCGACCGTGATTTTCTGTCCTCCTCAGCAAGCGAAGCCATGGCCTGACCGATCTGGCCCCCCGAAAGGCCCTTAAGACGGCGTCGGCCTCCGCAGCCGGCGCCACCTCGGGCCTTGCCGTTCAGCTGACCTTCTCGCAAGGCGCTCCACAGCAGGGGGCTCAGGCGACACCAGTCGCCGTGGAGCGAGTTCCCGAGGCCGGCTCTTCTGCCGAGGCGGCCATCGTGCTAGGGGAGGCGGCTGACACGGACGTGGCCCCGGCCCCACCGGACGTGCCGGTGGTGCTGGCACCTGCTGCTACTAAAGCCGCTGCCGTCCCAGTCGGGGAGCGACTCGTCGCCGCCGACGCTGAGACGGCCGAGGCGTCGGCGCTTGGTGCCTCGGAGGAGGGGGGCGTGGAGACGCGATCCGTCCCGCCGAGCGGCAGCCTTGTCGCTGCGCGGCGGAGCTCCGAGGGTCGGCGCCAGTTGCTCCGGTTCCGGACCCGCGGGGCCTCGGATCCCTTCTTCGTTCTCGACGATGAGCGGGAGGAGCAGTACTGGGACGAGCTCCGCGAGTGTGCCGAAGCAACAGTGGGGTCGCTCCGGTCGTCGCTGGAGGTTTTCTGCAGGGACGTCCCCAAAATCCTCCAGGTAATGGTTTCAGGCGTACCTTTTCTTTTTTGTGGCCAAGGCGCCTTTCGTGACGCCCCACTTCCTTTCCTCAGGATCTGACGGATCTGAGCGCCGCCAAGTCGTCGTTCATCCGCCGCGAGGTCGACGTCTGGGGCTCGCTGCGATCCCTGAGGACCTCGCTCGACGGGGCTACTGCGCGCCTCTCTCAGCAGGGTGCCGAGGAGGCGGACCTTCGGTTGCTCTGCACCGATCTGAGAGCCGAGGCGGCAGCGGCACGCGCGGAGGCGGCCGCGGCGCGTGCAGAAGTGCAACGACAG
Source organism: Zea mays (assembly GCF_902167145.1). Classification (NCBI taxonomy): domain Eukaryota; kingdom Viridiplantae; phylum Streptophyta; class Magnoliopsida; order Poales; family Poaceae; genus Zea; species Zea mays. The sequence goes on from NC_050099.1 coordinate 78,261,698, forward strand.
CAGTCGGAGTTCGACCGGATCGTCAATGAGCGGGACCAATCTCGGGGCCGGGCTGCCGAGGCCGAAAGCCGGGCTAAAGCCCTTGCCGCCGACCTAGCCGTAGCCCAGGTCGCAGCCTCGGAGCAGCGTGCCCGAGCCGGAGGTACGCCTTGGCCATCTTTGGTTTTTGTTTCTGCTTGTTCCCTCCGCTTGTGTTTGAGATCTTTCTTCTAGCTGTTCGCAGAGCTCGAGTCCGCCCTTGATGAGTCCGCCAAGGCGCTTGCCGAGGCGCTTGCCGGGCCGGCCGAGCAGAGGGAGGCCGACCACGCGGCCATGTCCGAGGCCGTCTCGGACTTTTGCCAGGTCCTTGGCTCCGGCGACGTCCCCTCAGGAAGCTCCCCTCAAAGTCGCATGCAGGTCTTGGGCGATCATGTGCGCGGCAGACTCCGCGAGGCGCTTCACCACGGCGTTAGGCGAGCCTTCGCCGTGCTCGCTTCCCACTACGTCGTGGACCTGGAGCGGGTCAGCGAGGGGTATTGCCTTCCTGACGAAGATGAAGCCGCCCTAGCAGAAGTCCAGAGGCTCGATGCGGCCGCCGCGGGTCCGAGCGCAGTGCTGGCGACCACCTTTGAGGTAGAGATCCTCCCGCCTGCGCCGTCGTCCGAAGTCGGGATGGACTTTGCCAAGGGCGGGGGCGAAGCTGAGGGCGCGGCTCCTTCCCGGGGCGCCGCCTAACTCTGTCGGAGCAGTTTCTGTTGGATGCACGTGTGTCTTTCTGCGGCCGCTGAGGCCTAAACACTTTGTTACCGTTGCATCAAGTCGTACTCCTTTCCCTTTCATTTTGCGTGTCCGGCCCCGCCTGTCAGTAGTAGGGTGGCTTCCCCAAGTAGGGGTCACTTTTCGTGGCGGGTGACGAGTGAGGTGTCCGTAACCCGGAGGCGTAGGAGTCCCTCGGCTCAGTCTGCCTTGCCACTTACATGCACACGCGTTCGCTCCTTGGGGTCCTGCTTCCGACATAGCCGGGGGAACGCAAAAGCCTTTTCGATTGAAAATTTTGACGCAGAGGGGTTCCCCCCCCTTTTTAGCCCCCGAGGGAGGGTCGGCCTCTGCCGAGGCAAGGCTGACCCTTCCTTGACGACTAAAACTTGCATGGGGGCAAGGTAAGGGGACAACTTGAAAGCATCTTAAGGGTAGAAGCAACGTAGCTGTTAGACGTTCAAAGTGTTGGTGTAGGCCTTGCCTTGACTGTCGGACAGCTCGTTTGTCCAGGGCTTCAGAACTTTGGCGATGACAAGCGGCCCTTCCCAGGGGTGCATGTAGCCCCCGGGTGTCTCCAACAAGGGCTCGGGGTGCTACGTGATGGCTGCGATCTTCTCCGGGTTGGCTTCGATGCCCCGCTCGGATACGATGAACCCCAAGAGCATGCCTCGGGGCACACCGAAGACATAATTCTCGGGATTGAGCTTGACGCCTTTCGCCTTGAGACATCGGAATGTCACTTCAAGGTCGGAAAGGAGGTCGGAGGCTTTCCTCGTCTTGACTACGATGTCATCGATGTAGGCCTCGACCGTTCGGCCAATGTGTTCGCCGAACACATGATTGATGCACCGCTGGTACGTCACGCCCGCATTCCTCAAGCCGAACGGCATGGTGACATAGCAGTACATGCCGAAGGGTGTGATGAAAGAAGTCGCGAGCTGGTCGGACTCTTTCATCCTGATTTGGTGATACCCTGAGTAGGCATCGAGGAAAGACAGGGTTTCGCACCCAGCACTGGAATCCACGATTTGATCGATGCGAGGCAGAGGGTAGGGAACCTTCAGACATGCTTTGTTGAGACCAGTGTAGTCTACACACATCCGCCATTTCCCCCCTTTCTTTCTCACAAGCACAGGGTTGGCAAGCCATTCGGGATGGAATACCTCTTTGATGAACCCTGCCGCCATTAGCTTGTGAATCTCCTCGCCTATGGCTCTGCGCTTCTCCTCGTCGAATCGGCGCAGAGGCTGCTTGACGGGTCGGGCTCCGGCTCGGATGTCCAGCGAGTGCTCGGCGACATCCCTCGGTATGCCGGGCATGTCCGAGGGACTCCACGCGAAGACATCAGCGTTCGCGTGGAGAAAGTCGACGAGCACTGCTTCCTATTTGGGATCGAGCTCGGAGCCGATCCGGACTTGCTTGGAGGCGTCATTCCTAGTATTGAGGGGGCGGACTTAATGGTCTCCGCCGGCTCGAAGTTGCCGGCATGACGCTTCACGTCTGGCACCTCCTTAGAGAGGTTCTCCAGGTCGGCAATGAGGGCCTCGGACTCGGCGAGGGCCTCGGCGTACTCCACGCACTCCACGTCGCATTCGAACGCGTGTTTGTACGTGGGGCCGACGGTGATGACCCCGTTGGGGCCCAACATCTTGAGCTTCAGGTAGGTGTAGTTGGGGACGGCCATGAACTTCGCGTAGCATGGCCTCCCCAGTACCGCGTGGTAGGTTCCTCGGAACCCAACCACCTCGAACGTCAGGGTCTCCCTTCGGAAGTTGGAGGGTGTTCCGAAGCAGAAGGGAAGGTCGAGTTGTCCGAGGGGCTGGACGCGCTTCCCGGGGACGATCCCGTGGAAAGGCGCAGCGCCTGCCCGGACCGAGGACAGATCGACACGCAGGAGCCCGAGGGTCTCGGCGTAGATGATGTTGAGGCTGCTGCCTCCGTCCATAAGGACCTTGGTGAGCCTGACGTCGCCGATGACGGGGTCGACGACGAGTGGGTATTTCCCCGGGCTCGGCACGTGGTCGGGGTGGTCGGCTTGGTCGAAGGTGATGGGCTTGTCGGACCAGTCAAGGTAGACTGGTGCCGCCACCTTCACCGAACAGACCTCCCGACGCTCTTGCTTGCGGTGCCAAGCCGAGGCATTCGCTGCTTGCCCACCGTAGATCATGAAGCAGTCGCGGACCTCGAGGAACTCTCCTGCCTGGTGATCTTCCTTCTTGTCGTCGTCGTGGGCCCTGCCACCCTCCGCGGGTGGCCCGGCCCTGTGGAAGTGGCGCCGAAGCATGACGCACTCCTCAAGGGTGTGCTTGATGGGCCCCTGGTAATAGGGGCATGGCTCTTTGAGCATCTTGTCGAAGAGGTTGGCACCTCCAGGGGGTTTCCGAGGGTTCTTGTACTCAGCGGCGGCAACAAGGTCCGCGTCGGCGGCGTCGCGTTTCGCTTGCGACTTCTTCTTGCCCTTCTTCTTGGCGCCGCGCTGAGTTGACGCCTCGGGGGCATCTTCCGAAGGGCGGCCCTGGGGCTGCTTGTCCTTCCGGAAGATAGCCTCGACTGCCTCCTGGCCGGAGGCGAACTTGGTGGCGATGTCCATCAGCTCGCTCGCCCTGGTGGGGGTCTTGCGACCCAGCTTGCTCACCAGGTCGCGGCAGGTGGTGCCGGCGAGGAACGCGCCGATGACATCCGAGTTGGTGATGTTGGGCAGCTCGGTGCGCTGCTTCGAGAATCACCAGATGTAGTCTCGGAGAGACTCTCCCGGCTGCTGTCGGCAGCTTCGAAGGTCCCAGGAATTCCCGGGGCGCACGTACGTGCCCTGGAAATTTCCGGCGAAAGCTTGGACTAGGTCGTCCCAGTTGGAGATCTGCCCCGGAGGCAGGTGCTCCAACCAGGCGCGGGCGATGTCGGAGAGAAACAGGGGGAGGTTACGGATGATGAGGTTGTCATCATCCGTTCCACCCAGTTGGCAGGCCAAACGACAGTCCGCGAGCCACAGTTCCGGTCTCGTCTCCCCCGAGTACTTTGTGATAGTAGTCGGGGGTCGGAACCGGGTCGGGAACGGCGCCCGTCGTATGGCCCGGCTGAAGGCCTGCGGACCGGGTGGTTCGGGTGAGGGACTCCGATCCTCCCCGTTGTCGTAGCGTCCCCCACGCCTGGGGTGGTAGCCTCGACGCACCCTCTCGTCGAGGTGGGCCCGACGGTCGCGGTGATGGTGCTCGTTGTCGAGGCGACCCGGGGCCGCAGGCGCCGTGTTGCGCGTGCGCCCGGTGTAGACCGAGGCTTCCCGCATGAATCGGGAAGTCGCGGCATGAGGTTCCGAGGGGTACCCCTGCCTTCAGGAGGCGGAGCTCTTGGCCCGTCGGACCGTAGCGCCTTCCAGGAGATTCTTGAGCTCTCCCTGGATTCGCCGCCCCTCGGTGGTTGATGGCTCCGGCATCGCGCGGAGGAGCATTGCTGCTGCAGCCAGGTTCTGGCCGACTCCACTAGATGCGAGTGGCGGCCTGACCCTGACGTCGTCGATGACGTGGTGCTGGAAGCCCTGGGGTAGATGACGTATTTCTCCGGCTGGAGGTTGGCCCGCCCATGCCTGCCCGACGTCCCGACGGATTGGCTCAAGCGCTCCTGCTCCCTCGTCGAGCCTGGCCTGCACCCCGCAGATTTGCTCGAGCTGTGGGTCATGGCCCCCCGCCTGAACCGGGACCACAGCTAGCTCCCATGGGATATCAACGCGAGGCCCCGGCCTAGGGAGATCTCCGTCCTCCGGCATGTCGAGATGGTTGCCTTCGGAGGGACCCCCTAGATCGACGTGGAAACATTCGCGGCTTGGGCCGCAGTCCTCGTCGCCGAGGCTATGGCTACCGTCGGAACAGTCGGAAAGGCAGTAGTCACATGCGGTCATGAAGTCCCGCATGGCACTGGGGTTGCCAAGTCCAGAGAAATCCCAACAGAAGCTGGGCTCGTCGTCTTCCTCAGACCCAGAGGGCCCGTAGGTTGAGACGTCCGCCAGCCGGTCCCAAGGTGACCGCATACGAAACCCCAGAGGGTTTGGACTTGCCTCTACGAGAGCGCCCGCCAAAGCGAAGCCGCTAGGCGGGTCGAGGCTGAATCCGAAAGACGTGGGTTGGGAATCGGTCGGTACCTCTTGGTCGACGGGCGGTGATGAAGTCACGTCGGGGACTGACTGCACCGTCGTCTCAGGTATGAGGGTGACGTCCCGCAAGCCTTTCGCGAGCGCGCTGGCGTCATCCGTTTGCCCGGAATCGGCGCGTTGCGGGGAGACAGCGCTCGTCTTCATCTCAAGCGCGAGGTCGATGCCCGGTGCGCCCCCCGTTGGGGTGATGGTGCTATCGACTCGCTCGACAACCGACGAGGCGCTGCCTCCTGCCTGGCCTTGGTTGCCCCACCTCCCCCTCCGTCGGCGGGGAAGTGGGCGGGGTGAGCTCGAAGGTTGTTCTTCCACCACGCGGGGAAGACGTCGTCGATTCCGCCGCCGGTGGGCGGGCTGTCGGCCGCCAATGTCGCTGTCGCCCGGTGGTGGAATGAGTATCATGTCGTAGCTGCCGTCGAGGGACATGAACTCAATACTCCCGAAACGGAGCACCGTCCCGGGTTGGAGAGGTTGCTGGAGACTGCCCATCTGGAGCTTGACGGGAAGCTGTTCATCAACACGCAGCAGGCCCCTACCTGGCGTGCCAACTGTCGGCGTTTCAAGACCGGGGGGTCCCTAAGCCGACGAGTGAATGTCGCTGCGTGCCCCAGCCCAGATGGGTCGACGCGAGGCCGAGCGCGAAGGGGGGAAGTGCGGTGGCCGGAGACAGGCGTGAGAGGGGTGGAAATCCCGCGGCCTTCGTGTTCGTCTCGCGCCCAGGTCGGGTGCGCTTGCAGTAGGGGGTTACAAGCGTCCACGCGGGAGAGGGAGTGAGCGGCTTCAAGCGAGCGCCTGTCTCGTCCTCGTCCCCGCGCGGCCAACCCTCTCTAAGAGGGCCCTGATCCTTCCTTTTATAGGCGTAAGGAGAGGATCCAGGTGTACAATGGGGGGTGTAGCAGAGCGCTACGTGTCTAGCGGGGGAGAGCTAGCGCCCTAAGTACACGCCATCGTGGCGGCCGGAGAGGTTTTGGCGCCCGGTTTATGTGATGTCATGGCCGTCGGAGGAGCACTGGAGCCTGGCGGAGGAACAACTGTCGGAGCTGTTGAGTCCTTGCTGACGTCCTCTTGCTTCCGTAAGGGGGCTGAGAGCCGCCGTCGTCACAGAGTATTCGGGGCGCCATCATTGCCTATCTGGCGGAGCGAGCCAGATGGGACGCCGGTCTTGTTCCCCGTGGCCCGAGTTAGCTCGGGGTAGGGTGATTATGGTGCCTCCTATTGACGTGGCTGGTCTGCTCCCTAGGTTGGGTGATGTGTAAGCTCCTCCGAAGCCGAGGTCGAGTCTGTCTTCCGTGGCCGATGTCAAGTCCGAGCCCCTGGGTCGGGCGAGGCGGAGACCGACGGCTGAGGCCAGGGCGGAGTCCGAGCCCCGGGGGTCAGGCGGAGCGGAGTTCGTCGTCTTCTGGGGCTGAGCCCAAGTCCGAGCCCTGGGTCGGGCGGAGCGGAGTTCGTCGTCTTCTGAGGCTGAGCCCAAGTCCGAGCCCTGGGTCGGGCGGAGCGGAGTTCGTCGTCTTCTCGGACTTAGCCCGAGTCCGAGCCCTGGGTCGGGCGGAGCGGAGTTCGCCGTCTTCCGGGGCTTAGCCCGAGTCCGAGCCCTGGGTCCGGCGGAGCGGAGTTCGCCGTCTTCCGGGGCTTAGCCCGAGTCCGAGCCCTGGGTCGGGCAGAGCGGAGTTAGCCGTCTTCCGGGGCTTAGCCCGAGTCCGAGCCCTGGGTCGGGCGGAGCGGAGTTCGCCGTCTTCCGGGGCTTAGCCCGAGTCCGAGCCCTCGGTCGGGCGGAGCGGAGTTCTCCGTCTTCCGAGGCTTAGCCCGAGTCCGAGCCCTAGGTCGGGCGGAGCGGAGTTCGCCGTCTTCCGGGGCTTAGCCCGAGTCCGAGCCCTGGGTCGGGCGGAGCGGAGCTTCCTATGGTGCCTACGGCCGGGGCTGACTGCCTGTCAGCCTCACTCTGTCAAGTGGCACCGCAGTCGGAGCGGCGCAGGCGGCGCTGTTTTTTTGTCAGGCCGGCCAGTGGAGCGGCGAAGTGACGGCGGTCACTTCGGCTCTGCCGGCTGGAGGGCGCGCGTCAGGATAAAGGTGTCAGGCCATCTTTGCATTAAATGCTCCTGCGATTTGGTCGGTCGGTGTGGCGATTTGGTCAGGGTTGCTTCTTGGCGAAGACAGGGCCTCGGGCGAGCCGGAAATATGTTCGTCTCTGGAGGGGGGCCTCGGGCGAGACAGAGATCCTCCGGGGTCGGCTGCCCTTGTCCGAGGCTAGGCTCGGGCGAGGCGTGATTGTGTCCCTCGAATGGACCGATCCCTGACTTAATCGCACCCATCAGGCCTTTGCAGCTTTATGCTGATGGGGGTTACCAGCTGAGAATTAGGAGCCTTGAGGGTACCCCTAATTATGGTCCCCGACAAGAAGCTAGTTTGACGAACCAAATGATGATTGGCTAGATGCTATTGAGGCAACCAGTGATGAGTTGTTGGGAGCCTACACGAAGGCAGAGGACGAGGCCATGACGGTTGCCTTCGGTGCTCGAGGAAAAAGGAGGCTAAATAGAGTTTTTGATGTGATCGGGTTTGTTTATCTTGATTATTGTTTTCCTGCTCGAAAGCAAGGAGGGAAAAGAAAAATTGCCACTTCGACCTCTTCTGGTGCGCCGAAGCCGAAGAGAGTCAAGGTCCTGACCCGTAGGCCGAAGCCACAATTTTTAGAATAGATGGCTGTGGTGCCCACGATAGAGGAGGTGAAGTTTATTGAAAGTGTCGAAGCTGCCCCTGCCATGCTAGCTGAAGCTAGTGCTGATCTGGTAGAAGAGCCGGAAACAAAGAAAACAGCAGAAGAACAGCCAAAGTTGTTGAGTCCTCCAGTTGTGACAGGGTTGTCAAAGCTATGAACTGCTGTAACAACAACTCCAAGGAAGAGGAGGATGGCTAGCTTTTTGGATGTGTTTTGGAATCTATGAAAACACCAACTCCTGCTCCTGCGGAAGCTTCTGGCGAGAAAATTGAAGATGCAAGGAAAGTGGTTACTGCAAGTGCTGCTTCTACTCATGCGCCAGTAAGGCTGATGGAAGAGAGTCTTCCGGAAAAGTCCACATCACCTGTTCCCGAAGCGCCTCCCTAGGGTGATTTGGAACACATTGTTCGACATGCTTCGGGAAAACAGTTATCATGAGAACAAATTGCCGAAGTGCAACACTATGCCAAGGACTTGAAATACCCCTGAGGGTCCTTGGTATACGGAGGAAATGACAAAGATGACTTCCTCTACTGCCTACCAGACAGCAAAGAGATTAATGTTTGCCACGAGATGATAGACAACATGGGCTATCCAAAACTTGAGCTTGGTCTGTCTACGATGATGAAGGATCAGCTTGCGGATAGCCTCACCTACAACAGCTTGAAGGTTTATACATCTTGGCTTCGCATTTGGTACTTTTTTGTTATGGTGAACTATCTTTGTGGTAATTCTTACTGTTATTATTTGCCCATTGTTTGTTTGTCAAAGTCTAATTCTTAGTAAAGCTCTGAAAGCTCAAAAGGATGCGGATGATGAAAGCTACCATATGGCAATCAGAAACCTTCAATCTGAGGTTATAACTTTGAGGAACGAAGCTCTTGAAAAAGATAAGATCCTGCTTTCTTTGGTCAAAAGGCTAAAATCCAGTGAAGCTAAGCTGTCTACTCAAGCAGAAATGCATAGATATGAGATTCAAGAATTAGAAAAGAAACTTGGTGAAGCAACTAAAAATTTCAATGTGGAGCTAACAAAACGTGAAATTTCTGATATTGAACGCTTAAGGGTATAGAAAAATGTCAAAGAGCTTCGTGAAGCTAAAGAGGAATGCTTCAATGTAGCTACAGAATGTGCCAAGAATTTGAAGAATAGTTTTCTAAAGTTGGTGCATTTTCCTCAGAGCAGAACTTTATCCGCGGTGATCCCGATGGGGTTATCCGGTAGATTAATGGTGACGCCGAAGCTTTTGAAGAGATTCTCAATGACAGAGGGGATTTTTGTGCCTTTGCCGGTGCCCGTTGGGCCGTATCGGTCCTGGAAAAGGTTGGCTGCTGTTGGGGGTCTTCTTCTCCGCCGAAGGTCCTCAAGGCAAAAACACCTTCGGCAAAATAATACAGAGGCTCGCCCAAGCCATCTTTAGCCTCGGTTTAGCTCCTAAAGACGAAGACCCTGCGTAGAAGCAACAATGCAGAATGTCAAAGCTCAGTAGCTTCGGCCCAAATCAAGCAGAGAAGGAAAAAGACTAGATAGACCTTTATAGTTTGGATTGCTTGTAAACAATGTTCAAGGGTATGGATGTAATTTTATCCAGGTTGTGTCCCATGCCTATAAATAGATTAATAGTAACCCCTCACTATTCACGCTAGCAAGCCGAAGGTATCAATGTAATATTAACATTGTTGATAATCATTTATGTTTTATGGATTGCAAGAATAAATGAATTATTAAGATATGATTATCATATTCACCCCTTCGCATTTCCTTCCATATATTAATATGATGAAGGTATGTCCTTCTCGACCTTCGTCTGATGAGCATTATACCCTTGAGGAAATAATGCTTCGAAGGACGAAGGTCCTTAATGATTAACGATTGTGTTGCCTTGTTTTTAATTCACAACATTTGAGAATAAGTAACCAACATTGGCTCCCACCTCCGGTGAACTCACTTCCACGATTGCGACAATGACTTCGCAAGTCAACCAAGCTGTGGTACCTTCAGTTACGAAGCTGGTGCTCCCAATCACAGGCGGCTCAAGTTCTGAACCAGCCAATAAGAAGCAGAAGAAAGAAGCAAGAGAAGGGTACAACATGTTGGAGTGAAAGGACCCTTCATCAAGTCCAAATGGTCTCATATACCAATCACCTTCTCCCAAGAAGACCTTCAACTCAAGGATTATCCCCACAATGATGCAATGGTCATATCTTGTGTCATCAAGGGGTTCCTGTTCGTCACTTGTTCTCAAATGCTGTGAGTCAAGAATAAGGCAACACAATTGTTAATCATTAAGGACCTTCGTCATTCGAAGCATTATCTCCTTGCGGGTATAATGCTTCTCAGACGAAGGTCAAGAAGGACATACCTTCATCATATCAACATAAGGATAGGAATGCGAAGAAATAAGTATGATAATTATATCTTAATAATTCATTTATTCTTGCATTTCATAAAACATATATGAATATCAACAATGTTAATATTACATTGATACCTTCGGCTTGCTCGAAGGTGAGGATGCGAGAAAGTGAATACAATCCAGCGTGAACAGTATGATGCTACTATTAATCTATTTATAGGCACGGGATGCAGCCCGGGTAAAAGTAAATTTATGTCCCTGACATCTATTTATAATCATAACATGAATCATTAAAGACTAAATAGTCTTCTTCCCCCTTTCGGTCAGCATCATATTTGGTCTTCGTCATCATATTAAGCCGAAGATCTTTCGGCTACAGCTTCGGTGACTATTCTTATCACCTTCGGGTTACATATTCACATCGTATGTATTTGCCATAAGAGAAGACCTTTATGCCGAAGCCGAAGCCCCCCTGTAATAATCCATATACTGAAAACACATGGTAAATCACATTTTTGAGGACCTTCGAATAGGAAGGCCCCCAACAATAGCCCCTCGCAGTATTGATTTGTTTCTTTGCAACAAATTTAGACTGCGATGTGAACGAAGGCCTTTAGCCGAAGGTCCAAAAAAACACCTTCCCTTTGCTAGAATAGCAAATGAAACTGACATGCGGGACCCACCAAACTATGGGGCGTTGGACATATAAATAGGAGCTTGCATTGAAAGCATTTCTTGTGCCATTTCAGTTGCCTACATTGTGCTTGTCATTTTAAACTTTCTTTCTTTGCAGAGTTTAATTGGATTTCAAGCTTCAGTATTTCAACGACCATCGACTTAATGGCTGACGAGAAGAAGATTGTTGGTCCAGCGTTGTCCGGGTTTTATGAAGCTATGGAAAAAAACCAATGCAGAGAAGATTGCACATGAGATGTTAGCTAGGATATCTGAGGGTTCCAATGATATAGAAAGCTTTGTTGTAGAAAGCGAGAATGAAGATGCCAAAGATCGGCCCTGGAGACCAAGCCATGTTGTCTTCGGGAAATCAACTATCAAGCAAGGGAAAATTGATGCAATGAGGGGAAGGTACTTCCGTGATATCTCAATTGTGAGGGCTGGAGGGGTAAATAATGTCCCTCTGCCCGAAGCTAACGAGGTGGTAGTTTATAGAAGCTTCATGAAGGCAGGGCTTCGGTTCCCTCTAGATAAATTGCTGGTCGAAGTCCTGAAAACCTTCGAAATTTACCTTCATCAGCTTACTCCCGAAGCTATCATCAAGATGGGGATCTTTATATGGGCCATGAGGAGCCAGAGATTTGAACCAAATGCAAAATGTTTCTGTAACATCCATGAGTTGTCTTATGAGACAAAGGCTACCGGAAAGGAGCATTGTCACAACAACTTCGGTTGCTATAGCTTTGTGCCTCACTCTGAGGTGAGCTACCCAGTTCTAACATTTCAGAAGAGATGGTCGGGGGCCTGGATGCAAGAGTGGTTCTACATGAAGAATGACCTAGCTGAAAGGGAGGATATTAAGGGGATTATTCAACGTCCTATATGGTCTCGCTTCGGCATCAGGAGGCCATCCACTGTCCTTGGTAATGATATACAAGCATGCCAAGCTGCTTTTAATACAGTATGTACTTACATAGGCACAAAAGACTTAGTCCAGGAGCACATTGCTTATAAAGTGTGGCCACTCGCAAGTGGGTGGGAGATGCCAAAGGAGGCTGCTACTGGGTCTAGCCAAGGTGGTTTAATCTACCTGAAGTACACGTTCAAATATAAGAGCCAGTTTGATGAGCCAAATGATCACTGACTAGATGCCATTGAAGCAACCAGTGATGAATTGCTTGGAGCCTAATCGAAGGATGAAGATGATGCTATGACAACGGCCTTCGAAGCTCGAGGCAAAAAGAGGCTGAATAGAGTATTTGATGTCATTGGATTTGTATACCCAGATTACTATTATCCTTCGCGAAAGCAAGGAAAGAAAAGAAAGACTGCTACTTCAGCGACTTCTAGCGCGTCGAGGTCAAAGAAAGTTAAGGTTTTGACACATTTTCCGAAGCGCATTGAAATGACCGAAGTGTCGAGGTTAATTGAGGGATCCTCTTCTGTATCTAAGCCAAGTCGCTCCGCTCCTGTCGAAGCTAGGACAGAACCGGATGAAGGGCTAGAACTGAAGAAAGCGGCAGAGCAACCGAAGGCCCTGACTCCGTTGCGTGAGACGGAGCTGCCGAAGGCATCAAGGATTCCTGTAGCAACTTTGAGGAAGAGGAGAATGGCCAGCGTACTAGACGCTATCATGGAATGTGTAAAGGTACCAACTCCTCCTTCCGCTGCAGCGCCTGATACAGAGGGTGAAGTTTTAAAGAAATCTGGCGAAGCTAGCACGACGCAGGCTACTTCTGAGGCTAGACCCTCAGTTCCTGCCGAAGCACGACCTTCGGAGGCTGCTCCTCTAACCTTGGAAAAAGAAGGTGTCCCTAAGAAATCCAAGTCTCCTGCTCCTGAAGCACCTGCCGAAGAGCTAGAGTTTATCGCGCGACATGCTTCGGGGAAACAATTATCGGAGGAGCAGATTGCCGAAACAAGGCAATACACCAAGGATATGAAGTATCCACAAGGATCCTTGGTTTACAGCGGCAATGATGAACATGATTTTCTTTGTTGCCTACCAGACAATAAAGAGATATATGTTTGCCGAGAAATGATGAGGAACATGGGATTCCTGAAGCTTGAGCTTGGCCTATCTGCAATATCAAAGGATGATCTTGCAGATAGCCTTGCTTATAATAGCTTGAAGGTATAAATATTTTTATTGTAAAGTAAACTATACTTGTAGCTTTTCTTGCTATCATTATGTTCTCATATATTGTTATTATCAGGGCTTAATTCTAAGTAAGGCTTTAAAGGCCCAAAAGGATGCAGAAGACGAGAGCTGCCTAATGGCTCTTGGTAACCTTCGGACGGAGGTCATTTCACTAAGGAATGAATCTCTCGAGAAGGATAAGATATTGTTTTCCTTAGTGGATAGGCTGAAAACCAGTGAAGCCAAGCTTAATGCCAAACTGAAGCTCACAAGGCCGAGGTTGAAGATTTAAAGAATAAGCTTGCGGAAATGAATGAAAAATTTGAAGTCGCAAATGCTAAGCAACAAATAAGTGAAATGGAAATGTCAAGGGTGAAAAAGAATGTTGAAGAGCTCCAGGATTCCAAGGAGAGATGCTACGAAATATCCTTGGAATGCACCAAGAAGCTAAAAAATAGTTTTGCAAAAGTGGGAGCATACTCTTCTGAGCAGAAGTTTATTCGCGGTGATGCCGAAGGGTTTATCCATTGTATCGGCGAAGAAGCCGAAGGTTTTGATGAAATACTCACCGATCGTGTGGATTTCTGCGCTTTTGCCGGTGCACGAGGGGTCGCGGCAATTTTAGAGAAGGCCAGTTTGGAACATGTTAAGGCTGCAGCCTAGCCTTAATCTATTTTCTCAGCAGATGACACCAAGGACCCCTCGGTCGAAGCCTCTTTGCTCGGCGGGAGGTTTTACTCCGATGTTTGGATGAAGGGCGGTCGTGAGATGGCTGACGAAGCAATTAGAAAGAATGAGAGAGAATCTCATGACGCTCGAGAAGAGGCTAAATGAGCTGAAAAAGCTACTGAACGCGCTAGGATTATAGGTACTTTTATTGAGGTTTACCTTCGTTGTTCGCCTTCTGCTTCGAAGTAAACCAACATTTTCTTTATTGCAGCTGACCTTTCACCACCACCAGAGTTGTATACTCCCGAAGCCGACCCGGCCATGAAAGAAGCTTTGGATATAATGAAAATTTCTAACGAAGTCGTTGACGAAGTCGTCGACAGACTAATACACGAAGCTGCTGAAAAAGTGATAAAGGAAGATTAAATTTTTGTATGCTTGAAAAATGTAATGCTTGTGTATGGCTGTCATCTTGTGTAAGAAACAAACATCAAGTATTTGTATGTACATTAATCTAATATATCTCTTTGCGATGCATGAAACCTTCGTACGTACCGTTTTTGAGCCTTTGGCGAAAAAACACCTTCCCTTCTTTTCATGTTTCGCAAAGAAAAGGATTTTTCTTATGCCATTGTTGACGAAAGTTAACTTTCATGTAGTACAATATATCTGATGAAGGCACGTCTTGTGCTGTAACATTCCTTTTCATGGTCCAGTCGATTTTTTAGAGAGAGCAGCTTTTCTTTGTTTCTCAAGATCTTTTTAGCGATACGAGATGATGTATGATGCGATGCTATGTAATATGATATGATGGTATGATGCAAAATGATGTTTATGTCGAAGGTAAAAACCCACGCGAATACACACCCAGACTCTGCATCCCCTTAGGAACGACTTTGGAGTCTCTTCACCTTTCACATAGGTGGTATTTCAGCTCTGTATCCCCTTAGGAACGACTTTAGAGCTAAGCTCTGCATCCCCTTGGGAACGACTTTGGAGCTTCTTCACCTTTGACTTAGGTAGCCTTTAAGCTCTACATCCCCTTAGGAACGACTTTGGGGCTTCTTCACCTTTGATTTAGGTGGCATCTTAGCTCTGCATTACCTTAGGAACGACTTTTGAGCTTCATAACTTATTCTGCGCTCCATTAGGAACGTCTTTGGAGCTTCAGAACTTACTTTGTGCTCCCTTAGGAATGACTTTGGAGCTTCGGAACTTGGTTTTGTCACACTCGATGGTGTAACCATAGGTTTATTACATCGAGTTGAAGGTTAAACCATCCTATATTGTCTTTTGTGATGGAAATATAAAAGTAAAAAGGAGTAGGAATGGAACAAATCAGAGCTTTCTTTTTCCCAAAACATTGTGTCATCTTTAGTCGATATGCCTGGATTCGGGTACAGTGCTGTTAATTTTGCAAGCTTCAGACTGCTCCCGAAGGTCACGCTGTTGCAGAGGCCGAAGATGTCCTTCTAGCTACTGATCATGACTTAGGGCAGGCGCCATTGGTGGGGGTGGTGGTAATTGAGCCCAAGAAGCTTGAGAGTGACTTGCTGAAGCTACAGAAGCCGTCGGCTGTTGGTTGCCTACGTATTCCGAGATGTATAGAGTAGCACAAAACAGTATGGAGGACTTGCTTCGGCTGATTCTGTCGTGCCTCGGCTTCAGCAATTTCCTTTTGCTTTTGGATCGTGACCTGGCACGTCCTCGTTGTGTGACCCTTGTCCTCGCCATAGAAAAGGCAGAACAACTTCCTAGGCTGATTACTAATCCTTCCTCCACTGAAGCTTCTTCCTCCTCTACCTCTCGGAGCTGGCGGTCTGTAAGAAGTTTGCTGCATGCTCGAAGACTGTGAGCTATGATGACTGCTCTGAGCATTGTTGGCCCTTTCATCGTTGGCATTGTAATTATGGATTGACCTGGCATGCCTAGGATGAAGCCTTCCTCTGTAGCCCCTAGTCATTTCAGAAAACCTGTATGCTTCCTCCCTTCTTTGGCGGAAATCGTTATCAGCCCAGATGTATTCACCCATCTTCTGAAGGAGTTTTTCCAAGGTCTGTGGTGGCTTCCTTGAAAAATATTGGGTTGTAGGTCCTGGTTGAAGCCCCTTGATCATGCCCTCAACAACAATTTCATTGGGCACTGTAGGCGCTTGAGCTCTCAAATGCAGGAACCTTCGGACATACGCCTGCAGATACTCATCATGGTCTTGCGTGCATTGAAACAAGGTCTGAGCAGTGACTGGCTTCGTTTGAAAGCCCTGGAAGCAGGTGACTAGCATGTCCTTCAGCTTCTGCCATGATGTGATTGTCCCTCACCGAAGAGAGGAATACCATGTCTGGGCCATGCTTTTGACTGCCATGACGAAGGACTTTGCCATGAAAGCAGCGTTGCCCCCATACGAGGATATTGTTGCCTCGTAGCTCATCAGAAATTGCTTTGGATCCAAATGCCCATCATACATGGGTAACAGAGGTGGCTTGTAGGACTGTGGCCATGGGGTAGCCTGCAATTCTGCTGCCAGAGGAGAAGCGCATCGAAAGTAAAGTTACCATGATTGAAGTCGCCGTACTATTCATCTTTGTTGAATGGGCTTTCCTGACGAAGCTCCCTATGCTGAGGCCTTCGGTCCTGGTCATCTTGAGTAAGATGACACATCTCCCCAGCTGCATCGTCAATCTTCTTCTGAAGGTCGGCTAGCCGAAGCATTTTCTCCTTTTTCCTTTATACTTGCTGATGGATTGCTTCTAAATCCCTAACCTCCTAGTCAATCTGCTCCTCATGAAGAGTTGGGTTGGTGGCCTTTCTCTTTTGGCTCCTAGCCTCTCACAGTGAAAGTGCGTCCTAATTTGTGTCCAGTGGCTGCAGGGCAGCCCCTAGCACCGTTGCCTTCTTCGGCGGCATGACGAAGGTGAATGCCTGCTGAACGTTGTGGAAGTGAGTTCACCGGAGGTGGTCGCCAATGTTGGTCACTTGTTCTCAAATGTTGTGAGTCAAGAACAAGGCAACGCAATTGTCAATCATTAAGGACCTTCGTCCTTCGAAGCATTATCTCCTTGCGGGTATAATGCTTCTCAGACGAAGGTCAAGAAAGACATACCTTTATCATATCAACATAAGGATAGGAATGCGAAGGAATAAGTATGATAATTATATCTTAATAATTCATTTATTATTGCATTTCATAAAACATATATGAATATCAACAATGTTAATATTACATTGATACCTTCGACTTGCTCGAAGGTGAGGATGTGAGAGAGTGAATACAATCCAGCGTGAACAGTACAGTGCTACTGTTCATCTATTTATAGGCACGGGACACAGCTTGGGTAAAAGTACATTTATGTCCCTAACATCTATTTATAATCATAACATGAATCATTAAGGACTAAATAGTCTTCTTCCCCCTTTCGATTAGCATCATATTTGGTCTTCGTCATCATATTAAGCCGAAGCTCTTTCGGCTATAGCTTCGGTGACTATTCTTATCACCTTCGGGTAACATCTTTACATCATATGTCTTTGCCATAAGAGAAGACCTTTATGTCGAAGCCGAAGCCCCCCGTAATAATCCATATACTGAAAACACATGGTTAATCACATTTTTGAGGACTTTCGAAATAGGAAGGCCCCCAACAGTTCCTGGTCCACAATGTCCTAGTGGACACAGGCAGTGCGGTAGACATCATCTTTGCTAAGGCTTTCATGCAAATGCAAGAGCTGGATGACAAGATACATGATGCAACACACCCCCTCTGTGGCTTCGGAGGAAGACAGATCGTGGCGCTCGACAAGATAATTATGTCGATCACCTTTGGCTATGTTCACAACACAAGGACAGAACAGGTTGTCTTCGACGTTGTCGATATGGAGTATCCCTACAATGAAATCATTGGTCAAGGGACACTGAACGCCTTTGAAGTGATACTCCACTCAACATATCTTTGCATGAAGATACCTTCTGACCAAGGGCCCATTGTTGTACATGGAAGCCAAGAGGCTGCCAGGAGAGCCGAAGGAAGCTGGACAGATTCGAAGGCCATCCATAACATAGATGAAGCCGAAGCTCATCAGCAATATAAGCATAAAAGAGAAAAGGGTGCTTCAGTAGATCAACCAAAGCCCATGCTTTTATGTGAAGACATAGTCGAGTAGAAGGTATTATTGTGATCTCAATTATCTGATGAGCAAGAGAAGACTTTGTTGAAATTCCTGTTCAACAACAAGGATTTTTTTGCTTGGTCAGCCAATGATCTCTATGGTGTTAATAGAGATGTCATTGAGCACTCACTCAATGTAGACCTGGCCTTGAGGCCAAGAAAACAGAGGCTTCGGAAAATGTTCGATGATAAAGCCAAAGGTGCATGAAACTAAGTGAAAAGGCTGCTGAGTGCCGGTGTTATCAGAGAAGTAACATACCTAGAGTGGCTGGCTAATACTATGATGGTAAATAAAGCTAATGGAAAATGGAGAATGTGCATCGGCTTTACAGATCTCAATAAGGCATGCCCGAAAGATGAATTCCCACTGCCAAGAATAGGTTCCCTTCTGGATGCAGCAGCTACTTCGGAGCTCATGAGCTTATTGGACTGCTACTCAGGTTATCATCAAATCAGGATGAAGAAGGAGGATGTAACACCTCTAGTGTTACTGGCACTAAAACTTGAGCATGACATCATATGCATAAACATTTCATTCTAGTTGTCACACCTAGAATTCATTCACTAGGTAACATTTCAAAACAAGTTGTGATGATGTGACTTAAGGTGTACTTAATATTAGCGTAGGATACTTAACCCTAGAATTAAGGCCTATGGATGAAAATGAAGCCAAGTTGAGAAATGTCTTAAAACGTTATTAGAAATATTCAAAAGAGATTAAGAGTAATGAAGTTGAGTGGCACAAAAACTCTAGTGTGCCCAAACCCTAAAAAACCCTAATTGAAACCCTAGGTGTTGAATTCAAATTCTATACACTTTTGGACTAATGTGCAAATACCAAAGTGATAGAACATCAAAAACTAAGTAAACACATTGGAGGATTTTCATGTAATGTGAAGAAATTTGGACTTATTTGCAAAAAGGTCCCATGAACACTATATGGTTAAGTCTGAATTTCAGTAGAATTGGGCCATCTTTGGAGCTCTATATTTCTAAATTCATAAGGATTTTGCCCTAGGTCAACACATCAAATTTGTAGAGTTATGATAGGGGTACAACTTTGCTTAAGTGACTGAGCCATGATGTAGTATAAAAATTGCAGATAAACTGGCCTAAAGATGGACTGTCAGTCACCACTAATGACTGAATCATGACCACCAGCGACATTGGCAGAACGTTGGGATCAATTTTGAGTCGGTTCTAATGAGTATTTGATTGTGGATGCTATAGCAAAATCAAAGATGGATTATAGGGCAATAAGTTTGCTACAGACGGTTAATCAAGTTGCTACACAAAAATTTAAGAATAAAGCGCTTTGATTTGCTCGGTCAGAACCCTGAATGAAGAAGGCCATGGTACAGTACCCCGAATCAGAACGCCAGGTTCAGTGCACTGTCGCTGGTGACCTCGCGCAAAGATCTGAGTTCGCCGGGGAGATTCGTGCTTGCCGTGCAGTGGATAACGGTAGGGGGTAAAAGATCTCGCAAGGGGGTGGATTTGGTCGCGAGTAGAAATTTATCAACTTTGCTTGATGGTCGTGCGACGTGGCCGAGCAGCTGATGTCGTCGTGGTACGCCGATGAACTCAATTGCGCCACGCCATAGCTCTTTAACCATGTAGTAGTAGTCGTGGCACGCCCGGACTTACCATTTTGGAGCCGTTGCACCGGCTGGCGCCACGACGGACTCACCCGCGAAATATCCCATCGCCGCCGTGTTTGATGTCGGCCAAAACTGGCGTGACGCGCAACCGATCCCTTTAAATTGAGCACTGCCCTCGCTCCGCCTCTCTGTTAAGCCTTGATTCCACCCCTTGATCAGCGTTCTCGTGCACCGTAGCCTCCAGTCTTCGGATTTCCCCAAACTGGTTCTTGTTGCTGCTGTGAAGGACCCATCTGTGGTCAGCCATTCTCGGGTCAGTTCATGCCCGTTTAATACTTGTTTTGGAATACCTTTAGCCTCAGATTGCTTACGGTGTCAGCCAATCAAACTCTACCACAGCAAAACCCTAGAACACCATGTCGTCCTGTAGAACGCCGCCGCGGACACCCATCTTTCAACCCACGTTTCCGTCCCCGTTCAGTCCAAATTAGGGCAAGTACACGACCTTTGGTGAACCCGTAAAGCTCATCCTAGCTTCAATTTTGGCGTTGTTGCCTTTAGTTGCCCAGAACGCGCTCACCGGTGCCTTTGCGCCGCCGTGACCGTGAACAAGCATCGATTAGGGTTAAACCCTTCAAATTGAGTAAGGGCTTTTGTCGTAGAATCACACCGCGTTCGTATGCTTATCGTCTCTTGTTCGGGTCGCCATCGCCGTAGAATCGCGGCTCCGACTTGGTGCTCGACGCGGTTCCATCGTGGACCGAATGTGGTAAAGAAACAAAAAGGGAGGGTTTTACGCAAATGTCAGTGAAACAAAGGAATAGTGCCGCGACCTCTTTTTGGGTTATTTAAATCGTCAGGGACCTTTGCGCAAAGCCGCCAGCGCAGGCACGTGCGCGGGCGCGTTTTCCCCCGTCCGTGGACTGAGTTGGACTGGTTTGAGCCCATTACTGTTTAACCTTTTTCCTTTTCTTTTTCTGCCAGACTTAGAAAATTTATAGAAAATTCTAGAAAAATGATAAAATCATGAGACCAATTTTACTAGACTCCTAAATTCCTCTAGTATTTAATAAAAATAGGTCCAAGATTTTTAGGCCCAATCAGGAATTATTTAGCAATAAATAATGCCTAAATCTTGTCTTTCATAATTCAATTGGTAGCTCCAAAAATCATAAAACTTTTTGGGTAAGCTTAATATAATAATCAAAGCCCTTGGGTAAAGTTTCGTATGTTTTGGACATTGTTTGATCCCAAAACCCCAAAACTCTAGCTTCCTAAGGTAGAATTTGTCTAACCCTAATAGGGTACTAATCCAGAAAACCCTGGTAACTCAGGAGTACCGTGAAGGAAAGTTATATTCAAGATATAACTTACTATGTTCTACCATAACTACATGATCATAGCATCACATGAGCATTTATGTATGTATATTGTTATGTTTAGAAAACGAAGAAGAAGTAGTCGTTGAAGAGGAAGTTGCACCACTGATTGAAAATCCACCTTCGGGGACAGTTTCTACTTTGACATTTGTGGAACAGATCCCGAGTCCCCTACGACACAAGGCAAGCCCCGGTGCATTTACCCTTTTCCTTGTTGTTTTAAACTCTTTATCACTTGAAATGATGCATTAGGTGATAGGAGTTGAGTGCTAAACTATTGCTGCATTTCCTTCCTTGGAACTGTTTACCCTTCCTTGATACTTGTTTTGCTTAAAAGTTTTCTGATGCTTAGTTTTGCCTTAGAAAACAAAATGATTTGTTTTAAACAAAGATGATGCTTCATGTGGGAAGGGGAGTTTTCAAAGAAAAGATTTGATGGTGGATCCATCATGGTCGTGATGGATTCAACATCACAGAAGATGTACCTATGTCAGGTACCAAACTTTGGGATTGTAAATGATAAAGATGAGACCGGGAGGGTGACTTGCACGAGAAGGAAGTCTCGGTGTATTGTCTCCGTCTGAGTCGATTAAGGACCGTGTCGATGCAGGCTTGATGATTGAGGACCTTTTAACTGGCCACATGCCTCGTCATGGGTAAGCTTTGCCTCGATCGGACCAATACTAGAAAGGCCAACACGCAATGGGAGTGGAGAGATGGCGAGAGTAGCGTGTACCCTCCGTGATAAGAGGCTGGACGGTGGTGTATCTGTGCTCTCGGTTGGCATGAACCCAGTCTAGTCTTGATAAACCCGGTGGCGAGTTGACATATGCAAGGGTTAAGTGCTACATATGTCGTGTGGTTGGAGATCCTAAGCTGGGTACTAATCGATTCGGATCGCTGTTACTTCTCGGATATGAAGACTTGGTCACTGCCCTACACGTAGCAATCCAGTGTAATGAAGGGTTGATAAAATACGGCTAGTGTAGGCCAAGTGCTTGAACTAGGGTAGAAAGAACTCTAGATACAGGTAATGACTTAACCTGATAATAAAACACGATTTTTAAGGATCCACTGTTAGTAAGCATTTCTGCAAACAGAGTCTTTGATTCTTGAAAAGCCTTACCTTTATTCCCTCAAGCCAACATATCCTTGAGAGTCTTTTTCTTTTGTCGGGTAAGACTTGCGAAAGTACACTCCGTACTCAGGGTTTCCGAACCCATGTTATTGTAGGTGAGGAAACAGCGGAGTTTTGCTGTTTCTGTTCAAAAGTGGTACCCAAAGAAGAGCCCCAGCAGTGAAGTTGGTGCGGGAGGATGTTTTCCTCCCACCTTGAAAACAATAAACTTTTGTGCAGGAGATGTTTTGTCTCCTTGGTTTGTAATAATACTTTATGCACTCTTAATACCCTAGTATTGTAATAATACTACTCTCTCCCTATATTTTATAAATGTAAATTAAGTATTGTAATTTGCTTCCGCTTATTCTTTCCTCCGATGTGATGTAATATCTGCGTGACGGGTGAAGCACTCTTGCGCGAAATGATGAGGATATAGTTACCGAACTTGTCGAGTGATTATGTGCATCTATAGGGTTGTCCAAGGTCCTCAGGACAAGAACAACTATAGGTGTGCCTAATACCTTGGGAGGTTCCGTCACACCTGGTATCGGAGCGAAGCCCATCTCTTCAGATATTACGTAGTACTTCAAAAGAATTTTCAAACACTTTCTGGTAGACCCCTATCTTGTAAAGTTGGGTAATAGAGTGCAATATATAGAAAGTTGAGGGATCAATGAAAGTTGAGTCCATAATTATTAGATTATGCATGCATCATGTTTAAGAATACACTAATAAATCTTCCCCTCTTATGGAGATATGGCGTGTACTAGGAAAACAACCTGCAAATCGACCAGACCTCTTGGTGTGCCACGACATCAGCTAGCTTCTAGGCACGAAGGAAGTAGTAGTGGCAGTAATGACCCGATCAGAGACCTGGAAGCCCGGGTAGAGCAACTTCGGTCAGAGTTACGCCACAGGAATAGGGCACGTGAGCAGGACAGTCATCGTATAGCGGAATTGTCAGCCAAAGTTAACCGCTTGCAGTACGAAATCTCGGAACGGGATACGACCATTGATTGGGCCGTCAATTCACGTTCTTTCGCTTGGGACTGCGAAGCGAAAGCTCTAGCTCGTGTGGCAGAGCTTAGTGCATCCCTCGAAAGCCTGCAAGCGAAAGCCGTCAATTCACGTTACGCCACATGAAGAAGTGCATGTATTGTATGCTCGACTGCACCCGGACGTGCCTCCAGACGTTGCTGCAATGGGAGCCGGATCATCGGGAACAACAAATGAAGGACCTGATGGGGAGCTGGACCTTTTTAGGCCCCTCCTTCCATGAACCTTGCTGACGAACGGTCTCCTGCAGCAGGAAATGGAGCAACAAATGATGAAGAAGACTAAAATAATATAGTCTAAGTGTTATGCTTATGTAAAATAAGTAATAAAGTTGAGTTGTACACTGGAGTTTGTATAATTATTAAATTTTGGAAATGTAATATGATGGTGTGTGTTGGCATGTTATATTTTTTCCAAATGTTTCTTTGCCTCAGATGCCATCACGGACTCGCGCACATGATGGTGCGGGGACATCCCGCGGTGGGGAGGATACTCCCAACCTACCACCAATACCACCAACATTGGCCGAGGCTATCACTGCCCTGGTCAATGCCACCGCTGATAATACTCGCTTCTTGTGCGAAATGGCGGGCAATCAGTTCCAACCGCATGGAGGCAGAGTTCCCCCACAAGGACCGCGTGATTCTACTTATTTGGAATTCTCTAAGACTCGACCACCGCTTTTCATTAAAGCAGATGTTGGGCCTATGCTTCGTCGCCGAAGGTCTTACAGGAAGAAGCAGTCTTCGGCGGGAGCTGTTTGTATAAAATGGCCGAAGGTTCCTCTTTGTGAAGCTTCGGTATTACAAACCGACTTAAAGATAGAATGACCTTTTAGTCCATAAAGGTCTGAGTCAATGTTGTAAGCTTTTATAAGGGGCATACTTGTAATTCCTCACAGGCTGCGTCCTGTGCCTATAAATAGTGAACAGTATTCCATTACTGTTCACGAATTCGTGTTATTGCAATTACGTCTTCTGGAATCCAACCTTTTGCCAAGGCAAAGGTATTATTGTATTTAATGACTTAATATATTAAATAGATACAATGTAATTTGTCTGTGATGTATTTATCCCTTTTTTACCTCTTTATGTTATCTTATAATTTTTTACTGAAATTTTATTACGAAGACTTAAGCTTCGTAATTATGCTCTTATCAGCCTTCGTCCAAAGTCCATTATCCTCAAGGGAATAATGTTTCATGGACGAAGGACATTGACATTTAACACTTTATGTTGCCTTGTTCTTAATTCATAGCATTTAAGAACAAGTCTCCAACATTGGCGCCCACCTCCGGTGAACTCACTTCCACTTTTTGAGCTGATGGCTTCGTTCAACGACCAAGCTGGAGCTGCTTCGGATCCGAAGCTGGTGCTCCCGATCACAGGTGGCTCGTCCTCAGAGCCAGTTAACAAGAAACAAAAGAAGGAAGCACAGAGAAGGGTACAGCATGTTGGGGTGCAAGGACCCTTCATCAAGTCAAGATGGTCTCACATTCCTATTACTTTCTCCCAAGAGGACCTTCAGCTCAAAGATTACCCACACAACGATGCCATGGTTATCTCTTGTGTTATCAAAGGATTTCTGGTCCACAATGTCTTGGTTGACACAGGCAGTGCAGCTGACATTATATTTGCTAAGGCCTTCAGACAAATGCAAGAGCCAGAAGATAAGATTCATGATGCTACGCATCCTCTCTGTGGCTTCGGAGGAAGACAGATTGTAGCACTGGGCAAGATCATCATGTCAGTGACCTTCGGGTTCATCAACAACACTAGAACTGAGCAAGTTGTGTTTGACATTGTTGACATGGAATATCCTTACAATGCAATTATTGGTCGTGGTACCCTCAATGCCTTCGAAGCAATCCTTCATCCTGCCTATCTTTGCATGAAGATACCTTCGGATCAGGGACCCATTGCTATCCATGGAAGTCAGGAAGCTGCAAGAAGGACCGAAGGCAATTGGACTGACTCAAAAGCAATCCATAACATAGATGGAGCTGAAGCTTGTGAACAGTACAAATTCAGAAGGGAGAAAGCAGCTTCAGCAGATCAGCCGAAGCCTATGCTCTTATGTGAAGACATAGCAGAGCAGAAGGTGTTGTTAGGCTCTCAATTATCCGAAGAGCAGGAGAAAAC
Source organism: Zea mays (assembly GCF_902167145.1). Classification (NCBI taxonomy): domain Eukaryota; kingdom Viridiplantae; phylum Streptophyta; class Magnoliopsida; order Poales; family Poaceae; genus Zea; species Zea mays. The sequence goes on from NC_050099.1 coordinate 78,286,593, forward strand.
CTTGATAAGGTTTTTGTTCAATAACAAAGATGTTTTTGCATGGTCAGCCAATGATCTCTGCGGAGTTAATAGAGATGTTATTGAGCATTCGCTCAATGTCGATCCATCCTTCAGACCCAGAAAGCAAAGGCTTCGGAAAATGTCAGATGATAAGGCCGAAGGTGCTCGCAACGAAGTCAAAAGACTCCTCAGTGCAGGAGTTATCAGAGAAGTGAAGTACCCAGAATGGCTAGCTAACACTGTTATGGTAAAAAAGGCCAATGGCAAGTGGCGAATGTGCATCGATTTTACAGATCTTAACAAGGCTTGTCCGAAGGATGAATTCCCACTACCAAGGATAGACTCTTTAGTTGATGCAGCAGCTTCTTCAGAGCTCATGAGTCTGTTAGACTGTTATTCAGGCTATCACCAAATTTGGATGAAGAAGGAAGATGAGCCGAAGACTAGCTTCATAACTCCAAGTGGCACATATTGCTATCTTCGGATGCCTGAGGGGCTCAAAAACGCTGGAGGAAGTTTCAGCCGAATGACTGCGAAGGTTCTCCAATCTCAAATAGGCAGAAATGTGCTAACTTATGTTGATGACATCATTGTAAAAAGCACGAAGCAGGAGAATCATATTGCTGATCTGCAGGAGACCTTTGCCAGTTTCAGGCAAGCTGGCTTAAAGTTAAATCCAGAAAAATGCGTCTTCGGAGTAAAGAAGGGGAAATTTCTTGGATGCTTGGTTTCAACAAAGGGAATTGAAGCTAATCCAAGTAAAATTGAAGCTATACTTCGGATGGAGCCACCAACTACAAAAAAGGGGGCTCAAAGGTTGACAGGAAGATTGGCATCTCTCAATAGATTCATATCCAGATCAGCAGAGAGAAATTTACCATTCTTCGAAGTGCTGAAGTCAGCCGAAGTCTTTCAATGGGGACCAATCCAGCAGAAGGCTTTCGAAGAGCTGAAACAGTATTTGATAGATCTAACAACATTAACTCCACCAATGCCAGGGGCTCCTTTATTATTATATGTGGCAGCTTCGCACTCAGCGGTAAGTGCAGCGCTCGTCCAGGAGAAGCTTGATGGTCAAGTCAAGAGGCAGGCTCCAATATACTTTGTTTCCGAGGTTCTTAGTTTATCAAAGAAAAATTATACAGAGTTGGAGAAGGTACTGTATGCTGTCTTGATGGCCTCCAGGAAGCTTCGGCACTATTTCCAAGCTTACAACATAATTGTTCCTTCCTCACAACCTCTGAAGGATATTATGAGGAACCGAGAAGCTACCGGAAGGATTGGAAAATGGGCTGCAGAGCTCAATGAATTCTGCATTGAATATGTTCATAGATCTTCGATTCAGTCCTAGGCATTGGCAGACTTCATTGCTGACTGGACGCCAGGGGCTCAGGAGGAAGAAACGAATAAAGACAACGAAGCATGGACAGTGTTTTGTGATGGATCTTGGGGAACCTTCGGAGCAGGAGCGGCTGCTGTGTTGGTTTCACCTTCCAAAGTCAAAACTTGTTATGCGGCAAAGCTTGATTTTAGTTGCACAAATAACATTGCCGAGTACGAAGCATTGCTTCTAGGTCTTCGGAAGTTAAAAGCAATGGGAATCAGAAGGGCCATACTTAAAACTGATTCCCAGGTTGTTTCGGGTCATATTGACAAGAGTTGCAAGGCTAAAGATCCGAAGCTTGAAAAGTATTTGGATATGGTTCGAAGAGTTGAAGCTTCTTTCGAGGGATTTTCTGTCAAAAATATCCCTCGAGGACAAAATGAGCATGCTGATTTGCTAGCTAAGTCAGCAGCACAGGGGCTGCCCTTACCTTCGGATGTATTCTTCGAAACAATAAAAGCACCTTCGGTGGAACTTCTTGAAAGAGCAGTCCTCAATATATCTCCTGTTTATAGCGAAGATTGGAGAACCGAGATCATCTCTTACCTTCAGGGTAAATTCCTTTCAGATGACGAAGCTTATAACAAGAGGATAGAGGCTAGAGCTCGTCCATATGTCATAATAGAAGGGGAGTTGTACAAGCATGGAGTTTGTGCTCCACTACTCAAATGTTTATCCAGAGCCGAAGGTATAGAGTTAATGAAAGAAATACATGCAGGCCTGTGTAGATCTCACATCGGATCTAGGCCGTTACTTGGAAAAATTTTCCGCCAAGGATTTTATTGGCCGAAGGCTGCTTCGGATGCAGCAGAATTGGTTCAAAAGTGCGAAGGTTGTCAGAAATGTGCAAAAGATCAAAAACAACCTTCGTCCTTAACACAGCTCATACAACCCACTTGGCCATTGCAAAGGTGGGGCCTTGACTTGTTAGGTCCGTTACCACCAGCCCAAGGGAACCTGAGATATGTTGTAGTAGCTGTGGAATATTTTTCTAAATGGATTGAGGCGAAGCCTTTAGCCACAATAACTTCGGCCACCGTCCAAAAGTTTTTCTGGCAAAATATTGTTTGTCGTTTCGGGGTGCCCAAGGCTATTACTGTGGATAATGGGACACAGTTTGACTCCGAAGCTTTCAGGGATTTCTGTGACCAAATTGGTACGAAGATCCATTTTGCATCAGTTAGGCACCCGGAGTCAAATGGACTCGTTGAAAGAGCCAACGGCATTATAATGACAGGAATAATGAAGTTAATCTTCAACCAACCCAGGGGAAAATGGCCAGATCAGTTAATTAAAGTGGTGTGGAGCCACAACACAACAACATCAAGGTCTACAGGCTTTACTCCATTTAAGTTGTTATTCGGTGACGAAGCAATAACTCCGGAGGAAGCTAAAACCGGATCAATAAGGATAGTAGCTTCGGCAGAATCAGATTCCGAAGCTACTTATTCTATAGAAAAAGATGCTTTAGAAGGGATCAGACTGCAAGCCGTGGAGAACATCAATAAATATCAAGTCGAAACAATCAAATGGCGGGATAGAAAGGTTCGGCTAAAAAATATTGAGCCAGGACACTTGGTGCTTCGGAGAGTGGCTAACCCAGAAACAGTGGGCAAGTTGCAGTTGAAATGGGACGGACCTTTCTTAGTAGCATCTTCGTCAAGACCCGGTTCATACAGATTGAAGGATATGGACGGCAACGACATTCCTAGATCTTGGAATGCGGATGAGCTTCGGCGATATTATGTATAATTCGATGTAATTTTTCATTTTTCTTTCATGGCACCCTTTTCCTTTCCAAAGGGGGAGAAAGGTTTTTAATGGGGCCAGCACATGTAATTTCCTTTTTTAGTTCTATAAGAGCAAAATCCCCCAAGGAATGTAAATGTAAAAGCTGAGAACGCACCATCGAGTGCCGAAGAGTAAAAACAAAAAAGCTCCAAAGTCGTTCCTAAGGGAATGCAGAGCTTACAGCGAAAAGTCAACGCTGATTCCGCCGAAAGTAAAGGCGAAGAAGCTCCAAAGTCGTTCCTAAGGGAATGCAGAGCTTACAGCGAAAAGTCAACGCTGATTCCGCCGAAAGTAAAGGCGAAGAAGCTCCAAAGTCGTTCCTAAGGGGATGCAGAGCTGAGGTGTGATTGTTTTTAAGGAAATAATGGCTATGAGTATGGCTTGAAGTGTGATTGTTTGGCCATTCATTTGCACATAGCATTACATCATAACATTTGCATTCATAAACATTCATCCAGGCATATGTAGGATAATCATCTTCATAGCATAAGCGGTTGCTTCGGCAAGTAAAAAAAGAGAGCTTCGTGTACAAAAAGCAGAGCTTCGGAAAAAAGGAAAATGTTGTTTTCTATGCTTCGTTGCGTACGAAAAGAAGGGAAGGTGTTTTTTCGCCTTCAGCTCAAAAAAGAAAATTTCGTCCACATCAAAGCATTTCTCATACATCAATGAAAGGATAAGGATATATTACAAGGTATGAACAGAATACATTAAAAACAAGTTTTGTTTACATTTACAAAAGTTATCTCAAAAGTTTCTCAAGTACTGTCTACAGTCTACTATCTAATCCCCAAGGAGCTTCGGCTTCGGCGTCATTCTTGATCTTCGGCTTCAGCTTCGTCATCCTACATAAATAAGGTCGTTGTAAGTCAAAATCAAGCTTACAAGAAAAGGTAAGCACAAGGTATGGTTTCTTACTGGTTCAAGGTGGCTACGAGCTTCGTCTCCAGCCTTCTCTCGCCCACCCTTTGTCCATATCATTTTTACAAATCTGTTCGAGATACTTCGGGCGAGGTCAGGAATGTCGTCCAGGATTGATGGTGATAAAGTGAAATTCGGCCTATTGACAATCTTTCCATGATCACAGCCAGCCTTCAGGAAAGCTGCAGCAGTTCCTCGAGAAGCTACCCAGGCACAGAAGTCACCATGCCCAGCTATGACTTCGTCGAGCTCGTCGATCTCCCCCTCAATATGTTCGAAGGTCCTCGGTAGATCTTCAGCTGAGGGGGTGAATTTTTCACTGCTGGCTCCAACTGAGTAAAAAATCTTTCTTAATCGTTGAATGCACTTGTTGCTAAATTCCAAGCATTTTTCTTGAAGACTTGTCAGTAGTTTTCTCAAATCTGAATTTTGTCGAGCTTCGGCTTCAAGTTTTGCATCAAGATCTTGTTTTTCTTGTTCGAACTGCTCAGACTGGCGGAGAAGCTTCGTGTTCAGTTCTGTTATTTTTGCTTCAGCTTCCGCCAATAAACCTTCGGTTGCCTGGAGCTCAAAGTTCTTTTTCTCGAAAGCATCTGATTGTTCCTTTCTTTTGCTTTCCAAATTTTCAATTATAACTTCATGCTTTTTATCTTCAAAATCTTGTTGCATTTGCAAGGCTTTGCTCAACAGCATACTCTGCACGAAAACAACCTTCGTCAGACATGTTTTTATTATTAGAAACAATAAAAGTTAAGGGACAAGTAATTCACCTTGAAGTTGGAATAAAATAAGCTACCAACGACATGTTGTCGTCGGTAGCGGCTGATGTCTGTTTCTAGCTTCGGGAAGCCGATACTCTTGGACAGAGTACTGATAACTTTGGCTCCTGTTTGATCTCGAATGCAATCTAATTTTTCATCATCAACGCCTCCGAAGAGGAGTGCCCTAGGTTTGTATCCACAGGATTTGGCATACTCTCTAAGCTCTTCTATTTCAGCTTTTGATAGTTGTTCTCCAACTAAATTCTGGAACATGAAGGCTTCATTTTCTGAAGCTTCATCAGCAGTTTCTTTTCCTTTCCCCGATGTTGCGGTCACGGCCTCTTCGGCAGCGGTGGTAGCTTCTTCTGCAGCCATGTCTAGCAGTATTTGGTCAATATGTTCAATTGTGCTCTCCAGATTCAAATCTTCAGCTGAGGCAGCTTCGGCAGCTGCGGCCTCCGAAGGTGCAATTTCAATATTTGTCCCCTCTGCAGCCGCTTGTGTTTTCTGGGCTGAAGCTCTTGGCGGCGTCTTGTCAATTACCTCTGTCACAGTGATAATTCTTTGTTTCTTTGCCTTGATTGTTTTCTTTAATTTTTCGGGCTCCTTGTCCTTCTGAAAAAACTTTGTCAGTTGAGGGCCCAGTGGACTTAGCTTCGCAGGTAAGGGTTCAGTCATTACCTTCAGAATTTCCTCAACGACAGCAGTAGAAGGTGATGCGGGGGTTTCTTCTGCTTCGGATATTTGTTGCTTCGGAGAAGAAGTTTTCCTCTTCTTCGGAATTTTCTTCTTTAATGGTTCTTTTTCACCTTCATTTAAGGCTTCAGTTATCCTTTTCCTTTTTTGGCCTCCGGCACCTTTGTTCAGATTTTCGTAATCAGGGTATTCGAAACCCAGGGCGTCCAGCACTCGGTTTAGTCTTCGCTTCTGACGGGTGCCGAAGGCCGCGGTCATTAATTGATCTTCTTTTTTGGAATAGTTCCCAAGTATTTCGTTGCACATTGCTTCAATTGTTTCCAGCCACTCTTGGCAAGGTGTTTTAAAGTATTTCTTAAATTTGTAATAGTAAGGCAAACGCACAAGTTCACCTTCTTTCTTTTTCCCCTTCAGCTTCGGCATTTCCCATTCTTTTAAACTAGGAAAAACTTGGAAAGCCAAGAACTCCTGAACCAGGTCTCTTGTACTAATATGATCTGCAACAATTCTGAATTCATTCATTGCTTGTTGTGTGGGACCGTCTACTGACATGTCGCAGAGAGGTCGGGTCTCTCCGAAGATTAGTTCGAGTGGACTTTGCACGAGTTTCTCCTTGTCATCATTAACCTTGACATAGAACCACTCAGACTTCCACCCTGCTGCCCATTTACTCCGATAGCTGATTACAGGAAACTTCGTAGTTTTCCGATAAGCAAAATTGTAGCAACCAAAATTGTCATGCAATCCATCCTTTCTAGCCTTCGTCTGATAATGCAGCTCGTGAACCCGGCAAAAACTGTCCGCAAATGGCTCCACTGCTTGGCTTCGGAGCGCCCAGATATAAACACTGAGCCTAACGATAGCGTTAGGGGTCAGCTGGTGAAAATAGATACCGAACCTCTTCAGCACCTCTGCAATAATCCCATGAAGGGGGAATCTTAATCCAGCCTTTAAAAAGCTCTTAAAAATGACAATTTCATCCTTTTCCGGCTTCGGGGTAGTCTCTTCTCCCCCGAAGCGTAATAGCTTCTTCTGATCCTCATTGAAAAAGCCTGACTTTACCATTTTGGAGAGATCAGCCTTCGAAACGGTGGATTTTCCAAAGTCCAAGTGGCTGGGCTTACTTGGCATGGCAATACGATAATCGTCTTCGGGATCAGTTTCTTTTCTTCTTCTACTCCGGCAGGTGCTTGTTGTGCTTGTTCTGCATCTTCACTAGGGATCTCTTCAAAAACTACCAGCCCGGATCGTTGCATGGCTTCGGAGATGGGAACAGTCTCCGAAGCTTCAGTTTCGTCTCCCTCACGCTCAACCCTGGCGGTAGAACGCACTCTGGCCATTTAATTATGAATATGTGGAAATTTAACACTTTCTTCTTCCGAAGTTTTTCCTGACGAAGCAGGCAACAAACTGGAGCTTCGTTTGATTCCGACAGACAAGCTTCGGCGGTGGTTAAAAATTTTGGCAGCAAAACAGTGCAAATAGCAATGAATGCTGTGGTAACTTCACACCTACTCGTCTGTTTATATAGTGTTGCAGGTAAGAAGGCGAAGCGCCAGGATTTTTACACCAGGCGGTAACCCGTTTGTACTCACTGTGCGGTGGGCCGCAGAGGCCAAACAGTAACTCTGCAAGGTGGGACCGCTACGCGTCGGGAAATTGAATCGTTTCTCGGCAACGAGCTCAGGGAAGGTGTTTTTTGGACCTTCGGCTCCCCGAAGCCTAAGAGACTTTTCACGGACCAAGCTCGTTACGAAAAACGATCTAGCACCGTGAAAGGGGCTACTGTTGGGCCTATGCTTCGTCGCCGAAGGTCTTACAGGAAGAAGCAGTCTTCGGCGGGAGCTGTTTGTATAAAATGGCCGAAGGTTCCTCTTTGTGAAGCTTCGGTATTACAAACCGACTTAAAGATAGAATGACCTTTTAGTCCATAAAGGTCTGAGTCAATGTTGTAAGCTTTTATAAGGGGCATACTTGTAATTCCTCACAGGCTGCGTCCTGTGCCTATAAATAGTGAACAGTATTCCATTACTGTTCACGAATTCGAGTTATTGCAATTACGTCTTCTGGAATCCAACCTTTTGCCAAGGCAAAGGTATTATTGTATTTAATGACTTAATATATTAAATAGATACAATGTAATTTGTCTGTGATGTATTTATCCCTTTTTTACCTCTTTATGTTATCTTATAATTTTTACTGAAATTTTATTACGAAGACTTAAGCTTCGTAATTATGCTCTTATCAGCCTTCGTCCAAAGTCCATTATCCTCAAGGGAATAATGTTTCATGGACGAAGGACATTGACATTTAACACTTTATGTTGCCTTGTTCTTAATTCATAGCATTTAAGAACAAGTCTCCAACAGCAGAGGAACCTTTAGAAGCCAATGAATGGGTAAGAGTGATGGAACAGAAGTTTGGGTTGATTCGATGCACAGAGATGCAAAAGCCCCTGTTCGCCGCACAACAGTTAAGAGGGCCTGCCAGTAATTGGTGGGCAAATTTCATAGCAATCCAGCCTGTTGGACATCAGATTACCTGGTATGAGTTCAAATTGGCATTCCAAGAGCATTATGTTCCAGAGGGACTACTCCAGATAAAGCTAGAAGAGTTTATCCGGTTGAGGCAAGGAGGAGATACGATGATGCAGTATCTCAACAAATTCAACCATCTCTCTCAGTATGCATTGACCAGGTGGATACTTGAAAGGGAAATGTGCCTTTGGGCCATTTCTAGTATAATTTGGTGATTAAGTGCTCAACACATATTGAGTGAGTAATTATGTGCCAAATGATGAATGAAGTGCAAATCAACAAGAAGGTATGATTCTAGACTTAGTACATTGGTTTTTGTGTACTAATATATTTGTCTAGGTGCTAGAATCAGAGAAAAGAGAAAAAGGAAAAGACTTGGCTGGAGCAGCCAAGACTCAGCGCAGTCTGGCACACCGGACTGTCCGGTGGTGCACCGGACAGTGTCCGGTGCGCCAGGCTGGTTTCTGGCGAACTGGCCACTCTTGAGAATTCGTCGGCGGCGTACGACTATAATTCACCAGACTGTCCGGTGGTGCACCGGACTGTCCGGTGGTGCACCGGACTGTCCGGTGAGCAAACGGCCACCAGCGCAACGGTCGGCCGCCAAATCCGCGGGCGACGCATGGCTCGCTCCAACGGTCGGCAGGAGGCACCGGACTGTCCGATGCGCCAACGGCTACAACTCTGCAACGGTCGGCTATGCCATTTTAGGAAGGTGATCTGCACCGGACACTGAACAGTGCCTGTCCGGTGGTGCACCGGACTGTCCGGTGCGCCATCCGACAGAAGGCAAGAATTGCCTTCCCAGATTGCCTCCAACGGCTCCTAGCTACCTTGGGGCCATAAAAGAGGCCCCTAGGCGCATGGAGGAGAGACCCCAAGCATTCCTTGATCATTCCTAAGCTCCAAGACTCCATTCTCGCGCATTCGATTCTTTGAGATAGTGACTTGAGCCCCATTTGAGTAGAGAACTCCTCGAGTTGTGTTGTGAGCTCAAGTTGTGGCTTTGTGTGCTTGATTGTGCTCTTGTTTTGAGTCTTGTGTGTGTTGCTCTCCCCTCCCTTACTTCTGCGCTTCTTTGTGATCATCAATTGTAAGGGTGAGAGGCCCCAAGTTGTGGAGATTCCTCGCAAACGGGAGAAAGTATAAGAAAGGAAAACACCGTGGTATTCAAGCTGATCATTGGATCACTTGAAAGGGGTTGAGTTTAACCCTCGTCCATTGGGACGCCACAACGTGGAGTAGGCAAGTGTTATACTTGGCCGAACCACGGGATAAATCACTGTGTCTTTTGTGTTGTTCTTCTTTGTGATCATCGTGTTTCACAAAAGCTCGGTCCTTATCCACTTGGTCCTATTGCACTAACTCTTAACCAAGTTTTGTGGCTACAAGTATTTGATTTTTTATATGATCACCTATTCACCCCCCCCTCTCTAGGTGCTCTCAATTGGTATCAGAGCCGTTCTCTTCACGCAAGGGACTAATCGCCCGAAGAGATGGATCCTAAGGGAAAGGGGATGGTTGTCAACGACAAGACAAAGGAGTCCATCATCAACGAGCCAAGAGGTGATAAGCCCTCAGACTCTGGCTCGAGTCATAAGAAAAGAGACGGGAAGAAGAAGAGGCACATCAAGAAGATCGTCTACTACGACAGCGCGGAGTCTTCTTCTTCCCCAAGAGACGACGACGACGAGAAAAAGAAACCGGTTAACTCAAACTTTTCTTTTGATTATTCTCGTATTCTGTTTAACTCCAATGCTCATTTACTTTCAATTCCACTTGGGAAACATCTGCACTTTGATGGAGAAGACTACTCATTTTGGAGTCACAAAATGCGTAGTCACCTATTCTCTCTCCATCCAAGTATTTGGGAGATTGTTGAAAACATAATGCTTTTTGATAGTACTGACAACCCCATTTTCATTAATGAGCAAATCCATAAAAATGCACAAGCTACCACTGTTTTGCTAGCATCCTTGTGCAGGGACGAGTACCACAAGGTAAGCGGATTGGATAACGCCAAGCAAATTTGGGAAACCCTCAAGATTTCTCATGAGGGGATCGACGCCACCATGATCACCAAGATGGAGTTGGTGGAAGGCAAACTGGGAAGGTTCGCAATGATCAGGGGAGAGGAGCCAACGCAAACATACAACAAGCTCAAGACCCTGGTCAACAAGATTAGGAGCTATGGGAGCACGAGATGGACGGACCATGACGTCGTCCGACTTATGCTCAGGTCCTTCACTGTTCTTGATCCTCATCTTGTGAACTCAATCCGTGAGAATCCTAGGTACACAAAGATGAAGCCCGAAGAAATACTCAGAAAGTTTGTAAGCGGGCGTATGATGATCAAGGAAGCAAGATACGTCGATGAGGCATTGAATGGCCCAATGCCCATCTATGAGCCTCAAACCGTTGCTCTCAAAGCAACAAGCAGCAGGAAGGCGCTACCTAGCAAGGTGGCACAAGTTGAGGCGGCCGGACTAAACGAGGATGAGATGGCCCTAATCATAAAGCGCTTCAAGACCGCATTGAAAGGACGCAAGGAGTACTCAAACAGGAACAAGGCAAAGGGAAAGCACTCCTGCTTCAAGTGCGGTAAGACTAGTCATTTTATAGCAAATTGTCCCGATAACTCTAGTGACCAGGAACAAGGAAAGGGCGGGAAGAAAGAGAAGCAAAAGAGCTATAGGAAGGCAAAGGGCGAGGCACACATCGGAAAGGAATGGGACTCGGACTGCTGATCTTCTGATTCCGACGACGAAGGACTCGCTGCCTCAGCCCTCAAGAAGTCCTTTCTCTTCCCCAACGAATGCCACACCTGTCTCATGGCAAAGGATAAAAAGGTAAGCGTTCGTGAAACTACTAAGTATACTACTTCAAGCGATGATGAATCTAGTGATGATGAAGTAGACTATATTGAATTATTTAAGGGTTTAGATAGATCAAAAGTAGAGAAAATTAATGAATTGATTGATGCCTTAAATGAGAAAGATAGACTACTAGAGAGGCAAGAGGACATTCTATATGAGGAACATGACAAGTTTATATGAGGAACAGGACATTCTATATAAGAGAAATGAATTACTATCTTCTGAGTTATCTACTTGCAATGAAACTGTGGCTAGCTTGAAGAGTATTAATGATGATTTAAATGCCAAGCTAGAAGTAGTTAACAAATCTAGTTCTTGTGTAGAGAATGTTGTAATTTGCAATAGATGCAAGGATTTTAATGTTGATGCTTGTGATGAACATTTAATTTCCATTTCTAAATTAAATGATGAAGTGGCAAGTCTTAATGCTCAACTTAAGACTTGCAAAAATGACTTTGATAAACTAAAATTTGCAAGGGATGCCTACACTATTGGTAGACACCCCTCTATTAAGGATGGGCTTGACTTTCAAAAGGAAACCAAGAACTTAACAAACCAAAGGGCTCCCATTCTCAACAAGGAGAAAGGGAAGGCCCCTATGGCTAGTTGCATTCAAAAGAATCATGCATTCATTTATGATAGAAAAGTTTCTAGAAATACTCATTATAATAGGAGTTATGGTGCTTATGATTCACATGTTATGATTTCTTCAAGTTCTACTTTTGTGCATGGTAGAAGTAGGCCTAGGAAGGGAAATGTTATTCATCATGTGCCTAAGAAAATGCCTAATGAATCTGCTACTGTTTTTCATGCCTGCAACACTAATTTTGTACTTTCATGTAAAAATAAGAAAGTGGTTGCTAGGAAGTTGGGGGCCAAATGCAAGGGAGACAAGACTTGCATTTGGGTCCCAAAGGATATTGTAACTAACCTTGTAGGACCCAACAAGAGTTGGGTACCTAAGACCCAAGCCTAATTTGCCTTGCAGGTTTATGCATCCGGGGGCTCAAGCTGGATTATCGATAGCGGATGCACAAACCACATGATGGGGGAGAAGAAGATGTTCACTTCCTACGTCAAGAGCAAAGATTCCCAAGATTCGATCATCTTTGGAGATGGGAACCAAGGCAAGGTTAAAGGTCTAGGAAAGATAGCTATTTCTTCCGAGCATTCCATATCTAATGTGTGCTTAGTTGTATCGCTCAGGTATAACTTGTTGTCCGTTAGTCAATTATGTAATATGGGTTACAATTGCTTATTTATCAATGTAGATGTGTCTGTCTTTAGAAGGATTGATGGTTCATTAGCTTTTAAGGGTGTACTAGATGACAAACTCTATTTAGTTGATTTTTTGAAGGAGGAGGCCGATCTAGATGCATGCTTAATTGCTAAGACTAGCATGGGCTGGCTGTGGCATCGCCGTTTAGCACATGTTGGGATGAAGAACCTTCAAAAACTTCTAAAGGGAGAACACGTGTTAGGTCTAACTAATGTTTCTTTTGAAAAAGATAGACCTTGTGCAGCTTGTCAAGAAGGTAAACAGGTGGGAAGTACTCATCACAGCAAGAACGTGATGACCACGACAAGACCTCTAGAGCTACTTCATATGGACCTCTTCGGACCCGTCGCCTACCTTAGCATCGGGGGAAGTAAGTATGGTCTTGTTATTGTTGATGATTTTTCCCGCTTCACTTGGGTATTCTTTTTGCAGGATAAATCAGAAACCCAAGGGACCCTTAAGCGCTTCCTAAGGAGAGCTCAAAATGAATTTGAGCTCAAGGTGAAAAAGATAAGGAGCGACAACGGGTCTGAGTTCAAGAATCTTCAAGTGGAGGAGTACCTTGAGGAGGAAGGAATCAAGCACGAGTTCTCCGCTCCCTACACACCACAACAAAACGGTGTGGTAGAGAGGAAGAACAGGACGCTTATAGACATGGCAAGGATGATGCTTGGAGAATTCAAGACGCCCGAGCAGTTTTGGTCGGAAGCTGTGAACACAGCTTGCCACGCCATAAACCGGGTCTACCTTCATCGCCTCCTCAAGAAGACATCGTACGAACTTCTAACCGGTAACAAACCCAACATTTCATATTTTCGTGTATTTGGGAGCAAATGTTACATTCTTGTGAAGAAAGGTAGGAATTCCAAATTTGTTCCCAAAGCTATAGAAGGGTTTTTGTTAGGTTATGACTCAAATACAAAGGCGTATAGAGTCTTCAACAAATCATCGGGTTTGGTTGAAGTCTCTAGCGACGTTGTATTTGATGAAACTAATGGCTCTCCAAGAGAGCAAGTTCATCTTGATGATGTAGATGAAGATGATTTTCCAATGGACGCAATTCGCACCATGGCGATTGGAAATGTGCGACCACAAGAACACAAAGAGCAAGATCAACCATCTTCCTCAACGACGGTACAACCCCCAACTCAAGATGACGAACAGGTTCCTCAAGATGAGACGTGTGATCAAGGCGGAGCACACGAAGACAAAGTTGTGGAAGAAGAAGGACCACGGGCCCCTCCCACTCAAATCCGAGCAATGATTCAAAGGAATCATCCCGTCGACCAGATTTTGGGCGATATAAGCAAGGGAGTAACTACTCACTCTAGATTAGCTAATTTTTGTGAGCGTTACTCGTTTGTCTCTTCTATTGAGCCTTTCAGGGTAGAAGAGGCCTTGCTAGATCCGGACTGGGTGTTGGTCATGCAAGAAGAGCTCAATAACTTCAAGCGAAATGAAGTTTGGACCCTGGTGCCACGTCCAAAGCAAAACATTGTGGGAACCAAGTGGGTGTTCCGCAACAAGCAAGATGAGCACGGAGTGGTGACAAGGAACAAGGCACGACTTGTGGCAAAAGGTTATGCCCAAGTCGCAGGTTTGGATTTCGAGGAGACTTTTGCTCCTGTGGCTAGGCTAGAGTCTATTCGCATTCTATTAGCCTATGTCGCTCACCATTCCTTCAGGTTGTTCCAAATGGATGTGAAGAGCGCTTTCCTCAATGGGCCAATCAAGGAGGAGGTATACGTAGAGCAACCCCCTGGCTCTGAGGATGAACGGTACCCCGACCATGTGTGTAAGCTCTCTAAGGCGCTCTATGGACTTAAGCAAGCCCCAAGAGCATGGTATGAATGCCTTAGAGATTTTCTAATTGCTAATGCTTTCATGGTTGGGAAAGCCGATCCAACTCTTTTCACTAAGACTTGTGATGGTGATCTATTTGTATGCCAAATTTATGTTGATGACATAATTATTTGGTTCTACTAACCAAAAGTCTTGTGACGAGTTTAGCAGGGTGATGACACAGAAATTCGAGATGTCTATGATGGGCGAGTTGAACTACTTCCTTGGGTTCCAAGTGAAGCAACTCAAGGACAGCACCTTCATCTCTCAAACGAAGTACACGCAAGACTTGCTCAAGCAGTTCGGGATGAAGGACGCCAAGCCCGCAAAGACTCCAATGGGAACAAACGGACATGTCGACCTCAACAAAGGAGGTAAGTCCGTTGATCAAAAGGCATACCAGTCTATGATAGGATCCCTGCTTAATTTATGTGCTAGTAGACCGAATATTATGCTTAGAGTATGCATGTGTGCTAGATTTCAATCCGACCCAAGGGAGTGTCACCATGTGGCCGTTAAGCGAATTCTTAGATATTTAGTTGCTACGCCTTGCTTCGGGATCTGGTATCCAAAGGGGTCTACCTTTGACTTAATTGGATAATCAGACTCCGATTATGCTGGATGCAAGGTTGATAGGAAGAGTACATCAGGGACGTGCCAATTCCTAGGAAGGTCCCTGGTGTCTTAGAGTTCTAAGAAACAAACTTCTGTTGCCCTATCCACCGCTGAGGCCGAGTATGTTGCCCCAGGACAGTGTTGCGCGCAACTACTTTGGATGAGGCAAACACTCCGGGACTTTGGCTACAATCTGAGCAAAGTCCCACTCCTATGTGATAATGAGAGTGCAATCTGCATGGCGGACAATCCTGTCGAACATAGCCGCACAAAGCACATAGACATCCGACATCACTTTTTGATAGACCACCAGCAAAAGGGAGATATCGAAGTGTTTTATGTTAGCACCGAGAACCAGCTAGCCGATATCTTTACCAAGCCTTTAGATGAGAAGACCTTTCGCAGGCTGCGTAGTGAGCTAAATGTCTTGGATTCACATAACTTGGATTGATCTATAGCATACATGTGTTTTATGTCTTTGATCATGTTCCTTTATGCATATTATTGCTTACTTATGGTGATCAAGTTGTGCAAGAGATCCCCGGACCTCACAAGTCCATATGTGAATGATGCACATATTTAGGGGAAGAAATGCTACAACTTGACCCTTTGAGACTAACCGTATGCTTGAGTTTACTTAAATTAGTCTCAAAGGTGGATTGAAAGGGAAAGGTGAACTTGGTGCATGCAAGACTTCCACTGCACTCCGATGAAAGGGTAATTTATTCCAAGTTCATCTCCATACTCTTATTGCCTTTTACTCTTAATTGACGATTTTGGTGAGGCAATGGGGTTTAAGGGCCAATAATGATCCCGTTTTGGTGCTTAATGCCAAAGGGGTAGAAATTAAGGCCAAAGAAAATGGATCAGCTACCACTTGAGAACTTTGAAAATAGTAGAAAATAGTATAGTTAGAACTTTTGATTTGTCAAAATACTCTTAATGTGCAAAATTTGGTCTCTTGTGGGGAGAATATTTGATTATGGGAAAAAGGGAGAGTTTTTGGCTCTTGATCAATTTTCTCTTGGAATATCTCTCTTTATGCCTAAACAAGTGTGTTTAACTTAGAGATAGGAAAATGAAGTTGATTTAAAAAACAAACCAAGTGGTGGCAAAGAATGATCCAAATATGCCAAATTTGAATCAAAAACAATTTTCGTTCTCAAGTATATGGATGTTGCACTTCTATTGGTTGCTTTTTGATGTGTTGGCATAAATCACCAAAAAGGGGGAGATTGAAAGGGAAATGTGCCCTTGGGCCATTTCTAGTATATTTTGGTGATTAAGTGCTCAACACATATTGAGTGAGTAATTATGTGCCAAATGATGAATGAAGTGCAAATCAACAAGAAGGTATGATTCTAGACTTAGTACATTGGTTTTTGTGTACTAATATATTTGTCTAGGTGCTAGAATCAGAGAAAAGAGAAAAAGGAAAAGACTTGGCTGGAGCAGCCAAGACTCAGCGCAGTTTGGCACACCGGACTGTCCAGTGGTGCACCGAACAGTGTCCGGTGCGCCAGACTGGTTTCTGGCGAACTGGCCACTCTCGAGAATTTGTCGGCGGCGTATGGCTATAATTCACCGGACTGTCCGGTGGTGCACCGGACTGTCCGTTGAGCAAACGGCCGCCAGCGCAACGGTCGGCTGGAGGCACCGGACTATCCGGTGTGCACCAGACAGTTCCCGGTGCGCCAACGGCTACAACTCTACAACGGTCGGCTATGCCATTTTAGGAAGGCGATCTGCACCCGACACTGAACAGTGCCTGTCCGGTGGTGCACCGGACTGTCCGGTGCGCCACCCGATAGAAGGCAAGAATTGCCTTCCCAGATTGCCTCCAACGGCTCCTAGCTGCCTTGGGGCCATAAAAGAGGCCCCTAGGCGCATGGAGGAGAGACTCCAAGCATTCCTTGATCATTCCTAAGGACCAAGACTCCATTCTCGCGCATTCGATTCTTTGAGATAGTGACTTGAGCCCCATTTGAGTAGAGAACTCCTCGAGTTGTGTTGTGAGCTCATGTTGTGGCTTTGTGTGCGTGATTGTGCTCTTGTTTTGAGTCTTGTGTGTGTTGCTCTCCCCTCCCTTACTTCTGTGCTTCTTTGTGATCATCAATTGTAAGGGAGAGAGGCTCCAAGTTGTGGAGATTCCTCGCAAACGGGAGAAAGTATAAGAAAGGAAAACACCGTGGTATTCAAGCTGATCATTGGATCACTTGAAAGGGGTTGAGTGCAACCCTCGTCCATTGGGACGCCACAACGTGGAGTAGGCAAGTGTTATACTTGGCCGAACCATGGGATTAATCACCGTGTCTTTTGTGTTGTTCTTCTCTGTGATCATCGTGTTTCACAAAAGCTCGGTCCTTAGCCACTTGGTCCTATTGCACTAACTCTTAACCAAGTTTTGTGGCTACAAGTATTTGATTTTTTATAGGATCACCTATTCACCCCCCCTCTAGGTGCTCTCAATACTGACTTAAAGAAAAGGAATTGTTTTATGAGGGGGCTTAATGACAGTCTTCAACGAAAAATGGCAACATGCTTGGACCTCACCTACAGTAAGGCTATCAGCATGGCACTGGCAGTGGAAGCCAAAAATGCAGGACATGGAAAATCAAAGGGGTTTGGAGGTGAAAGGTCAAATCAAGGGCCTAAAAAGAGAACCAGGTTGGTGATCCGACCTTTTAATTAAAATCGTTCTTCGCCTTGCCCACCTTCATATCCATTCAAGCAGCCTGTCTTTATTCGTCCCACTACTGCCCCCGCTACTACCTATCAGCCTGGTGCCCCTGGTACTCGTTTCCCTGCTCTTCCCAGTTATTCCACTGGTTGGTTCAATTGTGGAAAGTCCAGACATTTCATCAAGGACTACCCATACCCGAAGCAAAATAAAACCAATTTTCAGCAGAATTCTGGGAACTCCAACCAAGGAAAGGGGAACACATCCAACATTTTAATGGGCAAGAATTTCAAGAAAACTAGACGGATTTATTATACCCAGGTAGCCACAACACTGGAGGGTGAGCTGGTAATGATGGGTACGTTCCTTGTTGCCAATCACCTAGTAGTTATCCTCTTCGATTCTGGTGCATCACATACCTTCATAAGCAAGAATTTTGTGGAAAAACAATGCATTCCTTGCACTGAATCAAGGGAGGGATTTATTATCCACTCACCTGGGGGCCGAATATTTACTAAGGATGTAGCCTTCCACATACCAGTAACGTTGGCCGGACGAGAATTTCCTACAAATATGATTGTTATAAAGGGGCAAGACTTAGATGTAATTCTGGGCATGAACTGGTTAGCCCAGCATAAGGCTATCATCGATGCAGACTTAAGAACCATTAAATTGAGCCATGGTCAGGAAGTGATCCAGTTGTCCATCCCTGTAGCTGTCCCAGCCAAAACATCTGGACGAGTTTATGAAGCTATCATACAAGGAATCCAGGATATTCTGGTGGTATGTGAATTCCCGAATGTCTTTCCTGAAGACTTGTCTGGGTTGCCTCCAGAAAGGGATGTGGATTTTGTTATTGAACTAAAGCCCGATACGACTCCTATTTCTAGAAGATCATACTGAATGCCACCTAACACCTATAATGACCATAACCCTCTAGCAATTGCAAGGTTCTAGCTTTTAATCACTCTGCCCACGGTGATAGCGCAAACTACGGATGAACCGAGGCGTTCCTGGTGATCCTACATGTTCTAGCTCAATTGGCCGGGTCGAGAAGCATCAAGAGCACACAAGAGAGCTGAAACAAGAGCGAGGAGGGCATGATCGGACCTGTGGAGAGCTAGCCACGGCGAGCTCACACACTACGGTGTTCTTGAAAGATTTGGGGGAAATACCAAATTGGGGAGCTGTGAGGGACAATTGGAGGTGAGGGCTCGTTCACTAGGTGCACAACTATTTAGCGAAGCTCACTGGGGCAGCAATTTATAGGTTCCATCGGCGGTGGCGGCTAATTTTGGAGAAGACACGCGGCAGCCAGAGAGAGGGATGGTCACTGGCGCAAGTGATTCGTGGCTTTCACCGTGGCCTGACCACCGGCGATGATCGGACATGCTAAAGTAAGTTACTGCGACATGGTAGAGCACCTAGGCACGTGGCCATCGCGCGGCAGGCAGCCAACTTCGGTGAGGCTATCTGGACCGGCCGTGAAGCAAGTGGGTACGGCGGCCAGCCCGATGACCACGCCCAGGCTTATCCAGCGCCAAGATCTTTTCACCACCGGCAATATCTACACACCGAGCGCACGAATCACGACGTCAGCTAGGATCACGGCGCGGAGCTCACCGGTGGCATGTTCACTGCATCTGAAGATTTTTTGTTTACTGTACCATCAGAGTCTTATTCAGTCTTCCTGACAGAGCAATTTGAAGGGCGATTTGCTCCAAAGTTCATGTAGCAACTTGACCATCCCTCTGTACCAAAGTTGTAGCTCTATAAACCAACTACAATTCGACTATAGAAACCCTGGCCATTTGCTTTCTGGATTAAGCACAAATCCACTCCAAGGTTCTTTAGTGTTCACTGGCAGTCACAATTCAGGCTTCTGTCTTGACTGACAAACAGTCTTTTGGTCCATTTAACTCCAATTTTTGTACAGCACCAGTGCTTAGTAAATTAATAAAACTTGTATTCCTAACATAGCTCTTCAAGTTTGCTATGTTGACCAAGAGCAAAATCCTCAAGAATTCTGAGATATGGAGCTCCAAAGTTGACCCCATTCAACTGAATTCAGACTTAGTATCATTGACTTCATGGGGTACTTTTTGCAAATAAGTCCAAATCCCACTATTTGACTTGCAAATCCCCAAATATAGAAAACACATGATTTGTAGTGTTCTATCACTTTGGTATTTGCACTTGGGTCCAAAAGTGCACAAAATTTACAATTAACCCCCTAGGGTTTCAATTAGGGTTTCTAGGGTTGGTCTTTAGGGTTTTGGGCACATTAGGGTTTTGGTGCCACCAAGGTCCATCACATGTGATACCTTATGACCATTTCTCATGTCCTTTGAAGTTTTAGCTTGTTTGGGCTTCACTTATATTCATAAGCCCTAATTTAGGGTTAAACACTCTACCTTAGGGTTAATCACACATCAAATCATATCATTACAACTTATTTGAAATTTTTACCTAGTGAATGCACTCTAGGTGTATCAAACATAAGATATGCCCATGCACATGATGTTATGCTCAAGTTTTAGTGACAGTAACACCAGAGGTGTTACATCTATATGGGTCATAATTGATCGGCTTACGAAGATTGCTCATTTTCTGCCCGTCAAGACAAAATCCAGTGGTCGCATACACGAAACTTTATATTGCCCGTATTCTCAGTTTACATGGAGCTCCAAAAACGATAGTGTCGGACCGTGGTCCACAATTTGTATCCAAATTTTGGAGTGAACTGCATAAATCCTTGGGTACTAAGCTGCTCCACAATTCGGCTTATCATCCTCAAACAAGCGGACAAACTGAGAGAGTAAATCAGATACCTGAAGATATGTTGCGGGCATGTGTCCTAGAGTTTCCACAAAAATGGGATGAATGTCTGCCATTGGCAGAATTTTCTTATAATAATAGCTACCAAGAAAGCATTAAGATGGCACCATTTGAAGCAATGTACGGACGACGATGTCGGACACCCTTAAATTGGTCAGAACCCGGAGAACGGTGGTATTTCAGACCTGATTTAGTCAAGGAAACAGAGGAAAAAGTTCAATGAATAAGGCACCACTTGAAAGAAGCTCAAGCTCGGCAGAAAAATTATGCGGATAAACGGCGCCGACCTTTGTTCTTCCAAGTCAAGGATCATGTATACCTGAAAGTATCACCAATGAAGGGTGTTAATCGATTCGGGGTAAAAGGAAAGTTGGCACCCCGATACATTGGCCCATTTCCCATTCTTGAACAATGTGGACCAGTGGCGTACAGACTTCAACTGCCAGAAACATTATCTATAGTACATAATGTGTTCCATTTATCTCAATTGAAGAAGTGCCTTCGGATTCCTGATCAAACCATCAATGTGGTGGATGTTGCCTTGGAACCAGACTTGACTTATTCAACATATCCCATTCGAGTTTCAGATCAGAAGGACAGGATCAACCGAAAAAGGAATCTTAAATTCTATAAGGTACAATGGAACCAGCATACTGAAGATGCAGCTACCTGGGAGACTCGAGACTTTTTGGAGAAAAATTTTCCTAGGTTTTTAGCTTCATGTAACCTGTAAGATATGTACATTTGATTGTAAAGTTGGAGTAAACCCCATACCACCCCCTGCTCTGTAAGAGAAATAAGGAAATAAAGATGTGACGTGTTTCCTTTTCCACTACTTACCCTAGGACCTTAAATCTCGGGACGAGATTCTTTTATGGGGGGAAGGATGTAACACACCTAGTGTTACTGGCACTAAAACTTGAGCATGACATCATATGCATTAACATTTCATTCTGGTTGTCACACCTACAATGCATTCACTAGGTAAAATTTCAAAACAAGTTGTGATGATGTGACTCAAGGTGTACTTAATATTAGGGTAGGATACTTAACCTTGGAATTAGGGCCTATGGATGAAAATGAAGCCAAGTTGAGCAATGTATTAAAAAGTTATTAGAAATATTCAAAATAGATTAAGAGTAATGAAGTTGAGTGGCACAAAAACCCTAGTGTGCCCAAACCCTAAAATAAACCCTAGAAAACCCTAATTGGAACCCTAGGGGGTGAATTCAAATTCTATACACTTTTGGACTAAAGTGCAAATATCAAAGTGATAGAACATCAAAAACTAAGTAACTTTCATATTGGAGGATTTTCAAGTAATGTGAAAACATTTGGACTTATTTGCAAAAAGGTCCCATGAACACTATATGGTTAAGTCTGAATTTTAGTAGACCTCAATTGCGCCACGCCGTAGCTCTTTAACCGCGTAGTAGTAGCCGTGGCACGCTCGGACTTACCCGCGAAATATCCCATCACCGTCATGTTTGATGTCGGCCAAAATTGGCGTGACGCGCAGCCGATCCCTTTAAATTGAGCACTGCCCTCGCTCTGCATCTCTATTAAGCCTTCATTCCTCCCCTTGATCAGCGTTCTCGTGAACTGTAGCCTCTAGTCTTCGGATTTTCCCCAAACTGGTCCTTGTCGCCACCGTGAAGGACCCATCTGTGGTCTGCCCTTCTCGGGTCAGTTCATGCCCGTTTAATTCTTGTTTTGGTATACCTTTAGCCTCAGATTGTTTACGGTGTCAGCCAATCGAACTCTACCGCAGCCAAAACCCTGGAACACCATGTCACCCCATAGAACGCCGCCGCGGACACCCCTCTGTCGACCCATGCTTCCATCCCCGTTCAGTCCAAATTAGGGCGTGTACACGGTCTCTGGTGAACCCGCAAAGCTCATCCTAGCTTCAATTTTGGCGCTGCTGCCTTTAGTTGCCCAGAACGCGCTCACCGGCGCCTTTGCGTCGCCGTGACCATGAATAAGCAAAGATTAGGATTAAACCCTTCAAATTGAGTAAGGGCTTTTGTTCAGATAGGCTTGCGCACCGCGTTCGTATGCTTATTGTCTCTTGTTCGGGTCTCCATCGCCGTAGAATCGCGGCTCCGATGTAACACCCCAGGTGTTACTCAGGGTGTCCACCCAGGGCTATCCCTTTTAACCTATTATCACATGGGGGTTGAATTGGGCAAAGTACATCAAACTTGGAGTTCAAGGTCCTAATCAAGTGCAAACCATCTTGGATATCATGCCCTAGCTTGTCATGCACATCTAAGTGGGGAATTTCCCAAAACCCTAAAGCAAACCCCTCTTGGGCAATAGGAACCCTAATTGAAGCTAGGAGCAAAAGATCATGTAAACCTTATGATCATGGCTTGGACCAAATATAAAAGTTGTAGTGTGCTTCATAACCTACAAAAAATAGTAAGGAAGTACCCCCAAAAAGATTTCAGAAAAGCCCCAAAAAGTTCACCAAAGGTTGAGCACAAGGAAAAATGCAGAATTTGCCTAAGTATAAAAACTAACCCTTGAACAAAGATCCCACATGTTCACCTTAATCCAAAATTCAAAACACTTCGACCCAATTGACAAAGTGGCGCCAAATTAACCCTACAATACCCTGGAAAGAGGTGACACCTACCCTAGGGCGTTTGACACGACTTGGCACCATTTTTGTCTCGGTTTGGACATGTCTGACACAGCCAACTTCCCACCCTCATATCTCTCTAACCCGACCACATCTATTCTTGGAACTTACATGAACTAGGTAGCTCTAGGTGCAGGGAAGAGATCTCCCACAGGCGATAGGGTAAGATTCGTACGTTTTGGCCGCTCAGCAGAGGGAAGAACACGGGCAGAAGCAACGAGCCACGTGTTCGACGCGCTCTGAGCTCGCCAGAGCACGCCCGCGCGCGCCCCGCGTGCCCCGCGTCGCGCCAACGGCCAGCCGGCGCCCTGTCCCATGCCCGCGCCTATAAAGCCCTCCCAGGCGTCGGTTACGCTCTTCCGCACACACTCAAGCCTCACCGGAGCTCAGTTCACCACCGTTTGCCCGTGCGCGGCGTGTCCGCGGCCACCCGAGCCACTGCCGCCGTAGACCGGCCAGTCCAGCCTTCCCCAGCCCCATCCAACCCTCGAAGACGAGTGTGCACAACTCAGTGAAGCTCCCCGAGCGGGGAATCGAAGCCTGCTTCGCCGGAGAGGCCAGTCCACGGTCGCCGGAGCTCTCAACCCCGCCGGAGTGCGTGGACCGGGTAAATCACTGAGCCATTTCTCGATTCACTGCACAGATAGCCTATACGTCACCCAGTAAGCTCACCGTGCCCTTGGATTGAACCAGATCGCCGTGGTTTGGCCGGTACACTCGCCGCCGACGAGAACACCCGCCTGCGCACGTGGACCGAGCGATTCCGGCCATCCCCGCCGTCGAGCCGCACCTCGTTGTGACCGCCAGAGCCTCCCCGAGCCAACCATGCCCTTCGCCGGACCTATCTCGCCGCCGGTAAGCCGCGCCACCCTTTTCTTTCCCACGGGTACTGTTTACATTGGGGGAAGGACTGCGGGTGAGAGGAAGAGAAGGTCAGGGGGGCTTTTTGAACTGTCAGAGACCCAGGGGAATAGTGGCGCAAGGGTAGAACTGCGAAGATTGATTTAGCTTTAACCCAGGGACCTCGGTGCAAACTGTCTTTCCAGGAAACTCTTATTAAATCTGTTTTTAATTTGAACAGAGACTTCAAAAATTCATAACTTCTGTTTAGTTCATCCAAATTTGGTCAAACCAATTTTGTCAGACTCTAAATAATGTAACCCACTTAAGGAAAAATAAAACCCCCTATGTACTATAGAAAATTTTACAGCTCTGATTTAGTTATAGTTTTGGCCAAAAGCTCAATAATAGGGCTAAAATTAGTTGCACTATTTGACTAAGGCTAGAAAAATTTGGAGAAGTTTATATCTACCTACTAACCCAAATAAAAATGCTAGACCTTTCTGTCCACCCCATTAAGTTAGTTTTTGCCCCTTATTTTACAATATGCTCAAGGTTAAGAAAAATAGAAAATGTGATTTAAATAATGAACCAGAGGGCACCCCTATTTTTGTTAGGATACTTATTCAAGGTAGTTCACTGGAAAAATATATCATACCCTGTTTTAGTATAAAATAAGTAGGATACCTTTTATTTTAATAAAATAAGGGAAACTTAGAAAAACCCTACAAAACTAACCCCAAGGTGAAAACACCCCCACCCTTGGGATAGTTAATGTTTTGTTATTAAAAACTTAGGAAAAATATGAAATCTGCTGTTTGACATTTTTCAAATAACAATGTAGTAGAAAGTGCCTTTTTGACATTAAACTTTAGAAAATCATAACTAAATAACCACCCCTTAGCCTTCTGTGGTTTTTGGCACACAAGCCTATTATTACTGTTAGATGCCAACAAAAATAACCTTTAAGACAGACCCCACCTCTAATTAAGAGATGTAGTGTAAAGTGGCTCATTTTACACCACTCTTGTTATTTTTGTCTAAAGCATAGCCTTATTATTTTAAGCCTCAAATTCTTAAAACAAGCTACAAAAGCAAATGGCAACCCACTGTAATTTTTACAGAATTTTTGGAAATCATTAAACCACTGTCGTAGTTCAAACCTACACTAGAAACCATAAGTAGAAGTTAAAGAAAGGAAAATAAATAATCGTAATTAGTGTCATCCTAAAACCCTTGTAAATTGCCCACTGAAATGTATAAAGACAATACAAATCCACTATGTTTATCCTCAACAAAAACCCAAACCTAAAAAGTGATAAGCACAACCCACTAAAAGCCCCGCATGACCAAGAAACCCTAAGTTACTCCTTAGCTTAGTTTTCTTCTTAGCATAATGTTATTAAATCCTGCATCATCATGACATTCATGTTCATTGCATTCGATAGACTGTAACCTTGCTGAAGGAGAGTACGTCCTCGTGTCGGAGCAAGGAGCTGCTCAGGAGGTAGCCCCAGATCCAGCACCAGAGTCTGCACCAGAGGACCTGCCTGCCACTGCTTTGGAAGGCAAGCCCCGGTTTATGCATAACCTGTTATTTATGCTATTTTACTTAACTTAATGATTGTAGGATTGATTGTGCACTTAGGTGTAGAAATTGTTTGGAACCCTAGTTGCATGATCTCAGGAATCCTTTTGGGATGGATACTAGTATGCTAGGTCGAGTAGTTGCTTTATTTTAATTAGGATCTCGGTAGAAGACGAGTGATTTTTCTAGCACTCGCGCGAGATCAGGAAATTGGTTGTATCCACTTTCTTCTCATAATGATGCTGGTTGTGGGCAACGATCCATGGGGATTGGTTGTTCACAGGATAAAAATTTGAATAAGGATTAAGGTGTGGTACCGTGAGTCAAGCGTTTGAACGTACTAAACATATACCGAGAAATATGGTAAATCGGTAAGCCTAGTACCTGATTGAACCTGGTAGCAGATTGCCCTCCTCACGGGACCTGAGACGAGGTCTCCCATTCCGGTTATGGTGGGTACAAGTGCGGTCACTGCACGACGGCAGTCGGGGTCAGTGAGGCATTGTACGCCAAGGCGGTGAGCCCCTCTCTGCTGACGGGGAATCGATGGAGACGGTTGATGTGTGTGGGGACGGAGTGCCCCTACATGTCGTGTGTTTAGGTTTACCTTGCAAGGTTTAAAAACTCGATTCGAATCGTCTGCTTCTCGCAGCTAATGAGACTGCTTGATCCATGCTGCTACATTGAGTAACAAGTGGAAATGTGATGAGTTGATATAAGCTGTTGATTGCTAATAATGCTTGCTACTATGTATGAGTAGATAGTACACTTTTAGCATTAAGAGAGTCACACTTAAATTGACAAAGTTAAAACTTGACTTAGAAACTCAGCTAGTGCTTTTGGCAACCAAACCCCACAGCCAAACAGCCGCATGTCTAGAGGTAGAGGAGTAGACTCC
This sequence comes from Zea mays, assembly GCF_902167145.1. NCBI lineage: Eukaryota > Viridiplantae > Streptophyta > Magnoliopsida > Poales > Poaceae > Zea > Zea mays. The sequence continues at coordinate 78,312,783 of NC_050099.1, forward strand.
TCACACCGGGTAAGTCTAGCTGAGTATTAGTATACTCAGCCTTGCTTGTGGCATAATTTTACAGGTTCCTTGGAGGAAATGGTTGCTGGAGTGACTTGGCCGTCCATCTTGCCACCGGGTTGGACTGTCGAGTGGGACCCTACCTCGGCTGAGGAGGAGCATGAGGAGTGATGGGACAGGCTTCCCCATCTCTCTATTTAATTACCGTTAGTTTTATTCCGCTGCACTTCGAACTATGCTGACTACTTTTGCAAAACTCCTATGATGATGTAATAATTTAATACTCTTTCATGTATGGTCTTATGCTTTATTGTATTTGCTCTGTGACTCACCATCGAGTGAGATTGTGGTACTTGATCCTGTCAGTGGCCGTGTCGGACTAGATCCGAGGGATTGACGGGTTATTCCCATTTAAGTGTGGTCTAGCCTCTGAGGCGGGACTTAGGCACTTAAGTTGGAATAATTCGGGCAGTTCCGCCACAGCTGGTATCGGAGCTTGTACCACCACAGAGGAATCAATAAAATGTGAATACCATCATTTTTCCAAAATAAAACTTGATAGAAACAATGTTGGATAGATAGAAGGACGAGCAGGATAGACCTAGGACGTGAAGCCTTAGGGTGATAGAAGGGTAGCTAGGTGGTTAAGTAATTAGGCCCTACAGGCCACTTTTATAGGATGGGAGTTCTTCCCTATTCCTTTTATCTTGTTGTGAGGTCGTTCAGGGCGAGCATGCATGCATTCTTAATTAAGTAATTGGATAACTGAGTAAGGACTTAAAGACAAGATAATAATCAACTAGGTCCCCAGTGCCTTTTTATTTAACTAGAGAGAGGCTGAGTTTTATTTTTCTTGTTCTTTTTATAATTCTTTTTCTTTTACTTACGCTTAACCGTACACAGATGACTTTCCACGGATCCTCAGAGGACGGAAATGCACTATCCCACACTGACGGGCTTGCACGAGAGGGCTTTCCCCGCATTTTGTGGGAGGTACTTCAGGGGGCCGGATACACGACACCCCCTCAGTACGCGGTGCAGCAGTTCGAGAAGCACCGAGTGCCCCGCTGTAGGGTGAGGATGACCTTGGAGCCTCATCCCCTGCAGCCAGGCTGGCGCTCTTTGGACTCCGAGTCCTTCGGATACCGAGCGGAGGACACGATCGAGGCGATCGCTCTGCATGGATTGACCACTTTCTGCGGATTCCATCCTTTGGAGCTGGCTACCCACCCCATTGGCTTGTTCCCCGCTGAAAGGGAGGACGACCCAATGTGGAAGGATCGGGTGGAGCATGCCAAGGATATCTGTGCCATCTACCCAGGACAGACTGCGCACCTGAGCGTACGGTGCATGAATGCTCTGTACCGTCTGCAAGTGATGTGCGGCGAGGCGATGTCCCATCTGATGGCACTATTGGAGGCGACAAAGATTACTTTGGATAACAGAGAGGAGCTCGTGGTTGATTTGTCCACTAAAATGGTGGAGAAGGACTTGTAGGTGGAGCAGCTATCCACTGATATCCAAGAGTTGGAGGAACTAGTGGGCACCAGGGAGAACACCATTGAGGTTCTCGAGGATCAGCTCATTAACACTCAGCAGCAGCTTGCTGAGGCTAACGAGCACCTGGATATGCATCACCAGGAGATCCAGGACCTGGAGGCCAACGAGGACGTCGACATTGAGGGAGGAGATGAGCCTGCCTCCAGTGTGGACACTGCTGGCTCAGGGAGACCACCTTCCCCCGAGTCGAGTGTTGCCTCGTTCGCTCACTAGGTGTTCAGGATAGGGTTAGAAGTTGGATGGTAGGACTCCTCGCAGCTAGCTTAGCTTTTGCACCCTTGGGGTACTAGGCTAGATAGAGTTGAGTCTTTTTGGGACAAATGATGTAATCATGATAAACTCTTTTGGACGCATGCTTGATGGATGTTGTTATCAGTTTTAAATTTGGAAGGAAAAAGTTATGCCTTTTTAAATCCTTTTGTTGGAATTGGAGTCTATCATTTTGCTTTTGACTCTTTTCGCCGCGATAAAATCTTGAACTTGGAAATATGGTGTTAAGTATATATGTGGTTTTTCAGATGGCCGGGAGGCAGCGTCGTGGCCAGAATGAGCGCGTTCCTCCACCGCCACCACCACCTCCCACTCTACAGGAGTTCATGGCTCAGCAGAATGAGATCTTGAGACAGCTGGCCCAGCGTCAGCCACCACCTCAGCATTATGGTGGTGGAGACCATCAGCGTCACCCCACGGCAGCTACCTACCAGGAGTTCCTTAGTACCCAGCCTCCATTGTTCACTAGGGCAGAGGACCCACCTGATGCAGATGTGTGGTTGCCAGTGGTGGAATCCAAATTCCCACTACTCCATGGAGCTTGCTCAGAAGTCACCAAAGTCAGGTTCGCCACCCAGCAGCTTCGCGGACCCGCAAGGACTTGGTGGGACCATTTTCTTGCCATGCAGCCAGAGGATCGAGAGGTGGAATGGAGGGAGTTCAAGGCAGCTTTCAGGGGACACCATATACCAGCCGGGATTATGGACCGGAAGCTCAATGAGTTTTTGGCACTCACTCAGGGCAACAGGACAGTGTTGCAGTATGCCCAGGCTTTTAATGACTTCTGCCAGTATGCTGAGTATCACACAGACACGGATGAGAAGAAGAGGGACAGGTTCAGGAGGGGGCTCAGCACTAAGCTCCGTGACCGTCTCAACACCGTCAGGGCCAACAGCTACAATGAGTTGGTCAACATGGCTATCTCCCAGGAAGACTGCATTATAGCTCGACAGGCAGAGAAGAAGAGGAAGACCCCTGTGGCAGGACCTTCAGCTCAGCCACAACGCTTCAGGATTGTGTCCGACACTCAGAACAGGGGACCCCAGCAGCAGCAAGGAAGATGGGTGATCCGACCACAGCAGCAGCAGCAGGCACCCAACCGCACCAAGTTTCCAGCTCAGAGGAACAATCAGCAGCAGCAGTACCGCCAGGCAAATGACAACAGGTGTTTCACATGTGGCAACACCGGGCATTATGCCAAAAATTGCCCCAGGAACCAGCAGAGGCAGGGGCAGAATGTTAATCAGAATCAAGGCAAGAGGCAAAAGGTGCAAGTGAGGCAGGGCAGGCTAAACTTCACCACCATGGCTGATATTCCAGAGGGAGCGCCCGTCATGACTGGTATCTTTACAGTTTTGAATTATCCTGCTATTATCCTTTTTGATTCTGGTGCATCGCATAGTTTTATCAGTGCCAAATTTAGTGCCAAGTGCCAGTTGCCCTTTCACCACACCGATGGGGGCATTACCATTTCAACACCAGGAGGCAGAGTTGCCACTTATCAAATCAACAGGCAAGTGCCTATAAAATTTGGTAGTCTGGTAATTAGAACCACCCTTCTCATCTTAGGATTGGATAGCGTGGATATTATATTGGGAGCTGACTGGTTGACCAGGCATCAGGCAGTATTGGATATTGCAGCCAGGGCCGTTGAAATTCATTCCCCTGCTTATGGCGAGACTGTTTTATATTTGCCCGACCAGGGATGTACCCGTTCTTGTGCCTTCGTTATGATAGAGTCCCCAGTGGAAAAGATCCCAGTGGTCCGTGACTACCCGGATGTTTTTCCGGATGAATTGCCAGGAATGCCACCTGATCGAGATATTGAGTTCGCCATCGAGTTACAACCCGGGACTGCTCCTATCTCTAAGAGACCCTATAGGATGCCTCCCGCGGAATTGGCAGAATTGAAGAAGCAATTGCAAGAGTTGTTGGACAAGGGGTTTATTCGCCCAAGTACTTCACCATGGGGATGTCCTGCCTTGTTCGTGAAGAAAAAGGATGAAAGTTTGAGGATGTGTGTCGACTACCGCCCTCTCAATGCGGTGACTATCAAGAACAAATACCCACTGCCCCGCATTGATGTTCTATTCGATCAGTTGGTGGGAGCCAAGGTATTCTCCAAGGTAGACCTTCGCTCAGGTTACCATCAGATCAAGATCCGTGCCAGTGACGTTCCCAAGACAGCCTTCTCTACCAGATATGGGTTGTATGAATTTTTGGTGATGTCTTTTGGGCTGACCAATGCCCCGGCTTATTTTATGTACCTGATGAACTCAGTGTTTATGCCAGAATTGGACAAGTTCGTGGTCGTTTTCATTGATGATATTCTGGTCTACTCCAAGAATGAAGACGAACATACTGAGCACCTGCACATCGTGCTTCAGCGACTGCGCGATCATCATCTTTATGCTAAGTTGTCTAAATGTGAGTTCTGGCTGAAGGAGATTAAATTCTTGGGTCACACAATTTCTCAGGATGGGATATCAGTTGATCCTGAGAAGGTACAAGAGGTAATGGATTGGAAACCCCTGACTACAGTGAGGCAGATTCGGAGTTTTCTGGGATTGGCAGGGTATTATCGACGATTTATTCCGGATTTCTCCAGAATTGCCAAACCAATGACTGAACTGTTGAAGAAGGGAGTCAAATATGATTGGAGCCAAAAGTGCGAAGATGCCTTTCACACTTTGAGGCAGCATTTGACAACAGCCCCAGTGCTGGCTCAACCTGGCAACACCAAGCCGTTTGAAGTTATTGTGATGCTTCGGGTACAGGATTGGGTTGTGTCCTGATGCAAGATAACAGAGTCATTGCTTATGCTTCCCGAGCACTCAGACCCCATGAGCAGAACTACCCTACACATGATCTGGAATTGGCAGCTGTGGTTCATGCTCTTAAGATATGGAGACACTATTTGATGGGAGCTCACTGTAACATCTACACTGATCACAAGAGTCTCAAATACATCTTCACTCAGGCAGATCTAAACATGAGGCAGAGGAGATGGTTGGAGTTAATCAAGGACTATGATTTGGAAGTGCATTACCATCCGAGCAAAGCAAATGTTGTGGCAGATGCCTTGAGCAGAAAGGCCCAATGCAATTGTATGAGCATGGATGCAAGGGTCACCACCCTGTGCGATGAGCTGTGCAAGCTGAACCTGGAAGTTGTTTCTTCAGGTAACTTGAGTTATATCTCGGTGGAACCCACATTGCAAGAGCAAATAGTGAGGGCACAGATTGAGGACAAGGGTGTTCAAATGATTAAGGAAATGGTCAAGCAAAAGGCAGAGAAATACAAGTGCTTCCGTCAGGACAGCAAGGGAATTTTATGGTTTGGAGATCGATTGGTTGTTCCCAAGGACCCAGAGCTCAGAAGGAAGATACTAGATGAAGCTCACCTTTCCAAATTCTCCGTACACCCGGGTAGCAACAAGATGTACCATGATCTTAGAACTTTATATTGGTGGACCAGAATGAAAAGGGAAATTGCCAAGTACATATCCGAGTGTGACACTTGCCAGAGGATAAAAGCTAGTCACTTGAAGGCAGCAGGCCCTTTGCAACCCCTTCCCATACCATCTTGGAAATGGGAGGACATTTGCATGGACTTTATAGTGGGATTGCCCAATACATCCAGGCACCATGATTCTATTTGGGTCATTGTGGACAGGTTGACTAAGACCGCTCATTTCTTACCAGTGCACACCACCCACAGGACAGAGAAGTATGCAGAGATCTACATTGACCAAATAGTTCGTCTGCATGGGATACCAAGGACTATAGTCTCGGACAGAGGAGCACCATTTGTGGCACGATTTTGGGAGCAATTGCAGGAATCACTTGGGACCCAGGTCATACGAAGCTCAGCCTATCATCCCCAAACCGATGGCCAGACCGAAAGGGTGAACCAGATTTTGGAAGACATGTTGCGGGCATGTGCACTACACTACGGGAAGGATTGGGACAAGTGTCTTTCCTTGGCAGAGTTTTCTTACAATAACAGCTATCAGTCCAGTCTGAGGATGACACCTTTTGAGGCATTATATGGGAGAAGGTGTAGGACCCCACTAAATTGGTCTCAAGCAGGAGAGAGGGAAATTTTTGGGCCAGATTTGGTACTTGAAGCAGAGGCAAAGGTCAGGATCATCAAGAAGAACCTAGAAGCTGCTCAAGCCAAGCAAAAGAGCTATCATGATAAGAGGCGGAAGCCTCTACAGTTTGAGGTGGGAGATCATGTTTATCTTAAGGTATCACCAACCAAGGGTGTCCAAAGATTTTTTGGGATCAAGGGCAAGTTAGCTCCTCGTTACATTGGACCCTACGAGATCAAGGAAGCTTGTGGACCCGTTGCCTATCAACTGAAGTTGCCACCCAGCATGTCAGCGGTTCATGATGTATTCCATGTATCTCAGCTGCGGAAATGTGTTCGCCTACCCACTGAAGTGCTGCCAGAACCTGGCATTGAGATAGAACCAGACTTATCCTACCAAGAGTACCCCGTCAAGGTATTAGATCAAAAGGAGAGATCAACTCGAGCAAGGTCGGTCAGAATGTATAAGGTTCAGTGGAGTCACCATTCAGCAGAAGAAGCTACATGGGAGACTGAGGATTTTCTACGCTCTCGCTTCCCCGACTTTCTGCCCAAAGGAGTCGGTACGTAACCCCAGAACCCCACCCCCACCTGCCCTTTGAATTCAATTATAAGAAAAACTCAGATAACAAGGATAGTCTAAGTTGTGGATTTAACTTAAAAAGGGCTTCCTTCTGAAGTTGCAAAGAGAATGACATTCGAAGAGCAGTTAACAAGAGAAACTTGAGTATAAGGAAGAGTAAAACACCATCGTACCTTAGTAGCACCCCTCTAGGGGACTCTGCCTAAAATCTCGGGACGAGATTCCTTTAAGGGGGGAGGACTGTAACACCCCAGGTGTTACTCAGGGTGTCCACCCAGGGCTATCCCTTTTAACCTATTATCACATGGGGGTTGAATTGGGCAAAGTACATCAAACTTGGAGTTCAAGGTCCTAATCAAGTGCAAACCATCTTGGATATCATGCCCTAGCTTGTCATGCACATCTAAGTGGGGAATTTCCCAAAACCCTAAAGCAAACCCCTCTTGGGCAATAGGAACCCTAATTGAAGCTAGGAACAAAAGATCATGTAAACCTTATGATCATGGCTTGGACCAAATATAAAAGTTGTAGTGTGCTTCATAACCTACAAAAAATAGTAAGGAAGTACCCCCAAAAAGGTTTTAGAAAAGCCCCAAAAAGTTCACCAAAGGTTGAGCACAAGGAAAAATGCAAAATTTGCCTAAGTATAAAAACTAACCCTTGAACAAAGATCCCACATGTTCACCTTAATCCAAAATTCAAAACACTTCGACCCAATTGACAAAGTGGCACCAAATTAACCCTAGAATACCCTGGAAAGAGGTGACACCTACCCTAGGGCGTTTGACACGACTTGGCACCATTTTTGTCTCGGTTTGGACATGTCTGACATAGCCAACTTCCCACCCTCATATCTCTCTAACTCGACCACATCTATTCTTGGAACTTACATGAACTAGGTAGCTCTAGGTGCAGGGAAGAGATCTCCCACAGGCGATAGGGTAAGATTCGTACGTTTTGGCCGCTCAGCAGAGGGAAGAACACGGGCAGAAGCAACGAGCCACGTGTTCGACGCGCTCTGAGCTCGCCAGAGCACGCCCGCGCGCGCCCCCGCGTCGCGCCAATGGCCAGCCGGCGCCCTGTCCCGTGCTCGCGCCTATAAAGCCCTCCCAGGCGTCGGTTACGCTCTTCCGCACACAATCAAGCCTCACCGGAGCTCAGTTCACCGCCGTTTGCCCGTGCGTGGCGTGTCCGCAGCCACCCGAGCCACTGCCGCCGTAGACCTGCTAGGTCAGCCTTCCCCAGCCCCATCCAACCCTCGGAGACGAGTGTGCACAACTCAGTGAAGCTCCCCGAGCGGGGAATCGAAGCCTGCTTCGCCGGAGAGGCCAGTCCACGGTCGCCGGAGCTCTCAACCCCGCCGGAGTGCGTGGACCGGGTAAATCACTGAGCCATTTCTCGATTCACTGCACAGATAGCCTATACGTCACCCCAGGAAGCTCACCGTGCCCTTGGATTGAACCAGATCGCCGTGGTTTGGCCGGTACACTCGCCGCCGACGAGAACACCCGCCTGCGCACGTGGACCGAGCGATTCCGGCCATCCCCGCCGTCGAGCTGCACCTCGCTGTGACCGCCAGAGCCTCCCCGAGCCAACCCTGCCCTTCGTCGGACCTATCTCGCTGCCGGTAAGCCGCGCCACCCTTTTCTTTCCCATGGGTACTGTTTACATTGGGGGAAGGACTGCGGGTGAGAGGAAGAGAAGGTCAGGGGGCTTTTTGAACTGTCAGAGACCCAGGGGAATAGTGGCGCAAGGGTAGAACTGCGAATATTGATTTAGCTTTAACCCAGGGACCTCGGTGCAAACTGTCTTTCTAGGAAACTCTTATTAAATCTGTTTTTAATTTGAACAGAGACTTCAAAAATTCATAACTTCTGTTTAGTTCATCCAAATTTGGTCAAACCAATTTTTGTCAGACTCTAAATAATGTAACCCACTTAAGAAAAATATAAAACCCCCTATGTACTATAGAAAATTTTACATCTCTGATTTAGTTATAGTTTTGGCCAAAAGCCCAATAATAGGGCTAAAATTAGTTGCACTATTTGACTAAGGCTAGAAAAATTTGGAGAAGTTTATATCTACCTACTAACCCAAATAGAAATGCTAGACCTTTCTGTCCACCCCATTAAGTTAGTTTTTGCCCCTTATTTTACAATATGCTCAAGGTTAAGAAAAATAGAAAATGTGATTTAAATAATGAACCAGAGGGCACCCCTATTTTTGTTAGGATACTTATTCAAGGTAGTTCACTGGAAAAATATATCATACCCTGTTTTAGTATAAAATAAGTAGGATACCTTTTATTTTAATAAAACAAGGGAAACTTAGAAAAACCCTACAAAAATAACCCCAAGGTGAAAACACCCCCACCCTTGGGATAGTTAATGTTTTGTTATTAAGAACTTAGGAAAAATATGAAATCTGCTGTTTGACATTTTTCAAATAACAATGTAGTAGAAAGTGCCTTTTTGACATTAAACTTTAGAAAATCATAACTAAATAACCACCCCTTAGCCTTCTGTGGTTTTTGGCACAGAAGCCTATTATTACTGTTAGATGCCAACAAAAATAACCTTTAAGACAGACCCCACCTCTAATTAAGAGATGTAGTGTAAAGTGGCTCATTTTACACCACTCTTGTTATTTTTGTCTAAAGCATAGCCTTATTATTTTAAGCCTCAAATTCTTAAAACAAGCTAGAAAAGCAAATGGCAACCCACTGTAATTTTTACAGAATTTTTGGAAATCATTAAACCACTGTCGTAGTTCAAACCTACACTAGAAACCATAAGTAGAAATTAAAGAAAGGAAAATAAATAATGGTAATTAGTGTCATCCTAAAACCCTTTTAAATTGCCCACTGAAATGTATAAAGACAATACAAATCCACTATGTTTATCCTCAACAAAAACCCAAACCTAAAAAGTGATAAGCACAACCCACTAAAAGCCCTGCATGACCAAGAAACCCTAAGTTACTCCTTAGCTTAGTTTTCTTCTTAGCATAATGTTATTAAATCTTGCATCATCATGACATTCATGTTCATTGCATTCGATAGACTGTAACCTTGCTGACGGAGAGTACGTCCTCGTGCCGGAGCAAGGAGCTGCTCAGGAGGTAGCCCCAGATCCAGCACCAGAGTCTGCACCAGAGGACCTGCCTGCCACTGCTTTGGAAGGCAAGCCCCGGTTTATGCATAACCTGTTATTTATGCTATTTTACTTAACTTAATGATTGTAGGATTGATTGTGCACTTAGGTGTAGGAATTGTTTGGAACCCTAGTTGCATGATCTCAGGAATCCTTTTGGGATGGATACTAGTATGCTAGGTCGAGTAGTTGCTTTATTTTAATTAGGATCTCGGTAGAAGACGAGTGATTTTTCTAGCACTCGCGCGAGATCAGGAAATTGGTTGTATCCACTTTCTTCTCATAATGATGCTGGTTGTGGGCAACAATCCATGGGGATTGGTTGTTCACGGGATAAAAATTTGAATAAGGATTAAGGTGTGGTACCGTGAGTCAAGCGTTTGAACGTACTAAACATATACCGAGAAATATGGTAAATCGGTAAGCCTAGTACCTGATTGAACCTGGCAGCAGATTGCCCTCCTCACGCGACCTGAGACGAGGTCTCCCATTCCGGTTATGGTGGGTACAAGTGCGGTCACTGCACGACGGCAGTCGGGGTCAGTGAGGCATTGTACGCCAAGGTGGTGAGCCCCTCTCTGCTGACGGGGAATCGATGGGGACGGTTGATGTGTGTGGGGACGGAGTGCCCCTACATGTCGTGTGTTTAGGTTTACCTTGCAAGGTTTAAAAACTCGATTCGAATCGTCTGGTTCTCGCAGCTAATGAGACTGCTGCTACATTGAGTAACAAGTGGAAATGTGATGAGTTGATATAAGCTGTTGATTGCTAATAATGCTTGCTACTATGTATGAGTAGATAGTACACTTTTAGCCTTAAGAGAGTCACACTTAAATTGACAAAGTTAAAACTTGACTTAGAAACTCAGCTAGTGCTTTTGGCAACCAAACCCCACAGCCAAACAGCCGCATGTCTAGAGGTAGAGGAGTAGACTTCTCACACCGGGTAAGTCTAACTGAGTATTAGTATACTCAGCCTTGCTTGTGGCATAATTTTACAGGTTCCTTGGAGGAAATGGTTGCTGGAGTGACTTGGCCGTCCATCTTGCCACCGGGTTGGACTGTCGAGTGGGGCCCTACCTCGGCTGAGGAGGAGCATGAGGAGTGATGGGACAGGCTTCCCCATCTCTCTGTTTAATTACCGTTAGTTTTATTCCGCTGCACTTCGAACTATGCTGACTACTTTTGCAAAACTCCTATGATGATGTAATAATTTAATACTCTTTCATGTATGGTCTTATGCTTTATTGTATTTGCTCTGTGACTCACCATCGAGTGAGATTGTGGTACTTGATCCTGTCAGTGGCCGTGTCGGACTAGATCCGAGGGATTGACGGGTTATTCCCATTTAAGTGTGGTCTAGCCTCTGAGGCTGGACTCAGGCACTTAAGTTGGAATAATTCGGGCAGTTCCGACACATCCGACTTGGTGCTCGACACGGTTCCATCATGGACCGAACGTGGTAAAGAAACAGAAAGGGGAGGGGTTTTACGCAAATGTCAGTGAAACAAAGGAATAGTGCCGCGACCTCTTTTCGGGTTATTTAAATCATCAGGGACCTTTACACAAAGCCGCCAGCGCGGGCGCGTTTTCCCCCGTCCGTGGACTGAGTTGGGCTGGTTTGAGCCTATTACTGTTTAACCTTTTTCCTTTTCTTTTTCTGTCAGACTTAGGAAGTTTATAGAAAATTCTAGAAAAATGATAAAATCATGAGACAAATTTTACTAGACTCCTAAATTCCTCTAGTATTTAATAAAAATAGGTCCAAGATTTTTAGTCCCCAATCAGGAATTATTTAGCAATTAATAATGCCTAAAGCTTCTATTTTAGAATTCAATTGGTAGCTCCAAAAATCATAAAACTTTTTGGGTAAGCTTAATATAATAATCAAAGCCCTTGGGTAAATTTTCGTATGTTTTGGACATTGTTTGATCCTAAAACCCTAAAACCCTAGCTTCCTAAGGTAGAATTTGTCTAACCCTAATATGGTACTAATCTAGAAAACCCTGGTAACTCAGGAGTACCATGAAGGAAAGTTATATTCAAGATATAAATTACTATGTTCTGCCATAACTACATGATCATAGCATCGCTTGGGCATTTATGTATGTATATTGTTATGTTTAGAAAACAAAGAAGAAGTAGTCGTTGAAGAGGAAGTTGCACCACCGACTGAAAATCCACCTATCGGGGACAGTTTCTACTTTGACATTTGTGGAACAGATTGTAAAGCCCAAAATTGATAGAAAAAATATAAAATAAATGAATATATTTATGATAGTGTTTCTAGAAATTCTAGAAACCTTTGAGAATTTATTAGGACCCTTCCTTTTTATAATCAATCATTGGTATTAAATTAATTGAGTAACCAATAAATAAAGAAAGAAAGGTACATCTATTGTTGATGATTATGTTATGATGCATTTTATTGCAAACATAAAAATGACCTCAAATTATAAATGAATATACAAAATAAAAAAAGGAAGGAAAGAAATTGTAATAATCATCTAGAATTTGAGAATAGAAGGAGAATAAATAATCATATAAAAATAATAGGATTTATAATCACATTTGGATTATATCTGAGATTGGACATCTAAAAATGCAAATCATAAATCTGAAATTAGCTTGAAGTTTTTGAATTTAAATAGAAAGAGAAGAATTGAAATAGAAAAGAAAACAAAAACTGCATGCGCTTGGGCCGGATTCGCCCCATCTCGGCCCAAGACCCAAGTTGAGTTGCCACCGCATCGGCCCAGTTTTCCCACGCGGCCCATACTGCAGGCTTGGGCATCCCGCGTCGACAGGCGGGTCCCATGTGCCAGCCTCACTCTCCCCTTGGCATGCGTCTTCAGCTCGTTGACATGTGGGACCATCTTGTCATCTCTATCCCCTCCATCGTAACAAACCAAAACCGAGATAGTCGCCAAAACTAAATCTGTGGATTGTAACTAACATCGCGGATTAACCGGGGTTTTAGCTTGGAGATTAAGCTATCCCAGAGCATAAATACGGTGTGCCGCACCCTCGCAGCTCCTCCAAATCATGGGCGACGTCTGCCACCATGAGATCCGAGGGAGGTGAGAATGGAGTCGCCATCGCAGTCCTTGGCCTGCATCACCGATTGAAGTCCGCACTGTGGTCAGGGATGGCCGCCTGGTGCGTGCTGGCTCATCGTGGCATTGACAAACGGGGACAACCCCCGTTTCCAACCCAATTTCTCACCGGACTTGGGTTGCACAGTCAATTCGCAGCGCACCATAGCCAATCCCCTCTCCACGTTCTCAGCACCAGTAGGTAACCCTCTCCCGAGATCGCTATTTTTTTGCCCCGTCGTTTAGCACCGTTGAATCATAGATTAGGGCATGAATGCATGGCGCTGTTGCTCACCGGCGAGCGCGCCTCCGCGAACAGCCTATGCATTTCGCTGCTCGTCCTCGGTCAGGGAAGAAAGCCTCTTGTCGTTAGATCAACGGTTGGGCGGTTTGGATCAAATCTAAGGGTAGCCAAATAGGGGCCGTTTGATCGTGGGCGAACAGCCGTGATCGGATCGTTGTTATTTAAAATCTACACCGTCGGATTCTGATATGTGGATCCCGTGCCCGTACCGGTTCGTGTGGTTGTGCGGTCTAATCCGAGCCATTGATCTACATCTATGCGGTTCACATTAAGTTATACCCCTTCAGCCGACTCTTTTGCATACGGCCCCTCGGGGTTCTTCATAATAAACCCGCAGTCCACTCGGTGGTTGGCTGAGTCTGGGCGAGTTTTATAAATTAGCCCCTAATCGTTTTGGTATTTGGTGCACAGTCCAGAGAACAATAAAAATAGAAAATTAATTATAGAAAATGATTTTTAATACAAAAATAATTCTAGAAACTTGTATAATTCATAGAAAATTCATATTAAGTCCAAATTGATCCATTCCAGTTTCTATAATTTTGTAATATGATTGTTTATCAACTGGTGTCTCTATTTTGACATGAAAATCATATTAAATTTAATCTCCTGATTAATCTTGTACCTAGGACCTAGAACTTTTGGAAATTCATAACTTAAAATCCATAACTCCAAAATTAATGATTCTTGTTCCTATGATCTTATTTTAATATGTAGATTATTAATATGTATTTAGTTCTTATGTTTGGTGTGATGTTAATTTTGCCTATACCATGTATGTCTGTATTGCTGCGTTTAGCGGTGAGGACACGAGTCATCTCAAAAGCAAGTTGGTACCTGGAGTCTCAAGTCCCAGGCAAGTTGTGCCCTTGATCACTTCTTTTTACCCAGTCATGTTCTGATTAATCATAATGATCTGCATAGGTTAATTTTCATGGGACCCAACAGGTGACCCTAGTTTGGTTATCTTTATACCTTGAATCCACTAAACTTTTTGGGTAGTACCTACTATTGCTTTATGTGGTTTTGGGTATGAGGATTACACTATTCATGATTATACTTTTGTTATTAGTTTTTATTTATTGTTCGTGTTAAGATCATTATGTTAATTGGAACATGGAGAACCACCCGGGAAAACAGTGCTACCACAAGGGTTTAATGGACGCCCTTAGCTGATTAACTAGGAAAGCTAGTGGAGGACTACCTTACCCGAAAGGGGCAAGGGCAGTAGGGGAGTGGTCAGTGTAGGGAGGTCCTTGGTTGATTTTGCTGCGATGGTGGTCAGGCGAGGGATTCTTCCATTGGAGCTTCCTATAAACTGTAGCGGGTTTTCCGAAGCTAGTGGAACTTTGTAAAGGCCTCGTAGTGTTACCCTACCTCGCCTCCTCGGTAGAGGTGTATGGGATTGGCCGTCTCTTGGCAGATGGGTAACATGACTTGTGGGTAAAGATGTGCAACCTCTAAAGAGTGTAAAACTGGTATACTAGCCGTGCTCACGGTCATGAGCAGCTCGGACACTCACATGATTAAATTATGGAACTTAAACTCAATTTATCATATGCATTGCATCGCAGGTGAGGTTGTTACTTTTGTTATATTACTTAATTGGGTTGGTATTTACTTATACTTAGTAATTGCTAATAAAATTTTGACCAACTTTAAAAGCAATGCTCAGCTCTAACCATTCTCTTTGGTAAGCCTTACACTTCACGTGAGCTCCCACTTTTGGCGAGTTCATGCACATTATTCCCCACTACTTGTTGAGCTATGAACGTATGTGAGCTCACTCTTGCTGTCTCACACCCCCCCACAGGTCAAGAACAGGTACCACAGGATGAGGCACATGAAGGATGCTGTGACGAGTTCGTGAGAGGTCTAGGTCGTCGTCTCCCAGTCAACTTTGGGTTGCTGGAACGTTGTCTCCTTATAATGTAATTATTTATTTATTTTGTATAGAACTCCTGTTATGTAGTAAAGATGTGACATTCGATCCTGTGCCATGATTCATCATATGTGTGAGACTTGGTCCCAGCACACCTGGTGATTATGTTCGCGCCCGGGTCTTGGTGCCCCGAAACCCGGGTGTGACAGAAGTGGTATCAGAGGAATGTTGACTGTAGGACGAAACCTAGATAGAACTGGACAACTGTTATCTACTTACCTCTGCTACTATGATTCTTTCTAAACTCTTAATCTTTTCTCATCTATTTCCGCTCTACTCTGATTATTCTTACCTTTTCTTTCTAAAGACAAATGTGGATTTCACACTTTGAAATCCTGTACCTAAAGTGACCTTTAGGAATAGGAGACCTACTCTTAGGAACAAAAACAAAACTATTTTTGTAGGTATCTATATGCTTGAATGCTTGTTCTTATGATACTTGTCTGATTTGGATCTTTGAATGAGTGTGATGAGTTGTGGAGTAATGTCCACAATTGCATCTGCATATACACCCAGACATAAGGAAAAAATATTTATAAAATAGACGTCACAGAATATTCCCTATTAAAAATAGATCTATTAAACTAGATATATTTATAAGATAAACTAGATCAACTAAAAATATCCCCCACTAGAATATATTTTAATAGATCCATCTTATTTTAAAAGGTTCTATCTTATCTTGATAGGTCCATCTTATATTGAAAGATTTGTCTTATCCTAACCACTTTACTTATCTCATCCTAAAGTAACAACTAGGATCTAATCCAAAATAAATTAAATAGATCTTATCTAGTCTATCTTGTCATAATGATCTAACCTAGATCTGATCTAATGTGATAGATTAGTCTAACCTTAAGTAGAGCTAACCCAACCAATAGAGTCATGATGGATTGCATAATATGTCTATTTTCACTTAACATCAAATAAACTTTTGACCTACATCATGTAGTCCATCTCACCCCTATCTATATTCACCATATTTCCCCAACTCTGATAAAATACACTAACCTCGAATCAATATGATCAAGACTGGAGAATAAAAGATCAACCTCGTCAAGGAAGGAGAGAAGTCAAACTCGATCTTCAGATGCATTACCACTCAACACGGAATTCTTTCCCATCATAAACTTGCTTACCCTAGGCTATTCTTACCCAAACCTATAAATTCTTTAAATATATCTTTTATCCTACATAATAAAGTGACCATGCCTACATATACCCATGCTTTCCTAATCACCGACTATTGAAAAAACGAGACTCTGGATTTTTGAACCAATTATAGACTAAAAGCTGGACTACAAACCAATCCTTATGTATCCCCTTTCTTACAAATCTTGAGGACGAGATTTCTGTTAAGGGGGTAGGATTTGTAAAGCCCAAAATTGATAGAAAAAAATATAAAATAAATGAATATATTTATGATAGTGTTTCTAGAAATTCTTGAAACCTTTGAGAATTTATTAGGATCCTTCCTTTTTATAATCAATCATTGGTATTAAATTAATTAAGTAACCAATAAATAAAGAAAGAAAGGTACATCTATTGTTGATGATTATGTTATGATGCATTTTATTGAAAACATAAAAATGACCTCAAATTATAAATGAAAATACAAAATAAAAAAGGAAGGAAAGAAATTGTAATAATCATCTAGAATTTGAGAATAGAAGGAGAATAAATAATCATATAAAAATAATAGGATTTATAATCACATTTGGATTCTATCTGAGATTGGACATCTGAAAATGCAAATCATAAATCTGAAATTAGCTTGAAGTTTTTGAATGTAAATAGAAAGAGAAGAACTGAAATAGAAAAGAAAACAAAAACTGCATGCGCTTGGGCCGGATTCGCCCCATCTCGGCCCAAGACCCAAGTTGAGTTGCCACCGCACCGGCCCAGTTTTCCCACGCGGCCCATACTGCAGGCTTGGGAACCCCGCGCCGACAGGCGGGTCCCATGTGCCAGCCTCACTCTCCCCTTGGCATGCGTCTTCAGCTCGTTGACATGTGGGACCATCTTGTCATCTCTATCCCCTCCACCGTAACAAACCAAAACCGAGGTAGCCGCCAAAACCAAATTCGTGGATTGTAACTAACGCCACGGATTAACCGGGGTTTTAGCTCAGAGATTAAGCTATCCCAGAGCATAAATACGGTGTGTCGCAACCTCGCAGCTCCTCCAAATCATGGGCGACGTCTGCCACCGTGAGATCCGAGGGAGGTGAGAATGGAGTCGCCGTCGCAGTCCTTGGCCTGCATCACCGATTGAAGTCCGCACTGTGGTCAGGGATGGCCGCCTGGTGCGTGCTGGCTCATCGTGGCATTGACGGACGGGGACAACCTCCGTTTCCAACCCAATTTCTCACCGGACTTGGGTTGCACAGTCAATTCGCAGCGCACCATAGCCAATCCCCTCTCCACGTTCTCAGCACCAGTAGGTAACCCTCTCCCGAGATTGCTATTTTTTTTGCCCCGTCGTTTAGCACCATTGAATCATAGATTAGGGCACGAATGTATGGCGCTGTTGCTCACCGGCGAGCGCGCCTCCGCGAATGGCCTAGGCATTTCGCTGCTCGTCCTCGGTCGGGGAAGAAAGCCTCTTGTCATTAGATCAACGGTTGGGCGGTTTGGATCAAATCTAGGGGTAGCCAAATAGGGGTCGTTGGATCGTGGGCGAACAGCCGTGATCGGATCGTTGGTATTTAAAATCTACACCGTCGGATTCTGATATGTGGATCCCGTGCCCGTACCGGTTCGTGTGGTTGTGCGGTCTAATCCAGACCATTGATCTACATCTGTGTGGTTCACATTAAGTTATACCCCTTCAGCCGACTCTTTTGCATACGGCCCCTCGGGGTTCTTCATAATAAACCCGCAATCCACTCGGTGGTTGGCTGAGTCTGGGCGAGTTTTATGAATTAGCCCCTAATCGTTTTGGTATTTGGTGCGCAGTCCAAAGAACAATAAAAATAGAAAATTAATTATAGAAAATGATTTTTAATACAAAAATAATTCTAGAAACTTGTATAATTCATAGAAAATTCATATTAAGTCCAAATTGATCCATTCCAGTTTCTATAATTTTGTAATATGATTGTTTATCAACTGGTGTCTCTATTTTGACATGAAAATCATATTAAAATTAATCTCCTAATTAATCTTGTACCTAGGACCTAGAACTTTTGGAAATTCATAACTTAAAATCCATAACTCCAAAATTAATGATTCTTGTTCCTATGATCTTATTTTAATATGTAGATTATTAATATGTATTTAGTTCTTATGTTTGGTGTGATGTTAATTTTGCCTATACCATGTATGTCTGTATTGTTGCGTTTAGCGGTGAGGACACGAGTCATCTGAAAAGCAAGTTGGTACCTAGAGTCTCAAGTCCCAGGCAAGTTGTGCCCTTGATCACTTCTTTTTACCCAGTCATGTTCTGATTAATCATAATGATCTGCATAGGTTAATTTTGATGGGACCCAACAGGTGACCCTAGTTTGATTATATTTATACCTTGAATCCACTAAACTTTTTGGGTAGTACCTGCTATTGCTTTATGTGGTTTTGGGTATGAGGATTACACTATTCATGATTATACTTTTGTTATCAGTTTTTATTTACTGTTCATGTTAAGATCATTATGTTAATTAGAACATGGAGAACCACCCGGGAAAACAGTGCTACCACAAGGGTTTAATGGACGTCCTTGGCTGATTAACTAGGAAAGCTAGTGGAGGACTACCTAACCCGAAAGGGGCAAGGGCAGTAGGGGAGTGGTCAGTCTAGGGAGGTCCTTGGTTGATTTTGCTGCGATGACGGTCAGACGAGGGATTCTTGCATTGGAGCTTCCTATAAACTGTAGCGGGTTTTCCGAAGCTAGTGGATCTTTGTAAAGGCCTCGTAGTGTTACCCTGCCTCGCCTCCTCGGTAGAGGTATATGGGATTGGTCGTCTCTTGGCAGATGGGTAACATGACTTGTGGGTAAAGATGCGCAACCTCTGAAGAGTGTAAAACTGGTATACTAGCCGTGCTCACGGTCATGAGCAGCTCGGACACTCACATGATTAAATTATGGAAGTTAAACTCAATTTGTCATATGCATTGCATCGCAGGTGAGGTTGTTACTTTTGTTCTATTACTTAATTGGGTTGGTATTTATTTATACTTAGTAATTGCTAATAAAATTTTGACCAACTTTAAAAGCAATGCTCAGCTCTAACCATTCTCTTTGGTAAGCCTTACACTTCACGTGAGCTCCCACCTTTGGCGAGTTCATGCACATTATTCCCCACAACTTGTTGAGCTATGAACGTATGTGAGCTCACTCTTGCTGTCTCACACCCCCCCACAGGTCAAGAACAGGTACCACAGGATGAGGCGCATGAAGGATGTTGTGACGAGTTCGTGAGAGGTCTAGGTCGTCGTCTCCCAGTCAACTTTGGGTTGTTGGACCGTTGTCTCCTTATAATGTAATTATTTATTTATTTTGTATAGAACTCCTGTTATGTAGTAAACATGTGACATTCGATCATGTGCCATGATTCATCATATGTGTGAGACTTGGTCCTAGCACACCTGGTGATTATGTTCGCGCCTGGGTCTTGGTGCCCCGAAACCCGGGTGTGACACAGATCCCAAGTCCCCTACGACAAAAGGCAAGCCCCGGTGCATTTACCCTTTTCCTTGTTGTTTTAAACTCTTTATCACTTGAAATGATGCATTAGGTGATAGGAGTTGAGTGATAAACTATTGCTGCATTTACTTCCTTGGAACTGTTTACCCTTCCTTGATACCTGTTTTGCTTAAAAGTTTTCTAATGCTTAGTTTTGCCTTAGAAAACAAAATGATTTGTTTTAAACAAAGATGATGCTTCATGTGGGAAGGAGAGTTTTCAAAGAAAAGATTTGATGGTGGATCCATCATGGCCGTGATGGATTCAACATCAGAAAAGATGTACCTCTATCAGGTACTAAACTTTGGGATTGTAAATGGAAAAGACAAGACCAGGCGGGTGACTTGCACGAGAAGGAAGTCTCAGTGTAGTGTCTCCGCCTAAGTCGATTAAGGACCGTGTCGATGTAGGCTTGATGATTGAGGACCTTTTTAGTGGCCACATGCCTCGTCATGGGTAAGCTTTGCCTCGGTTAGACCAATACCAGAAAGGCCAACAAGCAATGGGAGTGGAGAGATGGCGAGAGTAGCGTGTACCCTCCGTGGCAAGAGGCTGGACGGTGGTGTATCTGTGCTCTCGGTTGGCGTGAACCTGATCTGGTCTTGACAAACCCGGTGGCGAGTTGACATATGCAAGGGTTAAGTGCTACATATGTCATGTGGTTGGATATCCCCAGCTGGGTACTAATCGATTCGGATCGCCGTTACTTCTCAGATATGAAGACTTGGTCACTGCCCTACACGTAGCAATCCAGTGTAATGAAGGGTTGATAAAAGACGGCTAGTGTAGGCCAAGTGCTTGAACTAGGGTAGAAAGAACTCTAGATACATGTAATGACTTAACCTGATAATAAAACTGGATTTTAAAGATCCACTGTTAGTAAGCATTTCTGTAAACAGAGTCTTTGATTCTTGAATAGCCTTACCTTGACTCCCTCAAGCCAGCATATCCTTGAGAGTCTTTTTCTTTTGTCGGGTAAGACTTGCGAAAGTACACTTCGTACTCAGGGTGTCCGAACCCATGTTGTTGTAGGTGAGGAAACAACGGAGTTTTGCTGTTTCTGTTCAAAGGTGGTACCCAAGGAAGAGCCCCAGTAGTGAAGTTGGTGCGGTAGGATGTTTGCCTCCCACCTTGAAAACAATAAACTTCTGTGCGAGAGATGTTTTGTCTCCCTGGTTTGTAATAATACTTTATGCACTCTTAATACCCTGGTATTGTAATAATACTACTCTCTCCCTATATTTTATAAATGTAAATTAAGTATTGTAATTTGCTTTCGCTTATTCTTTCCTCCGATGTGATGTAATATCTGATGTAATCTCTGTGTGACGGGTGAAGCGCTCTTGGGCGAAATGATGAGGATACAGTTACCGAACTTGTCGAGTGATTATGTGCATCTACAAGTTGTCCAAGGTCCTTAGGACAAGGACAACTGTAGGTGGGCCTAATACCTTGGGAGGTTCCGTCACAGAGGATGAGCCAAAGATAAGCTTCATAACTCCTAGTGGGACCTATTGTTACCTTCGGATGCCTGAGGGGCTCAAGAATGCTGGAGGAAGCTTCAGCAGGTTGACTGCCAAAGTCCTTCACTCCCAAATTGGCAGAAATGTGCTGACATATGTTGATGATATCATAGTAAAGAGCACAAAGCAAGAAAACCATGTTGCTGATTTGCATGAAACATTTGCTAACTTCAGAAGGGCTGGTCTTAAACTAAACCCAGATAAATGTGTCTTCGGAGTGAAGAAGGGCAAATTTCTTGGTTGCTTTGTATCGAAGCTAATCCAAGTAAGATAGAAGCTATACTTCGGATGGAGCCACCATAGTCAAGAAAGGGTGCCCAGAGGTTGACAGTGAGGCTGGCATCATTGAATAGATTTATTTCAAGATCAGCAGAGAGGAACTTGCCATTCTTCGAAGTGTTGAAGTCAGCCGAAGTCTTTCAATGGGGACCAACTCAACAGAAAGCCTTCGAAGAATTGAAGCAGTACTTGATAGGGCTGACAACCTTAACTCACCTTCGTCAGGAACTCCATTGTTGTTGTACGTAGATGCTTCCCACGCTGTGGTTATTGCAGCACTGGTGCAAGAGAAGCAGGATGGCCAGACAAGAAAACAAGTGCCAGTGTACTTCGTTTCCGAAGTACTTAGTGCATCAAAGAAAAATTATACAGAGTTAGAGAAGGTACTATATGCTGTATTAATGGCTTCCAGGAAGCTTCGGCATTACTTCCAAGCATACCACATCATAGTACCTTCTTTACAACCCCTCAAGGACATAATGAGAAATAGAGAAGCCACATGAAGGGTTGGAAAATGGGCTGCAGAATTGAACGAATTTACTATCGATTTCGTTCGTAGATCTTCAATCTAATCCCAAGTGTTAGCTGACTTCATAGCTGATTGGCCACCAGGGGCTCAGGACAAAGACAAACCAACTGATGTCGAAGCTTGGACAGTATTTTGTGATGGGTCCTGGGGAACCTTTGGCACAGGAGCAGCTGCTGTTTTAATTTTGCCATCGAAAATCAAAACCTTCTATGCAGCAAGATTACACTTCAACTGCACAAATAATATTACAGAGTACGAAGCCCTTCTCTTGGGGCTTCGAAAGCTTAAGGCAATGAGAACAAGAAGGGCAATACTCAAATCCGACTCGTAGGTCATCTCAGGTCACATTGACAAAAGTAGCAAGGCAAGGGACCCGAAGCTAGAAAAATATCTGGATGCAGTCCGAAGGTTGGAAGCCTCTTTCGAAGGTTTTTCTGTAAAAAAAATTCCGAGAGGAGAAAACGAGCACACAGATTTGCTAGCTAAATCAGCAGCACAGGGGCTTCCGTTATCTTCAGAGGTATTCTTCGAAACAATAAAATCACCTTCGGTCGAACTCATGGAAAGAGCGGTGCTCACAATTTCACCAGTACATAGTGAAGATTGGAGGACTGATATTGTATCTTTCGTCCAAGGCAATTGTCTTTCGGATGACAAAGTTTACAATAAAAGAATGGAAGCAAGAGCAAGACCAATGTAATCATAGAAGGGGAGTTATACAAACAAGGAGTCTGCTCTCCATTGCTCAAGTGCTTGTCCAGAGCCGAAGGTCAAGAATTGATGAAGGAAATACATGCAGGATTATGTGGAGCTCATATTGGGTCTAGGCCTCTGCTGGGGAAGGTTTTTAGACAAGGATTTTACTAGTCAAAGGCAGCTTCGGATGCAGCAGATTTGGTTCAAAAATGTGAAAATTGCCAAAGATGCGCCAGAGACCAGAGACAACCTTCGTCTTTAACCCAGCTAATGCAGCCAACTTGGCCACTGCAAAGGTGGGGTCTAGATTTGTTAGGACCACTTCCACCTGCACATGGCAACTTGAAATATGTTGTGGTGGTAGTGGAGTACTTCTCTAAGTGGGTCGAAGCAAAGCCCTTAGCTACAATAACTTCGGCCACAGTACAGAAATTCTTTTAGCAAAATATTGTTTGTCGCTTCGGTGTGCCGAAGGCTATCACCGTTGATAAGGGAACTCAGTTTGATGCTAAAACATTCAAAATCTTTTGTAACCAGATTGGTACAAAAATACACTTCGCAGCAGTGAGGCATGTGGAGTCAAATGGAATGGTAGAAAGAGCAAACGGAATCATAACAACAGGAATAATGAAGTCAATCTTCAACCAACCCAAAGGAATGTGGCCAGACGAATTAATAAAGGTGGTGGAGAACCACAACACTGTTGTATCAAGGTCAACAGGATTTACCCCGTTCAAGCTTCTGTTTGGTGACAAAGCAATAACACCGGAAGAAGCAAGAACAGGTTCAATAAGAACCTTAGCTTCGATAGAGGATGAAGGTGATTGCCATATAACAAAAGACACCATAGAAGGGACTAGACTGCAAGCAATAGAACACATCAATAAGTACCAGGCCAAAACAATCAAATGGCGTGATCAAAAGGTAAAATTGAAGAATATTAAGCTAGGACATTTGGTGCTTCGTAGGGTGGCCAACCTAGATACAGTGGGGAAGTTTCAACTCAAATGGGAAGGTCCCTTTTTGGTGGTAACTTCGTCGAGACCTGGATCTTACAGGCTGAAAGACATGGATGGCAATGACATACCAAGGTCTTGGAATGCGGATGAGCTTCACTGTTTGGTTCAGCTTTTTTCTGACCAGCTTTTCTAAGAATCTGGCTGTGGAGAGAATCTGTCTATGTAGAGAATCTGAGTATCATTAGGATTATGTGCGGAGGAAGATAAATGTGTCCATAGGGCTTAGGATCTAGAAAGTGACTGATTCCTACTATTGCAACGATTCAACCAATTATGTGTTTATGTTGATTTTGAATGGTTTTTACCCAAATAAATTTTATAGAAGCTGGCTGAAAAGCTAAGCGTTTGGCAGCCCGCAGCAGCTTTTGGTGGCCAGAAGTTACAAAAAGCTGAAACAAACAGGGGTATATGTAATTTTCTTATTTTTTTCCTATGGCACCCTTTTCCTTTCAAGAGGGGAGAAAGGTTTTTAATGGGGCCATAGGTTGTAATTTTCATTTTTTGTTTAGCCCTGCACAATACAAGCGCCAAATTCCCCCACATGTAAAATGTAACATCAGAGACCACACCATCGAGTGCAAAAGGTCATGAAGAAGCTACAAATTCATTCCTAAAGGGACACAGAGTAAGTTATGAAGCTCCAAAGTCGTTCCTAAGGGAATGCAGAGCTAAAATACCACCTAAATTAAAGGTGAAGAAGCTCCAAAGTTGTTCCTAAGGGGATGCAGAGCTTAAATGCCACCTAAGTAAAAGGTCAAGAAGCTCCAAAGTCATTCCCAAAGGAATGCAGAGCTTAAATACCACCTAAGTAAAAGGTGAAGAGACTCAAAAGTCGTTCCTAAGGGGATGCAGAGTCTGGGTGTGTTTTTGGCATACATTTGCATATTTCATCACATCATCGTTTGCATTCATAAAGTCATACATTAGACATCCGTAGGATCATCATCATAACATAAAAGCATAGACATTGACAGGAAAAATAGGGCATCCTGTTTTCGATGAGGAAACGTTTCGAAGGTGCTTCGTATCAAATGAAACTTTGTTCTATAGAAATATGCTTCGTTTTCAAAGGGAACTTGGTTGCATAAGAAAATGCTTTGATGTGAACGAAAAGAAGGGACGGTGTTTTTCGCCTTCGGATCAAAAGGGTACCAGCATTTGTTTTGTCCACATCAAAGCAGTTCATACATGAAGAAAAAGGTAAAATGGCATTACAGGATATTTACAAATGTTTACAATAATTTTTTCACTATCAGTTATAGCCTTTTGTCATATGGTACAAAGGATTTCTAAGTGTTTCTACAGATAACTACAAAAGGAGATTTCAAGGTCTTCTTCGGCATTTCAGAATCAGCTTCGGCTTATCGACCCTTAGTGCCATCATTCTGCATAGTAGCAAAAATATAAGGTAATTAGAAATTTGACGAAGGAAGATCAAGGTAAAAAACAAAGGTAAAATTCCATACTGTGTCAAGCAACTTTCGGGCTTCGTCTCCAGCCAATTCACGCCCGCCCTTAGCCCAAATTTGAGTAATAAATGTATTTCCTATGCTTTGGGCTTCAATTGGAATGTTAACCAGATCCGATGATGAAAGATTGAAATTCGGCCTGTTGACAGCTTTCGCATGATTACATCCAGCTTTTATGAAGGCGGCAGCTGTACCACGAGAAGCTACATGCGCATAGAAGTCTCTGTGGTCGGTTATGACTTCGTCAAGGACATCAACCTCCTTTTCAATACATTCGAGTGCCCCGGGTATATCTTCGACTAAGAGGCTGGTTTCTTCGGATGTAGCTCCAACTGAATTTAATATACTCCTCAATCGGGTCATGCATTGACTTTTAAACTCTAAGCATCTCTCTTTCAAAGCCTTCACCGCCTCACTAAGCTTCGATTTTTTTCTCAGATTCAACCTTAAGTCTTGCTTTCAAAGCTTCGTTTTCCTGTTTGAACTGATTAAAGTTTTCCTTCAAAAGTGCTTGAGCGTCTAACAGGTCTTTCTCCTTCAAAGAGTTTGAGTTCTTTGACCTTATCCTCCAAGCCCTTGATAATGATTTCGTGTTTCCTGTCTTCATCGTCTTTTTGCATCTTTAAATCTTTGCTCAGTAGTAGACTCTGTAAAAGCATGTCAAAACTTAGAATATTTAAGCTAATGTAGTCACAGAGGGGTAACTTAAAAGAAAGTACTTACTTTAAAGTTGGAATAAAACAGGCTCCCTATGATATGCTGGCGCATGTAAGAGCCGATATCCCTTTCAAGCTTCGGGAATCCGATGCTCTTTGACAGGGTGCCTATAATCTTTGCACCGGCACGATCACGGATGCATCCTATAACTTCTTCGTCCACCCCACCAAAGAGGACTTAGCAGCTTGAATGGTGGGGATTCAGTCATTACCTTCAAAATTTCTAACACTTCGGCAGCAAAAGGTGACGGAGGGCTCAAGGTTTTTTCCGGCGCTTCATCTACCTTCGGTTTGGCAGAAGGTATCTTGTCAAGTTTCTGTTTCTTAGGAGCTAGTGCCTTCGACTCCGGTGCTGCTTTCAATTTCTTCAGGGCCTTTTCGTCTTCCTTCACAGACTGGGCAGCTTGCCTGCTTAGAATGCTGACAAGTCTTTTTCTTTTCGCTCCCCTGGCCCCTTCATCAAGTTTGTCGTAATCCGGGTACTCGAAGTTCAGGCCATCCATTACCCGATTTAACCTTCGTCTCAACCGGGTGCCGAAGGCAGCAATCATTAATTGATCCTTTTTCTTCGTGTAATTCCCAAGAATTTCATTACACATAGTTTCAATCATTTCTAGCCATTCAGTACATGGTTTCTTGAACTACTTTTCAAACTTGAAGTGGAAGGGAAGGCGAACAAGTTTATATTTCTTTCCTCTTTCCTTCTTCTTCAGCATCCCCCAACCGCTAGAGGTTGGAAAGGTTCTATTTGCCAGGTATTCCTGCACTAAGTCTCTAGTGCTAATTTCAGCAGCCACCACTCTGAATTGGACTTCGGGCACCTGGCATGGGGAGCGGAGTTGCATATTGCATAATGGCCTTGTCATCCCGAAGCTCAACCTTAGAGGACTCATAACCATACTCATGAGTTTTTCCCTCTTCTTCTCGTCAGTTTTTCGTAGAACCATTCGTTTGTCCACCCTGTCGGCCACTTGGTGCAGTAGCCGATTACCGGGACCTTGGTGTCCTTTCAGTACGCAAAATTTTAGCATCCAAAGTTTTTGTGAATGCCATCCACCCTGGCGTTCGTCTAATAGTGCAACTCGTGGAGTCGGCAGAAACCTTCGGCATTGGCACTTATGCCCTGGCTTCGAAGAGCCCATATGGAAACACTCAGCCTGACAATGGCATTTAGTGTCAGCTGATGAAGATATATTTCAAAACTCTTCAAAACCTCTCGTATTATATCATATAGAGGAAACCGAAGCCCTGCCCTAAAGAAGCTTCGAAAAACAACAACTTCATCCTCCTTCGGCTCTGGAACCACTTTCTCGCCAGCATAGCGAATAAGTTTACTCTCATTTTCCCCAAAATAGCCTAGCTACTTCATCATAACCAGGTCCTCTGCTGACATGGTAGATTTTCCAAATTCAATATGGCTCGGCTTTGATGGGCTCAGAATACTGTTGTCTTCTTCGATTTCATCATCACTCCTGTCCTCAACTACAGCCTACTGAGCTTCGGCGGTTTCAACTTCGACAATAGCTTCTTCCGGCACGACTAGACCTGATCACCTCATCATTTCCAATATTGGCGTTGTTTCTGTCATTTCAGCATCATCTCCCTCACAGGACACCCTAGCAGTGGATCTTACTCGGGCCATTTTAGGTGATGTGGTTCCTTAAGACGAAGCTGACTTTGAATGACGAAGAGTGTGTTTGGAAAGCGCAATCCAGAAAGCTTCGGCTTTGGTTAAAATTTTTTAATAGCACAACAGTGCGATGGCAATGAATGTTGTGGTAACTCCTCACCAACCTGTCTGCTTATATAGTGTTGCAGGGGAAGAAGGCAAACCGCCAGACCGTCTACACTAGCCGAGCGGTGGACCGTTCGACGCTCGGAATATTTTAATCGTTTTTCGATAACAAGCTCAGGGGAGGTGTTTTTCGGACCTTCGGCATTCTGAAGCATTTGTGTTTTTCGCGGATCGAGCTTGTTACAAAAAACGATCCAGCACCGCGAAGGGGGTACTGTTGGGGGTCTTCTTCTCCACCGAAGGTTCTCAAGCCAAAAACACCTTTGACAAAATAATACAGAGGCTCGCCGAAGCCATCTTCAGTCTCGGTTTAGCCCCTCAGGACGAAGGCCCTGCATAGAAGCAACAATGCAGAATGTCGAAGCTCAGTTGCTTCGGCCCAAATCAAGCAGAGAGGGAAAAAGACTAGATAGACCTTATTAGTTTGGATTGCTGGTAAACAATGTTCAAGGGCATGGATGTAATTTTACCCAGGCTGCGTCCCGTGCCTATAAATAGAGGAACAGTAACCTCGTACTGTTCACGCTAGATGGTATTTACTCTCTCGCATCCTCGCCATCGAGCAAGCCGAAGGTATCAATGTAATATTAACATTGTTGATATTCATTTATGTTTTATGGAATGCAAGAATAAATGAATTATTAAGATATGATTATCATATTCACCCCTTCGCATTTCCTTCCAATTAATATGATGAAGGTATGTCATTCTCGACCTTCGTCTGATGAGCATTATACCCTTGAGGAAATAATGCTTCGAAGGACGAAGGTACTTAATGATTAACGATTGTGTTGCCTTGTTCTAAATTCATAGCATTTGAGAACAAGTAACCAACAGCTGCGAACATGGCAAGGTTGTGGTTCAGCCAAGATTTTCACTCTCAGCCAACGATATCAAAAACCCTTCGGTCGAAGCCACTACACTTGGTGGAAAATTTTATTTCGAAGTATGGCTGAAGGGTGGCTGAGAAATAGCTGATGAAGCTAGTAGAAAGAAAGAGAAAGAATCCATGATGCCTTGGAAGAGGCTAGAAGAACCGAAGAAGCTGTTGAACGTGCTAGGCTTATTGGTACATTTATCATGAACTAGCTTCGTAAATTATTTTAGCTTCGAACTAACAGACACTTGTATTTTGGTGCAGCTGAGCTCTCTCCCCCTCCAGAGTCATACAATCCTGAAGTTGATCCATCTCTGAAGGGGGCGCTTGACATAATTAGGATAACTAACGAAGTTGTTGATGAAGCTGTCAATAGGCTTTCAGACGAATCTGCTGACAAGGTTTTGAAAGATGACTAGAGCTTGTCTATTGGGAATTTAGAATTTTTGTATGTAGTTTCATTTTTGTAAGAAACAATTATCAACTATTTGCATATTTTTAATGTAATATATTTCTTTGTGATGCGTGAAATCTTCGTACATATCGTTTTTGAGCCGTAGGCGAAAAAACACCTTCCCATCTTTTCACGCTTCATAAAGACAGAAAGAAATTCCCCTTATTTACCGAGGCAACATTGAATATCTCGTTGTGGCTGTTGTATAAGAATACCATTTGATGAAGGTCCAATCCCTGTATATAAACACCTCTGCCAAAGGCATGTCTTGTGTTATTGGTACATTTTTTCGTGATTTCTTGCCAAAGGTATACCTAACCTCATGGGTTAGCCAGTATGTTTGAAGGAGCAATTTTCCTTCTTTTCCACTGCTTCTGTCGATGCAAAATGATGTATGATGCGATGTTATGCAATATGATATGATGATATGATGCAAATGATATTTATGCACGAATCATAAAAAGAAAAATAAGACTCTGCATCCCCTTAGAAATGACTTTGGAGTCTCTTCACCTTTTACTTAGGTGGTATTTCAGCTTTGTATTCCCTTAGGAATGACTTTAGAGCTAAGCACTAGATCCCCTTAGGAATGACTTTTGAGCTTCTTCACCTTTTAATTAGGTGGTATTTAGGCTCTGCATTCCCTTAGGAACGACTTTGGAGCTAAGCTCTGCATCCTCTTAGGAACGACTTTGGAGCTTCTTCACCTTTTACTTAGGTGGTATTTTGGCTCTGCATTCCCTTAGGAACGACTTTGGAGCTTCATCACCCTTTCTGTTACACTCGATGATGTAACCCAGATTCATTACATCAGGCCGAAGGTTGAACCTTCTTATATTGTCTTTCGGAGAGAAAAAAATATAAAGATAGAATAGTAACGAGTACATTAAGCATGAAAATCTTCTAATTGAGGGCCTGTATTGCTTCAGTAAATATGTCTTGACTCAAGCACAATACTGTTTATTGTGCATGCTTCGGACTCTTCACGTGTATCACGCTGTTGCTGTGCTTGGCAGTGCCCTTCTGGCTGCTGATTGTGGGTCAAGGTTGGTACCATAGGTGGTGGTGGTGGTAGCGGGGCCCATGTAGCTTGAGAATGACTTGCCGAAGCAACTGATGTTGTGGGCTGCTGGTTGCCCACATACTCCGGAATGTACAGAGAATAGCACGAAGTAGCATGCTTGGCCTACTTCAGCTGATTCTGTCGCGCTTCGGCTTCAACTATTTCTTTTTGCTTTTGGATCGTGACTTGGCACGTCATTGTTGGATGTCCTTTATTCTCCTCACAGAATAAACAGAACAACCTTCGGGGTTGGGAGCTGAACCTTCCTTCGAAGCTTCCTCCTCCTCTGCCTCTTGGAGCTGGTGGCATGTAAGAACTTTGTTGCATCCCTGAAGATTGGGAGTTTTGTTGATGTCCTTACGTGTGGTTTCCTCTATCGTCACTTGAGCTAGGATTGTGGATTGTTCTGACATGTCTGGGGTAGAGCCTTCCTCCAAAGCCCCTAGCCATCTCTGAGTATTTGTAGGCCTCTTCCCTTCTCTGTCGGAAGTCATTATCAACCCTGATGTATTCATCCATCTTCTAGAGGAGCTTTTCCAAGGTTTGTGGTGGCTTCTTGGCAAAACACTTTGCCGTTGGTCCTGGTCGGAGCCCCTAGCTTCGATGACAATCTCATTTTCCACCATTGGCGCCTGAGCCCTGAGACACAAAAACCTTCGGACATATGCCTGCAGGTATTCCTCATGGTCTTTCGTGCACTAGAATAGGTATTGGGCATTTATTGGCTTCGTCTAGAAACCTTGAAAGCTGGTTACCAGCATGTCCTTCAGCTTTTTCCATGACGTGATCATTCCCAAGTGAAGGGAAGAATACCATGTCTGAGCCACACTCCTGACTGCCATGATGAAGAATTTCATCATGGCAGCCATGTTGTCACCATATGAAGATATGGTTGCCTCGTAACTCATAAGAAATTGCTTCGGATCAGAATGCCCATCATACATGGGAAGCTATGGTGGCTTGTAGGATGGTGGCCATGGGGTAGCCTACAATTCTGCTGCTAAAGAAGAAGCATCATCAAAAGCAAAGTTACCATGATGAAAGTCATCATACCATTCGTCATCATTGCTTGGACTTTCTTGACGAAGCTCTCTCTGTTGTGGCCTTTGTTCTTGGTCTTCTTACGTGATATGGCGTATTTCTTCAGTAGCTTCATCAATTTTCCTTTGAAGTTCGGCTAGCCGAAGCATATTTTCTCTCTTTCTTTGCACTTGTTGGTGAATAGCCTCCAAGTCTCTGATCTCTTGGTCCAGCTCTTCCTCCTGCGGTGTTGGGCTGGTAGCCTTCCTCTTCTGGTTTCGAGCTTCTCTCAGAGAGATCCCTTCTTGGTTGGTGTCCAGTGGCTGAGGGTAGCCCCTGGCGCTATTGCCTTCTTCGGCGGCATGATGAAGGCGAATGCTTGCCAAAGGTGGTCGTTGGAGTTCAATGGAGGTGGGCGCCAATGTTGTTCACTTGTTCTCAAATGTTGTGAATCAAGAACAAGGCAACACAATTGTTAAAGGTCAAGTACCTTCGTCGTCCGAAGCATTATCTCCTCTTGGATATAATGATCTTTAGACGAAGGTCATGAAGGACATTCCTTCATCATTCATAATAATAAGAGTACATAGAGATAGTGAATGTAGTCCTTCAGTTCATTCACATATGTATTACATAATGTACACATGAATATTAACAGAATTTACATTACATTAATACCTTTGGCTTGTTCGAAGGTGCTAATGCAAGAGCGATTATAATTCAGCGAGAATAGTATGATGGTATTGTTCACCTATTTATAGGCACGGGACGCAGCCCAGGTAAAAGTACATTTATAACCTTAACAGTTATTCATTACTGTGACATAAATCGTGATGGATTAGCTAGTCTTTTCCTCTTCAGCTCGGCTCCATGTTTGATCTTCGGCATTGCTTTAAGCCGAAGTTGTTTCCCTTTGGCTATAGCTTCGGTCGTTCATTGTCGTCACTTTCGAGCCATGCCTTTGTCTCAAAGTCCTTCGATGTAGGAGAACACTCCCTTCATGAATTAAAGCTCCCTGTGATAATCATCATTTATACTGAAAGTGCATTGTTAGTCATGTTTTTGAGGACCTTCGGAAGAAGAAGGCCCCCAACAAGAATGGTTTCATGGAGGCTGTCAATCTCAGGAACACATATCCTGTTCTTGAACCTTATTGTGCCTTGCTCATCCATCGTGAAGTCTAGACCTCTACCTTCTACCATCAGATCTTTGATTTCTTGAATTTTAGCATCACCGATCTGACCCTTGTGTATCTCTTGCTCCAAGGTAGGTTCCACTTCTATGGTGATTCCTTCATTGTGTGCAACTATTCCCAAGTTGAGCCTTTCAAAATCTTCTGCTAACTCATCAGGTAATTGGGTAACTATAGCTGCATGAACATGTTCTTTCCGACTCAAGGCATCCGCAACCAGATTCGCCTTGTCTGGATGATAGTGGATCTCCAAGTCATAATCTTTGATGAGCTCCAACCAACGGCGTTGCCTATGGTTGAGATCTTTCTGAGTGAAGATATACTTTAAGCTCTTATGATCAGTGTAGACTTGGCACTTAGTTCCCATTATATACTGCCTCCAAATCTTGAGAGCAAGCACTACGGCCACCAGTTCTAAGTCATGAGTGGGGTAATTCAACTAATGTTTCTGCAACTAGCGAGACGCGTAGGCAATGACATGTCCTTCTTACATAAGAACACATCACAAGCTCTAGCGACACGCATCACAATATATGTCAAATCCCTTCTGCAGATCTGGCATAACCAACACTGGGGGTGACATCAATCTAAACTTCAGTTGATTGAAACTCTCTTGGCATTCATGGTGACATCAATCTAAAATTCAGTTGATTGAAACTCTCTTGGCATTCATGAGTCCACTTAAACTCTTTTCCCTTCTCCAATAGTGAGGTCATAGACTTCGCTATCTTGGAGAATCCTCCAATAAATCACCGTTAATAACCCGCTAGTCCCAAGAAACTTCCGATTTCAATGACCAAGCTTGGTATCTTCCATCCCACTATTTCTCTCACTTTAGCCGGATCCACCGATATTCCTCCATTAGAAATGATGTGCCCAAGGAATGGTACTTCGTCAAGCCAGAACTTATACTTGCTATACTTGGCATAGAGTTAATTATCCCTTAACTTCTATAGCACCAATCGCAGATGTTCCTCATGATCACTATCATTCTTGGAATAAATCAGAATGTTGTCGATAAATACCACGACGAACTTATCAAGATACTCCATGAACACCTTGTTCATTAGATTCATGAAGTAGGCTAGTGCATTAGTTAAGCCAAACGACATGACCGTGAACTCATATAGACCATAACGGGTAGAGAAAGCCGTCTTGGGAATATCAGAAGGCCAAATCTTCATTTGATGATAACCCGATCTGAGATCAATCTTAGATAATACCCTGGCACCTCTAATCTGATCAAATAAATCTTCAATACAAGGTAAAGGATACTTATTCTTAATTGTGACATCATTAAGTGATCTATAATCAACACACATCTTTTGTGAACCATCCTTCTTCTGTACAAACAGAACCGGTGCTCCCCAAGGTGAGGAACTCGAACGAATGTACCCCACCTCCTACAACTCTGTTAGTTGTTTCTTAAGTTCTTTTAATTCTTCCACTGACATCATGTATGGCCTTTTTGAAATAGGAGCGGTCCCAGGCAAGAGATCAATAACGAACTCAACTTCCCTATCTGGTGGCATCCCGGGTAACTCGTCTGGAAAGACATCTGGGAACTCTCTAACCACCCGGATGTTTCTGCCCACAAATTTACCATCTACTAGATATATGGAGGGTCTGGTGGAGGGGGTTATGGTAATCATGACATCGAATTTTTCTCCTTTTGGACTGGTGAGTTCTATGGTTCCCCTAGCACAATGTATAACTGCCTTTGCTTTCCTTAACCATGACATACCAAGAATCAGATCTATACTGCTCTCCTCTAATACTATAGGCATAGACCAGAATTCCCTCCCCAAGATTGTCAATGTTAATCTGTTGGTCATATAATTTGCTTCAATAGGCCCTTTAGGGGTGATTACTATCATGGGTTTTTGCATAGTTTGAAGTGGTAACTCATCTGTATTGATATAGCGAGCATAAATGAACGAATGCGTAGCTCCAGAATCAAATAATATAGCTGCAGAACTAAATTAATATAAAACATACCGATAGCAATATCAACACCATCAGTAGTAGCATCAACACTGACTTGGTTGACTCTAGCAATGTTGAACCCCTTGCCGAAAGCCAGAGTCTGTTGCTTGCCTTGAACATTGCTTCGAGCAGGTGTGTTGGGGTTCATCTTCGGACAAGCATTGGCGTAGTGCCCAACCTCACCACACTTGAAGCAAGTGGTGACTGTAGTAGTACCCTAGCCAGCAGATCTCGTCGGGGTGCCAGTGGGGGCAGCCTGACAAGTATGCAGAGTCTGTGAAGTCGTCTATGGTGTATACTAAGCAGGTCATTGGTAGGACTAATGCCCTCCTCCAGGGCGAGCTGGTGTAGCCTGGGGTGGAACATAGCGAGGACGGATGCTACTGCTTCCCTTACCTTGGGTGATAGCCTTCCTCTTCATCTCGCCCAGCTGAACATGTTTATGTTCAACAACTATAGCCTTGTCCATAAGCCTCTGGAAAGATGGGAAGGTGTGAGATACCGGCTGATACTGGAGTGGCCCAATGAGTCCCTCCATGAGCTGCTACTACTTCCTTTTGTCATCAGCAACCTCCTCTGGAGCATACCTTGACAGATGAATAAATTTATCATGGTATTCACTCACTGTCATATTGCCTTGCTTGAGTGATAAGAATTCTTTCTTGTTTATTTTCATGAAGCCAGCATGAATATGGTAGTTCCTGAATTGTGTAGAAAAATCTACCCAGGTAATAGTGTTGGCAGCAACATAGGCAGCATAGTAGGAGTCCCACCAATTAGCAGCGGGGCCAGTGAGACGACACGACGCATAGACCACCTTCTCCCTATTAGTACATTGAGCATCTTTTCCACTGACTTTAGCCAATCATCAACATGTAGAGGATCTGGAGAGCTGGAGAATGTGGGCAGCTTGTGACTCATGAATTCCCGGTGCTTGTCCCGGGGAAGAGCTGGTGGTGGTGGTGGAGGTAGTGGTGGTTGTTGCTGCCGTTCTAGTCGTTCTTGCCTCATCTCCTATCGCATTTCCTGGCGCTCCTCGTGCATCTCCTAATGTTCTTGCCACATCTGAGCTTGCATTTCAGTCATGGTGTTCGCCATTTGCTGCAGCAGCTGCATCTAAGCGGCAGCCATAGGATCTGTCCCAGCCGATGGAGGATTCATCTCTAGTTGTGGTTGGTTAATAGTCCTCCTACGATGGTTGTTGGTAGGTACATCAATTCTGCCTCCCTTCCTGGTATTGACCATCTGGGTTAGAAATACATGGTAAGATAGAATTGCAGATAAGATGAGTAATTACGAGACATGATCTTCTGGGGTCTTTATAGCTCAGTAGATTAGTGTGTTACCTTACTAATGCTAATACATTACCTTATGGTGGTACATGCTAGAATGCTCTGCTATACTATTTCAGTCAATCAAAGAAGCAAATCAAGCATTTATCATCAGAACAAAATATCCAAACACTTTATATAGAGAATATATATATTGTCTCGAGTCTCCTATCTCTTTATAGGGTCTTAGATGTAGGATTCCAAGGTATGAAATCCTTCTTGTCTTTCTAGAGTTGAAAAGACAAGAATAGTCAGAGTAGAACAACCAAAGGTGAGACAGGATCAAGAAAAGTATAGAAAGAATCATAGTAAGGTAAGTAGGTAAGGGTTTTGTCCAATTCTATCTAGGTTTCGTCCTATAGTCAACATTTCCTCTGATACTACTTCTATCACACCCGGATTTAAGGGATAAAGTCGGGTGCGTCTCATATGTGCGCCAAAGAATAACAACACATCTAATGACCAAATGTATAAAGATAAATGTCACAAATATTATTACATAGCGGAACTATCTTAAAAAAATAAATGATAACAATAAAGTGAACTAATAATTATTCCTTGGCGCTATAAAGCTGACTGAGAGACGCCACCTAGATAAGCTCGTACTCCTCGTTGTAGACCTCCTCCCGGGCTACCTGCTCTTCACCTGTGGGGGTTTATATATCGCAAGGGTGAGCTCACAAAAGATCAAGTTGTGGGGACTAATGCGCATGAGCTCAACAAAGGTGGGAGCTCAAGTGAAGTGTAAGGCTGATCAACAAATAAGGGTTAAAACTGAGCATTGCTTTTAATAAGTTGGTCAAATTTTATTAGCAGTTACTAAATGTAAGTATATACCAAACCAGAGTAATAATAGATCAAAATTAATAATAAAACCACAATGTGATGCAAATGACAAATTGAATTTAATTTCATAAGTTAATCATGAGAGAGTCATGAGATGCTCATGACCACGAGCACAGCTAGTATACCAGTTTTACACTCTGCAGAGGTTGTACCCTTTACCCACAAGTCATGTTACCCATCTACCACAGGGTTGTACGGGCCCCATACACCTCTACCAACTAAGTGAGGCAGTGTAACACTACAAGGCCTTTACAAAGTTCCACTAGCTTTAGAAAATCCGCTACAGTTTCTAGGAAGCGCAATATAGGAATCCCCGTCTTAAAAGCCATCGCAGCAAAATCAACCCGAGAACCTCCCTATACCGACAACTCCCCTACTGCCCTTACCCCTTTCGGGTAAGGTAGACCTCCACTAGCTTTCCTAATTAGTCGGCCAAGGGTGTCGCATTCCACCCTTGTGGTGGCACGTATATCTCAAGTTAAGCTCCATGTTCCAATTAACATAATAGTCTTATCATGAATAGAATAGAACAACAATAATAAAGCATGACCATGAGTAATAATTATCTTAACACCCAGAACCACATATAGCAATAGCAAAGACTACACAAAAGTTCAGGGGTAAACAAGGTGTAAAGATGACCAAACTAGGGTGACCTATTGGGTCCCATCAAAATTAAGCCTAAGCATGCCAAAATGATTATAGAGAACATTTTTGGGTAAACAAAGTGGTCAAGGCACAACTTGCCTTCAATGAGCTCCTCCTCAGTACTTTCCACCTGCTGGGTACCGGGGTCCTCGGTCGCTTGCTCGTATACTCGATGCAATACAAACAAACATAGTATAGGAGAAATTAACATCACATCAAACATCAGAACAGAATGCATGATAATATTCTACGTATCGAAACGAGATCGTACGTTTGAGAACTACTAAATTCGGAGTTATGGTTGATGAGTTACGATTTTTCAAAGTTTTAAGTGGTTGCTATAGAATAGATTAAGTGCATAATTCTAGTCTATGTTTAGTGATAAAACAGAGTTACCAGGTGATAAACAATATTAAAACAAAATTAATGCAACTGGAATGGGTCAAAAAGGAATTAAAATGGATTTATTATGATTTACACAAGTTTTTGGAATTATATTCATACTAAAAAAACTATTTTCTGTATTGTTTTATCCTATTTTATTTAGTTCTGTACTGCGGCCATTATTTTGTGAAAGCGCAGGGACCCAACTGCTAAAAACATGACCTAAATTAATGTTCTCTAACTGTGCTAGGATGGCGGGTTGATTCTGTGAAAATACGGGGGCTCTTTTACAATTCTACCTCGGTGTCGTGACCACATGTGATCCCAACCGTCTGATCAGACCCGAACGGACATGATTACGACTAACCTAAACTGAACCGGTACGGGTTAAGGGCCACAGGATCTGAGATCGACGGCTAGGGATTTATGAAACGCGATCCGCATCTGGCCTTAGGATTCAATCTCAACGGTCCGAACGTAATGCACCCGAAGGGGTATCCTCATCTAGTCAGGACCGTTCAGAAGAAGATCGATGGCTAGGTCGTGTCTTCCCCTCCCGGCCGAACTCCGGCGACCAACAGAGATGCCGTGGTGGCGACGCCATGGCAGGAAGACCCGCACCGCCCCGCGGTGCACGACCACTAGTTTTGTTGATCGCTAAATGAAATTGAAATGATGGCGGATCTGGGAAGGGGAGTTCTTACAATGATTACGTAGTGTCTTTCCCTGCCCACGGCGCGCCCCGGATTTGCGGCCACGGCATCAAATTGGCGGCGCCCAGGTCGCACTCCCTCCCAGCCACCACCTCAACACGATCCTGGAGCTTGGACGGACTCTCCCGACCTCGCACAGGGCACCAATTAGTGCACTGCATGCCGGACGACCGTGGAGGCCTCCGGTGGCTCCCTGTTCTCTCTCTCGGAGGTGAGTATCCCAATTCGGGGTGCTGGTGCGCGTGGTCGACGTGGTGCCCTCCCTTAGCGAAGATGGCGCACGTCTAAGTCAGCTGGAGATCTTGAGTGCAGAGGAGGGGTTGGAGGGAGTCGGCGCATGGAGATGTCGGGGCTTCCGTTAGGGATGGGTTTGGCGCGCGGGGTCCACGAGTAGTGAGACACCAGAGTTCAAGCACGGGAGACGGCTGACGAGCGGGCCCTCCGAGTCAGTGCCAGAGATATAGGCAGACTCAGCCGCGCGCGCGAGCGTGCGAAGTCTGACTGACAGACGGGTCCCGCGCTGCAGTGACACGCGGAGGTTGGTGCAGCTGGCCCACATGGCAAAGGCATCCACTGCGCGTGCAGGGGCCCAAACGGGAAGGCTGCGCGAGTGAGTTGGGCCGGTAAGATCTCATCGAGCCCATGCGACTTTTTCCTTTTCCTTTTCTTTTTTGTTTCCTTTTATTTTTTTTAGATTTCAAATTTGAATTCAAATTTTGTTGTGAAATTCACACTTAGATTAAATGCACAAATTAAAATACCAGTATGAAAGGTATATTTATTTATATATTTTTTTCTTTATAATGTGTATTATTTTCCTTTCCTATTCTATGTCATTTTCAATCTCTAGACTTCAAATTAGGTTAAACCCTAATTTCAGCATTAATTAAATGCACAAGAAAAATCTCCAGCATGATGCATAGATTATTTATGTATCTCTAGTTAATTTAGGCACTTTAAGTGTGATTATTAATATTTCTCATGAATAGAGGGCAATACACATAAGGAGATTAACTCTTCTATTATTATTCACGAGTTGGGTATTACAAGCAACTACAACTGTAGCAAAAACAACAGCAACCGCAGCAAAATGCACCCCAGGCTCATGACAAGCACTGATAATTCATGAGCTAACACCCACCCACCTTCTCCCATTCCATTGATCCTTTGTATGCTAATTATTGGCTCAAGGCCATTAGCAAGAAGTTGGATATTTCTCAAAGCAACAACCATGAGAGGGTCCTATATGCATCTGGAAGACTAGAAGGAGCCATCTCGGATTGGTGGGATGCATACACCGCAGCCCAGGTAGATGCCAACAACATCACTTTACAAGAATTCCACGACAGTTTTCGTGCACACCACATTCCCTCTGACATCATGAAGCTAAAAAAGGAGTTCCTGTCACTTACCTAAGGCAATATGACCATTAGTGAGTATAGAGATAAATTTACCTAACAATCTTGCTATGCTCCAGAAGTAGATACTGATGAGAAGCGCCAAGAACGTTTTCTAGAAGGCTTGATTGGACCCCATAACTACCAACTGTAGAGTCATAGTTTCCCTAGTTTCAATACCTTGCTCAATAAGGCTATTCGTCTGGAGAGCAAGAGGAAAGAGTTGACTGACCATAAGAGGAAGTCCTAGACTCCAGGCCAGTCTAGCAGGAATGTCCACTACTAGCAAGGCAACCAAGATTCTTATTCTCGCTCTGCGGGACAGAGTGGGAATTACCAAAACCAGAACCAATGCTCAAGACAGCAAGCTCAGAGGTACAACCAACATGGGCAAAGGATTGATGGAAGTCAGTAGACTCGTCAGGGAGTTGCCACCAGCACCCAGCAAAGGTCAACAACCCTATCGCCCCAGTGCATCCCAATGATTGTTTCAAGTGTGGAGAGGTTGGACATTATGCCAACGCCTATCCCAAGAGGAACTTTCAGACACCACAAGCCAATAACAGTGAGAGGTTAGCTTAGAACGCACCATCCCACAACTTTTAAGAAAAAGGACAACAGAACCAAAGCAAGGGCAAAGTCAACCATGTGACTGCAGAATCAGTTCTGGAAGGAGCTAAGCGCCCCCTTGGATTATGGTCACAACAAACCCCCAGCTAGGACCCGGCTGACCCGCGCGATGGGCGTGATTCTGTTGCAGCCGCCACATGTGGATAGGGAAGAAGGAGAGCCTAATGTACGGGACCCATGCGTTAGTGGAAGCTTCGATATTACTGCGCGCGGTACGAGTGGCTGACAAGTGGGCCCGACTCGCCAGTGTTATGCCCGAACGGTGCGCGCGGATAGCAGAGATGGGCCCGGCGCGCGCACGAAGGAACACAAGGGTGGGCCGAATTCCTTTCTGGCGGCCCAAAGTTTTCTTTTTCTTTTCTATTTCCAATTTGAAATATTTAAACAAAATTTAAATTCTTGTTTAAATCTCTAGATTTTAAATATCAAACAAAATTCTAATACTTCTACTGCTTGCAATGATATTATTTATTATTATTATTATTGTTTATTCTCCTTCCTATTATTTAATTACGGAAGGAAGAGTGATTTTATTAACATTTCCTTTCTTTTTACTCATTTTTTGTTTTATATTTTTATTTATAATTTTAGTTCAAATTTAAATTATGACTCCTTTATTCAAATATAATGTATCACAAAAAAATCATTCGCATGAGATGCATATTACTTTATTTATTTATTGGTTACTTGACTAATTTGATACCATTAATTGAAAATGAAATAGGAAGAGAACTAATTAATCTCCCAATGTTTCAAAAATTCCCAAACCACTAACATAAATTTATTTATTTATTTATTTATATCATTATTTTTCTCTGATACAAATTTTTGGGCTTTACAAGAAGATTCAAGGTTAAGGGAAAACTATCACATCGTTAAATCGAACCATTTCCGGTCTTGGAAAGAAAAGGTGAAGTGGTATATTGGCTGGAATTGCCCGCACAACTATCGGATGTGCCTAATGTGTTTCAGATATCGCAACTTAAGAAGTGCTTAAGAGTACTAGAGGAACGGTTACCCATGGAGGAACTTGATATTGAGGATGATCTAACATATTCCGAATACCCAGTGAAAATATTGGGAACGTCTTGTACAATCACCAAGAGTAAAGTAATCAACATATGCAAAGTTTAGTGGAGCCATCACTCAGAGGATGAAGCGACTTAGGAAAGAGAAGATAAACTTAGAACAGAATTCCCTCAATTTTTTGCAGAAACTCTTTAATCTCGAGGACAAGATTCTTTTAGAGTGTTAGGTTTTGTAGCACCTCAAATTTATCCCTTATAGCCTTTTGTTTTCAAATAGAACCCTTAGAGAAGTGTGGCCAATATTCCTTTGCATATAAGATTAAGCTCTTTGTTAGTATATCTTTTTTGGAGCATGACTTTTATTTGTTAAGTTTTGGAATGATTTGTTTTCATATCCCATTAATATGAGGTATCTCATTATTCTTTTTTAGAAAATACTCAAAACTTTATTTATTTTAAAAGTTATTCCCTCCATTTTTTTATTTGACGTTTTGTAGTTTATTTTTATACTATTTGACGTCAAATAAAAAAGGATTGAGGTAGTAGTATTTCATATTGGATTAGGGCTTGTTCGGTTAGCTCCCAATCCATGTGGATTGAGTGGGATTGGATGGATTTATATCCCAAGCAAATCAATCTTCTTCTTAATTTTTTCCAATCCCATCCAATCTATGGGTAACGGGATTAATCGAATAAGGCCTTAATTGGATCCGATAAATCCACTGATCCGAATCTATTTTTTCCAAACTCTTCAAACCCGGCCCAAAAAGTAAAATAAGTAGCCAATGCAAGGTTTGTTCTCGAAGGCGACCGAATATGCGACAGATTTGCTTGGTACTTGCATAGTTGTCCACTATTCAATACCAACGCTTTTTGTTGGATCCGTTGCCTTTCATGGACTCTCTTTCTCAACCAGGCTTTAAGCCTGGCGCTTTTGTAGCACTCGATGGCTCTGGCTGATTTGAGCATCAACTTTTCAGTCTGTGTTTGAAAAAGATAGTTTCATATCGAAAAGATAATTTATAGGAAAAGTACTGTCTGCTACCGAGAGTCCGTGACCAGCGATTTCCAAGCTTTCCTTGCACTGATCGAGTCCCTATATCAACGTGCATGTATGCACACTAGAACGTTATCTCGACATGTGACTGTGTTGCGTTCAAAGGCAAAATCGATTGGTCGGTTCAAATTTCAACTGTGATTTCAACTTTTCTTTTAGAAAAAGCACATAATTCAACAGCAGGCTTTTGTCTCTTGCTAGGAGGCTGATGCTTATCAGCTTGTGCACGTCTTTAAATCAATCTAGCTAGTTTTTCATATGCTCTCTCCATCCACGAGTATAACGAGTAATGAACTTTTTATGGAGAAATAAGCAGGGAGTGAACTTTTTATCGAGTATAACGCACTAGTACACTGAAGCTCTACAGTAGCAAATTTAGAGCTATTTGCACTAGTGTTTTTTTACAGCTAGTGCTAGGGTCAGTGGAAATCGACGCTTTCACTTGCGGTTATTTTAGAACCGTCGGTAGAAATGCTATTTTCACCGGCGGTTTTCTTAAATATGCCGCCAGTGGAAACAACATTTCCACCGGCGGTTTTCATAACTAACCGCTAGTCAACATAGATTTCTACTCGCGTTTTTCTTAATAAAATCACAAGTGAAAATGTACTTCCCACTGACGATTTTCTTTATTTAGCCACCAGTGATAGTTTTCCCGCCTTTTTTCAAATTTTCAAACAAAACTAAATTTTATATATATATATATATTGAAAGCAACATGGCATTAAATTCTATCATACATTTATATAAAACAAAGTCGTGTGTTTGTAACCATATATGCATCACACATTCTATAAATCAAAGTTTTCACCTAAGCTCTAATAACTATCTCGGCTAAGAGATAGTCTACTAATTTCTATTAGTACTCTAAACTCTAGCCTAGGTAATGTACCAGTAGCATCAAGATATTTTCCATCAACGGTAATGATTTCTTTCAATATGAATATGCATAGGTCCTCAATTATGTCATACAATGCACCTTCGATCATGTTCTCCGTATTTCCTCGTTGAAATTTATATAAGGGAAGTTTATAAATATCCTATATTTACACTCGATAATACATTTGCATCTTTAATGACATAAATGTGATGGAACCTCACAAGATATTAGACCCACCTACACCTGTCCTTGTCCTAGTGACCTTAGACTGTCATGCAGATGCACCCAATAGTTTGACATGACCTGATTCTTGCATCTTTTTTAACATCTCCCAAGAGTGCACATCCTATTTCACAGACATTACACATATCGGAGTAAAAGCGGAAAGAGTTACAATAACATAATTTACATTGATATTGTTAAAGTAACAATATAGAAAGAGTACTTGTTACAATATACGTGTTTGAGTGCTTCTACTTATTACATCACTGGAAGGTAGAGACCTTCCATAAGTCCTTAATTTTCATCCTCCTATTGGGGACGATCTTGGAACAAAAGCAGCAACACTCTGTAGACTCTTCACCTACAACAACATAGGTTCGAAAACCCTAAGTACCAAGTGTACTTTTGCAAGTATTACCCGACTAAAGAAAAGACTCTCAAGGATATGCTGGACTTTAGGAGTCAAGGTAAGGTTTAGCAAGAACTAATGACTCAGTTTGCACAAAGCTTACTAAAGTTGGTCCTTATAAATTCCTTTTTACTTGTCAAATTAAGTGGTTTCGCTGAATCTAGATTTTGCTAATCTAGATCAAGCACTTGGCCTACACTAATCGTCTTTTATCAAACTCTGAGTTTACGTATCACTACGGTGTTGGTCAGTGACCAAGTCTTCATGTCCGAGAAGTAACAATGATCCGAATAGATTAATACGTAGCTGGGGATCTCTGACCACATGATATATGTAGCACTTAACCCTTACATATATCAACTCGCACCCAGGTTTCTCAAGACCAGAATGGGTTCACGCTAACCGAGAGCACAGATACTCCACCGTCTAGCCTGTTGCCACGGAGGGTACACACTACTCTCGCCATCTCTTCATTCCCATTGTGTGGTAGCCTTTCTGGTATTAGTCCGACTGAGGCAAAGCTTACCCATGACGAGGCATGTGGCCAGTTAAAAGGTCCTCGATCATCAAGCCTATATCGGCTCAGTCCTTAAATGACTTAGACGGAGACACTACACCGAGACTCTCTTCTTGTGCAAATCACCTGCCCGGACTCATCTTATAATTTATAACCCAAAACTTGGTACCTATCAGAGGTACTTTTTTCATATGTTGAATCCATCACGGCCGTGATGGATTCACGATCATAAGTTTTCCTTTGTAAACATTCTCATTCCAGTGTGAAGCATCATCTTTTAAGAAAACATTTTTGTTTTCTAAGCAAGCCTAAGCATCATTAAAACTTGTTTGAATAATTCAGGTAACAAGGAATGATACTCAATTTCTCAAGGAAGGAAATGCATCAATAGTTTATCACACAATTCCTATTACCTAATGCATTGTTCAAGGTGATAAAACTTTAAAATACAAGGA
This sequence comes from Zea mays, assembly GCF_902167145.1. Lineage (NCBI taxonomy): Eukaryota > Viridiplantae > Streptophyta > Magnoliopsida > Poales > Poaceae > Zea > Zea mays. The sequence continues at coordinate 78,357,598 of NC_050099.1, forward strand.
AAAGGTAAATGCACCGGGGCTTGCCTTGTGTTGTAGGAGTTGCTGCTTCTTCACCACAGATGTCAAAATGGAAATTGTTTTCCACAGGAGGGTTCTCAGTCGGAGGGACAACTTCTTCTTCTTCTATAGAATCTTCTTCGTGTTCTACACGCAATAATACATACATGGATGCTTATGTTATTCCATGCACATGCAAGTTTGTAAACAAGAACTAGAAACACTCTCTTGAATACAACTTTCCTTCACGGAGTTTATTAGACATCAGAGCCTCCTAGCTAGATAATCTTCTAAGATTAACTTAACTAATCTTCTTAGGCTAACAAGTTATAGCAAGTTTACTATTTCCAATTTCACTTATAAAACTAATTCCTAGTTTCATTTTGTATGAAAAGGAGTTATTTCTTTGGACTATAACTAGTTTCCTAGTCAAACAGTGGCCAAACCAGTTCAAACTTCACTCAAGGGCTAGAACAAACATACCAAGCCTACCCAAAAGGTTTCATGATTTTTGAAGTTCAATTTTTATTTATAAAATTCTAATATGCTTCACATAAGCACCTTTAAATGCTAGATAATCTATTATTTGCACTAAAAATATCTTGAAACTATTTTTATTAAATACTATCTAATTTTTGGAGCCTAGTAAAATTGGTCCCATGATTTTACCATTTTGATACTAGTTTTAATGGATTTCACAAGCTACTAGTAAAAAGAAAAAGGAAAATCCTAAACAGGATTGGGCTGAATCTAGCCCAACAGGTCCACGAGCAGGGGAAAACCACCCGCACTGGCAACTTTGTGCAGAAGACCATGACCATTTAAATAACCAGTTAAGAGCCCATGACATTATTCCCTGTGTCTCTGACCTTTGCGCTTAAACCCCTCTTGTTATGTTTCTTCACAAGATGGGGTCCACGACGATGGCGCGTTCGCCCGCTGGCTATCCTTCGCCTGGGCTCGCTATGAACAGCGACGACCGACGAAACTGAGTACCTGCTCACCATCCCTGTAACACCCTGTCCAATCCCTAGACCGGTGTACTTACTCCTAGTAGCTCGCTAGGATCATATATCGTCCGCACAGATCAACACGAGTCTTTTGTGCACACTTTGTCCTCACTCATGCGCACCCGAGAAAACTTCCCGGTTGGTCACCCATCCCAAATTGCTCCAAGCCAAGCACGCTTAACTTGGAGGTTCTTTCGAGATAGGCTTCCGAAAAAGAAGATGCACCTTATTGGTATGAATACTTTATTAATTCTATTAAGCCTTGGGCCAGGATATCACAATCCACCCCCTTAGAAGACCGACGTCCTCGTTGGTCAACCCCAATCCAGGAATCTCCCCTCTTAGCCATGTCTGTTTGTCTAGTGTCGTCATATGCCATGCCATGTGACCACTCCGGGCCCACATGCACCATGCGCCATATTCCCGAACCCCCTAGCCCACACACGCCTGTGAAACCTCGAGGGTCGGCTCTAATACCACTTATAACACCCCGTCTAATCCCTGGACCGGTGGTACTTACTCCTGGCAGCTCGCTAGGATCATAAATCATCCCCATAGACCAACATGAGTCTATTGTGCACACTTTGTCCTCATTCATGCGCACCAGAGAAAACTTCCCAGTCGGTCACCCATCCCAAATTGCACCAAGCCAAGCACGCTTAACTTGGAGGTTCTTTCGAGATAGACTTCCAAAAAAGAAGATGCATGTTGGGGGTCTTCTTTCCCACCGAAGGTCCTCAAGACAAAAACACCTTCGGCAAGATACTACAGGCATACGCAACATGAAGATACAACCCAAAGATGATTGCGGACAAAAGCCGAAGCCATGACTGAAGGAGCTTTGGCTTAGCATTATGATGAAGGCGAAGGATGATACTGACTTAAGGAGGAAAAGCCTATCTAATCCTTAATAGTTCGCATTATGATTACAATTAGTTATCAGGGACATGAATTTAATTTTGTTCGGGTTGCATCCCGTGCCTATAAATAGATGAACAGTATCCCCGTACTGTTCACGCTGGATTGTAATCGCTCCTACGTCACTCTCGCATCTTCACCTTCTAGCAAGCTGAAGGTATTATAAAAATATCATTGATGTTTATTCGTGTTTATAAAATAAGAATATAAATAACTTACTGATTTATAATCATTATTTATACTCTTTTGTATTTCATGTACCTTTATTTATATTTGTTCATTGAGATAATGAAGGTATGTCCTTCATGACCTTCGTCCGAAGATCATTATATCCAAAAGGAGATAATGCTTCGAAGGACGAAGGTCTTTAATTGTTAACAATCGTGTTGTCTTGTTCTTGATGTATAGCATTTGAGAACAAGGACCAACATTGGCGCCCACCTCCGGTGAACTCACTTCCACAGTTGCGACGATGGCTTCGCAAAACAACCAAGCTGTAGCACCTTCGGCCACGAAGTTGGTGCTCCCAATCGCAAGCGGCTCAAGTTCTGAACCAGCCAACAAGAAGCAGAAGAAAGAAGCACAGAGAAGGGTGCAACATGTTGGGGTGCAAGGACCCTTCATCAAGTCCAAGTGGTCTCATATTCCAATTACCTTCTCTCAAGAAGACCTTCAGCTTAAGGATTATCCTCACAACGATGCAATGGTCATATCTTGTGTTATCAAGGGATTTCTGGTCCACAATGTCTTAGTGGACATAGGCAGTGTAGCGGATATCATCTTTGCATAGGATTTCAGGCAAATGCAAGAGCCAGAGGATAAGATACATGATGCCACATACCATCTTTGTGGCTTCGGGGAAGACAGATTGTGGCACTTGGCAAGATAACAATGCCATTTACCTTCAGCTATGTTCATAACACAAGAACAGAACATGTCGTCTTGACATTATTGATATGGAGTATCCATACAATGCAATCATTGGTCGAGGGACGCTTAATGCCTTCGAAGCAATACTTCATCCAACATATCTTTGCATGAAGATACCTTCAGAACAAGGGCCCATTGTTGTACATAGGAGTCAAGAAGCTGCTAGGAGAGCTGAAGGGAGTTGGACGGATTCGAAGGCTATACATAATATAGATGAAGCCGAAGCTTATCAGCAGTATAAGCATAAAAGAGAGAAGGCTGCTTCAACAGATCAACCGAAGCCTATGCTTTTGTGTGAAGATATAACAGAGCAAAAAGTATTGCTGGGATCCCAGCTGTCTTATGAACAGGAAAAAACTTTGTTAAGATTCTTGTTTAACAACAAAGATGTTTTGCTTAGACAGCCAATGATCTTTGTGGTGTCAATAGATACGTTATTGAGCATTCACTCAATGTGGACCCGTCCTCCAGACCAAGAAAGCAGAGGCTTCGGAAAATGTACCATGATAAAGCCGAAGGTGCATGAAATGAAGTGAAGAGACTTCTAAGTGCCGGTATCATCAGAGAAGTAACATACCCAGAGTGGCTGGCCAACACTGTTATGGTAAAGAAAGCTAATGGAAAATGGAGAATGTGTATTGACTTCACAGATCTCAACAAGGCATGTTCGAAGGATGAATTCCCACTACCAAGAATAGATTCCCTTGTGGATGAAGCAGCTTCTTCAGAACTCATGAGCTTACTGGACTGCTACTTGGGTTATCATCAAATCTGGATGAAGAAGGAGGATGAGCCAAAGACAAGCTTCATAACTCCTAGTGGTACCTATTGTCACCTTCGGATGCCTGAGGGGCTCAAGAATGCTGGAGGAAGCTTTAGTAGAATGACCGCCAAGGTTCTTCACTCCCAAATTAGCTGGAATGTGCTGACATATGTCGATGATATCATAGTTAAAATCACAAAGCAAGAAAACCATGTTGCTGACTTGCAAGAGACATTTGCCAATTTCAGACAAGCTGGTCTCATGTTAAATCCAGAAAAATGTGTCTTCAGAGTAAAGAAGGGGAAGTTTCTTGGTTGCCTGGTATCAACAAAAGGCATCGAAGCTAACCCAAGCAGATCGAAGCTATCCTTCGGATGGAACCACCAAATTCAAAAAGGGGGGCTCAACGGTTAGCAGGAAGGCTAGCATCGTTAAATAGATTCATTTCAAGATCAGTAGAGAGGAATTTACCTTTCTTTGAAATACTAAAATCAGCTGAAGTCTTCCAATGGGGTCCAGCTCAGCAGAGAGCCTTCGAAGAGCTGAAGAAGTATTTGATAGATCTAACAACTCTAACCCCACCTAACTCAAGAGCTCCGTTACTTCTATATGTGGTTGCTTCCCATGCTGCGGTTAGTGCAACACTTGTACAAGAGAAACAAGAGGGCCAAGTAAAAAAGCAAGCACCAGTATACTTCGTTTCCAAAGTACTCAGCCCTTCAAAGAAAAATTACACAAAGTTGGAGAAGGTACTCTATGCTGTATTAATGGCCTCCAGAAAGCTTCAGCATTGCTTTCAAGCATATCACATAATAGTGCCTTCATCGCAACCCCTGAAAGACATAATGAGGAACAGAGAAGCTACAGGAAGTATCGGGAAATGGGTCGCGGAACTTAACGAATTCACCATTGATTACGTGCACAGATCCTCAATACAATCTCAGGCGTTAGCAGACTTCATTGCTGATTGGACGCCAGGAGCTCAGGATGAAGAAGCAACAAAAGATGCCGAAGCTTGGACGGTATTTTGTGAAGGATCTTGGGGGACCTTCAGTGTAGGGGCAGCTGTTGTTCTAGTTGCACCCTCTAAAGTCAAAACATGTTATGCAATAAAGTTAGACTTCCGTTGTACAAATAATATTGCCGAATACGAAGCTCTTCTTTTGGGGCTTCGGAAGCTAAAGGCAATGGGAATAAGAAGGGCAATCCTCAAAACTGATTCGCAAGTTATCTCAGGCCATGTGGATAAAAGAAGTAAGGAAAGAGACCCGAAGCTTGAAAAGTATTTGGATGCAGTCCGAAGGTTGGAAGCTTCTTTTGAAGGTTTTTCTGTAAAAAAATATCCCAAGGGGAGAGAATGAGCATGCAGATTTATTAGCTAAATCAGCGGCACAGGGGCACCCTTTGCCTTCGAAAGTATTTTTGAAACAATAAAAGCACCTTCAGTCGAGCTCATGGAAAGAGCAGTGCTCACAATTTCACCTGTGCATAGTGAAGACTGGAGGACTGAAATAGTATCCTTTCTCCAGGGCAACTGTTTCTTAGATGACGAAGCTTATAACAAGAGAATGGAAGCAAGGACAAGACCTTATGTAATAATAAAAGGGGAGTTATACAAGCATGGAGTTTGCTCACAATTGCTCAAACGCTTGTCTAGAACTGAAGGACAAGAATTAATGAAGGAGATACATGCAGGCTTATGTGGAGCCCACATTGGGCCCAGACCTCTGCTAGGAAAAGTTTTCAGATAAGGTTTTTACTGGCCGAAGGCAGCTTTGGATGCGGCAGATCTAGTTCAGAAATGTGAAAATTGCCAAAGATGTGCCAGAGACCAAAAACAACCTTCGTCTTTAACCCAGCTAATACAACCAACATGGCCATTGCAAAGATGGGGGTTGGATTTGTTAGGGCCACTACCACCAGCGCAAGGCAACCTGAAATATGTCGTGTGGCAGTGGAATACTTTTCTAAGTGGATTGAAGCAAAGCCTTTGGCTACAATAACTTCGGCCACAGTGCAAAAATTCTTCTGGTAAAACATAGTTTGTCTCTTCGACGTACCAAAGGCTATCACCGTTGATAACGGAACTCAATTCGATGCTGAAACTTTCAAAACTTTTTGTAGCCAAATTAGCACAAAAATACACTTTGCATCAGTGAGGCAACCGGAGTCAAATTGGTTGGTAGAAAGGGAAAATGGAATCATAATAATAGGAATAATGAAGTCAATCTTCAATCAGCCGAAAGGGAAGTGGCCAGACGAATTAATAAAAGTGGTTTGGAGCCACAATACCACTGCATCAAGGTCAACATGGTTTACTCCATTCAAGCTTCTGTTGGTGACGAAGCAATAACACCGGAGGAAGCAAGAATGGGTTCAATAAGAACCTTAGCTTCGACAGAGGATGAAGCCGATTGCCAAGTAACAAAAGACACTATAAAAGGGACCGGACTTCAGGCCATAGAGCACATCAATAAATACCAGGCCGAAACAATAAAATGGCGTGACATAATAGTTCGATTGAAAAATATCAAGCCAGGTCATTTGGTGCTTTGAAGGATAGGTAACCCTGATACAGTGGGGAAGCTTCAGCTTAAATGGGAAGGCCTTTTTTGGTAGTATCTTCGTCAAGACCTGGTTCTTACAGACTGAAGGATATGGACGACAACGACATACCCAGGTCTTGGAATGCGGATGAGCTTCGGCGATATTATGTGTAATCGATGTAATTTTCTTATTTTTTCCATTTGGCACCCTTTTCCTTTCAGGAGGGGAGAAAGGTTTTTAATGGGGCCAGAGGTTGTGATTTTCATTTTTTGTTTAGCCCTATGCAATACAAGGGCCAAATTCCCCTAAGAATGTAACATGTAACATCAGAATCCGCACCATCGAGTGCAAAAAAGAGCAGGGAGAAGCTACAAAAGTCGTTCCTAAGGGAGCGCAGAGTAAGTTCCGAAGCTCAAAAGTCATCCCTAAGGGGATGCAGAGCTAAACGGTCACCTGGAGGGTGACAAAGCTACAAAAGTCGTTCCTAAGGGAGCGTAGAGTAAGTTTCAAAGCTCAAAAGTCGTTCCTGAGGGAATGCAGAGCCAAAATGCCACCGGAATAGAAGGTGAAGAAGCTCAAAAGTCGTTCCTAATGGGATGCAGAGCTTAAATGCCACCAAAATAGAAGGTGAAGAAGCTCAAAAGTCGTTCCTATGGGGATGCAGAGCTTAAATGCCACCGAAATAGAAGGTGGAGAGCCTCAAAAGTCGTTCCTAAGGGGATGCCGAGTCTGGGTGTGGTTTCATGTGTGTTCGGGTCATACATTTACATATTCAATCACATCATTCTTTGCATTCATACAAACATTCATTAGACATTCGTAGGATCATCATTATCATGACATGAAGCACAAGCGTTGATAGGAAAGAAAAAAGGTGCCTGTCTTTGGAGACAAAATGCTTCGTTGAATACGAAGATGCTTCGTCTCAGATGAGATGTATATGGAGGCACTCTATTTACAATGAAAAATGCTTCGTTGTGAATGAAAAGAAGGGAAGGTGTTTTCGCCTTCGACTCAGAAATTTTAAGTGTGGGTTTCATCCACAGCAAAGCAATTCACATATGGACGAAAAGGTAAAATTATATTACAAGGTATGGACAAATATGTACAATGTTGTGTTCAACTTTCAATTATAGTCTTTTGCCAAATAATACAAAGAGATCCCAAGTTTTCTACAAGTAATTATAGGAAGAAGCTCTAAGAGTCTTCAGCCCTTCGGAACAAGCTTCGGCTCAGCGACCTTCGGCGTCACCATCCTGCAGACAGATGACTGTATAAGATAATCGCAAATATAATAAAGAAAAACCAAGGAAAAAGATAGGTACAAGTTTCATACTGAATCGAGCTGTTTCTGAGCTTCGTCTCCAGCCAGCTCGCGCCCGCCCTTAGCCTAAATTTGAGTGATAAATCTATTTCCAATGCTTCGGGCTTCACCAGGAATATCAACTAAGTCTGATGATGAGAGGCTGAAGGTTGGCTTGTTAACTATTTTGGCATTAGTACATCTGACCTTCAAAAATGTAGCAGCTGTGCCACGAGAAGCTAACAGAGAACAGAAATCCCTGTGTCCAGTTATAACTTCATCGAGTGCTTCAACTTCGTTTTCAATATGCTTGAAGGCTTTGGGGATATCTTCAGCCGAAGGGGTGATTTCTTCAGAACTTGCCCCTACCGAGTTGAATATTCCTTTTAGTCAGTTCTGAAAGGGAAATGTGCCCTTGGGCCATTTCTAAGTATTTTGGTGATTAAGGGCCCAACACAAATGGCTTAAGTATAAATTGTGCAAAATGGTGAATGAAGTGCAAATCATCAATAAGGTATGATTCTAGACTTAGTACATTGTATTTTGTGTACTAACATATTTGGCTAAGTGCTAGAATCAAGGAAAACAGAAAAAGAAAAAGACTTGGCTGAAGCAGCCAAGACTCAGCACAGTCTGGGTGCACCGGACAATGTCCGGTGGTGCACCGGACAGTGTCCGAACAGGCCGCTCTTGGGAATTCGTCGGCGGCGTATGGCTAAAATTCACTGGACTGTCCGGTGGTGCACCGGACTGTCCGGTGAGCCAACGGTAGGCCGCGCCAACGATCGGCCACGCAATCCGCGCGTGACGCGTGGCCGAACCAACGGTCTGATGGGGGCACCGGACTGTCCGGTGTGCACCGGACTCCAAATCTTCAACGGTCGGCTGCGCCAAACTAGGAAGGCGATCTGCACCGGACAGTGAACAGGGGGTGTCCGGTGGTGCACCGGACTGTCCGGTGCGCCACCCGACAGAAGGCAAGTATTGCCTGCCAAGAATGCCTCTCAACGGCTCCTAGCTGCCTTGGGGCTATAAAAGGGACCCCTAGGCGCATGGAGGAGAACACCAAGCATACTTTGAGCATTCTTAATCTTTCACACTCCGTCTTTGCGCACTCGATTGACATTCTTAGTGATTTGAGCTCCGTTCTAGTGGTGAACTTTGTGCTATTCATTTGAGCTCAAGTCTTGGTTGTGTGTGTGCGTATTGCTGTGGATTTGTGTGTGTTGCTTCCCTCCCTTACTCTAGTACTTTCACTTTGATCCTTATTGTAAGGGCGAGAGACTCCAAGTTGTGGAGATTCCTCGCAAATGGGAAAGAGTAAAGAAAGAAGAAAATCGTGGTATTCAAGTTGATCATTGGATCACTTGAGAGGAGTTGAGTGCAACTCTCGTCCGTTGGGACGCCACAACATGGAGTAGGCAAGTATTATACTTGGTCGAACCATGGGATAAATCATCGTGTCTCTTGTGCTTGTTCTCACTGTGACTATTGTGTTTCGCAAGAGCTTGGTCCTTAGCCACTTGATTTCATTGTACTAACACTTAACCAAGTTTTGTGGATATAAGTTTTAAGTTCTTACAGGATCACCTATTCACCCCCTCCCTCTAGGTGCTCTCAATTGGTATCAAAGCCATTCTCTTCACGAAAGGGACTAATCGCCCGAAGAGATGGATCCTAAGGGAAAGGGGATGGTGGTCAACGACAATGAGAAGGAGTCCATCTTCAACGAGCCAAGGGACGACAAAGCCAATGACTCTGGCTCGAGTCAAAAGAAGAAGGATGGAAAGAAGAAGAGGCGCATCAAGAAGATTGTCTACTACGACAGCGACGAATCTTCCTCTTCTCAAAAGGACGACGAATACGAGGAGAAAAAGAAAATGGTTAACTCGAACTTTTCTTTCGATTATTCTCGTATTCCGCTTAATTCCAATGCTTTCCATTCCACTTGATAAACCTCCACACTTTGATGGAGAGGACTACGGATTTTGGAGTCACAAAATGCGTAGCCATTTGTTCTCTCTTCATCCAAGTATATGAGAGATAGTAGAAAAGGGAATGCAATTTGATAGTTCGGATAATTCTGTGTTTATCAATGAACAAATCCATAAAAATGCACAAGCTACTACTGTTCTTTTAGCATCCTTGTGCAGGGAAGAATACAATAAGGTGAGCGGCTTGGATAACGCCAAGCAGATCTGGGACACCCTCAAGATCTCGCATGAGGGGAACGACGCCACCATGCTCACCAAGATGGAGTTGGTGGAAGGCGAACTAGGAAGGTTCGCGATGATCAGGGGAGAGGAGCCAACTCAAACGTACAATAGGCTCAAGACCCTGGTCAACAAGATAAGGAGCTATGGGAGCACGAGATGGACGGACCACGACATCGTCCGACTTGTGCTAAGGTCCTTCACTATCCTTGATCCTCATCTTGTAAACTCTATTCGTGAGAATCCTAGGTACATCAAGATGACGCCCGAGGAAATACTCGGAAAGTTCGTAAGTGGGCGAATGATGATCAAGGAGGCAAGATATGTTGATGAGGCGTTGAATGGCCCAATGCCGATCCACGAGCCTCAAACCGTTGCGCTCAAAGCAACAAGTAGCAGGGAGACGCTACCTAGCAAGGTGGCGCAAGTTGAGGCGGCCGGGCTAAATGAGAATGAAATGGCCCTCATCATCAAGCGCTTCAAGACGGCGCTCAAAGGTCGCTAGGAGCATCCCAACAAGAGCAAGACGAATGGAAAGCGCTCCTGCTTCAAGTGTGGTAAGATTGGTCACTTTATTGCTAACTGTCCCGACAATGATAGTGAACAAGAACAAGGAAAGAATGGGAAGAGAGAGACCAAGAAGGTTTACAAGAAGGCTAAGGGCGAGGCACACCTTGGAAAAGTGAAAGTCGCCTAGAGGGGGGGTGAATAGGGCGAAACTGAAATTCACAAAATTAATCACAACTACAAGCCGGGTTAGCGTTAGAAATATAATCGAGTCCGCGAGAGAGGGTGCAAAACAAATCGCAAGCGAATAAAGAGTGTGACACGCGGATTTGTTTTACCGAGGTTCGGTTCTCGCAAACCTACTCCCCGTTGAGGTGGTCACAAAGACCGGGTCTCTTTTAACCCTTTCCCTCTCTCAAACGGTCCCTCGGACCGAGTGAGCTTTTCTTCTCAATCACTTGGAACACAAAGTTCCCACAAGGATCACCACACGATTGGTGTCTCTTGCCTCAATTACAAGTGAGTTTGATCTCAAGAAAGAATGAGAAAGAAAGCAATCCAAGCGCAAGAGCTCAAAAGAACACAACAAATCACTCTCACTTAACACTAAAGCTTTTGTGGAGTTGAGAGAGGATTTGATCACTTGGGTGTGTCTTGTATTGAATGCCTAGCTCTTGTAAGTGGTTGGAAGGTGGAAAACTTGGATGACTTGAATGTGGGGTGGTTGGGGGTATTTATAACCCCAACCACCAAACTAGCCGTTTGGTGGAGGCTGCTGTCGCATGGCGCACCGGACAGTCCGGTGCGCCACCGGACACTGTCCGGTGCGCCAGCCACGTCACCAGGCCGTTGGGTTCCGACCGTTGGAGTTCTGACTTGTGGGCCCGCCTGGCTGTCCGGTGGTGCACCGGACAAGTCCTGTAGACTGTCCGGTGTGCCACCCGCGCGTGCTCTGCTCCTCTGCGCGCGCTGGCGCGCATTTTAATGCGTTGCAGTCAACCGTTGGCGCGAAGTAGCCGTTGCTCCGCTGGCGCACCTTACAGTCCGGTGTACACCGGACATGTCTGGTGAATTATAGCGGAGCTGAAATCCGAAGCTGGCGAGTTCAGAGTTGCTCTCCTCTGGAGCACAGGACACTGTCCGGGGAATTATAGCGAAGCGGCTCTGAACATTCCCGAAGATGCGAAGTTTGGCTTGAAGTCCCCTGGTGCACCGGACACTGTCCGGTGGCACACCGGACAGTCCGGTGCGCCAGACCAGGGCTACCTTCGGTTATCCCTTGCTCTTTTTGTTGAACCCATTTCTTGGTCTTTTTATTGGCTAAGTGTGAACCTTTGGCACCTGTATAACTTATAGACTAGAGCAAACTAGTTAGTCCAATTATTTGTGTTGGGCAATTCAACCACCAAAATCATTTAGGAAATAGGTGTAAGCCTAATTCCCTTTCAAAAAGAATGGGACTTGGATTGTTCGTCGTCCGACTCCGACAACGAAGGACTCGCCGCCACAGCCTTCAACAAATCGTCTCTCTTCCCCAACGAGCATCACACCTACCTCATGGCAAAGGAGAAGAAGGTAAGTACTCGAAGTACTATTACGTATGCTTCTTCAAGTGATGATGAGTCTAGTGATGATGAAGTAGACTATGCAAGCTTATTCAAAGGTTTAGATAGAACTAAAATTGACAAGATCAATGAATTAATTGATGCTTTGAATGAGAAGAATAGATTGTTAGAGAAGCAAGAGGATCTTCTATATGAAGAGCATGATAAATTTGTTAGTGCGCAAAATTCTCTTGATTTAGAAGTTAAAAGAAATGAAATGCTTTCATATGAATTATCTACATGCCATGAATCTATTTCTAGCTTAAAGAGTATTAATGATGATTTAAATACTAAGTTAGAAATAGCTAATAAATCAAGCTCTTGTGTAGAACATGTTGTGATTTGCAATAGGTGTAAGGATTTTAATGTTGATGCTTGTAGTGAACACTTAATTTTCATTTCCAAATTAAACGATGAAGTGGCTAGTCTTAATGCCCAACTTAAGACTAGCAAGAATGACTTTGATAAACTAAAATTTGCAAGGGATGACTACACTATTGGTAGACACCTCTCAATTAAGGATGGGCTTGGCTTTAAGAGGGAAGCCAAGAACTTAACAAGTCAAGGGGCTCCCATTTTCAACAAGGAAAAAGGGAAGGCTCCTATGACTAGTAATAGTCAAAAGAATCATGCATTTATTTATGATAGAAAATTTTCTAGAAATGCTTATCATAATATGAGTTGTAATGCTTATGATTCAAATGCCATGATTGCTTCGAGTTCTTCTTTTGTGCATGGTAGACATATGCCTATGAGAAATGTTGTTCATGTACCTAGGAAAGCAAGTAATGAACCTTCTACAATTTACCATGCTTGCAATGCTTCTTTTGCAATTTGTAGGAAGAATAAGAAAGTGATTGCTAGGAAATTAGGGGCAAAATGCAAGGGTGATAAAACTTGCATTTGGGTCCCTAAGGCTATTGTTACTAACCTTGTAGGACCCAACAAGAGTTGGGTACCTAAAACCCAAGCCTAATTTGCCTTGCAGGTTTATGCATCCGAGGGCTCAAGCTAGATTATCGACAGCGGATGCACAAATCACATGACGGGGGAGAAGAAGATGTTCACCTCCTACGTCAAGAACAAAGACTCCCAAGATTCAATCATATTCGGTGATGGGAATCAAGGCAAGGTTAAAGGACTAGGAAAAATAGCTATTTCATCCGAGCATTCCATCTCTAATGTGTTTTTAGTTGAATCGCTCGGATATAACTTTTTGTCCGTAAGTCAATTATGCAATATGGGTTACAATTGCTTATTTACAAATGTAGATGTGTCTGTCTTTAGAAGGAGTGATGGTTCATTAGCTTTTAAGGGTGTACTAGACGACAAACTCTATTTAGTTGATTTTGCAAAGGAAGATGCCGGTCTAGATGCATGCTTGATTGCTAAGACTAGCATGGGCTGGCTATAGCATCGCCGTCTAGCACATGTGGGGATGAAGAACCTTCACAAACTTCTAAAGGGAGAACATGTGTTAGGTCTAACAAATGTAACTTTCGAAAAAGATAGACCTTGTACAGCTTGTCAAGCATGTAAACAAGTGGGAAATGCTCATCACAGCAAGAACGTGATGACCACATCAAGACCCCTGGAGCTGCTGCATATGGACCTCTTCGGACCCATCGCCTACCTCAGCATCGGGGGAAGTAAGTATGGTCTTGTTATTGTTGATGATTTTTTCCGCTTCACATGGGTAATCTTTTTGCAGGATAAATCTGAAACCCAAGGGACCCTCAAGCGCTTCCTAAGGAGAGCTCAAAATGAATTTGAGCTCAAGGTGAAGAAGATAAGGAGCGACAATGGGCCCGAATTCAAGAACCTTCAAGTAGAGGAGTACCTTGAGGAGGAAGGAATCAAGCACGAGTTCTCCGCTCCCTACACACCATAGCAAAATGGTGTGGTAGAGAGGAAGAACAGGATGCTCATAGACATGGCGAGGACGATGCTTGGAGAGTTCAAGACACCCGAGCGGTTTTGGTCGGAAGCCGTGAACACGGCTTGCCACGCCATAAACCGGGTCTACCTTCATCGCCTCCTCAAGAAGACGTCGTACGAACTTCTAACCGGTAACAAACCCAACGTTTCATATTTTTGTGTATTTGGGAGTAAATGCTACATTCTAGTGAAGAAAGGCAGGAATTCTAAATTTGCTCCCAAAGTTGTAGAAGGGTTTTTGTTAGGTTATGACTCAAATACAAAGGTGTATAGAGTCTTCAACAAATCATCGGGTTTGGTTGAAGTCTCTAGCGACGTTGTATTTGATGAGACTAATGGCTCTCCAAGAGAGCAAGTTGATCTTAATGATGTAGATGAATATGATGTTCCAACGGACGCAATTCGCACCATGGCGATTGGAGATGTGCGACCACAGGAACACCAAGAGCAAGATCAACCTTCTTCCTCAATAATGGTGCACTCCCCATCTCAAGACGATGAACAGGTTCATCAAGAAGAGGCGTGTGATCAAGGGGGAGCACAAGATAATGATGTTATGGAGGAAGAAGCACCATAGGCCCCTCTAACTCAAGTCCGAGCGACGATTCAAAGGAATCATCTCATCGACCAAATTTTGGGTGATATAAGCAAGGGAGTAACTACTCGCTCTAGATTTGCTAATTTTTGTGAGCATTACTCTTTTATCTCTTCTATTGAGCCTTTCAGGGTAGAAGAGGCCTTGCTAGATCTGGACTGGGTGTTGGCCATGCAGGAAGAGCTTAATAACTTCAAGCGAAATGAAGTTTGGACACTGGTGCCACGTCCCAAGCAAAACATTGTGGGAACCAAGTGGGTGTTCCGCAACAAATAGGACGAGCACGGGGTGATGACAAGGAACAAGGCTAGACTTGTGGCAAAAGGTTATGCCCAAGTCACGGGTTTGGACTTTGAGGAGACTTTTGCTCCTGTGGCTAGGCTAGAGTCTATTCGTATTTTGTTAGCCTATGCCGCTCACCATTCTTTCAGGTTGTTCCAAATGGATGTGAAGAGCGCTTTCCTCAACGGGCCAATCAAGGAGGAGGTGTACGTAGAGCAACACCCTGGCTTTGAGGATGAATGGTACCCCGACCACGTGTGTAAGCTCTCTAAGGCGCTCTATGGACTTAAGCAAGCCCCAAGAGCATGGTATGAATGCCTTAGAGACTTTCTAATTGCTAATGCTTTCAAGGTTGGGAAAGCCAATCCAACTTTATTCACTAAGACTTGTGATGGTGACTTATTTGTGTGCCAAATTTATGTCGATGACATAATATTTGGTTCTACTAACCAAAAGTCTTGTGAAGAGTTTAGCAGGGTGATGACTCAAAAGTTTGAGATGTCGATGATGGGCGAGTTGAACTACTTCCTTGGGTTCCAAGTGAAGCAACTCAAGGACGACACGTTCATCTCCCAAACGAATTACACGCAAGACTTGATCAAGCGGTTTGGGATGAAAGACGCCAAGCCCGCAAAGACTCCAATGGGAACCGATGGACATGTCAACCTCAACAAAGGAGGTAAGTCTGTTGATCAAAAGGCATACCGGTCTATGATAGGTCCTTTGCTTTACTTATGTGCTAGTAGACCGGATATTATGCTAAGCGTATGCATGTGTGCTAGATTTCAATCCGATCCAAGGGAGTGCCACCTTGTGGTCGTTAAGCGAATTCTTAAATATTTAGTTGCTACGCCTTGCTTCGGGATCTGGTATCCAAAGGGGTCTACCTTTGACTTGATTGATATTCAGACTCCGATTATGCTGGATGCAAGGTTGATAGGAAGAGTACATCAGGGACGTGCCAATTCTTAGGAAGGTCCCTGGTGTCTTGGAGTTCTAAGAAACAAACTTTTGTTGCCCTATCCACCGCTGAGGCCGAGTATGTTGCCGCAGGATAGTGTTGCGCGCAACTACTTTGGATGAGGCAAACCCTCAGGGACTTTGGCTACAATCTGAGCAAAGTCCCACTCCTATGTGATAATGAGAGTGCAATCCGCATGGCGGATAATCCTGTTGAACATAGCCGCACAAAGCACATAGACATCCGACATCACTTTTTGAGAGACCACCAGCAAAAGGGAGATATCGAAGTGTTTTATGTTAGCACCGAGAACCAGCTAGCTGATATCTTTACCAAGCCTTTAGATGAGAAGACCTTTTGCAGGCTGCGTGGTGAGCTAAATGTCTTAGATTCGCGTAACTTGGATTGATCTATAGCATACATGTGTTTATGCCTTTGATCATGTTTTTTATGCATATTGTTGCTTATTTATGGTGCTCAAGTTGTACACATGATCCCCGGACCTCACAAGTCTATTTGCAAGTGATGCACTTATTTAGGGGGAGGCATGCTACAACTTGACACTTTGAGACTAACCTTGTGCTTGAGTTTACTTGTCTTAGTCTCAAAAGTGGATTGAAAGGGAAATGTGGACTTGGACCATGAAAGACTTCCACTGCACTCCAATGAGAGGGTAACTTACTCCAAGTTCATCTCCATGCTCTTATTGTCTTTTTACTCCTAATTGAAGATTTTGGTAAGGCAATGAGGTTAAAGGGCCAAAAATTATCCCGTTTTGGTGCTTGATGGCAAAGGGGGAGAAATTAAGGCCAAAGCAAGCAAATGGATCAGCTACCACTTGAGAATTTTGAAAAATAGAAGAGTTAGAAGTTTTGATTTGTCAAAATATTCTAAGTGTCTCTTTTTGTCAAAAGTTGGTCTCTTGTGGGAAGAATGTTTGATTATGAAAAAAAGGGGAGTTTTTTAATCTTTGATCAATTTCTCTTGGAATACCTCTCTTTATGTCTCAACAAATGTGTTTGACTTAGAGATAGGAATTTGAGTTTGATTTACAAAAACAAACCAAGTGGTGGCAAAGAATGATCCAAATATGCCAAATTTGAATCAAAAACAAATCTTGATCTCATTTGCATTGATGTTACAATTCTATGTGTTGTTTTTTGTTGTATTGGCATAAATCACCAAAAAGGGGGAGATTGAGAGGGAAATGTGCCCTTGGGCCATTTCTAAGTATTTTGATGATTAAGTGCCCAACACAAATGGCTTAAGTATAAATTGTGCAAAACGGTGAATGAAGTGCAAATCATCAATAAGGTATGATTCTAGACTTAGTACATTGTATTTTGTGTACTAACATATTTGGCTAAGTGCTAGAATCAGGGAAAACAGAAAAAGAAAAAGACTCGGCTGAAGCAGCCAAGACTCAGCACAGTCTAGGTGCACCGGACAGTGTCCGGTGCGCCAGGCTGGATTCTGGTCAACAAGCCGCTCTCGGGAATTCGTCGGCGGCGTACGGCTAAAATTCACCGGACTGTCCGGTGGTGCACCGGACTGTCCGGTGAGCCAACGGTCGGCCGCGCAATCCGCGCGTGACGCGTGGCTGAGCCAACGGTCTGATGGAGGCACCGGACTGTCCGGTGTGCACCGGACAGTGTCTGGTGCGCCAACGGCTCCAAATCTTCAACAGTCGCCTGTGCCAAACTAGGAAGGCGATCTGCACCGGACAGTGAACAGGGGATGTCCGGTGGTGCACCAGACTGTCTGGTGCGCCACCCGACAGAAGGCAAGTATTGCCTGCCAAGAATGCCTCTCAACGGCTCCTAGCTGCCTTGGGGCTATAAAAGGGACCCCTAGGCGCATGGAGGAGAACACCAAGCATAGTTTGAGCATTCTTAATCATTCACACTCCGTCTTTGCGCACTCGATTGACATTCTTAGTGATTTGAGCTCCGTTCTAGTGGTGAACTTTGTGCTATTCATTTGAGCTCAAGTCTTGGCTGTGTGTGTGCGTATTGCTGTGGATTTGTGTGTGTTGCTTCCCTCCCTTACTCTAGTACTTTCACTTTGATCCTTATTGTAAGGGCGAGAGACTCCAAGTTGTGGAGATTCCTCGCAAACGGGAAAGAGTAAAGAAAGAAGAAAACCGTGGTATTCAAGTTGATCATTGGATCACTTGAGAGGAGTTGAGTGCAACTCTCGTCCGTTGGGACGCCACAACGTGGAGTAGGCAAGTATTATACTTGGCCGAACCACGGGATAAATCATCGTGTCTCTTGTGCTTGTTCTCACTGTGACTATTGTGTTTCGCAAGAGCTTGGTCCTTAGCCACTTGATTTCATTGTACTAACACTTAACCAAGTTTTGTGGCTATAAGTTTTAAATTCTTACAGGATCACCTATTCACCCCCCCTCTAGGTGCTCTCAGGTTCACACAGCGGGTGGCGAAATCCGTGCACTTATCCTGAAAGTCTTTCAATGACTCCGTAGCTTCATATTTTTCTCAGCTTCGGCTTCAGCTTTTGCTTGTAGTTCTTTTCTTTCCTACTCGAAGCGCTCTGATTCTTTCTTTAAAATTGTTTGAGCACTGTCAAGTTCCTCGCTCAATTTAGTATTTTGAGACTGCACTTCTGCGAGGGAACCTTCGGCTGCTCGCAGCAGAAAATATTTCTCCTCTAGAGAAGCTTCAAGATCCTTTATCTTATTTTCCAAGTCGTCAATTATAATCTCGTTTTTATTATCTTCATTATCCTGCTGCATTTTCAAAGCTTTGCTCAGCAGCATGCTCTGCAGCAACCAGTCATGGTCAGAACATTTAACTTACCACAAAAATGATAATAATAACAACCTAGCCAAAAGACCTCACCTTGAAGCTGGAATAAAATAAGCTACCGGCAATATGTTTCTGACGGTAGCAGCTATATCAGCCTCTAGCTTCGGAAAGCCAACACTCTTGGATAGAGTACTGACTATCTTCGCCCCAGCGCAGTTGCGGACGCATCCTAGGATCTCCTCGTCTACCCCGCCGAAGAGCAAAGCCCCTGGTTGATATCCGCATGATACAGCAAATTCCCGCAACTCTGACTTGTCCTCTTCAGACAATTCTTGGCCGCCTAGGTGCCGAAGATCGAAGTATTTTTCGCCCGAAGGACTAGCATCAATTTCCCTTTCTTTGCTTGGTGCTACAGCCATTTCTTCCTCTATAGCCACATCTTTAACCACATCTGATATGAGCCTATCAATATCTGACATTGTTGTTTCGGCTTCATCAGTGTCTTTGGCTTCGGAAGCAGCATCAGCTTCGGCATCCGCAGCAGTCACTATTTTAGCCGCTGAGGCTGAAGGCGGTGTTCGCTCGACGGCTTGCATCACGTTAATTATTCGTTGTTTCTTTTGCCCTTCAATCTTCTCCTCTGTAGCCGAAGGTTGTTCTTTCTTCTGTAAAAATTATGTTAGTTCTGATCCCAGAGGACTTAGCAGCTTGAGGTGTGGGGAATCAGTCATTACCTTTAAAATTTTTGCTACTTCGACAGCAGAGGGCGTTGAAGGAGCTTCTTCTCCTGTCTCATCCACCTTCGGCTCAACAGAGGTTGTTGTATCAAGCTTTCGCTTTTTAGAGATTGTCGCTTTTGGCTCAGGAGCTATTTTTGTTTTATTCACAATTTTCTCATATTCCTTTATTAGCTGAGCAGCTTGCCTACTCAGGATGCTGAAAACCATTTTCCTTTTCACCCCATCGGCCCCTTTGTCAAGCCTTTCATAGTCTGGGTATTCGAAGTTTAACGCGTCCATCACCTGATTCAGCCTTCGTTTTGGCCGGGTGCTGAAGGCAGCAGTCATTAATTGGTCCTCTTTCTTGGTGTAGTTGCCAAGAATTTCATTGCACATTGTTTCATTTCTAGCCACTCTTTGCATGGCTTCTTGAATTGTTTCTCACACTTAAAATGATAGGGGAGCCATACAAGCTCATGTTTCTTCCCCTTTCTTTCTTCTTCGGCATTCCCCAACCGCTGGAAGTTGGAAATGTCTTGTTTGCCAAATATTCTTGTACTAGATCCCTAGTACTCATTTTGGCAGCAACCACCCTAAACTCAACTTCGGCTACCTGACATGGAGAGCCAAGTTACATATGCCACAAAGGCCTGGTCATCCCGAAGCTTAGTTTCATAGGCTTCATGACCATAGTCATCAGCATCTCCCTTCTCTTCTCGTCGGCTTTCACATAAAACCATTCATTTGTCCACCCGGTTGGTCATTTGGTGCGATAGCCAATCATCGAAGCCTTTGTATCTTTTCTATAAGCAAAGTTGTAGCAGTCGAAGTTCTTATGAAGACCATCTACCCTGCCCTTCGTCTGATAATGCAGTTCATGTACCCGACAAAAAGCTTCGGCATTAGCGTCCATACCCTGGCTTCGCAGAGCTCATATAAAAACACTGAGCCTAACGATAACATTGGGTGTCAATTGATGAAGGTAAATCTCAAAGTTCTTCAAAACCTCCCCTATCATGTCATTCAAGGGGAACCGAAGTCCTGCTCTGAAGAAGCTCTTGAAAACAACGACTTTGTCTTCTTTTGGTTCCAGAATAATTTCCTCCCCAGCAAACCGGACAAGCTTGCTTTCAGCCTCCCCGAAATAACCAAGTTTCCTCATCATAACCATGTCATCCTTCGTTATAGTAGACTTCCCAAACTCAATGTGACTAGGCTTTGTTGGGTTCAGGATGTTGTCATCTTCTTCACTTTCGCCTCCAGCTACAATCTGTTCAGCTTCGGTATTGGAGGCACCTTCGGCAGCAACTTCTTTTGATACAACAAGACCCGATTGCCTCATCACTTCTGATATTGGTGCCGTTTCGGCCACTTCAGCCTCGTGCCCCTCACGAGACACTCTAGCAGTGGATCATACTTTGGCCATTTCTGTGTTTACGCTTTTTTAAGACAAAGCTGATCTCAATTGACGAAGCGTTTGCTCGAAAAAGCAATACAGAAAGCTTTGGCTATGGTTAAAATTTTTAACAGCACAACAGTGCAATGGCAATGAATGTTGTGGTAACTCCTCACCAACCCGTTTGTTTATATAGCACTGCAGGAGGAGAAGGCGAACCGCCATACCGCTCGCACTGGCTGAGCGGTGGACCGTCTGGCGTCCAGAATATTATAATCGTTTCTCGGTAACGAGCTCAGGGAAGGTGTTTTTCGGACCTTCGACATTCCGAAGCCTTTGTGTTTTTCGCGGATCGAGCTCGTTACAAAAAACGATCTAGCACTGCGAAGGGGCTACTGTTGGGGGTCTTCTTTCCCACCAAAGGTCCTCAAGGCAAAAACACCTTCGGCAAGATACTACAGGCATACGCAACATGAAGATACAACCCGAAGATGATGCAGACAAAAGCCGAAGCCATGACTGAAGGAGCTTCGGCTTAGCATTATAATGAAGGCGAAGGACGATACAAACTTAAGGAGGAAAACACTATCTAGTCCTTAATAGTTCACATTATGATTACAATTAGTTATCAGGGACATGAATGTAATTTTGTCCGGGTTGCATCACGTGCCTATAAATAGATGAACAGTACCCCCGTACTATTCACGCTTGATTGTAATCGCTCCTACGCCACTCTCGCATCTTCACCTTCTGGCAAGCCGAAGGTATTAATATAATAAAAATATCATTGATGTTTATTCGTGTTTATAAAACAAGAACATAAATAACTTACTGATTTATAATCATTATTTATACTCTTTTGTATTTCATGTACCTTTATTTATATTTGTTCATTGAGATGATGAAGGTATGTCCTTCATGACCTTCGTCCGAAGATCATTATATCCAAAAGGAGATAATGCTTCGAAGGACGAAGGTCTTTAATTGTTAACAATCGTGTTGTCTTGTTCTTGATGTATAGCATTTGAGAACAAGGACCAACAATGCACCTTATTGGTATGAATACTCTATTAATTCTATTAAGCCTTGGGCCAGGACATCACCATCCCAGGGTCCAGGATATCACAATCCCCGAGCCAAGGCGACTCTAATCCATGCTCTAATTGAGCTAAACTGCCACAGGATACCCTTTGTTCACAATCATGGCAGAGCCAGAACTATGACAGGGTTGTTGCTAGTTGTATAGAATGATAGACATCAAATTGAAGATACAGCGAGCACTAGTAACTCACTAGAACTCTAGAACGTCGGTCGGGAAGGCGGGCGACTGGATGAGACAATGGGTCGACACGGAGGTGGTCTGCGGAGGCATCCAAGGGTGGCAAGACGGTGTTCTAGGGGCTTCTCTATAGTAGCATTCAATCGATCAGGCCGGTGAGCCTAACGGTACAAAAAGAAGCTAAGAACACATTGAAAGTCTGAATTTTACAAACTTAATCACAACTGCAAGCCGGGTTAGCGTTAGAAATATAATCGAGTCCGAGAGAGAGGGTGCAAAACAAATCGCAAGCGAATAAAGAGTGTGACAGGCGGATTTGTTTTACCGAGGTTCGGTTCTTGCAAACCTACTCCCCGTTGAGGTGGTTACAAAGACCGGGTCTATTTCAACCCTTTCCCTCTCTCAAACGGTCCCTCGGACCGAGTGAGCTTTTCTTCTCAATCAATTGGAACATAAAGTTCCTACAAGGACCACCACACGATTGGTGTCTCTTTCCTCAATTACAAGTGAGTTTGATCTCAAAAAGAATGAGAAAGAAAGCAATCCAAGCGCAAGAGCTCAAAAGAACACAACAAATCACTCTCACTTAACACTAAAGCTTTTGTAGAATTGGGAGAGGATTTGATCACTTGGGTGTGTCTAGAATTGAATGCTAGAGCTCTTGTAAGTAGTTGAAAGGTGGAAAACTTGGATGACTTGAATGTGGGGGTGGTTGGGGTATTTATAGCCCCAACCACCAAACTAGCCGTTTGGTGGAGGCTGCTGTCGCATGGCGCACCGGACAGTCCGGTGCGCCAGCCACGTCACCAGGCCGTTGGGTTCCGACCGTTGGAGCTCTGTCTTGTGGGCCCGCCTGGTTGTCCGGTGGTGCACCGGACAAGTCCTGTAGACTGTCCGGTGTGCCACCCGCGCGTGCACTGCTCCTCTGCGCGCGCATGCGCGCATTTAATGCGTTGCAGTCGACCATTGGCGCGAAGTAGCCGTTGCTCCGTTGGCTCACCGGACAGTCCGGTGTGCACCGGACATGTCCGGTGAATTATAGCGGAGCGGATTCCCGAAGCTGGCGAGTTCAGAGTCGCTCTCCCCTGGTGCACCGGACACTGTCCGGTGGTGCACCGGACACTGTCCGGTGGTGCACCGGACAGTCCGGTGAATTATAGCGAAGCGCCTCTGAGAATTCCCGAAGGTGGACAGTCCGGTGCGCCAGACCAGGGCACACTTCGGTTGTCCCTTGCTCTCTTTGTTTGAACCCTTTTCTTGGTCTTTTTATTGGCTTAGTGTGAACCTTTGGCACCTGTATAACTTATAGACTAGAGCAAACTAGTTAGTCCAATTATTTGTGTTGGGCAATTCAACCACCAAAATCAATTAGGAAAATAGGTGTAAGCCTAATTCCCTTTCAATCTCCTCCTTTTTGGTGATTGGTGCCAACACAAACCAAAGCAAGTATAGAAGTGCATAATTGAACTAGTTTGCATAATTGTAAGTGCAAAGGTTACTTGGAATTGAGCCAATATAAATACTTATAAGATGCGCATGGATTGTTTCTTTAATTTTAACATTTTGGACCACGCTTGCACCACATGTTTTGTTTTTGCAAATTCTTTTGTAAATTCTTTTCAAAGTCCTTTTGCAAATAGTCAAAGGTAAATGAATAAGATTTTGCGAAGCATTTTCAAGATTTGAAATTTTCTCCCCCTGTTTCAAATGCTTTTCCTTTGACTAAACAAAACTCCCCCTCAATAAATTTCTTCTTTTAGTGTTCAAGAGGGTTTTAAGATATTGATTTTGAAAATACTACTCTCTCCCCCCCCTTTTGAACACAATGAGATACCAATTTGAAAATCATAACAATTGAAAAACTCTTTTTAAAATTAGTGGTGGTGCGGTCCTTTTGCTTTGGGCTAATACTTTCTCCCCCTTTGGCATGAATCGCCAAAAACGGATACTTGAGTGAGATATAAGCCCTTTCCTAACTATTTTCTCCCCTTTGGCAAATAAAACATGAGTGAAGATTATACCAAAGACGGAGAGTTGCACGGAGCGACGGCGAAGGATGAGTTACGGAGTGGAAGCCTTTGTCTTCGCCGAAGACTCCAATTCCCTTTTTAATACACCTATGACTTGGTTTGAAATAAATTTGAAAACACATTAGTCGTAGCATATATAAAAGAGACATGATCAAAGGTATACTTATGAGCTATATGTGCAAGACATCAAAAGAAATTCCTAGAATCAAGAATATTTAGCTCATGCCTAAGTTTGTTAAAAGTTTGTTCATCAAGAGGCTTGGTAAAGATATCGGCTAATTGTTCCTTAGTGTTAATATATGCAATCTCGATATCTCCCTTTTGTTGGTGATCCCTTAAGAAGTGATACCGAATGGCTATGTGTTTAGTGCGGCTATGCTCAACGGGATTATCCGCCATGCGGATTGCACTCTCATTATCACATAGAAGTGGAACTTTGGTTAATTTGTAACCATAGTCCCTAAGGATTTGCCTCATCCAAAGTAGTTGCGCGCAACAATGACCTGCGGCAATATACTCGGCTTCGGCGGTAGAAAGAGCTACGGAATTTTGCTTCTTTGAAGCCCAAGACACCAAGGATCTTCCCAAGAACTGGCAAGTCCCCGATGTGCTCTTTCTATTAATCTTACACCCCGCCCAATCGGCATCCGAATAACCAATCAAATCAAATGTGGATCCCCTAGGATACCAAAGCCCAAACTTAGGAGTATAAACTAAATATCTCAAGATTCGTTTTATGGCCGTAAGGTGAGCTTCCTTATGGTCGGCTTGGAATCTTGCACACATGCATACGGAAAGCATAATATGCGGTCGAGATGCACATAAATAAAGCAAAGAGCCTATCATCGACCGGTATACCTTTTGATCGACGGATTTACCTTCCGTGTCGAGGTCGAGATGCCCATTTGTTCCCATGGGTGTCTTGATGGGCTTGGCATCCTTCATCCCAAACTTACTTAAAATGTCTTGAATATACTTCGTTTGGCTAATGAAGGTGCCCTCTTGGAGTTGCTTTACTTGAAATCCCAAGAAATACTTCAACTCCCCCATCATCGACATCTCGAATTTTTGTGTCATGATCCTACTAAACTCTTCACATGTAGATTCGTTAGTAGACCCAAATATAATATCATCAACATAAATTTGGCATACAAACAAATCATTTTCAAGTGTTTTGGTAAAGAGTGTAGGATCGGCCTTTCCGACTTTGAATCCATTAGTGATAAGGAAATCTCTAAGGCATTTATACCATGCTCTTGGGCTTGCTTGAGCCCATAAAGCGCCTTAGAGAGTTTATAAACATGGTTAGGGTACTCACTATCTTCAAAGCCGGGAGGTTGCTCAACATAGACCTCTTCCTTGATTGGTCCATTGAGGAAGGCACTCTTTACGTCCATTTGATAAAGCTTGAAGCCATGGTAAGTAGCATAGGCCAATAATATACGAATTGACTCAAGCCTAGCTACGGGTGCATAGGTTTCACCGAAATCCAAACCTTCGACTTGGGAGTATCCCTTGGCCACAAGTCGAGCTTTGTTCCTTGTCACCACACCATGCTCATCTTGCTTGTTGCGGAACACCCACTTGGTTCCTACAACATTTTGATTAGGACGTGGAACTAAATGCCATACCTCATTCCTAGTGAAGTTGTTGAGCTCCTCTTGCATCGCCACCACCCAATCCGAATCTTGAAGTGCTTCCTCTACCCTGTGTGGCTCAATAGAGGAAACAAAAGAGTAATGCTCACAAAAATGTGCAACACGAGATCTAGTGGTTACCCCCTTATGAATGTCGCTGAGGATGGTGTCGACGGGGTGATCTCGTTGGACTGCTTGGTGGACTCTTGGGTGTGGCGTCCTTGGTTCTTCATCCTCCTTGTCTCGATCATTTGCATCTCCCGCTTGATCATTGTTGTCATCTAGAGGTGGCTCATTTTCTTGATCTTCTCCTTCATCACCTTGAGCCTCATCCTCATTTTGAGTTGGTGGAGATGCTTGCGTGGAGGAGGATGGTTGATCTTGTGTATTTTTAGGCTCTTCGGATTCCTTAGGACACACATACCCAATGGACATGTTCCTTAGCGCGATGCACAGAGCCTCTTCATCACCTATCTCATCAAGATCAACTTGCTCTACTTGAGAGCCGTTAGTCTCATCAAACACAACGTCACAAGAAACTTAAACTTGTCCAGAGGACTTGTTAAAGACTCTATATGCCCTTGTGTTTGAATCATATCCTAGTAAAAAGCCTTCTACAGTCTTAGGAGCAAATTTAGATTTTCTACCTCTTTTAACAAGTATAAAGCATTTGCTACCAAAGACTCTAAAATATGAAATATTGGGCTTTTTACCGGTTAGGAGTTCATATGATGTCTTCTTGAGGATTCGGTGTAGATACAACCGGTTGATGGCGTAGCAAGCGGTGTTGACCGCCTCGGCCCAAAACCGATCCAAAGTCTCGTACTCATCAAGCATGGTTCTTGCCATGTCCAATAGAGTTCTATTCTTCCTCTCCACTACACCATTTTGTTGTGGCGTGTAGGGAGAAGAGAACTCATGCTTGATGCCCTCCTCCTCAAGGAAGCCTTCTATTTGAGAATTCTTGAACTCCGTCCCGTTGTTGCTTCTTATTTTCTTGATCCTTAAGCCAAACTCGTTTTGAGCTCGTCTCAAGAATCCCTTTAAGGTCTCTTGGGTATTAGATTTTTTCTGCAAAAAGAATACTCAAGTGAAGCGAGAATAATCATCCACAATAACTAGACAGTACTTACTCCCGCCGATGCTTATGTAAGCAATCAGACCGAATAGATCCATGTGTAGGAGCTCCAGTGGCCTATCAGTCATCATGATGTTCTTGTGTGGATGATGAGCACCAACTTGCTTCCCTGCTTGGCATGCGCAACAAATCCTATCTTTCTCAAATTGAACATTTGTTAATCCTAAAATGTGCTCTCCCTTTAGAAACTTATGAAGATTCTTCATCCCAACATGGGCTAGTCGGCGATGCCAGAGCCAACCCATGTTAGTCTTAGCAATTAAGCAAGTGTCGAGTTCAGCTCTATCAAAATCTACCAAGTATAGCTGACCCTCTAACACTCCCTTAAATGCTATTGAATCATCACTTCTTCTAAAGACAGTGACACCTACATCAGTAAAGAGACAGTTGTAGCCCATTTGACATAATTGCGAAACGGAAAGCAAATTGTAATCTAATAAATCAACAAGAAAAACATTGGAAATGGAATGGTCAGGTGATATAGCAATTTTACCCAATCCTTTGACCAAACCTTGGTTTCCATCCCCGAATGTGATCGCTCTTTGGGGATCTTGGTTTTTCTCATAGGAGGAGAACATCTTCTTCTCCCCTGTCATGTGGTTTGTGCACCCGCTATCGATGATCCAACTTGAGCCCCCGGATGCATAAACCTACAAAACAAGTTTAGTTCTTGACTTTAGGTACCCAAATGGTTTTGGGTCCTTTAGCATTAGACACAAGAACTTTGGGTACCCAAACACAAGTCTTTGACCCCTTGTGCTTGCCCCCAACATACTTGGCAACTACCTTGCCGGATTTGTTAGTTAAAACATAGGATGCATCAAAAGTTTTAAAGGAAATGTCATGATCATTTGATGCACTAGGAGTTCTCTTCTTAGGCAACTTAGCACGGGTTGGTTGCCTAGAACTAGATGCCTCACCCTTATACATAAAAGCATGGTTAGGGCCAGAGTGAGACTTCCTAGAATGAATTCTCCTAATTTTGCTCTCAGGATAACCGGCAGGGTATAAAATGTAACCCTCGTTATCCTGAGGCATGGGAGCCTTGCCCTTAACAAAGTTGGATAATTTCGTAGGAGGGGCATTAAGTTTGACATTGTCCCCCTTTTGGAAGCCAATGCCATCCTTGATGCCAGGGCGTCTCCCACTATAGAGCATGCTTCTAGCAAATTTAAATTTCTCATTTTCTAAGTCATGCTCACTAATATTAGCATTAAGTTGAGCTATGTGATCATTTTGTTTCTTAATTAAAGCTAGGTGATCATGGATAGCATCAATGTTAACATCTCTACATCTATTGCAAATATTAGTATGTTCAATGGTAGATGTAGAGGGTTTGCAAGATTTTAATTCTACAACCTTAGCATGTAATATATCATTCTTACTTCTAAGGTCGGAAATTGAAGCATTGTAAACATCTAATTCTTTAGCCTTAGCAAGCAATTTTTCATTTTCATTTCTAAGGCTAGCAAGAGAAATGTTCAATTCTTCAATCTTAGCAAGCAAATCAACATTATCATTTCTAAGATTTGGAATTGAAACATCACAAATATTTGAATCAACTTTTGCTAACAAATTAGCATTCTCATTTCTAAGGTTGTCAATGGTCTCATGGCAAGTGCTTAGCTCACTAGATAGTTTCTCACATTTTTCAACTTCTATAACATAAGCATTTTTAACCTTAACATGCTTTTTATTTTCCTTAATGAGGAAGTCCTCTTGGGAATCCAAGAGATCATCCTTTACATGAATAGCACTAATCAATTCATTTAATTTTTCTTTTTTTTGCATGCTTAGGTTGGCAAAAAGAATGCGCAAGTTATCCTCCTCATTACTAGCATTTTCCTCATCACTAGAGGTTTCATATTTAGTGGAGGATTTTGATTTTACCTTCTTCCTTTTGTCGTCCTTTGCCATGAGGCATTTGTGGCCGACGTTGGGGAAGAGAAGACCCTTGGTGACGACGATGTTTGCGGCGTCCTCATCGGAGAAGGAGTCGGTGGAGCTCTCGTTGGAGTCCCATTCCCGGCAAACATGGGCATCGCCGCCCTTCTTCTTGTAGTACTTCTTCTTCTCCTTTCTTCTCCCCTTCTTGTCGTCGCCCTGTCACTGTCACTAGAAATAGGACATTTTGCTATAAAATGACCGGGCTTACCACATTTGTAGCAAACTTTCTTGGAGCGGGGCTTGTAATCCTTCCCCCTCCTTTGCTTGAGGATTTGGCGGAAGCTCTTGATGATGAGCGCCATTTCCTCGTTGTCGAGCTTGGAGGCGTCGATGGGTGTTCTACTCGATGTAGACTCCTCCTTCTTCTCCTCCGTCGCCTTAAATGCGACCGGTTGTGCTTCGGATGTGGAGGGGTCGTCAAGCTCGTTGATCTTCTTTGTGACTTTGACCATGAACTCAAAGCTCACAAAATTCCCGATTACTTCCTCGGGAGTCATTAGAGTATATCTAGGATTGCCACGAATTAATTGGACTTGAGTAGGGTTAAGGAAAACAAGTGATCTTAGAATAACCTTAACCATTTCGTGGTCATCCCATTTTTTGCTCCCGATGTTGCGCACTTGATTCACCAAGGTTTTGAGCCGGTTGTACATGTCTTGTGGCTCCTCCCCTTGGCGAAGACGGAAGCGACCGAGCTCCCTCTCGATCGTCTCCCGCTTGGTGATCTTGGTTAGCTCATCTCCCTCGTGCGCGGTCTTGAGCACGTCCCAAACTTCCTTGGCGCTCTTTAATCCTTGCACCTTGATGTACTCCTCTCTACTTAGAGAGGCGAGGAGTATAGTTGTGGCTTGGGAGTTGAAGTGCTCGATTTGGGCCACTTCGTCCTCATCATAATCTTCATCCCCTACGGATGATACCTGTACACCAAACTCAACGACATCCCATATACTTTTGTGGAGTGAGGTTAGATGAAATCGCATTAAATCACTCCACCTTGCATAATCTTCACCATGAAAAGTTGGTGGTTTGCCTAATGGGACGGAAAGTAAAGGCGTATGTTTAGGAATGTGAGGATAGCGTAAGGGGATCTTACTAAACTTCTTGCGCTCATGGCGCTTAGAAGTAATGGATGGCGCGTTTGAGCCGGAGGTGGAAGGTGATGAAGTGTCGGTCTCGTAGTAGACCACATTCCTCATCTTCTTTTTCTTGTCGCCACTCCGATGCGACTTGTGGGAAGAGGATTTCTTCTCCTTCCCCTTCCCCTTGTTGTGGGACTCTTCCAATGAAGCTTTCCCGTGGCTTGTAGTGGGCTTGTCGCCGGTCTCCATCTCCTTCTTGGCGTGATCTCCCGACATCACTTCGAGCGGTTAGGCTCTAATGAAGCACTGGGCTCTGATACCAATTGAAAGTCGCCTAGAGGGGGTGAATAGGGCGAATCTGAATTTTACAAACTTAATCACAACTGCAAGCCGGGTTAGCGTTAGAAATATAATCGAGTCCGAGAGAGAGGGTGCAAAACAAATCGCAAGCGAATAAAGAGTGTGACAGGCGGATTTGTTTTACCGAGGTTCGGTTCTTGCAAACCTACTCCCCGTTGAGGTGGTCACAAAGACCGGGTCTCTTTCAACCCTTTGCCTCTCTCAAACGGTCCCTCGGACCGAGTGAGCTTTTCTTCTCAATCATATGGAACACAAAGTTCCTACAAGGACCACCACACGATTGGTGTCTCTTGCCTCATTTACAAGTGAGTTTGATCTCAAGAAAGAATGAGAAAGAAAGCAATCCAAGCGCAAGAGCTCAAAAGAACACAACAAATCTCTCTCACTTAACACTAAAGCTTTTGTGGAATTGGGAGAGGATTTGATCACTTGGGTGTGTCTAGAATTGAATGCCAGAGCTCTTGTAAGTAGTTGAAAGGTGGAAAACTTGGATGACTTGAATGTGGGGGTGGTTGGGGTATTTATAGCCCAACCACCAAACTAGCCGTTTGGTGGAGGCTGTTGTCGCATGGCGCACCGGACAGTCCGGTGCGCCACCGGACACTGTCCGGTGCGCCAGCCACGTCACCAGGTCGTTGGGTTCTGACCGTTGGAGCTCTGTCTTGTGGGCCCGCCTGGCTGTCCGGTGGTGCACCGGACAAGTCTTGTAGACTGTCCGGTGTGCCACCCGTGCGCGCACTGCTCCTCTGCGCGTGCAGGCGCGCATTTAATGCATTGCAGTCGACCGTTGGCGCGAAGTAGTCGTTGCTCCGCTAGCTCACCGGACAGTCCGGTGTGCACCAGACATGTCCGGTGAATTATAGCGGAGCGGATTCCCGAAGCTGGCGAGTTTAGAGTCGCTCTCCCCTGGGGCATCGGACAATGTCTGGTGGTGCACCGGACAGTCCGGTGAATTATAGCGAAGCGCCTCTGAGAATTCCCGAAGGTGAAGAGTTCAGCTTGGAGTCCCCTGGTGCACCGGACACTGTCCGGTGGCACACCGGACTGTCCGGTGTGCCAGACCAGGGCACACTTCGGTTGTCCCTTGCTCTCTTTGTTTGAACCCTTTTCTTGGTCTTTTTATTGGCTTAGTGTGAACCTTTGGCACCTGTATAACTTATAGACTAGAGCAAACTAGTTAGTCCAATTATTTGTGTTGGGCAATTCAACCACCAAAATCAATTAGGAAAATAGGTGTAAGCCTAATTCCCTTTCACACATGATGAAGTGGCTGGGATTACCTTAGAGAGCTCTTGCCATGGTGAGGTGCACCATGACGGCGTTCATGACCGATTTCAGGGAAAACCGAAGTTCTCAAGCTATAGCAGAGGAAAAGGGGGAAGTGAATGGTGGACTTGGTTCACAAGGAATGGGTGGAACTTGCGTGACACTCAATTTAAAGGGATAAGCTTCAAGTACTGTGAATTTTGGATGAGAGCGCGAACAACGGCGACTGGACCTTTCACCAAAACTCGATCACTGTGGCGCGCCGCAGTATAAGGACTCAGGGGAAGTAACTTACTACCTGCTACGACCACAACGACATGGTAGAACCAACAATTGTGTGGTACAGTAACAATGAATGATG
Source organism: Zea mays (assembly GCF_902167145.1). Classification (NCBI taxonomy): domain Eukaryota; kingdom Viridiplantae; phylum Streptophyta; class Magnoliopsida; order Poales; family Poaceae; genus Zea; species Zea mays. The sequence goes on from NC_050099.1 coordinate 78,389,148, forward strand.
ACTCCCGGTGATCACAGCCTGGCCGACCACAGAGCAAGTGGGTAAGGTGGAGCCAGCGCATGGACTCATCCCTCGCATGATATTTTCACCCCTTCGGTAATATCCACTCCGAGTCGTGCAAAAATCTTCATGGCGAGCTTAAATCACCGCGCCTGATCGCCAACGACGAGGTGCACTGCACCTGATCTTCTTTAGTTATTGTACAATCCAAATAATCCATTCAGACTGTTTGATAGAGCTACTTTAGATACGTTTTACTCCAAATTTTGCACAACACTCGGTCTGACTCCTTGGAAGGGATTTGTTCATCAATGTAAGGGCTTCAACTTTGTTGTAAAAATCATGGTCCATACCTTATTGGATTATTCACAAATTAGCTCCAAAGTTGGACCAATGTCACTAACAGTCCAGGTTCAGAGCACCCCATTGATTGACAGCCACACTTCAAGGGTGTTTTACTCTAAGTTCCATGTAGTTTTTGGGCTAGGTCACTTAATCAAATTGATACTACTGTAGTAGCCCTACAACTTTGTCATAGTGACTTATTGCAAAACCCTTATGGATTTTGTTGGGGGCCTTCTCCTTCCGAAGGTCTTCAAAAACATAATTAACCATTTGTTTTCAGCAAAAGCTATTACAGGAAGCTTCATTTTTAGGATGCAAGCCTCTTCCTCATGATGAAGGCACACGAGATGAAGACAGATCTAAAGAGGATACGAGTAAACACCGAAGCTATCATCAGATGGACAACTTCGGCTCATAACGGAGATGAAGTATAATGATGATGCTGACCGAAAGAGGAAAAGACTACATAGTCTTTAATGACTTGTACTATGATCATATGTGAATATTGGGGACATAAATGCACTTTTACCCGGGCTGCGTCCCATGCCTATAAATAGATGAACAGTAGCACTATAAGTTATGCACATTCCACGAGTGCTCTAGGTCTTCGCCGGATGGTGAAGTGAGCCTGTAGGCGTTGGGGGATGTTGTGGTATTGACGATGAAGGGCCCTTCCCATTTGGGTTCAAGCTTTCCCTGAGATTCTATTCTGGTAGTTCTGGTGAGGACTAAGTCTCCTTCCTGGAACTCTTTGGGGATGATAGTGTTGTTGCGCCATGCCTTCGTTTGCACTTGGTATTTTGTTCAGTGCCTCTAGGGCAAAAACATGGTCTCCGTCAATAAGGTCCTTGGAGGTCGACTTGTCGACATCAGGAGTGGCTGTGGGGCTCGCTCGTGGAGATCTGTGCTTCAGCTCCTGCGACGTCATTGCTTCGGATCTGTACATCAAGCGAAAGGGTGTGAATTTGGTTGCTCTGGATTCTGCCGTGTTCAGTGCTCATATGACTTCGGGAAGTTGGTCCGCCCATTTGCCTTTCTTGTCATCGAGTAGCCTTTTTTGATTGCACTAAAAATCTTGTCGTTGGTGCATTCAACTACTCCGTTGGATTGAGAATGGTAGACAGAGGCAAACACTGTCTTTGTGCCGATAGAGTTGCAGAATTCCCGAAAGTCTTGGTTGTCGAACTGTTTGCCGTTGTCGACTATTAGCTCGAATAGGACTCCGAACCAACACACAATGTTCTGCCAGAAAAACTTTTGCGTTGTCTTGGAGGTTATTATGGATACGACTCTAGCCTCGATCCACTTGGTGAAGTATTCAACAGCAATGGAGGTGAATTTGAGGTTGCCTTGAGCTATGGGCATTGGTCCGACGATGTCTAGTCCCCAACGCTGAAGTGGCCAGGTATGTGCAATAAGCTTTGTGAGTTGCGAAGGGGCTCCTGTTCGAGGCGAGAATTTCTGGCAAGCTTCGCACAACCGGGTTACGCGGTTGGCTGTGCACACAATTGTCGGCCAATAGAAACCCTGACGTATGACTTTAGCTGCAAGGACTCCCGGTCCTGAATGTGATCCACATATACCCCTGTGGACTTCGCGGAGAAGCTTTATGCCTTCAGCTTCAGTTATGCATTTCAACATGGGTTAGCTTATTCCTTTCTTGTAGAGATGGCCGTTGACTACAGCAAAGTATATGCTTCTGTGTTTTAGCCTTTTGGCTTCGCTGTGATCGGATGGGTGGTAGTGGCGCTGAAGATATAAGGTGATTGGAGCCTGCCAGTCTTCGACCATTATCAGATTGACTATCTGATGTCTGTCGACGACTTGCGTTATTTGCAGATCGTCGGGGTTTCTTACGGCTGGTGTGACGACTATGTGATAAAATACATCGAAAGGCAAGGGTTCGCCCTTCACTGCTGCTTTAGCTAATGTGTCAGCCTCTTCGTTCTTGTTTCTCTCGATATGTTGTAGTGTGAAGCCTTTGAATTGTTTCTCGAGGCTTCGAATGGCGACAAGATACTGCATTAGCACGGGCTCTTTGGCGGAGTAATCTTTTTCAATCTAGCCGACGACGACCTTGGAATCAGTCTTGATGATGCAGGTGGTCACGTCGAGGGCTCACAGTTTGCAAAGTCCTAGGATGACTGCTTCGTACTCGATGGTGTTGTTTGTGCACTTATCTGACTCGAGTGCAAAGTTGAGGTGCGCGGCGTATCTGTATTTGTGTCCGGCAGGTGATGTAATGATTGTCATGGCGCCAGCGCCTGCGTGACACCATGCTCCATCGTAGTGGATTGTCCAGACTGTTTCTGCGTGACACTGTTGTGGTTTCGAAGGCCCTGTCTAGTCTACGATGAAATCAGCAAGGACCTATGATTTGATTGTTGTCCCGGGATCAAAGGTGATGTTGTACCCTAGGAGTTATGTTGTCCACTTTGCTATTCTAGCGGACGCCTCCAGATTTTTGAGCAACTCCCCAAGACCCCTATCGGAAGTGACTCATACCTTGTGTGCCTCAAAGTAGTGTCTTAGCTTGCACGAAGCCATGATGACCGTGTATGCTATTTGTTTGAGCTCTATCATGTCGCACTTTGAGCTTGTGAGGACTTTAGAGAAAAAATATACTAGGCATTGGTGAGCCTTGCCGTCTTTTACCTTTTCTTGGACTAATGCTGTGCTGACTGCGCTGGGCGAGGCGTCGATGTATAGTAGTAGGGGTAGCGCTGGGTCTAGACTTGTTAATGTTGCCAGGTCGGATTGATATTGCTTCAGAGACTGGCCCCAAGTGAAGTCTCTTGCGCCGCGTAATGTTTTGAGAAAATGGAGGCTTCGCTCGGTGGACCTCGAGATAAATCTGTTCAGTGCAGCCATTCTGCCTGTTAACCGTTGGATGTCCTTGGTGGATTGTGGTGGTGCCATGTCCATGATGGCTTGAATTTTATTCGGATTTGCTTCAATTCCTCTGTGTGATACGAGGTAACCGAGGATTTTTCCTTGGCTTACACCGAAGATGCATTTCTTTGGGTTCAGCCGGAGTTGGGTTTCACGCATGTTGGTGAATGTTTCTGCGAGGTCTAAAAGGTGATATTCCTTGTTTTTACTCGCAATGAGAATATGTCGACATATGTGAAGACATTACGACCCATTTGGTCCTCGAGAATCTTCTTGGTGAGGCGGGAGAATGTTGAACCGTCGTTTTTGAGCCCTTCGGGCATCCACACGAAGCAATACGTGCCGAAGGGTGTAATGAAACTGGTGCTAGCCTTGTCTTCCTCTTTCATGTAGATCTGATGGTAACCTGAGAAGCATTCTAGGAGAGACATGACTTCGCAGCCGGCTGCAGAATCGACGACCTTGTCGATTCACGGTAGAGGAAAGTTGTCCTTGGGCATGCTTTGTTAAGGCTAATAAAATCAATGCACATGCGCCATTTCCCATTTTTCTTCTGAACCATCACAACGTTGGCGAGCCAGGTGGGGTACGCTATTGGCTTGATGAATTTGGCTTCAAGTAAATGGTGCACCTTGGCCTTCACTGCTTCTGTTTTTTCATCGGACATTTTCCTTAACTGTTGCTTCTTTGGGCGCACCGAGGGGTCGATGCCCAGGCTGTGCTTGATGATGGTGCGGCTAACCCCCACTAGGTCTAGAGCGGACCATGCGAAGACATCTTTGTTGCGGTTGAGACAGAATAGAAGTCTTTCCTCATCATGCGATTGTTGGGGCGAAGGCAAAGACGCCACCCTTCGCTCGAGGCCTTCGCTGCAGTCGTTGGTCCGACGGAGACAAAACGGGCAGGGACACCCTTCGCTCGATACGACATCAAACGAAGGCCTGCGACGAGGTCATCCTACCGTGCGGCCTCGTCCAGCTCCGAGGCCCACGTACGATCCGGCCCATTGTAACGGGCCCTGCGTGGCCGCTGCGTGTTACGGGCCTAAATTGTAAAGGCATTCCTGTAATTACAGTCTATAACCCTGCTTTATGGGAATATTCTGGGGATAACCTAGGTGTCTGAGGGCACATGCGTCCTTCACACAAGACGCTGGGCGCTCAGATACCTATAAATACCCCCACACAGTGCCCGTGAGAGGCCGGATTAACAGAACTATTGCCATCTCACGCGAGAACCCTGTTAACGTCATTGTTCATCCTTGTTGGATCCCCTTGCAACTGAGAGCAAGTTCCAACATTTGGCGCCCACTGTTCGTGCTACGAGAAAACCACCCGCAATGGCACCCAAGAGAGCTAACTCGAAGGCTGACGAGGCTGCGAAGGCAGCACTGCTTGCCGCAAGAAAGGGCAAGGCCCTCGCCCTCACCCAATCCACCCACCAAGAGGCCACTGAAGACGGCGTTCCCCGCACCTGCGAAGACGACACTCTCCACACCTGCGGCCCTGAAGGACAATCGCAGCCACCCCCAGGCTTCGCCCCACTGGAGGGCGCGGACCTCACCGAGGACGGTGAAGTCCTCGGTGTCTCAGCGGAAGAACAGCTACAGCTGCGCGCCCTGCGCCTCAAGAACCGCAATCTCCAGAGGCAGAAAGAGATACCGGAGGCCAAGCGCCAGCGCGTGTCCGCACTAGCCAAAGTGCGGCAGATGATACGCGACGAAGAGCAGAAGGCCCAGGACCTCGAGCGGGAGATCGCGCTGATGCAGCGCGAAGGCCACCTTGGCCTGCAGCACGGGCCACCCCTCCAGCAGCGCGCACAACTGGAAGACACGCGCGAAGGCCACCTCGGCCTGCAGCATGGGCCACCCCTGCAACACCGCGCACAACCGGAAGACCCGCGTTTCCCCCAGCGCGACCACACCTTCCCGCACGCCGCGCCATTCCAAGGGGTCAACTATCTCGACGAGCGAAGTCCCCTGGCGCCACACCTGCAAGTGACGCCTTGGCCAGCTAACTTCCGGGCAGGGACCTATCCCAAGTACAACGGCAACACCGACCCGGCACAATACATAATGAGTTATCAGGTCGCCGTTGCATCTTCCGGAGGGGACGATGCCACAATGGCGAAGTCTTTCATCATCGCCCTAGAGGGCCCAGCTCTCACCTGGTTCACCAGGTTGCCTCCGCTGTCCATTGATTCCTAGAGAAGCCTCCGGGACAAGTTCCTGCTCAACTTCCAAGGGTACCGCCCAGACACCGACGCCTTGGCCGAACTCTCGCTCTGCAAGCAGCTGGAAAAGGAGACTCTGCGGGAGTATTACCGCAAATTTTTAACACTCAAGTCACAGCTGCCCTCAGTCGATGACCAGATCGCTATCCACTACGCTATCAGTGGCCTTCGCGCCGGCGTCCTTTACAGCCACTGCATCAGAGATCCGCCCAAGAACCTCCAGGAATTATATCAGCTGTTTGAAAAATACGCCAAATCCGAAGAGCTCCACCAGCGCAAGGTTGAGTCCCAAAGGAAGCCAAAAGATGCTCCACAGTCCAGCCGCACGTGGACGAGGACTCCGCAGCCAGACTCCGGTTGAGACGGCCGCAATCAACAGCAAGTGCATAACATCGCCAACCAGCACCCCGCTGCTGACGCCCCTCGTCGCCAGGAGTATCCCCCCCCCAGGGCCGCGGAAATGGAACTCGCGATAGGGGTCGGGGGCGTGCGCAGCCGCCGCGCTGATTCTACTGCCTCTTCCACGGCGAAGACTGCGCCCACCAAACCAAAGACTGCCCAGAAACGAAGGCCACAAGAGACAGGATGGCACGAGCGCAACCAGCCGACAACCCCAGAGTTGTCGCACACACTTACCAGCAACCCCCTCCACCATATATCCACGCCCCGCCCCGCATCCACCGCACCACACTTACCAACACCATCAGGAAGTACAAATCGTACCTCCCCCACCCCCACCACCACACCAGCAACATCAAAACATCCCCCATGCTCCAAAGCAGGAAGACGTCGCCGATCAGCCATATCGCGGAGTCATTCACATGATAACTGGGGGGTCCAGCACTGACTTCGACACAAAGCGGCAGAAGCGGGACCACTACCGCAGCATCAACCACGTCGCCGTCACCGGCCCAGTCATGCAGACAAAGTGGTCCCACATACCGCTAACCTTCGACGCACGAGACGTCGACCTGCGCAGCGCCCCCCACTGCGACGCCATGGTTATCAATTGCAGCGTGGCAGGCTGGGACCTGCACAAAGTCCTAGTTGACAATGGCAGTCAGGCGGACATCATCTTCCTCCACGCCTTCGATCGCATTGGCATAAGCCACAGCCTGCTCAAGCCTTCGGACAACCCGTTGTATGGCTTCGGCGGCAAGGGCACCTTTCCTGTCGGCAAAATAGAGCTGCCTCTCTCCTTCGGTGTAGCACCCAATGCCCGAAGTGAGCAAGTAACCTTTGATATCGTGGATATGGTATATCCATACAATGCCATCATGGGCCGGGGCTCCATCAATAAATTCGAAGCAGCCATTCACGGACTGTACCTATGTATGAAGATACCAGGCCCGTTAGGCGTTATTACGGTCTACGGCAATCAACAGACTGCGCGCAACATAGAGCGGGACTTCGTGCCCGGTCAGAGAAACGTGCACTGCCTCACGGCCCAGCAAGAGGTCCCTGCACCCGCCAGCCCAACCAATAAGCAGCACGACAAGGCACAGCTGCAGAGCAACGACGGGACCAAGACTGTCCCACTCGACCAGGCCACGCCCAAGCAGACAGTCACTATCAGCGAAGACCTCACTTCGCATGAAGAGGAGAAGCTCCTCTCCTGCCTATCCAAGAACAAAGATGTCTTCGCCTGGTCAGCCCTCGATCTGGTCGGGGTCAGCCGTTCCATAATTGAGCACAGCTTGGGAATCGACCCTTCGGTAAGGCCGAAAAAACAGCGGCTTCGCAAGATGTCCGACGAGAAGACAGAGGCCGCCAAGGCAGAAGTGCACCGCCTCCTGGAAGCCAAATTCATCGAGCCGGTGGCTTACCCCACGTGGCTCTCCAATGTTGTGATGGTGCAGAAAAAGAGCGGGAAGTGGCGAATGTGCATCGACTTCACCAATCTCAATAAGGCCTACCCAAAGGACAATTTCCCGTTGCCGCGGATCGACAAAATAGTCGATAGCGCGGCTGGATGCGAAGTCATGTCACTCCTCGACTGCTTCTCCGGTTACCACCAGATATACATGAAGGAGGAAGACAAGGCTAGCACCAGCTTTATAACACCCTTCGGCACATATTGCTTCATCAGAATGCCGGAGGGACTCAAGAACGCCGGGTCCACCTTCTCCAGGCTTACCAATACAGTGCTCAACGGGCAGGTTGGCAGAAATATATTCACATATGTGGACGACATCGTCGTCGCCAGCAAGAGCAAGGCGGACCATCTCGCTGACCTCGCCGAGACATTCGCGAACATGCGAGACGCACGACTCCGCGTAAACCTGGAAAAGTGCGTCTTCGGCGTTCGCCAAGGCAAAATATTGGGCTACCTGGTATCGCATCGCGGCATCGAGGCCAACCCAACCAAAATTCAAGCCATCATAAACATGAGGCCTCCGCAGTCCACCAGAGACGTCCAGCGCTTGACGGGGAGATTGGCCGCCCTCAATAGATTCATCTCCAGATCCGCTGAGCGAAGTCTCCCTTTCCTCAAAACTCTCCATGGCGCAAGAGACTTCGCTTGGGGACCAGAGCAGGCAGCGGCCTTCGCCTCGCTAAAACAGTACCTGTCGGAGTTGGCAGTCCTTACAAGCCCCGACTCTTCACTACCTCTGTTGCTCTATGTTGCGGCTTCGCCGCATGCGGTCAGCGCGGCACTGGTACAGGAGCAGACAGTTGAGGGCGCGATCAGGCAGTGCCCAATTTATTACGTCTCCGAAGTGCTGACGCCGTCCAAATGCAACATGACAGAGCTGGAGAAGATTGCCTACGCAGTCGTTATGTCTTCGCGCAAATTGCACCATTATTTTGAAGCATTCAAGGTCCGGGTCACCTCAGACAGGGGACTCGGCGAATTGTTTAGAAACCCGGAAGCATCGGTGAGGATTGCCAAGTGGGCGGCCGAACTCTCCGGCTACCACATCAATTTCGAGCCCAGGACAGCCATCAAGTCACAAGTCCTGGCTGACTTCGTCGTCGACTGGACTGGGCCAATTACACAGCCGGAACCGCCCGCAGAAAAGGTTTGGACGATCCACTACGACAGCGCATGGTGCCATGCGGGGGCAGGGGCCGCGGCAGTCATCACCTCGCCAACCGGAGTCAAGCACAGATATGCAGCTCGCCTCAGCTTCGCTCTGGAATCTGACAGATGCACAAATAACATAGCAGAATACGAAGCAGTCATCCTCGGTCTCCGCAAGCTGAGGGCCCTTGGGGTCACCACCTGCATCATCAGAACAGACTCCAAGGTAGTTGCTGGCCAGGTCGAAAAAGACTATGCAGCAAAGGACCCCGCACTCATGCAATACCTCGCGGCCATCCGAAGTCTCGAGAGACAGTTCAAGGGATTCACTTTGCAGCATGTGGACCGGGCCAAGAATGAAGAGGCCGACGCATTGGCCAAGGCCGCCGCCAGAGGCGAGCCCCTGCCCTCCGACGTGTTCTACCACGTCATCGGCACACCAGCCGTCCGGAGCCCCGAAGGGCTCCAAATAACCAATGACAGCGAGGGCCACCGAATAGTCAAGCTTATCATGACCGAAGACTGGCGGGCACCAATAACTCTGTTCCTACAGGGGTATTATCACCCATCCGACATCAACGAGGCCAAGCACCTCAAACATCGAAGCTGGGACTTTGCACTGATTGAGGGCCAGCTCTACAAGAAGGGGATCAGTCAGCCAATGCTCAAATGCGTCACCGAAACCGAAGGTGTTCAGATCCTACGCGAAGTCCACAGTGGTACCTGTGGCTCTCACGCAGGGCCAAGGGCCCTAGCTGCTAAGGTGATCCGCCAAGGTTTCTACTGGCCCGCAATGATTTGCGATGCAAATCGGGTCACAAGGTCCTGCGAAGCCTGCCAGAAGTTTTCCCCTCGATCAAGCAGCCCTTCGCAATTTACAAAGTTGATCGCCCACACATGGCCTCTCCAGCGCTGGGGCCTAGACATCGTTGGGCCCCTACCCATGACTCAGGGGAATCTTAAGTTCGCCTTCGTCGCTGTCGAATACTTCACCAAATGGATCGAGGCAAGGGCTGTCTCCACAATAACATCAAAGACTGCCCAAAAATTCTTCTGGCAAAACATTGTTTGCCGCTTCGGAGTACCGTCCGAACTAACAGTCGACAACGGCAAACAGTTTGACAGCCAAGACTTCAAGGACTTTTGCTTCTCCATCGGCACCAAACTTGCCTTCGCCTCAGTCTATCACCCGCAGTCCAACAGGGTTGTGGAACGCGCCAATGGAAAAATCTTCACAGCTGTCAAAAAGATGCTCCTCGACGAAAAAAGGGCAAGTGGGCCGATTTGTTACCCGAGGCGGTCTGGGCACTAAACACGACTGAGTGCAGGGCGACCGGGTTCACTCCTTTCCGCCTTCTATACGGATCGGAGGCCATGACCCCACAAGAAATAAGACATGGGTCCCCGCGAATAGTTCCTTCTGCAGTCCCCGACGTGGACGAGCCCACTTCAAAGGATCTCATCGATGGGGACCGAGTCTTCGCCCTGCAAGCTCTAAACAAATACCAAGCCCAGACAAAAGCATGGCGCGACCATGCAGTCATCCCAAGGGAATTCAGCGAAAAGGGGACCTCGTACTCGTCCGAACAGCCCAGACAGAGTCCAGGGGCAAGCTAGAGCCCAGGTGGGAGGGCCCCTTCATAGTCAAGACGAAAGCTTCCCCCAGCGCCTACAGGCTCACAACGCCAAGCGGCGAAGACCTAGAGCACTCCTGGAACATTGACAACCTCCGCAAATGTTTTGTTTGACTCATCAGGGCTGATTCGCCCTTGTAATTAGCAAAAACAATTTTATTCTGGCCCGCACTCTTTTCCTCCTGGGGGTGAGGTTTTTAACGAGGCGGGGCCATGTAATATACAAGTGAAAAATCCCCCGCAAAAACATGCGTCGAAAAAAGACCGCGACGACGGTCTTCGACATTCGACCAATACGACGTCACCGCGAGGCTCAGCGCTAGCCACCCTCGCGTGCGACAACTCCGTGCAGAAGTCGCCTAAGGGTGCAGCCGGATTAGCACAACAAGTGCGAAAAATCGAAGTCTACCGTGAAGACTTACCGTGCAGAAGTCGCCTAAGGGTGCAGCCGGATTAGCACAACAAGTGCGAAAAATCGAAGTCTACCGCGAAGACTTACCGTGCAGAAGTCGCCTAAGGGTGCAGCCGGATTAGCACAACAAGTGCGAAAAATCGAAGTCTACCACGAAGACTTACCGTGCAGAAGTCGCCTAAGGGTGCAGCCGGATTAGCACAACAAGTGCGAAAAATCGAAGTCTACCGTGAAGACGTACCGTGCAGAAGTCGCCTAAGGGTGCAGCCGGATTAGCACAACAAGTGCGAAAAATCGAAGTCTACCGCGAAGACTTACCGTGCAGAAGTCGCCTAAGGGTGCAGCCGGATTAGCACAGCAAGTGCGAAAAACCGAAGTCCACTACAAAGACCTAATACATACGCACCAGTCCAGCATAACAAATACACCTGACCAAGCACGTAACGCCTTCGCGAGCATAGCCAAATGTGCGAGGGCACACAACTTCATCACACAATCCTTTACACATGTACAAGCGAGGGCATCACACTCTACATCGGCTCAACCTTCGGAATAATTCCCATCTCTCTATAGTTAAATAACATTATCCTAAGCTCCTCACCCGCAAAAAGACTTCGCAATTCCCCTTCATCTGTACTCGCGGCGGCAGGCAAGGACAACAGTTCCTGCCGGCCAGCCCTACTCACACGAAGCCGACCGCCCTCCGCCCCGCTCACCCTACGCTTCGCAACCGCCCTTCGCCGCCTGCGCCCAGTACTTGGACCAGGCACATCTTCTGTGTCCGCAGCGTGCGGCGAAGCCTCCGCCGCTGCCACATCCAAGGCCGCAAAGTAGTCCAAGTCCTCCTCTGACGACTCCTCAGTCCACTCAACCGAGCTCCCAGAGTCAGCAAAATCAGAAAACTCAAATGCAGACCCATCATATTTATTACCACCATCCACGGTCGAAGCCGCCAAAACATTAGTAGTGGCGGTTGCGTGCGCAGGCCCAAAATATTGAACCTGCGCAGCAACCAAAATTCAGCAACATATCCAAAATTCCCTAACTATCCACACCCACTACGCCACCTGCAAAGACCCAGCCGTCGCGGGAGCCTCCGCCGTTGCCTCCGCTGTCGCCTCCACCGCCACCGTCGCAGGATCTTCAGCCCTCGGCGCAGCGACTGCGGGGGCATCGGGAGCGCCTTTGGCGGTCTCTGGGGGCAGGTCTCCGCCGGCCGCAGCAGCTGCGGAGGCATCCGGAGCGCCTTCCTCAGTCTCTGGGGGCGGCTCCAGGGCGGCCCCGGACACAGCCCCCGCCGGGATCGGCTCCGGGTCAGGCAGCGCGCTGTTCAACGCCCCGAAGTCATCCACCCTCTCGCCACGCGCCGCCTAAGACACAGCACACAAATTTAGGAAACCCGCACATAGCCCACATCCAGCAAACATCAAACAAAAGCCAAACGATACCTGAGCCCTCGCCGTCTCGGCCCACTCCCTGACCACCTCGCGACCGTGCGGACCCCACATCCGGTCGTAGATGGCTCTGGCGGATTCCTTCACTATGGGGTCCTCGACCTTGTAGATATCTCGCTCAAAATCTTCATCAGCTTGGTCGAAGACCTCAAAGTGCCGACACCCTTCGCGAGAGAGCGCGTTCATCGCCCCCTCGCAGGTGACCAGGGAGGCATACGACATGAACCCCTCCACGATAGTGGGGAGTGCCTGCAACTCCTCCTGTACCCACTCCAGGCAGCGAAGTCTGGGCTCTCGGTCCGGCACTTCGAAGTCACCGGTCCACGCGCCCAGCTCATGGTATGAATCCATAAGCTGTTTGCGCGTCCGCTCAGCCTTCGCGCGCGACGCGGCCTCGGCCCTCTCTACACGGCTCTCCAGGGCGCTGAGCCGCTCCTGCAACTGCTCGGCGCGCTCCCTGGCAAGATTGCCCTCCGCCCGCGCTAGATTGACCTCCGCCTGTGCAGCCTACGCCTTGGCGAGGGCCTCGTTGGCCTCCCTCCTCTCCCCCACCAGTTGGCGCCGGAGGTCAGTCTTCTCCCCCTCCAGTGCGGCCACCTTGTCCGCCAGCTTGCGGCACTTACTGTCGGCGGCCGATTTTTCCCGGACGGCGTCAGCATGTTGCGTCCGAAGTCTCTCGACTTCGGCAGACACAACCGCCGTGAGGGCCCCTGACGCCGCGCGGTCTGCGAAGTCAGTCGCCTGCAAAACACACGTAAGACCGCGGCCCCAACAAAGCCGGTAAAAAAACCCGAAGTCTAGCTCAACGGACCTGACTCAGCGCCTCCTTCATCTCCTTCAGCCAGCGGGACACAGCGCCCGCCTCGTCCCTGACAGCCGCGAGTGCCGGCATCTCGCCTCCGGCACTAAGAGCACCGCCCTTTGCCTTCGACACTCCGGCGGCCACCGTGGTCGCCGCGGCAGGCGCAACAATAACAAGTTGGCCTTCGTCCGACCCTGCGACGCATCAACAAATTAAAAAAAACGACGAGCGGCGGCTTACCACCAAGATAGTCGTCCACGCTAATATTAGTGGCGAAGTCGGCGACGGCCTTGCCCGGCGACGGCAACCCTCGGGCCGCCTTCGCGACCTCCGGCACCCCGCTGGACGCCGGCAAAGCCTTCGCGGGCCTGGAGCCACCGGCACCAGCCGCAGCCTCCGACGCCTTGCTGGATGCAGGAATGGCCGACTTCGCCGCCAGCGGCGGCTTGCCTCCACCGGGGGCACCAGCCTTCGCAGCCCCTCGCTGCCTCTTCGGCCTGGCTTCGTGAAGCCTGACAACCGCCTGGCGCTTCTGAGCAGCTCCCTGGCGATCCTTGTCCATCACTGCCGACACAACAGCAGCAATATTCCGCCCGTAAGGAAACACTTTCCACTCACGAACCATGCGAGATGTAAAAAAGTCTTCGCCGGCCGCGCGAGGGATAGGAACATTCCTAGGCCACCAACCCCGGTAACCTTCAGCATCCGCGCCGAAGACTCCCGGAGCTCGGGCGAAGACATCCTTCCCCCCGGGGCCGCGCATGTCCTCATCAACTCTCTAGCAAAACCATCGAAAACCCCAAGTGCTCCCATAGCAGTAACTAGTTTCCTCTTCTTAGAGGATGGGGCGGCTGCCGGCGCAGGGTCGTCTCCAGACTCTGTCACCGGCTTCTTCCCGCGGCGGTCCACATCATCTTGACCGGGATAGCCGTTATACGGCAGTCGATTCAATTCAAAAACCCTGTTCAAACGGTCATTCGACCCGCGGATATCCCAGCTACGCTGGCCCTCTGTCCTCGGCACGTACCGGCCAACGATCCGCACCGCCCCATCCTCCGCCTCACGCACAAAGGCGGCCGGATCGTGGCTTTGCAGATCCAGCGCAAAGGCAGGACTTCGCACCATCTTCCCACCATGGGAAGGCATCTGGCGAGGGCACACTTCGCCCAACGCCCAGCCATGCGCCAAGGGCCATACCCCGTATGCCACAAATTCTTCAACCAAGTCGCGCCCACTGCTCAGGCCAGCGGCGCACCGAAGGGCCCCTTCGTCCGCATCCTCCTCCGCCACCTCAAAGGGCGGGTACGCTGAGTAAAAGTGCGAACACATCTCGGACACGGGGAGCCCCTCATGGTCTTCGACGGTACCCTCCGCGACGTAAAACCAAAACTCATTCCAATTGCCCCACTTGTTGCGGGCGCAAGGCACCAACTCGACTACGTCCATCGTGGTCTTGCCGGTCTTCGGCGTAAACGTACAGGACCCAAACTGCGCAACTTCGTCTCCAATCATCCTCTTCTGCCAGTGCAGGCAATAGTACTTCGCAAAGACCTCGACTGATGGCTTTCCGCCGTACGAAGTCGTTGCCCAGACATACTTCGATAGAGCCACCATGGCATTCGGTGTCAGCTGATGTATCTGAACGTTGAATCTGCACAGGACTTCTCCAACAAATCGGTGCGCAGCAGGCGGAGACCGGTGGCGAAGAACGCCTCGAACACAACCAACTCGCCTTCCGGCTGGGGACTTCCTCCGTCCCCGGGACACGAGCAACTCCGCCGCCAAAGTAACCCAGCCGCTGCATATCTTGCACGCGGACCGACGACATCCGCGACACACCAAAATCCACCGTGTCGCCGGCGCGCAACTCCTCCGCCACAAAAGTACTCAGCGTCTCCTCAGACGAGGCGTCGGCCGGCGGCGTGGCGGCAGCAGAAGAAGAGGAGGTCGGCATCGCTACGTACCGTCGGCGGCGGCGGGCGGTTTGCTTCACTCGAGCCAGATCTCCGGCGAACAGGAGCAGGGAGGGCAGACGAGCAGCAAGACGGTGGAAAAGGCGGCTAGGGTTTTCACGGAGCGCGGAAAGTGGAGTTCAAAAAGCGCCGACCCCCGCCCCCTTTTATACACAGGGCGCGGCGCTTCGGGAAACCCGCAGTCCAACAGTACGGTGTCAATCAACGGTCATGTCAAAAACCCCCGCGGAACCACTTCGAGCGAGGGCAGCGTCTCTGCCATCTAGCGACGTCTTCGGCACCAGATGACTTTGTCGAACTGGTCCCTCGGAGGGCAAATGTTGGGGCGAAGGCAAAGACGCCACCCTTCGCTCGAGGCCTTCGCTGCAGTCGTTGGTCCGACGGAGACAAAACGGGCAGGGACACCCTTCGCTCGATACGACATCAGACGAAGGCCTGCGACGAGGTCATCCTACCGTGCGGCCTCGTCCAGCTCGGAGGCCCACGTACGATCCGACCCATTGTAACGGGCCCTGCGTGGCCGCTGCGTGTTACGGGCCTAAATTGTAAAGGCATTCCTGTAATTACAGTCTGTAACCCTGCTTTATGGGAATATTCTGGGGATAACCTAGGTGTCTGAGGGCACATGCGTCCTTGACACAAGACGCTGGGCGCTCAGATACCTATAAATACCCCCGCACAGTGCCCGTGAGAGGCCGGATTAACAGAGCTATTGCCATCTCACGCGAGAACCCTGTTAACGTCATTGTTCACCCTTGTTGGATCCCCTTGCAACTGAGAGCAAGTTCCAACAGCGATGACAGGTCTTTGTTGATCATGACAGTTTGCTTTGGGGTTGCAGGGTCGAGGGGGGCCGTCTTCATTCCGTCGTTGCTCTACAACTGGGCGTTGACCTTTTTGTTTTTAGTTGGGCGAGGATTGTTGTTGTCTTCGTGCTCTGCTGTTAGGCAATGAACATTGTGCTGCCCTAGAACAAAATCTCTTTCAATATTCTGTTCTGCTTACTGGTCTCCATAAATTGTGATCACACCTTGAGGGCTAGGTATCTTCATGCAGAGATAAAGTCCATGTATAGCTGCCTCAAACTTGTTGATTGATCCATGCCTCATTATGGCATTATAAGGGTAGACCATGTCAACTATGTCGAAGTTGATTTGTTTGCTTCGTGCATTGGGCCGCACCAAATGACAACGGTAGTTCTATTTTGCCGACGGGGAACGTGCCTTTGCCTCCAAAACCGTATAGGGGGTTATCTGCGGGCTTGAGGGTGTTGTGGTTGATGCCCATGCGATTGAAGGCGTGCAGGAAAATGATGTCGGCCTGGCTGCCATTGTTGACTAATACTTTGTGTAGATCCCAGCCTACCACCCGGCAGTTGATCACCATGGCATTTGCATGTGGTGCGCTACGTAAGTCGACATCTCTGGCATCGAAAGTGATTGGAATGTGGGACCATTTTGTTTGAACCACTGGCCGGTGAGAGCTACGTGGTTAACACTACGGTAGTGATCCTTTTTCTACCGTTTGGTGTCGAAGTCTGCGCTTGACCCCCCTAGTAATCATGTGGATAACCCCGCGGAAAAGACTGTTCGACGAAGTCCTCTTGCTTGGGTGCTAGTGGTGGAGGATTTTGATGATGTGATGGAGGAGGGAGGACTTGGATCTCTTGATGTTGGTGGTACATGTGATTAGGTTAGTGAAGGATCGATTCGTTGTGGAATTGTTGTTGGTGGTACTGCTAGGGGTGATAAGTATGTGCGACAACTCGCCGGTTGTCGGCTGGCTGATTTCTGGCCATCCTGTCTTTGGTGGCCTTGGTTTCACGGCAATCCCTGGTGGGGTGCGTGCAGTCTTCGCCATGAAAAAGGCAGTAAAACCTTTGAGGCTGTGGGGCTCGGCCTCTGCCTCTTCCTCTAATGTTGGTGCCATAGTTTTGTTGTGCGGGATACTCCTGACGACGAACTGTGTCTTCGGTGGGCGGTGGGTTGGCGATGGTGTTGAATTGTTGCTGGTTGTGGCTTTGCCTACCAGAATTAGACTGCGCCGGCCTGACCCATGTTCTGCTGGACTGCGGAGTGTCCTTGGGTTTCTGCTGAGACTCTATCTTGCGCTGGTGCAACTCTTTGGACCTGGCGTATTTTTCAAACAACTGATAGAGCTCTTGCAAGTTTTCGGGTGGGTCTCTTATGTAATGGTTGTATAAGAAACCGGCGCGGAGACCGCTGATTGCATAGTGGATGCCTATGTGGTCATCGATAGATGGTAACTACGACTTGAGCATGAGGAACTTCTTATAGTACTCTCGAAGAGTTTCTTTCTCTTGTTGCCTGTAGAGTGATAATTCGGCCAAGGCATCTGTGTTAGGCCTATACCCTTGGAAATTCAACAAGAACTTGTCGCTAAGGCCTTTCCATGACTCGATTGATAGTGGGGCAGCCTGGTGTACTAGGTCAGGGCTGGGCCTTCGAGCACGATGATGAAAGATTTGGCCATGGTGGCATCGTCCCCTTCAGAGGATGCAATTGCAAATTGGTAGCTCATGATGTACTGGGCTGGGTCTGTGCTGTCGTTGTACTTGGGGTAAGTGTCAGCTCTAAAATTTTTAGGCCAAGGTGAGGCCTGGAGCTATGGTGCAAGTGAGCTTCACTCATCGTGGTAATTAACTCCCTGAAAGGCGGCTGGAGTAATGAGGGGGCCACACTGCAAGTGGTATGGGCCTTCGCCTTGCATATCTCCCTGGAAGGCGGTTGGAGTAATGAGGGGGACACGCTGCAGGTGTCGGTGTTTAGAGTCCGACCACACACCCAGGGTTGCCCTTGTGGTGCTTTTGGGTAGAACGGTGTTGTTGATTGTAGCTCAATGGTTCATGCTGGAAGCATGAGAGAGAAAGAAGCGATTTTCTGCAGGTTTGGGCTGCTTGGAGAGGCGTAATACCCTACTTCCTGGGGTGGATCTGTATGTGGTGTGTTACAAGCGGTGTCTCCTGAATGGAGAGAAGCTAATGAGATAAGTAGGTGGTAATGAATATGATGGGGTTCCCCCTGGTCCTTATATACACGACCATGGGGCACTCCATACGTACATGATAATCACATGTCTCCTAACTAATAGTGAACCGACTGAACTAATCTCCTGAAAATCCCGCCGATTCATCCCTAATCCGCCCGACATTAGAGGGTGCCAGGCACGGGAAAGCCAGGCGGTTTCTTGGGGTAGCGCGTGATTCGACGGACCATCTGGGCTCGAATCCATCGACTTCTTAGATCGGCCCATTCCACCAGTAGCTTTTGCCTGGCCCACGAAGGGATGGTATTGCGGGGTAACGGGCCTGAGGCCTAGCACAAGGACCTTTTGCCTTTTAGTGGACCCGGGGGATATCTGTCCCCTACATCAGGTGGTATGGGCCTTCGCCTTGCATATCTGTGATTTGTTGTTCTAGCTCTCGGGCCTTTTGTTACTCGTCTAGTATCATTTTTCTAACTTTGGCTTGCATGTTGACGCGCTGGCGCTTGGCTGCAAGCATTTCTTTTTTGATTTTGTAGGTGATTGTTCTTGATGCGTAGGGCTTGCAGCTTTAATTGGTCTTCGGCCGAGATGCATGTGATCTCACCGTATTCGACGGTGTCTTCGCCTTTTGTGTGAGTGAAGCCTGGCAGGGGTGCTTGTGGTGCCCCCTCAGAACTGCAGGTGCTCATGGTGCCCTTCAGCGTAGGCTGGTTATCCTGGCGTTGCC
The DNA here is from genome assembly GCF_902167145.1 of Zea mays. NCBI lineage: Eukaryota > Viridiplantae > Streptophyta > Magnoliopsida > Poales > Poaceae > Zea > Zea mays. Next base: position 78,407,650 of record NC_050099.1, read on the forward strand.
TTTTGCTGTTGACTGCGTCATCGTCGAAGGCCTCCTAAGGGATGTCATCTGCAACGGGAGCCTTGCCTTTCTTCTCTGCCAGAAGTGCCGCCTTCGCTGCGTCATTGATGGAAACGGTGGCCTTCGAATTTGCTCTCTTGGGGGCCATCGTGGGAATGCTTTATTATAGCACGAACGGTGGGCGCCAAATGTTGGAACTTGCTAACTCGTGGTTAGGCAAGCTCAAACGGTGGGAGAGTAGTAAATGGTTTGATTCCAGTAAACGCAAGATATTAGGGCAACAATGTTTTTCTCTGTCCTCCGCAGTGGCACAGTACGAGGGTATTTAAAGGTAACCAAGGGTCTGCCCTGCCTTGCTAAAGACAATTATTACCTCAGTTACCTAGGTTATCCCCATAATATTCCCCCTTGGGGGGTTATGGTGTAATCAATTACAGACATGAGCCAACCCTCTATCAGCGCCGCCAGCATGGCGGCCTATGGTCGGGACCCTGTAACATGGGCCGAACTGTACATGGGCCCCCATTTACAATGTGGAAGATTACAACACGTGGTCTTCGTGGTCCTAATTATTCGATCTTCTGAGTCCTTGATGGTCTTCACCTCGGCTCGTGCAGGCGAAGATAGTGCCTAAGCCTTCGCACGTGAGTTGTCCTTAAGCACTTCGTAGTGTAGTTCGATCTTTAGGCCTTCGTGGTCTTCAGTCTTGAGTCCTCTAGCGCGGGCCTCTTGAGCGAGGGGGACGTTGTGCCTTCGCTCCAACACACACTTAGCAACATTAAATGTGAACTTAAATTATCCCTTTTGCGTCGAGTATAGGTGAGAGCAAGTAGAAGATTTGACCTTAGCAGGCTATACAAGCTCAGCGACATGTAACTTTTTCAACACATCCCCTAAGCTACTATCGTCATGATATTCATCATGGAGCTCAGGTGGCCGGCTATCTTTGTGCTAGCCTTCTGCACTAGGATGATCACAGGTGACTTCTGGTATTCCGGATGGCCCAACCTATGTCATCGGACAGTTTGTGAAGGGACTGGCGGTCCAGTACTATACCCAAACTGTCTGGTCTTGTCGGGCATGGCCTGTGAGCCTTGTGGTGGGCTTTGTGTGACTCCGGACTGTTCGGTATAAGGTGTTGGACGATCCAATGGAGGGCCAGACGGTCTAAGATCGTGCGCAGACTGTTCGGTCGTACTTAGAATCGATCCACCGTATAGTGAAGATGACGACAGCAGTTGCCCCGGATATGAGTTCATCAGCATATAATAATATGGCTAGGACCGAGAAAACCCATTTGTTGCTAATATGTTTTGCTCAGTTGTTCTTTCATGTGACAAAAAATAGGCATATGAGATTTTTCTAACGCATGCGCCATTTTCTCTATATCCTCTGTCATACTTTTAATCCAGTAATTGAAAAAAAGTTAAGAGATTGAAGATGATGCGACGTAACTTACAGTGGGGAGCTGCTGCAGCAAGGTTGTCAGGGAGTCATAGTTTATTTCCCTCTCCCGGATGACCTCCTGGTGGTGATTTGTCCTGAAGTGCGAGAGGTACTACATCTCCATCACATCGCACTTCTTAGCTTCTTGTCGATGGAACTCCTCATCCCACTTCTTCATGTAGCATTCTAATTCCTCATGCTTAGTGGTTGATAAATTAGTCAGTCTTACGTCACTCACTGGAGAAACATTGTTGAGATCTTTAGAATCGGCCATAAAACCCGATTTTTGTAGATCTACAACCATCTTCTCGAGCAGAGTCGCCAAAAAGTGTGTTGCCACCGATTTGACATCAAACACTAGGGTTTGTTCCACCTGGCAGGTTCTCTGTGGCGGCGCGGATGGTCCGTGAACCTGCTGCAAGAGCGGTGCTTTCCTGCGTGCTAGCCGGACGGTCCAAGTCTGGGCTAGACGGTCCACGATGGCGCAACATGTCTTCTTCCTCGTGAGGAACTTAGATCTCACCCCCTAGAGGAGAGATCTTAGGGTGCTCCGGGTTGGAAGGTCACACAGGGTGTCCCCAGACGATGTAGAGTCGCCTAAAGATTAAGAAATCAAGTCGAGAAAGAGTATCTTGAATAAAATGAATCTTGTCCCCCGAAAGGGTGTAAGATTATAGGGTCGTCTTGGGGTCGGTAGACCACTCAAGACGGATTTAGACGATGTAGAGTCGAATAGAGGTGAAGGTATATATGTGGGAAGCTACAAGTAGAACTACCATACATCTACTCCTATGACAGGAATGATAAAGAAAGTAATATAGATTGGCTCGATTGGAATGTGTTCGAGGGTTCTCAAATTGTCGTACGCCTTTATATTTATAGGGGAGGAGTTCTAGACTTGTTCCTAGGCGGGACCTTACAGATCACCATAAATAAGTTAGAATAACCACGCATGTATGGGATAAGTACTTTCGCCCATGTTTATCTGGTTGCGGAGGCGTGGCCGGACCGTCCGGCCGTGCCCATGTGCTAAATACGGTGTTCAACACCTTTGCGTGGATTTGAAATTACTGTGTAACGCTCAATTCAGACACTTGCTACGTTAATAAACCTTCGATTCACAAGTGAAGCAATTGCATGCGGCAACATAAACTCAGATTTATTTTATAGTCGGGAAGCTGGTACGTACTGTAAGACATGCTCTAAACCTGTAACCGTAGTCCGTTACCCGCGGATCCGCTAGCTATGACCTACTCCAGCCCTAGAGTGGTCGCGCCACGCCATTTGCCGTTGGCGGGGCCTGGACCGGGGCCAGTCAAAAGGAAGAAATCTAGGCAAACTGTTAGGATTGAATGCCCTGCCGGGAGCGACGACGAATAAACTCTCGGCCCGCTGACGGCCGCCATTAAATACCTCGCGCGCGGGGTGTGCATGCATGGACACGCTGCATTGGCGACTGGCGAGACCAGCAGGCCCTCGATCTTCTCCTCGCCTGCCGCCTGCGTCGCCATCGCGGCGCCTGCTTGCCATCTGACCTCGCATCACGCAGGCGCGGGCGCGCGGCAGGCACACAGACAGACACAGGGCGGGACCGCAGGAGGAGCCTGGGGCACGCAGGCAGCAGCCATGAACGACGCAATGGCAAAGTGGGCGTAGTAGCCTGCGTGCACTCATGCAGCCCCCAGCGCGCGAGAGAAAGTAATATGGGGCACACAGGTAGGTACTAGCGACTGCGTGCATGCATGTCTGCGCACCTTCACGGTCGATGCACGCCTGCCTGCAGTAGTGTCCCGTGTCCTTTGATCTCTACTAGTGAATACAGTGGCTAGGAGTACATAGTTTCCATGCATGCATGCATGTACTTCCGCTACTGCAAGCAAGTTAATAAATCAATGACAGATCTTGACCTTGCGAGCGAGAAGCACGCATATGCATGCGCACCATTGTGTCGTCGTCGGCCGTCGCACCACCGCGCGGTCCATCTCTGCGCGCGCTTCGATCGAGCACGCACGGCGAGACGCTGGTAGAGAATGGGACGCCCTGCTGCCTGCCTGCCTGCATCTGCATCAGAGGTCCGTGCGTTGCAGTAGGGGCCGTGAACGGCAACTGGCCTGGAGTTCTCTCGGAGAACGTGCATGCACGTAACCGTGTTCCAGCCATTATAATGCAGGAAGGAACGGACGACGACTATGCAATGCAAACAACATACGTACACAAGCTGTGTGCTCGCGCGGGCTCAGTATTACTGCGGTTGCATGCATGCGCGCGCTACTAGCACACACCATGGCGCCGGCGGGCCATCGCGATGGGTACGCACAGGTACATGTACTTGTCAGTGTGTGAGCGCACGCGGTCCCTCGTTCTTTTTTACTCCTTCAGTTTTGTGTACCATTCCATTGGTAGGTTCTGTTGTTTACCTCTTGGCTCTTGCAAACGTACGTAGGGTATAATGGTATATGCAGTTTGTTAGCTAGAGGCCTCTAAATCCTAGGATCTATCGTTTTGGCGTGAGCCGTCGTATAGCCCGACCTCCTAGCTACTCCAGCTAGCTAGATAGCTAGCGTTTATAGACTTTAGTTTTAGCTACTGCAGCTAGCTAGCTAGCAGCTGCTTGTTGGTCCTGAAGGAGTCATTACTACAATCAAGTGGTGAGAGTACAGGTACGTCGTACGGACTGTCATGTACGCAGTAGTAGATCTGATCTATGGTCGCTCCAACACGGTGATACGTACTGACCGGCAACGTAGACCGGCAGGACGTCCGTTGGTACCTATCGGTCTAGATTTCAATATCCATCGGTTCGACCAACTGATCGATAACGATTATATTATAACCAATATTTACTGATGACAATGGATAAATCTGACTCTCTAATGGCTAAAACCTCTGTTCACTATCAAAATCCGACTCTTTGCCGAGTGCTCGAGTCTTTGCCAAGTACTTTTTGTCGAGCACTCGGCAAAGAAATCTTTGCCGAGAGCAGGACGCTCGGCACAGAAAGACACTCAGCAAAGATCTCTTTGCCGAGTGACAAATACTCAGCGAACAGCGACGGAGCCGTCAGCAGCCGTCTATAGCTGACGGCCGTTACCTTTACCGAGAGTCGTCCGGCTAACACTCGGCAAACTATGTATTGCCGAGTGCCTATCTTGGACACTCGCTCGGCAAAGTATATTTTTTTTCTTTTTCAACCAAACTTTTTGTGTTTTTGTTTCTACACTATATAGACTTGCATGTTCCATTTTGGCACAATTATAAAAGTGTTTGCTATAACTATTAGATTTTGTTCGTTTAATTGAATTTCCTCAGATAATTCAAATTTGAACTGCAAGTCACTCGAAAAATAGAAAACCGCGAATGCAAAAATGATATTCATGTTATTCAGCACAAGTTACGACCAATTTAAGAAGCAGACCGGAATTTTCGAGCACCGTGCTCATGAAACATGATCGTGAACTTGCCATCCAGTTGTTTAAAAATTGTATAAAACACAAACAAAGTCAGATAATCATGAAACTTCTCTATATGTTATGATACCATATGTAGAGGTTGTGGTAAAAAAATTGAAAATGTTTCATGAAAGTTATCACGCACTATGTGTAGAAACCTACTCGGCAAAGAGGTATCCTTTGCTGAGTGCCTCCTAAAACGCTCGGCAACGGAACTGGTAAAGGGGCCCACTGGGAGCTTCTTTGTTGAGTGTCAGTACAGCGGACACTCGGCAAACAGTGAGCCTTTGTCGAGAGTCACTCGACACAGGCTCTGTCGCCGTCACCTGGCACCGTGACAACGACTTTTCTTTGTCGAGTACCTAGTGCCACTCGGCAAAGTCTTTGTCGAGTGCCCGATAAAAGTACTCGGCAAATAAGTCGATGTCGATGTACAGTTTACCGAGCCTTCTTTAACGAGTGTGACACTCAACAAAGCCTTCGCCGAGTGATTTGGCAAAGCAGCTGTTTCCGATAGTGATTAGAGCATATGTATGACGAATTTTGATACACATGGATATTTTATTGAGTCATTTGAGTATGATGGGCATGTGTATGTTCTCTCTTACCTTATACCCGTTATCTGATGGAAAACCCACTAACATATGATATACGGGTTTGAATTAAGGGGCTTATTCTATCTCATGCATGGGCTTTTTTGGTGTTGCAATTTAATGCTGAATGTTGTTGACCTCATGATAAAATTAAGTTGGGTTCAATGAATTTGTCATTGCTAGCACAAAGATAATATATTATGTTTAGCATCTTTCAATATTGATGAGATATGGGGTTTCTGAAAGGTAAATAGGGTTAACCTTTTTCCATAATCAATTTTAGTGGTTGAATGTCCAACACAAATATATGGATTAACTAGTTTGCTCTAGAATACATGTTCTACAGGTGCAAAAAGGTTCAACACAAACCAATAAAATATTCAAGTAAGGGATCAAATTCAAAGGAGCAAAAAGAAACCAAGTGTGCTCTGGTCTGGCGCACACCAGGCCCGTACAGGGTTGAACCAGCCACTCTCGGGTTTCAGCAGGCGCACTTCGCTATAATTCACCAGACTGTCCGGTGTGCCACCGGACTGTCCGGTGCACCAGCGGAGCAACGGCTACCTCGCCCAACGGTCGACTCTAACGCGTGAACAGTGCGCGAACAGTGCGCGCCAGAAGTTAGAACAGAAGTCAGAGGCGCACCGGACAGACAGTGTCCGGTGTAACACCGGATTGTCCGGTGCCACAAGAAGACAATGGCGCCAACGGTCAACTGCTCCCGAACCCTAACGGTTGGGTGACGTGGCGGCGCACCGGACAGCCTACAGTGCCTGTCCGGTACGCCCATCGACATCAGCCTTCCCCAATGGCTTGTTGGTGGTTGAGGGCTATAAATACCCCCCAACCACCACAACTCCAAACATCCAAGCATTCTGAACATTGCATTCAATACAATAGCAATAGACTTCACTCCAAGACACAATCAAAGCGATCGATCCACTCAAAGTCCCCAAATCAACTCTAGTGCATTAGGACTTATGAGAGGATCCCTTGTGTTCCTTTGTTGCTCCTGTTTGCTTGGCTTGGCCTTCCTTTTCTTTTCAATTCTTACTCTCAAGTGTTTTGTAAGAAAGGCAAGAGACACCAATTGTGTGGTGATCCTTGCGGGGTCTAAGTGGCCCGTGAGATTAAGGAAGAAGGCTCACTCGGTCTAAGTGACCGTTTGAGAGAGGGAAAGGGTTGAAAGAGACCCGGTCTTTGTGACCACCTCAACGGAGATTAGGTTCTTTGGAACCGAACCTCGGTAAAATAAATCATCGTGTTCATTCGCTTATTTCCATTTGATTTGTTTTCCTCTCTCTCGGACTTGATTTAAGTTCTAACACTAACCCCGGCTTGTACTGTGTGTTTAAAGTTGTAAATTTCATATGACGCCTATTCACCCCACCCCCTTCTAGGCGACTTTCAGTTTCAACATTTTATATTTAGTACATACTTTTGCGATTAAAATGATCACGTCGATTGTAATGTTAGTGGCTATGGATACCCGATGGGTATACGCTACCCATGGTGTGTATAGGTATGGCGAAATTTGTACCCATGATGGGTAGTTGGTATATGAATATTGGCATTTTTCTCTAATGGATATGGGAATGGCTTTATATACACATTGGGTACCATACCAACTGCCATCCCTACCAGTATTGATCGATATCGATCGATAATATAGACATGTATCTTAGATGGTTGGGTCAGTATCGATCGATTTGATATGGTTGGCCCCGATCGGTTATTTGGGTCTGTACCGACCTGAATCGACCATCTCTTTGAAGTGACATGCTATGATTATTCCATGCGTATGTCACGTGAGCTAGTCGTTATATATATTGTTTTGAACCGATTGAAGTAAAAAATTAATTTTTAAAATCCTAAAATCTGGTCTAAAAATAAAGGGTAATGTTTGGATTCATTCACATCCATTACTCTCTATTTCACTCATCTTCCTTCATATTGTAGCCTTTCACTGTCTACTCAATATGGATCCTAGGTAGAGCCCATACTTTTAAATCTCCATCGACTTGCTTAACAACCAATCTAATATGGATCCTAAGTAGAGCCCATACTTTTAAACCTCCGTCGACTTACTTAACGACCAAACTTCATAACTTCCTGACATCCCTTTTGATGCAGGGGAGGTCTTCTTCGATAGTCTTTCTCTCATACGTCATTGTTAGGGGGATATTTCTGCCCATCCACATTCTTTTACACCACAACCTATATTTCCATAGTCGTATCATATATTATATCCCTATCGATCTTTCATTGATGCTCCTCATACCCTCCTACATACCCATATGGATCATATGGTGCTCCTCCTCCATTCCCTCCCATCTTTGGTGCTGCTTCTTCGTATAATGCTCATCCTCCATTTCATGCTCCTGCAGCTACGATAGTGCCTCCAAATAGCAACAATGATGTCAATGTTGGCGCTAATTTGGAACCAAACACTAGAATGAACCACCTAGCAATGCTCTTTGCGGGAGTGCACACGTAACACGATCTAGTGTCGGATGGTCTGCAACATCGTTATAGGAGTTGCTCCTCTCTGCATGCTTCAAGACGATTCACGTCTAAGGCCTGTACAGTCCACAGTGGCACAGAGTCTTCTTTGCAAAAACCTGAATCTCGCCTCTCGGGAGGGACCCCGTTGGAAAGAAGAGTTCCTAGGGCTATCTTGTGGTCGATAGGCCATCCAAGACGCATCTAGACGACGTAGAGCCAAAGAGAGGTAAAGATTGAGGTTGAGAAAGGATAAACTAAAGCTATATTACTCCTACTCCTAAGTGAAAGGGAAATGTACCCTTGGGACATTTCTATAAGATTTTGGTGATTAAGTGCTACACTCAAATGCTTTGAGTAATATTTGTGCCAAAGACTTAAGAAGTGCAAATCAAGAGTAAAGGTATGTTTCTAAGACTTAGTACATTATTTTGGAGACTAATGTATTGTGTCTAAGTGCTAGAAACAGGAAAAGACCAATTTGGAAAAGACTTGGCTGAGCAGCCAAGAATCTGCGCAGTCTGGGTGCACCGGACAGTGTCCGGTGGTGCACCGGACAGTGTCCGGTGGTGCAGGCTGGCTCTGGCGAACTGGCTGCTCTCGGGTTTCGTCGGCGGCGTACGGCTAAAAATCACCGGACTGTCCGGTGGTGCACCGGACTGTCTGGTGAGCCAACAGTCGGCCGCGTAATCCGCGCGCGACGCGTGGCAGAGCCAACATTCAGAAGGGGGGCACCGGACTGTCCGGTGTGCACCAGACAGTGTCCGGTGCGCCAACGGCTCTGAATCTCCAACGGTTGGCTGCACCAAAATAGGAAAGAAACCCGCACCGGATAGTGTCCGGTGGTGCATCGGACTGTCCGGTGCGCCAGTCGACAGAAGGCAAGAATTACCTTCCTGGAATGCTCTCAACGGCTCCTAGATGCCTTGGGGCTATAAAAGGGACCCCTAGGCGCATGGAGGAGCACATCAAGCATTCTCTAAGCATTCCTAAGCACCAAGACTCAAATTCCGCGCATTCGATTCTTTGTGATAGCAACTAGAGCTCCATTTGAGTAGAGAACTCTTTGGGTTGTGTTGTGAGCTCGAGTTGTGACTTGTGTGCGTGTTTGTGCTATGATTTTGTGTCTTGTGTGCGTTGCTCATCCCAGTCTTACTTCCGTGCTTCTTTGTGAACATCAAATTGTAAGGGCGAGAGGCTCCAAGTTGTGGAGATTCCTCGCAAGCGAGATATAGTAAAACAAAGCAAAACACCGTGGTATTCAAGTGGGTCTTTGGACCGCTTGAGAGGGCTTGATTGCAACCCTCGTCCGTTGGGACGCCACAACATGGAGTAGGCAAGTGTTGGACTTGGCCGAACCACGGGATAAACCATTGTGCCTATCTGTGTTGATCTTCTTCTGGTTATCGTGTCTGTTGGAACTTGCTCTCAGCAGCAAGGAGGCCAACAAGGGTGAACGGTGGTGACAACAGGGTTACGTGCTCGGGGGCAATAGCTCTGTTAATCTAGCCTCTCACGGGCACTGTGCGGGGGTATTTATAGGTATCTGAGTGCCCAGCGCCTTGTGTTAAGGACGCATGTGCCCTCAGACACCTAGTTTATCCCCAGAATATTCCCATAAAGCAGGGTTACAAGCTGTAATTACAAGAATGCCTTTACAAACTAGGCCCGTAACACAAAGGCGGCCACGCGGGGCCCCTTTCTTGTATAATTGGCCCTCAATCAGTGCGAAGTCCCGGCTTCGATGTCTGAGGCGCTTTGCCTCACTGACGTCAGTTGGATGATAGTACCCCTGTAGGAACAGGGTTATTGGTGCCCGCCAGTCTTCGGTCATGATTAGGTTGACTATACGGTGGCCATCGCTATCATTAGTTATTTGGAGCCCTTCGGGGCTCCTGACGGCTGGCGTGCCGATGGTGTGAAAGAACACGTCGGAGGGCAGGGGCTCGCCCCTGGCGGCGGCCTTGGCTAATGCATCGGCCTCCTCGTTCTTGGCCCTATCCACATGATGCAGGGTGAATCCCTTGAACTGTCTCTCGAGACTTCGGATAGCCGCGAGGTATTGCATGAGCGCGGGGTCTTTTGCTGCATAGTCTTTCTCGACCTGGCCGGCAACTATCTTGGAGTCTGTCTTGATGATACATGTGGTGACTCCGAGGGCCCTTAGCTTGCGGAGGCCGAGGATAACCGCTTCATACTCTGCTATATTGTTTGTACATTTGTCGGATTCCAGAGCGAAGTTGAGGCGTGCTGCATATCTGTGTTTGACTCCGGCTGGTGAGGTGACGACTGCAGCGACGCCTGCTCCCGCATGGCACCATGTGCCGTCGCAATGGATGGTCCAGACCTTCTCTGAGGACGGGTCCGGCTGTGCTACTGGCCCAGTCCAGTCGACGACGAAGTCTGCCAGGACTTGCGACTTGATGGCTGTCCTGGGCTCGAAGCTGATGTGGTAGCCGGAGAGTTCGGCTGTCCACTTGGCAATCCTCACCGATGCCTCCGGGTTTCTGAATAGTTCGCCGAGCCCCCTGTCTGAGGTGACTCGGACCTTGAATGCTTCAAAGTAATGGCGCAGTTTGCGCGAGGACATAACAACTGCGTAGGCGATCTTCTCCAGCTCTGTCATGTATCATTTGGACGGTGTCAGAACCTCAGAGACATAGTAAACAGGGCACTGTCTGGCTGCGCCCTCGACTGTCTGCTCCTGCACTAGTGCCGCGCTGACTGCGTGCGGCGAAGCCGCGACATAGAGCAATAGGGGGAGCGAGGAGTCGGGGCTTGTGAGGATGGCCAGCTCCGACAGGTACTGCTTTAGTGAGGCGAAGGCCGCTGCTTGCTCCGGTCCCCAGGCGAAGTCTTTCGCACCGCGAAGTGTTTTGAGGAAGGGGAGACTTCGCTCGGCGGACCTGGAGATGAATCTGTTGAGAGCGGCCAATCTGCCTGTCAGACACTGGACGTCCCTGACGGACTGCGGAGGCGACATGTCGACAATGGCCTGGATCTTGGTTGGGTTGGCCTCGATGCCGCGGTGTGACACCAGGTAACCCAATATCTTGCCCTGGCGAACACCGAAGACGCACTTTTCCGGGTTCAGGCGGAGTCGTGCGTCTCGCATGTTCGCGAATGTCTCGGCGAGGTCGGCGAGGTGGTCCTCCTTATTCTTGCTGGCGACGACGATGTCGTCCACATATGTAAATATGTTTCTACCAACCTGCCCTTCGAGTACTGTTTTAGTGAGTCTGGAGAAGGTGGACCCCGCATTCTTGAGTCCCTCCGGCATTCTGATGAAGCAATAAGTGCCGAAGGGTGTTATAAAGCTGGTGCTAGCCTTGTCTTCCTCCTTCATGTATATCTGGTGATAGCCGGAGAAGCAGTCGAGGAGTGACAAGACCTCGCATCCGGCCGCGCTATCGACTATTTTGTCGATCCGCGGCAACGGGAAATTGTCCTTCGGGCAGGCCTTATTGAGACTGGTGAAGTCTATGCACATTCGCCATTTCCCGCTTTTTTCTGCACCATTACGACATTGGAGAGACACGTGGGGTAAGCCACTGGCTCGATGAATTTAGCTTCGAGGAGGCGGTGCACTTCCGCCTTGGCGGCCTCTGTCTTTTCGTCGGACATTTTGCGGAGCCTTTGCTTTTTTGGTCGCACCGAAGGGTCGATTCCCAAGCTGTGCTCAATTATGGATCGGCTGACTCCGACCAGGTCTAGGGCGGACCAGGCGAAGACATCTTTATTCTTGGCCAGGCAGCAGAGAAGCTTTTCCTCTTCATGTGAAGTAAGGTCTTCGCTGATAGTGATTGTCTGCTTGGGCGTGGCCTGATCAAGGGGGACAGTCTTGGTCCCGTCTTGGCTCTGTAACTGTGCCTTCTCGTGCTGCTTATCGGTTGGGCTGGCGGGCGCAGGGACCTCGCGCTGGGTCGTGAGACATTGTACGTTCCTCTGACCAGGCACGAAGTCCCGCTCTATGTTGCGCGCCGTCTGCTGGTTGCCGTAGATCGTGATAGCGCCTAGCGGACCTGGTATCTTCATACATAGGTATAGTCCGTGGATGGCAGCTTCGAACTTATTGATGGAGCCCCGGCCCATGATGGCGTTGTACGGATATACCATGTCGACAATGTCGAAGGTTACTTGCTCACTTCGGGCATTGGGTGCTACACCGAAGGAGAGGGGAAGCTCTATTTTGCCAACGGGAAAGGTGCCTTTGCCGCCGAAGCCATACAACGGATTGTCCGAAGGCTTGAGCAGGTTGTGGCTGATACCCATGCGGTCGAAGGCGTGGAGGAAGATGATGTCCGCCTGACTGCCGTTGTTGACTAGGACTTTGTGTAAGTCCCAGCCTGCCACGCTGCAATTGATGACCATAGCATCGATGTGGGGGGCTCTGCGCAGGTCGACGTCTCGTGCATCGAAGGTTAGCGGTATGTGGGACCACTTCGTCTGTACGACTGGGCCGGAGACCGCGACATGGTTGATGCTGCGGTAGTGGTCCCGCTTCTGCCGCTTGGTGTCGAAGTCAGTGCTGGACCCCCCTGTTATCATGTGAATGACTCCGCGATATGGTTGATCGGTGAAGTCTTCCTGCTTTGGGGCATGGGGGATGTTTTGGTGTTGTTGGTGTGGTGGTGGGGGTGGAGGAGGTACGATTTGTACTTCCTGATGGTGTTGGTAAGCGTGGTGCGGTGGATGCGGAGCGGGAGCGTGGATATATGGTGGAGGGGGTGGCTGGTAATTATGCGCGACAATTCTGGGATTGTCGGCTGGCTGCGCCCGCGCCATTCTGTCTCTGGTGGCCTTCGTTTTGGGGCAGTCTTTGGTTTGGTGGGCGCAGTCTTCGCCGTGGAAAAGGCAGTAGAACCGGCGCGGCGGCTGCGCGCGCCCTCGGCCCCTGCCACGAGTTCCGTTTCCGCGGCCTTGGGGGGGGATATTCCTGGCGACGAGGGGGGTCAGCAGCAGGCTGCTGGTTGGCGATGTTGTGCACTTGCTGTTGACTGTGGCCATCTCGACCGGAGTCTGGTTGCGGAGTCCTCGTCCATGTGCGGCTGGACTGCGGGGCATCTTTGGGCTTCCGCTGTGACTCAACTTTGCGCTGGTGGAGCTCTTCGGATTTGACATATTTTTCAAAGAGCTGATATAGCTCCTGAAGGTTCTTGGGTGGATCTCTGATACAGTGGCTGTAGAGGACGCCGGCCCGAAGGCCACTGATGGCGTAGTGGATAGCGATCTGATCATCGACGGAGGGCAGCTGTGACTTGAGTGTTAAGAATTTGCGGTAATACTCCCGCAGAGTCTCCTTTTCCAGCTGTTTGCAAAGCGAGAGCTCGGCCAAAGCGTCGGTGTCTGGACGGTACCCTTGGAAGTTGAGAAGGAACTTGTCCCTGAGACTTCTCCACGAATCAATGGACAGTGGAGGCAATCTGGTGAACCAGGTGAGTGCTGGGCCCTCTAGGGCGATGATGAAAGACTTCGCCATTGTGGCGTCGTCCCCTCCGGCGGATGCAACGGCGACTTGATAACTCATTATGTATTGCGCCGGATCGGTGCTGCCGTTGTACTTGGGATATGCCCCTGCTCGGAAGTTAGCTGGCCAAGGCGTCACTTGCAGGTGTGGCGCCAGGGGACTTCGCTCGTCGAGGTAGTTGACCCCTTGGAATGGCGCGCCGTGCTGGAAGGCGTAGTCATGCTGGGGGAAACGCGGGTTCTCCGGCTGCGCCCGGTGTTGCAGGGGTGGGCCATGCTGCAGGCCGAGGTGGCCTTCGCGCGTGTCTTCCGGTTGTGCGCGCTGCTGGAGGGGTGGCTCTTGTTGTAGACCGAGGTGGCCTTCGCGCTGCATCAGCGCGATCTCGCGCTCGAGGTCTTGGGCCTTCTGCTCCTCGTCGCGTATCATTTGCCGCACCTTGGCTAGTGCGGACACACGCTGGCGCTTGGCCTCCAGTATCTCTTTCTGCCTCTGGAGATTGCGGTTCTTGAGGCGCAGGGCGCGCAGCTGTAACTGTTCTTCTGTTGAGACGCCGAGGACCTCGCCGTCCTCGGTGAGTTCCGCGCCCTCCAGTGGGGCGAAGCCTGGGGGCGGCTGCGATTGTCCTTCGGGCCCGCAGGTGCGGAAGGTGTCGTCTTCGCAGGTGCGGGGAATATTGTCTTCAGTGGGCTCTTGGTGGGTGGATTGGGTGAGGGCGAGGGCCTTGCCCTTTCTTGCGGCCAGCAGTGCTGCCTTCGCAGCCTCGTCAGCCTTCGGGTTAGCTCTCTTGGGTGCCATCGCGGGTGGTCTTGTCGTAGCACGAACGGTGGGCGCCAAATGTTGGAACTTGCTCTCAGCAGCAAGGAGGCCAACAAGGGTGAACGATGGTGACAACAGGGTTACGTGCTCGGGGGCAATAGCTCTATTAATCTAGCCTCTCACGGGCACTGTGCGGGGGTATTTATAGGTATCTGAGTGCCCAGTGCCTTGTGTTAAGGACGCATGTGCCCTCAGACACCTAGTTTATCCCCAGAATATTCCCATAAAGCAGGGTTACAAGCTGTAATTACAAGAATGCCTTTACAAACTAGGCCCGTAACACAAAGGCGGCCACGCGGGGCCCGTTACAATGGGCCAGATCACACGTGGGCCTCAGAGCAGGACGAGGCCGCGCTGCGGGGAGACGTCACCGCAGGCCTTCGTCTGGTGCTGAATGAAGCGAAGGGTGTCCCTGCCCGTTTTGTCTCTGTCAGACCAGCGACTGCAGCGAAAGGCGACGAGCGAAGGGTGGCGTCTTTGCCTTCGCCCCAACAGTGTCTTGCTAGAACTCCTCTCTAGCCACTTGGCCTTATTATGCTAACTCCTAATTAAGTTTTGTGGCATTAAGTTTCAAGTTTTTACAAGATCACCTATTCACCCCCCCCCTCTAGGTGCTCTCACTAAGGCATGGAAAGAAACAAGGCATTAAGATAAATTGGTTTGATAGATTCGATTGTAAATCTGTTGATCGAACGTACCCCTTTATTTATATAAGGCGAGAGGTCTGGACCTATTCCTAGTCGGTCCCAAACAAATCCCATGGAGTTTTCTAAAAAATCCCACAAAAAATCAAGAACCTTAACTGAATTTGTTCCTGCGTGGACCGTCTACGCCGCCACACCGGACCGTCCGGGGCACGAACTATTTGGGCTCTAGGGCTGAACTATCAGGCCAATTTTGGTGTTCAACATATGTCCCCTACCTTTTGGTGGAGCTTGGAAAACCAAAAGCACTTGCACTGCTAGCACCCTTTGAGAAACAATAGACCTCACAAGTCATTTTGTTCCTGAAGTAAGAACTAAGCTCGATGTAAGTTACTGATTTTTTTAGCCTAATAGGATAATCATTTAATAGAATTCTAATGCATAAAGGTCGTTTAGGATTGCATCTTTCTTGGTCATGACTATTTGATCAATGGGTCAAAAGGCATAGAATTGTGATGTCCCTAGCTCGAATAAGCAAAGGGATTATGCATGTAATACGGGTTCATCGGCGTACAATTCCATATTTGAACAAAACAATATATCGGTGATGAGTAGGCTAGTGTAAAGTACCCTAACACCACTGGGGATGGATGAACAGTCAAAACTTCTTGCGTCGCCTTTTGGGCCATTTTATTAGACCATATTGCTTTTGTGGTTGACCAAGGTTGCATTGTTGGCCAATCGCATGAGACATCCTTCTCACCAACATATTTGGAGATTAATTAATCAAAAGTAGGCTCGGCTTTAACCAGCTGGCTAGATGTTTTAGATGCATTTTCTTCCATGTACCTATTCCTAGTTGTCGAGGCTTGAACGTGCGTAGATGTTGTGGTCTCTGGTCGCTGTCGTACCATCCGGCTGAGTTAGTCGGGCCATCCATGATGTGCGGGACAGGAAGCTTTGACCAGCCAGCCAATCACGGTTGCCCCTACTACCTTGGGTCCTAATGATGATTTTTATGGTTCCCCCCTATTGGGGGTCTTTTGTGTTACAACCTCCCTAGAAGCGACCCGACGATCCTCATCAGGTACGCGAGGGTCGCCGATGATGATGATTTTGCCTTTGCCTTTATCAGCCTTATTCGGCCAAACCAAGACCTTCTTTCACCCAGATCTATTATATTAGTAGGAAAAAGGATGTTTGTCAATCTGTATCACCTGGAAACTCAACTAGTATTCGTTTATAGCCGATTGTATCTGCCGACGAAAAACATTGCAATCATTAGTGGCATGAGAAAAGGAATTATGCCACTTGCAATAAGCATGTCTCATTAGGTCGTCCATAGGAGGTTTAGTATGAGTACTTTAATGTTGCCACTTTTTAATAGCTCGCCACATATTTTGTTACACTTGGCAATATTAAAAGTAATATTAACTTCTTCTTACCAATTCTTTTGAATAAATTATAAATAAGAACATGCCAGCCTTCGTTGACCAAACAAGTTCAGCGGTATATGCATATGAGAATTCATCATCAGAACTACTTGGAACACGCTTCACTAGATGCATATTATGGACAACCTATTTTGATACTTCTTTACTTCAGCTTTCTCATACCAAAGCCCACTGATATAGTTGTGCTATTGAAAAGAACTATGTACCATATAATTTTTCCTTAAAGTAAGATCATGTCGGAGAGGAAATTCTCTGGCCGGGTGGCGGAACGCACCCGCCCTAAATCCTAAGATGAGGAGGGGCCTAAGCGTTTTGCATGTCTACTAAGCGATGAACGAACACAAGAACACACAAGGGTTTAGAGTGGTTCGGGCCACCGGAGCGTAATACCCTACTCCACTGTGTGATGTATTGAGCTTGAGAGCTTGTATGAACTTGTGAGCCTGAGCTGGGTCTAAGTGTGTCTGAGTCTGCCTTGTAACGTCGTGTGCCCTCCCTTTTATAGCTCAAGGGGGGTACGTACAAGGATACTGAGCCCCGACATGCGGGCCCAGGGACATAACGGATGTAATACTTGGAGCAACTGATCCTGGTTGCGAGTGCAATCTCCTTGCGCCATGATATCCGCGGTCTGCGTAGCATTGGCGTGCCGCGGAAGCTTCCCTGGTCACGTACGAGTGATGACGAGCACAGTGTATGCCGCGACACGGTTGTACTGCCTGCCACCGGAATGGACAGGCACGTCGCCTGCAGGATGGCCTTGTCGCTGCCCACCAACGGAGTGGACAAGGCTCATTTAATGCTGAGGCGGCACATCACCTGCCAGCGGAGTGGACATGGCTCATTAAATGCTGAGGCGGCACATCACCTGCCAGTGGAGTGGACAGGCGGCGCGCCTTATCTGCATTAAATGCAGATGCCGCGCGGCCAGAGGCCTTACGTCTGATTCCGCCCGCTGGCTTTCGTCACGGACAGTAGGACACGTGGCAGCATCGGGTCTCCGCCTGAGCAGGGAGTGGGAGCGCACGCTGCATGGTCCGGACACGTGTCAGCACCGGACCCCCGCATGGCCTTGATTATGGCCTGGGTATTTGTAACACCCACTTTAAAAGAAAAGTCTAGAAAGAGAAATTATATTACCTTATAATTAATATGTGTTATCTATGTTTCTCATTTCGTGTGAGCACCACAATTAAACAAATAAATAGTTAAGAAAAGACACTCAAATAATACATGCATCATGCTGGTATTTTATTTTCTGTGCATTTTGTGACAACATAGAATAATGTGAAAAGAAATATAATAATGCCCAAATGGGAATTTAAGGTCTAAAAGAAATTCTAGGATTTGGAAAGAAAGAAAGAAAGAAAATGATAGGTGAGTAAAAATAGTATCAAAAAAAATAATAAAATATTATTCCTATACTAGGAATTAAATGTGTACATTTACCCAAAGGTGCAACTCATAAAAATATTCAAATTCAAATTGGGAATTTAGAAAGAAGACAAAATAGGAAAAGAAAAGAAAATAAAAAAAAGGAAAAACGACGCCTGGGCCGGTTTCTCTTATTTCGGCCCAGTTAATTTCTGTCCCCGCGCAGCCCAATTACCAAACGACACTGACCGATGGGCCCCGCGGGACAGCCCCTCCATCCCGGTGTCCGCGCTGGCACGATCTTGTCTCCCAGTCACCGGTCTGTGGGCCTGCACCGGGTTGAGTCTTCTTCCCCGAGCGACTCGCTCGCACGCCAGCAGACCCTCCGCGCGTGGCGACTTCGCCCCTGGCGGGTTCTTTCCCCCCCGGAAATCGGATCGGCCGGTGCTCTCGGATTGTTGGACCCGCGCCCCAGCCTCCGTGTCGCGCGCGCTCCGGGTAACAGAATCGCGCTGCCCGCCACGTTCGTCGCGACGACTGCGCCGCGAAGCTCGCAACTCCATCCATCGTTCCTAGCTCGGACTCTACCCGCACCTGTGTATAAAGGCGACCCCCCCCCCTCTCTCTCGTCATCTACCTTGTGCTGTATACTCGTTCGCCCCACGCAGTGCCACCGAAGGAAAGCGTCGCCGTCTGTGCCGCCGCAGATTTTCCGCCGACGGTGGAGACGCTGCTGCACTTGCGCCCCGTCTCTGGTTTGCGGTCGAGAAGCGTCGCCGGGGCCCGGGGAAGACGTTCGTGGGTCGGCATCGGATTGGTAGCGTTCTACTCCGGCGAATTCTTCACCGGAGCATCGCCTTGGCCGCGGATCCGCCGCGCGTCGACGCTAGGGGGCGTCGCTTCGTAATCCTAGGTACAGATCTTCTCCTCCGTTTCGATGGTCCTTCAATTCGGTTTTCACCGGGTAGCGATGGCGATTTGGGCTCGGGATCGAGCTCGGGCATGGTACGGCCATGGCCGCCGCCGTGGGGGTGGGTGGCGCCATTGCGCGCGTCGGTCAGGTTGGGGAAAGGTTGCCAGCCGTAGATCTGGTGTTCGACGGCTGAGATTAGATACTGGGTACCCCTTTGCTCAGATGTGGCGGCGCCGTTGGATTCCGATCCCGCGATCACGGTTTGATCTATGGATTTAAAATTTGGGACGTCGGATTTGGATCCGAGGGATCACACTGAGTACCGATTCAGTAAAACCCAAAGTCTAATCTGGAACGTAGAGTTGAGATCGGGCGGTCCAGATTAAAAGATACCTCTTCGCCGCGGCGTATTTACTAAAGGGACCCTAGGTAATAGGGGAATCGACCCGCCATCCACTGCGCATTAGGCCTGTGTCTGTGTGGCTTTTGCGCCGTCATCCCTGCACTTTTCTATAATGGAGACGCAGTTCAGAGTTCATAAGAAAGGGATAAATAAAAATCTAAAAATGATTTTAATGAGAAAAAGAATTGCTAGAACTTATAAAATTCATAGAAAATTCATCTCTAGTCCAAATCACTCCATTCCAGTTGCTAAAATTTTGTAATATTATTCTCTTTCACTTAGAGTATATGTTTTAACATGAAAATGGTATTAAAATTTATTTCTTAACTAATCTCGTATCAAATACATAAAACCTTAGGAAATTCGTATCTCCTCCGTTTTAACTCCGATTTGATCCGTTCAAGTTGCGTTAGTCTCGTAGCAACGCGTAGATCATTATTATGCAATATGTTCTTATGTTTGGTGTGATGTTAATTTTGCCTATACCATGTCTGTTTGTATTGCTACGACTAGCAGTGAGGTTACGAGGATCTGAAGTTCATCCTGTCACCTGGAATCTCAAGTGCCAGGCAAGTTGTGCCCTTGATCACTTCTTTTTACCTACTCATGTTCTGATTAATCATAATGATCTGCATAGGTTAATTTTGAAGGGACCCAATAGGTCACCCTAGTTTGTTCCTCCTGAATACCTTGTTTACCCCTGAATCACTTGGGTAGTTCTGCTACTGCTTTATATGGTTTTGGGTTAATATTTCATTACATCTATGTTCCAATTATTTTGTTATTCTATTTATGTTCATGACAAGATCATTAAATGTTAACTGGAACATAGAGCTTAACTTGAGAACCACGTGCCGCCACAAGGGTTTAATGGGACGCCCTTGGCTGATTAATTAGGAAAGCTAGTGGAGGACTACCTTACCCGAAAGGGGCAAGGGCAGTAGGGGAGTGGTCAGTGTAGGGAGGCCCTCGGGAGGATTTTGCTGCGATGGCGGTCCTGCAAGGGATTCCTGCATTGGAGCTTCCTATAAACTGTAGCGGGTTTTCTGAAGCTAGTGGAACTTTGTAAAGGCCTCGTAGTGTTACCCTGCCTCGCCTCCTCGGTAGAGGTGTATGGGAAGTCGCGATCCCTTGGCAGATGGGTAACATGACTTGTGGGTAAAGGGTACCACCTCTGCAGAGTGTAAAACTGGTATACTAGCCGAGCTCACGGTCATGAGCAGCTCAGGACTCTCTGATGATTAAATTATGGAACTTAAACTCAATTTGTCATATGCATTGCATTGCAGGTGAGGTTGTTACTCTTGTTCTACTACTTAATTGGGTTGGTATTTACTTATACTTAGTAATTGCTAATAAAATTTTGACCAACTTTAAAAGCAATGCTCAGCTCTAACCATCCTCTTTGGTAAGCCTTACACTTCACATGAACTCCCACCTTTGGCGAGTTCATTCACATTATTCCCCACAACTTGTTGAGCGATGAACGTATGTGAGCTCACTCTTGCTGTCTCACACCCCCCCCCACAGGTCAAGAACAGGTACCGCAGGATGAGGCGCATGGAGGATGTTGTGATGTGTTCGTGAGAGGTCTAGGCCGTCGTCTCCCAGTCAACTTTGGGTTGCTGGACCGTTGTCTCCTTATAATGTAATTATTTATTTATTTTTGTACAGAACTCCTATTATATAGTAAAGATGTGACATTCGATCCTGTGCCATGATTCATCATATGTGTGAGACTTGGTCCCAGCACACCTGGTGATTATGTTCGCGCCCGGGCTTTGGACCCCTGAAATCCGGGTGTGACAGAAGTGGTATCAGAGGAATGTTGACTGTAGGACGAAACCTAGATAGAACTGGACAACCAATATTTACTTACCTCTGCTACTCTGATCTTTTCTAAACTTTTCTTAATCTTTTCTCATCTATGTCCGCTTTACTCTGATTACTCCGACCTTTCCTTTCTAAAGACAAACTTGGATTTCACACTTTGAAATCCTGTACCTAAAGTGACTTTTAGGAATAGGAGACCTACTCTTAGGAACAAAATCAAAACTATTTTCTTAAATATTTGTGTGCTTGAGTGCTTGTTCTTATGATACTTGTATGATTTGGATCTTTGATTGAGTGTGATGGGTTGTGGAGTAATGTCCACAATTACATCTGCGTGTACATCTAGGCATACAGGGTAGTATTCGTAAGATAACTAGACAATCTAGATTATTCCTCTTAAAAAAAATCTAGTATTCCATATCTATCTCATCTTGACAGATTCTATCTTACCTTTGGACAATCACCTCATACAATTAGTTACCCTAGTCTTGACATAAAATATCTGGTCAAGCCCTACCAAAGAATTTTTCACTACATAACCAACTATTAGCTTAATCATTCTGCCTACCAAATGATTACCTTGCAAAACCATCTTACGATATGCTTCTAACTTAGATGGTCAATACCAGGAGGGGTGGTGGAATTGATTTACCTCCTAATCGACACACTCGGCAGATATATAGACAACCCCAGCCACAGCCAGCAGAGATGAATCCTCCTAATCCTCCACCAGGCGGAGTTGACCCACTGATTGCAGCTCAAATGAGGATGATGCAGCAAATGGCTGACACTATGGCAGATATGCGCGCCCAAATGCAGCAAGAACGCCAGGAAATGCGCCAGGAAAGAGAGGATGCACGTCGGGAGATGCACCAAGAGCGGGAAGAGATACGCCAGGAGAGAAGGGTGCAACAACAGCAGCTGCAACAACAACTTCAACAACAGCAGCAACAGCAACAGGTGCCATTGCCTCCACCTCCACCACCAGTTCCACCCCGAGATAAGCATCGGGAATTCATGAGCCACAAACCACCAACCTTCTCCAACTCCACGGATCCACTACAAGCTGATGACTGGCTAAAGTCTATAGAGAAGATGCTCAACATAGCTCAGTGCTCGGACCGAGAGAAAGTACTCTACGCATCAGGTCGTCTCGCTGGTCCTGCTGCAGATTGGTGGGATGCGTACTGCACTGCTCATGCTGCTGTCGATACAATTACCTGGGCAGAATTCTCCACACAATTCAGGAATTACCATATTCCTGCCGGGCTCATGAAGATTAAGAGAAAGGAGTTTCTCTCCCTCAAGCAAGGAAGTATGTCTGTGAGTGAATATAGGGACAAATTCATCCAGTTATCTCGATATGCTCCTAGAGATGTTGAGGATGATGAGCAAAAGCAGGAGCTTTTTCTGGACGGTTTGATTGGACCCTTGCAATATCAACTGGTATCGCACACCTTCCCATCCTTCCAAAGGCTACTTGACAAAGCTATTGCTGTAGAAAACAAGAGGAGTATATTTGGAGAGAAAAGAAAGGCTGCTAACCAAGGGCAGGCTGGAAGTAGTTCCCGTCCTCGCTATACTACCACTCCAAGTACACCAGCTAGTGGCAGTTCTGGACAACAAACTCAACAGGCACCAACTGCTCCTCCAAAAGCAAGCACCCCCGCAGGACCTGTTGCTCCCAACACATCCACCAACAGGGCATGCTTCAAATGTGGACAACCGGGACACTACGCCAACTACTGTCCCAACAGGGCTGCCTACACTACACCAGCTCCAATGAAACAAGGTCAGGCCTCGGCAGGAAAGAGTCAGCCCCTATCTATCAACCGAGGACAAGCCTATCATGCAGAAGTAGAAGCTGAACCAGGTGAACATGAAATTCAAGAAGAAGAGCTAGTTGAAGATGAAGTAGTTGGTGAAGAAGTCAACGAACAACAAGAATAGGGATAAACATAAACATAGATACATATATACATATTTTACTATTTGTAAGACCTAAATATTAGTTTAGCTAGTAGTAGTATTTTACTATTTTAGTAATAATAATAAGGTCTAATTGACCCATGTGTTGCTAATAAATTATGCATCATGCTGAGATTTTTGTGTGTGCATATGTTCCGAGATGACATAGTTATACACCTTTTCTTACAAATCTCGAGGACGAGATTTTTTTTAAGGGGGGTAGGATTTGTAACACCCACTTTAAAAGAAAAGTCTAGAAAGAGAAATTATATTACCTTATATCTATATGTGTTATCTATGTTTCTCATTTCGTGTGAGCACCACAATTAAACAAATAAATAGTTAAGAAAAGACACTCAAATAATACATGCATCATGCTGGTATTTTATTTTCTGTGCATTTTGTGACAACATAGAATAATGTGAAAAGAAATATAATAATGCCCAAATGGGAATTTAAGGTCTAAAAGAAATTCTAGGATTTGGAAAGAAAGAAAGAAAGAAAATGATAGGTGAGTAAAAATAGTATCAAAAAAAATAATAAAATATTATTCCTATACTAGGAATTAAATGTGTACATTTACCCAAAGGTGCAACTCATAAAAATATTCAAATTCAAATTGGGAATTTAGAAAGAAGACAAAATAGGAAAAGAAAAGAAAATAAAAAAAAAGGAAAAACGACGCCTGGGCCGGTTTCTCTTATTTCGGCCCAGTTAATTTCTGTCCCCGCGCAGCCCAATTACCAAACGACACTGACCGATGGGCCCCGCGGGACAGCCCCTCCATCCCGGTGTCCGCGCTGGCACGATCTTGTCTCCCAGTCACCGGTCTGTGGGCCTGCACCGGGTTGAGTCTTCTTCCCCGAGCGACTCGCTCGCACGCCAGCAGACCCTCCGCGCGTGGCGACTTCGCCCCTGGCGGGTTCTTTCCCCCCCCCCCCCGGAAATCGGATCGGCCGGTGCTCTCGGATTGTTGGACCCGCGCCCCAGCCTCCGTGTCGCGCGCGCTCCGGGTAACAGAATCGCGCTGCCCGCCACGTTCGTCGCGACGACTGCGCCGCGAAGCTCGCAACTCCATCCATCGTTCCTAGCTCGGACTCTACCCGCACCTGTGTATAAAGGCGACCCCCCCTCTCTCTCGTCATCTACCTTGTGCTGTATACTCGTTCGCCCCACGCAGTGCCACCGAAGGAAAGCGTCGCCGTCTGTGCCGCCGCAGATTTTCCGCCGACGGTGGAGACGCTGCTGCACTTGCGCCCCGTCTCTGGTTTGCGGTCGAGAAGCGTCGCCGGGGCCCGGGGAAGACGTTCGTGGGTCGGCATCGGATTGGTAGCGTTCTACTCCGGCGAATTCTTCACCGGAGCATCGCCTTGGCCGCGGATCCGCCGCGCGTCGACGCTAGGGGGCGTCGCTTCGTAATCCTAGGTACAGATCTTCTCCTCCGTTTCGATGGTCCTTCAATTCGGTTTTCACCGGGTAGCGATGGCGATTTGGGCTCGGGATCGAGCTCGGGCATGGTACGGCCATGGCCGCCGCCGTGGGGGTGGGTGGCGCCATTGCGCGCGTCGGTCAGGTTGGGGAAAGGTTGCCAGCCGTAGATCTGGTGTTCGACGGCTGAGATTAGATACTGGGTACCCCTTTGCTCAGATGTGACGGCGCCGTTGGATTCCGATCCCGCGATCACGGTTTGATCTATGGATTTAAAATTTGGGACGTCGGATTTGGATCCGAGGGATCACACTGAGTACCGATTCAGTAAAACCCAAAGTCTAATCTGGAACGTAGAGTTGAGATCGGGCGGTCCAGATTAAAAGATACCTCTTCGCCGCGGCGTATTTACTAAAGGGACCCTAGGTAATAGGGGAATCGACCCGCCGTCCACTGCGCATTAGGCCTGTGTCTGTGTGGCTTTTGCGCCGTCATCCCTGCACTTTTCTATAATGGAGACGCAGTTCAGAGTTCATAAGAAAGGGATAAATAAAAATCTAAAAATGATTTTAATGAGAAAAAGAATTGCTAGAACTTATAAAATTCATAGAAAATTCATCTCTAGTCCAAATCACTCCATTCCAGTTGCTAAAATTTTGTAATATTATTCTCTTTCACTTAGAGTATATGTTTTAACATGAAAATGGTATTAAAATTTATTTCTTAACTAATCTCGTATCAAATACATAAAACCTTAGGAAATTCGTATCTCCTCCGTTTTAACTCCGATTTGATCCGTTCAAGTTGCGTTAGTCTCGTAGCAACGCGTAGATCATTATTATGCAATATGTTCTTATGTTTGGTGTGATGTTAATTTTGCCTATACCATGTCTGTTTGTATTGCTACGACTAGCAGTGAGGTTACGAGGATCTGAAGTTCATCCTGTCACCTGGAATCTCAAGTGCCAGGCAAGTTGTGCCCTTGATCACTTCTTTTTACCTACTCATGTTCTGATTAATCATAATGATCTGCATAGGTTAATTTTGAAGGGACCCAATAGGTCACCCTAGTTTGTTCCTCCTGAATACCTTGTTTACCCCTGAATCACTTGGGTAGTTCTGCTACTGCTTTATATGGTTTTGGGTTAATATTTCATTACATCTATGTTCCAATTATTTTGTTATTCTATTTATGTTCATGACAAGATCATTAAATGTTAACTGGAACATAGAGCTTAACTTGAGAACCACGTGCCGCCACAAGGGTTTAATGGGACGCCCTTGGCTGATTAATTAGGAAAGCTAGTGGAGGACTACCTTACCCGAAAGGGGCAAGGGCAGTAGGGGAGTGGTGAGTGTAGGGAGGCCCTCGGGAGGATTTTGCTGCGATGGCGGTCCTGCAAGGGATTCCTGCATTGGAGCTTCCTATAAACTGTAGCGGGTTTTCTGAAGCTAGTGGAACTTTGTAAAGGCCTCGTAGTGTTACCCTGCCTCGCCTCCTCGGTAGAGGTGTATGGGAAGTCGCGATCCCTTGGCAGATGGGTAACATGACTTGTGGGTAAAGGGTACCACCTCTGCAGAGTGTAAAACTGGTATACTAGCCGAGCTCACGGTCATGAGCAGCTCAGGACTCTCTGATGATTAAATTATGGAACTTAAACTCAATTTGTCATATGCATTGCATTGCAGGTGAGGTTGTTACTCTTGTTCTACTACTTAATTGGGTTGGTATTTACTTATACTTAGTAATTGCTAATAAAATTTTGACCAACTTTAAAAGCAATGCTCAGCTCTAACCATCCTCTTTGGTAAGCCTTACACTTCAC
This sequence comes from Zea mays, assembly GCF_902167145.1. NCBI lineage: Eukaryota > Viridiplantae > Streptophyta > Magnoliopsida > Poales > Poaceae > Zea > Zea mays. The sequence goes on from NC_050099.1 coordinate 78,433,766, forward strand.
ATGAACTCCCACCTTTGGCGAGTTCATTCACATTATTCCCCACAACTTGTTGAGCGATGAACGTATGTGAGCTCACTCTTGCTGTCTCACACCCCCCCCCACAGGTCAAGAACAGGTACCGCAGGATGAGGCGCATGGAGGATGTTGTGATGTGTTCGTGAGAGGTCTAGGCCGTCGTCTCCCAGTCAACTTTGGGTTGCTGGACCGTTGTCTCCTTATAATGTAATTATTTATTTATTTTTGTACAGAACTCCTATTATATAGTAAAGATGTGACATTCGATCCTGTGCCATGATTCATCATATGTGTGAGACTTGGTCCCAGCACACCTGGTGATTATGTTCGCGCCCGGGCTTTGGACCCCTGAAATCCGGGTGTGACAGTATTCTTTGCTTTGGATACACCGGACCCTACTTTGAGTGGCCCGAACCCCCCCCTGAGGGGTTTGGGACCCATCTCAGGGGTCTGGTTTGTACCTGTGGAGGTCTTGAACCTCGCCCGGAGGTCCAGGATGTGCATCCAGGGGTCCGACACTTTCTCGTGAGGGTCCGGACCTACTGTTGCCACCTTGGAGTATATTGTCTCCTCTGGCCGCGTGGCGGCCCCGGAGCCGCCCACGTGGTGGGGTCGGGTGCTGTTCACCGCGCGACTAGAGATAGCCACGCGGGCACCGTGTCTACATACTGTAGTAAGGGGTACCCTGATTCAGGGTACCGACAGTGGCCCCCGGGCCCGCCTTACGGGAGGAAACGAGCCTGCAGGTGGGGCCAAAGCTTGATCGGCGATTGGCACGCTGCTTCTGTGCGCTTGCTGACGTAATTACTGCCAGCCCGCCTTTGGTCACGCCAACTGTCACGCATGTCCCCACGGCTGACTGACCCGTGGCCTCCGCACTTGATGGTTTTGTGGGCCACGCGCGGGGTGCCTCGATACCGCTGCATTGGTTTTGAAAATTTACCTTCTCTGTCTTCTGCCGCAGCCCCCATGAGACGTGGTACTAGCGCAAGCGGCGGTTTGACTTCTCTGCACCTAGGAACCGGCGCCCAAGGAGCATGACTCGTGGGCCCGGGCCCTCGCATCAGAGACTGGGCTGTTGGTTTCGGCGGAGGTGAAGAGACGTACTTCCGCGGGCGGCGGCTTGCTCTTCTGCGGCGATTCGCCTTCTTCGCACTCGGAGACCGACACCCAAGGAGTATGACTCGTGGGCCCGGGCCCCCGTGTCAGAGGCTGGCCCGCTGCTTTCGGCGGAGATGAAGAGGTGCGGCGGTTCGCTCCTCGTGTGGCGGTTCGTCTTCATCGCACATGGAGACCGACGCCCAAGGAGGGTGACTCGTGGGCCCGGGCCCCCGTGCCAGAGGCTGGGTCATCTTGGCATGCGCCGGGCGAGATCTTCTATGGCGTCTCGGGGCGTCAGTGGGGGAATCTTTCTTTAAAAAGGGGGATTCCCCTGAGTGCGGTAGCCATTCTCATCACTCGCAGCGCCCTTTCACCCTCGAGTTCTCCATGCTCTTCTGTCGTCGTAGCCGCCATGGCCTTGCTAGACCCTCCCGAGCGCCTCCAGCCCGAGGTGGCACTCAACTTGGTGCGCAACCTGCTCGGATGGGGTGTGCCGGCGTTCGCCGGAAGGATCCATGTCGGTGCCTCTCCTCATGGCGATCTCGCTGCCGGAGAGTTCGTGCTCTTCGTCTCCAACCTCCCCAGTGGGTTGGCGTTGCCGATCTTGTCTTTCTTTGTGCTACTGTTGGAGGAGCTCGGCCTCCAACCTCAGCACTTCACGCCCTGCTTCATCCTTCAGGTGTCCATCATCGCCTACCTCTACAAGATGTCCGTGGGGGCGACACTTCTTCCTCCAGCATTCGGCTTCAAGGATGTTCATCAGCCTTGCGGAGGTGGTGAGCGAGTTGAGCTGCGACTCCATCTTTCGCATGAGCTTCACCAGTGCCTCATGGTACACCGCCATGAACTGGTCTAGCTCCAACTCCATGGGGTGGGAAGCGAGCCGAGTTGCGGCTCCATCTCTTTGGCTTTAATGGCTTCGGTGTTGCCTCCAACGGTGGCCGCTGGCCTAGCTGCTGAAGACGCCACCTAGGAGGTCGTACAAGATGTCGCAGAGATGGCGGTCGCGTGCTTCCAGTGCGACCCTACTGATGTCGAGTAGGTCATACCTGTAGACATAAGGCTAGGGTCCCGCTTGAAGGCGGATGTAATAACTTTGCTTTTGTAAGATGCTTTTGGGAACTATCAATTAAATAGCTCTTATCTATATGATGCTTGTTCTTGTTATGTGTGGCGTTGTCGACTCCTCCCTGGTACTTGGCCCCCCTAGGATGTAGGCTCGACGTGTCGAGGCTGGATACCAGCATACCTAAAAGAGTTGGCAATGGCGCCCAGGAGGCAGCCTCGACTAGGACCTAGACTTGAACACAGCTTCGGCTAGGGAGCGTTAGTAGCACACCCATAGGACCCATCACCTGATACTAGCCATCTTTGATACAGGCACGGGGACCTGCAGGATTTAGTCTAGGAAGCCAAGTTGTGTGTCCGGTCCCCCTGGACCGCAGTTCTAGGTACTAGGACACCCGTCGCAGAGTGGTGGAGTGTGCAGGCTTACGGTACGGGACCAGGCTAATCGGCTACACGGCTCTGGACCACCCTAGGAGACAAGCATCCATTCTCTAGAACTGGACCCTAGTTACCAGACCAACAGGACTGTAGCTCCAAATACTAGGGTACCCGTCACAGAGTGGTGGAGTGTGCAGGCCTAGGGTGTGGAACTGGGCTAAGCGGCTACACAGCTCCGGACCACTCCATGGAACGAGTTCCCATTCTCTAGAGCCGGCCCCCAGGCTGCCGGACCCTCCTGCTTTCGCAGAGGGGTCCTAAACTGCAAGCCTGGCTATTCAATTCGGATGCCATCATGTCAGCAGGGGTGGGAGACCGTCTGGGTGGGTTAGATAAAAAATAATAATATCTGGAATCTGTAGCAGAATAAAACCATCACAGGGGCACATCTGAGTGGGTAAATTCTTTCCTTATAACTTGACATGCATGAGTGCAGACCAACAGGCCGGGCTTATGAGGGCAAACCTCACCGGGCTGGCGTACATGTATGCACACCTAGTTAACAGAAGAAATCATAACCCCTCAGACTTGCTTCTGTGGGTAGGACTTACAGGAATACTCTATATTTCGGGGATTGGGAAGAGGCACCCCTTCAATTGTGGCGAGGTGGGCACTCCCGGGTCGGCATACTTCTGTCACCTTGAAGGGTCCTTCCCAACTGGGGGAGAGTTTGTGGAGCCATTCTCGGTTCAGTACTCGCCGCAGGACTACGTCCCGGACCCCAAGCTCCCTACTATGCACGATCCATAGGCGGTGGTGTCGGTGTTCTGGGTCCGACCGCACACCCGGGGTTGCCCCTCAAGGTGTTTTTAGGAGTAGGACAGTGTCGACAACTGTAGCAAAATGGTTTGTGCCGATTGCACGAGGGACAGTGGACAAGGTTTATAGGTTCGGGCCGCTTAGAGATGCGTAACACCCTACGTCCTGGTGAGTATGCTTGGTGGACAAGGTTACAAGAGAGCTCTCTGAACTAGAGAATGCAGAGAGTTGATGTGGGTGGCTAAGTAATAGGGTCGATCGTTCTGAAGGGGTGCCCCCTAGGCCTTATATACTCGACCGTGGGGCAATACATGTGGATATGATAACAACGAGTAGCTAAAAGATAGTGAACTGCTTGAGTTTATCTTCATGTAGTTCTGCCGACTTATCCTCGCATGGCTCCGTTGCATGGGGGCTCCAGCGCGGGAAAGTCGGATCTCTGTTGCGGTCACTCACTCGACGTTGTGGGCCGTCCAGGTTTGCACCAATCCGGCCTCATGTCGATCTGCTTTGCTGGTTGTCTCTCCCCAGGCCCACGAAAGAATGACCTTACGATTTATTGGGCCCTTGGGCCTTTCGTGATGTTTTTTACTCTTTTAGTGGACCCGGGGGATATCTATCCCCCACAAGCCCCCGATCTTTGGGTTTATTTATAGGTAATCAGCCCAAAGATCCCAGGTCCAGTTTGCAGGTGATTTGAAGAAAATGTCTTCCTGTTGTCTTCTCCTGCTTTGATCACTTGTAGACCGAAGCCTAGTTTTGTGCTTGTGCCTTAGAGGTCGGCATTTCGATTTGTAGGATTCTGAACTTCATTGGGTGCACCGGAGGTGCACCCAATGGGTGTAGCCCCCGAGCTTCGAGTAGATTTTAGAAAATAATCTACTCGAAGGTCTTCCCCAGAAATTATTTCCATTTGTGCTCCTGCGTTTTGGTTGAGGGCTGGCCTTTTAATCTTGTCCCACGCCTTAGAAGTCGGCACTATCTTGGCTTGGAATGATAATCCATGGGGTGCACCGGAGGTGCACCCAATGGGTGTAGCCCCCGACCTTCAAATGGATTTTTGAGGATAATCCATTCGAAGGTCTTCCTTTTGTGTCTCTTTGCTGAAAATTATCCTTTCTGTTTGTAGAAATTGGCATGAAGCTATTCGCATTATGCTTTGGAGGTCAGCATTATGTCATCAATATTTTGCTTCAGAGGTCAGCATATATTTTGTCTTTAGCAGCCGAGTTCGCAATCCATCCATATCTTGCTAGGTAGTGCAATTTATTTGCTCTGCGACTGATTGGACGTTTGATGGACGTTCTCTGTCTAGTCTTCACGTCGCTTCTGTCGGCCATATTTTGTACTTCACTGGCTATATTTGGCTTTCCTCTGATCCTTACTGATATCTCATTTTTGTCTTGATGTATTCACTGCGTGCCCTGCACAGATGTGACCGTTTTGAAAAATATACTGATAATTCCTGGGCGTCCCCCCCCAATGGGTGTGGGCAAGGGACGGCTTGGTACGCTGAGTGTTTTAGCCGGCTGCTTCTGAGTAATGTGATGTGACAGCGAGTGTAATCATATCCTCCGCGCTGTTGACTGGAGTCCCAATGGGTGTTGTGTTGCATGAAACGGCGTCAGCCGCCTGACGTGTCTTCAGACGGGTTGAAGTGCTTATTGAATGCTTTGCGACTGTTCAGTGACCGCGGTTGCCTTATCCTTCTATAAATAACGCCGCTGTCTCTCTGGCTTTTTCACATCTCTTACTGTTCTATGTTGCTTCCCTTTCTTCTCTCCCTTTTGCTTCCACCATGGGCAAGAACAACAAGCGCAAGCGTGAGCCAACTCCTCCATCGGAGGAGTTTGGTGACTCGGAGTACTCAGAGGAGGAGTTCTCCTCTGAGTCTGGGGGGTCTCCGGCTCCCATCCCCCTGCGTGAGTCGTCTGACGACTCAGACGACTCCCAGGGGCTCGCGGCGGAGGTCTGGACGTACATCCGGGCCGTCGAACATTCTGGGCTCGAGGGCTCGGATGAGTCGGAGTACTCCTCGGATGAGGAGGACTCGGACGGCGGCGGCGAGGACGAGGACGACGACGACGGTGGCGACGGTGACGGCAGCGGCAGGGGCGGCGGCGGCGGCAGCAAGGACGGTGACGACGGCGGCAGCAGGGGCAGCAACCGGGGCGGCAGCAGCAGGGGCAGCACCAGGGGCGGCAGCGGCGGCGGCAGCAACAGGGGCGGCAGCGGCGGCGGCAGCAACAGGGCCAGTGGCTAGATGCCACTGGTCTTTTAGATATTAGTATAGTATAGTTAGAATAATGTAGTAGTAGTGTAGAGTAGTATAGTGTAATGTAGTAGTAGTAGTAGTAATGTAATGTAGTAGTAGTAGTAGGGAAGTATCAACTCATAAAGAGTTGATTTGTAAGTATGTTATCTTCCTTCTAAGGGCTTGTTCGGTTAGCTCTCAATCCATGTGGATTGAGTGGGATTGGATGGGTTTTAATCCCAGACAAGTCAAACGTCTTCACAATTTTTTCCAATCCCATCCAATCCATGTGTATTGGGAATAACCGAACAAGCCCTAATGAAAAAATGATGTTGGATTCTCCTTTATGATTGTTCTGCTCCTTTGTGAAGCTGATTCCTTTGAGGCAGTAAATGAATAACTTGGGGATCAAACTGATGCTTTCAGAAATAGCTGCTGAGTAACTTGTGGACGGTGTCGGCGCTTTAGAGGTAACTGCCGAGTGACCGAACACAATATCGGAGTCTTAGAGATAACTGCCGGGCGACTTGAGACGAACTCAGAGGGCGACGTCAGCGTTTTAGAGGTAACACCGAGCGACTGAAGGGCGACGTCGGCGTTTTGGAGGCAACGCCGAGCAACTGAACACTATATCAGCGTTTTAGAGGCAACACCGAGTGATTGGAAAGCGACGTCAGTATTTTAGAGGTAATGTCGAGCGACTGAACACGGTATCAGCGTTTTAGAGGTAACGCCGAGCGACTGGAGGGCGACGTCGGCGTTTTAGAGGTAACACCGAGCGACTGAAGGGCGATGTCGGCGTTTTAGAGGCAACGCCGAGCGACTGAAAGGCGATGTCGGCGTTTTAGAGGCAACACCGAGCAACTGAACACTATATCAGCGTTTTAGAGGCAACGCCGAGTGATTGGAAGGCGACGTCGGCATTTTAGAGGTAATGCCGAGCGACAGAACACGAAATCGGTGTCTTGGAAGCAACGCCGAGTGATAGCAGGCCGCGCGAGCCACTTTGAGGATGATAGCCGAGTGATGAGGTGGCGCACCGGTGTTCTGGAGATAACTGCCGGATGACCACGTGGCACGCCGGGGTTTTAGAAATAACCGCCGGGTGCTGACTGGGCACTTTTTGAAACGGTATCTGGCTCGAGAATATCCCATAAGTGCTGCACTTTTAGCCGCCTTTGCTTTCCGTGCCCTAGTTCTTGCTTTCTCGCTTCCGAATCCTCTCTGCTATTCGCCTCCCACTCCGCTCGCTGGTTGAATCGAGATGGCGCCCAAGAGGAAGACCTTGAGTTCATCTGCTGTGGTGATTCCTCCAATCGACCCCAACAGCCAGTTGCCTTTCGCAGGTAACCACATGTCCGTCATTTCTGAGCCTGAACTTCTCCACCTCGTATCCATCGGGGTTCTTCCTCCGCGGGAACTCTGTTCTTGGCGGATTTGTCATGGGTTTACTGTTCCGACCGAGGATACCCATGAGTCCGTTGTTTACGCCCCTTTCCTTCTCCGCGGCCTTGGCCTTCCCATTTCTCCCTTTTTCCGCGGCCTCCTTGATTTCTATCATATTAACTTGACCCATTTGAACCCCAATTCAATTCTGCAAATCTCCATTTTCGTTCATTTATGCGAGGCCTTCCTTGGCGTGCTGCCGCATTTCGGTCTGTGGAAATACTTGTATCATTGTCGCCCTGGTATGGCCGGGGGACAACATCAGTTGGTTGGGGGTGCCAGCTTGGAGATGCGCCGCGGGAGGAAGACTGAATATCTCGAGATCCCTCTCAAGGACAGTATCAAGGGATGGCGCTTGGAGTGGTTCATAGTTGAGAATTATGGGAATTCTCTCCCCTCCCGGTCGGGAAGACAGCCGGACGTTCGCACCCCAAGCTGGACCGAGTCTCCCACAGATCAGGAGGTAGCTGAGGTCGGTGTGTTGCTAGCTGAAGTTGGACTGTTGAAAGAGAGGGGTCTGACTGCTGAAGCTGTGGTTACTGATTTTGTTTTCAAGAATATTCAGCCATTGAAAGATAGGGCATACCCAGCTTATCTGTATAGAGGGCTAGCCGACTCAACTCGGGTTACCAATAGAAGAATTCCCTATGCAGACTTGGTGAGCCGACTAGAGATGATCCTTAGGGGCAAAGTGTCAAATGTTGGTGCTCCAGTGGCATACTCGGCCTGGAACCTGCCTCCTCCCAAAGCTTTCACCCTTTTTGTGTCGAATCCACCTATCACTGATGGCAGTTTGGGCCTTAGAGTGCGACCCTCTGCTGATGAAGTTAGTGCCTTGGTTGCTTCGCTTGGGGAGATTCCTGATGATGAACGACAGGCCCATTTTGAGGTGCCCTTGAACCCTAGTGATGCAGAGATAAGTGCTATGCTTGATTTGCTGGCTGAGGATTCTTCCGACGCTGCTCCTGCTGGGGCGTTGGTAGTGGCGCCCCTCCCAGAGGCTGATACAACTTTGGATACTCAGAAGCCTGTTAGTACTCGCCCGAGGCGCCCTTGCTGAGCCAATCAGCCTGATCCTTCTGCTGATGAGCAGAAGAAGAAAAGAAGACGCCTCCGGCGAGTATCCAGTTTGGATCGGGACGCTGGTACCTCGGTTCCTGCTACTGAAGAAGTGCCTGCAACTGGATTTACTGATGCCGACCCCAATGGGTGTACCCAATCCGCTGCTGATCCTAATGTGGGTGCTCCATCTGTTGCTGATCCCAATGGGGGTGCTGCTTGTGTTGCCAATGTGGATGATGAGGAGGAAGAAGATGAAATTCCTTTGACTCAGAAAAACAGTCGGCAGTTCGTCGCGAGCGGCGAAAGTAGTGGAGTTCCCTCTCCTGCTTTGTCTGCCCTCATTGGTTTGCAGGAACTGTCCCTGGCCAACTTTGATCAGACTCTTGGGGATATGGTCCCAGAGGATTTGTTATCGGAGCCGGTGGATGATGGTGCAATGGAGGTTTGTGCTGACGTGCCTGATGCTGGATTGAGGTCATCCCGTGCCTCGTCGACCTTAGAGCGCGATCTCGAGGGTCGGGAGACTGACTTGGATCGTCCTGGTCCTATGGAAGTAGCTGAGGGCCCATCAACCTTAGAGGTGGCTACTGCAGAGAACTTGGACCCCAGGGATGGTGTTGACACATGCCCAGCCCCCGAGGATGTCGCCGGGGATGACTTGGCTCGGGGTGTAAGCCACTGCCCAGCCCCCGAGGGTGCTGTCGGGGACGATCCGGCTCAAGTGGGCAGTGCAAACTATGACCCAGCCCCCGAGGGTGCCCGAGCGGGGTCTCCCTCATGTACTTCCATGGACGTTCATGCGGGATCTCCTCCACACTCTGGCTGTATGGTGGTAACCCAAACCTTGGACCAGGGAGTCGCTTTAGAGGGCAGCGTCCCCGCTGACCGAGTATTTGGCTCTGTTGAAGGCACCGAGCTGATTCCTGCTGGTTCGTTGCAAGCTGCTTCGGGTGGTAGCCTTACGCCTGATTATCAACTGATCTCTCCTGATTTGGGGATTCCTTTGTTCTTTTCCAACCTTCAGGTACCGTGATGTATTTTAGCTTGACTTTTACATTGCATGAACTGCTGTCTTTACACTCATCTGTTCTCCTCATCAGGCTTTGGTGGATGGGATGGCTAGCCAGCTGAGATTACAGGGTGCTTCCATCCCAGAAGTGGCTTCGTCTCTTGCATGTTAGAATCCAGTCTCACTTCGACATCGCGTCTCTGAATTGGAGGCAACCAATGCTGGTTAGTGCTTTTTTGCTTCTCTTTGCCTTCACTGTGGACTGCTTTACATTCTGACCCCTTTTTGTTTGATTATCTCTTGCTAGGAATGACTCAGCAGATTTCGACTCTTGAGGAAAAACATTCCCGAGATCAGGCTGAATTGGTCCAGCGGTGTGCTGACTTTGAGGAGAAGTACTCTCAGAGCCAAACTGAACTGGGTCAGGTCTCCGCTGCCTTGGATGACGCCAATGCACTGAGTTCTTCTCTCCATGCTCAACTCAATTCTGAAAAGGTGATCTACAAAACTGTGCTTTTGCCTTGCTGTGTTCCTATTACTTGCTTGGTTTTTGAGGGAGTTGACTTTTGCTCGCAGGAAGAAAAGCGTATCCTTGCTGCTTCTCGTGACAGTCTTGACAGATTGTATCGTGATTCTAGCAACTCGCTGACCATCTTGGAGAGGAGTCACCGCTTTACAATGGAAGAATTGGACAATCAACGCTGTAAGCTGCAGGAATCTGCGGATGAAGTGACTCGCCTCAAGCAGTTGATATCAGCGATAGATGCTACCATCAAAGAACTCCGAGCTTCCAAGAAGTTCATTGTCCAGGAGTTAGAAAATGCTCGACTGGCTGCTAAGGTTGCCGAAGAAACTTCTGTTACTCTCAGAGCACAGCGCGACAGAGCCATAGACAAGGCTATTCGGGCGGGACGAATCTTGATGAGGAGACCCGGCGTGGTTGTTCCTGAAGACATAAGGGCTGATGTGAATGCTGCCCCTAATTCCTCGAGACGCCCTTCTTCGTCGGTCGCTCCTGAGAAAGATATTGCGAAATAGAGAAACATTTTGCGTGCTTTGAGCGCGCGGTTAGCATGATCGAATATTTGTTAGAGGACATCGGTTCAGCATTACTCTCTTATTGTTTCAGAATTCATCAGTTCGTAAATTTGCAGTAGTGAAATGACGCGCAATGGTTATGAAATTTGTTTGCAAGATATGGAAGTCTTCCTTATATGAGTAATTGTAATCTCGTCGGATCGCCTTAAGTCGCTGCTGACTTAAGTCGCTTGCTTTTGTTAGTAGGGCGTAGTGGTCACCCTGAATTGCGTAGTCGTGAGCATGTTGCATCGGCTTAAGTCGCCACCGACTTTAACCGATTGCTCCGTTAGTAGGGTATAGTGGTCACCCTGAGTTAAGTAAGCGTGAGCATGTCGCACCGCCTTAAGTCGTTGCCGACTTAAGCCGATTGCTCCGTTAGTAGGGCATAGTGGTCACCCCGAGTTAAGTAAGAGTGAGCATGTCGCACCGCCTTAAGTCGTTGCCGACTTAAGCCGATTGCTCCGTTAGTAGGGTATAGTGGTCACCCCGAGTTAAGTAAGCGTGAGCATGTCGCACCGCCTTAAGTCGTTGCCGACTTAAGCCGATTGCTCCGTTAGTAGGGTATAGTGGTCACCCCGAGTTAAGTAAGCGTGAGCATGTCGCACCGCCTTAAGTCGTTGCTGACTTAAGCCGATTGCTCCGTTAGTAGGGCATAGTGGTCACCCCGAGTTAAGTAAGCGTGAGCATGTCGCACCGCCTTAAGTCGTTGCCGACTTAAGCCGATTGCTCTGTTAGTAGGGTATAGTGGTCACCCCGAGTTAAGTAAGCGTGAGCATGTCGCACCGCCTTAAGTCGTTGCCGACTTAAGCCAATTGCTCCGTTAGTAGGGTATAGTGGTCACCCCGAGTTAAGTAAGCGTGAGCATGTCGCACCGCCTTAAGTCGTTGCTGACTTAAGCCGATTGCTCCGTTAGTAGGGCATAGTGGTCACCCCGAGTTAAGTAAGCGTGAGCATGTCGCACCGCCTTAAGTCGTTGCCGACTTAAGCCGATTGCTCCGTTAGTAGGGTATAGTGGTCACCCCGAGTTAAGTAAGAAAGCAAGTCAATCGTGAACAAACTGAGTATCTTTGAAAACCCCTTTTTTATTGATGGCATGTTTCCACTTTACAGAGTACATCATCGTCCCGATAGCTTCTGAAATACAGCTAGGGATAAAACTTCCTGAGGTGTTCTATGTTCCAGGAGTTCCCGACTTCTGTGCTATCCATCTGAGTGAGACGATATGATCCTGGCCGAGTGACTTCTGCTACTATGAAGGGTCCTTCCCATAAGGGCGACAACTTGTGCCGTCCTTCCCCCGTTAGAATTCGGCGGAGGACGAGATCTCCTACTGAAAAGGATCGCTGTCGCACAGCCTTGTCGTGATAGCGCCTTAGAGTCTGCTGGTACCGTGCTGATTGGATTACCGCATTCAGCCGTTCTTCTTCAAGTATATCGATGTCCTCCAGCCTGGTGGCCTCGACTTCTGCTATGTTTTCGAAGATTAATCTTGGCGCCCCGAACTTGAGATCGGCGGGTAGCACTGCCTCCGACCCATAGACCATGAAGAAAGGAGTGTTTCCATGCAGAGCTCGGCTAGGTTGGGTTCTTAGGTTCCAAACAACATAGGGCAATTCCCTTATCCATTTCCCTGCGAATTTTTCATTCTTATCGAAGACCTTTTTCCTGAGTGCCTCCAATATCATCCTGTTGGCTCGCTCAACCTGCCCGTTGGCTCTTGGATGTGCTACAGATGCATATTTGATCTGAATGCTCTTTTGCTCGCAGAAGTCGAAGAACTCTGAACTTGTGAAGTTGGATCCTAAGTCAGTTATGATGCTGTTTGGTATCCCGAATCTGAATATTATGTCTTGTATGAATTCCACGACCTTAGCAGGGGTTAAAGAAGCAATGGGCTTGAATTCTATCCATTTAGTGAATTTGTCGATCGCTACCAATACATGAGTGTATCCCCCTTGAGCTTTCTTGAAAGGTCCAATCATATCCAGTCCCCAGCATGCGAAAGGCCAAGTTACTGGTATGGTCTGCAGTTGCTGTGCTGGCAGATGTTGCTGCTTTGATAAGTATTGGCAAGCTTCGCACCTCTGAACTAACTCGGCTGCATCATTCTTTGCTGTTGGCCAATGACCTGAAGACCTTCCCGACTAGTGTTCTGGAGGCTGCATGTATTCCACATTGCCCAGCATGGACCTCCTCCAGAAGTTGCTTCCCAGTGGACGGGAGAATGCACTTCATGAGGACGCCTGATGCACCCCTTCTGTACAATATCTCCCCAATGAGTGTATAGTGAGCCGACTGTCTGGCAATGCGCTCTGCCGAGTTCTTGTCGTCTCGTTCTTCTTCATTCTTTATATACTTGATGATCGGCCTTCTCCAGTCATCAGAGTCTGACTCGGGTTCATCTATGATGTTGCACTCTTCTGTTTGATCCATTGAGATACTCGACTGTAAAATTTCTTGCACAAAGACTCCGGGTGGGACCTGAGTTCGACTGGATCCTAGCTTGGACAGTACATCAGCTGTTGTGTTCTGATCTCTTTCTACATGATGAAATTCCAGACCCTCAAATTTATCTTCCAGCTTTCGGACGGCAGTGCAGTATTTTCCCATTGAATCGCTTGAACAATCTCACTCTTTGTTTATCTGGCTAATGACTACTAGGGAGTCTCCATATACCATCAATCTCTTGATGCCCAATGATATGGCGATGTTCAATCCATGGATCAGAGCTTCATACTCGGCTGCATTGTTGGAGGCCGGAAATAGCAACTGGAGGGCGTACTTGAGGTGCTCGCCTCTAGGTGCGGTGAAGAGAATCCCTTCTCCTGCTCCCTGCAGCTTCAGCGAGCCGTCAAAATACATTCGCCATACTTCTGCAGTCTCTGGGTTATCTGGTACTTGCTGTTCAGTCCACTCTGATACGAAATCAACCAGTGCTTGAGTTTTGATGGCAGTGCGAGGTCGGAACTCGATGTCATGAGATCCCAGCTCACAAGCCCACTTGGCTATTCGGCCAATGGCTTCCTTGTTGTGAAGAATATCCCCTATTGGAAAACCAGTGACTACTATGACTTTGTGGTCATCAAAGTAGTGACGCAGCTTGCGGGCAGTTAGAAGTACTACGTATAATAGCTTCTGAACTTGGGGGTACTTTTTCTTTGAGGGGCCTAGAACTTCACTGATGAAGTAAACAGGATGTTGTACTGGATAGGCATGTCCTTCTTCTACTCGCTCGACTACCAACGCGGTGCTTACCACGTGAGTCGTGCAAGAGATATACAGTAGCAAATCTTCAGCTGGTTGAGTTTACGTAGCTCGTCGGGGTGGCTTCAGTACTGGTGGTGTTGTCAAGAATTTCTTCAGTGCATCTAGAGCTTCCTGTGCTTCTAAAGTCCACTGAAACTTATCCACCTTCTTGAGTAGCTTGTAAAATGGCAAACCTTTTTCCCCCAGCCTGGATATAAATCTGCTCAGAGCTGCCATACATCCAGTAAGTCGCTGAACCTTCTTTTGTGATCGAGGTGCTTCCATCTTCATGATAGCTTCAATCTTATCCGGATTAGCCTCAATTCCTCGGTGGCTGACGATAAACCCGAGCAACTTTCCTGCTGGTACCCCGAAAACACAATTTTCGGGATTAAGCTTCCATCTATATCGTCTCAGACTGTTGAAAACCAGCTGTAAGTCTTCGATGAAGTTTTCCGAATTCTCCGTTTTGATTACCACATCATCTACGTAGGCCTCCACACGCTTTCCCTAGTGATCGGCTAAGCACGTTTGGATGGCTCTCTGATAAGTCGCTCCAGCGTTTTTGAGGCCGAACGGCATGGAGGTATAACAGAAAGCACCAAACAGAGTGATGAATGCTGTTTTTTCCTCATCTTCCTTCGCCAAACTAATCTGATGATATCCAGAATAGCAATCCAAGAAAGACAGCACAGAACATCCAGCGGTGGAGTCCACCACCTGATCTATCCTTGGGAGCCCGAAGGGATCCTTCGGACAGTGTTTGTTGAGATCAGTATAGTCGACGCACATGCGCCAATCCACTTTATTCTTTTTGAGTACAAGAACAGGGTTGGCTAACCACTCGGGGTGTAACACCTCCCTAATAAATCTAGCCGTGACCAAGCGAGCTAACTCGGCGCGAATGGCCTCTCTCTTGTCGGGCGTGAAACGACGTAGTTTTTGCCGAATCGGCCTTGCCTGGGGATAGACCTTCAGTTTGTGCTCGGCCAGTTCTCTTGGGACTCCCGGCATATCCGCAGGTTGCCATGCGAATACATCTCGGTTATCTTGCAGAAACTGGACGAGCGCGCTTTCCTATTTGTCGTCCAAGCTGGAGCTGATGACGGCAGTCTTGCGTTCATCAGCGAACCCCAGGTTGATCCTCTTGGTTTCTTCAGTCGGCCGCATAGAGGTCGCGGCCTGAGCTTCGTTCGCCGGTACTGCAAGGTCCTCCTCAGGCTTAGAGTTCGCCAGTGTTGAAGGAACCGCCGACGGCTTGGTGGTGAGGGCTGCTTGGATGGCCACTCGGAAACACTCTGCGACGCCTTGGAAGTCGGCGCCCACAGTTATGATTCCTTGCGGTCCTGGCATCTTCAGTATCATGTACGTGTAATGGGGGATGGCCATGAATTTGGCCAGCCCCGGCCTTCCGATGATGGCGTTGTACCCGCAGTCGAAGTTCGCCACTTCAAACCTCAGGAACTCGGTTCTGTAGTTCTCCGGAGTTCCGAAGGTGACTGGCATGTAGATGTGGCCCAGCGGGTATTCTCCTTCCGTCGGCACGATGCCGAAGAAAGGAGTGTCCGACTCGTGGAGCTCTTTGAGGTGAACTCCCAAGCCTTGGAGTGTCCGGGGGAAGGTGACGTTGATGCTGCTCCCCCCATCCACTAGCACCTTCTTCACCCGGCTCTCTCGGATCACCGGATCGACGAGGAGCGGGTATTTGCCTGGATGGTCGAAGTTGAGCCATTGATCCTCCCGAGTGAAAGTGATCGGGTGCTCCGACCACCGGTATGGGGCGGGAGGACCGGTGGTCGCCACCAGTATCTGGCGGTCGTTGAGCTTTTGTTGCCTTTTGTTCTCCTGCGACCCATGTCCGCCGAAAATGACATTGACCTCCCTGTCAACGCGCGGGAAGGCTCCTCCTCCTCCCTCCTCCTGCTGATGGGGTTGTCGTGGTTCATCTGGTCCTCCCCTCGGCGGAGGAGGAGGTAGAGGTTGGAAGGGTCGACCGTGCCCGACGGAGTGCTTGAAGTCCCGGTAGTTACGAAGAGTGTGGCGCATGTCCTTGTGGTACGGGCACTGGGCGTCGAGGATGTCGTCCAGCGTGCGCTCGCCCCCACGGGGTCCTCCTCGGGCGCGAGAGGCAGGTGGTCCGGCGGCGTGCACTTCTTCGCGAGGCCTCTTCTCCCAGCGTTTGTCGGGTTGCTGGTTCGCGTCGCGTCGTGGTGCTGCCGGTGCGGGCTTTGCTCCTCCGATGAGGTCCTGAGCTTGCTCGTCGGCGGTGATGTAGAGATCGGCTTCCCGGAACAGCTCCTCGGAAGTAGTCGACGCCTTCTGCAGTATGGCTCGGACGAAAGCCGAGTCATTGGATCCTCTGTAGAAGTCCTCGATCACGGCCGCCTCCGTGACCTCGGGGATACGATTTCTCATGGTCTGGAACCTTTTGAGGTACAACCGAAGAGTTTCGTCCCCCCGGCGCTTGATGGATTTGAGGTCCCATGGTTGCGCCGGTTTGTCGGAGAGGGACTGGAAATTGGCGGTGAAGCGTCGACTGAAGTCGCCCCAGTCGTCGATGCAGTGTCGGGGTAGATGTCGCAGCCATTGCAGCGCGTCTTGCCCAAGGACAATGGGTAAATACGCGGTCATCACGTCTTCGGACACCCCAGCAGCTCGAGCAGCGGTGGTGTAGACGGCTAGCCAACCCCCTGGATCCTGCTTAGGTTCATATTTGTCGACATTGGATACCTTGAAGTTGGGAGGCCATTGGATGGCCCTAAGGCGCGGAGTAAGAGCAGACACTCCGCAGGTGTCCTCCTGTCGTCGGGGATGATGCCTGTCCCGGGGAGGGGAATAGTTGTTGTGGTTCCTCGACCATCCCCGGGTAGTATCGCCAGTTGAGGCCGTTGCCGACTCAGTTCTGGTGGCCTGGCTCCGAGCTGGGATGCCATGATCCCTGTCGTACTCCTCCCGGCGGCGGATCTCGTTCTCATGTCGCCGTTCACGCGAAGCATTGATGGAGCTTCGCGCGTCTCGGCGACTGTTGATGGCGTTTCGTAGATCGTTCGGCGGGTGAGCGAGCGGCAGAAGATGGTTGGCTGCCTGGGTGAACAGTCGTCGGTAGCCCTCGGCGTCGGGAGTCCGAGGGAGTCCATCAGCTATCCGAGCTAATACTCCTCCGACTTCGCTCGGCGTGTTCATGGCTCGGGCAAAATCGGGGTTCAGGTTGCGCCCAAAGAACGGATTCTCCCGACGTTGCCTTGCATCTTGCTCGGCTTGTTCCTGAGCCCGGCGGCGATCACGTCGTCGGGAGTTCCTTCGTTCTCTGAAGACGCGTTCTTCCGGAGTTTCTCCTATCTCCGAGACCTCGTCTCGTGAGACAGGTTGCTCCGGATCCCGTTCTCTGGCCACGTGATGTCGTCGAATGTTCCTGCGCCGGTTCCTCCATCGGCGGGATTCTCGTTGAGGAGGTTCTTCTCCGGGTGCGGTCGGCTCGCCGTCGGAGACGGTAGGCGACTCCACTCTCCCGATGAAGAGGACGTCGGGGTAGAACGGTGCTGCTGTCATGGCGACCTTCTTTCCATTCTCCTTTGAGGGCGGAGATACGGAAAGAACAACTTGCTTCCCCTTGGTCTCCTTCTTCCTCGCGATCTGTGTCCATTCTTTTGTCGGAGAGGTAGACAGTGGAGTTTTCCGGGTCAGCTGGCCCTCGGTCCCCGACTTTCCGGAGACGATCTTTTTCCGGAGAGCTGGAGGTTGCGCCTCTCCGGCATTTTCGGAGTTCGTTGGAGGAGACTTCTTTTCCGGCGGATCCGCGATGCGGTGTAGAGTTCCCTCTTCATCCGCCACAGATGAGATTGTTCCGAAGCAGAATATGGATCCGGGACGCAGGGTGATCTTGCTGTAGAAGGTGACGGCCATTGAGCTAGCTTGGATCATCGACACACCCCCTACCTGGCGCGCCAGCTGTCGGTGTTTTGGGTCCGACCGCACACCCGGGGTTGCCCCTCAAGGTGTTTTTAGGAGTAGGACGGTGTCGACAACTGTAGCAAAATGGTCGTGCCGATTGCACGAGGGACAGTGGACAAGGTTTACAGGTTCGGGCCGCTTAGAGATGCGTAACACCCTACGTCCTGGTGAGTATGCTTGGTGGACAAGGTTACAAGAGAGCTCTCTGAACTAGAGAATGCAGAGAGTTGATGTGGGTGGCTAAGTAATAGGGTCGATCGTTCTGAAGGGGTGCCCCCTAGGCCTTATATACTCGACCGTGGGGCAATACATGTGGATATGATAACAACGAGTAGCTAAAAGATAGTGAACTGCTTGAGTTTATCTTCATGTAGTTCTGCCGACTTATCCTCGCATGGCTCCGTTGCATGGGGGCTCCAGCGCGGGAAAGTCGGATCTCTGTTGCGGTCACTCGCTCGACGTTGTGGGTCGTCCGGGTTAGCACCAATCCGGCCTCATGTCGATCTGCTTTGCTGGTTGTCTCTCCCCAGGCCCACGAAAGAATGACCTTATGATTTATTGGGCCCTTGGGCTTTTCGTGAGGTTTTTTACTCTTTTAGTGGACCCGGGGGATATCTATCCCCCACAGGTGGCGCTCGAGCGCTTGGTTGTATCGTGCATTTCATGTCGCCGCTTGCCATCTGCGTTCATTGATGAAGTCCATGTCCTTACGCCGCAGCTATTCCTGCATAGATTCGTTAAAATACTGGACCCGTGAGGAGCCCATAAGGGTTTCCGGGGGAAGGTAGGCTTCAGCCCCGTAGACCAGGAAGGACGAGGTCTCCCCGGTGGCCCGACTAGTTGTCATCGCCGGAGTCGGAGTCTCCGGTGAGAACATCCTTCAGGACCCCCTCGGGTGACTGGTACCCGAGGTCCAGTTCTCCCGCAGCCACCTCGCCGTTGTCGACCCTTTCCTTGCCAGGTCGGCAACAAGGAGGGAAGCCGTCCTTGGAGGTCTGCTCGCGCCGTTCGCTGACACGCTTCGTGAGTTTGGTGATCTCGTGACACTCCACGGCGCTATGGCGACTGTTGGGGTGTACAGGGCATGAGCCGCTATTACCCCTCTACGGCTGTGGGTGCTTATTGCGCTCGTTTCGGCCCCTAGTCGCAGCTGCGGCGACCGAAGCAGCGGACGGCGGCCTCTTGGAGCCGCGGTTCTTCTTCTTCTTTTTGCCGTCCTGAGCGACGGCACCCGAGCCACCCATCTAGGCAACCCCGGTCTGTGGTGCCGAGTGCCATGCACGGCCCTCGGCGGCCCTGGCGCACTTGTCGGCCAGAGCGAAGAGCGTGGTGACAGTTTCCACATCATGTGTGGCCAACTTCTCCAGCATCTTTTCATCACGCACCCCCTGGCAGAAAGCGGTGATGATGGAAGCGTTGGAGATATGAGGTATAGTCCCTCGTACCCTGGTGAAGCGGGAGATGAAGGTCCGGAGAGTTTCCCCGGGCTCCTGCCTCACTACATGGAGGTGAGCCTCCACGCCATGCCGCTGATAAGCACTGGCGAAGTTCGCTGCGAACCGCGCATAGAGCTCTTCCCAGGAGTAGATTGATCCTGGGGTAAGGTTCATGAGCCAAGTCCGGGCAGGCCTAGACAAGGCAACAAGAAAATATGTTGCCATTACGGCGGTGTCTCCACCTGCTGCCGTAATGGCGGTGACGTACACCTGCAAGAATTCCGACGGGTTGGACATACCGTCGTACTTTTCCGGTAGGTGTGGCTGGAACTTGGATGGCCAGGTCGCCGCGTGGAGATGATCCGCGAGTGCGGCGCAGCCCACGCTGGCCAAAGGGACACCCGCCTAGAACCGGGCGCCTATTGGGGTTTGCGGTGCTACCGCAGCAAAGTCTTGATCGAGGTTGCGACCCTTGATGTTTAGCCGGCGCTCACGCGCCCTCTCTAGAGAGACTCGAGCGTCTTTGCGACCCTCGAAGCTTTGTCGGTGAAAGGGAAATGTGCCCTTGGGCCATTTCTAGTATATTTTGGTGATTAAGTGCCTAACGCATATTAAGTGGGTTATTATATGCCAAATGATGAATG
The DNA here is from genome assembly GCF_902167145.1 of Zea mays. NCBI lineage: Eukaryota > Viridiplantae > Streptophyta > Magnoliopsida > Poales > Poaceae > Zea > Zea mays. Next base: position 78,453,275 of record NC_050099.1, read on the forward strand.
AAGTGTAAATCAACAAGAAGGTATGTTTCTAGACTTAGTTCATTTGTTTTCGGTACTAATGAAGTTACCTAAGTGCTAGAAACAGGAAAAGAAAAAGATTGGAAGAGAGTGCCTGTGTGCAGCCAAGACTCAGCACAGTCTGGCACACCGGACTGTCCGGTGGTGCACCGGACAGTGTCCGGTGTGCCAGGACAGCTCCGGCGAACTGACCACTCTCGGGAAAACTTCAGCGGCGTACGGCTATAATTCACCGGACTGTCCGGTGGTGCACCGGACTGTTTGGTGAGCCAACGGCCGCCAGCGCAACGGTCGGCCGCTAAATCCGCGGGCGACGCGTGGCTCGCTCCAACGGTCAGCAGGGGGCACCGGACAGTGTCCGGTGCGCCAACTGCCACCAATCGACAACGGTCAGCTGCGCCCGATTTGGAAGGGAATCGGGCACCGGACATGAACAGTGGTTGTCCGGTGGCACACCGGACTGTCCGGTGCGCCACCCGACAGAAGGCAACTTTGGCCTTCCAAGATTGCCTCCAACGGCTCCTAGCTTCCTTGGGGCTATAAAAGGGACCCCTAGGCGCATGGAGGAGATACCCAAGCATTCTTTGATCATTCTAAGACACCAAGACTCCATTCTCACACATTCGATTCTTTGAGATAGTGACTTGAGCTCCATTTGAGTAGAGAACTCCTCACGTTGTGTTTTGAGCTCAAGTTGTGGCTTGTGTGCGTGATTGTGCTCATTGTTTTGAGTATTGTGTGTGTTGTTCTCCCCTCCCTTACTTCCATGCTTCTTTGTGATCATCAGTTGTAAGGGCGAGAGGCTCCAAGTTGTGGAGATTCCTCACGAACGGGAGAAAGCATAAGAAAGGAAAAACCCATGGTATTCAAGTTGATCATTGGATCACTTGAAAGGGGTTGAGTGCAACCCTCGTCCATTGGGACGCCACAACGTGGAGTAGGCAAGTGTTATACTTGGCCGAACCACGGGATAAAACAACTGTGTCTCTTGTGATTGCTTTTCTGTGATATCTTGTGTTAGCAAGAGCTCGCTTCTTAGCCATACTAACACTTAACCAAGTTTTGTGGCTATAAGTATTTGATTTTTACAAGATGACCTATTCACCCCCCCCCCCCTCTAGGTGCTCTCAATTGGTATTAGAGCCGTTCTCTTCACGAATGGGACTAATCGCCCGAAGAGATGGATCCTAAGGGAAAGGGGATGGTGGTCAACGATAAGGAGAAGGAGTCCATCTTCAATGAGCCAAGAGACGATAAGCCCACTGACTCTGGCTCGAGTCACAAGAAGAAGGACGGGAAGAAGAAGAGGTGCATCAAGAAGATTGTCTACTACGACAGCGACGAGTCTTCTTCCCCAAGAGACGATGACTACGACGAGAAAAAGAAACCGGTTAACTCAAACTTTTCATTTGATTATTCTCGTTTTCCGTATAATTCCAATGCCCATTTGCTCTCTATTCCTCTTGGTAAACCTCCACACTTTGATGGAGAGGACTACGCTTTTTGGAGTCACAAAATGCGTAGTCATCTTTTCTCTCTTCATCCTAGTATTTGGGAAGTAGTTGAGAACGGAATGAATTATAGTACTGACAACCCCATTTTCATTAATGAGCAAATCCATAAAAATGCACAAGCTACCACTGTTTTGCTAGCATCCTTGTGCAGGGACGAGTACAATAAGGTGAGCGGCTTGGACAACGCAAGCAAATCTGAGACACCCTCAAGATTTCTCATGAGGAGAACGACGCCACCATGATCACCAAAATGGAGTTGGTGGAATGCGAGCTAGGAAGGTTTGCCATGATCAGGGGAGAGGAGCCAACGCAAACGTACAACTGGCTCAAGACCCTGGTCAACAAGATCAGGAGCTATGGAAGCACGAGATGGATGGACCACGACGTCTTCCGACTTATGCTCAGGTCTTTTACTGTCATTGATCCTCATCTTGTGAACCTCATCCGTGAAAATCCTAGGTACACAAAGATGACTCCCGAGGAGATTCTTGGGAAATTTGTGAGCGGGCGGATGATGGTGAAGGAAGCGCGATACGTTGATGATGCTCTCAATGGCCCTCTACTCGTCTACGAGCCTCAACTGGTTGCTCTCAAAGCAACAAGCAGTAGGGAGGCGCTACCTAGCAAGGTGGCACAAGTTGAGGCGGCCGGGCTAAATGAGGATGAGATGGCCCTAATCATAAAGCGCTTCAAAACCGCATTGAAAGGACGCAAGGAGTACCCTAACAAGAACAAGGCAAAGGGAAAGCGAACCTGCTTCAAGTGCGGTAAGACTGGTCATTTTATAGCAAATTGTCCCGATAACTCTAGTGATCAGGAACAAGTAAAGGGCGGGCAGAAAGAGAAGAAAAAGAGCTATAGGAAGGCAAAGGGCGAGACACACATCGAAAAGGAATGGGACTCGGACTGCTCGTCTTCCGATTTCGACGACGAAGGACTCGCTGCCTCAGCCTTCAACAAGTCTTCTCTCTTCCCCAACGAACGCCACACATGCCTAATGGCAAAGGAGAAAAAGGTAAGCGTTCAAGAAACTCCTAAGTATACTACTTCAAGTGATGATGACTCTTGCGATGATGAAGTAGATTATACCGATTTATTTAAAGGTTTAGATAGAGCAAAGGTAGATAAAATTAATGAATTAATTGATGCCTTAAATGAAAAGGATAGACTTTTAGAGAAGCAAGAAGACATTTTGTATGAAGAGCATGACAAATTTGTTAGTGTACAAAAATCTCTTGCTTTAGAAACTAAAAGAAATGAAATTCTATCTTCTGAAATATCTACTTGCCATGAGTCTATTTCTAGCTTAAAGAGTGTTAATGATGAATTAAATGCTAAGCTAGAAGTAGCTAATAAATCTATTTCATGTGTAGAACATGTTGTAATTTGCAATAGATGCAAGGATTTTAATGTTGATGCTTGTGATGAACATTTAGTTTCCATTTCTAAATTAAATGATGAAGTAGCAAGTCTTAATGCTCAACTTAAGACTTGCAAAAGTGACTTTGATAAATTAAAATTTGCTAGGGATGCCTACACTGTTGGTAGACACCCCTCAATTAAGGATGGGCTTGGCTTTCGCAAGGAAGCCAAGAACTTAACAAGCCAAAGGGCTCCCATTCCCAACAACGAGAAAGGGAAGGCCCCTATGGCTAGTAGCACTCAAAGGAATCATGCATTCATTTATGATAGAAAATTTTCTAGGAATGCTCATTATAATAGGAGTTATGATGCTTATGATTCACATGCTATGATTGCTTCATGTTCTACTTTTGTGCATGGTAGAAGTAGGCCTAGGAAGGAAAAAGTTATTCATCATGTGCCTAGGAAAATGCATAATGAATCTGCTACTGTTTTCCATGCTTGCAATACTGCTTTTGTACTTTCATGTAAAACTAAGAAAGTGGTTGCTAGGAAATTGGGGGCCAAATGCAAGGGAGACAAGAATTGCATTTGGGTCCCAAAGTATATTGTGACTAACCTTGTAGGACCCAACAAGAGTTGGGTACCTAAAACCCAAGCGAAAATTGTCTTGCAGGTTTATGCATCCGGGGGCTCAAGCTGGATTATCGACAGCAGATGCACAAACCACATGACGGTGGAGAAGAAAATGTTCACCTCCTACATCAAGAACAAGGATTCCCAGGATACGATTATCTTTGGAGATGGGAACCAAGGCAAGGTCAAAGGCTTGGGCAAGATAGCCATCACAAATGAGCACTCTATCTCTAATGTATTTTTAGTAGAGTCGCTAGGCTATAATCTCCTGTCTGTTAGTCAATTGTGCCACATGGGCTATAATTGTTGGTTTACAAATGTAGATGTGTCTGTCTTTAGAAGGAGTGATGGTTCATTAGCTTTTAAAGGTGTACTAGATGACAAACTCTATTTAGTTGATTTTTCGAAGGAGGAGGCCGATCTAGATGCATGCTTAATTGCTAAGACTAGCATGGGCTGGTTGTGGCATCGCCATCTAGCACATGTTGGGATGAAGAACCTTCATAAACTTCTAAAGGGAGAACATGTGTTAGGTCTAACCAATGTATCTTTCAAAAAAGATAGACCTTGTACAGCTTGTCAAGCAGGTAAACAAGTGGGAAGTACTCATCACAATAAGAATGTGATGACTACATCAAGACCATTGGTGTTACTACATATGGACCTCTTCGGACCCGTCGCCTACCTTAGCATCGGGGGAAGTAAGTATGGTCTTGTTATTGTTGATGATTTTTCCCGCTTCACTTGGGTATTCTTTTTGCAGGATAAATCAGAAACCCAAGGGACTCTCAAGCACTTTCTAAGGCGAGCTCAAAACGAATTTGAGCTCAAGGTGAAAAAGATTAGAAGCGACAACAGGTCCGAATTCAAGAATCTTCAAGTGGAGGAATACCTTGAGGAGGAAGGGATCAAGCACGAGTTCTCCGCTCCCTACACACCACAGCAAAACGGTGTGGTAGAGAGGAAGAACAGGACGCTTATTGACATGGCGAGGATGATGCTTGGAGAATTCAAGACGCCCGAGCGGTTTTGGTCGGAAGATGTGAACATAGCTTGCCATGCCATAAACCGGCTCTATCTCCATCGCCTCCTCAAGAAGACCTTGTATGAACTACTGACTGGTAACAAACCCAATGTTTCATGTATTTGGGAGTAAATGTTACATTCTAGTGAAGAAAGGTAGAAATTCTAAATTTGCTCCCAAAGCTGTAGAAGGGTTTTTACTAGGTTATGACTCAAATACAAAGGCGTATAGAGTCTTCAACAAATCATCGGGTTTGGTTGAAGTCTCTAGCGATGTTGTATTTGATGAAACTAATGGCTCTCCAAGAGAGCAAGTTGATCTTGATGATGTAGATGAAGATGATGTTCCAACGGCCGCAATACGCACCATGGCGGTTGGAGATGTGCAATCACAGGAACAACAAGAACAAGATCAATCTTCTTCTTCAACCATGGTGCATCCCCCAACTCAAGATGATGAACAGGTTCCTCAAGATGAGGCGTGTGATCAAGGGGGAGCACAAGAAGAACAAGTTATGGAGGAAGAAGCACCACTGGCCCCTCCAACTCAAGTCCGAGCAACGATTCAAAGGAATCATCCCGTCGACCAGATTTTGGGTGATATAAGCAAGGGAGTAACCACTCGCTCTAGATTAGCTAATTTTTGTGAGCATTATTCGTTTGTCTCTTCTATTGAGCCTTTCAGGGTAGAAGAGGCCTTGCTAGATCCGGACTGGGTGTTGGCCATGCAGGAAGAGCTCAACAATTTCAAGCGAAACGAAGTTTGGACCCTGGTGCCACGTCCAAAGCAAAACGTTGTGGGAACCAAGTGGGTGTTCCGCAACAAGCAAGACGAGCACGGGGTGGTGACAAGAAACAAGGCTCGACTTGTGGCAAAAGGTTATGCCCAAGTCGCAGGTTTGGATTTCGAGGAAACTTTTGCTCCTGTGGCTAGGCTAGAGTCCATTAGAATATTATTAGCCTATGCCGCTCACCACTCTTTCAGGTTGTTTCAAATGGATGTGAAGAGCGCTTTCCTCAATGGGCCAATCAAGGAGGAGGTGTATGTGGAACAACCCCCTGGCTTTGAGGATGACAGGTACCCCAACCATGTGTGTAAGCTCTCTAAGGCGCTCTATGGACTTAAGCAAGCCCCAAGAGCATGGTATGAATGCCTTAGAGATTTCTTAATTGCTAATTCTTTCAAGGTTGGGAAAGCCGATCCCACTCTTTTCACTAAGACCTATAACGGTGATCTTTTTGTGTGCCAAATTTATGTCGATGACATAATATTTGGTTCTACTAATCAAAAGTCTTGTGAGGAGTTTAGCAGGGTGATGACTCAGAAATTTGAGATGTCTATGATGGGCGAGTTGAACTACTTCCTCGGGTTCCAAGTGAAGCAACTCAAGGACGGCACCTTCATCTCACAAACAAAGTATACGCAAGATCTTCTCAAGCGGTTTGGGATGAAGGACGCCAAGCACGCAAAGACACCAATGGGAACCGATGGACACGTCGACCTCAACAAAGGAGGTAAGTCCATTGATCAAAAGGCATACCGGTTTATGATAGGTTCTTTGCTTTATTTATGTGCTAGTAGACCGGATATTATGCTTAGCGTATGCATGTGTGCTAGATTTCAATCCGATCCAAGGGAGTGTCACCTTGTGGCCGTTAAGCAGATTCTTAGATATTTAGTTGCTACGCCTTGTTTCGAGATCTGGTATCCAAAGGGGTCTACCTTTGACTTGATTGGATACTCAGACTCCGATTATGCTGGATGCAAGGTTGATAGGAAGAGTACATCAGGGATGTGCCAATTCCTAGGAAGGTCCCTGGTGTCTTGGAGTTCTAAGAAACAAACCTCTGTTGCCCTATCCACCGCTGAGGCCGAGTATGTTGCCGCAGGACAGTGTTGCGCGCAACTACTTTGGATGAGGCAAACCCTCCGGGACTTTGGCTACAATCTGAGCAAAGTCCCACTCCTATGTGACAATGAGAGTGCAATCCGCATGGCGGATAATCCTGTTGAACACAGCCGCACTAAGCACATAGACATCCGGCATCACTTTTTGAGAGACCACCAGCAAAAGGGAGATATCGAAGTGTTTTATGTTAGCACCGAGAACCAGCTAGCCGATATCTTTACCAAGCCTTTAGATGAGAAGATCTTTTGTAGGCTGCGTAGTGAGCTAAATGTCTTAGATTCACGTAACTTGGATTGATCTATAGCATACAAGTGTTTTATGCCTTTGATCATGTTACCTTATGCATTTATATGAGTTATTGCTTATTTATGGTGCTCAAGTTGTGCAAGAAATCCCCGGACCTCACAAGTCCATGTGTGAGTGATGCACATATTTAGGGGGGAGATGTGCTACAACTTGACCCCTTGAGACTAACCATGTGTTTGAGTTTACTTGATTTAGTCTCAAGAGTGAATTGAAAGGGAAAGGTGAACTTGGACCATGCAAGACTTCCACTGCACTCCGATGTGAGGGTAATTAACTCCAAGTTCATATCTATGCTCTTATTGCCTTTTTGCTCTTAATTGACAATTTTGGTGAGGCAATGGGGTTAAAGGGCCAAAAATGATCCCGTTTTGGTGCTTAATGCCAAAGGAGGAGAAATTAAGGCCAAAGCAAATGGATCAGCTACCACTTGAGAATTTTGAAAATAGTAGAGTTAGAACTTTTGATTTGTCAAAATACTCTTATTGTCAAAATTTGGTCTCTTGTGGGGAGAATGTTTGATTATGGGAAAAGAGGGAGTTTTTGGCTCCTAATCACTTTTACTCTTGGATTATCAATCTTTGTGCCCAAACAAGTGTGTTTGACTTAGAGATAGGAAAATGAATTTGATTTGCAAAAACAAACCAAGTGGTGGCAAAGAACGATCCAAATATGTCAAATCTTGTCAAAGACTATTTTTATTCTCAATTGCATTGATGTTGCACTTCTATTTGTTGCTTTTTGATGTGTTGACATAAATCACCAAAAAGGGGGAGATTAAAAGGGAAATGTGCCCTTGGGCCATTTCTAGTATATTTTTGGTGATTAAGTGTCCAACACATATTAAGTGGGTTATTATATGCCAAATGATGAATGAAGTGCAAATCAACAAGAAGGTATGTTTCTAGACTTAGTTCATTTGTTTTGCGTACTAATTAAGTTACCTAAGTGCTAGAAACAGGAAAAGAAAAAGATTGGAAGAGAGTGCCTGTGTGCAGCCAAGACTCAGCACAGTCTGGCACACCGGACTGTCTGGTGGTGCACCGGACAGTGTCCGGTGCGCCAGGCCAGCTTTGGCGAACTGGCCACTCTCGGGAAAACTTCAGCAGCGTACGGCTATAATTCACTGGACTGTCCGGTGAGACAACGGCCGCCAGCGCAACGGTCGGCCGCCAAATCCGCGGGCGACGCGTGGCTCGCTCCAACGGTCGGCAGGGGGCACCGGACAGTGTCCGGTGCGCCAACTACCACCAATCTGCAACGGTCGGCTGCGCCCGATTTGGAAGGGAATCGGGCACCGGACATGAACAGTGGCTGTCCGGTGGCACACCGGACTGTCCGGTGCGCCACCCGACAGAAGGCAACTTTGGCCTTCCAAGATTGCCTCCAACGGCTCCTGGCTTCCTTGGGGCTATAAAAGGGACCCCTAGGCGCATGGAGGAGATACCCAAGCATTCTTTGATCATTCTAAGACACCAAGACTCCATTCTCACGCATTCGATTCTTTGAGATAGTGACTTGAGCTCCATTTGAGTAGAGAACTCCTCACGTTGTGTTTTGAGCTCAAGTTGTGGCCTGTGTGCGTGATTGTGCTCGTTGTTTTGAGTCTTGTGTGTGTTGTTCTCCCCTCCCTTACTTCCGTGCTTCTTTGTGATCATCAATTGTAAGGGCGAGAGGCTCCAAGTTGTGGAGATTCCTCGCGAATGGGAGAAAGCATAAGAAAGGAAAAACCCATGGTATTCAAGTTGATCATTGGATCACTTGAAAGGGGTTGAGTGCAACCCTCGTCCGTTGGGAAGCCACAACGTGGAGTAGGCAAGTGTTATACTTGGCCGAACCACGGGATAAAACAACCGTGTCTCTTGTGATTGCTTTTCTGTGATATCTTGTGTTAGCAAGAGCTCGCTTCTTAGCCATACTAACACTTAACCAAGTTTTGTGGCTATAAGTATTTGATTTTTACAGGATCACCTATTCACCCCCCTCTAGGTGCTCTCAGTCGGCGCTCCCGCGCCCTCTCCAGAGAGACCCAGGCATCCTCTCCCGCACGCCTGCGGTTGAGTTCTGCCCGGAGGTCGTCGGTCTGTGCACCCCTCACCGAGGGTGAGCGCACAGACGTCGTCGCCTCATGTTGGCGCCGGGATGACCGCGACCTAGACCTAGTCGAGCCAAGTGTGCCATGCCGAGCAGTCGGTCCACGTCATCACGCCACTGCTTCATGGCCCCCAGTGAGGCCGTGGAGCTTGGAGGGTGGCGCAGCAACTCCCTGGCTACAAACAACGCCCCCGGAGCTGCCCTTGACGGAGTCTGGGATGTCTGCACAGTTGTATGCTGCTGCGCAGCGTGCACAGCAGCAGTGCCTGACACTAGGCGGTTGGGAACCCGTGGCGTGGAAGAATCAGCTTCCTCCTCCACCAGGAAATCCTCCGAAGTCTCGGCGCGGTGCTCAACGATCTGCACCATCATGCTGAGCAAGAAAACAAGCAAAAACCTAAAGCCTGGGCCCCTACCTGGCGCGCCAAATGTCAGAGAGGAAATTCTCCGGCCGGGTGGCGGAATGCACCCGCCCTAAATCCTAAGATGAGGAGGGGCCTAAGCGTTTTGCCTATCTACTAAGCGATGAACGAACACAAGAACACACAAGGGTTTAGAGTGGTTCGGGCCGCCGGAGCGTAATACCCTACTCCACTGTGTGATGTATTGAGCTTGAGAGCTTGTATGAACTTGTGAGCCTGAGCTAGGTCTAAGTGTGTCTGAGTCTGCCTTGTAACGCCATGTTCCCTCCCTTTTATAGCTCAAGGGGGGTACGTACAAGGATACTGAGCCCCGACATGCGGGCCTAGGGACATAACGGATGTAATACTTGGAGCAACTAATCCTGGTTGCCAGTGCAATCTCCTTGTGCCATGATATTCGTGGTCTGCGTAGCATTGGCGTGCCGCGAAAGCTTCCCTGGTCATGTACGAGTGATGACAAGCACAGTGTATGCTGCGGCACGGTTGTACTGCCTAGCATCGGAATGGACAAGCACGCCGCCTGCAGGTTGGCCTGGTCGCTGCCCGCCAGCGGAGTGGACATGGCTCATTTAATGCTGAGGCGACACATCACCTGCCAGCGGAGTGGATAGGGCTCATTAAATGCTGAGGCGACACATCGCCTGCCAGTTGAGTGGACAGGCGGCGCGCCTTATCTGCATTAAATGCAGAGGCCGCGCGGCTCAGAGGCCTTACGTCTGACTCCGCCCGCTGGCTTTCGTCACGGGCAGTAGGCCACGTGGCAGCATCGGGTCTCCGCCTGAGCGGGGAGTGGGAGCGCACGCGGTATGGTCCGGACACGTGTTAGCACTGGACCCCCGCATGGCCTTGATTAAGGATTGGGTATTCTTTGCTTTGGAATCCTGGGACCCTACTGTGAGTGGCCCGGACACCCCCCCTGAGGGGTCTGGGACCCGTCCCAGGGGTTTGGTTTGTACCTGTGGTGGTCTTGAACCTCGCCCGGAGGTCCGGGCTGTGCATACAGGGGTCCGACACTTTCTCGTGGGGGTCTGGACCTACTGTTGCCACCTTGGAGTATATCATCTCCTCTGGCCGCGTGGCGGCCCCGGAGCCGCCCACGTGGTGGGGTCGGATGCTGTTCACCGCATGACTAGAGATAGCCGCGCGAGCACCGTGTCTTCATATTGTAGTAAGGGGTACCCCTGATTCAGGGTACCGACACATCGCAACCCATTAAAAGCTAGTCCTACCAACTATTTTGTCCACGACATGGATTCTGAAGCATTTGTTTCTAGTGTCTGGAACCTCCAAATATAATCATTAACCGATTCTTTAAGCCCCTATCAGACTAAAGCTAAATCAACTAATTCCAATTCATACTTCACAGAAAATAAATGCTCATGGAATTTACTCTCTAAATTACAGGAATTAATGGAATTAGGAGGCAGAGCGGCATACCATGTAAAAGCGGTAATAATAAGGGATAAAGAAAATAAGCAAACACGAAAGGCTTCTCTAACGGTCAAATTGCCTAGATGTGCTAAGAATTGGCCTAAGGTGCTGTTTGGTTCACATATTTATAACGTAATGGGTAATTGATAATGCTAAATCATGTTTGTTTTAGTCCAACTGTAATCAGATACCACACTAAAAATTGATACCAGCCTATTCAAACTTGTTACCGCCAGTAATCGGGTGTAAACCATTACCATTACCATTACCAATTGTGTTACATTTCGTGAACCAAACAACACCTAAGTGTTAGTGTATACTTATATCACATTCATCAGAGAATTTGGAAAACTTTGGTATCCTAGTCCGTGGGATAGTATCAAACTGGTGATCATATGGTTTCTAATATGATTGCTCCAATCTAGCTACACTTACTCCGATCTTTTCTGAGAATAGTTCAACCATTTCTTCCCTAATTTTCTATATAGTGCTCGATGGCAAGCCATCGGTCCTTAGGATGTGGAGACCAGTTGGCTGGGCATTGTTATGCCGGCCTTTTTGCCATGGCCAATCAAAAACAATGTTCAACCTATGATCGTATGGCGCGCTGCGACTTTGATATGTAGGGAAGAAATGTATTGATGTTGTGGTGCATAATAAATTGGTGTGTGTGCATCAATAAGTTATGTGTATGTGTATCCGAACTGTCCGCCCTAAACGAACGGACAATCTAGTGTGAAACGGCGGATGGTCTAAGAGCATATCCGGACTGTTTTGTCATGTTTGCTACTGTCGGGGTGCCATGTGGTGGGCCTAGCATGGTTCCAGACTGTCTAGAAGGGAGTGACGGGCGATCCGCGTTAAGGCTGGACGGTCCGAGATTTAGATCAGATGGTCCGATCACATCCAATGTCGTCGATCTATCAAGAATGAACTAGCAGACGGTGATCTCTACAGAAGCGCAGACAATCTGCGACCTCATTGTAGGATTAACTCAGGTGAGAGTTCTTATCCCGGCGTGTTTATCTGACTAACTGCATGAGAATCTACTGGGATACGCCTATGAACGGGTACATACCTTCCCCCTATATATATGAAGAAGGGTACCATCGATTGGAACACAACACAATCAATCCAAATCAATACAATATGCTTTATTTGTTTTGTTCTTCATCGCATTAGGACTAGAAGTAATTTAGACCTAGTTTAGCTTTCCTCAACCCTAAATTTTCATCCCTTTTTGACTCTATGTTATCTAGCTAGGGACGTATCGGTGGCCTCTTGACTCCAGGGCACCCTTAGAACTTTCTTCCCTGGTGGGTCCCTCCCGAGAGGTGAGTTTTAGGGTTTTCCAAAGAAGACAGATCTGGACCTTTACGGACCATCCGAACCTAAAGTGTGGATCACCTAGTGCTATGTAGAACGAAGCGAGGTCACAGACCATCCACGCTCCCGTACCCCTAATATTTAGCCATAAATCGAAGCCAACAGTTTGCTGCTGATGACGATGCAACAAAAAGAGCAAGAATGCCAACCTGTATAGTACGGTATAAAACTAAAAGCTATGCGTCGTACAGCTGAGTAGGGTGACGTCAGCTACGTGCAGGCTTGGTGGATCGGAGCGCGAGTGGCGATTCCGGCTCGCACCAGATCTTGTCGTCGTCGCGGCGCACCTGCCGCATGCAGAGAGCGGAGCGGAGAGCCGGAGAGAGATCAGGGAGGGGGCAAGGCTGCACCAGCAGGCTCGTCTCCTTTCATGCTCCGATGCATCTGGTGGCCCGAGCAATAATTCGGACCTTGTCTCACCGGCGACGCAACGCTACAAGCCTACAAGCGAGGTGGCGGGCGCGAGCAAAAAAAAAAAAAAAAAACGAGACTACGAGAGAGCTTACAAAAAGTTTCCCCCACCATTAATTCCACCGTGATTCCATCTCCTTTGTCCTCCTCCTCTCTCACATCACAGCCGTCCCACCGCTTCTTTTTAAGCTCCCACTGCGCGGCCCTCTCCTCTCCGTCACCCTCCTCCCCCCCTCCCTCTCGTCGGTCTCTTCTCTCTTGGTCGGTCCTGGATAAACACAAATCTCTTGCCTCCCTCCCCCTCCTCTTCGCCTCTCTGCATTGCGGTGCTACTAGCTAGCAACCAAATCCAAAGCAGCAAAGCCTTGCAGGCTAGCTAGGGAAGCAAATCAATCTCAGGCTTTGCCGCTCGCTCTATACATCCGTCCTCCTCGTGCTGCGTGCTGCGTGGCGTGTGTCTGTCTGGAGAGGTGAAGCGGCGGAGGCAGCATGAGGGCGGGCGGGATGCTGTGCCGGTCGCAGGCGGCGACGGCGGTGTGCGTGCCGGGGGACGCGCGGTCCATGGTGGTGGCCCGGCGCGCCGCCGACCGCACCCGCGACAGCGACGACGCCCGCGCCCTGCACGACGTCAGGTACGCGCGCCTCGGCGCCGGCGCCGGAGACGGGGGCCGCCGCACCTCCGCTTCGCGGAGGTTCTCGGCGCCCAGCAGGGCCGCCGCGCCTCCTCCGACCGCTACCGCCGCCACTGCGTCATGCAAGCCGCGCGTGGAGAGGCCGCGGCGCGCGCCCGTGGCCGTGACGCTGCCCATGGTGACCAAGAGCCCCAGCAAGGAGGCGCCGCCCAAGGACCTCGCCGCGGCGGCCAAGCGCGCGCAGGCCGCCGCCGTCGCGGCGCCTCCAGGCGACCAGCTGCTCCAGGTAATTAACATAACGTAACGTACGTAACTGACGGACAGCAGTACATTATAGTACTTATTACTATTTTACTGTTAAATTTTGGGTAGCTAGTAGGCAGGTAGTTATATCCGGTCATTTCAGTTACTGTCTCTCCAAAAATTCACAGCTAATAATTCAGTTACACTCCCTCCATATATACATTTCACTTCAAACGGCTCGAAGGAATAGATTAGAAAGCACTACGAGATGCCTACGCTTTGCTTGACGTACGTCTATAGGAATCGGAACGGGTATATATAACCTAGTAAATTTTTTACCGCAACGACCAATTAAGATAATGCTACGTGGAGTATATATATACTATAACAAATTAATGCTGTGCAGTTTATTAGGCGTACGACGTTACGTAAGCGTAATTAATTCACGCTAGCGCGAGCAGAGAGTGCTAGTAGAAATTAAAAAGGAAAAGCTGACAGGCTCAGGCGTGAAGACTAAATCAAAATTTATACCCTGCAGCCTGCAGGGGCGGGTGTGTGTGTCATCTAGTTTCTATGTTATTAATTTAGCTGTGGCAATTTGGTTATATATCAAGAAAATTAATTAGAAAGAGGAACAAATGATTTCCTACATGAGAAATCCGGCCGCGCAACGAAGACGCAAGAAACCATTATTTTGACGGTTAGGACGAGCACCCAGTTTCTATATCTGTGAAGGTCACACGCCACATTCTTTCCCAGGTCTCAGCTTGCTGGCTGCGCTGCCGTCGTGTCCACATTTATAACGACACCGCAAAAAATAAATTAGCGTTGGAAATTTTAGTTTGTATAAGTGATTTCGGCTATAGAAATCACTTATTACTAGTTTCTTGGTTGTGACTGTCATAAGGAGGAGTAGTACTTATTTTAGTGGGTGGGGACAAAAAAAACGAAAACTAACAAAAGCGGTGAAACAGTAGCGACATTTACGCCAAATAAAGGAACAAAGAGGACTTGTGCTGGGAGCACAGTGAAAGGAAGCATCACACACACAAACACCACAGGCCGCAGCAGATCGATGAGAGGCGGCCTGGGAGAGTGGACTGTGGAGGGCTCCCATCCAATCCAATCCGAACCAAGACCCATGCATGTCTACAGGCCAGACTTGCTCGTTGCAGGGGGTAAGTGCGTGCCCCCCTCGTCGCAGACAGAGAGTAGTGAGAGACTGGAGACGGTAACAGACCAAGGCCACTGTTCCAAGTGGACCACGCTACATGTATATATCCCCATTCCACTTCCACACCCCACACAAGCCGCGCTAGCGTGTCAGTACAAAAAGTGTTGTTGTTGCTACATGCATGCATGCAGGTCTCTTGGTGGCGGTGTCACAGGATTCGACGGCCATATGCATTGCGTGCGTTGCGCGGTGGTACAACATGGATGCGTGTGACTCATGCGTGTGTGTGTGTGTGTTTGTAGGTGGTGGTGATGAAGGTGGCCATCCACTGCCAGGGCTGCGCGGGGAAAGTCAGGAAGCACATCTCCAAGATGGAAGGTACGTACATGCATCGCCGTATATATACTCGTATATGTATACTAGCTACATACATACGTACACATATACATACTAGCAAGTGAAGTGGCGTGCCATATCTATTTTTACGTACGTACTGCTGGAAGTATCATATGGTCACGGACGACTCATCACGGGCCGGCCGGGAGCACAGAGCGAGCTGGGAGACGACACGTGCTGGATTTGACGCGGTCCGCGCCGCCGTACGTGTAGACGACTGGCCGGCCGCCAGCCAAACGACGACGACCGTACGTGGTCAAGTGCTGACGCCGCCTCCTACTGCGGGCGTGAGCGTGGCAGTGTGTAGTGTAGTGTAGCGCGCGTGACGACCTGGAGCTGCTACATGCATGGCTTTAGAGATGCCCATTCGTCACGTCTCACATGCATGCACATATGCACGCCGTACGTGGCTAGTAGGAGGCCGGCGGGATCGATCCAAGAAATCTAAACACGCATCGTCATCTCACTGCACGAAGAAGATGCATATGCATGAGTCGTACTCGTACTCGTACGTACGTGTACCTAGCTAGGCGGGTCGCATGCATGTTCATGGATGCATTATTCATTGACCTTTTTTTTTTACTGACGGCGCAAGGAGGAGGAGGATCATGCATGATACTACTGTGCTCTGCTGCAGGGGTGACGTCGTTCAGCATCGACCTGGAGAGCAAGAAGGTGACGGTGATGGGCCACGTGTCGCCGGCGGGCGTCCTCGAGAGCATCTCCAAGGTGAAGAAGGCCGAGCTCCTCCTCGCCTGATGGATCGATCGACGATTATGGATCTCCAGCCGTCCACCAACTAGCTAGCTAGTTGTTGCATTGCATTGCTAGCAAAACACCCGAGTGAACGAACGAACGAAGAACCCTGTGCACTATCGCTCTGATTGGTTAGTCGCACTGTCTCATCCTGCATCAGTGCGTGCATTGACTTTATTTAAGTCTTTGTTTGGTTGCCTGTATACTAGAAGCGTGAGCTGCATGAGTGGATGCAAAATAATTTATTTTGAGGCTGTTTGACTGCATCTGCTCATACGTCAAAAACTTCGGTTCCTAGCCAGCCTGGATGGCACGAGACTGGTTTGTAAGGCTCAGGCAACCAATCAGGCAGTATGTGTTAGTATCTCGCTTCTGCTTGCATTGGCTGCTACTGCTAGCCGTACGTGCATCGTATACCAATCCATGGATGGATGTATCATGCGCGTGCAGTGATGGCGTGTGGCGAACCTTCTCCCTCCTCCTGTGCCGTGCCTGTTGGCTTTTGCTGCTGGTACGTACTTGTACCTAGCTATGGTCGGGCCGTCGGTCCTCCTCCGTCCGTGTCTGCATTATGCATGCATGATCGATGCCTTGCTTCGTTTGTTATACAGCACTATTATTGCTTACATATATCTCTTTCCCACCAGCTTTTTTCCTCCTCTCCACTATATATCTATCTCTTTTCGAACTGTGAACTGATCTGATCTCTGATCTGATCTGATCGAGCTTGGCCGCTTTCGTTTGGAGCTGTGCTTTTGGCTGCGCGCCCGCTCACGCATCAGCTGCCCCTGCGTTTTCGTTTAGAGCTGTAGGTGCTCGATCGAGTGGATCGCTAGCAGTACATCTCACACTGGCATGTCGTCCAGCTGCTTTGCCGAGTGTGGCTCTCGCCAAAGATGACTCGGTTAACTGTATATTGGCAACAAATTTTTTACCGAGTATTTTTTTGTCAGACACTCGACAAAATCTTTACTGATTATCGTCACCTAATACTCGGCAAAGAAAAATAGTCTTTGCTGAGTGCCTGCTATCCTGACACTCGGTAAAGGTGGCTTCTTTGCCGAGTGCGTGATAGACAGGCTCTCGACAAACTTGGTCTGTGCCAATGCAAGTGTTTTAGTTCGCCGAGAGTGTCGAGTGCTCGATAAATTGTACTCGGCAAAGAGTCGGATTCTGATACCTAGTGCTTGCGTGCTAAGGAGAAGAGAGGCTTCCTATGTTATGTTACAGAGTCCTACGTAGATTCGGATTCGGAAAAATATTGTACGTGCCGGCGTGGTTCATATGTCGACAAGCTAGCTAAGAGATCGATGAGCATGACCTCCATACGTGAACAACTTATTACCTCGACCGTGTGTGTAGTAGCTACCAAGTACGAGTACTATACACAACTAACTCTCGCTGAACATGTACCGCGCTCTGACCGTATGCATGAGCACTGTGAACGGGTCTGCTGTCGTCGGGGTGACAACTATATATACCTGTCCGTTCCACTGTTCGCGTCCGTGCTCTCTCACATGCATGTGTGCGCTGCCATGCACATGTCCAGCTTGGGTTGGCTTGGCCTGCTGCGCCGTGCCTGCATGCGTGCGTGCAGTGCAGTGCAGATCTCTCGTCTCTCTGGGTCAGGGGTCTCTCATCAGGGGGTGGTAGGCAGCCGATGCAAGCGATCGACGGCAGACGATGAAGAAGACGCCGCTGCCGCCGCCTCCAAATTCCATTTTATTTGGTTTCGTTCCTTGTGGACTGTAGTGCAGCTTAATTAGCGCGAGATCCTGCGCGAGCCCCGTGACCGGCGTCGTACGTGCTCTCGCGTGCCTGTCGTCGCGCGCGGACAGGATATATATAATTATAAATATCATGTGTGTACGTGACCAGATTCCGTCCATCGATTCTTCAATGGGAAGCAGAGCACGCAAATGAAGATCACGACGGGTCGATCGTTCGGAATTTTTCTAGGTTTATTTTATCAGTAGATAGATGTATGTGTGCGTGGGCGTGGCCCTAGCTAGTTAATCATGCATGCATCCAACACGAAATAATAATAATAGTTGGACGGATTATTTGCTGGTCGAGTTGTGAGCGATGCCCGCAAGCAGCATGTTGTTGGGTTGTCCGTAATGCACTCGCTGTTGATCGCGCGCGCATATAAATCACGACTCCATCATTGCTGTATAAAGCGAGATGTCTGTCCTAACCAAGATTTTGACGTATCAAATTATTCAGTCAGTCGGAGACGACCCAAATTCATGATATATAACTCACCCTAGCTAGAGGAGTAACTATGATTTGATCTAGTACTCTAGTTTACTCTAGTCTAATCTAATCTAGTATTGATCTCTTATCTCACCTAATTCGTTCTTCTTACCATCTACCTAAGTAAATCTTCCTATCCACATAGGGAAAACACCAGGACCGGAGGAGTAGATCAATCTGCTCAGTTTCATCAAGCGAGGATAAAAAGTTAACAGACCATCTCCGATGGAGGAGACTTTCTTTGCCCAAATCTTTCTCACTACAACCTATATCTCGGACGAGATTCTTTTTTAAGGAGGTAGAATTTATAACACCCTAAAATTCAATTTTAGTAACTTAGAAGATTTCTAAAGTGTCTTTCAAACAAAGTTATGTATTGACCAAAGTATTTGACCAAAGTAAACAAATTTCTATGTTTTTTTTACTGATTTGTTTATTTGTCCAGATATTTGTTTTGTTTATCCGGCTGCATGTTGTATGGCTTTATGCATGCGTGTGGTATATAGTACTACTAGAAGTCTGCATGCATATATCTACTAGCGATGCTTTCATTTGCACTCGAGTGGTGCTCCACGTAAGAGGTGAAATAATAGTGGTTAAGGCACATCTGATCGAGTGCTTGGCAAAAACATGACGATAAGTTGACAACTTGTAATACTATTACTTAAATATGTTGAGAATTGTTTTTTTAAATAAAAAAAGAAGAGGCACTAATGTGAAGAGTGCCGGTGATAGCACCAATGCTGATGATAGACCCTTTCCTTCGCGTGCTTGTTCGGTTAATCACGCGGGAATCTGTCGGAAAATGCCTAGGAACAGGTCTGGACCCCCTATAAATATAAAGGGGTACGGCCGATTGAGAGGGACGCAATCGATCCGAATCAATTTATATTATCATTAGATTTACATTTCTTATTTAGCAAACAAGGGGAAGTTGACGGCTTGCGACCACTGTGTCACACAGCCGCTGTGCTCGCCGGATAAAAAAATCTAGACGAATAAACAAATCAGTCACAAAAACAAAAAAAATCTGGATGAGAAATAAATCTGGACGGACAAATCAGCGACATAAACGAAAAACCTGGACAACAAAAAAAACAAATAAGTGACAAAGACAAAAAGTATTAAAAACACCCACTATGGAGCTCGAACCCATGACCACAAGGTTAAAGCCTTGTATTTTACCAACTGAGCTAGATAGGCTTTCTATATAGAATTGAGCTCGGCGCCAAGATTTATGGTGCCGAGCTCGGTGCCACGTCGGCGCCACGACGTCCGTTTAGAGATGGCAACGGGTACAAACCCGCTGGGTTTTGCCGTCCCAAACCCGTACCCGTGAAAAATATTTATGCCCATTAAAAAACCCGTACCCATGACGGGTTTGAGATTTTGCCCAAACCCGTACCCATCGGGTTAGCGGGTACCCGCGGGTTACCCACGGGTTTTATCTCCGATATGCTTGTTCTTCCTATAATCAATAAGTATCGTAATGATTAATGAGATCATGGTCCAAAATTTATGTGATGAACAACGAGTTCATGATTTGGTATAAAAATTATTAGTAGAGAGAATGGAATTCAAATAATAAGTTGTATAATTAAGTGACCTTGCACTAAGTTATCCATCCACCACATATATAACGCTAGTAAAAACTATAATAGCAAGCAAGCAACACTCTCACCGACTACTTATACATTCACCATTTGATAAAAATTAGGAAGTAAATAAGGAATAACAAGTTTGTTGTTCGTTTATAAAATAAAATGACAATATGCATTAGGTTTGGTCGGGTTTAAAAAACCCACGGGTTCACGGGTTTGGGTACTATAGGAACAAACCCGTACCCATAAACCCATCGGGTATAGATTTATGCCCGTTAACAAACCCATGGGTATGAAAATTGACCCAAACCCGTACCCTAATGGGGTAAAAACCCATCGGGTTTCGGGTTTCGGGTACCCATTGCCATCTCTACGTCCGTTTGTGCCAGCACAACACGTACCTCGGCGCCATAGCCTATGGCGCCGAGCTGTGTTACCTCGGCGCCATAGGCTACGGCGCCGAGCAAAGGGTCCAAAAATGACATTAAAATTTTCTAAGGTCCAAACATGATTTTTTTTCCCGAGAAAGGACTAAAATGCAAAAAAATCGGCCCGGTTGCGATAGTCTTTAAACTAGGTGAGACCACGGGTTGAGTCCCCAGAAATACGAGGTCTCTTATGCAAACATCCGCGGTCGAAAGGGTATGGAGAGATCTGAGCCGTTAGATTTAATGGCCACGACCTAGATTAGATCTCACTTAAGTCGAATCGGTAAGCTATTGCGGCTGTTGGATCTTAATCCTACGGTTCAGATTTTTATGTACGCGAGATACGTCCTTGGCCCTCTGATCCAGATCATGTGGATCACATTCATCCGACCGAATGGGACACTGGGATCTAATCCCGACCGTTATTTAGACCATCAACGACTGGCACCGCTCCATGAACCAGTAAGCTCCTGATCTTATCTAAGTCGTTCATCAGTCGATCAACAGCCATCGAGTTCTCTCCCCCATCAACGGCCAAACCCGGTGGCACAAGGCCCCTCGAGGTGGCAGGCTCACCGAAGATGGTTGAGCCGGCGTCCCCACGGATTAATATCTAATTTCATCAGTGCTACACGATCCTATGAACACTGTGAAGATATCTGGGGACTCACCAAGGACAGAGGGGATGCCTGGAGAGCCGCCCACGGCTCAGTGTAGCTCTTCCACGAGGTGCAAGCTCCGGTGAGAAATTGGGTCGGAAACGGTGGTCTTCCCCGCCCGATGACGCCACGACGAGCTTCTACACGCACTGAAGATCGCCCTTGTCTTTTTCTGGCCTCCACTCACTGTTGTGGCCACGGGACAACACCGATGATGACTTCTCTCTGAGCCCTGTGTCTCACGGTGTCGATGGCGGATGTGCGGTGGTTCGATGGGTGATGAGGGGGCGATTGGGTTGGCTTTATACCCAAGAGGCGAGGGAATACCGGCCACGAGAAGAATCTGCGAGAAAGTCGGCACAAGTCAGCGAGCAACGAGGCGGCGACATGGTTTGGTTATGAATTTGTTATGGAGCAGATGCGGTGGGGAAGGGCTAGCTGACGACTGGGACCTTATGTCAGCGACTTTGGATTTGTGTGAGTGGGCAGCGCCCATGAGGCTGACATAGCGCCCCCATAAGGCAGCATCCCAGGACAGAGTCAAGGCATGGATAAGGTTGGGCCCACCTGGCGGTCTATGCGCACCGAGATGCAACATGGGAATGCGAGAGTCCTGACCGAGCGACAGACAACCTGGCCCCACCTGCCAGCGCTAGAGCACAAAGCGCGCGCGATTCGGCTGAGCTAGGAGTCGTTGGAGTCCATTTGGGAGGCCCTGGTTGCCTTTTGTCCATTGGTGCACTATACTGTCCGGTGCAAATCGGACAGTGAACAGTGCGCTGGCACAGAATCCGTTGATTGATTACTTTCTGCTTCTGGGGGGCACCGAACCTTCCGGTGTCCCACATGACCGTTGGCCCAGGGCCGTCGTGGCCACTAGCCATTGGCTTCTGGCACACTGGACTGTTCAGTGCTCCGCCCGGACGGTCCGGTGGCTAAAATTCCCTAGAGCGAGCAGTACGGCGGACCGTGCACCGAACCGTCCGGTGCCTTCAGTCCAGCAACCATTTTCATTTTCTTTTTATTTCTTTGTTTTCTTTTGCTCCTTTTGGACTTGACTTCATAAAGTCCCTGCCTCTTGGACAAATATAATTAGTACACAAAACAATTGACTAAGTGTTAGAGCTTACCTTTTTACATGATCCATATAGATCTGTACTAAGTCCTCTTCCAAGCTCAATTTGCTTTATATACCTTTGCTCAACATCATGTTAATCCAAACATAATGTGTTGTGTATGTAATCACTAAAACAATATAGAAATAGCCTAATGACATATTTTCCTTTCAGTGGGGAAGGGCTAGCTAACGACTGGTACTTTATGTGAGCGACTTTGGATTTGTGTGAGTGGGCAGCGCCCGCGAGACCGACATAGCGGCCCCCATAAGGCATCGTCCCAGCGCGGAGTCAAGTCGTGGGTAAGGGCATGTACAGTGGTGTTTAATGTGGGGGCTCTTAAGGTGTTTTAGGGGGTTATTTGCAAAAAAATCTTAGAGCCGTCTCTCCGTGAAGAGACGCCTCTGGCTCGTAAACCAAGTAACAACAGACGCCTCACTTCCCACTGTACGAATTTGTCGTCTGTTCTATCGATCTGATGCTGTACAAATACATTTAATTCTGTATTTATTAATAGACTACGTTTATAGACACTCCATTGTACAATAGAGTCTCTTAGTTGTCTCCTGTGCTTGGAGAACCGTTTTGGTGTGTGGCAGAACCTCCCAAGGTATTGGGCCCACATGCACCTGTCCTTGTCTCAAAGACCTCTGACGGCATGCATGTGCACCAGATAACTTAACAGGATCCGTCTGATTGCCCCAAGGACATCGGATAAACCACTTACAACCAGAACCGCGGGATTAAGTAACACAAATCACACACACCAACATTCTTGCAGCGGAAATATTATTACCAAATTTTACAAGTTACAAAAATTTTACATTATTTTATCGGAGTGATTACAAAAGTATAAGTTTGAAATATATGCTAGCTCAAGTGACCATCCTCAGTAAGAAGTATAGAAGAGTTACTTAGACTTATAAGAAGGCCGAGCCCACCGACACTTAACACCATCACAGCAGCACAAAACTATAACCTGAAAAACAACAGGGAATAAAACCCTGAGTATGGAATTACTCAGCAAGACTTACCCGACTAAAGAAAAGACTCTCAAGGGTATGCTGGATTTGGGAATCAAGGAGAGGCTTTAGCAATAATCAACTTAGATACTTTTGCAGAAATAGCTTACTAAAGTCTTACTTCCAATATTTTAACGCCAGATTAAATATTAATAGACTCTATTTGCACCTAGTTTAATTTCACCATCTCATCAATACAACATCATTTTTATTCATAATGTTCACATCCTGACTTAGGTTGCAGGGCAGCGATCAAGTCTCCACTCTCCGGGGATATAACGGCGATCCGAATCGATTTACTCAGCTGAGGATCTCTAACCACACGACGTATGTTTCTCGTAAACCTTGCATGTCTACCATTCCCACGGATCCTCCACTGCATGAACAGGTCCGCGCCACCCGAGAGCACACCACCCCTTTTAGGCGATCCTTTGCCAGGAGGGTACGTGCCACTCTCGTCATCTCTCCACTCCCAGTGCGCGATTGTCTTTTCATGTATGGAATAGCCGGGTTCAAGCTTACCCTGTCCCGTTTCCAGGGCATGTGGCTAGATAAGATAGTCCTTGATCAACAGGCCTACATACGCATCCAATCCTTAACTAACCTGGGTAGAACATCACCTGTTCCTAGCCCAAGTCCCGATTTAAGTACTTCCATCCTTAGGATTGTTTATGTTCCTAGGATGAAAAGAGCATCAAAGGGAACTTTGCAGTAAGATCCCACCACGCTCACAATGAAAATATTCTTGCAGGTAGAAGTCATCTTTCCTCAGGATAACCCCTGAGCTAGGACTTAATGCAAAAGACAACCTCTATCCACAAGATCTAAGCAGGGATAAGCATTTTTGTAAATCATATTTTGATACTTCACCAGAAGTATCTATAAAGGTATGAATATCAAGGAAGGCAATGCATCAAAGGGTTTCCAAGCAACTCCTATAACCTAATGCACATTTCACTAGACTTAAAGTGTGCAAAAATTATTTAAAAACACAAGGAAGGGGTTGCATGCACCGGGGCTTGCCTGAGTAACACTAGGTTAGTGTTTGTTAGGCGATGTCCGCTTGACGAGTATCACTCGACCGAGCACTTGCTTGATTTAACCGTCTTCAGGTTCATCATCCGCATCACCTCGCGAATCAGTCCGCGCTTGGGGTCGACTTGGCTCATCTTTCGCATCACGTGATTAATTATCGCACCTGAATGAAATGCATTATGCACATGAATGCATATAGACAGGAATATCAAAAACCCTAAATAGTGTTGCGCGATGGCGAATTTAAACACCTAGCGGCGAGGCATTGTACAAGTTTATACGATACTACTGGTTATCGACCTAGTCAGCTAATAAAAATAGTGAAGTAGCTTACCTAAATTCGACTTGGAATTGCAGAAACGACGACGATCACATGTTTAAGAAGATCGTCGAATATTTGACGAGCGCCACGCGAGAATCGCTTCTTCACCCAAATCTCGGGATTTCTTGATGGCACACAGAATGACGACGCAATCGTTTTTTGGAGCGAGCTGGAACCTGGGCACGCGCGCACATAGGAGCAACGACGGCCAGATGTCAGAGAGCCGAGCAAGACGCGACCCAACGATCTGACGCGCGCGGCGTCGAGGAAGTTCCACGACTACGCCACGGCGAACGATGTCGACAACAAGACCAGGGTGGCACAGATCCAGAACTGTTGCACGCACGACACGACGACGAGGACCTAGGATGTGCGACACACGACACGCAGTCAGCCTATCGCACAACCGAGCGATGACGACGAACAGAGAGCTTCACACGCGGCCAACAGATAGCTTGCGCGCAGGGACTTCACGGCGCATGGCGCTGGGCGCGTAAGGAGCAGGACGCACACCGGCGAGCTGAGCGACGGCAAGAAGCTCAACGCATGGCACCAGAGAGCTGGAACAGACAAGCTGCAGACCACGACGCTGGAGGAACCTCATGGTGCGCAAACACCAGAGAACTCGACGGCGACGCATGTGCAAGGAGACACGCGCGCGTAGGAAAATCCACGACGCGGCGGTCAGGGAGCTCGACCGGCGGTCTGCAGCCGAGCGCACGCAGCAGCCATGGGAGGAAGAACGGCTAGGCACCGGCCAACAGGGGAGCTCGGCTGGAGAGCAGCGAGCAGGAACAATCGGCCATGGATTGGGCGCCTGGCGAGCAGACAGAGGGAGGAAGCGAGGGCGCTTGGGGGAGGAGAGTGACTGCGCGCGCAGGAAGCTCTGCTGGAGGAGACGGACCACATCTGGGCACCAGAGACGAGCGGCTGGGCGAACAGGGAGGGTGGTCGAGCGCCATGGGAACAGGGGCTGGGCGCCGAGCGGAAGGGAGCCGGAGCGCGGCTGGAGGGAGAAGACTAGGGGTGAGCCAGGGAGCCGAGCATCGGCCAGGGGCACGCAGCGAGAAATGAGAGGCCACGACAAAGGGAAGAGATCTAGGCGATGGATATCTCTGCAGGAATTGAGCGGCGGAAGAAAAATCTCCACGCCCGCCCGCGGCAGTGAGCGGTGGGAGGATGAGGATCGGCTGGAAGTGACTCAGAAAAAAATCAGGACGCCGTGTGGAGTTACGTGAAGAAATGATGATTGATGACTAGGAGATATTTGGGAGATTTTTGAGGAATTTTTATTTTCTTTTTCTTTCTCACGCAAAAGCGTCAGTCAAAATACCACAGATATTTTGGATCCCAATTTTCTTAACGATGTATACAATGTAGACAGTAATTGTGACACGGTTTTGATTTAGCGAATACTTGGAATCAGATAAATTTGCACCCGTCATTTATATGCAAAGTTTTGGATCGGGGCGAGAAACGACGGCCCGAATAAGACCGATTAGAATTTATTCGAGTTTGGCTCGGTATTTTAATCTGCTCTGCGTGATTTGACTGACATTAGTCGCAACCATATCTGCTGACGCACACGCGATTTTGTCGTCAAAACAGCGTGCGGAAGGATAAAGTGGATCTTAACCTCGCACACGATTTCTCTCAGACAACGCGCGTTACAGATTATTTTGCCCCGATATATTAGTCATCGAGTTCTTCTTAATCGGTTCGGTATAAAATCATCTGAGTGAGTCGGGCTTCCGAATTCGTATTCGCGCGAGCGATGAATTTTTAAATAATCACCGGACGCACCAATTTTCAGAACAACTACGTTTCGAATATCATGAAAATTTAGGAAGAGCCCGGACAGATAAAAATAAAAGCGATGTCGCACTTGCGACAAATGAAATAGATGCGATATTAAAATCGCGATAGGCGAAATTAATTAGACCTTAGTGTCCGTCTTATTCACTGATATCACGTGCTTAAATCCGTACTCGTTGTCGAGCGGAATATAAACACCTGAGGTGTTACAGCCCTCCCCCCTTAAAAGAATCTCGTCTCGAGATTCGGAGCGAAAGACTTTCAAGAGTAGAGAAGCATGTAACCCATGTCCATATCAGTGATAATCATGAGACAGTTCCAAATAAAGGCGAGTGCCTCAGGATGTTGTTTCTCTAGTGGACATAACATGTATCGTCTTAGGCTAACTTAGAACTGTCCACCACTAGAGACGATGCCTGCCAGAGGAACACATAAGGTTCCATGTGCGCAGTTTGCTTTTTCTGATGACACTGTATTATCTGAGTCTTTTGAGCGAGCGGCAGATACGCGACTTTACCCAAACAGAATCAGATGCAACCTCTTAGGTAAAACACACAGAAAGAGTTTTACCAACAAGTGGCCATTTAAGGAATTCAAGTTCCAGGAAGATAATGAAAATTCGAGGAACACATTAGTGAAGATGATCAACAAATGTTGACTTCACAATCAATCCCCTTCATCGAGCACTAAGCATGACTCGACCGGATCACTCATGCTGGAAAAGCACACGTGAGGCAGTCAAAGCGCGACTAGAGCGATAATTAGGTGGTTATTGGTCGACTTAATTTGATTTTGGTAAGTACTTTCTTTAGGGTGGGTTGAACCAAAGTGAGTTTAGACAACTCAACAAAACGATCTCTAAACTCAATCTTTGTTCACAAAGCAGTTACAAATTAGTAAAAACACATGTTGAACTACCTTTGACATTGGGCATGCCCTCTCAGTACCATCAGTAAGCCAAGGGTTGAGAGTTCACTTTGGTTAACAGGAGATCATGCACGTGGGTAGAAATTCATTTGGTCAGGTTGTTCATCCGTTTCTTCATGCGAGATGAACTGACTTGGTTAGGGAATACATGGATTAATTAAGGGAGCGAATGAACAAACTCCTGCATCTCAGCAGCAGGGAAAGTCAATCTCTATTTTGAGAGCTGATTAGCTGTCTCTCAACACTAAAAAGCTCCAAGGCTTCACCTTTACACAAAGGACATAAAGGGGACTTGTATAAGTAGTCACTACCAAGATCAAAAGAAAAGAGACCACATATGGAAGTGGTATGCCCGTTTGATCCAACAGAGATGATAGATGTTGCTTGGTCACTCGACAAACAACATAGAAATTATTTCAAGGAAGGTGTCCACGGAAGATCACACATCAGTGTAGTTCCATAATGGATCATGACTAGAGACCTTGATACCAGCATCCGACGAGTAGCACAGTCCTGTGTGCGCATTCACAGAAGGCTCTCAGTTTCGCTGCGGCACCATAAGTCATTAATCGTGACACCATTATCGAACAGGCACCAATAATAAATCCCACGTAGAAAAAAAGATTGTGCCAAGATAACGCATTGACATAGTCTCATAATGGATTACAACTACTAACTGTGATACCAGCGCGTGCCGAGCAGCACAACCATGTGTGCGCACACACAGAAGGCCCTCAGTTTCGTCACGGCACCACCGGTTTTAGTCATAACACCATTACCAGACATAACCAATAAGAAATCTCACGCGACACAATAGACTGAGCCAGGATGACAATATACAAAAAGACTCTACCTGTCAAAACGGTTACAAGTAGAGAGCCAAATAGATCATGGCCCGATGAAACGAACAAGGCATGGCCATAACCTAAACTTTATGAAAGGAGTATGATGGGAGACTGCTATTTTAACCCAAGCATATTTCTATGCCCATCACAGAGATCACAAGGCCAAGGATTAGTATCTAATTAGATACGGAGGGAAAACAAACATAAGATTAAGTTGGTATGCCTTCAATAGGTATGGGGAAACCAAAGGCATCAGACTCAAGAAAAATGATCGGACATGTCTTTCCTAAATTAGGTTGATAAAATAACGACATGACCCTCAAGAAGAGGCAAAATAGAGATATCTACTTGCACCAACCGAACAAGAGAATGGTTTCAGTTGGAAACATGACTCGATAT
Organism: Zea mays; assembly: GCF_902167145.1. NCBI lineage: Eukaryota > Viridiplantae > Streptophyta > Magnoliopsida > Poales > Poaceae > Zea > Zea mays. Next base: position 78,481,410 of record NC_050099.1, read on the forward strand.
TCTTGTTTTAAGCCCAGGTACACTTTATGTCCAACAAAGAAATTATCTAAGCATTTATTTGTATGTGTTTGGTCATGGAGTGATAACGGAAAATCAACTTTGGGTCATGGTTCACCAACTAAGAACATGGCCTAGTTTTCGGTTTAAGCAAATAAGTCACCAATATTCTATCGGCACATCAAGTACAAGAGCAAACACGTATAACACCTAAATGGATTACCTAAAGAACGGAGAACAACTATTTCATCGAAGTTCATAATACAACATTACACCACATTATTTACAATCACTGGTTACTGGAATAAAGATGAGAAAAGCATATTGGGTGTATAGGTGACAAACATGATGCAACAATCAGGATGCATGCTCGTCCTATTCGTCCTCACGAGTTTTGCCAGCATACTGTGGCAATAGCGTTCTATATCGGTGGCATACTTACGACTCTCACGGTATTTTGCTAGTCGTCATCTACACATACGAGTTCGAAGTTAGTGTACCTGCAGAAAATTCCATCACAGCCCAGTTCCTAATGATGCAAGTCACACATGACAGTTTATCACAATTTATACTCCATATATTGCTATATGGAGGCCAGCTCATCATTAAGCGCCGAGCCACGCATAGGCGCCGTTGCCACACTTTAACCATAGGGCAACTCATTATGGTAACTCACCTTCTTACCTGAGCGTAGGTGCGTCGTTGCAAGTACATTACACTTCTCAGTATTCCCATGTCTGTATACCCATACACATCCATGGGGTACTGAATTCCCGAAAAAGTAAGTACTCCACATCGCAGCCTTCATATATACATATGTGGAACATGTATATAATCAAGCGCTACAATTAAGCACTTCCCTAGACCGACGGTTGTTCGGTCATGCTCTCACATCTCACCTTACCTGAGCGTCGATCCATTCAGAACTGAATGGCCTCAAAAATAACAATACACATGTATGCAATACCCCCGGTTGTGGGTTAGTGGTTTTCAACTAAGCCACCTGATAGTCCTTAACTTAGGGCTTAACAGAGGATGTCGCTAGCATTATAGTTTTTCAAAATTGTTTTTTCAAAGCCAAACAATGTGTTTAGTTGAAAATAGGTTTTTCAAAACCAAAACATTTGTTTTGAAAATATGTATGTGACCGTATATACTTAATCCTGCTCCGATACCAGCTGTGGCAGAACCTCCCAAGGTATCGGGCCCACATGCACCTGTCCTTGTCTCAAAGACCTCTGACGGCATGCATGTGCACCAGATAACTTAACAGGATCCGTCCGATTGCCCCAAGGACATCGGATAAACCACTTACAACCAGAACCGCGGGATTAAGTAACACAAATCACACACACCAACATTCTTGCAGCGGAAATATTATTACCAAATTTTACAAGTTACAAAAATTTTACATTATTTTATCGGAGTGATTACAAAAGTATAAGTTTGAAATATATGCTAGCTCAAGTGACCATCCTCAGTAAGAAGTATAGAAGAGTTACTTAGACTTATAAGAAGGCCGAGCCCACCGACACTTAACACCATCACAGCAGCACAAAACTATAACCTGAAAAACAACAGGGAATAAAACCCTGAGTATGGAATTACTCAGCAAGACTTACCCGACTAAAGAAAAGACTCTCAAGGGTATGCTAGATTTGGGAATCAAGGAGAGGCTTTAGCAATAATCAACTTAGATACTTTTGCAGAAATAGCTTACTAAAGTCTTACTTCCAATATTTTAACGCCAGATTAAATATTAATAGACTCTGTTTGCACCTAGTTTAATTTCACCATCTCATCAATACAACATCACTTTTATTCATAATGTTCACATCCTGACTTAGGTTGCAGGGCAGCGATCAAGTCTCCACTCTCCGGGGATATAACGGCGATCCGAATCGATTTACTCAGCTGAGGATCTCTAACCACACGACATATGTGGGGGATAGATATCCCCTGGGTCCACTAAAGAATTAAAAGGCCTCACGAAAAGCCCAAGGGCCCAATAATTCGTAAGGTCATTCTTTCGTGGGCCTAGAGAAAGGCAACCAACAAAGAAGAGAAGACGTAAGACTGGACTGGTGCAAACCCGGACGGCCCACAACGTCGAACGAATGAATCGCAACAGAGACCCGACTTTCCCGCGCTGAAGCCCCCATGCAACGGAGCCATGCGAGGATAAGTCGGCGAGGGTTGCGTAGGGATAAACTCAGGAGGTTCACTATCTTTTGGCTACTTGTTGTTATCATATCTACATGTACTGCCCCACGGTCGAATATATAAGGCCTAGGGGGCACCCCTTCAGAAGGAGGGACCCTGTTTTACTTAGCCACCCACGTAAATTCTCTGCGCCCTCTATCTAGAGAGCCCTCTTGTAACCACGCTCATATACTCACCAGGACGTAGGGTGTTACACACTTCTAAGCGGCCCGAACCTGTAAATCTTGTCCATTGTCCCTCGTGCGATCCGCATGAACCATTTTGCTACAGTCGTCGACACCGTCCTACTCCTAAAAACACCTTGAGGGGCAACCCCGGGTGTGCGGTCGGACCCAAAACACCGACAGCTGGCGCGCCAGGTAGGGGGTGTGTCGACGATCCAAGCTAGCTCAATGGCCATCACCTTCCGCAGCAAGATCACCGTGCGTCCCGGATTTGTATTCTGCTTCGGGACAATCTCATCTGTGGCGGACGAAGAAGGAATTCTACACCGTATCGCAGATCTGCCGGAAAAGAAGTTTCCTCCAACAAACTCCGAAAATGCTGGAAAGACGCTACCTCCGGCTCTTCGGAAAAAGATCGTCTCCGGGGAGGCTGGAGCTAGAAGCTCGCTGACCCGGAAGACTCCGCTGTCTACTTCCCCGATGAAAGAATGGACACGGGCCGCGAGAAAGAAGGAGACCAGGGAGAGGCAAGTCGTTCTTCCCGTTCCTCCGGCCTCAAAGGAGAACGGAAAGAAAGTCGTCGCGATAGCAGTACCGTTCTACCCCGACGTCCTCTTCATCGGGAGAGCAGAGTCGCCCGCCGTCTCTGACGATGAACCGACCGTGCCTGGAGAAGAACCACCTCAGCGAGAATCCCGCCGACGAAGGAACCGACGCAGGAACGTTCGACGACATCATGCAGCCGGAGAACGGGATCCGGAGCAGCCTGTCTCGCGAGACGAGGTCTCAGAGATAGGAGAAACTCCGGAAGAACGCGTCTTCAGGGAACGAAGGAACTCCCGACGACGTGATCGCCGGCGGACTCAGGAGCAAGCCGAGCAAGATGCAAGGCAACGACGCGAGAATCCGCTCTTCGGGCGCAACCTGAACCCCGACTTCGCCCGAGCTATGAACACGCCGAGCGAAGTCGGAGGCGTTCTAGCTCGGATAGCTGACGGACTTCCTCGGACTCCCGACGCCGAGGGATACCGACGCCTGTTCACTCAGGCGGCCAACCATCTTCTACCGCTCGCTCACCCGCCGAACGATTTGCGACACGCCATCAACAGTCGCCGAGACGCGCGAAGCTCTATCAATGCTTCGCGCGAACGGCGGCACGAGAACGAAATTCGCCGTCGGGAGGAGTATGACCGAGATCATGGCTTCCCGACTCAAAGCCAGGCCACCCGAACTGAGTCGGCAACAGCTTCAACTGGCGGTACCACCCGGGGACGGTCGAGGAACCACCACCGCCACTCCCCTCCCCGGGACAGACGTCATCCCCGACGACAGGAGGACACGTGCGGAGTATCCGCCCTTACTCCGCGCCTTAGGGCCATCCAATGGCCTCCCAACTTCAAGGTATCCAATGTCGACAAATATGAACCTAAGCAGGATCCAGGGGGTTGGTTAGCCGTCTACACCACCGCTGCTCGGGCTGCCGGAGCATCCGAAGACGTCATGACCGCGTATCTGCCCATCGTCCTTGGGCAAGATGCGCTGCAGTGGCTACGACATCTACCCCGACACTGCATCGACGACTGGGGAGACTTCAGTCGACGTTTCACCGCCAACTTCCAGTCTCTCTCCGACAAGCCAGCGCAACCATGGGACCTCAAATCCATCAAGCGCCGGGGGGATGAAACTCTCCGGTCATACCTTAAAAGGTTCCAGACCATGAGAAACCGCATCCCCGAGGTCACGGAGGCGACCGTGATCGAGGACTTCTACAGAGGATCCAATGACTCGGCTTTCGTCCGAGCCATACTACAAAAGGCGCCGACTACCTCCGAGGAGCTGTTCTGGGAAGCCGACCTCTACATCACCGCCGACGAGCGGGCCCAGGATCTCATCGGAGGAGCAAAGCCCGCACCGGCAGCACCACGACGCGACGCGAACCCGCCACCCGACAAACGCTGGGAGAAGAGGCCTCGTGAAGAAGTACACGCCGCCGGACCACCCGCCTCTCGCGCCCGAGGAGGGCCTCGTGGAGGCGAGCGCACGCTGGACGACATCCTCGACGCCCAGTGCCCGTACCACAAGGACATGCGCCATACTCTCCGTAACTGCCGGGACTTCAAGCACTCCGTCGGACATGGTCGACCCTTCCAACCCCTACCGCCTCCTCCGCCGAGGGGAGGACCAGATGAACCACGACAGCCCCATCAGCCGGAGGAGGGGGGAGGAGGAGCTTTCCCACGCGTTGACAGGGAGGTCAACGTCATCTTCGGCGGACATGGGTCGCAGGAGAACAAAAGACAACAAAAGCTCAACGACCGCCGGATACTGGTGGCGACCACCGGCCCTCCCGCCCCATACCGGTGGTCGGAGCACCCGATCACTTTCACTCGGGAGGATCAATGGCTCAACTTTGACCATCCAGGCAAATACCCGCTCCTCGTCGATCCGGTGATCCGAGAGAGCCGGGTAAAGAAGGTGCTAGTGGACGGGGGGAGCAGCATCAACGTCACCTTCCCCCGTACGCTCCAAGGCTTGGGAGTTCACCTCAAAGAGCTCCACGAGTCAGATACTCCTTTCTTCGGCATCGTGCCGACGGAAGGGGAATACCCGTTGGGCCACATCTACATGCCGGTCACCTTCGGGACTCCGGATAACTACAGAACCGAGTTCCTGAGGTTCGAGGTGGCGAACTTCGACTGCGGGTACAACGCCATCATCGGGAGGCCGGGGCTGGCCAAATTCATGGCCATCCCGCACTATACATACATGATACTGAAGATGCCAGGACCGCAAGGAATCATAACTGTGCGCGCCGACTTCCAAGGCGCCGCAGAATGTTTCCGAGTGGCCATCCAAGCAGCCCTCACCACCAAGCCGTCAACGGTTCCTTCTACACCGGCGAACTCTAAGCCTGAGGAAGACTTCGCCGTACCGGCAAACGAAGCTCAGGCCGCGACCTCTATGCGGCCGACTGAAGAAACCAAGCGGATCAACCTGGGGTTTGCTGATGAGCGCAAGACGACCATCATCAGCTCCAGTTTGAATGACAAATAGGAAAGCGCGCTCGTCCAGTTCCTGCAAGATAACCGAGACGTATTCGCATGGCAACCTGCGGATATGCCGGGAGTCCCGAGGGAGTTGGCCGAGCACAAATTGAAAGTCTATCCTCAGGCGAGGCCGATCCGGCAAAAGCTGCGTCGTTTCACGCCCGACAAGAGAGAGGCCATTCGTGCCGAGTTAGCTCGCTTGGTCGCGGCTGGATTTATTAGAGAAGTATTACACCCCGAGTGGTTAGCCAACCCTGTTCTTGTACTCAAAAAGAATAAAGTGGATTGGCGCATGTGCGTCGACTATACTGATCTCAACAAACACTGTCCGAAGGATCCCTTCGGACTCCCGAGGATAGATCAGGTGGTGGATTCCACCGCTGGGTGTTCTGTGCTGTCTTTCTTAGATTGCTATTCCGGGTATCATCAGATTAGTTTGGCAAAAGAAGACGAGGAAAAAACAGCGTTCATCACCCCGTTTGGTGCTTTCTGTTATACCTCCATGCCGTTCGGCCTCAAAAACGCTGGAGCGACTTATCAGAGAGCCATTCAAACATGCTTAGCCGATCACCGGGGCAGGCGTGTGGAGGCTTACGTAGATGACGTGGTGATCAAAACGGAGAATCCGGAAAACTTCATCGAAGACTTACAGCTGGTTTTCAACAGCCTGAGAAGATATAGATGGAAGCTCAATCCTGAAAAATGTGTTTTCGGGGTACCAGCAGGAAAGTTGCTCGGATTTATTGTCAGCCACCGGGGAATTGAGGCTAATCCAGATAAGATTGAAGCTATCATGAAGATGGAAGCTCCTCGGTCGCAAAAGAAGGTTCAGCGACTCACTGGATGTATGGCAGCCCTGAGCAGATTTATAACCAGGCTGGGAGAAAAAGGTCTGCCATTTTACAAACTACTCAAGAAGGTGGATAAGTTTCAATGGACTTCAGAAGCACAAGAAGCTCTAGACGCACTGAAGAAATTCCTGACAACACCACCAGTACTAAAACCGCCCCGGCGAGCTACGCCGACTCAACCGGCTGAAGATTTGCTGCTATATATCTCTTGCACGACTCACGTGGTAAGCACTGCGTTGGTAGTCGAGCGAGTGGAAGAAGGGCATGCCTATCCGGTACAACATCCTGTTTATTTCATCAGTGAGGTTCTAGGCCCATCGAAGAAAAAGTATCCTCAGGTTCAGAAGCTATTATATGCAGTACTTCTAACTGCCCGCAAGCTGCGTCACTACTTTGACGACCACAAAGTCATAGTAGTTACTGGTTTTCCAATAGGGGACATTCTTCACAACAAGGAAGCCATTGGCCGAATAGCCAAGTGGGCTTGCGAGTTGGGATCCCATGATATCGAGTTCCGACCTCGCACTGCCATCAAAACTCAAGCACTGGTCGATTTCGTATCAGAGTGGACAGAACAGCAAGTTCCAGACAATCCAGAAACGGCAGAAGTATGGCGAATGTATTTTGATGGCTCGCTGAAGCTGCAGGGAGCAGGAGCAGGGATTCTCTTCACTGCACCTGGAGGCGAACACCTCAAGTATGCTCTCCAGTTGCTATTCCCAGCCTCTAACAACGCAGCCGAGTATGAAGCTTTGATACACGGATTAAACATCGCCATATCACTGGGCGTCAAGAGACTGATGGTGTATGGAGATTCTCTGGTAGTCATCAGTCAGATAAACAAGGAATGGGATTGTTCAAGTGATTCAATGGGAAAATACTGCGCCGTCGTCCGAAAGCTAGAAGATAAATTCGAGGGTCTGGAGTTTCATCATATAGAAAGAGATCGGAACACGGCGGCCGATGTACTGTCCAAGCTCGGATCCGGTCGGACTCAGGTCCCGCCCGGGGTCTTCGTGCAAGAAATTCTCCAGCCGAGCATCTCGACGGATCAAATAAGAGAGTGCAACATCATAGATCAACCCGAGTCAGACTCTGATGACTGGAGACAACCGATTATTAAGTATATAAAGAATGAAGAAGAACCAGATGACAAGAACTCGGCAGAGCGCATTGCCAGACAATCAGCTCACTATACACTCATTGGGGAGGTATTATACAGGAGGGGCGCGTCAGGCGTCCTCATGAAGTGCGTTCTCCCGTCCACCGGGAAGCAACTTCTGGAGGAAGTCCATGCAGGGCAGTGTGGAGTACATGCAGCATCCAGAACACTAGTCGGGAAGGTTTTCAGGTCAGGATTCTATTGGCCGACGGCGAAGAGCGATGCAGCCGAGTTAATTCAGAGATGCGAAGCTTGCCAATACCTGTCAAAGCAACGGCACATGCCAGCACAGCAGCTACAGACCATACCAGTAACTTGGCCTTTCGCATGCTGGGGATTGGATATGATTGGACCTTTCAAGAAAGCTCAAGGAGGATACACCCATATATTGGTGGCAATTGACAAATTCACTAAATGGATAGAGTTCCAGCCCATTGCCTCTTTAACCTCTGCTAAAGCCGTGGAATTCATACAAAGCATAATATTCAGGTTCGGGATACCAAACAGTATCATCACTGACTTGGGATCCAACTTCACCAGTTCAGAATTCTTTGACTTCTGCGAGCAAAAGAGCATTCAGATCAAGTACGCATCTGTAGCCCATCCGAGAGCCAATGGGCAGGTTGAGCGAGCCAACGGAATGATATTGGAGGCACTCAGGAAAAGGGTCTTTGATAAGAACGAAAAATTCGCAGGAAAATGGATAAGAGAACTGCCTTATGTTGTTTGGAGCCTGAGAACCCAACCTAGCCGGGCCCTACATGGAAACACTCCTTTCTTCATGGTCTATGGGTCGGAGGCAGTGCTACCTGCTGATCTCAAGTTTGGGGCGCCAAGATTGATCTTTGAAAGCATAGCAGAAGCCGAAGCCACCAGGCTGGAGGATATTGATGTACTTGAGGAAGAACGACTGAATGCAGTAATCCAATCAGCACGATACCAGCAGACCCTAAGGCGCTACCACGACAAAGCTGTGCGGCAACGTTTCTTTTCGATAGGAGACCTCGTCCTCCGCCGAATTCTAACGGGGGAGGGACGGCACAAGTTATCACCCTTATGGGAAGGGCCATTCATAGTAGCAGAGGTCACTCGGCCCAGATCGTATCGCCTCACCCAGATGGATGGCACAGAAGTTGGGAACTCTTGGAACATAGAGCACCTCCGAAAGTTTTACCCCTAGCTGTATTTCAAAATAGCTGGGGCGACTATGTATTCTGTATAATGGAAATGCGTCATCAATAAAGAGAGATTTCAAAGATACTCGGCTCGCTTACGACTGACTTGCATTCTTACTTAAACCAGGGTGACCACTATGCCCTACAAACGGAGCAATCGACTTAAGTCGGCAGTGACTTAAGGCGGTGCAACATGCTCACGCTTACTTAACCCAGGGTGACCACTATGCCCTACAAACGGAGCAATCGACTTAAGTCGGCAACGACTTAAGGCGGTGCAACATGCTCACGCTTACTTAACCCAGGGTGACCACTATGCCCTACAAACGGAGCAATCGACTTAAGTCGGCAACGACTTAAGGCGGTGCAACATGCTCGCGCTTACTTAACCCAGGGTGACCACTATGCCCTACAAACGGAGCAATCGACTTAAGTCGGCAACGACTTAAGGCGGTGCAACATGCTCACGCTTACTTAACCCAGGGTGACCACTATGCCCTACAAACGGAGCAATCGACTTAAGTCGGCAACGACTTAAGGCGGTGCAACATGCTCACGCTTACTTAACCCAGGGTGACCACTATGCCCTACAAACGGAGCAATCGACTTAAGTCGGCAACGACTTAAGGCGGTGCAACATGCTCACGCTTACTTAACCCAGGGTGACCACTATGCCCTACAAACGGAGCAATCGACTTAAGTCGGCAACGACTTAAGGCGGTGCAACATGCTCACGCTTACTTAACCCAGGGTGACCACTATGCCCTACTAACGGAGTTATCGGCTAAAGTCATTGATGGCTTAAGCCGGTATAGCATACTCGCACTTATGCAATTCAGGGGATGACTTCTATATCCCACGAACGACCTTCATAATTATCGTGCAGCATTACCACAAGCTTGCGAACTAATAAATTCTGATACAATAAGAGAGTGATGATGTCATTCGAATGATAAAGCCGATAACCTCTAACGAGTACTTGATCATGCTAACTGCGCGCTCAGAGCACGCGAAATGTTTCTTTATTTTCCAATGTCTTTCTCAGGAACGACTGACGAAGAAGGGCGATTCGAAGAATCGGGGGCGGCATTCACATCGGCTCTTATGTCTTCGGGGACAACCACGCCGGGTCTTCTCATCAAGATTCGTCCCACGCCGAATAGCCTTGTCCAGGGCTTTATCACGCTGAGCTTTGAAAGTGACAGCAGTTTCTTCGGCAACTCTAGTAGCCAGCTGAGCAGCTTCTAACTCCTGAGCAATGGATTTCTTAGAAGCTCGGAGTCCCTTGATGGTGGCGTCCTTTGCTGATAGCAACTGTGTAAGGCGGGTCACTTCGTCCGAAGATTCTTGCAGCCGGTGACGCTGATTGTCCAGTTCTTCCATCGTAAAACGGTGGCTCCTCTCCAAGATGGTTAGCGAGTTGCTGGAATCTCGATACAATCTGTCCAGATTGTCGCGAGAAGCAGCAAGGATGCGTTTTTCTTCCTACAAGCAAAAATCAACTCATTCAGAATCCAAGAGCATGATAAGGCGAAGCACGGTTTCGTAAGTTACCTTTTCAGAGTCAAGCTGAGCATGAAGAGAAGAACTCAGAGCGTTGGCGTCATCCAAAGCCGCGGAGACCTGACTCAATTCAATCTGGCTCTGAGAATACTTCTCCTCGAAGTCAGCGCACCGTCGAGCCATTTCAGCTTGATCTTGGGAATGTTTTTCTTCAAGAACTGTAATCTGCCGAGTCATCCCTATCAAGAGGTATTCAAACGAAATGAGGTAAGAAGGTAAAACAATCCACGAACAAGAACAAAGAAGAAGAAGAAAGGACACCAACCAGCATTAGTTGCCTCGAACTCGGATACACGACGATGAAGCAACACCGGATTCCAACGCTCAAGAGATGAAGCCACTTCCGGGGTGGAAGCACCCTGCGATTTCAGCTGACTGGCCATTCCATTCACCAAAGCCTGATAAGAAGAGCGGATGAACATAATGACAACAATTCAGGCAACGTAAAGATCAAACTAAAGCGCAGCACAACACCTGGAGGTTGGAAAAGAGCGAAGGGATCCCCAAGTCAGGAGAAATCAGCTGGTAACCAGGTGCCAGACCACCACCCGAAGCAGCTTGCAGCAGACCAGCAGGAACGAGCTCAGTACATTCAACAGGGCCTAACGCCAGACCAGTGGGGATGCTGCCCTCTAAAGCGACCCCCTGATCCGGAGTTTGGGCCACCACCATACCGCCAGAGTGCGGAGGTGAACCCGCATGGACGTCCATGGAAGTGCAGGAAGGAGACCTCGCTCGGACACCCTCGGGGGCTGGGTCAAAATTGGCACTGCCCACTTGAGCCGGATCATCACCGGCAACACCCTCGGGGGCTGGGCACGTGTTAGCACTATTCAAGGGATCCAAGCTCTCTGCCGTAACCACCTCTAAGGTTGACGGGCTTTCAGCTACTTCCATGGGATCAGGACAATCCAAGTCAGCATCCCGACCCTCGAGATCATGCTCTAAGGTCGACGAGGCACGGGATGACCTCAACCCAGCATCTGGCACGGCTGCACAAGTCTCTGTTGCATCAACATCCACAGGTTCTGACAACAAGTTCTCCGGGACCATATCCTCTAGAGTTTGATCAAAGTTAGCCATGGACAGTTCTTGCAGACCAATAAGGGCAAACAGAGTAGGAGGCGAGTGACGGAGAAGATTCAGATGCGGAAATGCAAGAACTAGGGCACGGAAAGCAAAGGCGGCTAAAAGCGCAACTCTTATGAGATATTCTTGAGCCAGATACCGCTTCAAAAAGTGCCCAGTCATCACCCAGCAGTTATTTCCGGAAAAGTCGGCGTGCCACCTCACCACTCGGATATTATCCTCAAAATAACCCGCGCGGCTGGCTAGTACTCGGCGCTGCCTCTAAGGCGCTAACCCCATATTCAATCGCTCGGCATTACTTCTAAAATGCCGACGCCGACCTTCAAATCGCTCGGCGCTGCCTCTAAGGCGCTAACCCCATATTCAATCGCTCGGCATTACTTCTAAAATGCCGACGCCGACCTTCAAATCGCTCGGCGCTGCCCCTAAGGCGCTAACCCCATATTCAATCGCTCGGCATTACTTCTAAAACGCCGACGCCGACCTTCAAATCGCTCGGCGCTGCCTCTAAGGCGCTAACCCCATATTCAATCGCTCGGCATTACTTCTAAAATGCCGATGCCGACCTTCAAATCACTCGGCGCTGCCTCTAAGGCGCTAACCCCGTATTCAATCGCTCGGCATTACTTCTAAAATGCCGACGCCGACCTTCAAATCACTCAGCGTTGCTTCTAAAACGCTGACCCCGTATTCTATCCCTCGGCATTACTTCTAAAACGCCGACGCTGAGCTTCAATCACTCGGCGTGGTTTCTAACACGCCGACCTTGTGTTCAATCGCTCGACGTTACTTCTAAAAACGCCGACGCCGACCTCCAATCACTCGGCGTTGCCTCTAAAACGCTGAACTTGTATTCTATCGCTCGGCATTACTTCTAAAATGCCGACGCCGACCCTCAGTCACTCGACGTGGCCTCTAAAACGCCGATCTCGTGTTCGATTGCTCGGAGTTACTTTTAAAACGCTGATGTCAACCTTCAATCGCTCGGCGTTGATTCTAAAACGCCGATACCGACTACAATATTACTCGGCAGCTACTTCTGGAAGCGTCGATGTGATGCACAAGTTATTCATCTACAATATCAAAAGAACCAGTTCAACAATCAGAGAAAACGAACCATCGAGATGGGGCCAACGACAGTTCTTCATTAAGGGGAAGTTAACAAGTTTACAAACCAACTCTTCGCGAGTTGGTGCTTCCCTACTTCTACTCTACATTACTACTACTACTAAACTACACTATACTACTCTACATTACTACTACATTATTCTAACTATACTAATATCTAAAGACCAGTGGCGTTTAGCCACTGGCCCTGCCGCCGCTACCCTTGCCGCCGCCACCTCCGGTGCCGCCCACGCTGCTGTCGCCCTTGGTGCCACCCTTGCCGCCGCTGCCTCCGCCGCCGTTGCCGCCATCACCATCGTCGTCGCCGTCGTCGTCGTCGTCATCTTCGTCCTCGCCGCCGTCCGAGTCCTCCTCGTCCGAGGAGAACCCAGACTCATCCGAGCCCTCGAGCCCGGAGCACTCGACGGCCCGGATGTACGTCCAGACCTCCGCCGCAAGCCCCTGGGAGTCGTCTGAGTCATCAGACGACTCACGCAGGGGGATGGGAGCCGGAGACCCCTCGGACTCAGAGGAGAACTCCTCCTCTGAGTATTCCGAGTCACCAAACTCCTCCGATGGAGGAGTCGGCTCACGCTTGCGCTTGTTGTTCTTGCCCATGGTGGAAGCAGACAGAAGGGAGGAGAAGAAGGCAGTAAAAAGCAGCGAAGAGATGTGAAAAAACCAGAGAAGCAAAGGTGTTATTTATAGAAGGGAAAGGCAACCGCTCACTTCCAACCGCGGTCACTGAACAGTCGCAAAGCATTCAATAAGCACTCCCACCCATCTGAAGACACGTCAGACGGCGGACGCCGTTTCATGCAACACTACACCCATTGGGACTCCAGTCAACAGCGCAAAGGATATGATTACACTAGCCGTCCCATCGCATTACTACTCAGAAGCAGCCGGCTAAAACACTCAGCGTACCAAGCCGTCCCTTGCCCACACCCATTGGGGGGGGACGCCCAGGAATTATCAGTATATTTTTCAAAACGGTCACATCCGTGCAGGGCACGCAGTAAATACCCCAAGACAAAAATGAGATATCAGTAAGGATCAGAGGAAAGCCAAATATAGCCAGCAAAGTACAAGATGTGGCCGACAGAAGTGATGTGAGGACTAGACAGAGAACGTCCATCAGGCGTCCAATCAAGTCGCAGAAGCAAATAAATTGCATTACCTAGCAAGATATGGATGGATTGCAAACTCGGCTGCTAAAGACAAAATATATGCTGACCTCTGCAGCAAAATTTTGATGACATAATGCTGACCTCCAAAGCATAATGCAAATAGCTTCATGCCAATTTTTACAAGCAAAAGGAAGACCTTCGAATGGATTATCCTTAGAAAACCCATTTGAAGGTCGGGGGCTACACCCATTGGTTGCACCTCCGGTGCACCCCATGGATTATCATTCTAAACCGATATAGTGCCGACTTCTAAGGCGTGGGACAAGATTGAAAGGACCAATCCTCAACCAAGATACAGGAGCGCACATGGAGATAATTGCTGGGGAAGACCTTCGAGTAGATTATCTTCTAAAATCTACTCAAAGGTCGGGGGCTACACCCATTGGGTGCACCTCCGGTGCACCCAACGAAGTTCAGAATCCTACAAATCAAAATGCCGACCTCTAAGGCACAAGCACAGAACTAAACTTCGTTCGAACGAGTGATCAGAGCAAGAGAAGACATCAGGGAGTCATTTTTTAGACCTTGGATCTTTGAGTTGATTACCTCTAAATCAACCCAAAGATCGGGGGCTTGTGGGGGATAGATATCCCCTGGGTCCACTAAAGAAGTAAAAGGCCTCACGAAAAGCCCAAGGGCCCAATAATTCGTAAGGTCATTCTTTCGTGGGCCTAGAGAAAGGCAACCAACAAAGAAGAGAAGACGTAAGACTGGACTGGTGCAAACCCGGACGGCCCACAACGTCGAACGAATGAATCGCAACAGAGACCCGACTTTCCCGCGCTGAAGCCCCCATGCAACGGAGCCATGCGAGGATAAGTCGGCGAGGGTTGCGTAGGGATAAACTCAGGAGGTTCACTATCTTTTGGCTACTTGTTGTTATCATATCTACATGTACTGCCCCACGGTCGAATATATAAGGCCTAGGGGGCACCCCTTCAGAAGGAGGGACCCTGTTTTACTTAGCCACCCACGTAAATTCTCTGCGCCCTCTATCCAGAGAGCCCTCTTGTAACCACGCTCATATACTCACCAGGACGTAGGGTGTTACGCACTTCTAAGCGGCCCGAACCTGTAAATCTTGTCCATTGTCCCTCGTGCGATCCGCACGAACCATTTTGCTACAGTCGTCGACACCGTCCTACTCCTAAAAACACCTTGAGGGGCAACCCCGGGTGTGCGGTCGGACCCAAAACACCGACAACATATGTTTCTCGTAAACCTTGCATGTCTACCATTCCCACGGATCCTCCACTGCATGAACAGGTCCGCGCCACCCGAGAGCACACCACCCCTTTTAGGCGATCCTTTGCCAGGAGGGTACGTGCCACTCTCGCCATCTCTCCACTCCCAGTGCGCGATTGTCTTTTCATGTATGGAATAGCCGGGTTCAAGCTTACCCTGTCCCATTTCCAGGGCATGTGGCTAGATAAGATAGTCCTTGATCAACAGGCCTACATACGCATCCAATCCTTAACTAACCTGGGTAGAACATCACCTGTTCCTAACCCAAGTCCCGATTTAAGTACTTCCATCCTTAGGATTGTTTATGTTCCTAGGATGAAAAGAGCATCAAAGGGAACTTTGCAGTAAGATCCCACCACGCTCACAATGAAAATATTCTTGCAGGTAGAAGCCATCTTTTCTCAGGATAACCCCTGAGCTAGGCCTTAATGCAAAAGACAACCTCTATCCACAAGATCTAAGCAGGGATAAGCATTTTTGTAAATCATATTTTGATACTTCACCAGAAGTATCTATAAAGGTATGAATATCAAGGAAGGCAATGCATCAAAGGGTTTCCAAGCAACTCCTATAACCTAATGCACATTTCACTAGACTTAAAGTGTGCAAAAATTATTTAAAAACACAAGGAAGGGGTTGCATGCACCGGGGCTTGCATGAGTAACACTAGGTTAGTGTTTGTTAGGCGATGTCCGCTTGACGAGTATCACTCGACCGAGCACTTGCTTGATTTAACCGTCTTCAGGTTCATCATCCGCATCACCTCGCGAATCAGTCCGCGCTTGGGGTCGACTTGGCTCATCTTTCGCATCACGTGATTAATTATCGCACCTGAATGAAATGCATTATGCACATGAATGCATATAGACAGGAATATCAAAAACCCTAAATAGTGCTGCGCGATGGCGAATTTAAACACCTAGCGGCGAGGCATTGTACAAGTTTATACGATACTACTGGTTATCGACCTAGTCAGCTAATAAAAATAGTGAAGTAGCTTACCTAAATTCGACTTGGAATTGCAGAAACGACGACGATCACATGTTTAAGAAGATCGTCGAATATTTGACGAGCGCCACGCGAGAATCGCTTCTTCACCCAAATCTCGGGATTTCTTGATGGCACACGGAATGACGACGCGATCGTTTTTTGGAGCGAGCTGGAACCTGGGCACGCGCGCACATAGGAGCAACGACGGCCAGATGTCAGAGAGCCGAGCAAGACGCGACCCAACGATCTGACGCGCGCGGCGTCGAGGAAGTTCCACGACTACGCCACGGCGAACGATGTCGACAACAAGACCAGGGTGGCACAGATCCAGAACTGTTGCACGCACGACACGACGACGAGGACCTAGGATGTGCGACACACGACACGCAGTCAGCCTATCGCACAACCGAGCGATGACGACGAACAGAGAGCTTCACACGCGGCCAACAGATAGCTTGCGCGCAGGGACTTCACGGCGCATGGCGCTGGGCGCGTAAGGAGCAGGACGCACACCGGTGAGCTGAGCGACGGCAAGAAGCTCAACGCATGGCACCAGAGAGCTAGAACAGACAAGCTGCAGACCACGACGCTGGAGGAACCTCATGGTGCGCAAACACCAGAGAACTCGACGGCGACGCATGTGCAAGGAGACGCGCGCGTAGGAAAATCCACGACGCGGCGGTCAGGGAGCTCGACCGGCGATCTGCAGCCGAGCGCACGCAGCAGCCATGGGAGGAAGAACGGCTAGGCACCGGCCAACAGGGGAGCTCGGCTGGAGAGCAGCGAGCAGGAACAATCGGCCATGGATTGGGCGCCTGGCGAGCAGACAGAGGGAGGAAGCGAGGACGCTTGGGGGAGGAGAGTGACTGCGTGCGCAGGAAGCTCTGCTGGAGGAGACGGACCACATCTGGGCACCAGAGACGAGCGGCTGGGCGAACAGGGAGGGTGGTCGAGCGCCATGGGAACAGGGGCTGGGCGCCGAGCGGAAGGGAGCCGGAGCGCGGCTGGAGGGAGAAGACTAGGGGTGAGCCAGGGAGCCGAGCATCGGCCAGGGGCACGCAGCGAGAAATGAGAGGCCACGGCAAAGGGAAGAGATCTAGGCGATGGATATCTCTGCAGGAATTGAGCGGCGGAAGAAAAATCTCCACGCCCGCCCGCGGCAGTGAGCGGTGGGAGGATGAGGATCGGCTGGAAGTGACTCAGAAAAAAATCAGGACGCCGTGTGGAGTTACGTGAAGAAATGATGATTGATGACTAGGAGATTTTTGACGAATTTTTATTTTCTTTTTCTTTCTCACGCAAAAGCGTCAGTCAAAATACCACAGATATTTTGGATCCCAATTTTCTTAACGATGTATACAATGTAGACAGTAATTGTGACACGGTTTTAATTTAGCGAATACTTGGAATCAGATAAATTTGCACCCGTCATTTATATCCAAAGTTTTGGATCGGGCGAGAAACGACGGCCCGAATAAGACCGATTAGAATTTATTCGAGTTTGGCTCGGTATTTTAATCTGCTCTGCGTGATTTGACTGACATTAGTCGCAACCATATCTGCTGATGCACACGCGATTTTGTCGTCAAAACAGCGTGCGGAAGGATAAAGTGGATCTTAACCTCGCACACGATTTCTCTCAGACAACGCGCGTTACAGATTATTTTGCCCCGATATATTAGTCGCCGAGTTCTTCTTAATCGGTTCGGTATAAAATCATCTGAGTGAGTCGGGCTTCCGAATTCGTATTCGCGCGAGCGATGAATTTTTAAATAATCACCGGACGCACCAATTTTCAGAACAACTACGTTTCGAATATCATGAAAATTTAGGAAGAGCCCGGACAGATAAAAATAAAAGCGATGTCGCACTTGCGACAAATGAAATAGATGCGATATTAAAATCGCGATAGACGAAATTAATTAGACCTTAGTGTCCGTCTTATTCACTAATATCACATGCTTAAATCTGTACTCGTTGTCGAGCGGAATATAAACACCTGAGGTGTTACATGGTGTCTCTACACTGTACATGCCCTAAGGCTGGGCTCACCTGGCGGTCTATGCGCACCGGGACGCAACATGGGAATGTGGGAGTCCTGGCCGAGCGGCAGACAACCCGGCCCCACCTATCGGCGCCAGAGCACAAAGCACGCATGATTCGGCTGAGTGGCGAGTTTGCATGACTCGTAGGGCCCACGTGTCATCGATACGCGGAGAAAAAAAGAAAAGGGAAGGAGAGAGATGGGCCGACGTGAGATTGCTTCCTGGTCGAATGAAGAAATTTGGCCCACGACGCAGGTTTATCTTTTTCTTATTTTCTATTCCTAAATCCAGATTTCAATTCAACATTTAAATGAACACTCAAAACTTCTGCATGATGCAAGGTTATATATTTTTATTTAGTATTAAAAAATATCATGTCTCAGCAATAAGACACAAGCTTAAGACAAACTTTACTATATATAGTTTTCTAACTAACTAAACGATTACCCAAACTCTTAAAACCAGATTTTGGGGTTTACTAGGAAGTATGGTTACGAAAGTGATTTCAATTCGTCAGTTCAGTCTCAACTCACCGCTTTATGTTAGTGGACTGCTTCTGCTTATAGGTCAAGATAGAAAAGACAAAATTGTTTGAAGCACACTTTACTGGATGAACAGTAATTCACATTTTACTAGTACGATGCCCGTGCGTTGCAACGGCACACCAATTATTCGATAAATATTAACATAAATTCTTTACCAACAACTATACATTAATTGCTGAGGTAACACTTGATGGCAGGTATCCTAGCGTGTGCTGTCTTGGCACTTCCTACCTCCTATGTCGCATTGCCGAAGTAGCCACGTTGTCCGCCAGGTTCTCCAAGCAGTCGCACATAGGGCCCACAACCACTGACCCAGCCCCTTCTTTATGTCGATGATGTGGCGGGCGAGCGTTGGTTGCGGGACGACAGCTCTACACCTCTCTCGTGGTGGGTGCAACAAAGAGCAAGGCAAGGCGATTTCGGAGTTTGGCAGAGCGGGAGGAGTAAGGCGAAGCGAGGGGAGTGGTCGTTCATTGCCGAGTTCGGTGACACAAGAAGCATAGGGAGCAATGGATGAAGATGGAGGCGTGCGGTCGAGAGAAAGAGGAAGAGAGAGGGAGGCGTGAGGATGAGAGAGAGGAGAGAACGACAGGTTGATCGAAGGAAAACTAAGGGTGGTTTCTATAAAAAAGTGACAAAAGACGACCATGGAACCTTAAAAACCGGTGCTTTATAATAGTAAAAGATTACATTGCAATTTTTTTGAAGATTAAAGGAATTGCAATCAGCTTTGTGCCCAATGAAATAAATGCAACAACTACTATGCAAGCATTCATTAGGTGCAAGCGTGCAAACATGTTTATCGGTTCGTTAGATCTAAATCCAACTGTATGTTATATTTAGCACTTAAACCCTCTCACCACCACCTCATGTAGCTTTATAAAAAAAGACCTCACAAACCACGATTGCATACAGTTGGATCTAAATCCAACGAATCAAGAAATTTGTTTGAACGCTTTCATTTAATGATTGCTTGCACATTAGTCGTTGCAATGACAGAACGAGACATGATAGGACAATACTTTAGATAAGACGGTTTGGTTTAGAATCAGTGATTGGTTCAGGACCATCCCAGTGATGTCCCTAGCTGTCCATCAAATTTGGACCAACAAGAGAGGATGCTGAGGGACGTGTCTGTCCCCGGCTATCCTATAATCAAACACACCCTAATTGTTCGTAATGGAATATAGGATAGGGAAAGCCAATTGCGTGAAATCATAAATTTAGTAGCTAATGAAGATGTGTGTGTAGTTTAGAAGTAAAGGTTTGATGAGGACATCACTATGAGTACGACTACACCAGCAGCACCTCCACATCAAGCGCCACTTCCTTCATTAGCTGGGCCAATCACTCGGGCCCGTGCCAGAGATCTTAACTTCGTCATGCTACTGAAGAATGAGGGCCCAGAAGAATAGACAACCAGCCCAACTGCGGCCCATAGTGGACGACCTAGGGTTTGCCGCCCCTAGGGGCTGCGCCCCTCTATTTATCCAGGAGCTGCGTCTCCTTTATTTTGGAGTTTTGTTTTACGTTAGCCTTAGCTACTCTCGAACACACGCAAATCTGCGCTGTCTTCGTGTATTCAGAACTCCACCCTCGAGTAATAGATTAGATTGCTCGCATCTTTTTCTTGTTCGTTCTTCGATTGCGCACAGGAAACGATCTTCGTGATCAGGCCGATCTCGCATCAGCAAGGTCGGTAACCACAGGGAGTTGGTTCAGCGATTGCATTGGCGCCTCGGGCTTGCTCGTCGTAGTCGGATCGCAAGGGTCATCTTCCGCCAAATCGGAATTATCTCTACTCGCCGAAAGATCGGGCACCTCAGCTACATCAATTGGTATCAGATTTCCAGGTTGATCGGTGAGTTTCTCGAGCGTTTTTTCCTACAGTCCACAAAACCACATAAAAATTCAGGTTAGATCTTATCCCAGCACCCTTTTGAGCCTCGCACTTTCTTTCAATAATCTGCATTGTTGAATTTGTGTGCTTTCGCGTCATTTGTTGCTGGTTGCATTGTGTTCTTCCACCATTCAAACCCTAGCGCCGCCACCATCTCCCGTTTGATCACGCCACAAACCGAGTCAACATTGTTTCCTTGTTTTTCTCCTTCGGTTACGTCAAAAAAAAAAACAGAAAAAAACAAACCGAGTCAACGGCCGTTTCCTTGATTTTCTCCTTCGGTTACGAAAAAAAAACAGAAAAAAAAACAAACCGAGTCAACAACCGCTTCCTTGTTTTTCTCCTTCGGTTACATAAAAAAAACACAGAAACAAAAAAAAAGAAAACGAAGGAGAAAGGATACAGTTGTTTCATCCCGGTCGTTTTTAAAACACAACTTGAGGAACCTTCCGTAAACCGGGCATAACTTTTCGCTCGGGTGTCCAAAAAATCTGAAATTTTTACAGGAGCTTGTTGACACCATTCTGAGCCCGGCCAAACTGACCTATGGTCTGTTTGGGGTTCGACAAAATTGTCAAAAAAATTCAGGAAAATAAAGAAAAAATTCGTCAAAGTTCTCGCACGCTTTTCAGAGAACTTCCTGATTTTCTATAGACCACATCTGATATCTGTTTTAGGTGAAACTTCGTGTAGCTCCTATCTTGTTGCTTCTTGTACTGAGAAAAATATCAAAAAAATCATCCAAAAAAAACAAAATCACCTGTGATTTCTACTAGTGCCTTTTTTGCATCACTAGTACAATATTTACGGTACTGCCATTCTGCTAGTTCCATCCATCCTTTGCACCTGTGGCCAGCAATATAGTTTCGTGTTTTGCACTATAATTCAACTTTGCATTATTGTTTGATCGTGCTAATCCTTGACTTGAGTGCAGCCTACCCACAACTCCACATATTTCTACGACGAGCAGGTTTCTGTTTCTCCACGCAATCGCTCATCCAATCTTTCACCGGTTCCACCTGTTGATTGCAGTTCACCACTGTGGCTTGGTAAGAACGGATAAGAACTTGATAACAGCACTAGTGTGAGCGCCTTGTGAGCAGTACACCCCTGTTTTTGTCGTTGGTTTTTCTCCTTTTGGTGTTTTGGTGTTTGCGCTAACTATGGCAGGAGCACACGACATGGTGGATGCCCAGTTGCAGGAAGTAAGGGGACAAGTTGATGGACTTGCTGCTGACATTAGGACGATGCATGAACGGCTTGATCAACGATCACTTCGACGACCGAGCGTTTCAACCAACTTGACCTTGCTCAAACGGCGACTCGCACCACACTCGACACCATCCTGGCACGCCTTGATGCATTGACCACAAAGATGGAGCAGGAATACGGCGGTGACACTGAGCAGGACGATGGAGATCGCCGTGGTCGTGCACGTCGTGTGGTTCGTCATCCCCCTAATGACTTATTTTCTAAGATTAAATTTAAAATTCCATCTTTTAATGGTAAATATGATCCTGCTGCATATCTTGATTGGGAATTAGAGGTAGAACAGAAATTTTCATGCCATGATATTCCTGCTAATAGCCAAGTGAAGGCTGCCATTAGTGAATTTACTGATTTTGCTTTAATTTGGTGGCGTGAGTATAAACAAAAACTTCCCATTAACAGTGTCATTACTTGGACCCAATTAAAAACTGCCATGCGCCACAGATTTGTTCCTTCCTATTATGCTCGTGATTTGCTTAACAAAATGCAACGTTTTCAACAAGGTTCACAGTCTGTTGAGGAATATTACCAGGAGTTACAAAAGGGTATGCTTCGTTGTGGTTTAGTTGAGTCGGATGACGCTGCTATGGCGCGTTTTCGTGGTGGTTTGAATAGGGAAATTCAGGATATACTTGATTATAAGGATTATTTTGATATAACCACATTGCTTGAATATGCTTGCAAAGCTGAACGTGAAGTGCAGGGACGACGATCAAAGACATATACTAACTCTCTTGCAGGCCGGGGTCCAACACATAGCTCAACTCCTTCCAGCCCTGCACCTTCTACGCCTAGCACTACATCGCGCACAGGGACGACCAAGCCAGTGGCGCCCCCTGCCAAAGGCGCCGCTTCTTCCACAGGACGTACACGGGATATTCAGTGCCATCGTTGCAGAGGGTTTGGGCATATGATTCGGGACTGCCCAAACAAGCGTATCTTGCTTATCCGTGACAATGGTGAGTACTCGTCAGCCAGTGATTCTGAGGAAACTAGTCATGCTATGATTGCCACTAACCATGCAGAAAATGAGGAAGTCCACGTTGATCCCATCGACGCCGATAGGTATGAGAGTCTTGTTGTGCAGCGTGTTCTCAGCACACAGGTTGCCCAGGCCGAAAAAAATCAGCGACACACTCTATTCCATACCAAGGGCGTCGTGCACGAACGGTCGATTCGCATCATCATCGATAGTGGCAGCTGCAACAATTTGGCAAGTACAGCGTTGGTAGAGAAATTATCCTTGCCCACTCGCACACATCCACATCCGTATCACATTCAATGGCTTAATGATGGTGGTAAAATAAAGGTAACACGTTCGGTACGTGTCCCCTTTTCGCTGGGTTCTTATTCTGATTATGTTGATTGCGATGTTATTCCTATGGAAGCATGCTCTTTGTTATTGGGTCGACCTTGGCAATATGATACTGATAGTTTACATCATGGTCGTTCAAATCATTATTCTTTCATGTTTAAAGGCCAGAAAATAATTATACATCCAATGACCCCTGACCAAATTTTGAAAGATGATCTTACTAGGGCTGCTAAAACTGCACAACAAGTCAAATCGACATCAGCCGCACCTATTAAATCTGAAATCAAGTTGCACTCTCCTGTTTTACTTGCTACACGTGCTGATTTTGATGATCTCCATGAAGCTCATATGCCCTGTTATGCACTTGTATGCTCGCGCATGCTTGTTCCGCTTGATGATGCACCGTCTTTGGATATACCCCCTGCTGTTGTTAACCTTTTGCAGGAGTATGCTGATGTTTATCCTACGGACTTACCACCGGGTCTTCCTCCACTCCGTGGCATTGAGCATCAGATCTATCTCATCCCCGGCGCTTCTCTTCCGAACCGCGCCCCGTACCGTACAAATCCAGAGGAGACGAAGGAGATCCAGCGCCAGGTGCAGACGCTGCTTGATAAGGGTTACATTCGTGAGTCTCTTAGCCCTTGCTCGGTTCCTGTTTTACTCGTTCCAAAGAAAGATGGGTCATGGCGTATGTGCGTAGATTGTCGTGCTATTAATAACATCACAGTTCGTTATCGATATCCTATTCCACGCCTTGATGATATGTTAGATGAGTTTAGTGGTGCCGTTATTTTCTCTAAGGTTGATTTGCGTAGCGGTTACCATCAGATTAGAATGAAACTCGGTGATGAATGGAAAACAGCTTTTAAAACGAAATTTGGTTTATATGAATGGTTGGTTATGCCATTTGGATTGACTAATGCTCCCAGCACCTTTATGCGTTTAATGAACGAAGTTCTACGGGCCTTCATAGGTTTGTTTGTTGTTGTTTATTTCGATGATATCCTTATTTACAGCAAGTCTATAGAGGAGCATTTAGAACATTTGCGTGCTGTTTTTGATGCTTTGCGTGCTGCTCGCTTGTTTGGTAACATGGAAAAGTGCACATTTTGCACGCAACGTGTCTCGTTTCTTGGTTATGTGGTTACTCCGCAGGGCATTGAGGTGGACAGCAGCAAGATTGCTGCCATTCGGGAGTGGCCTACACCGACGACGGTCACACAAATTCGGAGCTTTCTTGGACTTGCCGGTTTCTACCGCAGATTTGTTCGTGATTTTAGCTCCATTGCAGCGCCTCTACATGAGCTTACAAAGAAAGATGTGCCGTTTGCTTGGAGTGATTCGCAGGAGGTAGCGTTCAGCACTTTGAAAGATAAGTTAACCCAAGCTCCCCTCTTGCAATTGCCTGATTTTAATAAAGTTTTTGAACTTGAATGCGATGCTAGCGGTATTGGGCTAGGTGCTGTTTTGTTACAAGAAGGAAAACCAGTTGCATATTTTAGTGAAAAATTAAGCGGTGCTAGTCTGAAATATTCTACTTATGATAAGGAGCTTTACGCTTTAGTGCGCACTTTGCATACATGGCAGTACTATCTTTGGCATCGTGAGTTCATAATTCATTCTGATCATGAGGCTTTAAAACATATTCGTACCCAAACAAATCTGAACCGTCGTCATGCTAAATGGGTCGAAATCATTGAGTCCTTTCCTTACATTGTTAAACACAAGAACGGGAAGGACAATGTTATTGCTGATGCTTTGTCTCGTCGCTATACCATGCTGTCACAATTAGATTTTAAAATCTTTGGTTTGGACACTGTGAAGGATCAATATGTTGACGATGCTAATTTTAAAGATGCTTTCGGCCATTGTATTAATGGGATACCATGGGGCAAATTTCACATACAGGATGGGTTCCTGTTTCGCGCTAACAAGCTGTGTGTTCCAGCTAGTTCGGTTCGTCTTTTGTTGTTACAGGAGGCGCATGGAGGCGGTCTCATGGGGCATTTTGGCGTCTACAAAACACATGAGGTGTTGGCTGCCCACTTCTTTTGGCCTCGGATGCGCGCTGATGTTGAGCGCCTTGTTGCACGCTGCACTACTTGTCAGAAAGCTAAGTCACGGTTGAATAACCATGGTTTGTATATGCCTTTGCCTGTCCCTTCTTCTCCTTGGCTTGATATCTCTATGGACTTTGTTTTGGGCTTGCCTAGAACTAAGAAGGGGAGGGATAGTATTTTTGTGGTTGTTGATAGATTCTCTAAAATGGCTCACTTTATACCTTGTCATAAAACTGATGATGCTAGCATTGTTGCTGAATTGTTCTTTAGAGAAATTATTCGTTTACATGGTATTCCAAAAACAATAGTCTCTGATCGCGATGCTAAGTTTCTAAGCCATTTTTGGAGATCTCTTTGGAATAAATTGGGAACTAAATTGTTGTTTAGCACTACTTGTCACCCTCAGACTGATGGACAAACTGAGGTAGTAAATAGAACTTTATCTACCATGCTTAGGGCTGTTTTAGACAAGAATTTGAGACGTTGGGAGGATTGCTTGCCTCATGTTGAATTTGCTTACAATCATGCCACGCATTCTTCTACAAAGATGTGCCCTTTCCAGATTGTTTATGGTTACATTCCTAGGGCACCTATTGATTTGATTTCACTTAATGCTGCGAACGCCCCACATGTAGATGCTTCTGCACATGTTGAACAAATGATTACCATACATGAACAAACGAAACAGAACATTGCTGCTACTAATGCAAAAAACCAGGTTGCTGGTAGTAAAGGAAGAAAACATGTTACTTTTGAGCCAGGTGATATGGTTTGGTTGCACTTGAGAAAGGATCAGTTTCCTACTTTGCGCCGTTCTAAATTAATGCCTCGTGCTGCTGGTCCTTTTAAGGTGCTAACAAAGATTAATGATAATGCTTATATCCTTGACCTGCCTGCGGAATTTGGTGTTTCCACTAGTTTTAATGTTGCAGATTTGAAACCATATATGGCCGAGGATGAGGAGTTGTCGTCGAGGACGACTTCACTTCAAGAAGGGGAGGATGATGAGGACATCACTATGAGTACGACTACACCAGCAGCACCTCCACATCAAGCGCCACTTCCTTCATTAGCTGGGCCAATCACTCGGGCCCGTGCCAGAGATCTTAACTTCGTCATGCTACTAAAGAATGAGGGCCCAGAAGAATAGACAACCAGCCCAACTGCGGCCCATAGTGGACGACCTAGGGTTTGCCGCCCCTAGGGGCTGCACCCCTCTATTTATCCAGGAGCTGCGTCTCCTTTATTTTGGAGTTTTGTTTTACGTTAGCCTTAGCTACTCTCGAACACACGCAAATCTGCGCTATCTTCGTGTATTCAGAACTCCACCCTCGAGTAATAGATTAGATTGCTCGCATCTTTTTCTTGTTCGTTCTTCGATTGTGCACAGGAAACGATCTTCGTGATCAGGCCGATCTCGCATCAGCAAGGTCGGTAACCACAGGGAGTTGGTTCAGCGATTGCATTGGCGCCTCGGGCTTGCTCGTCGTAGTCGGATCGCAAGGGTCATCTTCCGCCAAATCGGAATTATCTCTACTCGCCGAAAGATCGGGCACCTCAGCTACATCAAGGTTATTCCAAAGTATTTTCCATAATAGCAGAGTAAACACTTTAGATCCAAACCAATCACTTTATGGCTTTTTTACAATTGCAGAAATGGGCAATTTAAATAAAACAATAGTTATTATTGTTGTTGACGATTGGAGTTTGTTAAAGTAATGCCTAGATGTTATTGGTTATTTTGATGATTATTTTTATTCTTCTTCTCTCCCAGCGTGTCTTCTCAGAATTAAGGTGGAGTATGTTTGGTGTGAAGTACACTGTACACAAACTAAACACACCCAGGTCAGTTTTGCTTATTAGCAGAGCTTTTCATCCATCTTGAAAAATAAAACTGAAATTCCTTTTTCTTTGTTTGCTTGTCTACAGGATCCACACATTCTTATTTCGAATCATCTGCACACTGCACTGGTCTTGGAGCTACCAGTACTTTAGATGGAACAAGATTGTGCTGAGTAAAAGGCCACCACAGTGAATCTCTTGATTTTCTTTGCATCTTATTCAACCTTTCAATTCTTCTTGAACGAAATGATTACAGGGCATCTTTATGAAAATTGAAAATTTAAGATGACTCTGAAAACCAATCAATTAGGTAACCTAAAGGATCTCTAGGAATTTGTGGCAAAGTAAGCACATGCACCCTAAACAACAAAAGCAGAGCGGCAAAACCACTCATTTAATAAAATGATAGAATTAAATGGATGAACATCAAGCCATATATAGAAACTTGTTCCTCAAGTAAGAAAGCAAGAATTTGTCGTTTAATAATTCACAGTCTTCCAAAATAATTGTGCTCACATCATACCCTCTTAAGATTATTTGTGTAAGTATAGTGCAGCAGATCACCAGGTGATGCCCAACAGACTTTGGGAAGAAAGAATATCATGAGATGATCTAGGAGGAGTTCACAATCTAGATTGCAGCTGCCCCCACTCACCAGTTATGTCATGTATTGTATTAAAGCAATTCCCTAGAAAACATCACTTTTGAAGATTTGCAGTTGTTCCTGCATCTATTAATCTGATAGCATTTGATGTTTGGTTGATTATCCTCTTTTTCTATGTGACCGTGTAGGTTTATTGGAATTTAAGGATGTTGAGGTCCAGTGTCTACATGATGGTGAACTTCTTGTAAAAGTTTGTATGTCTGAACATTGTAAAGATGGGACGTTCTATGCTCCTTTACAAAATGTTGCATTCCAGTAATTGAGTTGGTTGACTGGGAGCTAAGTCAACCAAGCTATGTATCTGATATGTTCTACTCATATGACATAGACCCATCATGGAAATATTCTGTTGAAGTATGTGCCCCACCGCATATTTGTTGTTATTTTCATCTCTAGAAGTGATTTTACTTGTTATATTTACAGTCTTCAAAATCAGCGACTAATGATATTGGATGGGCATTCACCCGGAGCACTTACTTGTTATTGTGGAGAGCATGTATGTAACAGGGCAGTTCTGTGCATTAAACAGTCAAGGTTTAAAGCAGCAGCGCACTCAGTTATCAACCTTGTCTCCATTTTCTGAAGCTTGCTTTTCTATGAGTACCATGTGTTTTTTGCACTATTTGTGATTTTATCATGTTTTCTTCAGAAGCCTGCACAAACTTTTATAAATGCTGCAAAGCAATGTTTAGTGGACAATATGTGTGGAAATCTCGATGCAATTGTTTGAGGCAAAGAGCCTTTCAATGGGACGCTGAAATCATGCACTCGAGAAAGGTGTGCATGTATGATTGTATTCAAAACATTTTGCCATAGTGACAGATGCACCCGATGCCTCCCACTTTCCAGTGAAAAAAGTGTAAAATTAGCATCCACTATCCCCCCTCCCAGAATGCCACTACCTATTGACAGAGCCAACACATGAGGTTAAGAACATTGCTTTTTCTGTATATTTTAAATCCAATCTTGCACTCTATCACGTCGCAACACATTTAATTCTCAGTTAATTTTTAAAATTTTGATGGTGCACAATTGTTTATTTGGAAAACCTATACCTAATATTGTCTTCAATGCATAACATTATATTTTAGATTCAAAATGGAAGAACAAAAGTACTCACAAGTGTATCTGCTAATGGAACATTAAGCGCTTCCATCATTCCACATAGATAGCCCTGTTCAAGATCACAATCGTGGATGTGTACATTCACTTTCCATGCTTCATCTTTCTACAGGCTTGAAACATTCCGAGTTCCAAAAAAGAATGAAAGAAACATACAACCAAATTTAGTCGATGACAACCCTTCAGGCTTCAATTTGTGTCCTCAAGCATAGAAGGAAGTATATATGATTGCAATTGTATCGCTGCAACCTTGTATTATATACAAGAGTACATCTACATTTTAGTCTAAGGATAACATTGAACAAACAGAGAGTACACAATAGAAAAGGAAGATTTCATTGTTGACAAAATAATAATTCAAAGGGGCTTCTTTTTATGAAAGGGGAGATTCACAAAAGGTTGCATTGTTGACAAAATAATAATTCAAAGGGGCTTCTTTTTATGAAAGGGGAGATTCACAAAAGGCGTTAGCTAATACCAGGTCACTAAGGCGTTTCTCCTCAAATTTTTCCATGTTCAGATCTTCTAAAAGTCCATTCCGCAAAGATTCCACACCCATCCTTGCCTCCATTTCATCTCTTAGAGGCCTCCTAGCATCCTGCATTTTTAATAAAATTGGTAGTGACAAGAGTAATAAGATGGTATTAACCTAGAAGCACAGGTCACCCACCATTTTTGGCCTCCACTATCTTTAGAGCCTTTTTTAGAGATGTGCATTGTTTTTGAAGTTCCTCACATATTGCTATTGTTTCTTCAATAGTATTCTTCAAGTCAGCCACTGTACAAAATAATAAAATTTTAGCCAGAGAAATGTAGAAGGAAGTATATATGATGCAATAATTTCAAAAGGTTTGTATCTATCTCAAAATGTTGTTTGTGTGTCGCCTCAAGATGACCACTGATCTTCTCGTTCTCGATTTCAGAAATATTTGTGTCTTCTGTCCCAAGAAAACCTTTGATACATTCTCAAAGTTTCTTGATGTATTCCATCATTTGCTCGCTTTTCCCCCTGCGCAACCAGAGAAACTGAATTACCAAAGATAGGAGGTCATACAAATGAAGCAGTGAAATTTAACCTAAAATATCAGATATCAAAACTTTGCAAAAGCTAATGGGAGCTACTTTCTGTGGAACTGAAAGGGAAATGTGCCCTTGGGCCATTTCTAAGTATTTTGGTGATTGAGTGCCAACACAAGTGCTTAAATGTGAATCTATGCCCATGGATGGACAAAGTACAAATCAAGGTTAAAGGTATGTTTCTCAGGCTTAGTACATTGTTTTATGGACTAATGTATTGTGTCTAATTGCTGGAAACAGGAAAAATCGGATCGGAAATGAGTTGGCTCGAGCAGCCAAGAACCTGCCCAGTCTGGGAGCACCGGACTGTCCGGTGGTGCACCGGACAGTGTCCGGTGCACCAGACTGACTTGGGCGAACTAGCCGCTCTCGGGAATTTACCGGCGACGTACGACTATAATTCACCGGACTGTCCGGTGTGCACCGAACTGTCCGGTGAGCCAACGGTCGGCCGGACCAACGGTCGGCCGCGCGATCTGCGCGGGACACGTGGCCGAGCCAACGGCTAGAAGGGGGCACCGGACTGTCCGGTGCGCCAACGGCTCCAAGGCCACCAACGGTCGGCTTCGCTATTTAAGGAAGGAAATCGGGCACCGGACAGTGTCCGGTGTGCACCGGACTGTCCGGTGCGCCAAACGACAGAAGGCAAGAATGGCCTTCCAGATTTGCTCTCAACGGCTCCTAGCTGCCTTGGGGCTATAAAAGGGACCCCTAGGCGCATGGAGGGATACACCAAGCAACCTTAGAGCATTCTTGATCATCCACACTCAGTCTTTGCGCATTCGTTTGTCATTCTCAGTGATTCGAGCTCCGTTCTAGTGAGAACTTTGAGATAGTCTTTTGAGCTCGATTCTTGGCCGTGTGTGTGCGCATTTTGCTGTGGATTTGTGTGTGTTGCTTCTCTCCCTTACTCCGTGCTTCTTTGTGAACTTCAAGTGTAAGGGCGAGAGACTCCAAGTTGTGGAGATTCCTCGCGAACGCGATAAGAAAAGAAAAGCATAACACTGTGGTATTCAAGTTGATCATTGGATCACTTGAGAGGAGTTGAGTGCAACTCTCGTCCGTTGGGACGCCACAACGTGGAGTAGGCAAGTTTTGTACTTAGCCGAACCACGGGATAAACCACTGTGTCTTCTCTGTGTTGAACTTCTTGTGGTTATCGTATTGTGCAAGATCTTCTCTCTAGCCACTTGGCATTAACTGTGCTGACGCTTAATCAAAGTTTTGTGGCTTAAGTTTTTAAGTTTTACAGGATCACCTATTCACCCCCCCTCTAGGTGCTCTCAATTGGTATCAGAGTCGTTCTCTTCAAGAAAGGGACTAACCGCCCGAAGAGATGGATCCTAAGGGCAAGGGGATGGTGATCAACGACAAGGAGAAGGAGACCTTCGTCAACGAGCCCAATGATGACAAGCCCACCGACTCAGGCTCGGGCCACAAAAGAAAAGACGGGAGGAAAAAGAAGACAAGGCGCATCAAGGAAATTGTCTACTACGACAGCGACGAATCTTCCTCCTCCCAAAAGGACGACGACGACCACGATAGACGAAAGACGGTTAACTCAAACTTTTCTTTCGATTATTCGCGCATCTCGCATAGTTCAAATGCTCAATGGCTTCCCATTCCACTTGGCAAGCCCCCTCACTTTGATGGAGAGGACTACGGATTTTGGAGCCACAAAATGCGTACTTACCTGTTTTCTCTCCATCCAAGCATTTGGGAGATTGTGGAAAGTGGAATGAAATTTGATAGCTCGGATAGCCCTGTGTTTATTAATGAACAGATTCATAAAAATGCACAAGCTACTACTGTGTTGCTAGCCTCTTTGTGCAGGGACGAGTATCACAAGGTGAGCGGCTTGGACAATGCCAAGCAGATCTGGGACACCCTCAAGATCTCTCATGAGGGAAACGACGTCACCTTGCTCACCAAAATGGAGTTGGTTGAAGGCGAGCTTGGACGGTTCGCGATGATAAGGGGCGAGGAGCCGACACAAACATACAACCGGCTCAAGACCCTTATCAACAAAATAAGGAGCTACGGGAGCACGCGATGGACGGACCACGACGTCGTCCGCCTAATGCTAAGGTCATTTACCGTTCTTGATCCTCATTTAGTGAACAATATTCGTGAAAATCCCAGGTACACCAAGATGTCGCCCGAAGAAGTTCTTGGGAAATTCGTTAGCGGGCGAATGATGATCAAGGAGGCGAGATACGTGGACGACGCCTTGAATGGTCCGATCAACGAGCCGCAACCTCTTGCTCTCAAGGCAACACGAAGCAAGGAGGCGCTACCTAGCAAGGTGGCACAGATTGAGGCGGCCGGACTTAATGATGAAGAGATGGCTCTCATCATCAAAAGATTCAAGACGGTGCTTAAAGGTCGCAAGGGACAGCCAAGCAAGACCAAAGCCAAGGGGAAGCGCTCATGCTTCAAATGCGGTAAGCTTGGTCATTTTATTGCTAACTGTCCCGACAATGATAGTGACCAGGATCAAGGGAATAAGAGGGAGAAAAAGAAGAACTATAAGAAGGCAAAGGGCGAGGCTCACCTTGGCAAGGAGTGGGATTCGGACTGCTCCTCGTCCGACTCCGACAATGAGGGACTCGCCGCCACTGCCTTCAACAAGTCATCCCTCTTCCCCAACGAGCATCACACTTGCCTCATGGCAAGGGAGAAGAAAGTAAGCACTCCTAATACTAGTACTTATGCTTCTTCAAGTGAGGATGAGTCTAGTGATGATGATGAGATAGATTACTCATGCTTATTCAAGGGATTAGATAGAACTAAGGTAGACAAAATTAATGAATTGATTGATGCCTTGAATGATAGGAATATACTGTTAGAAAAGCAAGAGGATTTGTTGTATGAAGAACATGATAAATTTGTAGAAGCTCAGAAATCTCTTGCTCTAGAAATTAAGAGGAATGAAATGCTCTCTAGTGAATTATCTTCTTGTCATGAAACTATTGCTAAGCTAAAAAGTTTTAATGATGATTTAAATGCTAAACTAGAAGTAGCTAGTAAATCTAATTCTTGTGTAGAAATTGTTGAAACTTGTAATAGGTGTAAAGATTTTGACATTGATGCTTGTAGTGATCATTTAGTTTCAATTTCTAAATTAAATGAGGAATTAGCTAGTCTTAATGCCCAACTTAAGACTAGCAAGAATGAATTTGACAAGCTAAAATTTGCAAGGGATGCCTACACGATTAGTAGACACCCCTCAATTAAGGATGGACTTGGCTACAAGAGGGAAGCCAAGAACTTGACAAGCCATAAGGCCCCCATCTCCGCCAAGGAGAAAGGAAAGGCCCCTATGGCTAATAGTGTGCAAAAGAACCATGCTTTTATGTACCATGATAGGAGACAATCTAGAAATGCTTATAGGAGTTGTAATGCATATAATGCCTTTGATTCTCATGCCATGTCTGCTTCTAGTTTTTCTTATGTGCATGATAGAAATGTTGGTAGGAGAAATATTGTTCATAATATGCCTAAGATAAATGTTGTTAATATTCCTAGGAAAGTTAATGAACCTTCTACAATTTATCATGCTTTAAATGCTTCCTTTGCTATTTGTAGAAAGGATAGGAAAATAGTTGCTAGGAAGTTAGGGGCAAGATGCAAGGGAGACAAAACTTGCATCTGGGTCCCTAAGGATATTTGCACTAACCTTGTAGGACCCAACATGAGTTGGGTACCTAAGACCCAAGCCTAAATTTGCCTTGCAGGTTTATGCATCCGGGGGTTCAAGCTGGATTATCGACAGCGGATGCACAAACCATATGACGGGGGAGAAGAAGATGTTCACCTCCTACGTCAAGAA
This sequence comes from Zea mays, assembly GCF_902167145.1. Taxonomy (NCBI): domain Eukaryota; kingdom Viridiplantae; phylum Streptophyta; class Magnoliopsida; order Poales; family Poaceae; genus Zea; species Zea mays. The sequence continues at coordinate 78,514,887 of NC_050099.1, forward strand.
CAAAGATTCCCAAGATTCAATAATATTCGGTGATGGGAATCAAGGCAAGGTAAAAGGGTTAGGTAAAATTGCAATCTCAAATGAGCACTCTATCTCTAATGTGTTTTTAGTAGAGTCTCTTGGATATAATTTGCTATCTGTTAGTCAATTATGCAATATGGGATATAACTGTTTGTTTACAAATATAGATGTGTCTGTCTTTAGAAGATGTGATGGTTCACTAGCTTTTAAGGGTGTACTAGACGGCAAGCTTTACCTAGTTGATTTTGCAAAAGAAGAGGCCGGTCTAGATGCATGCTTAATGGCTAAGACTTGCATGGGCTGGCTGTGGCATCGCCGCTTAGCACATGTGGGGATGAAGAACCTCCACAAGCTTCTAAAGGGAGAACATGTGATAGGTCTAACTAATGTTCATTTCGAAAAAGATAGACCTTGTGCAGCTTGTCAAGCAGGGAAACAAGTGGGAGGCTCTCATCACACAAAAAATGTGATGACAACATCAAGACCCCTGGAGCTGCTACATATGGACCTCTTCGGACCCGTCGCCTATCTGAGCATAGGAGGAAGTAAGTATGGTCTAGTTATTGTTGATGACTTTTCCCGCTTCACTTGGGTGTTCTTTTTGCACGATAAGTCTGAAACCCAAGGGACCCTCAAGCGCTTCCTAAGGAGAGCTCAAAATGAGTTTGAACTCAAAGTGAAAAAGATAAGGAGCGACAACGGGTCCGAGTTCAAGAACCTTCAAGTGGAGGAATTTCTTGAGGAGGAGGGGATCAAGCACGAGTTCTCCGCTCCCTACACACCTCAACAAAATGGTGTGGTAGAGAGGAAGAACATGACGCTCATAGATATGGCGAGGACTATGCTTGGAGAATTCAAGACCCCCGAGCGTTTTTGGTCGGAAGCCGTGAACACGGCTTGCCACGCCATCAACAGGGTCTACCTTCATCGCCTCCTCAAGAAGACTTCGTATGAGCTACTAACCGGTAACAAACCCAATGTATCTTACTTTCGTGTATTTGGGAGCAGGTGCTACATTCTAGTGAAGAAGGGTAGAAATTCTAAATTTGCTCCCAAAGCTGTAGAAGGGTTTTTGTTAGGTTATGACTCAAATACAAAGGCGTATAGAGTCTTCAACAAATCATCGGGTTTAGTTGAAGTCTCTAGCGACGTTGTATTTGATGAGACTAATGGCTCTCCAAGAGAGCAAGTTGTTGATCTTGATGATGTAGATGAAGAAGACGTTCCAACGGCCGCGATACGCACCATGGCGATTGGAGATGTACGGCCTCAAGAACATTTGGAGCAAGATCAACCTTCTTCCTCAACAACGGTGCATCCCCCAACTCAAGACGATGAACAGGTTCATCAAAAGGAGGCGTATGATCAAGGGGGAGCACAAGATGATCACGTGATGGAGGAAGAAGCGCAACCAGCACCTCCAACCCAAGTTCGAGCGACGATTCAAAGGGATCATCCCGTCGACCAAATTCTGGGTGATATTAGCAAGGGAGTAACTACTCGATCTCGATTAGTTAATTTTTGTGAGCATTACTCTTTTGTCTCTTCTATTGAGCCTTTCAGGGTAGAAGAGGCCTTGCTAGATCCGGACTGGGTGTTGGCCATGCAGGAGGAGCTCAACAACTTCAAAAGGAATGAAGTTTGGTCACTGGTGCCTCGTCCTAAGCAAAATGTTGTGGGAACCAAGTGGGTGTTTCGCAACAAACAAGACGAGCACGGAGTGGTGACAAGGAACAAGGCTCGACTTGTGGCAAAAGGTTATGCCCAAGTCGCAGGTTTGGACTTTGAGGAGACTTTTGCTCCTGTGGCTAGGCTAGAGTCCATTCGTATCTTGCTAGCATATGCCGCTCACCATTCTTTCAGGTTGTACCAAATGGATGTGAAGAGCGCTTTCCTCAATGGGCCGATCAAGGAGGAGGTGTACGTGGAGCAACCCCCTGGCTTCGAGGATGAACGGTACCCCGACCACGTGTGTAAGCTCTCTAAGGCGCTCTATGGACTTAAGCAAGCCCCAAGAGCATGGTATGAATGCCTTAGAGACTTCTTAATTGCTAATGCTTTCAAGGTTGGGAAAGCCGATCCAACTCTTTTCACTAAGACTTGCGACGGTGATCTTTTTGTGTGCCAAATTTATGTCGATGACATAATATTTGGTTCTACTAACCAAAAGTCTTGTGAAGAGTTTAGCAGGGTTATGATGCAGAAATTCGAGATGTTGATGATGGGCGAGTTGAACTACTTCCTTGGGTTTCAAGTGAAGCAACTCAAGGACGGCACCTTCATCTCCCAAACAAAGTACACGCAAGACTTGCTAAAGCGGTTTGGGATGAAGGACGCCAAGCCCGCAAAGACTCCGATGGGGACCGACGGACACACCGACCTCAACAAAGGAGGTAAGTCCGTTGATCAAAAGGCATACCGGTCAATGATAGGGTCTTTACTTTATTTATGTGCTAGTAGACCGGATATTATGCTTAGCGTATGCATGTGTGCTAGATTTCAATCCGATCCTAAGGAGTGTCACTTAGTGGCAGTAAAGCGAATTCTTAGATATTTAGTCGCTACGCCTTGCTTCAGGATCTGGTATCCTAAGGGGTCTAACTTTGACTTAATTGGATACTCAGATTCCGACTATGCTGGATGTAAGGTCGATAGGAAGAGTACATCGGGGACGTGCCAATTCTAAGGAAGGTCCCTGGTGTCATGGAATTCTAAGAAACAAACCTCTGTTGCCCTATCCACCGCTGAGGCCGAGTACGTTGCCGCAGGACAGTGTTGCGCGCAACTGCTTTGGATGAGGCAAACCCTTCGGGACTTTGGCTACAATCTGAGCAAAGTCCCACTCCTATGTGACAATGAGAGTGCCATCCGCATGGCGGAAAATCCTGTTGAACACAGCCGCACAAAGCACATTGACATCCGGCATCACTTTCTGAGAGACCACCAGCAAAAGGGAGATATCGAAGTGTTTCATGTTAGCACCGAGAACCAGCTAGCCGATATCTTTACCAAGCCTCTAGATGAGAAGACCTTTTGCAGGTTGCGTAGTGAGCTCAATATCTTAGATTCGCGGAACTTGGATTGATTTATAGCATACATGTGTTTATGCCCTTGATCATGTTCCTTATGCATTTTGTTGCTCAGTTATGGTGCTCAAGTTGTCCAAACACTCCCTGGACCTCACAAGTCCGTTGCAAAGTGATGCACATGCTTAGGGGGAGATGTGTTACAACTTGACCCTTTGAGACTAACCATGTGCTTGAGTTTGATGCTTTAGTCTCAAAGAAGGATTGAAAGGGAACAGGTGGACTTGGACCATGAAAGACTTCCACTACACTCCGATGAGAGGGTAACTTATTCCAAGTTCATCTCATGTACTCTTATTGCCTTTGTATTCTTATTGAAGATTTTGGTGAGGCAATGGGGTTAAAGGGCCAAGATTGATCCCGTTTTGGTGCTTGATGCCAAAGGGGGAGAAAATAAAGGCCAAGGCAATAGATGGATCAGCTACCACTTGAGAAACTTTGAAAATAGTAGAATAGAGCTTTTGGTTTGTCAAAACTCTTGCATTGTCTCTTTTGTCAAAAGTTGGCCTCTTGTAGGGAGAAGTGTTGATTATGGGAAAAAGGGGGAGTTTTTGAAATCTTGATCAATCTCTTTTGGAATGACTCTCTTTATGCTTCAACATGTGTGTTTGACTTAGAGATAGAAATTTGAGTTTTGATTTGCAAAAACAAACCAAGTGGTGGCAAAGGATGATCCATATATGCCAAAATTGAATCAAAATAAATTTGAGTTTTATTTGAGTTGGTATTGCACTTGTTCTAGTTGCTTTATGTTGTGTTGGCATAAATCACCAAAAAGGGGGAGATTGAAAGGGAAATGTGCCCTTGGGCCATTTCTAAGTATTTTGGTGATTGAGTGCCAACACAAGTGCTTAAATGTGAATCTATGCCCATGGATGGACAAAGTACAAATCAAGGTTAAAGGTATGTTTCTCAGGCTTAGTACATTGTTTTATGGACTAATGTATTGTGTCTAAGTGCTGGAAACAGGAAAAATCGGATCGGAAATGAGTTGGCTCGAGCAGCCAAGAACCTGCCCAGTCTGGGAGCACCGGACTGTCCGGTGGTGCACCGGACAGTGTCCGGTGCGCCAGACTGACTTGGGCGAACTAGCCGCTCTCGGGAATTTACCGGCGACGTACGGCTATAATTCACCGGACTGTCCGGTGTGCACCGGACTGTCCGGTGAGCCAACGGTCGGCCGGGCCAACAGTCGGCCGCGCGATCTGCGCGGGACACGTGGCCGAGCCAACGGCTAGAAGGGGGCACCGGACTGTCCGGTGTGCACCGGACTGTCCGGTGTGCACCGGACATGTCCGGTGCGCCAACGGCTCCAAGGCCGCCAATGGTCGGCTTCACTATTTAAGGAAGGAAATCGGGCACCGGACAGTGTCCGGTGTGCACCGGACTGTCCGGTGCGCCAAACGACAGAAGGCAAGAATGGCCTTCCAGATTTGCTCTCAACGGCTCCTAGCTGCCTTGGGGCTATAAAAGGGACCCCTAGGCGCATGGAGGGATACACCAAGCAACCTTAGAGCATTCTTGATCATCCACACTCAGTCTTTGCGCATTCGTTTGTCATTCTCAGTGATTCGAGCTCCGTTCTAGTGAGAACTTTGAGATAGTCTTTTGAGCTCGATTCTTGGCCGTGTGTGTGCGCATTTTGCTGTGGATTTGTGTGTGTTGCTTCTCTCCCTTACTCTGTGCTTCTTTGTGAACTTCAAGTGTAAGGGCGAGAGACTCCAAGTTGTGGAGATTCCTCGCGAACGCGATAAGAAAAGAAAAGCATAACACTGTGGTATTCAAGTTGATCATTGGATCACTTGAGAGGAGTTGAGTGCAACTCTCGTCGATTGGGACGCCACAACGTGGAGTAGGCAAGTTTTGTACTTAGCCGAACCACGGGATAAACCACTGTGTCTTCTCTGTGTTGAACTTCTTGTGGTTATCGTATTGTGCAAGATCTTCTCTCTAGCCACTTGGCATTAACTGTGCTAACGCATAATCAAAGTTTTGTGGCTTAAGTTTTTAAGTTTTACAGGATCACCTATTCACCCCCCTCTAGGTGCTCTCAGGAACCATCATCAGTACCATATGCAGAAGCTTATCATTTTGATGGTTAAAATATTAAACCATCTTTGTTTTTACTGGTTGAAGCCTTTATTTTCTTCTTCCAAATTATAGTTCGTTATTTGATTCACTTGTTAAAGGAAATAGTAAATGGCCTTTTATTACTGCTCCATTTCCCCATTAGTTTCTGTGTTGTTGATTCGCTAAGTAGCTCACAACACACAAGCAACAAATGTGTTAGAGCTGGCAAGACAAGTATGAGGGACATTCAGGTCATTAACAGATGATAAGTGAAGCGAATGAACATAAAGTAAAGGCATCTGTTACCTAACGTCCAAAGCTGAACTCGAGAATGGGCATGTGCCTGAACTTAACATAGCCAGTTCACATGAGCACAGGCAGAGGAACATGTGAGCTGATATTTGTACCTTTTTATTCAAAAAATGGCATATTTGCATTGTGGGGAGTTTGAATTAATGCATCCAGAAGCGGCGTTGCTTGTGTGTTGTGAGCGGCCGAGGAGGGGAGCCAGGTGATGGGGGAACTCCCCGTGATGGCGAGCACCTCGGGCGTGTACCCTTGGACGAGCACCGTTGGGGCGGCGCCGAAGAGGTGGTGCTTCCAAAGAGGTGGTGCTGCGGATGGAGGAGGCGATCCCCGCCAAGCGCGCGTCGGTGGACGCCATCACCACCACCACCACCTGCCCTCGTCTCCCGCTGGTGACGCACACGCTCAGTGGTGCCGTGACGCCGACGAGGGGACGGGACACATGGAATCACTCGACGGCGAGCTGCTTGTTCTTCCGCCACGACGATACCGCCGAGCGACGAAGCAGAGGAGAGCAGATCCAGATCTCCGCCTGCCCGCAAACATGGGGACGCAGACCTCGATGGTCGTCGACGATGGCTCTCAGGGGCGGGCGCGACAGTGTGATAGGTGGGGAGTGGACGATGGTGCATGGGTTTGGGACTGGGGTGTGACGGCGAACGCGGCTGTCACATGGGGTGGCGGGCGGCGGCATGGCGGTGGAGCTCGAGCGCGACTTCTGAGATGAGGAATTTGCAGCGCGGAGAGGGGCGCAACAGATGGTCGCGCGGGGGCGGGGGTCCACCGAGGAAGATGCCGCTGCACGAACAACTCTGCGTCCTCTCGTGGATGCAAGGGATTGTTGGGGAAGGTCAGCGTGGTGGCTACGGTGTCAGGGAGAGAAAGGAGAATGATGGGAGCGGGAGGCGAGATTCAGGGGATTGTTGGGGAGGCGACCGCAGCGGGCACGGTGTCGAGAAGAGAAAAATTTGGGAGTGGGTGCCCGGGCGGATGGAATGGTCGGGTGATCGCGGAGGAGGACAGGGCAGTGCTCGACGCGGGACGGGGTGCGGGAATGACGGGAGCGGGGGCACGGTGAGGTGTGGACGCCCTCGATGGAGGCTTATAGAGTAGTAGAGATTTGATGGGTGAAGGCGAATTAAAAGCTAAGAAGTGGTAAATAAGACCTCCTGATCAAAATAGAGATGTCTTTTACATTATCAATAATATTTGGAAGTATCGACATGATTTTATAGAGTCATTCAATTTAAATGCTAAATTAAAAACATAAGTCGGATGACAGAATATGAAAACCTAAGATTATAACATGAGCGATTCAACACATATAGTATATATCGGCTCATATGGTACTTCATCATAGTATTCATATATAAGATTGTTGAATAATTAGACAATTTTCAGATTAAATTCTGAATATAAATCATGACCAAATCAGAAGAACTGAAGTAAAAAGTCAAATCAGATGATGCGTACTGATCAGACATACTGGTTGATGGCGCGGGCCGGAATTAGCAGGGTCGACGACGTCGAAGCAGCGAAATCAGCAGGGTCGACGAGGTCAGAAGATCATGAGAAGTCGCGTGAGGACGCTTCCCAAAAACCTTATTCGCCCTCTCCCGGTGCAGGATCTCGAGGGCGAAGGGTTCCAGAGACCCGCTCTCCTGATCGCAGATGCACGTCTGCGGTCGGGATGAAGAGAACTGAAGGCGGCTCAACTATGAAGAGAGGCGAAAGCAAAAACTGGGATGATTTGGATGCTGGCTGACAGGCGCCTTTTATAGGGCCAAGTCCGCAAACATATAGCTATCTTCGATCTTATCCGCCCGCGAAAATCTCGCGTTCAGTTTAGATTTTATAGCGATCGGTTAGGATTCTAAACTTAACAGCCAAGCAACCAAAAAAATTCAAACGGCAAAAGGAAGCCGCGCCCCCGCAAGGAGAGGGGCCGGATTTCGGCGGACCATTCACGTGCATGTCGTGTGCCCTTCGCCCAGGCGAGGCGAGGCGAGGCGAGCAAGCGCGTGTGGCTCTCCATACTCTCTCCTCTCTTCCGTGACTTGGTGAGTGAGTGTGACTTCCATATTTAATCTAGCTCCACTCCACTAGAACTAACAATATAGTGCTATTGGTTCCACCATTACTTAGCCATACGCATATATGGGCTTTTGAGATTTTCCTAGGATTTAATTGAATTTCTTAATTGAGCCTATCCCATAAATCCTAACCGATCCGTCATATACATCTAGAAAACCGCATGCTTTGAAAGAATCCCAGCCTTAATTTTTTTTCTTCTATCTTAGGACAGTAGTAATGTCGGACCCTAATCTCTATTAGAGATCGGTAACCATTACCGTTTTGCGCTGAAAAACGATAGACTCTGTTTCACCAAAGCGAAGAATCCCTTTGCTACTTCATCCTGAAAACTAGCCGCTCACTGCTGGGCCTGGGATGCAGGCTTGTTCACTCTGGGCATGCACACAGCAAGCCTGCATGCCTGCCATGTTGTACCCTGCTGCAGTTTGGACCATTTTCTCTGCTCCACAGTATATTGTCTTGTTGGGCCGGGCTGGACTGGACCACTGCCCATGTTTCGACATTTGTTTTCTTTATTGTTTCCTCTCTTTTTTTTTAGTTTTTTCTTGGATACGTAGACATATCCCAAGTTGCCTCAAGTTGGGAAGTGAAGCAAACACATCAGAAGTGAAGCAAACACACTGATGTGTGGTACGACGAGGTAAGGTTTGGAAGTGACCCGAACGGGTTCTATGTTACATATAGAAAGAAGTTTCTCCATTTTGTTTTTGGAAATTTCAATATTATAATATTGAGTATTAAATTACTGCCTGTAGTTTTTGGATGACAATTTTACCCGACTGCTTGTGAAAAGCGTGTCATATAGCTTGGAACAGATAAATGCAAAGAGTTCGTCGGTCTAGTCTTGGCAGTTGGCCTGCACATCACATCGGAAGTCTTTTTGGTCAGTCGTTCATGGTTGTCGGAAGTTAGGGAAAAAGCCCAATGTAGACCAAGTGGTTACGATCACAAAACTTCTAGACCTGTAGAAAGTTAGCGCGCGCAAATTAGTCTTATTGTTCACACACCCGTGCATACTCCAAGTAGCTTTTCAAGTTAGTGTAAAAATAAAGATGGGATGTGCTATCGACTTCTTAGAAATAAGTATTTGAAGGACAAAAACCATTATTAGAGAAGTAAATAAGTACGAAGGCCTGCACTTCTTTGTTTAATCTTTCGAAAATTGCTCCCTCTATTCTAAAATATACTCAGGTTACTTTAGCTTTGCCTTATGGCCCTGCTGGCAATTTTCAAGGCCATGTATTAAACTCTAGAACGACACCTATCACACTAAGAAAAAAAATACAATTGTTGGTCCCTCGTTTCTAATTCCATCGGGATACCTAAAGTAAGGGAACACAATGAGACCAGAGTTCCACCTTCATCTTTAATTTCTCCTCCTTCAAAAAGAAGGTGAAATTTAAAGATGAAGAAATTACTGTAGTTAATATGGGTGATATAATAAAGCAATAATTTGAGAAATGTACATATGAACATAAAGTATATACTTCCTTCGACTCCTTTTATTATCAATTCAGATATTATAATTGTATCTTCGGCTTTGTGAAGCTTACAAGACGAAAGAAGAACGATAGGTTCGTAAGCGAGAATCAACCGTCCTTTCTGCCAATATAAAAAAGATGTCTAAATACATGGCATTGTTGCTCTATTTATAGGCGTAGAACACATCTTTGATAAAATTACATTTACATCCTCATGCCTATACATTTGAACTATTTAGCATGGCGAACAAACCCGATAAGACTTGCTTCGGCTTCGTTATTTGTCCATTTACAACAGTGTCCCGAAGCTTGTACCTTCGTCCCAGACTGATTTATCTGAAGATACTTTTGGTAGGAGTACCTGTAGCACTTAAAAATGCACCAAAAATAATCATTATTTTGGTGTTTTGAGAACCTTCAGAAAAAGAAGGCCCCAAACAGTAGCCCCTCACGGTATTAGCTTATTTTTTGCAACCAGCTTAGGCCACTAAATAAATTAAGGCATTGTACCGAATGTCCAAAAAATAACTTTCCGCTTTGTTAGCAAAAAAGAAAAAAAACTCTTCGAAAAGTCTACAACGCGGGACCCGCTTATAGTGATAAGTAAATTTTTGAATTTTCTTATTTTCTCGCTCTCGTCGCGGACCTTGTGTATAAAAAGGATCGAGACCTGCATGCAATAAGGCATTGTACCGACCGGGATTGCTCGTCGTCGACCAAACACCGCCGCGGACCGCATGTCACCATGGGCAAGGGTCCACGTTCCATAGCCGCCGGTAGGATGCTCTCAATCGTGTTCTCCTTGGCCTGTGCATCATGTAGGGTTGACCGGTTATGAGAGTGAGCACCTAGGAGGCGATTCGGTCGGGACCAATCATAGCACCACTGCGTAGCGTTGGCGGCGCCGCCGCGTCCGACCAACGTGAGGAGGAGTGCGTGTGTCGTCTGATCTTAACGGATGGTCGAGATTAGCTCACGTAGAATGGAGCTCGAACCGTTGATCGGTGGATAGAGGGTTAGGATTAGATATCACATGTCGATTCAGACGGGTACATCTGGGCCCTTGATGCAGGATTGGACAGATCCAGAGAGACTTTGGTTGTTTAGAATCTTCACCGTTGATCTAAGATCCTGTGGCTGATATCGCGTACCGCTTTGTAAGCCTCAGGATCTAATTAGGGTCGTGCGCAACCAATCGGACGGCTAGGATCGTCCTATACCCCTTCATCTCGACAGTTTTGCATAAGAGACCATGTGTTCCTCCCTAATTAACCTGTCGTCTACGCAGACACAGGAATCGTCATGGATCAGCCCTTCTTTTAACACATAGACCCTTGAGCTTTAGTAAAACCATCCCGTAGCCCAAGAAGTGAATAAATGGAATAAAATAACTCTGAAAATGTTTTCTAGTATAGAAATAAGTCTATAATCCTATCTAAAGTCTTAAAACCCACAAGATTTTGAGCCCCTCCCCGCGTTTCCGCGGGCGAGAGCCTGTCCATGTGCGACACCTAGCATACAGGACACATCGCGCATGCGGTCTGACTCCGTTTTTCCTGAAAATCATACAGCGCAATAGCTCGCAACAGTCTTGTGATGGAGGAGTCAGGAGTGCACGTCTTCGTCGCAATAAAAATAAAGTCTTTTCTCCTCGCACTCACACTCTCTCTCTCTCTCGAGTCTCGATGCTTTGTTTCGTCCTTTCCCCTTTAGTTGCTTCTCTTTCTCGCTAACAGCTGACTCAATCACTCACCGGTGTCGACCCACCGACGCTCCACACCCTCTCTAGACACCGGCGGGCGACGTGTATTTATCTGATCCCCTCGCTCCAATCGTTGTCTTGCCAGGCCGCCGACGGCCGGAAGGGCATGGCTAACCCGGGCCCTAGGCTGCGCGCGGCGGCGGTGGCGCCCGACCCATACGTCCCTGACGATGCGCTCATCGATATGTTTGACCTCCTCCTCGCCAACTCCCTCCACCGCTTCAAGTGCGTCTTCAAGGCATGGTGTGGCGGCTTCAATGACCTACTCCACCGCTAGCGGTTCGTGCAAACCCTGGCGGGGTACCTCTGCTGTGTGAACCGTGGCATTGAGAGCTCGGGGCTCACGTGTCCAAACGCCATGGTCTCAGAGTCCAAGGAGACCACCCTGCGATTTGTCAACGTCTCCAGGATGGCGAAGCTGCAACCTGACGCCTCCCTGACCCTGTCCTTTTTGTTACCTCTGTACGCCGCCATCGAGGGGCTGCACGACATGATCCTCCTGAATGCTCGCGACGACCTTGATGTTTTATCTCTGTGGTCGGTGGGGGGGGGGGGTCAGTGTGTGGTGTAGGCAGATGAGGGAGGCGGCGATGTTCTTCTGTGGTGACCCATCGACGTCGCAGTGGGTCGACCAACACCATCAGCACGTGGAGATTCACAGGTATGTATCCTGGCATGCAGATTCACTGGTATGTATCCCATCATCTCTATTCTATGCAATGGTGAAAGGGAAATATGGTCAAACCTTTTCCTAAATGATTTTAGTGGTTGAAATGCCCAACGCAAATAATTGGACTAACTAGTTTGTTCTAGATTATACATTCTATAGGTGCCAAAGGTTCGACACAAACCAATAAAAAGATCCAAGTTAGGGTTCAAAAGAAAGGAGCAAGAGAAACCGAAGAGAACCCTGGTCTGGCGCACCGGCGGTGCACCACCGGACAGTGTCCGGTGCCCCATGGTTCGTACAAGCTGAACTCTTCACCTTCGGGTTTCTGGAGAACCGCTCCGCTATAATTCACCGGACTATCCGGTGGGTCACCGGACTGTCCGGTGTGCCAGCGGAGCAACGGCTCCAGCGGAACAGTCGACTCCAACGGACACCTGCAAAAGCGCTACAGTGCGAGGACAGTGTCCGGTGGCGCACCCTAACGGTTGGGTGACGTGGCTGGCGCATCGGACAGTGTCCGGTGGCGCACCGGACTGTCTGGTGCGCCCATCGACAGACAGCCTCCCCAACGGTTGGTTTGGTGGTTGGGGCTATAAATGCCCCCCGACCACCATCACTCCAAGCATCCAAGTTTTTCAGACTTCACATTCAGTACAAGAGCTAGTGCAATCAATACAAGACACAATTCCATAGAATAAAAGCCTCTCCAAGTCCCAAATCCACTCCGACCAAATAGTGACTAGAGAGAGAGTTTTGCTCGTGTTCTTTGAGCTCTTGTTCTTGGATCGCTTTCTTCTTCTCCATTCTTGTTTTTCAAAGCACTTGTAATCAAAGCAAGAGACACCAATTGTGTGGTGGTCCTTGTCGGGTCTAAGTGACCCATTTGATTGAGAAGAAAGCTCACTCGGTCTAAGTGACCGTTTGAGAGAGGGAAAGGGTTGAAAGAGACCCGGTCTTTGTGACCACCTAAATGGGGACTAGGTTTGCAAGAACCGAACCTCGGTAAAACAAATCACCGTGTCACTCGCTTATTTATTGGTTGATCTGTTTTCACCCTCTCTTTTGGACTCGATTTTATTTCTAACGCTAACCCCGGCTTGTAGTTGTGCTTAAAGTTTGTAAATTTCAGTTTCCGCCTATTCACCCCCCTCTAGATGACTTTCAATTGGTATCAGAGCCCGATACTTCATTAAGAGTCTAACCATTCGAAGTGATGTCGGGAGGATCCGCCAAGAGGGAGATGGAAATGGCCACAAGCCATGGGAAGGCTCCATCTAGGGAGTCTAGCGCTAAAGAAAGGGAGTAATCACCTCCTCACGTCAAGTCGCATCGGAGTGGCGACAAGAAGAAGAAAATGAAGAAAGTGGTCTACTACGAGACCGATTCTTCATCGCCCTCCACCTCCGGCTCCGACACTCCGTCCGTCACTTCTAAGCGCCATGAGCGCAAGTTTAGTAAGATCCCCCTACGCTATCCCCGCATTTCTAAACACACTCATTTACTTTCCGTCCCATTAGGCAAACCACTGGTTTTTGACGGTGAAGATTATTGTATGTGGAGTGATAAAATGAGGCATCATCTAACCTCACTCCACGCTAGCATTTGGGACATTCTTGAGTTTAGAGCACAGGTACCATTCGTGGGGGATGAAGGCTACGACTCGGACGAGGTTGCCCAAATCCGGCACTTCAACTCCCACGCCACTACTATACTCCTCGCCTCTCTATGTCGAGAGGAGTATAATAAGGTGCAAGGGTTGAAGAGTGCCAAGGAGATTTGGAATGTGCTAAAAACCGCGCACGAAGGGGATGAGGTGACCAAGATCACCAAGCGGGAGACGATCGAGGGGGAGCTCGGTCGATTCATCCTCAACCAAGGAGAGGAGTCACAAGCAATGTACAACCGGCTCAAGACCTTGGTCAACCAAGTGCACAACCTCGGGAGCACAAAATGGGATGACCATGAAATGGTCAAGGTTATTCTTAAATCACTCGTATTTCATAATCCTACTCAAGTTCAATTAATACGTGGTGATCCTAGATATAAGCTAATGTCTCCCGAGGAAGTGATAGGAAAGTTTGTGAGCTTTGAGTTGATGATCAAAGGCTCCAAACAAATTATCGAGCAAGGCAGCACCTCCACACCTGAGGTGCAACCCGTCGCATTTAAAGCGACGGAGGAGAAGAAAGAAGAGTCTACATCAAGTAGGCTCCCCATCGACGCCTCCAAGCTCGACAACGAGGAAATGACGCTCATCATCAAGAGCTTCCGCCAAATCCTCAAGCAAAGGAGGGGGAAAGACTACAAACCCCGCTCCAAGAAAGTGTGCTATAAATGTGGTAAGCCCGGTCATTTTATTGCTAAATGTCCATTATCTAGTGATAGTGATAGGGGCAACGATAAGAAGGAAAGAAAAGATACTACAAAAAGAAGGGCGGCGATGCCCATGTATGCCGGGAATGGGACTCCGATGAGAGCTCCACCGACTCCTCCTCCGACGAAGACGCCGCCAACATCGCCATCAACAAGGGTTTCCTCTTCCCCAACGTCGGCCACAAGTACCTCATGGCAAAAGATGACAAAAAAAAGAAGGTAAAATCTAGAGCCTCCACTAAATATACAACAACTAGTGATGAGGGTAGCTCTAGTGAAGATGAGGATGATTTGCTTAGTCTTTTTGCCAACCTTAACATGCAACAAAAGGAAAAACTAAATTAATTGATAAGTGCCATTCATGAGAAGGATGAACTCTTAGATAGCCAAGAGGAATTCCTTATTAAGGAAAACAAAAAGCATGTTAAAGTTAAAAATGCTTATGCTCAGGAAGTAGAGAAAAATGAAAACTTGTCTAAAGAGCTTAGCATTTGCCATGACACTGTCTCTAACCTTAGAACTGAGAATGCCAAATTACTTGCTAAGGTTGAGAAGTTAAATGGTTGTGATGATTCTCTTGTCAATCTTAAAAATGATAATGCTAGTTTAATTGCTAAGATTGATAAATTGAATGAATCACTTTCTAGCCTTAAAATTGAAAATGTCAAATTAATTTATAAGGCTAAAGATTTAAATGTTTGCAATATCTCTATTTTCAATCTTAGAAATGAGAACGCCATTTTGCATGCTAAGATTGATGAATTAAAATCTTGCAAACCTTCTACATCTAGTGTTGATCATGTTTCTATTTGTACTAGATGTAGAGATATTAATGTTGATGCTATTCATGATCACCTAGCTTTAATTAAAGAACAAAATGATCACATAACTCAACTAACTGCTAAAATTAATGAGCATGAGATAGAGAATGAAAAATTGAAATTTGCTAGAAGCATGCTTTATAATGGGAGACGCCCTGGCATTAAGGATGGCATTGGCTTCCAATAGGGAGACAATGTCAAGCTTAATGCCCCCAAGAAACTGTCTAATTTTGTTAAGGGTAAGGCTCCCATGGCTCAGGATAACGAGGGTTACATTCTATATCCTGCTGGTTATCCTGAGCACAAGATTAGGAGAATTCATGCTAAGAAGACTCATTCTGTTTCCCATCATGCTTTTATGTATAAGAATGAGGCTTCTAGCTCTAGGCATTCTACCTATGTTAAAATGCCTAAAAAGAAATCTCCTGTTGCATCAAATGATCATAACATTTCATTTAGGACTTTTGATGCTGCTTATGTGCTTACTAACAAATCAGGCAAAGTAGTTGCCAAATATGTTGGGGGCAAACACAAGGGCTCCAAGACTTGTGTTTGGGTACCCAAGGTGCTTGTTTCTAATGTGAAAGGACCCAAGACCATTTAGGTACCTAAGAACAAGGCCTAAATTTGTTTTGTTGGTTTATGCATCCGGAGGCTCAAGTTGGATAATTGATAGCGGATGCACAAACCACATGACAAGGGAGAAAAGTATGTTCTCCTACGAGAAAAACGATGATCCCCAAAGAGCTATCACATTCGGGGATGGAAATCAAGGTTTGGTCAAAGGACTTGGTAAAATTGCTATATCACCTGACCATTCTATTTCCAATGTTTTTCTTGTAGATTCTTTAGATTATAATTTGCTTTATGTTCACTACTACAGCATACCTCTGTACAGGCGGTTTGGTTCGCCACTACACAGGCGGTTCCAGGAACCGCTTGTGGTGCACCGCCTGTGATGTAAAACAACATCACAGGCGGTCAATCAAAAACCGCCTGTGAAAAACACAGATTACAGGCGGTCCAGTTCAAAGGAACCGCCTGTGATAGACACACATCACAGGCAGTCCAGTTCAAAGGAACCGACTGCATACACTATAAATCACAGACGGTTTTCATTATACAGATTCATATATACAAAATTTTCAAACACAGAATATACACAGATTTCATACATAGATTATACACAGATTCACACAGATTGCATAATACACAGATTATACACAGATTCATCCACATACACAGATTTACACATATTACAAGTTCCATAACAGGTATAATACACAGATTACAAGTTCCATAACATGTATAATACACAGATTCATCCACATATCAAGTTCCATCGTCATACACAGAATTATACACATATCAAGTTCCATATACAACTAAACATCTCAAAGTTCCATAGACAACTAAACATCTAAAGTTCCTAACTAAAGACCTAAACACTGTGTGATATTGTGTACAAACTTAGTTCTGGGAATTTTTGCAAATTTCCATTTATATTGTAGAATAGCCCTTGTTGATGAAGAACTTCACGGCGCATAAAGTAAAGCAAGTCTCTTACAACCTTAGCAACGCCGACGGAAACCATATCTCTTTCTAATCATTCAGCATTGATCTTGGATTTAGGAACCTGCAATGAAAGCAAAAAGCAAGCGGTGCTAAGAGTAATGTGATGAGCAACAATATAACATAAAAATTGCAACATAGACAACGATAGCGAACTTACATCCTCACGATTGACCATGTAATGGAAGGTGATACGACACCATTCGCATACATAATAACCGCACAGGACAGTACCCGGAGGTTGTTTATCACCATATGGAAATAATGATATTGACAAATTAGGCTTTAAATTTTGACACATGCAGCCGAGGCAGCTTTAAATTTTGTGACCACACATCCGGACATAGTACACCGACTCACCATCGTCTGGCCCCTTAACAAGCTCGCAGACGTCTTCAGCCCGAAGGTCGTTTGCTATCACCAAATGTTTCCAGCCATCGGTGAAGCCCACAAATAACGGGAGGTGGTAGACTACAGGGCTTAATCTCTTCTTGGGGTCCTTCAGCATTATAACATCACAGCCATGCCTTCTCTGTCTAACTGCATTGGAAAGTGCACTTCTATCTGCGAGCTTGCTTCCCGACCCGATTCAGGCATTCCGCCGATGCCATTCTCCATATAAGTCCCAAACAGAGAATAGGGATGAGGTAGTCAAGATTGTAGGCGCTAGTGCTCAACTACTAGCATCTATAGATATGGACACAAGTCCAAATTTGGTGCTACTCGGCACCATCGATATCACTAGAAAAAAATACATCAAAGAGATCCATTTCCCAATAGTTCTCGAAGATAGTTCATTGACTTGACACTCTCTAAGAGGTTCATACAAAATACATTATCTCTAAGAGTGAAACTTACGATACTCATATCGTGTTGTTTAGGACTAAACATCAACAACCCCTTGACTGGTCGCTATCATACTCAATTCCAAAATATTTTCCCAATATGTCGGCTTGAGTAAGGAGATCTGGGCTTGGGAGTTCCTCCAAATCATCTGCAGCTTCATCATCTTCAGCATATTGCAGGGCTTCATCTTGAATAATTTTAGCCCTCTTGGAGTCAGCATACTTTTTGATGGACAGAGCACACTTCTCAAGCATGTCGCATACATCTCCAATTTGAAACAAAGTGGTCTTAAGTGTGTACACTGATTCCGGTTCACTAGTATCCACAACCCCATCAGTCACTAGACTGCGAATGATGTCAACATGTGTCTCGATGACTCGAACTGAGCTCTCAACCATGTCAAGTGGCTCTTTTTCCATCTCTAAAACTGAAAATGGCCAAGTCTCACAATCAAAATTGAGATCGCAACAAAGGCAGGGATCAGAGGGAAAACAAGGATGTGGCTTATAGGGCAAAAAGAGGGGTCCAAATAACATTGTCATGGCTATGAACAAGTCAAAGATGGGAGATAAGAACAAGTCTTATAACATAGGGTTGGGAAGCAAAGATAGGTAGTCAAAAAACTAAGAAGGGAGATAAGAACAAGTCTTATAACATAGGGAGATAATAACATTGTCATGGCTATGTACTTCCATGATGTATGTGGCCATAAGCACATTTGCCCTAATGATTATCAAACAAAGATAGGTAGTCAAAAACACTAAAAATAGACTTGTTGCCCCAATCACTATGGAGATTTTCTTATAACTGAATATGTAAGTGAAAAAACATTTAATCAGAAGGGATAAAAATAGATCCCAATCGATGGAGGGACACAAAATTCTTCATTCGAAGGATACTAACACCTTAATGGTATACAAACATTTAATCAGAAGGGATAAAAGAAATAAAAATTGATACATGAGAAGTAATTGACAACCAAGCAATAAGCAATAAGCATATTGACAACCAAACAAAATATGTAAGTGAAAACAACAACAGTAATTAATCTAAGAACTGATAATCAGGGATAGCCATTGATTAACACCTTAATGTGTTTGAACCATTGATTAACCTAAGCATTTGATTAACCTAACCATTTGATTAACCTAAGCTATGATTCAAACACATATATATCCAGCTGTGTATTCAAACACATATATGATTCAAACACAAGTAATCTGCCATCAATTAACATATATGATTCAAACACATATATGATTCATACAGATATAGGAAATTCGAGCCATGAACTTAGAAGAAATGAACCTGAACTTTGACCTTACTACGAGAGGAAGAAGAAACAGCTTGGGGACGGCGGCGCTTCGGGCTCGGGGACCGTGACGGCGGCCCTTATTGCTCGGGGACGGCGTTGCTCGGGGACGGCGTTGCTCGGGGACCGTGACGGCGGCGCTTCGGGCTCGGGGACGGCGTTGCTCGGGCGCTCGGGGACGGTGGCGCTCGGGCTCGGGGACGAGGATGGCGGGGCTCGAGCTCGGTGAAGGGGACGGCGGCGCTCGGGCTCGGTGAAGGGGACAGCGTTGCTCGGGCGCTCGGGGACGGCGGCGCTCGGGCTCGAGGACGAGGACGGCGGGGCTCGAGCTCGTTGAAGGGGACGGCGGTGCTTGGGCTCGGTGAAGGGGACGGCGTTGCTCGGGCGCTCGGGGACGGCGGCGCTTGGGCTCGGGGACGGGGACGGCGGCGCTCGGGCTCGGGGACGGGGACGGCGGCGCTCGAGCTCGGGGACGGGGACGGCGGGGCTCGGGTTCGTGCTCGGGGACGGGGACACGGCGGCAGCCTGGCGGCGCTCGGGTTCGTGCTCGGGCGGGAAGAGTTAGGGTTCCTGCCGACCAACGAGCTTTTTATATTGTAAAGAATCACAGGCGGATATTTAGCAAAACCGCCTGTGATAGACAACATCACAGGCGGTTGTTAATTCCGACCGCCTGTGATAAATTAACTTCACAGGCGGTCGACATAAAAAACCGCCTGTGATATTATCTATCACAAGCGGTTTTGCTAAATATCCGCCTGTGATGTGTGTACACTATAAAAGGGCTAGCCCCCGACGGGTTCGAGAACCCTAATTCACAGCACTAGCGGCGACGAGTTTTTTTTGAGATCTACAGGGAGAAGGTTTTGTTTTTGAGTTTATTGATTGATTTCAATAGTTTATGCATATATATGATCTCCATTTGTTTTCTTTCTCATTTTGATGCGATTTTTTGCCTTAATTTTGTAATATAGAACGGATTTGAAGAAAAGCTTTGGAATTCAAGATTTGGACTTATAATAGTTGATCTAGTTTAAAGATTCTTTAAAAACACAATTGTCTCACCTCAAGGTATCTATTGTTGCAATGTTTGTTTTATTTTCATACATATCAATTCGTTTCATGTTTTATGGATGAATTCAATTAATTAATGATTTTATTGATGTTAATCAATATAAGGATAGGTAATGGACCGAGGTTGGATGTACAATGTGCCAAGACCACATCCGTCATATATTCGAAATTTGAGAAGCTTTATTGAAGCGGCCAAAAAGCACACGAATTTGCGAAAGAGCAAGGAGATATTATGTCTGTGCATCGACTGTGATAATAAGATAGCTTGGAGAGATACAGGAGTAATCCAATCACATCTGCTAAAAAGAGGGTTTACAAACAATTACACGATATGGTCAGAACATGGTGAGTTGGATCCGTGTGAAGTGCCTGGTAATGACGAGAGAGTTGTCGGAATTTTAGATCTTAAAGTTGATGGTAAAGTGGATAATGTGGATGCTAATCAAGATTTTGAAGAATTTGATTGCGAAGAGATGTTGCGCCATATGGAACCAGAAATGTTGAGTTATGTGGGATCGCAGAAAGGGCTATCTAAAATGGAGGGACTGGAAAGTGCTTCAAAAGAACCTTTATATGATGAATCAAAGGGTTGTGATAAAGAGTTTACTACACTGCGTACAGTTCTAGAACTTCTGAAGTTGAAGGCTAGCGCCGGATGGTCTGATACTAGCTTCACAGATCTTTTGAATTTTCTGTCCCAATTACTACCAAAACCCAACAAACTACCAACAAGCACTTATAAAGCGAAGAAGCTTATATCTCCCATAGCTCTGGGTGTGCAAAAAATTCATGCATGTCTGAACCATTGTATTCTGTATCGTGGCGATTTTGAGAACGCATCAAGATGCCCAGTTTGCAATGTCAGTCGATACAAGAAGAGCTACAATCAAGACTGTGTAAAAAAATTCCCGAAAAAAATAAAAACAAGAAATCCACTATTGGACCTGAAAGTGACGATGACACTTTTGATGACATGGATGGGAAAAAGAAGTCAAAGATCCCAGCTTTGGTGATGTGGTATCTTCCAGTAATTGATCGCTTAAAACGTTTGTTCTCAAATCCTAGGGAGGCTGAGCTTATGCGTTGGCATGCTGAAAATCGCAAGCAGAATAACAAACAGATTCGACACCCTGCTGATGCATCACAATGGAAAAATTTCGATCTTATGTATCCTGAGTTTGCCAAAGAAACCAGAAATGTAAGATTTGCTTTGGGTACAGACGGAATGAATCCATTTGGTGAAAAAAGATGTGTACATAGCACCTGGCCCGTGACTTTAACGATGTACAACCTTCCATCATGGCAGTGTCACAAAAGAAAGTACATTATGTTGACTATTCTTATTCAAGGTCCGAAATCAGCTGGTGTTGATATTGATGTGTTCCTAGAACCTCTTATGGAAGATATGACAAAGCTCTGGAATAAAGGAGTTAGAATATGGGATGAGTATTGCCATGAGTATTTCAACTTAAGAGCAATTATATTTGTTACCATCCAAGATTCTCCCGGTGGCGCCACACTATCAGGGCAAAAGACTAAAGGAAAGAATGGTTGTGTAGTGTGCGTCGATGGAACTGCTTCCATGTACCTTAAATCATCCAAGATGTTGGTGTTCATGGGACACAGACGGTTCTTGATGAAGCAGCATAAGTACCGAAAGATGAAAGCGGAATTTAACAATCAACTGGAAAGTGAAGGTGCACCAAAGCCTTATAGTGGGAAACTTGTTTTTGAAATTGTAAAGAACATTCATGTTGTATTCGGAAAGGGAAAAAACAAAGGAGAAAAGAGAAAGAGAACTGACCCTTCAACTTACACAACTTTCAAGAAGCAATCAATTTTTTCAAGTACCTCCCGTACTGGAAGGATATGGAAATTTGCCACAGCATTGATTTGATGCATGTAACAAAAAATGTTTTGACAGCATCATTGGAACCTTGCTGGGCATGCCGAGTAAGACAAAAGACGGACTCAAATCACGCAATGATCTAGTAGATCTTCAAATCAGACCAGAACTTCATCCAGTGGATAGTGGCAAAGGGAAGCCTTACCTCCCCCCAGCTAGCTACAACTTGTCAGTTGAGGAGAGAACAAAGATTTGCAAATGTTTGCGTGGGGTCAAAGTGCCCACATGTTTCTCATCCAATATCAACAGACTAGTCAGGATGAAGGACTTGTCTCTATTTGGCTACAACTCTCATGACTGCCATGTGATGATGACGGTGTTCCTCCCAATTGCGGTAAGAGCCCTCGAAACAGAGCATGTCAAAGTTGTCATCACACGCTTGTGTTACTTTTTCAATGCGGTTTCACAAAAAGTAATAGCTTTAGAAGACTTGGACTATCTAAAGGCATACATCATCGAGACTATGTGCAAGCTTGAAATGTGTTTTCCTCCATCATTTTTTGATATGCAAGTACACCTAATCATACATCTCGTGGATCAGATAAAAATATTAGGGCCACTATATTTACATCATATGTTTCAGTTGGAGCGATACCTGGGAGTATTAAAAGGTTATGTGCGAAATCGCGCTCACCCAGAGGGTTCAATCATGGAGGGATACACTACAGAAGAAGTGATTGAGAGCTGTATAGATTACATCAGTGACGGAACAATGATAGGTGTGCCTGTACCTAAACATGAGGGTAAACTATGTGGGAGAGGGAGAATGGGCAAGAA
Source organism: Zea mays (assembly GCF_902167145.1). Lineage (NCBI taxonomy): Eukaryota > Viridiplantae > Streptophyta > Magnoliopsida > Poales > Poaceae > Zea > Zea mays. The sequence continues at coordinate 78,537,058 of NC_050099.1, forward strand.
AACTTTTCGCGTTGAGGATTACAAGCTAGTACATTGTGCTCATGGTAGTGTACTACAACATCTCACGATAGCCGAGCCTTACATAGAGGAACACCTAGATGAGCTTCGTAAAGAAAATCAGAACCGCACAGAGGACTGGATCATGAGGGAGCACAAACATCGTTTCAGCGAATGGTTAATGGACAAAAACATCCCATTCGGAGACTCTTTGGAAGAGAAAACAATGAAGAATTTGGCTTCTGGGCCATCGTGTTTTGTGACATCATGGCAAGCATATGACATCAATGGGTACACATTCTACACTAAATCAAAAGACATGAAAAGTGTTGCACAAAATAGCGGTGTTCGTATCGATGCTTTTGACCTACATGGACAGAAGACCACATATTTTGGATTCATAGAGGAAATATGGGAACTTGATTATGGCCCAAGCATGAAAATACCCTTATTTAAGTGCCAATGGGTACAACATCCCGTGGGGGTGATAGTGGATAACTACGGACTCACACTGGTAGACTTAAAGAAAGTAGGATATAAAGATGACCCGTGGGTTCTCGCCGAATGTGTTGCACAAGTGTTCTATGTACTCGATCCAGCAGATGAGAAGATGCATGTAGTTATTTCTGGAAAGCAAAAAATTGTTGGAGTTGAGAATGTGGGAGACCAAGATGAGGAATACAATAAGTATGAAGAGATGTTCGTCTTTAACGGTCCAGAGAGAATCAAGCGTGAGGAAAAGAAAATTGATAAGAAATTAAAGCCATACATGCGGAAAAATGGTAGTTCATGAAAAATTGTATGAATCAAATTGTATTTGTTATCATATATGATCGACTATGAATTGTGGTTGCCAATTAATTTAAAATCTCTCTAGTTATCTATGTGTGCTATTATAATTCATTTAAATTGTATTTGCATATTATTGTTAAAAATTAAATATTAATTCATTTAAATTGTATTTGCATATTTCTGTTAAAAAATAAAATTATTTTCATATTTAAATTGTATTTTCATATTTTTACAATCACAGGCGGTTTTTCCTTAGGGTCCGTTTGTGAAAAGGATAGAGCACCACAGGCGGTCCTAAACAAAAACCGCTTGTGATACTATTACATCACAGGCGTACTGAACCGCCTGGGACGTCACAGGCGGGTTTCTAACCGAACCGCCTGTGATGTAAAAAGCCTACCGCTTGTATAGAGCCAAATTGTACTAGTGGTTTCTCAATTATGCAAAATGGGTTACAACTGTCTTTTCACGAATATAGGTGTTACTGTCTTTAGAAGAAGTGATGATTCAGTAGCATTTAAGGGAGTACTTGAGGGTCAGCTATACTTAGTTGATTTCAATAGAGCTGAACTCGATACTTGTTTAATTGCTAAGACTAATATGGGTTGGCTCTGGCATCGCCGACTAGCCCATGTTAGGATGAAGAATCTTCACAAGCCTCTAAAGGGAGAACATATTTTGGGACAAACAAATGTTTATTTTGAGAAAGACAGGGTTTGTAGTGCATGTCAAGTAGGAAAGCAAGTTGGTACCCACCATCCACACAAGAACATCATGACGACCAACAGGCCGCTTGAGCTACTCCACATGGATCTATTCGTCCCGATAGCTTACATAAGCATCGGCGGGAGTATGTATTGTCTTGTAATAGTGGATAATTACTCTCGCTTCACTTGGGTATTCTTTTTGCAGGAAAAATCTCAGACCCAAGAGACCTTAAAGGGATTCTTGAGATGGGCTCAAAATGAGTTCGGATTAAGGATCAAGAAAATAAGAAGCGACAACAGGACGAAGTTCAAGAACTCTCAAATAGAAGGGTTTCTTAAGGACGAGGGCATCAAGCATGATTTCTCTTCTCCCTACACACCTCAACAAAATGGTGTAGTGGAGAGGAAGAATAGAACTCTACTGGACATGGCAAGGACCATGCTTGATGAGTACAAGACTCGAGACCGGTTTTGGGCTGAGGCGATTAACACCGCTTACTACTCCATCAACCGGCTCTACCTTCACCGAATCCTCAAGAAGACATCATATGAAATCCTCACCGATAAAAAGCCCAATGTTTCATATTTTAGAGTCTTTGGTAGCAAATGTTTTATTCTTGTTAAAAGAGGTAGAAAATCTAAATTTGCTCCTAAGGATGTAGAAGGCTTTTTACTTGCTTCTGACTCAAACACAAGGGCATATAGAGTCTTCAACAAATCCACTGGATTAGTTGAGGTTTCTTGTGACATTGTGTTTGATGAGACTAATGGCTCCCAAGTGGAGCAAGTTGATCTTGATGAGCTAGATGATGAAGAGGCTCCATGCGTCGCACTAAGGAACATGTCCATTGGGGATGTGTGTCCTGAGGAATCCGAAGAGCCCACACAAGCTCAAGATCAACCGTCATCTTCCATGCAAGCATCTCTACCAACCCAAGATGAGGATCAAGCTCAAGGTAATGAAAATGAAGATCAAGAGGATGAGCCACCTCAAGAGGAGGACAATGGTCAAGGGGGAGATGACAATGATCAAGACAAGGAAGATGATCAAGAAGAACAGGGTCAAAGACAGCCACGCCCAAGAGTCCACCAAGCGATACAAAGAGATCACCCCGTGAACTCCATCCTCGACGATATTCATAATGGGGTAACAACTCGATCTCGTGTCGCTCATTTTTGTGAACATTACTCTTTTGTGTCTTCTATTGAGCCATACAGGGTGGAAGACGCATTAAGGGATTCAGATTGGGTGTTGGCAATGCAAGAGGAGCTCAACAACTTCACGAGGAATGAGGTATGGCATCTTGTTCCACATTCTAACTAAAATATTGTAGGAACCAAGTGGGTTTTCCGCAACAAGCAAGATGAGCATGGTGTGGTGACTATGAACAAAGCCCGACTTGTGGCCAAGGGCTATTCACAAGTCGAAGGTTTGGATTCCGGTGAAACCTATGCACCCGTAGCTAGGCTTGAGTCAATTCGTATATTACTTGCCTATGCTACTTACCATGGCTTTAAGCTCTATCAAATGAACGTGAAAAGTGCCTTCCTCAATGGACCAATCAAGAAAGAGGTCTATGTTGAGCAACCTCCCGACTTTGAAGATAGTGAGTACCCTAACCATGTGTATAAACTCTCAAAGGCGCTTTATGGGCTCAAGCAAGCCCCAAGAGCATGGTATGAATGCCTAAAAGATTTTCTTATCACAAATGGCTTCAAAGTCAGCAAAGCCGATCCTACACTCTTTACTAAAACCATTGCAAATGATTTGTTTGTATGCCAAATTTACGTTGATGATATCATATTTGGGTCTACTAACAAATCCACTTGTGAAGAGTTTAGTAGGATAATGATTCAAAAATTCGAGATGTCTATGATGGGGGAGTTGAAGTTATTTCTAGGATTTCAAGTGATGCAACTCCAAGAGGTCACCTTCATCAGCCAAACCAAGTACATTCAAGATATACTTACCAAGTTTGGAATGAAGGATGCCAAGCCCATCAAGACACCCATGGGAACCAATGGGCATCTTGACCTCGACACGGGAGGTAAATCCGTAGATCAAAAGGTATACCGGTCGATGATAGGATCTTTACTCTATTTATGTGCATCTTGACCGGATATTATGCTTTCTGTATGCATGTGTGCAAGGTTCCAAGCCGATCCTAAGGAAGTTCACCTTAGGGCCGTGAAAAGAATCTTGATATATTTAGTTCATACACCTAAGTTTGGTCTTTGGTACCCCAAGGGATCCACCTTTGATTTAATAGGATATTCAGATGATGATTGGGTAGGGTGTAAAATTGATAGGAAGAGCACATCAGGGACTTTTCAGTTTCTTGGGAGATCCTTGGTGTCTTGGGCTTCAAAGAAACAAAACTCAGTAGCTCTTTCTACCGCCGAAGCCGAGTACATTGCCGCATGCCATTGTTGCGTGCAATTGCTTTGGATGAGGCAAACCCTTAGGGACTATGGCTACAAATTGAGCAAAGTCCCTCTCCTATGTGATAATGAGAGTACAATCCGCATGACGGATAATCCCGTTGAACACAGCCGCACTAAGCACATAGCCATTCGGTATCACTTTTTGAGGGATCACCAACAAAGGGGGGATATAAAGATTGCTTATGTTAGCACCAAAGAACAATTAGCTGATATCTTTACCAAACCACTAGATGAAAAACCTTTACCAAACTTAGGAATGAGCTAAACATTCTTGATTCTCGGAACTTTGATTGATAATTTGCACACATAGCTCATTTACGTACCTTTGATCATATCTCTTTTATGTCTACGACTAATGTGTTTTCAAGTATATTCCTATGCTAAGTCGTAGATTGAAAGAGAAATGGAGTCTTCGGCGAAGACAAGGCTTCCACTCCACTCTATCGGCATTATTTACCCTTCGCCGTCACTCCACACCGCTCTCCACTTTGGTATAATCTTCACTCTTATTACTCATACCATTGAGGAGAAAGTAAAAAGGGCTCTCAAAATACTCCGTTTTTGGCGATTAATGCCAAAGGGGGAGAAATATAGCCCAAAGCAAAAGGACCGCACCACCACCAATTTCAAGGTTTTTAAAGAAGTTTTCAATTGGCACCTTATAATAAAAATTTTTAATAGACATATTTCAAAATTGGTATGTTTTCCAATTGGTTAGGATTTTTCAAATTGGTATCTAAAACATTTGATCTTCTTTCAATTGGTAAAACCCTCTTGAACACTAAGAGGAGAATTTCATTTAGGGGGAGTTTTGTTTAAGTCAAAGGAAAAGCATTTGAAACAGGGGGAGAAAATTTCAAATCTTGAAAATGCTTCTTGCAATCTTATTTGTATACCTTTGACTATTTGCAAAAGGACTTTTAAAAGATTTTCTAAAAGAATTTGCAAAAACAAAACAAGTGGTGCAAGCGTGGTCCAAAATGTTAAAAGAAAGAAAGCAATCCATGCATATATAATAAAAGTATAAATTGGTTTAATTCCAAGCAACCTTTGCACTTGCCTTATGCGAACTAGTTCAATTCTGCACTTATATATTTGCTTTGGTTTGTGTTGGCATCAATCACCAAAAAGGGGGAGATTGAAAGGGAAATAGGGTCAAACCTTTTCCTAAATGATTTTGGTGGTTGAAATCCCAACACAAATAATTGGACTAACTAGTTTGCTCTAGATTATACATTCTACAGGTGCCAAAGGTTCAACACAAACCAATAAAAATATCCAAGTTAGGGTTCAAAAGAAAGGAGCAAAAGAAACCGAAGAGAACCCTGGTCTGGCACACCAGACTGTCCGTTGTGCCACTGGACAGTGTCCGGTGCCCTAGGATCCGTACAAACTGAACTCTTCACCTTCGGGTTTCTGGAGAACCGCTCCGCTATAATTCACCGGACTGTCCGGTGGGTCACCAGACTGTCCGGTGTGCCAGCGCAATAGCTCGCAATAGTCTTGTGATGGAGGAGTCAGGAGTGCACGTCTTCGTCGCAATAAAAATAAAGTATTTTCTCCTCGCACTCACACTCTCTCTCTCTCGAGTCTCGATGCTTTGTTTCGTCCTTTCCCCTCTGGTTGCTTCTCTTTCTCTCTAACATCCGACTCAATCACTCACCGGTGTCGACCCACCGACGCTCCACACCCTCTCTGGACACCGGCGGGTGATGTGTATTTATCTGACCCCCTCGCTCCAATCGTTGTCTTGCCAGGCCGTCGATGGCCGAAAGGGCATGGCTGACCCGGGCCCTAGGCTGCGCGCGGCGGCGGTGGCGCCCGACCCCTACGTCCCTGACGATGCGCTCATCGATATGTTCGACCTCCTCTTCGCCAACTCCCCCACCGCTTCAAGTGCATCTTCAAGGCATGGTGCGGCGGCTTCAATGACCCGCTCCACCACTAGCGGTTCGTGCAAACCCTGGCGGGGTTCCTCTGCCGCATGAACCGTGGCATTTAGAGCTCGGGGCTCACGTGTCCGAACGCCATGGTCTCAGAGTCCAAGGAGACCACCGCGCGATTCGTCAACGTCACCGGGATGGCGAAGCTGCAACCCGACGCCTCCCTGACCTTATCCTTTTTGTTACCTCTGGACACCGCCATCGAGGGGCTGCACGACATGATCCTCCTGAATGCTTGCGACGACCTTGATGTTTTATCTCTGTGGTCGGTGGGGGGGTCGGCGTGTGGTGTAGGCAGATGAGGGAGGTGGCGATGTTCTTCAGTGGTGACCCATCGACGCTGCAGTGGGTCGACCAACACCATCAGCACGTGGAGATTCATAGGTATGTATCCTGGCATGCAGATTCACCGATATGTATCCCATCATCTCTATTCTATGCAATGGTGAAAGGGAAATAGGGTCAAACCTTTTCCTAAATGATTTTGGTGGTTGAAATGCCCAACACAAATAATTGGACTAACTAGTTTGCTCTAGATTATACATTCTACGGGTCCCAAAGGTTCAAAACAAACCAATAAAAATATCCAAGTTAGGGTTCAAAAGAAAGGAGGAAAAGAAACCGAAGAAAACCCTGGTCTGGCGCACCGGACAGTGTCCGGTGCACCACCAGACAATGCCGGTGCCCCATGGTCCGTACAAGCTGAACTCTTCACCTTCGGGTTTCTGGAGAACCGCTCCGCTATAATTCACCGAACTGTCCGGTGGGTCACCGGACTGTCCGGTGTGCCAGCGGAGCAATGGCTCCAACGCAACGGTCGACTCCAACGGACACCTGCAAAAGCGCTACAGTGCGAGGACAGTGTCCAGTGGCGCACCCTAACGGTTGGGTGACGTGGCTGGCGCACCGGACTGTCCGGTGCGCCCATCGACAGACAACCTCCCCAACGGTTGGTTTGGTGGTTGGGGCTATAAATACCCCCCGACCACCAACACTCCAAGCATCCAAGTTTTTCAGACTTCACATTAAATACAAGAGCTAGTGCAATCAATACAAGACACAGTTCAATAGAATCAAAGCCTCTCCAAGTCCCAAATCCACTCCGACCAAATAGTGACGAGAGAGTTTTTCTCGTGTTCTTTGAGCTCTTGTTCTTGGATCTCTTTCTTCTTCCCCATTCTTGTTTTTCAAAGCACTTGTAATCAAAGCAAGAGACACCAATTGTGTGGTGGTCCTTGTCGGGTCTAAGTGACCCGTTTGATTGAGAAGAAAGCTCACTCAGTCTAAGTGACCGCTTGAGAGAGGGAAAGGGTTGAAAGAGACCCGGTCTTTGTGACCACCTCAACGGGGACTAGGTTTGCAAGAACCGAACCTCGGTAAAACAAATCACCGTGTCACTCGCTTATTTCTTGGTTGATTTGTTTTCACCCTCTCTTTTGGACTCAGTTTTATTTCTAACGCTAACCCCGACTTGTAGTTGTGCTTAAAGTTTGTAAATTTCAGTTTCCGCCTATTCACCCCCCTCTAGGCGACTTTTAAATGGTTTGTTGAACTTTTTTTATTCAGGGTAGCAAATGGATCTACATTATTGAAGGGATTTAGGAAACCATCACCAAACAACAACCAATTAGAGGTTCACAGTTAGTTATGCTTCTTTTCAATTATGTTGGGAAATATTGTTCAAATATCCTATCCTGAAAAAAGGTTCATCACCTTATCAGACTGTATTGCCCCTAAATACCGTTTAGTTGGTGATTGTTAACTGAATGGGAAATAGAGTCAAACCTTTTCCTATAAATGATTTTGGTGGTTGAATTTCCCAACACAAATATTGGACTAACTAGTTTGCTCTAGATTATATGTTCTACAGGTGCCAAATGTTCAGCACAAACCAATAAAAAGCTTAAAGTTAGGGTTCAAAAGAAAGGAGCAAAAGAAACCAAAGTGAACCCTGGTCTGGCGCACTGGACTGTCCGGTGTGCCACCGGACAGTGTCCGGTGCACCAGGGTGGATCGACTTCAAACTCTTCACCCTTCGGGTTTCTGAGGCCACGCTCCGCTATAATTCACCGAACTATCCGGTGTGCCAGCGGAGCAACGGCTCCCAAGCGCAACGGTCGACTCCAACGGTCACCTGCAACGTGAACAGTGCGTGGACAGTTCGTGCAGAGTCACAGCAGCGCCAGAAGGCGCACCGGACAATGAACAGTGACTGTCCGGTGCGACACCGGACTGACCGGTGACCCAGGCTGTCAGAGCTCCAACGGTCGAAACCGTCAGAACCCTAACGGTTGGGTGACGTGGCTGGCACACCGGACTGTCCGGTGCGCCCATCGACAGCAACCCTCCCCAACGACTGTTTTGGTGGTTGGGGCTATAAATACCCCCAACCACCTCTATTCAAGGCATCCAAGTTTCCAGCATATTGCATTCAATACAAGAGCTCTAGACTTCACTCCAAGACACAAACAAGAGATCAAATCCTCTCCAATGTCCAAAACCACTCCAAACACTTAGTGACTTGTGAGAGAGAGATTTTCGTGTTCATTTGAGTTCTTATTGCTTGGATCGCTTTCTTCTTCCTCATTCTTGTTCTTCAAACACTTGTAATCAAAGCAAGAGACACCAAGTTGTGGTGGTCCTTGTGTGGGGTCTAAGTGACCCGTTTGATTAAGGAGAAAGCTCACTCGGTCTAGGTGACCGTTTGATTGAGGGAAAGGGTTGAAAGAGACCCGGTCTTTGTGACCACCTCAACGGGGACTAGGTTTGCAAGAACCGAACCTCGGTAAAACAAATCACCGTGTCATCCGCTTCATTTGCCTTGATTTGTTTTTCACCCTCTCTTTCGGACTCAGTTTTATTTCTAACGCTAACCCCAGCTTGTAGTTGTGCTTAAAGTTTGTAAATTTCAGTTTCCGCCTATCCACCCCCCTCTAGGCGACTTTCAATTGGTATCAGAGCCCGGTACTTCATTGGAGTCTAACAACTCAAAGTGATGTCGGGAGGATCCACCAAGAGGGAGATGAAAACGGCCACAAGCCACGGGAAGGCTCCATCGAAGGAGTCCAACACCAAAGGAAGGGAGGAATCACCTCCCCGCGTCAAGTCGCATCGGAGTGGTGATAAGAAGAAGAAAATGAAGAAAGTGGTCTACTACGAGACCGACTCTTCGTCGCCCTCCACCTCCGGTTCTGACGCTCCGTCCATCACTTCTAAGCACCATGAGCACAAGAGGTTTAGTAAGATCCCCTTACGCTATCCTCGCATTTCCAAACACACTCCTTTACTTTCCGTCCCATTAGACAAACCACCGGTTTTTTACGGTGAAGATTATTGTATGTGGAGTGATAAAATGAGGCATCATCTAACCTCACTCCACTCTAGCATTTGGGACATTGTTGAGTTTGGAGCGCAGGTACCATCCGTGGGGGATGAAGCATATGACTCGGACGAGGTTGCCCAAATTCGGCATTTTGACTCCCAAGCCACCACTATACTCCTCGCCTCTCTATGTCGAGAGGAGTATAATAAGGTGCAAGGGTTGAAAAGTGCCAAAGAGATTTGGGACGTACTCAAGACCGCGCACGAGGGATATGAGGTGACCAAGATCACCAAGCGGGAGACGATCGAGGGGGAGCTCGGTCGATTCATCCTCAACCAAGGAGAGGAGCCACAAGCCATGTACAACCGGCTCAAAACCTTGGTCAACCAAGTGCGCAACCTCGGGAGCACCAAATGGGATGACCATGAAATGGTCAAGGTTATTCTAAGATCACTTGTTTTTTGTAATCCTACACAAGTTCAATTAATTCGTGGTGATCCTAGATATAAGCTAATGTCTCCCGAGGAGGTTATACGAAAGTTTGTGAGCTTTGAGTTGATGATCAAAGGCTCCAAACAAATTGTTGAGCAAGGCGGCACCTCCACACCCGAGGTGCAACCCGTCGCATCCAAAGCGACGAAGGAGAAGAAAGAAGAGTCTACGTCAAGTAGGCTCCCCATCGACGCCTCCAAGCTCGACAACAAGGAAATGGCGCTCATCATCAAGAGCTTCCGCCAAATCCTCAAGCAAAGGAGGGGGAAGAATTATAAACCTCGCTCCAAGAAGTTGTGCTACAAGTGTGGTAAGCCCGATCACTTTATAGCAAAATATCCTATTTCTAGTGACAGTGACAAGGGCAACGACAAGAAGGGAAGGAGGAAGGAAAAGAAGAAGTACTACAAGAAGAAGGGCAGCGATGCCCACGTGTGTCGGGAATGGGACTCTGACATGAGCTCCACCGACTCCTCCTCCGATGAGGACGCCGCCAACATCGCCGTCACCAAAGGCCTCCTCTTCCCCAACGTCGACCACAAGTGTCTTATGGCAAAGGACGACAAGAAAAAGAAGGTACAAGCTAGAACCACCCCAAATATACTACATCTAGTGATGATGAAGATAATTTGCTTGCCCTTTTTGCCAACCTTAACATGCAACAAAAGGAAAAATTAAATGAATTAATAGGAGCTATTCATGAGAAGGATGAACTCTTGGATAACCAAGAGGAATTTCTTATTAAGGAAAACAAAAAGCATGTTAAAGTTAAAAATGCTTATGCTCAAGAAGTAGAGGAAAATGAAAATTTATCTAAGGAGCTTAGCATTTGCCATGGCACTATCTCTAACCTTAGAACTGAGAATAACAAATTACTTGCTAAGGTTGAGAAAAGAAATGTTTGTGATGATTCAATTGTCAATCTTAAAAATGATAATGCTAGTTTAATTGCTAAGATTGATAAATTAAATGAATCACTCTCTAGCCTTAAGATTGAAAATGATAAATTAATTTCTAAGGCTAAAGATTTAAATGTTTGGAATGTTTCTATTTCCAATCTTAGAAATGAGAACGTAATGTTACATGCTAAGATTGATGAATTAAATGCTTACAAACCCTCTACATCCACTGTTGATCATGTTTCTATTTGCATAAGATGTAGAGATATTAATGTTGATGCTATTCATGATCATTTAGCTTTAATTAAACAACAAAATGATCACATAGCACAAATAACTAGTAAAATTAATGAGCATGAAATAGAAAATGAAAATTTTAAATTTGCTAGGAGCATGCTCTATAATGGGAGACGCCCTGGCATTAAGGATGGCATTAGCTCCCAACAAGGAGACAATGTCAAGCTTAATGCCCCCAAGAAATTGTCCAATTTTGTTAAGGGTAAGGCTCCCATGGCTCAGGTTAACGAGGGCTATATTTTATATCCTACTGGTTATCCCGAGCACAAGATTAGGAGAATTCATTCTAGGAAGTCTCATTCTGGTTCTCATCATGCTTTTATGTATAAGAATGAGACATCTAGTTCTAGGCATTCTACCCATGTTAAAATGCCTAAAAAGAAATCTCCCATTGCATCAAATGAGCCTAATGTTTCATTTAAGACTTTTTATGCTTCTTATGTTTTAACTAACAAATCAGGCAAAGTAGTTGCCAAATATGTTGCGGGCAAACACAAGGGATCAAAGACTTGTGTTTGGGTACCTAAGGTGCTTGTTTCTAATGTGAAAGGACCCAAGACCGTTTGGGTACCTAAGAACAAGGCCTAAACTTGTTTTGTAGTTTTATGCATCTGGGGGCTCAAGTTGGATCATTGATAGCGGGTGCACAAACCACATGACAGGGGAGAAAAGAATGTTCTCCTCCTACGAGAAAAACGAAGATCCCCAAAGAGCCATCACATTCGGGGATGGAAATCAAGGTTTGGTCAAAGGACTTGGTAAAATTGCTATATCTCCTGACCATTCTATTTCCAATGTTTTTCTTGTAGATTCCTTAGATTACAATTTGCTTTCTGTTTCTCAATTATGCAAAATGGGTTACAACTGTCTTTTTACGGATATAGGTGTTATTGTCTTTAGAAGAAGTGATGATTCAGTGGCATTTAAGGGAGTATTAAAGGGTCAGCTATACTTAGTTGATTTTAATAGAGCTGAACTCGATACTTGACTAATATGGGTTGGCTATGGCATCACCGACTAGCCCATGTTGGGATGAAGAATCTTCACAAGCTTCTAAAGGGAGAACACATTTTGGGACTAACAAATGTTCATTTTGAGAAAGACAGGGTTTGTAGCGCATGTCAAGCAGGGAGGCAAGTTGGTACTCACCATCCACACAAGAACATCATGACGACCGACAGGCCGCTTGAGCTACTCCACATGGATCTATTCGGCCCGATCGCTTACATAAACATCGGCGGGAGTAAGTATTGTCTTGTAATTGTGGATGACTATTCTCGCTTCACTTGGGTATTCTTTTTGCATGAAAAATCTCAAACCCAAGAGACTTTAAAGGGATTCTTGAGACGGGCTCAAAATGAGTTCGGATTAAGAATCAAGAAGATAAGAAGCGACAATGGGACGGAGTTCAAGAACTCTCAAATTGAAGGATTTCTTGAGGATGAGGGCATCAAGCATGAGTTGTCTTCTCCCTACTCACCTCAACAAAATGGTGTAGTGGAGAGGAAGAATAGAACTCTACTGGACATGGCGAGGACCATGCTTGATGAGTACAAGACTCCGGACCGGTTTTGGGCTGAGGCGATTAACACCGCCTGCTACTCCATCAACTGGCTCTACCTTCACCGAATCCTCAAGAAGACGTCATATGAACTCCTTACCGGTAAAAAGCCCAATATTTCATATTTTAGAGTCTTTGGTAGCAAATGTTTTATTCTTGTTAAAAGAGGTAGAAAATCTAAATTTGCTCCTAAGGCTGTAGAAGGCTTTTTACTTGGTTATGACTCAAACACAAGGGCATATAGAGTCTTCAACAAATTCACTAGATTAGTTCAGGTTTCTTGTGACATTGTGTTTGATGAGACTAATGGCTCTCAAATAGAGCAAGTTGATCTTGATGAGCTAGATGATGAAGAGGCTCCATGTGTCGTACTAAAAGACATGTCCATTGGGGATGTGTGTCCTAAGGAATCCGAAGAGCCTCCACAAGCACAAGATCAACCATCATCTTCCAATCAAGCATCTCCACCAACCCAAGATAAGGATCAAGCTCAAGATGATGAAAATGAAGATCAAGAGGATGAGCCACCTCAAGAGGAGGACAATGATCAAGGGGGAGATGTGTAACACCCCAGGTTCCACAAACAACCCAGAATGCTACTGAACTACACTTCTGACGTCCATATATAAAATTTCGGCAGCATCCCCTTTGCAAGATTGCATAAATAAGGGGGCAACAGGTTATAAACATATATCATGACCAAAAACATACTAAGTATTATTAATCGGCTAGCAAGGGAAGATAAACGTACGACCTGAACTGAATTAATCAGTGTGCACGACTATATAAAAAACAAACTTCCTTTGACAATAAGTTTCTAATTAAATCATGGCTGCGCCTGGGCAGCGTTATTGTGAGAGTGTAAGTGGACGTGCTGCTACTCCCCTCATTCCCAACATGTATCAAGTACCTGCATTGAGTAATGCAAGAGTGAGATGACATATCTCAGCAAGTAAAATATTATCAAACTATTCAACCACATAAGAACATTGTTTTACCACCACCTGATTCCACAACCTTCTTATTACCAAGATGCAGCACGTATACAACGTACAACACACCTAGTTACCACACCTCGCAGGTAGAAACCACAATAGTAACATAGTAATGTCACACTTCATATATTCCTCATGAATGCAAATGTCTGCAAATGCAAGGATGACTTCTGCCTTCATACCTCTAAGGATATGAAGCCGCATCGTACCCCTCCTCGGGCAACATACGATGCTAAAAATGTACCGGTACGGTCGGACCATAAGATCACGACATAACTTCAAAATGCAAGATGGATGATGCGATGTGCATGTCATGCCTACAACACTTCATATAACGTGATTCAAAAAGACACTTCAACTTCATCCAAGATGGGAATCAACCACATATATCATAACCAAATTATGATCATCCACAATATTAGACAATTGAGAATTAATACTTCCAAACAAATAAACTTCATCATAGAATTCAATGATTAACATAATTAAAAACTTATGCATACTCAATGACAGGGAATAGGATGCAAACCAAACGGTAGCAACCACCACTATATTTACTTGCCTTTACCGGAAGTTCGGGCAAATCCCTAAGTACGATCCGGAAGTCCACCACCTGTTTTTGACACACAACTTAGTGCACCAATTTCACATAACCAGGCTCATAAACGACGCCGCACCTACGCACAAACTCAAACCCCGCCACGGGTTACATCTCTCCCCACACCCACCAAACTGTAGCGGCGCTGCTTAATAATTTCATAACTTCAAAATTATGACAGCATTGGTAACAAACAAAAACTCCAGAGGCATCTACATAAAATTCCCCACAAGTTTTGTATACAATTTATAATTAAATTCCAACATCTAATTAGCCCAAAACAGTTCACAAGTTGAACCCTGTAATCTGTTTTTTTCTCTTTTGGACAGCGACATACCCGGATTCAAACAGCGATATCTTTTAAAATATAATTCCAATTCAAGCGCATAAGTACTCATTGGAAAGATAAGACAAAGCCATACATGATTATCATACTGGTTAGCACTAATTAACCACGAAAAATTCCCAGAAACTGCTAATACTACTGTTGTTCACCCACCTGAAAAATCTGTTTTTTTGGACAGCAACATACCCGGATTCAAACGACGATATCTCCTAAATTATAACTCCGAATCGAGCGCATAAGTACTCGTTGGAAAGGTATGACAAAGCTCTACATGATTATCCCACTGATTCCCACTAATTACCCCACGAAAATTCCCAGAAACTGCTAATACTACTGCTGTTCACCCACCTGAAAAATCTGTTTTTTTGGACAGCAACATACCCGGATTCAAACGACGATATCTCCTAAATTATAACTCCGAATCGAGCGCATAAGTACTCGTTGGAAAGGTATGACAAAGCTCTACATGATTATCCCACTGATTCCCACTAATTACCCCACGAAAATTCCCAGAAATCCCTAGAACTACTGCTGTTCACCCACTCACAAAATTCCTGGACAGCACCTCTACCGATTCGCAAAGATAAACACATAATCCAATTGATTGCAGCACAAAAACAACAAAAGTTAATCACAAATTCACCTTAGGTTCTTCCCTTACTCCTTCCTTCTTCCTCCCTCCAAACTCCAATTGAGATCGCAGCCACACGACGGAGAACCACACGGGAGGGCTGCACCTTGGGAGGAGGGGAAGAAATGGGGGGGGGGGGGCAGCTAGGGTTTTGGGTGGTGAGGGCTGCAAATGTTTGAGGAGGAAGAAGATGGGAGAGGGGGGGGGGGCGTCCAAGAGAAAGGGGAGGGGAAGCGGCGGCTGCAACAACACAAGGGGGAAAAAGGGGGGGCGGCTAGGGTTAGGGGAGGGTTAGTGGGCCGAATTGCGATTCGCGGCCCAACTCGCTTGCACGACAGCTCCCGACCAACCACTCTACTGCTATACTGGTGAATGTTTTCCACAAATTCTAAATCCCCAAAGCGCGACACCCGAATAAGAGAAAAAACAAACAAAAAGAATAACCTTCAACTTCTCTTCTTTGCAAACCGGGTATCACACTCTACCCCCCTTAAAAAGAATTCGACCTCGAATTCCGACGCTCCTATCGGAACGACAAGGAAAGATCAGCGACAACAAAAACTCACCCCATAACGAAAAGTTCGGGGTACTTCTGCCGCATCAGCTCCTCGAGCTTCAAGGATTCTAGGATACGCAGCAGACGACACTCTAGAGTCAGGTCTTGCTACATGGGAATCGACTCTAGCTCGATTATTGATATGGATTCCGCAAATACTTTCTCAACATAGAGACATGGAATACATGGCGTACTCTGATCATAGACTCCGACAATTGCATGTGCTAAGCCAAGCTGCCAACTCGGGCTAAGATAATAGACAGTCCTATATAACCCGGACAAAGTTTTCCTGACACCAAATCAACATTGACACATGCAAGTACTTCAATGAATATATATAATGAAAGCAATACATACTGTGCTCCAATAGCCTAAACCAAACCTATCCAAACAAGAGTAACTTCAAAAGATCAATTTAATGCTTGCATATTTCTAGACAACAGCACAACGGTTAATTGTTTTGCTCATAAACTCACAAAATATGCATCCAACAGTAGTAAACTAGGACTTTATGGAAAGCTTACAAAGTCCACTATACCCTTGGTACTATCATCACCACAAGATTTGACACTTAGAAAGGACAAACAATGCGAAACGTAAATTTTGTCCAGACTTGGACAGAATTCAACTACTCACTTTAAAAAAAAATCCATAATTGGAGTCTCAGTCATCCAATTTAGGCGCTCCTAGACTTTTTTTGAAAGCCAGTAAAATTGTCTATATTTCATTTATAAACATATCAGGTTAATTCAATGCATATCAAGGTCAAAAGACATAAGAAAGGCTTTGCTGTCCACATTTGGACAGATTCAAAGATTCCACTTAAAACAGTTGTAGCTTAACTTATAGGTCACCAAAAAGGGTGATCCAATATTTGTTGGAAATCTTAAGGAAAGTACTCCACTTCTTTATAATTTATAAGAACTGATTCAAAGTTTAACTTGGGCAAACAAGGTCAGTTTCAAAATCTGTACAGAATCTGAATAGATTCCAAGACTAGACTTGAGAAAATCATAACTCCCAAACTACTAGACCTATGGTCATGAAATTTTTACACAAGTAAGATAAAGAAGTTGGCTACAACTTTTATATATAAAATCTCTACAGAAAAGTTGGTTTACTTCACTGAACTAGCTGCATAACTAAAACTGGTCATGTAGTCCCAATAGCAAGCAATAGATTTTATCAGATTCATTACTCTTCTAAGATTAAGCGTTCATTGAAAGGCTAATAACTTTAGGTTCTTCATTACGAGACACCTAGAACAAATATAAGTATAGAAGCAATATGATAACCTTTTAAATCATTTAAGCCTAATCTCACATCATGCAAACAAGAATCAATTTAAGCATGTTATGTCTGCCCACACATTCATCCAAGCACATTCTATACATGATATCATAACTCCCTGCAGCTAACAAAATTTTGCAAATATAAACTCACTGAAAAGATTATAACATTCCCTAGAACTTTTATTATAATGAGTGTCTCGGAATTGGTTTCCAAACCGATAAAACAATGCAACTCTTTTGTTTCAAAACTGATAAGATTGAAACAATGGACAACTAAAATTCAAAAACCTATAACTCCTGCTATACTCAACTTAAACTACAACGAACACGCGTTGGAAAAGTTTTGAAAATTGTCCACGACTTTTGCAATAAAGTTGCACCCAAATTTATCCTTATAGCCCACAACTCTGCATGACCTACAGCTAAACTCAGCCTGAGATACTGCACATTAGAGATTCGACTTATATCCGGGCAACCACCTCTCCAAATCTATTTAACAGACAGTTACAAGTAAATACCCATTAAAAAGGTACTGAAAATACCTACAAGTTTTGCTTAAAGAGAATTCGCAAATTTGTGCTCTGCAACTATCAAAACGCGGTCGATTTATTGGTGACTATAACGACGCCTAAAGTTCAGACACAACAGTGCAACAACTTCAGAGCAACCTAACTCCAATTATATGCAATGAGAATTAGAAACCCATACTCTTTGAAAAGATCATGAAATTACTAAAACTTTCATAATCCACAAAGACCAAATTATACCGTCTTCAATGTCTACTCTTCCGTACAAAATTAAAGACTCACTCTGCTAGAGACACCAACAAAGATGTTTTAAGAAACCCATATCTCTCAAATGTTTAGACCAAACATGGTGATTAAGCATCCTATGGAAAGATGCAGAAACATACTACAAAACATTCTAGATAAGTGAAGCCTGATTCAGCCTCCAACTAATTTAAAATGCCTCCCAAAACCAAACAACACATTATCAACAATAATAAAAAAACAATATAAAATGAAACCCAAGTCATTGGCAGGTGCCATCAACACTAGGATTTTCCACTACCAAACTGGGATGCAACTCCACAAAGTCTTTAAATAACACTCTACCAAATAGGTTAGAACACTAAGCACAACAATCAATGAATTCAACAACCTCGTTTGTTAATGCCACTAAGGCCAAACATACATGTACCGACAATGTATGAAACACCTGACATACCCGTCTCTAGCTCTATAAAACATGGTTGTTATTACACTAGAATCCAACTACTAGAAATCTCCAAAACTATTCTGTTGACGTGAAGCAAATGGTGCTCATGTCATATAACATCTTTTCCCCCTCTCAAAAGAGATAAAATTTGCAATACTCATAAAGCAATGGAGGGATAACAACAAGAAAAAAAACTAATGTACTTCTTGACACAGACTCATGCAAAAGCTTCATAAATATTACTTTCAACACTTAATAATAACACGATACTATGCTCAACAGGAGTAATTGGACTTCAATAAGATAATCCACCTAACCCAACTACTTTGATTAACCTCACATACAACAATACCTCCTATTATTGCACTTGAACAATTTGTACCTAGTGATGTCATAGGATGAATTCAAAGTAGTAGACATACATGATCTATCAAACCATCATTCATATAATAAAAATCTCCATCTAATGCAACAACCACATCCTTATAGAGATAGATGACTAACAAACATAAGCAACTTCCAGTTAAACATTGACTTTGTTTAAGATAAAGCGGTCCAAATAATAATTCCACAAGCATGCATAGAGAACTGATCATATAAAAAAAACTACCATGTATCATCGGCGATTAAAAACAATATAAAACGGGTTGTCCATATCGTCCGCATGACTAGCCTCCAACAAACAAAAATTATGCATAACCTTTTTGGCTATAGAAACAAACCATAGAAGGAAAATATGCATGCCTCTTCAACTATAATATAGACATAAAATCCACTTGAAATCACCCTATTTATTATTAAAGATAAGGTTGCACACAATAAGAAAACCTATCATGTAAACATGGTTGGACTTATCTACCCACGTCATCTTGCAAAATTCACTTGAGTTCTTCTAGTCTCAAGATTTCATAGACAGTACAACATTGCCTTTGCTCTATGGAGACAAACCTATTGTACTCTAAGATCAAGTTGGCAAGTAGCCACACTAGCCAAAAAAAGGTGAGGTGTAAAGCACTGCACCCATGGAAATATTACATTGATAAGTTGGGTTGTAACCCAACAGTCAATCAAACTCAACAACACCATAAAACTCCATTGTATAGTGTTTTCACGCTACACCAAGTCGGATTAGATCCTCTATACACAAGCTCAATAAACAATCGGTCCTACAAGTACTAGAACCCAAGAATCCTTTTGGGAAAAAAAACATCCACAGTCAAGCATATAGAAATATATGATGGTAATAGCTCAGAGATTAGTAAACATTGCATCCCAAAAAACATCATGACGATATGTATATAAAACAAGTACATTAGTAGCTTCACTCGCATAATAATTTCAATAACAACCACATCAAGAAATCAATATTAAATAGAAGTAACATTTCATATCAAGCATTACGTCGTTAACGACATACCTCATCAAACCATAAAGGGGTTTGGAGTAAGGAAATTCTAGTCATCTATACAATAAAATACTAATATGGAAGATATATGAACCCATACCCTTCCTATATGTGCAAGTGTGTCAAATTTATCTTCAAATTGCGTAGAATCTAAAGCCTATCCTCTGATACCAACTGTAACACCCCAGGTTCCACAAACAACCCAGAATGCTACTGAACTACACTTCTGACGTCCATATATAAAATTTCGGCAGCATCCCCTTTGCAAGATTGCATAAATAAGGGGGCAACAGGTTATAAACATATATCATGACCAAAAACATACTAAGTATTATTAATCGGCTAGCAAGGGAAGATAAACGTACGACCTGAACTGAATTAATCAGTGTGCACGACTATATAAAAAACAAACTTCCTTTGACAATAAGTTTCTAATTAAATCATGGCTGCGCCTGGGCAGCGTTATTGTGAGAGTGTAAGTGGACGTGCTGCTACTCCCCTCATTCCCAACATGTATCAAGTACCTGCATTGAGTAATGCAAGAGTGAGATGACATATCTCAGCAAGTAAAATATTATCAAACTATTCAACCACATAAGAACATTGTTTTACCACCACCTGATTCCACAACCTTCTTATTACCAAGATGCAGCACGTATACAACGTACAACACACCTAGTTACCACACCTCGCAGGTAGAAACCACAATAGTAACATAGTAATGTCACACTTCATATATTCCTCATGAATGCAAATGTCTGCAAATGCAAGGATGACTTCTGCCTTCATACCTCTAAGGATATGAAGCCGCATCGTACCCCTCCTCGGGCAACATACGATGCTAAAAATGTACCGGTACGGTCGGACCATAAGATCACGACATAACTTCAAAATGCAAGATGGATGATGCGATGTGCATGTCATGCCTACAACACTTCATATAACGTGATTCAAAAAGACACTTCAACTTCATCCAAGATGGGAATCAACCACATATATCATAACCAAATTATGATCATCCACAATATTAGACAATTGAGAATTAATACTTCCAAACAAATAAACTTCATCATAGAATTCAATGATTAACATAATTAAAAACTTATGCATACTCAATGACAGGGAATAGGATGCAAACCAAACGGTAGCAACCACCACTATATTTACTTGCCTTTACCGGAAGTTCGGGCAAATCCCTAAGTACGATCCGGAAGTCCACCACCTGTTTTTGACACACAACTTAGTGCACCAATTTCACATAACCAGGCTCATAAACGACGCCGCACCTACGCACAAACTCAAACCCCGCCACGGGTTACATCTCTCCCCACACCCACCAAACTGTAGCGGCGCTGCTTAATAATTTCATAACTTCAAAATTATGACAGCATTGGTAACAAACAAAAACTCCAGAGGCATCTACATAAAATTCCCCACAAGTTTTGTATACAATTTATAATTAAATTCCAACATCTAATTAGCCCAAAACAGTTCACAAGTTGAACCCTGTAATCTGTTTTTTTCTCTTTTGGACAGCGACATACCCGGATTCAAACAGCGATATCTTTTAAAATATAATTCCAATTCAAGCGCATAAGTACTCATTGGAAAGATAAGACAAAGCCATACATGATTATCATACTGGTTAGCACTAATTAACCACGAAAAATTCCCAGAAACTGCTAATACTACTGTTGTTCACCCACCTGAAAAATCTGTTTTTTTGGACAGCAACATACCCGGATTCAAACGACGATATCTCCTAAATTATAACTCCGAATCGAGCGCATAAGTACTCGTTGGAAAGGTATGACAAAGCTCTACATGATTATCCCACTGATTCCCACTAATTACCCCACGAAAATTCCCAGAAACTGCTAATACTACTGCTGTTCACCCACCTGAAAAATCTGTTTTTTTGGACAGCAACATACCCGGATTCAAACGACGATATCTCCTAAATTATAACTCCGAATCGAGCGCATAAGTACTCGTTGGAAAGGTATGACAAAGCTCTACATGATTATCCCACTGATTCCCACTAATTACCCCACGAAAATTCCCAGAAACTGCTAATACTACTGCTGTTCACCCACCTGAAAAATCTGTTTTTTTGGACAGCAACATACCCGGATTCAAACGACGATATCTCCTAAATTATAACTCCGAATCGAGCGCATAAGTACTCGTTGGAAAGGTATGACAAAGCTCTACATGATTATCCCACTGATTCCCACTAATTACCCCACGAAAATTCCCAGAAATCCCTAGAACTACTGCTGTTCACCCACTCACAAAATTCCTGGACAGCACCTCTACCGATTCGCAAAGATAAACACATAATCCAATTGATTGCAGCACAAAAACAACAAAAGTTAATCACAAATTCACCTTAGGTTCTTCCCTTACTCCTTCCTTCTTCCTCCCTCCAAACTCCAATTGAGATTGCAGCCACACGACGGAGAACCACACGGGAGGGCTGCACCTTGGGAGGAGGGGAAGAAATGGGGGGGGCAGCTAGGGTTTTGGGTGGTGAGGGCTGCAAATGTTTGAGGAGGAAGAAGATGGGAGAGGGGGGGGGGGCGTCCAAGAGAAAGGGGAGGGGAAGCGGCGGCTGCAACAACACAAGGGGGAAAAAGGGGGGGCGGCTAGGGTTAGGGGAGGGTTAGTGGGCCGAATTGCGATTCGCGGCCCAACTCGCTTGCACGACAGCTCCCGACCAACCACTCTACTGCTATACTGGTGAATGTTTTCCACAAATTCTAAATCCCCAAAGCGCGACACCCGAATAAGAGAAAAAACAAACAAAAAGAATAACCTTCAACTTCTCTTCTTTGCAAATCGGGTATCACAAGATGACAATGATCAAGACAAGGAAGATGATCAAGAAGCTTAGGGTCAAAGACCGCCACACCCAAGAGTCCACCAAGCGATACAACGAGATCACCCCGTGAACTCCATCCTCGACGATATTCATAAGGGGGTAACCACTCGATCTCGTGTTGCTCATTTTTGTGAACATTACTCTTTTGTGTCTTCTATTGAGCCATACAGGGTAGAAGATGCCTTAAGAGATTCGGATTGGGTGTTGGCAATGCAAGAGGAGCTCAACAACTTCACAAGGAATGAGGTATGGCGACTTGTTCCATGTCCTAACCAAAATGTTGTAGGAACCAAGTGGGTATTCCGCAACAAGCAAGATGAGCATGGTGTGGTGACAAGGAACAAAGTTCGACTTGTAGCCAAGGGATATTAACAAGTCGAAGGTTTGGATTTTGGTGAAACCTATGCACCCGTAGCTAGGCTTGAGTCAATTCGTATATTACTTGCCTATGCTACTTACCATGGCTTTAAGCTCTATCAAATGGACGTGAAAAGTGCCTTCCTCAATGGACCAATCAAGGAAGAGGTCTATGTTGAGCAACCTCTCGGCTTTGAAGATAGTGAGTACCCTAACCATGTGTACAAACTGTCTAAGGCACTTTATGGGCTCAAGCAAGCCCCAAGAGCATGGTATGAATGCCTAAGAGATTTTCCTATCACTAATGGCTTCAAAGTCGGCAAAGCCGATCCTACTTTCTTTACTAAAACTATTGCAAATGATTTGTTTGTATGCCAAATTTATGTTGATGATATCATATTTGGGTCTACCAACAAATCTACTTGTGAAGAGTTTAGTAGGATCATGATTCAAAAATTCGAGATGTCTATGATGGGGGAGTTGAAGTATTTTCTAGGATTTCAAGTGAAGCAACTCCAAGAGGGCACCTTCATCAGCCAAACTAAGTACATTCAAGACATACTTACCAAGTTTGGAATGAAGGATGCAAAGCCCATCAAGACACCCATGGGAACTAATGGGCATCTTGACCTCGACACGGGAGGTAAATCCATAGATCAAAATTTATACCGGTCGATGATAGGATCTTTACTCTATTTATGTGCATCTCGACCGGATATTATGCTTTCCGTATGCATGTGTGCAAGATTCCAAACCGATCCTAAGGAAATTCACCTTAGGGCCGTGAAAAGAATCTTGAGATATTTAGTTCACACACCTAAGTTTGGTCTTTGGTACCCCAAGGGATCCACCTTTGATTTAATAGGTTATTCAGATGCTGATTGGGCAGGGTGTAAAATTGATAGGAAGAGCACATCAAGGACTTGTCAGTTCTTGGGAAGATCCCTGGTGTCTTGGGCTTCAAAGAAACAAACCTCAGTAGCTCTTTCTACCGTCGAAGCCGAGTACATTGCCGCAGGCCATGGTTGCGCGCAATTACTTTGGATGAGGCAAACCCTTAGGGACTATGGCTACAAATTGAGCAAAGTCCCTCTCCTATGTGATAATGAGAGTGCAATCCGCATGGCGGATAATCCGGTTGAACACAGCCGCACTAAGCACATAGCCATTCGGTATCACTTTTTGAGGGATCACCAACAAAGGGGGGATATCGAGATTGCTTATGTTAGCACTAAAGAACAATTAGCCGATATCTTTACCAAACCACTAGATGAGAAAACCTTTACCAAACTTAGGAATGAGCTAAACATTCTTGATTCTCATAACTTTGATTGATACTTTGCACACATAGCTCATTTATGTACCTTTGATCATATCTCTTTTATGTCTACGACTAATATGTTTTCAAGTGTATTCCTATGCAAAGTCGTAGATTGAAAGGGAAATGGAGTCTTCACCGAAGACAAGGCTTCCACTCCACTCTATCAGTATTATTTACCCTTCGCCGTCACTCCGCACCATTCTCTACTTTGGTACAATCTTCACTCTTATTACTAGTACCAATGGGGAGAAAATAAAGAGGGCTCTCAAAAGACTCCGTTTTTGGCGATTAATGCCAAAGGGGGAGAAATATAGCCCAAAGCAAAAGGACCGCACCACCACCAATTTCAAAGTTTAAAAATGAAGTTTTCAATTGGTATCTTACAATGAAATATTTAAAAGAGGATTTTTTTCAATTGGTTAGTATTTTTCAAAATTGGTATAGTTAATCTTCTTTCAATTGGTAAAACCCTCTTGAACACTAAGAGAAGAATTTCAATTCAGTGGGAGTGTTGTTTAAAGTCAAAGGAAAAGCATTTGAAACAAGGGAAGAAAATTTCAAATCTTGAAAATGCTTCTTGCAATCTTATTCATATACCTTTGACTATTTGCAAATGAACTTTGAAAAGATTTTCCAAAAAGAATTTGCAAAAACAAAACAAGTGGTGCAAATGTGGTCCAAAATGTTAAAAGAAAGAAAGCAATCCATGCATATCTAATGAAAGTATAAATTGGTTTAATTCCAAGCAACCTTTGCACTTGCCTTATGCAAACTAGTTCAACTCTGCACTTATATATTTGCTTTGGTTTGTGTTGGCATCAATCACCAAAAAGGGGGAGATTGAAAGGGAAATAGGGTCAAACCTTTTCTTATAAATGATTTTGGTGGTTGAATTGCCCAACACAAATATTGGACTAACTAGTTTGCTCTAGATTATATGTTCTACAGGTGTCAAAGGTTTAGCACAAACCAATAAAAAGCTTAAAGTTAGGGTTCAAAAGAAAGGAGCAAAAGAAACCGAAGTGAACCCTGGTCTGGCGCACCGGACTGTCCGGTGCACCAGGGTGGATCGACTTCAAACTCTTCACCTTCGGGTTTCTGAGGCCGCGCTCCGCTATAATTCACCGGACTATCCGGTGGGTCACCGGACTGTCCGGTGTGCCAGCGGAGCAACGACTCCCAAGCGCAACGGTCGACTCCAACGGTCGCCTGCAATGTGAACAGTTCGCGTAGAGTCAGAGCAGCGCCAGAAGGCGCACTGGACAATGAAAAGTGACTGCCCGGTGACCCAGGCTGTCAGAGCTCAGTCAAAATCGTCAGAACCCTAACGGTTGGGTGACGTGGCTGGCGCACCGGACAGTGTCTGGTGCGCCCATCGACAGCAGCCCTCCCGAACGGCTGTTTTGGTGGTTGAGGCTATAAATACCCCCAACCACCTCTATTCAAGGCATCCAAGTTTCCAGCATATTGCATTCAATACAAGAGCTCTAGACTTCACTCCAAGACACAAACAAGAGATCAAATCCTCTCCAAAGTCCAAAACCACTCCAAACACTTAGTGACTTGTGAGAGAGAGATTTTCGTGTTCATTTGAGTTCTTGACGCTTGGATCGCTTTCTTCTTCCTCATTCTTGTTCTTCAAACACTTGTAATCAAAGAAAGAGACACCAAGTTGTGATGGTCATTGTGTGGGGTCTAAGTGACCCGTTTGATTAAGGAGAAAGCTCACTCGGTCTAAGTGACCGTTTGAGAGAGGGAAAGGGTTGAAAGAGACCCAGTCTTTGTGACCACCTCAACGGGGACTAGGTTTGCAAGAACCGAACCTCGGTAAAACAAATCACCATGTCATCCGCTTCATTTGCCTTGATTTGTTTTGCACCCTCTCTTTCGGACTCGGTTTTATTTAAAACGCTAACCCCGGCTTGTAGTTGTGCTTAAAGTTTGTAAATTTCAGTTTCCGCCTATCCACCCCCCTCTAGGCGACTTTCATTAACGCAATTTTCACAATTAAATATGCTTGTGTACTATGTTACTTTGAAATCGTATGAACATGTTCTATCCTATTGTCATTCAGTGTACTCAACATGCTTACGATATCGGCACTGTCGACCAGGGCTCTCTTCTGAAGCAGCTAGCAAATAAGAGTATCGGTGGTGGTGTAGCTACTGTTCTAGCTGAAAGGGACAAGGAAGAGATGGAGATGGACATAGCAAAGCTAGAAGTTGGCTTCATGGGAACATCTGTAATATGTAGGAGTGACGGTCCTCTAATTCTAGCATACTTGAGGAAGGTATAATACTTATAAATTATTGTTATCCTTGCTCCATGTAATATGCAGTGGTCTTTGATTTCATCTCATTCCATATTAAGATCTCAAATAATTGACCCTTTTCCAGGTTTCTGTTTCTAAAGCACGGGCAATTATTGTGTTAACATCTGATGAAAATGCAGACCAAGTTAGTATTTTTGTTCTACACACATCACCTGAATAGATGTAACGTGGGAACCCATAAGCTTAGACCTTACAACAATGACTATTACTAATATTGTATTCAATCGAAAACCTAGTGTTGGGGACTCGTTCTCAACCGCTATGAATTAAGAACAAGGCAACATAAAGTGTTAAATGTTAACGTTCTTCGTCCATGAAACATTATTCCCTTGAGGATAATGGGCCTTGGACGAAGGTTGATGAGGGTAAAATTACGAAGCTTAGGACTTCGTAATTAAATTTCAATAGTTATTGTAAGGCAACATAAAATAAAAGGTATCAAAGGGGTAAATAAATCATAGACGAATTATGTCATATTTACTTAATATATTGAATCATTGGATACAATAATACCTCTGCCTTGGCAAGGGTTGAATTCCAGAAGATGCGAGTATATTTCCCAGAATTCGTGAACAGTAACAGACTACTGTTCACTATTTATAGGCACAGGACACAGCCTGTGAGGAATTACAAGTATGCCCCTTATAGAAGCTTACAACATTGACTCAGACCTTTATGGACTAAAAGGTCATTCTATCTTTAAGTCGGTTTGTAATACTGAAGCTTCACGAAGAGGAACCTTCGGCTAACTTATACAAACAGCTTCAGCCGAGGACCACTTCTTTCTATAAGACCTTCGGCGACGAAGCATAGTCCCAACAGTAGCCCCTTTCGCGGTGCTAGATCGTTTTTCGTAACGAGCTTGATCCGTGAAAAAAGTCTCTTAAGCTTCAGAGCGCCGAAGGTCTAAGAAACACCTTCCCTGAGCTCGTTGTCGAGAAACGATTCAATCTCCCAGCGTGTAGCGGCCCCACCTTGCAGAGTTACTGTTCGGTCTCTGCGGTCCACCACGCAGCGAGTGCGAGCGGGTGTCCGCCCGGTGTAAAAATTCTGGCGCTTCGCCTTCTTACCTGCAGCACTATATAAACAGACGAGTAGGTGTGAAGTTACCACAGCATTCATTGCTATTTACACTGTTTTGCTGCCAAAATTTTTAACCGTCGCCGAAGCTTGTCTGTCGGAATCGAAACGAAGCTCCTGCTTGAAACCTGCTTCGGAGGAAAAAAGTATTAAAGTTCCACAAGTTCATATTTAAATGGCCAGAGTGCGCTCTACCGCCAGGGTTGAACGTGAGGGGGACGAAACTGAAGCTTCGGAGACTGTCCCTATCTCCGAAGCCATGCAACGATCCGGACTAGTGACTTCGGAAAAGATTCCTAGTGATGATACAGAACAAGCAATCGCTGAAGCAGAGGAAGAAGATATTGAGGAAACTGATCCCGAAGATGATTATCGCATTGCCATGCCAAGCAAACCCAGCCATTTGGACTTCGGGAAATCTACTGTTTCGAAGGCTGATCTATCCAAGATGGTAAAATCGGGCTTTTTTACCGAAAATCAGAAGAAGCTATTGCGCTTCGGGGGAGAAGAGACTACCCCAAAGCCGGAGAAAGATGAAATTGTTATTTTCAAAAGCTTTCTAAAGGCTGGGTTAAGGTTCCCCCTACACGGGAATATTGGAGAGGTACTGAATAGGTTCGGTATCTATTTTCACCAGCTGACCCCTAACGCTATCGTGAGACTTATTGTTTATATCTGGGCACTCCGAAGCCAAGCAGTGGAACCATTTGCAGACAGCTTTTGTCGGGTTCACGAGTTGCATTATCAAACGAAGGCTAGAAAGGATGGATTGCACGACAATTTTGGTTGTTATAACTTCGCCTATCGGAAAACTACAAAGTTTCCTGTAATTAGCTACCGAAGCAAATGGGCAGCAGGCTGGAAATCTGAGTGGTTTTATGTCAAGGTTGATGACGACAAGGAAAAGCTTGTGCAAAGCCCGCTGGAACTAGTCTTCGGAGAAACCCGACCTCGCTGCAACATGACACCCGAAGGTCCAACACAACAAGCAATGAGTGAATTCAGAATTATTGCAGAGCATATCAGCACAAGGGACCTGGTTCAAGAGTTTTTAGCTTTCAAAGTTTTTCCCAGTTTGAAAGAATGGGAAATGCCGAAGCTACAGGGGGAAAAGAAAGAAGGTGAACTTGTACGTTTACCTTACTATTTCAAGTTTAAAAAGTACTTTAAAACACCTTGCCAAGAGTGGCTAGATACAATTGAAGTAATGTGCAATGAAATACTTGGCAATTATTCCAAAAAAGAAGATCAATTGATGACCGCAGCCTTCGGCACCCGTCCGAAGCGAAGGCTAAATCGAGTGTTGGACGCCTTGGGCTTTGACTACCCTGATTATGAAAATCTGAACAAAGGTGCTGGGGGCCAAAAAAGAAAAAGGATAACTGAGGCCATGAATGAAGAAAAAGAACCATTAAAGAAGAAAATTCCGAAGAAGAGGAAAGCTTCTTCTCCGAAGCAACAAATATCCGAAGCAGAAGAAACCCCCGCATCACCTTCTGCTACTGTCGTTGAGGAAATTCTGAAGGTAATGACTGAATCCTTACCTGCGAAGCTAAGTCCACTGGGCCCTCAACTGACAAAGTTTTTTCAGAAGGACAAGGAGCCCGAAAAATCGAAGAAAACAATCAGGGCAAAGAAACAAAGAATTATCACTGTGACAGAGGTAATTGACAAGACGACGCCAAGAGCTTCAGCCCAGAAAACACCAGCGGCTGCAGAGGGGACGGATATTGAAATTGCACCTTCGGAGGCCGCAGCTGCCGAAGCTGCCTCAGCTGAAGATTTGAACCTGGAGAGCACAATTGAACACATTGACCAAATACTGCTAAACATGGCTGCAGAAGAAGCTACTACCGCCGCCGAAGAGGCCGCGACCGCAGCGTCGGGGAAAGGAAAAGAAATTGCTGATGAAGCTTCAGAAAACGAAGCCTTCATGTTCCAGAACTTAGTTGGAGAACAACTATCAAAAGCTGAAATAGAAGAGCTTAGAGAGTATGCCAAATCCTGTGGATACAAACCTGGGGCACTCCTCTTCGGAGGCGTTGATGATGAAAAATTAGATTGTATTCGAGATCAGACAGGAGCCAAAGTTATCAGTACTCTGTCCAAGAGTATCGGCTTCCCGAAGCTAGAAACAGACATCAGCCGCTACCGACGACAACATGTCGTTGGTAGTTTATTTTATTCCAACTTCAAGGTGAACTACTTGTCCCTTAACTTTTATTGTTTCTAATAATAAAAACATGTCTGACGAAGGTTGTTTTTGTGCAGAGTATGCTGTTGAGCAAAGCCTTGCAAATGCAGCAAGATTTTGAAGATAAAAAGCACGAAGTTATAATTCAAAATTTGGAAAGCAGAATAAAGGAGCAATCAGATGCTTTCGAGAAAAAGAACTTTGAGCTCCAGGCAACCGAAGGTTTATTGGCGGAAGCTGAAGCAAAAATAGCAGAACTGAACACGAAGCTTCTCCGCCAGTCTGAGCAGTTCGAACGAGAAAAACAAGATCTTAATGCAAAACTTGACGCCGAAGCTCAACAAAATTCAGATTTGAGAAAACTACTGACAAGTCTTCAAGAAAAATGCTTGGAATTTAGCAACAAGTGCATTCAACGATTAAGAAAGATTTTTTACTCAGTTGGAGCCAGCAGTGAAAAATTCACCCCCTCAGCTGAAGATCTACCGAAAACCTTCGAACATATTGAGGGGGAGATTGACGAGCTCGACGAAGTCATAGCTGGGCATGGTGACTTCTGTGCTTGGGTGGCTTCTCGAGGTACTGCTGCAGCTTTCCTGAAGGCTGGCTGCGATCATGGAAAGGTTGTCAACAGGCCAAATTTCACTTTATCACCATCAATCCTGGATGACATTCCTGATCTCGCCCGAAGTATCTCGAATAGATTTGTAAAAATGATATGGACCAAAGGTGGGCGAGAAAAGGCTGGAGACGAAGCTCGTAGCCACCTTGAACCAGTAAGAGACCATACCTTGTGCTTACCTTTTCCTGTAAGCTTGATTTTGACTTACAACGACCTTATTCATGTAGGATGACGAAGCCGAAGCCGATGATCAAAAATGACGCCGAAGCCGAAGCTCCTTGGAGATTAGATAGTAGACTGTAGACAGTACTTGAGAAACTTTTGAGATAACTTTTGTAAATGTAACCAAAACTTGTCTTTAATGAATTCTGTTCATACCTTGTCATATATCCTTATCCTTCCATTGATGTATGGGAAATGCTTTGATGTGGACGAAATTTTCTTTTGAGCCGAAGGCGAAAAAACACCTTCCCTTCTTTTCGTACGCAGCGAAGCATAGAAAACAACATTTTCCTTTTTTCCTTTTTTTTTCGAAGCTCTCCTTTTTGTACACGAAGCTCTTTCTTCCCCTTCTTTTTCTTCTTTTTGCCGAAGCAACCATTTATGCCATGAAGATGATTACCCTACATATGTCTAGATGAATGTTTATGAATGCAAATGTTATGATGTAATGTGATGTGCAAATGAATGGCCAAAGTCGTATCCGAAGCCATATTCATAGCCATTATTCTCTTAAAAACAATCGCACCTCAGCTCTGCATTCCCTTAGGAACGACTTTGGAGCTTCTTCGCCTTTACTTTTGGCGGAATCAGCGTTGACTTTTCGCTGTAAGCTCTGCATTCCCTTAGGAACGACTTTGGAGCTTCTTCGCCTTTACTTTTGGCGGAATCAGCGTTGACTTTTCACTGTAAGCTCTGCATTCCCTTAGGAACGACTTTGGAGCTTCTTCGCCTTTACTTTTTGGCACTCGATGGTGCGTTCTCAGCTTTTACATTTACATTCCTTGGGGGATTTTGCTCTTATAGAACTAAAAAAGGAAATTACATGTGCTGGCCCCATTAAAAACCTTTCTCCCCCTTCGGAAAGGAAAAGGGTGCCATAAAAGAAAAATAAAAAATATGAAAAATTACATCGAGTTATACATAATATCGCCGAAGCTCATCCGCATTCCAAGACCTAGGAATGTCGTTGCCGTCCATATCCTTCAATCTGTATGAACCGGGTCTTGACGAAGATGCTACTAAGAAAGGTCCATCCCATTTCAACTGCAACTTGCCCACTGTTTCTGGGTTGGCCACTCTCCGAAGCACCAAGTGTCCTGGCTCAATATTCTTTAACCGAACCTTTCTATTTCGCCATTTAATTGTTTCGGCTTGATATTTATTGATGTTCTCCACGGCTTGCAGCCTGATCCCTTCTAAAGCATCTTTTTCCACAGAATAAGCAGCTTCGAAACTTGATTCTGTCGAAGCTATTACCCTTATTGATCCGGTTTTAGCTTCCTCCGGAGTTATTGCTTCGTCACCGAATAATAACTTGAATGGAGTAAAGCCTGTAGACCTTGATGTTGTTGTATTGTGGCTCCACACCACTTTGGTTAACTGATCTGGCCATTTTCCCCTGGGTTGATTGAAGATTAACTTCATTATTCCTGTCATTATAATGCCATTGGCTCTTTCAACGAGTCCATTGGACTCCGGATGTCTGACTGATGCAAAATGGATCTTCGTACCAATCTGATCACAGAAATCCCTAAAAGCTTCGGAATCAAACTGTGTTCCATTATCCACAGTAATAGCCTTTGGTACCCCAAAACGACAAACAATATTCTGCCAGAAAAACTTTTGGACGGTGGCCGAAGTTATTGTGGCTAAAGGCCTTGCTTCAATCCATTTAGAAAAATATTCCACTGCCACTACAACATACCTTAGGTTCCCTTGGGCCGGTGGTAACGGACCTAACAAGTCAAGACCCCACCTTTGCAATGGCCAAATGGGTTGTATGAGTTGTGTTAGGGACGAAGGTTGTTTTTGATCTCGTGCACATTTCTGACAACCTTCGCACTTTTGAACTAATTCCGCTGCATCCGAAGCTGCCTTCGGCCAATAAAATCCTTGGCGGAAAATTTTTCCGAGTAATGGCCTGGATCCAATGTGAGATCCACAGAGGCCTGCATGTATTTCTTTCATCAACTCTATACCTTCGGTTCTGGATAAACACTTGAGTAGCGGAGCACAAACTCCATGCTTGTACAACTCTCCTTCTATCATGACATATGGACGAGCTCTTGCCTCTATCCTCCTGTTATAAGCTTCGTCATCTGAAAGGAATTTTCCCTGAAGGTAAGAAATGATCTCAGTTCTCCAATCCTCGCTATAAACAGGAGATATGTTGAGGACTGCTCTTTCAAGAAGTTCCACCGAAGGTGCTTTTATTGTTTCGAAGAACACATCCGAAGGTAAGGGCAGCCCCTGTGCTGCTGACTTAGCTAGCAAATCAGCATGCTCATTTTGTCCTCGAGGGATATTTTTGACAGAAAACCCTTCAAAGGAAGCTTCAACTCTTCGAACCATATCCAAATATTTTTCAAGCTTCGGATCCTTAGCCTTGCAACTCTTGTCAATATGACCCGAAACAACCTGGGAATCAGTTTTAAGTATGGCCCTTCTGATTCCCATTGCTTTCAACTTCCGAAGACCTAGAAGTAATGCTTCGTACTCGGCAATGTTATTTGTGCAACTAAAATCAAGTTTTGCCGCATAACAAGTTTTGACTTTGGAAGGTGAAACCAATACAGCAGCCGCTCCCGCTCCGAAGGTTCCCCAAGATCCATCACAAAACACTGTCCATGCTTCGTTGTCTTTATTCGTTTCTTCCTCCTGAGCCCCTGGCGTCCAGTCAGCAATGAAGTCTGCCAACGCCTGGGACTGAATCGAAGATCTATGAACATATTCAATACAAAATTCATTGAGCTCTGCAGCCCATTTTCCAATCCTTCCAGTAGCTTCTCGGTTCCTCATAATATCCTTCAGAGGTTGTGAAGAAGGAACAATTATGTTGTAAGCTTGGAAATAGTGCCGAAGCTTCCTGGAGGCCATCAAGACAGCATACAGTACCTTCTCCAACTCTGTATAATTTTTCTTTGATAAACTAAGAACTTCGGATACAAAATATATTGGGGCCTGCCTCTTAACTTGACCATCAAGCTTCTCCTGGACAAGCGCTGCACTTACCGCTGAGTGCGAAGCTGCCACATATAATAACAAAGGAGCCCCTGGCATTGGTGGAGTCAATGTTGTTAGAACTATCAAATACTGTTTCAGCTCTTCAAAAGCCTTCTGCTGGATTGGTCCCCATTGAAAGACTTCGGCTGATTTCAGCACTTCGAAGAATGGTAAGTTTCTCTCTGCTGATCTGGATATGAATCTATTGAGAGATGCCAATCTTCCTGTCAATCTTTGAGCCCCCTTCTTTGTAGTTGGTAGCTCCATCCGAAGTATAGCTTCAATTTTACTTGGATTAGCTTCAATTCCCTTTGTTGAAACCAAACATCCAAGAAATTTCCCCTTCTTTACTCCGAAGACGCATTTTTCTGGATTTAACTTTAAGCCAGCTTGCCTGAAACTGGCGAAGGTTTCCTGCAGATCAGCAATATGATTCTCCTGTTTCGTGCTTTTTACAATGATGTCATCAACATAAGTTAGCACATTTCTGCCTATTTGAGATTGGAGAACCTTCGCAGTCATTCGGCTGAAACTTCCTCCAGCGTTTTTGAGCCCCTCAGGCATCCGAAGATAGCAATATGTGCCACTTGGAGTTATGAAGCTAGTCTTCGGCTCATCTTCCTTCTTCATCCAAATTTGGTGATAGCCTGAGTAACTGTCAAGCAGACTCATGAGCTCGGAAGAAGCTGCTGCATCTACTAAAGAGTCTATCCTTGGCAATGGAAACTCGTCCTTCGGACACGCCTTGTTGAGATCTGTAAAATCGATACACATTCGCCATTTGCCATTGGCCTTTTTTACCATGACAGTGTTAGCCAGCCATTCTGGGTACTTTACTTCTCTGATGACTCCTGCACTGAGGAGTCTTTTAACTTCGTTACGAGCACCTTCGGCCTTATCATCTGACATTTTCCGAAGCCTCTGCTTTCTGGCTCTGAAAGATGGATCAACATTGAGCGAGTGTTCAATAACATCCCTATTTACTCCGCAAAGATCATTAGCTGACCATGCAAAAACATCTTTGTTGTTGAACAAAAGCCTTATCAAAGTTTTCTCCTGCTCTTCGGATAATTGAGAGCCTAACAGCACCTTCTGCTCTGCTATGTCCTCACATAAGAGCATAAGCTTCGGCTGATCTGCTGAAGCTGCTTTCTCCCTTCTGAATTTGTACTGTTCACAAGCTTCAGCTCCATCTATGTTATGAATTGCTTTTGAGTCAGTCCAATTGCCTTCGGCCCTTCTTGCAGCTTCCTGACTTCCATGGATAGCAATGGGTCCTTGATCCGAAGGTATCTTCATGCAAAGATAGGCAGGATGAAGGATTGCTTCGAAGGCATTGAGGGTGCCACGACCAATAATTGCATTGTAAGGGTATTCCATATCAACAATGTCAAACACAACTTGCTCAGTTCTAGTGTTGTTGATGAACCCGAAGGTCACTGACATGGTGATCTTGCCCAGTGCTACAATCTGTCTTCCTCCGAAGCCACAGAGAGGATGTGTAGCATCATGAATCTTATCTTCTGGCTCTTGCATTTGTCTGAAGGCCTTAGCAAATATGATATCAGCTGCACTGCCTGTGTCAACCAAGACATTATGGACCAGAAATCCTTTGATAACACAAGAGATAACCATGGCATCGTTGTGTGGGTAATCCTTGAGCTGAAGGTCCTCTTGGGAGAAGGTAATAGGAATGTGAGACCATCTTGACTTGATAAAGGGTCCTTGCACCCCAACATGTTGTACCCTTCTCTGTGCTTCCTTCTTTTGTTTCTTGTTAGCTGGCTTTGAGGACGAACCACCTGTAATCGGGAGCACCAGCTTCGGGTCCGAAGCAGCTCCAGCTTGGTCGTTGAACGAAGCCATCAGCTCAAAAAGTGGAAGTGAGTTCACCGGAGGTGGGCGCCAATGTTGGGGACTCGTTCTCAACCGCTATGAATTAAGAACAAGGCAACATAAAGTGTTAAATGTTAACGTTCTTCATCCATGAAACATTATTCCCTTGAGGATAATGGGCCTTGGACGAAGGTTGATGAGGGTAAAATTACGAAGCTTAGGACTTCGTAATTAAATTTCAATAGTTATTGTAAGGCAACATAAAATAAAAGGTATCAAAGGGGTAAATAAATCATAGACGAATTATGTCATATTTACTTAATATATTGAATCATTGGATACAATAATACCTCTGCCTTGGCAAGGGTTGAATTCCAGAAGATGCGAGTATATTTCCCAGAATTCGTGAACAGTAACGGACTACTATTCACTATTTATAGGCACAGGACACAGCCTGTGAGGAATTACAAGTATGCCCCTTATAGAAGCTTACAACATTGACTCAGACCTTTATGGACTAAAAGGTCATTCTATCTTTAAGTCGGTTTGTAATACCGAAGCTTCACGAAGAGGAACCTTCGGCTAACTTATACAAACAGCTTCAGCCGAGGACCACTTCTTTCTATAAGACCTTCGGCGACGAAGCATAGTCCCAACACCTAGCATATAAAAGCATCAGGAAGAATATGATGGAGTAAAAGAAGTATGGCTACTCGGCAAGCATCTAAAGCATGTTAAACAACTAACTTTCATATTTGTTCCCACAAGGCAAGCAGATACAAGGAAAAAAGGAAACATTTATATTTTTGGTCTCTAAATAATTAACATCAGTCTATTCTTTGGATGTTGAAGGGGTCTTAGAGAAGTGTATGTCGTTATCGGACTTTACCAACTGGTGCATTCTGTTGCCATCATTGAGGAAATTCCGTGGAAATTTGTATATGCCCCCTGATTCAGGTCTATCCAATTCGTGTCGTTCTGTTAGTATTTCTAAGCAACATTTCTGTTATTTTTAAAATAAAATAACTAGATCCATCTGATGTTGTAGGAGTTGGGCTGATTTTTTTGTCAAATTGTTCCTCATTGGTCCTCACATCAAGGAATTCACACCATGATGTTTGGGTGAAGGTTTTGCGCTGTTGGGGACCTTCGTCTTCCGAAGGTCCTCAAAAACATGATTTAACAATGTTTCACGAGTGTAATATATGAACAGGTGCCTTTGGACTTGGATCAGAACCACACAGTATGAAAAGCACGAACAATGCGAAGATTGACGCAGCGCCGAAGCTACGCGCAAGGGAGCTTTGGCATAACGGCAAAAAAGGGAACCGACTTAAAAGGGGAAAGGCTATTTAGTCCTCGATAGATTGTTCAAATGTAAATAGTAAACATAAAGGGCATGAATGTAATTTTAGACAGGCCGCGTCCTGTGCCTATAAATAGATGAACAGTACCCCCGTACTGTTCACGCTGACTTGTACTCATTCTTGCGTCACGCGTGTACTTTCATTTTCTGTCAAGCCGAAGGTATAAATGTAATTCAATATTGTCATTATTCATTTGTTCATTTATGATTATATAATAAGAAATGTGTATGATGATGTTATATGTTTGTTCACATTATCCCTTATGTTTTACATGCTTCATTCGCCCTTGATATGTTTTTATATATATGTTGGGATGATGAAGGTATGTTCTTCATGACCTTCGTCCGAAGATCATTATATCCTTAAGGAAATAAGGCTTCGAAGGACGAAGGACTTTAACATTTAATACTTTGTGTTGCCTTGTTCTTGATTCATAGCATTTGAGAACAAGTCTCCAACATTGGCGCCCACCTCCGGTGAACCCTTTTTCGACCACCTTCAGCAAGCACTAACCTTCGTCATGCCACCAAAGAAAGCTTCAGCGCCAGGGGCTGCCGCACTACAGCCACTGGACCCAAATCAGGAGACCCTTTCTCTTCGAGAGGCCCGAAGCCAGAAGAGGAAGGCCACTAGTCCAACACTCCAGGAGGAGGAATTGGACCAAGAAATCAGAAACATGGAGATAATCCATCAGCAAGTACAAAGGAAGAAGGAGAAGATGGCCCGATTGGCTGATCTTCAAAGGCAGACCGACAAAGCCACTGAAGAAGTATGCCATCTTGCTCAAGACGAACAAGATCGAAGGCCCCAACACAGGGAGCTTCATCAGGAAGGCTTGTTCAACGACGATGGATGGTATGCTCATTTTAATCATGATACCTTTACTTTTGATGATGCTTCTACCTTGGCAGCAGAACTGCAGGCTATCCCATGGCCCCCATCATACAAGCCACCTCAGCTTCCCATGTATGATGGGCATTCAGACCCGAAGCAGTTTTTGATGAGTTATGAAGCAACTATATCTTCATATGGAGGCAATGCAGCTGTCATGGCCAAGTCCTTCGTCATGTCAGTTCGGAACGTGGCCCAAACATGATATTCTTCTCTTCGGCCAGGGACCATTACTTCGTGGCAGAAGCTCAAGGACATGCTGGTGACAAGTTTCCAAGGCTTCCAGATGAAGCCAGTCACAGCTCAGGCGTTGTTTCAATGCACACAAGATCATGAGGAGTACCTCCAGGCATATGTCTGAAGGTTCTTGCGTCTTAGAGCACAAGCGCTTACAGTGGCCAATGAAATTGTCATTGAGGCCATGATTAAGGGGCTTCGTCCAGGACCAACTGCCCAGTATTTCGCTAGAAAGCCCCCACAGACCCTGGAGAAGCTGCTTCAGAAGATGGATGAGTACATCCGGGCTGACAATGACTTCCGCCAAAGAAGGGAGGAAGCATACATGTTCTCTGAAATGACCAGGGGCTTCGGAGGAAGAATCCACCCGAGGCACGTCAGGTCAATTCACAACTCTACTCAGAGTGATGATAGAGGAAGTCAACAACAGAGGCCGCAGTATTCCTCGCAAGCTTCTGTGCAGCAACAAAGCTCTTTCTAGCCGCCAGCTCCAAGAGGCAGAGGCGCCAGGGCTTCGGAGGAAGATATGGGGACCAGCCTAGAAAGATCTACTGCTTATTTTGTGGTGAAGACAAGGGCCACAATACAAGAACGTGTCAAATCACCATCCAAAAGCAAAAAGAGATTGCAGAAGCCGAAGCCAAGCAAAGTCAACCGAAGCAGGTCCTGCACACTACTTCGTGTCATTCACCCTACATACCAGAATATGTGGGTAATCATCCCGCAACTTCTGTTGCTTCGGCTAGTCAGCCGCAAGTTTCTTGGCCACAGCTTCCACCTCTGCTGCCACTACAACCTGCCTACTCACGAGGTCAGCAGCCAGAAGGGAGCCAACAGACCCATCCCCATCGAGATTTCAGGGAGGGGTCCGAAGCTCGCACAGTTAATAGCACTGTGCCAGAATCAAAACACATATACTGAGAGATATCCTACCTATGGCACAGTTTTAAATTCACTATCATTTTCTTTTCAATAAGGAACAATCAATGTAAACCTAGTTTTCTTGTCATTTTTAATTTCCCGTACTAGCTTCGTTTATGTCAAAATGAAATATACCTTCGTCACAGACTTACGAGAATGCCGAAACTACAAAGAGATATCCCTTCGGGAATACAGGGCTAAAAATCGCAGTAAAAGTTTCACCGAAGCCACAAAAAGTCATTCTTAAAGAGCACAACGTAAGTTTGCCGAAGCTTCAAAAAGCCGTTCCCAAGGGAGCGCAGTGTAAGTTTTCTGCTCAAAAGTCGTTCCAAAGGGAACGTAGAGCCAAATACCGCCGAAATATAAGGCGAAGCGCGAAAAGTCAACGCGAATACCGCCGAAATAGAAGGCGAAGAAGTTCAAAAGACGTTCCTTAGGGGATGCAGAACTTACACCGAAAAATAAGCGGTGAAGCCGAAAAATAAGCGGCAAAGAAATTTTTGATTGTCCCTAAGGGGACGCACAGATTGTGTTTTAGCGTGAGTGTGTCTTCAGCATTAGCATCATTCATTGCATCATTTCATCACATCATATCGCATAGCATCACATCATACATCATATCTCACCAATGACATGAGTTGGAAATGAAGTCGATCTTTGGAGAACATTTTACAAACATGAAAAGGTGCCAAGGCACGAAGTAAGCTGAGAATTACAGCTTCATCAGTTCCGATGTGGAAGAAGGGATCTATTGTTTATGAAGCATCGATGTTTTTGCAAAGTGTGGATATTCTTACGAGGCATAGAAAGCCCTTCTTTACGAAGCATGAAAAGAAGGGAAGGTGTTTTTTCGCCGAAGGCTCAAAAATGGTATGTATGTAAAATTTCATGCATCGTAAAGAATTATATTACAAATGACTTACGTATTAGATTCAAAATTGTCAACATAAAATATTACAAACTTAGTTCAGCAAATGTTACATTAACATCCTAAAAATGTTTTTACAATAGCTACTCTTCTTCCTTCAGAACTTTTTCTGCAGCTTCGGTTAGCAGTTTGGCAACAACTTCGTCTACAATAGCTTCGGCCATGTTAATAATTTCTAGTGCTTTCTTTGTCTCTGGGTCGGCTAGTGGGTCAAACGGCTCTGGGGGAGGAGATAGTTCAGCTGCGGTAGAAGACATAAATTAGTTCGAAGTCACAAATATAAACAACAAAGTTAAAAGCCATTAAGTAATACCTATCCGTCTTTCGAGTTTCGCAGCTTTTTCAGCTTCTTTTGTTGCTTCTCGAGCGTCATGAATATCTTTTTCGCTCTTCTTCATTATTTCATGAGCCATCCCTCGGCCGCCATTTTCCCAGATATCAGTAAAAAAATTCCACCTATTAAACTCGCTTCGGCCGAGGGGTCCTTCGTATCGTCAACAGAGAAGGCAGCTTCAGCCTGGGCCAATGTTTTAACATGATCGCAACCCGCCTTTTCCAAGACAGCTGCGAGTCCTCTCGCACCAGAAAATGCGCAAACATCCCCACGATCACTTAAGATTTCCTCAAAAGCTTCGGCTTCACAACTGATCCACTCGATAACGCCCTCGGGGTCGCCTCGTATGAAGTTGTCTTCGCTCGAATACGCGCCCACCTTGGCGAAGCTAGTCTTCAGTTTCTGCACACATTCCATAGATTTTTCAAAACATCTTTCTTTGGATGCACAAATTTCTGCAACCGTATTTTCTAGATAATTTTTCCAATATTCGATGGCATCTCGATCAGCTTCAGCGACAGCGCACTTTACTTTGGCTTCGGCCAGTTGTTTTCGAAGGTCTTCAATCTCATTCTTTTGAATTTCAGATTGAGCCTTGAAGTTAGCTTCATCCCCCTTTACTTTGTCCACCAATGTAAGTAAAATTTTGTCTTTTTCCGTGGCTTCGTTTCTCAGCTTGATAACCTCTGTTCGAAGGTTGTTGAGAGCAATAGTGCAGCTCTCATCTTCAGCATTCTTTTGCGCCCTTAAGGCGTTGCTAAGTATTAAGCCCTACAAGAAAGAATGAATGGATTAACATGAGAATAAAAGACCCCATCACAGAATCCATAAACTTCAAAATTCACAACTTTTTGTACCTTCAGACTGTTGTATGCAAGGCTATCTGCAAGATCATCCTTCGTCATGGCACAAAGGCCAGCTTCGAGCTTCAGAAAACCCATACTTCTGGCCATCTCCCGACAGACGGATAATTCTTTGTTGTCTGGGAGACAATACAAGAAATCATCTTCATCCGTGCCATTAAACACTAAGGCCCCCTTCGGGTACTTCAGTTCTCGGGCATATTGTTTAGCTTCAAAAATTTCTTCCTCAGATAATATTTTTCCCGAAGCATGTCGAATGACATAATCAAGGTCTTTGGAAGGTGCTTCGGGAGTAAGGGATTCAGCTTCTTTGGCCGCACTTCTCTCAAAAACTATATCAGTATTTGGAGGTACTTCTTCGGCCCCTTGCTCGGTTGTGGCAAGCTTCGTCTCAACAGGCATTGTGGGTTCGGCCTCGGTTCCAGCCTCAATTGTTGCAGCTTTACCTTTTACCTGCCTAGTATCAGCTTTAGTCTGCGCTTCGGCAGTTTCGGCAACCTTCTTTGTGGAAGAGGGGCGTTTGGAATCTGTTGTTTCCAAAATATCTAATACATTTACCATCCTTTTCCTTGTAGGGGTTATTGCAGAACTTTTTTCTGCCTTCAGCACTGTTGCTTCTGCTGAAGGACTTAGAATCTCGGGCATCTTTGTTGCTACTTCATTCTTTGG
Source organism: Zea mays (assembly GCF_902167145.1). Taxonomy (NCBI): domain Eukaryota; kingdom Viridiplantae; phylum Streptophyta; class Magnoliopsida; order Poales; family Poaceae; genus Zea; species Zea mays. The sequence goes on from NC_050099.1 coordinate 78,578,615, forward strand.
TCTTTCAGCCTTATTTTCGTCAACCTTCGTTTCAATTAGCTCAGTGGAAGGCGCCTCCGGCATTACAGCCGGTTCTTCAGCCTTCTGCGTAGGATGAATGGGCTCCTTTGGATCAGCAGCTGAAGAAGTCTCTCCGCCAAACTCAGGCACCACAGCCAGCTCAATATAGTGTGGCCGATGGGTAATAACCTTCAACTTCTTCGGCGCAGGCTCATCTAAAGTGGCCAAAGCAGTAGTCTTGGCCGAAGCAGCAGCCTTGGTAGAAGCAGCAGTTTTCCTCTTCTTTCCCCGTCCCCGCACCGGATAGCAGTAGTCAGGGTACACAAATCCAATAGCATCAAAAACCATGTTTAATCTTTTCTTTTTTCGGCTCCCGAAGGCCGCAGATAGTGCGTTATCTTCAGACTTGGAATATGCTCCAAGTAACTCATCGCTAGTATTTTCAATACATTTTAGCCAGTCATCATCTGGTTTGACAAACTTGTCCCCAAACCTGAAGGTGTATTTCAATCGAACCAGGCTGCCTTCGCTAGGGTTAGTGATGGTTTCTTTCGGCATTTCCCAGCTGTCTATAAGTGGCCATATCCTATAGCCTATATGTTCTTGGAGTAAGTCTCTTGTCCCAATAAAAGAGCAAACTGTGCTGAAGGCCCTTCGGCATGCTTCGGCTGCCTCATCAATTTCTACCTTCGGTTTTCGGAGGCCGAAGCGGGATTAGATGGGGCGCATGATGATCTCTTTAATGTCTTCTCTCGCCTTCAAATCATTTTTCACATAAAACCACTCTTCCATCCAGGCCTCGAGCCATCTCTTCCGAAACGTTGGCACTGGGTAGCTTGCACCAGAGCGAGCAACAAAGTTATAGCAACCAAAATTGTTATGATATTGTTCTTTACCCCAGGCCTTCGTCTCATACAAAAGTTCATGCATACTGCAAAAACATCTTGCACTTGGCTCTAGACCTTGACTTCTCATAGCCCAGACGAAGATCCCCATTCTAATAACTGCTTCAGGAGTGATCTGGTGAAGGAAAATCTGGTGTGTCTTTAAAACTTCAACAACAAATTTGCTCAACGGAAACTGAAGTCCAACTTTGAAAAAGCTTCGGAAGATCACAACTTCGTTTTCTTTAGGAGCAGGAACGGCCCTGTCTACGTCAGCCCTCACAATACACATATCTCGAAAATACCTTCCTCTCATATTATCAAGATGACTCTGTTTGATAGTTGATTTCCCGAAGACTACATGACTTGGTCGCCAGGGCCGATCTTCAGAGTCTTCGCCTCCACTCTCCACATCATAGCTGTCGCTATCATCAATATCTTCAGACAAGCCTTCCAGTATCTCTTTAGTAATCTTATCTGTATTTGTTTTTGCTATTGACTCAACAAATCCAGCAATCTTCTCCTCAAGGAGCTTCTCCTCTTCGGTTAGCTTCGTCTCAGCAACTGTCTTCTTGTCTTGAGACATCTTCTCTTTGAAAACGACAAAAACGTGTCCTTCAAACCGAAGCTCAAAAGCTTGAAAGCTATCAAGCGCTAGTAAGCACAAGTTATAAAATTGAGAAAATAAGGCAAATGGCACAAGCAGTGTATCAAGTGCAGTCGGTGTGAGTTCCTATTTATATGCCTAGTGCGCTCCAAGTTAGAGGGCCCCGTCTGTCATTGACTGTTGCTATTCTAGCAAAGGGAAGGTGTTTTTTTGGACCTTCAGCTTAGGGCCTTCATCCATGTCGCAATCTGAATTCGTCATTCTAACAAATTAATATTGCGAGGGGCTACTGTTGGGGGCCTTTGTCTTCCGAAGGTCCGCAAAAACATGATTTAACAATGTTTCCCGAGTGTAATATATGAACAGGTGCCTTCGGACTTGGACCAGAACCACACAGTATGAAAAGCACGAACAATGCGAAGATTGACGCAGCGCCGAAGCTATGCGCAAGGGAGCTTCGGCATAATGGCAAAAAAGGGAACCGACTTAAAAGGGAAAAGGCTATTTAGTCCTCAATAGATTGTTCTAATGTCAATAGTAAACATAAAGGGCATGAATGTAATTTTAGACAGGCCACGTCCTGTGCCTATAAATAGATGAACAGTACCCCCATACTGTTCACGCTGACTTGTACTCATTCTTGTGTCACGCGTGTACTTTCATTTTCTGTCAAGCCGAAGGTATAAATGTAATTCAATAGTGTCATTATTCATTTGTTCATTTATGATTATATAATAAGAAATGTGTATGATGATGTTATATGTTTGTTCACATTATCCCTTATGTTTTACATGCTTCATTCGCCCTTGATATGTTTATATATATATGTTGGGATGATGAAGGTATGTTCTTCATGACCTTCGTCCGAAGATCATTATATCCTTAAGGAAATAATGCTTCGAAGGACGAAGGACTTTAACATTTAATACTTTGTGTTGCCTTGTTCTTGATTCATAGCATTTGAGAACAAGTCTCCAACATGCGCTATTCTTTCAAAAGAGTTTATGCACTTTCTCTAAAGCTGGGTTAGGAATAGGCTCATAAACTTGTACAGAAGGATGTAGATGTGATCTCACACCGAAGAAGTTTGTCAAGCACATTACTATGTGAAAAATACAAAGATATAGAGTTGAAGACCTCTAAGAATGGTAACTTGTGCTACAACAGAAAACATCTGCAACTTTAATACAACTATATTTAGCCTCTCTATGTGTTTGGTCTGATCATTGTTTTGTTTTTTTGTATGTCTCGCACTAACTAGTTTTGTGGTAGATTCAATTTTTGAAGTAGCAATTGTGCTGAATAATTTATGAAACCCTTCACTGAATTTGAATATGGCATGGATAATTGTTTAGTCTGGTTTTCCCTTCACTGAATTTGTGGTAGGTTCAATTCTTGAAGTAGCAATCTGTACGAAAACTTATTTTTGTTTCTGATGAAGTTGTGTGTACTTCTTCAGGACTATTACAAGCGTAGAGCTATAGACCTCGTTTTGATTTTGTGAGGAGATAAGCTCTAACCGTATGGATTACATGGATCTTGCGCTTTGGATGGTTACAGTTCTTTTTTGGGAGGAAGGACAAAAGTAACAGGTTCAGTAGGTCTTATGATTTGATAATAGAAATATATATAATAAATAAATTTGTGATAAATGTGCTTAAAAGGAAGTTGTGAATCAAAATACTAGGCGATTCAGGCCTTCTAACCAAATTAGCGTCAATGTAAGGGCTACAACTCGAATACAACTTGCACAAATGAACTGTATCAAAATCTTTTGGGTTGACAAAACATGCCACATGGGATATTTATGAATTTTATACTCACATTCTTGTATCTATTTGCAGCCTCGACAAACCTGAAGTTTGAACGTATGATAGATGACATCTTGGTTACTTTTGTGGATGGACATCTTGGTCGCTTTTGTGGTTGGCTTTTGTAGATGGAGTGAAGCTGCAATTGTAGTTGTGTAAGATTTATGTGCATAACTATGTGGGTTGCATCAGCTCCCAGTACTATGTATATACCTCCCGCGTAACTGCCTACCTATCCCTAACTTGCGACCCCTAAACGTAGACTTCGATCCTATAATCTTATTTGGGATCAGCTTTAGGCTATAATAGCCCCAGTCATCTTAATATGGAACACGTTAAAGTATGGTCTAAAACTTTAATGCGGATTATGTTCGGTCTATCTATGTTTGGTCTCATAGTTGCTTTGTTGCTCCCCGCGCTAAACGTTTTATTGGAGACTCAATCATCCTTTGCTGAATTTTAATATAGCATATATAATTGCTAGCTCATGTTTTACCTTGTGTTGGATAGGGCGGCCGAATGGGCGCCGCCTGATCTAGTTTAATTCATAACTAATTCATCTTAACTCCTTTTTGGTCCATTCTAGTTGCATTAAATTCATATTAATATTGTTTATCACCTAGTGACATTATTTTGTCATGAAAGAAAGGTTAGAATTTTGCACTTAATTTGTTCTATATCTAACACCTAAATCTTTAGAAAATCATAACTCTTTAACCGTAACTCCGAATTTAGTGATTCTCAAACCTACCATCTAGTTACGACGCATAGAACATTATTATGCAGTTTGTTCGTATGTTTGGTGTGATGTTAATTTTTCCTATACCATGTGAAAATGAATTAGGCTTACACCTATTTCCTAATTGATTTTGGTGGTTTAATTGCCCAACACAAATAATTGGACTAACTAGTTTGCTCTAGTCTATAAAGTTATACAGGTGCCAAAGGTTCACAAAAAGCCAATAAAAAGACAAAGAAAAGGGTTCAACAAAAAGAGCAAGTGACAACCGAAGTGTGCCCTGGTCTGGCGCACCGGACTGTCCGGTGCACCACCGGACAATGTCCGGTGCACCAGGGAACTCGACGCCCAACTCTTCACCTTCGGGAATTTTCAGAGGGCTCCACTATAATTCACCGGACTGTCCGGTGCACCACCGGACAGTATCCGGTGCCCCAGAGGAGAGCGACTCTTAACTCGCCAGCTTCGGATTTCCGCTCCGCTATAAATCACTGGACATGTCCGGTACACACCGGACTGTCCGGTGAGCTAGCGGAGCAACGGCTATTCCGCGCCAACGGTCACCTGCTACAGCATTAAATGCGCGCCAGCGTGCGCAGAGGAGCAGAGCACGCGCGGGTGGCACACCGGACAGTCTACAGGACTTGTCTGGTGCACCATCGGACAGCCAGGCGGGCCCACACGTCAGAGCTCCAACGGTCAGAACCCAACAGCCTGGTGACGTGGCTGGCGCACCGGACAGTGTCCAGTGGCGCACCGGACTGTCTGGTGCGCCATGCGACAGCAGCCTCCACCAAACGGCTAGTTTGGTGGTTGGGGTTATAAATACCCCCAACCACCCCACATTCAAGTCATCCAAGTTTTCCACCTTCCAACTACTTACAAGAAGCTCTAGCATTCAATTCTAGACACACCCAAGTGATCGAATCCTCTCCAAATTCCACACAAGCTTTAGTGATTAGTGAGAGGGATTTGTTGTGTTCTTTTGAGCTCTTGCGCTTGGATTGCTTTCTTTCTCATTCTTTCTTGAGATCAAACTCACTTGTAATTGAGGCAAGAGACACCAATCGTGTGGTGGTCCTTGTGGGAACTTTGTGTTCCAATTGATTGAGAAGAAAAGCTCACTCGGTCCGAGGGACCGTTTGAGAGAGGGAAAGGGTTGAAAGAGACCCGGTCTTTGTGACCACCTCAACGGGGAGTAGGTCTGCAAGAACCGAACCTCGGTAAAACAAATCTGTGTGTCTCACTCTTTATTCGCTTGCGATTTGTTTTGCGCCCTCTCTCTCGGACTCGATTATATTTCTAACGCTAACCCGGCTTGTAGTTGTGATTAACTTTGTAAATTTCAGTTTCGCCCTATTCACCCCCCCCCCCTCTAGGCGACTTTCACCATGTTTGTTTGTATTGGTACGAGTAGCAGCGAGGTTACGAGTCACTTGAAGACCAAGTTGGTACATGGGAATCTCGAGTCTAAGGCAAGTTGTTCCCTTGATCACCTTTCTCTTTACCCAATAATGTTCCTATTAATCACCGTGACATGCTCAGGTTAATTGATGGGACCTAATAGGTTTCCCTAGATTTGTTTATCCCACACCTTGTTTGCCACTGAACTTTTGAGTAGTTTTGCTATTGCTCTACCTGGTTTTGGGAAATTAATGTTATATTATGGTCTTGTTCTAGTTATGTTGTTATTTTAATTATTGTTCATGATAAGATCATCATGTTAATTGGAACATGGAGCTTAACTTGAGATATTCGTGCTACCCCAAGGGTGGAATGGGACGCCCTTGGCTGACTAATTTGGAAAGCTAGTGGAGGCCTACCTTACCCGAAAGGGGCAAGGGAGGTAGAGGAGCTACGTATAGGGAGGTTCTCGGGTCGATCATGCTGCCATGGCTTTTCGGACGAGGGATTCCTATATTTCCCTTCTCAGAAACCGTAGCGAGTTTTCAAAAGCTAGTGGAACTTTGTAAAGGCCTCGTAGTGGATCCCTAGTCATTCACCTTGGAAGTGTCTAAGGACCTTGCAAACCCTGGCTAGACGGGATACACGACTTGTGGGTAAAGAGTGTTGTTGGGGCGAAGGCGAAGACGTCACCCTCCGCTTGAAGCCTTCGCCGTGGCCGTCGGTCCAACAGAGACAAGACAACGGGCGAAGACACCCTTCGCCACATACGACATCAGACGAAGACCTGCGACGAAGTCATCCCACCGTGCGGCCTCGTCTAGCACAGAGGCCCACGTGTGATCCGGCCCATTGTAACGGGCCCTGCGTGGCCTCCGCATGTTACGGGCCTAATTTGTAAAGGCATCCCTGTAATTACAGTCTGTAACCCTGCTTTATGGGAATATTCTGGGGATAACCTAGGTGTCTGAGGGCACATGCGTCCTTAACACAGGACGCAGGGCGCTCAGATACCTATAAATATCCCCGCACAGTGCCTGTGAGAGGCTAGGTTAACAAAGCTATTGCCATCTTGCGCGAGAACCCTGTTTACGTCACTACTCCCCCCGTTGGATCCCCTTGCAGCAGAGAGCAAGTTCCAACATTTGGTGCCCACCGTTCGTGCTACGAGAAAACCACCCGCGATGGCACCCAAGAAAGCAAACCCGAAGGCTGACGAGGCTGCGAAGGAAGCACTACTTGCTGCAAGAAAAGGCAAGGCCCTCGCCCTCACCCAATCCACCCACCAAGAGGCCACTGAAGACGACGTTCTCCGCACCTGCGAAGACGACCCACTCCGCACCTGCGGCCCTGAAGGACAATCGCAGCCACCCCCACAGCCACCCCCAGGCTTCGCCCCACTGGAGGGCGCGGACCTCACTGAGGACGGTGAAGTCCTCGGCGTCTCAGCGGAAGAATAGCTACAGCTGCGCGCCCTGCGCCTCAAGAACCGCAATCTTCAGAGGCAGAAAGAGATACTGGAGGCCAAGCGCCAGCGTGTGTCCGCACTAGCCAAAGTGCGGCAAATGATACGCGACGAAGAGCAGAAGGCCCAGGACCTCGAGCGGGAGATCACGCTGATGCAGCGCGAAGGCCACCTTGGCCTGCAGCACGGGCCACCCCCGCAGCAGCAACTGGAAGACACGCGTGAAGGCCACCTCGGCCTGCAGCATGGGCCACCCCTACAACAGCGCGCACAACCGCAAGACCCGCGTTTCCCCCAGCGCGACCACACTTTCCCGCACGCCGCGCCATTCCAAGGGGTCAACTACCTGGACGAGCGAAGTCCCCTGGCGCCACACCTGCAAGTGATGCCTTGGCCCGCTAACTTCCGGGCAGGGACCTATCCCAAGTACAACGGCAGCACCGACCCAGCACAATACATAATGAGTTATCAGGTCGCCGTTGCATCTTCCGGAGGGGACGACGCCACAATGGCCAAGTCTTTCATCATCACCCTCGAAGGCCCAGCTCTCACCTGGTTCACCAGGTTGCCTCCGCTGTCCATTGATTCCTAGAGAAGCCTCTGGGACAAGTTCCTACTCAACTTCCAAGGGTACCACCCAGACACCGACGCCTTGGCCGAACTCTCGCTCTGCAAGCAGCTGGAAAAAGAGACTCTGCGGGAATATTACCGCAAGTTTCTAACACTCAAGTCACAGCTGCCCTCAGTTGACGACCAGATCGCCATTCACTACGCCATCAGTGGCCTTCGCGCCGGCGTCCTTTACAGTCATTGCATCAGGGACCCGCCCAAGAACCTTCAGGAGTTATATCAACTATTTAAAAAATACGCCAAATCCGAAGAGCTCCACCAGCGCAAGGTTGAGTCCCAGAGAAAGCCCAAAGATGCTCCACAGTCCAGCCGCACGTGGACGAGGACTCCGCAGCCAGACTCTGGCCAAGAAGGCCGCAACCAGCAGCAGGTGCATAACATCGCCAACCAGCACCCCGCTGGCGATGCCCCTCGCCGCCAGGAGTATCCCCCCCAGGGCCGCGGAGGTGGAGCTCGCGGTAGGGGCCGGGGACGCGCGCAGCCGCCGCGCCGATTCTATTGTCTCTTCCACGGCGAAGACTGCGCCCACCAAACCAAAGACTGCCCAGAAACGAAGGCCACCAAAGACAGGATGGCACGGGCGCAGCCAGCCGACAACCCCAGAGTTGTCGCACACACATACTAGCAACCCCCTCCACCATATATCCACGCCCCCGCCCCGCATCCACCGCACCACGCTTACCAACACCATCCGGAAGTACAAATCGTACCTCCCCCACCCCCACCACCACACCAGCAACATCAAAACATCCCCCACGCCCCAAAGCAGGAAGACTTCGCCGATCAGCCGTATCGCGGAGTCATTCACATGATAACTGGGGGGTCCAGCACTGACTTCGACACAAAGCGGCAGAAGCGGGACCACTACCGCAGCATCAACCACGTCGCCGTCACTGGCCCAGTCGTGCAGACGAAGTGGTCCCACATACCGCTAACCTTCGACGCACGAGACGTCGACCTGCGCAGCGCCCCCCACAGCGACGCCATGGTTATCAATTGCAGCGTGGCAGGCTGGGACCTGCATAAAGTCCTAGTCGACAATGGCAGTCAGGCGGACATCATCTTCCTCCACGCCTTCGATCGCATGGGTATAAGCCACAGCCTGCTCAAGCCTTCGGACAACCCGTTGTATGGCTTCGGCGGCAAGGGCACCTTTCCTATCGGCAAAATAGAGCTGCCTCTCTCCTTCGGTGTAGCACCCAATGCCCGAAGCGAGCAAGTAACATTTGATATTGTGGATATGGTATATCCATACAATGCCATCATGGGCCGGGGCTCCATCAATAAGTTCGAAGCAGCCATTCACGGACTGTACCTATGTATGAAGATACCAGGTCCGTTAGGTGTTATTACGGTCTACGGCAATTAACAGACTGCGCGCAACATAGAGCGAGACTTCGTGCCCGGTCAGAGAAATGTGCACTGCCTCACGGCCCAGCGCGAGGTCCCCGCACCCGCCAGCCCAACCGATAAACAGCACGACAAGGCACAGCTGCAGAGCAACGACGGGACCAAGACTGTCCCCCTCGACTAGGCCACGCCCAAGCAGACAGTCACTATCAGCGAAGACCTCACTTCGCATGAAGAGGAGAAGCTCCTCTGCTGCCTGTCCAAGAACAAAGATGTCTTCGCCTGGTCAGCCCTCGACCTGGTCGGGGTCAGCCGATCCATAATTGAGCACAGCTTGGGAATCGACCCTTCGGTGAGGCCGAAAAAATAGCGGCTTCGCAAGATGTCCGACGAGAAGACAGAGGCTGCCAAGGAAGCCAAATTCATCGAGCCGGTGGCTTACCCCACGTGGCTCTCCAATGTTGTGATGGTGCAGAAAAAGAGCGGGAAGTGGCGAATGTGCATCGACTTCACCAGTCTCAATAAGGCCTGCCCAAAGGACAACTTCCCGTTGCCGCGGATCGACCAAATAGTCGATAGCGCGGCCGGATGCGAAGTCATGTCACTCCTCGACTGCTTCTCCGGTTACCACCAGATATACATGAAGGAGGAAGACAAGGCTAGCACCAACTTTATAACGCCCTTCGGCACATATTGCTTCATCAGAATGCCGGAGGGACTCAAGAACGCCGGGTCCAGCTTTTCCAGGCTTACCAAGACAGTGCTCGACGGGCAGGTTGGCAGAAATATATTCACATATGTGGACGACATCGTCGTCGCCAGCAAGAGCAAAGAGGACCACCTCGCAGACCTCGCCGAGACATTCGTGAACATACGTGACGCACGACTTCGCCTGAACCCCGATAAGTGCGTCTTCGGTGTTCGCCAGGGGAAAATATTGGGTTATCTGGTATCACACCGCGGCATCGAGGCCAACCCAACCAAAATCCATGCCATTATTAACATGACACCCCCGCAGTCACCCAGAGAGGTCCAGCGTCTGACGGGCAGATTGGCCGCCCTCAACAGGTTCATTTCCAAATCCGCTGAGCGAAGTCTTCCTTTCCTCAAAACACTCTGCGGCGCAAAAAACTTCGTTTGGGGACCAGAGCAGGCGGCGGCCTTCGCCTCACTAAAACAGTACCTGATGGAATTGGCCGTTCTTACGAGCCCTGACTCTTCGCTACCACTGTTGCTTTACGTCGCGGCTTCGCCGCACGCGGTCAGTGCGGCACTGGTTCAGGAGCAGACAGTAGAGGGCGTGATCAGGCAGTGCCCAGTATATTATGTCTCCGAGGTGCTCACACCGTCAAAGTGTAACATGACGGAGCTCGAAAAGATTGCATATGCAGTTGTCATGTCTTCGCGCAAATTGCGCCACTATTTTGAAGCATTCAAGGTCCGCATCACCTCAGATAGGGGACTCGACGAATTATTCAGAAACCTGGAGGCATCGGTGCAGATCGCCAAATGGGCGGCCAAGCTCTCTGGCTACCACATCACTTTCGAGCCCAGGACAGCGATCAAGTCACAAGTTCTAGCAGACTTCGTCGTCGACTGGACCGGACCAATAACACAGCCGGAGCCGTCCGCAGAGAAGATTTGGACAATCTACTACGACGGCGCTTGGTGCCATGCGGGGGCAGGTGCTGCTGCAGTCATCACCTCACCCGCCGGGGTCAAGCACAGATACGCGGCACGCTTAAGCTTCGCTCTGGAATCTGACAGATGCACAAACAACATCGCAGAATACGAAGCTGTCATCCTCGGCCTCCGCAAATTAAGAGCCCTCGGCGTCACCACCTGCATAGTCCGAACAGACTCCAGGGTAGTCGCCGGCCAAGTCAAGAAAGACTATGCAGCAAAGGACCCCGCACTTATGCAGTACCTCGCGGCCATCCGAAGCCTCGAGAAACAATTCAAGGGATTCACTTTGCAGCATGTGGACCGGGCCAAGAATGAAGAAGCTGACGCATTGGCCAAGGCAGCCGCCAGGGGCGAAGCCCTACCCTCCGACGTGTTTTATCACGTCATCGGAACGCCAGCCGTTCGCAGTCCCGAAGGGCTCCAAATAACCAACGACAGCGAGGGCCAACGCATGATCAACCTTATCATGACCGAGGACTGGCGGGCGCCAATAACCCTGTACCTCCAAGGGTACTATCATCCAGTCGACAGCAACGAGGCCAAGCGCCTCCACCACCGAAGCCGGGACTTTGCATTGATTGAGGGCCAACTATACAAAAAGGGGGTCAGCCAGCCGATGCTTAAGTGCGTCACCGAGACCGAAGGCATTCAAATCCAGCGCGAAGTCCACAGGGGGACCTGCGGCTCCCACGCAGGCCCCAGGGCCCTAGCGGCAAAGGTGATACGCCAAGGCTTCTACTGGCCCGCCGTTATCTGTGTCGCAAATCGGGTTGTCAGATCCTGCGAAGCCTGTCAGAAATTTTCCCCACGATCGGGACGCCCCTCGCAGTTCACGAAGCTGATCGCCCACACGTGGTCCCTTCAGCGCTGGGGCCTAGACATCGTCGGGCCCCTGCCCACGGCTCAGGGGAACCTCAAGTTCACCTTTGTAGCCGTTGAATACTTCACCAAATGGATTGAAGCGAGGGCAGTCTCCACCATTACATCAAAGACGGCCCAGAAATTTTTCTGCCAAAATATTGTTTGCCGCTTCGGAGTACCGTCCGAACTAACAGTCGACAACGGCAAGCAGTTTGACAGCCAAGACTTCAAGAATTTTTGCTTCTCCATCGGCACCAAGCTTGCCTTCGCTTCAGTCTATCACCCGCAGTCCAACGGAGTTGTGGAACGCGCCAATGGAAAAATCTTCACAGCCGTCAAAAAGATGCTCCTCAACGAAAAAAGGGCAAGTGGGCCGATTTGTTACCCGAGGCTGTCTGGGCACTAAACACGACTGAGTGCAGGGCGACCGGGTTCACTCCTTTCCGCCTTCTATACGGATCGGAGGCTATGACCCCACAAGAAATAAAACATGGGTCCCCGCGAACAGTTCCTTCAGCCGTCCCCGACGTGGACGAGGCCACTTCAAAGGATCTCATCGATGGAGACCGAGTCTTCACCCTACAAGCACTAAACAAATACCAAGCCCAGACAAAAGCATGGCGCGACCATGCAGTCATCCCAAGGGAATTCAACGAAGGGGACCTCGTACTCGTCCGAACAGCTCGGACAGAGTCCAGGGGCAAGCTAGAGCCCAGGTGGGAGGGCCCCTTCATAGTCAAGACGAAAGCTTCCCCTAGCGCTTACAGGCTCACAACGCCAAGCGGCGAAGACCTGGAGCACTCCTGGAACATCGACAACCTCCGCAAATTTTTTGTTTGACTCATCAGGGCTGATTCGCCCTTGTAATACGCAAAAACAATTTTATTCTGGCCCGCACTCTTTTCCTCCCGGGGGGTGAGGTTTTTAACGAGGCGGAGCCATGTAATATACAAGTGAAAAATCCCCCGCAAAAACATGCGTCGAAAAAAGACCGCGACGACGGTCTTCGACATTCGACCAATACGAAGTCACCGCGAGGCTCAGCGCTAGCCACCCTCGCGTGCGACAACTCCGTGCAGAAGTCGCCTAAGGGTGCAGCCGGATCAGCACAACAAGTGCGAAAAATCGAAGTCTACCGCAAAGACTCACCGTGCAGAAGTCGCCTAAGGGTGCAGCCGGACTAGCACAATAAGTGCGACAAATCGAAGTCTACCGCGAAGACTCACCGTGCAGAAGTCGCCTAAGGGTGCAGCCGGATCAGCACAACAAGTGCGAAAAATCGAAGTCTACCGCAAAGACTCACCGTGCAGAAGTCGCCTAAGGGTGCAGCCGGATCAGCACAATAAGTGCGACAAATCGAAGTCTACCTCGAAGATTCACCGTGCAGAAGTCGCCTAAGGGTGCAGCCGGATCAGCACAACAAGTGCGAAAAAGCGAAGTCTACCGCGAAGATTCACCGTGCAGAAGTCGCCTAAGGGTGCAGCCGGATCAGCACACCAAGTGCAAAAAAGCGAAGTCTACTGCGAAGACTTACCGCGCAGAAGTCGCCTAAGGGTGCAGCCGGACTAGCACAACAAGTGCGAAAAACCGAAAACTACCGCGGAGACTATCCGTGCAGAAGTCGCCTAAGGGTGCAGCCGAACTAACACAACAAGTGCGAAAAACCGAAGTCTACAGCGGAGACTATCCGCGCAAAAATCGCCCACGGGCGCAGCCGGGCTAGCATAGCCGAATGTGCGAAGGCACACAACTTCATCATACAAACCATTACACATGTACAAGCGAGGGCATCTCACTCTACATCGGCTCAGCCTTCGGAATAATTCCCATCTCTCTATAGTTGAATAACATTATCCTAAGCTCCTCACCCGCAAAAAGACTCCGCAATTCCCCCTCACCTGTACTCACAGAGGTCGGCAAGGACAACAGTTCCTGCCGGCCGGCCCTACTCACGCGAAGTCGACCGTCGTCCGCCCCACTCACTCTACGCTTCGCAACCGCCCTTCGCCGCCTACGCCCAGTACTCAGACCAGGCACACCTTCTGCATCCGCAGCGCGCGGTGAAGCCTCCGCCGCCGCCACATCCAAGGCCGCAAAGTAGTCCAAGTCCTCATCCGACGACTCCTCAGTCCACTCGATCGAACTCCGAGAGCCACCAAAATCAGAAAACTTAGATATAGACCCATCCGATTCATTACCATCATCCACGGTCGAAGCCGCCAAAAAATTAGTAGTGGCGGTTGCGTGCGCAGGCCCAAAATCTTGAACTTGCACAGCAACCAAAATTCAGCAACATATCCAAAATTCCCTAACTACCCACACCCGCTACGCCACCTGCGAAGACCCAGCCGTCGCGGGAGGCTCCGCTGTTGCCTCCGTTGTCGCCTCCGCTGCCACCATCGCAGGATCTTCAGCCCTCGGCGCAACGGCTGCGGGGGCATCAGGAGCGCCTCCGGCGGTCTCTAGGGGCGGGCCTCCGCTGGCCGCAGCGGCTGCCGGGGCATCAGGAGTGCCTTCGACAGTCTCCGGGGGCGGCTCCAGGGCGGCCTCGGACACGGCCTCCGCCGGGTTCGACTCCGGGTCAGGCAGCGCGCTGTTCAACGCCCCGAAATCATCCACCCTCTCGCCGCGCGCCGCCTAAGACACAACACACAGATTCAGCAAACCCACACATAGCCCACATCCAGCAAATGTCAAACAAAAGCCAAACGTTACCTGAGCCCTCGCCGTCTCGGCCCGCTCCCTGACCACCTCTCGACCGTGCGGGCCCCACATCCGGTCGTAGATGGCTCCAGCGGACTCCTTCACTATAGGGTCTTCAACCTTGTATATATCTCGCTCAAAATCCTCATCAGCTTGGTCGAAGACCTCAAAGTGCCGGCACCCTTCGCGAGAGAGCGCGTTCATCGCCCCCTCGCAGGTGACCAGGGAGGCATACGACATAAACCCCTCCACAATAGTGGGGAGTGCCTGCAACTCCTCTTGTACCCACTCCAAGCAGCGAAGTCCGGGCTCTCGGTCCGGCACTTCGAAGTCACCGGTCCGCGCGCCCAACTCACGGTATGAATCCATAAGCTGTTTGCGCGTCCGCTCAGCCTCCGCGCGCGCCCCGGCCTCGGTCCTCTCCACACGGCTCTGCAGGGCGTTGAGCCGCTCCTCCAACTGCGCGGCGGGCTCCCTGGCAAGACTGCCCTCCGCCCACGCCAGATTGGCCTCCGCCAGCGCAGCCTGCGCCTAGGCGAGGGCCTCATTGGCCTCCCTCCTCTCCTCCACCAATTGGCGCCGGAGGTCGGTTTTTTCCCCCTCCAGCACGGCCACCTTGTCCGCCAGCTTGCGGCACTTGCTGTCGGCGGCCGATTTCTCCCGGACGGCGTCGGCATGTTGCGTCCGAAGTCTCTCGACTTCGGCAGACACAACGGCCGTAAGGGCCCCCGACGCCGCACGGCCGTCGAAGTCAGCCGCCTGCAAAACACACATAAGACCACAGCCCCAGCGAAGCCAAAAAAACACACATAAGAACCGAAGTCTAGCTCAACGTACCTGACTTAGTGCCTCCTTCATCTCCTCCAGCCGGCGGGACACAGCGCCCGCCTCGTCCCTCACAGCAGCAAGTGCCGGCATCTCGCCGCCAGCACTAAGAGCACCACCCTTCGCCTTTGGCATTACAGCAGCTGCCGTGGTCGCCGCGGCGGGCGGAACAACGACAAGTTGGCCTTCGTCTGGCCCTGCGACGTATCAACAAATTTAAAAACAAAAAAAAGAGAAAAAGAAAGCCAAGCCAGTGCCTTACCAACAAGATAGTCGTCCACACTAATGTCGGTGGCGAAGTCGGCGACGCGCTTGCCCGGCGGCGGCAACCCTCGGGCTGACTTCACCGCCTCCGGCACCCTGCCGGACGCCGATGCGGCCTTCGCAGTCTTGGAACCACCGGCGGCAGCCACAGCCTCCGACACCCTGCCGGATGCAGGGACGGCCGACTTCGCCGCCAGCGGCGGCTGACCTCCGCCGGGGGCCGTAGCCTTCGCAGCCCCCCGCTTCCTCTTCGGCCTGGCTTCATGAAGCCTGACGACCGCCTGGCGCTTCTGCGCAACTCCTTGGCGATCCTTGTCCATCACTGCCGACACAACAGCAGCAATATTCCGCCCGTAAGGAACCACTTTCCACTCACGAACCATGCGAGATGTAAAAAAGTCTTCGCCGGCCGCGTGGGGGATAGGAACATTCCTAGGCCACCAACCCCCGGTAACCCTCAGCATCCGCGCCGAAGACTCCCGGAGCTCAGGCGAAGACATCCTTCCCCCCGGGGCCGCGCATGTCCTCATCAATTCTCTAGCAAAACCATCGGAAACCCCAAGTCCTCCCATAGCAGTACCTAGTTTCCTCTTCTTCGAGGATGGGGCGGCCGCCGGCGCAGGGTCGTCTCCAGACTCTACCACCGGCTTCTTCCCGCGGCGGTCCACATCGTCTTGGCCGGGATAGCCGTTATACGGCAGTCCATTCAATTCAAAAACCCTGTTCAAATGGTCATTCGACCCGCGGATATCCCAGCTACGTTGGCCCTCTGTCCTCGGCACGTATCGACCAACGATCCGCACTGCCCCATCCTCCGCCTCACGCACAAAGGCGGCCGGATCGCGGCTTTGCAGATCCAGCGCGAAGGCAGGACTTCGCACCAGCTTCCCACCATGGGAGGGCATCTGGCGAGGGCACACTTCGCCCAATGCCCAGCCATGCGCCAAGGTCCATACCCCGTACGCCACAAATTCTTCAACCAAATCGCGCCCACTGCTCAGGCCGGCGGCGCACCGAAGGGCCCCTTCGTCCGCATCTTCCTCCGCCACCTCAAAGGGCGGGTATGCTGAGTAAAAATGCGAACACATCTCAGACACGGGGAGCCCCTCATGGTCTTCGATGGTACCCTCCGCGATGTAAAACCAAAACTCATTCCAATTGCCCCACTTGTTGCGGGCGCAAGGGACTAACTCGACTACCTCCATCGTGGTCTTGCCGGTCTTCGGCGTAAACGTACAGGACCCAAACTGAGCAACTTCATCTCCAATCATCCTCTTCTGCTAGTGCAGGCAATAGTACTTCGCAAAGACTTCGACTGATGGCTGCCCGCTGTACGAAGTCGTCGCCCAGACATACTTCGACAGAGCCACCACGGCATTCGGAGTCAGCTGATGTATCTGAACATTAAATCTGCGCAGGACTTCTCCAACAAATCGGTGCGCAGGCAGGCGTAGACCGGCGGCGAAGAACACCTCGAACACAACCAACTCGCCCTCCGGCTCGGGGACTTCCTCCATCCCCGGGACACGAGCAACTTCGCCGCCAAAGTAACCCAACCGCTGCATATCTTGCACGCGGACCGACGACATCCTCGACACACCAAAATCCACCGTATCGCCGGCGCGCAACTCCTCCGCCACCAAAGACTCAACGTCTCCTCGGACGAGGTGTCGGCCGGCGGCGAGGCGTCGGCCGGCGGCGTAGCGGCAGCAGAAGAAGAGGAGGTCGGCATCGCTACGTACCGTCGGCGGCGGCGGGCGGTCTGCTTCACTCGAGCCAGATCTCCGGCGAACAAGAGCAAGGAGGGCAGACGAGCAGCAAGACGGTGGAAAAGGCGGCTAGGGTTTTCATGGAGCGCGGAAAGTGAAGTTCAAAAAGCGCCGACCCTCGCCCCCTTTTATACACAGGGCGCGGCGCTTCGGGAAACCCGCAGTCCAACAGTACGGTGTCAATCAACGGTCATGTCAAAAACCCCCGCGGAACCACTTCGAGCGAGGGCAGCGTCTCCACCATCTAGCGACATCTTCGGCACCAGATGACTTAGTCGAACTGGTCCCTCGGAGGGCAAATGTTGGGGCGAAGGCGAAGACGTCACCCTCCGCTCGAAGCCTTCGTCGTGGCCGTCGGTCCAACAGAGACAAGACAACGGGCGAAGACACCCTTCGCCACATACGACATCAGACGAAGACCTGCGACGAAGTCATCCCACCGTGCGGCCTCGTCCAACACAGAGGCCCACGTGTGATCCGGCCCATTGTAACGGGCCCTGCGTGGCCGCCGCATGTTACGGGCCTAATTTGTAAAGGCATCCCTGTAATTACAGTCTGTAACCCTGCTTTATGGGAATATTCTGGGGATAACCTAGGTGTCTGAGGGCACATGCGTCCTTAACACAGGACGCAGGGCGCTCAGATACCTATAAATACCCCCGCACAGTGCCCGTGAGAGGCTAGGTTAACAGAGCTATTGCCATCTTGCGCGAGAACCCTGTTTACGTCACTACTCCCCCCGTTGGATCCCCTTGCAGCAGAGAGCAAGTTCCAACAAGTGTAACCTCTGCAGAGTGTAAAACTGTTATATCAGACATGCTCACGGTAAAGAGCGACTCAGGACTCTTGCATGATTAATTTATGGAACTAAACTTAATCTGCCATATGCATTGCATCGCGGGTGTTATTAATTGATCTCTTACTTATTTGGGTTGGTATCTACTTATACTTAGTAACTGCTAATAAAATTTTGACCAACTCTAAAAGCAATGCTCAGCTTTAACCATCTCCTTTGGTAAGCCTTACAGTTCACATGAGCTCCCACCTTTGGTGAGTTCATGCACATTATTCCCCACAACTCGTTGAGCAATGAACGTATGTGAGCTCACCCTTGCTATACTCACATTCCCCCAGGTCAAGAACAGGTACCGTAGGATGAGGCGCGTGAAGGATGCTATGATGAGCTCGTGAGTGGTCTAGGCCGTTGTCTCCCAGTCAACTTTGGTTGCTGGATCGTTGTCTTCATATGATGTAATTATTTAACTATTTCGTACAGAACTCCGTTATATATTAATGATGTGACATTTGTATCTGTACCATGAGTCATCATATGTGTGAGACTTGATCCTAGCACACTTGGTGAAGTTCACGCCCAGGTTTGGTGCCCCTAAAAACCCGGGTGTGTCAGATATTCATATTGTCTTCTTTTGAGGTGTTTCTTTCCTCAGTGCCTTAGTCCAAGTCACTTTAGCATCCTGTGAACTACAATCATAAACACTAGCAAACTCATTGGTCCACAGGTTATGTTGATCATCAAACACCAAAACCTTTTGAGCCAAATGGATCGGGGTCCATTTTCCTTACACTCATACTCATAGTACGCATGTTAGTTCAAAGTGATGTGTTGGGCACTTAATCACCAAAACACTTAGAAATGGCCCAAGGGCACATTTCCCTTTCACATACATGCTGCAGACTTTGCAAGGAGATGAGTTACCTAAGGCATTGAATGGTCGTTTACTGAAGCTATATCATCCCATTGTTTGACAAGATGCTTAGAAAACTGATCTCACATCGAGTTGATAACATCCTGTATCTTGTGCTTTTGGTTCGCTTAGCTTCCTCAAAAGGCAGGGGCATGTGTTGAGCACCATATGTGGCACCTAGGAAGGTCGAACGGTCCGGCCATGTGGCACAGACGGTCCATGCTCTGGACGGTTCGCAAGGTAGCACTAACGGTATGCGATAGGATTAGATCAGGCAAGATATCCCCATTTTTCGTGCGTGTTTCTCCAACTAATCATGTGGATTCTGTTGGGAATGCCTAGGAACGGGTCCATACCCCCTACATATATGAAGGGGTACAGCCAATTGCGCGCATCAACAATCGAACCAATCAATCAAGTTTACTTTATTTCCTTTGTTCTTCATCGCAGTAGGAGTTAGCGTAATTCAGACCTAGCATAGCTTTCCACCAACCTCAAATCTTCATCCCTCTTTGACTCTACGTCGTCTAGAGACGTCCCGGGTGGCCTATCGATCCTGAGGCACCCCTAGAACTCTCCTCCTTGACGAGGTCCCTCCCGGGGCGAGTTCTATGGTTCTTCTGTAGTAGGGTCGCGGACCGTCCGCGCCGCAGTATAGAGCACCGTCAGGCGGTATCCTCCAAGTGTTTGAACCCAATCGAAGCCAACGTTGCATTAATATCTATGGGGTGCTCTACAACCGAACCTCCTGCACGGTCTTGCCTCCTCCTGTCGTGTCCTCTTCGGAAACTAAAAGACGACCAAGGAAAAGATTATAAGTGATTTGCACATAATCTTATTTTTTTGTGAATTGTATGTTACTAGTTTATAAGCACAAGTACCAAAAACACCTTCATATTACACTGGCGTCACTTATCATTCGTGTTAATATTTGCGATGGTGGGTTTTTCAATGATCACAACATTAATTGCGCGCATTTTCCCCACCCTGGCCACCGAAACTAAAGGTTGTTTTCGACGGTAAATGCCGACCGCCGAAAATAAGGTGTAGTTTTGGCGGCCTTCCCCCGTAGCCGCTGAAAGTAACGTATTTTCGGCGATCTACGCTCTAGCCACCGGAAATTGACGGGTAAAAAACCATGCCCTCCTTTTTCCTTCTTCTCTCTGCCTCGCACGCTCTCGCTCACAGATCACCGCGTGCCACCGCCGTTTCGTTCCATTCACCGCCCCGGTGAAACTCCAGCAGCCGCCCCCCTTCGACCGACGCGTCGTCCAGCCCTGCCCCGATGTGCCGCCAACCGGCGCTCTGGACCGCAACCACCTAAAATTGTTTTCATTCCTATAGTGGATGTCACCAATATAAATCATACTTTTTTATATTGGCATTCTTACACAAATTTTCTCCCTCTGTTCTCATGTGTTACTTTTTTAACCACTATATTTGTAAGTAAATTATGACTAAGTACCATATACATCTTTTTTTATTCCCTTTAATGAATATTGTAATGCATATTTGAGTAAATAAATTTAAATAGACAAATTTAAATAGACAAATTTTTCATTCCTATAGTGGATCTATTCAAGTATTATAATCTTTGTTTAGATTATTTCTTCATATGAGATCATTTGAAAAACTAAAAAATATGTTTAAAAAATAATTTTAAAACCTAGTTGTTGGATCATAAATAACTTTAGATGGAAAAGTAGTCAACGACTATGTATATGAACCGTCAATAGAAAAGGTCGAAAATGTTAACGAATTTAAATTTTTTTTACTAGAGAAGTAATGGTGAGATCGGCTCCCATCCCATAAAACTTAAGCAACTCCTAACTTGCGTCCGTAGCATCTTTTAGCATGACGCGACGCCAACTCAAAATCAACTCTTCTTGCCCATAGGTTGCAGGACGACTGACGCTGTGGCGCCGCCATTTGTGATTTGTGTGACAAATCAGTGGCTGCCCACCCGCATACTTGCATTGTCCTGAGTTCTCGTCAATATGGAATAGAAGGTTCCAAGTCTCCAACCTACAACGATTGCAACATACAGGACCGCATCATATGAACCGCATCAACGATTTGGTGGTTCCCTTTTGACATATAGCGCTGCAGTGTGTCAAACAAGACCGTCCAATGAGCAGTCCATGTCAGTGTCATGAGAGACTTGGCGGCACCGCAACTAGACCGTTGGTTTCGAGGGAGAAAATATGCCAATCGACCTCTCGCGTGTCGTCAAAAGAATGAGGGTGCATTTGGAAGCTGAACCAAACGGATTCATGTTTTCCGTGTGGCATGCAAAGTCATTGAGGTACCTATAACCTGTTCCTTTAAAACGAATGTACGTGGAGCTAAACTAGTCTTTCGTCTCACAAGTCGGCAAAGGACTTTGAACACGAGAACACAGTTGTAAGCCGCGTGGAAATCTATTACTAGCTAGCTAAAGAGTTAGATGGTATTTGGTTTGACTTTTAGCTTTGGTTTTTTTTCTCTAAAAGCTAAACTAAAGAGTTAGATCTACAAAGCAGTTTTTTTTAAAAGTTGATTTTCTTATAGTGTAAAGCTGAAATCACCTATAAATCTGCTTTTAGTGACTTTCGGATGGAACTACGAAAATATATATAGAAAAATTTAAGCGACTTTTAGTAATTTTCACCAAATAATTTTTAGCTTCATTTAACAGCTTACAACCTATAAGTAGCTTTTTTCACGGCTTATAGGCTATAATAACTTTTTTCATAGCTATATTCTAACTAAACAGACTCTTAGAAAGGATTTGGAGATGCGACGGAATGCTATCTGTATGACTCAATATAGAGAATGCACCCAGGCCGAACCTACGCGCCAGGTCCGAGCCAATCGTCCCACCCAGGTCGTCTTCGTCCCTCCCGCACGTCTTCGTCGCTCCCGCCCGCTCCCGACAGAACCTTTTCACTTTCCCGCTCACGCCCCTCTTTCTCCACGAACGACTCAACCTCTTCACATAAGTTGCAATCACATCAGACCAGCAGTTGCAATTACACCAGACAGTAGTTGCAATCATTGTTTTGTTTAACAGATTTTTGGACATAGTTATATAGATGTTGGAATCACACCAGACCAGCAGTTGCAATTACACTAGAAAGCAGTTGCAATCACACCAGACAACAGTTGCAATCATTGTTTGTTTAACAGATTTTTGGACATAGTTATATAGAAGTTGCAATCACACCAGACCAGCAGTTGCAATTACACCAGACAACAGTTGCAATCATTATTTGTTTAACAAATTTTTGAACATAGTTATAAAGAAGTTGCAATCACACCAGACCAACAGTTGCAATTACACCAGACAACAGTTGCAATCATTGTTTGTTTAACAAATTTTTGGACATAGTTATATAGAAATTGCAATCACACCAGACCAGCAGTTGCAATTACACCAGACCAGCAGTTGCAATCATATTTTTTTAACAAAATTTCCAGAGTTATTCAATACTTGCAATCACATCAGAGCAACTCAGCAGTTGCATCCACACCACACCAGCAGTTGCAATTACAACACACCAGCGGTTGCAATCATTGTGTTTATATTTTTAACAGATATTTGGGTAGAATTATACAGCAGTTGCAATCACACCTAATGCGAGGGACATGGAGGCGCGCGACGGCGCGGGGACAGGGAGGCACACGACGGCGCGGGGACAGGGAGGCGCTCGACGGCGGTGGGGAAGAGGGTGGCGCTCGGTGGCGGTGGGGGAGAGGGTGGCACTCGGCGGCGGTGGGGGAGAGGGTGGCGCGGGGACAGGGAGGCGCGCGGCGGCGGGGGGGGGGGGGGCAGGAAGGCGCGCATACAGGAGGCCGAGGCGTGCTCGAGGTGTTATTGCAGGTGGGTGCATTCAATATAGAGAATGCACCCAGGTGCATTTTAGTGTCGCCGTATACTGTTTTTATATATTACACCTATATATATGGGGGTGCGCTTGTAGGGCATGTTTAGCTAGCTTGTGCCCTGCGAGGCAACTGCCTGTTAGGCATTGGATCATGAACACAGGCATCCGAAATCGGTTGCCTAGGAAACTGGCTGGCCCAGGCAACTTGGCCGGACGAGGATAGAACCAAACAAGCCCGCAGTGCTATATTTCTCTGAAAGGACGGTGAAATTTAAATTCGTCATGGTATTATGTTAAACGACTGCTTAGTCCGTGTAAACGTCGGGTTTAAATGAATAAATGGTATACGAAGGTCAACTGTGCCATTTAGGCCGTAAACTGGAAATTAAGCGGTTGAATCTTTAAACCTATTTGAACCGTTAAATACCATCTAAACGGTATAAGAGCATGTACAACCATAAACCCCTCAATCGATTTTCTTTAAAACTACATGATACAACTCTAATCGCCCATGTAGATAAACAATATGTATATAGAGCCACGTAGAGATAACCTCTTCATGAAGAGATCATCTCTTATATACTTTTTCACTTAGCCCTCTAAAGATACCCATACTAAATGGGGTTATACATACCCTAAAGACAATTGAGTTAAACATGATTAAATAAGCTAAACGACCATTTAATTCACTAAATTTAATCTACAATTGGATTAAAACAACAAGATTTGGCCAAACAAATTAACATCGTAAGTAAATGAGGTGGAGTGAGATTTAGTTTCTTCAAAAATTATTTAATAGATAAGTTATTTTAACAAGCAGAAATATGTATACTTTAAAACATATTTGATTTTTGGCATGCACAAATATGTATATTTTAGTACTATTATACCAAATGGTTAATTGTGTCTATTTGAATCTTGCCATCACTACCGGAATCGCGTTCTTTGTCGAGTGTCTAAGACACTCGGCAAAGGCTATTTTACACTCGGCAAAGCCTTTGCCGAGTGTAACACTCGGCAAAGAACACTCGACAAATATTTTATCGGCGAAGGGTTCTTTGCTGAGTACTTTTTTTCGGACACTCGGCAAAGACTTTGCCGAGTGTCGAAAAGCACTATGACTTTCATGTTGTTGGTTTTTTCTTTCGAAGTCGTTTTCAAAATTCAAATTTTAAATTTTTTAAATTCAGACGTAGTTTTCATTGACAATATGACTTCAAATGAAAAAGTTGTCAACTATAAACTTCTATAACTTCTCAAGATTTACAAAGTTTATTTTGGTTGTTTGGTCATTTGTTTATCTCACATGATGGTTCTAACAATATGCACAAATTCTATACGTCTCTCTCGTAGTTTCATAAACTACGAGAGAGATATAGGTTTTATGAACAAATTTATTTTTATTTTGTCATATGAAAAAATGTTCAATATATAAATTGTACATCATGATGAGTTATACAAATTTGTAGTTGAAAACTTTTTCATTTGAATTAATTTACTACTTTAAAATGTGATTTTTAAATTGTCTTTGCCTAGTGTTGGGAAAAAAACACTCGGCAAAGAGCTCTTTGACGAGTGTTGTATTTGTGACACTCGGCAAAGAGCCCTTTGCCGAGTGTCAAAAAAAGACACTCGGCAAAGAAACTCTTTGCTGAGTGTCAAAAATAAAACACTCGGCAAAGAGCTTCTTCGCCGAGTGTTTTCTTTTACCGAGGGTTTTTTGCGTGGCACTCGGCAAAGAGCTTCTTTGCGAGTGCCCGAAAAAAAACACTCGGCAAAGAATATGACACTCGGCAAAGAGCCAAATTCCGGTTGTGCATTTTGTAGACATTGTACCCACATATAGTCGTATCTATAATGCTAACTTTTCAGGGACATTTATGGGTGGTAATGGATCATGATCCAAATGTTTCTTCACAATAAGTTAGGGCACTTGATTAATTATAGTTCAAAAATGAATAGGAATAGAGCCTGATCCTAATTTGATTTAATTCTTAAATTTTACAGTGTAAAATCTAGTGCCCATTACCACCCTTAGGGACATTAGACCCCACATATATTCGTATCTATAATGCTAACTTTTGTATGGACCAAAATACCTATGTGATCGTTTATATCTCACTTACAAGTGTCCTCCTTTGTCATCCCCTTTTCTAGATCACCATAATCTATCTTTAATTCTTCACATTTGTGAGGAAAATAAAGTCGATGGTCCATCAAGTTTGATTTTAGTGTTTGATAAACAATATGATCATTTAGACTAATGATGTTTGCTAGTACATATAAGGTGTAGTTTTCAAATGGATAAAAGGTGGAGTTAAACTTAGGGGAAATGGTGATTTAAATGATCAACACCTCAAACATGACCTTAGAAGTTATATTAAAGACAAACAAGGCATTCTAGAAGTCTAAGGCATAAGATAGAAGAAGCTCTGGTGAGGACACGTGAAGAAATGAAGCCAAACAATGGTTGCATCCTATGATAGCCAGAAGGAGGCACCAGAGAAAGCGTGCACACTATTCATGGGTAGATGCAATTGCACCACCAGATTTATCTAGTGCAAAGAGCTGATGGCACTAGACTATGTAACACCCTGGTTTTGCTTTAGTAAAATTATTTCAAATGAACCATAGAAAGAACCATGGTGATGCATTTATGCTGCTCTTGCATAGTGTTTTGACTGCGAAAACGTTTGCAAACATATCTCTTACCATTTATCTCACTATGGGGATTTTTCCTAATCTTTTTGGAGACATTTTATTTTTCTCTAAGCCAAGATCTACATGTTGGAAGTTTATCCCAATCTTTCCATGATTTCTAACCATTTCATTCAGGATCATTGGGTTACAAAATATTCCCATAATTTTTTGGGATCGTCTAGAGTTTTTTCGTGTATTAAAAAATTTCTAAAATTATTTAATCTAGAAAATAATATTATAAAATTGGAAAATCATAATCCTAATCTAACTCAGTCTATAACCCAAATTATATATACTCAACATGACCAGCTCGATGAGCCCATCCCAAAGTCACTATTCTTTTTGCTGGATCTAAACCTAGCCACCTCAAAACACTAGAATAACTCTCCATATTTCCCAACTCTGGCAAAGAGATACTCCATATCCATATATGTCTAGCTTCTTTGAAAGGTATTACTATGTTCTACTCTTCATGAACTTCACAACAGTGGTCTCGTATTTTTTATCCGACCTCCACATTGATCTTGATCAAGGTTGCAAATCTAAGTTTTCTTCTCTCATGATACTCGGTTGGTTTATCTGCTTATGGGCATTGTTCGTTTAAGCGACATCTATTTTTCCTATAGTTGTTCGTTTGTACCAGGCATGCTAGAGTGCAAACACTTTCTTCTCCCTAAAGTCTATCTCCAACAACCTCTCTCATTTCATCCCCTATTTCAAACTCCACTAAGTAAATAGTTTATTGCATAACCTAGGCATGATTTGCTATCAGTGTCGGAGCGAGGAGTCAAATGTAAGGGGGACAAACAAACCCTATTCATCCAATTTTCTAGTTTCTACTAATATATGACAAAGATCAGGAATGGTTGTTAAATTCTGAAAATAGAATTTGTAGGCACATAAAGTGTATAATATTGTAACTAAATCCTCAGTGTGCTTCTTTCTTGCTCTTAAAATCAGTAGGGTAGAACCTTTACTGCTAGAGGGCATACATCATTAATTTTCAATGAACTAAATGAATCTTCAGGATCCAAAGAAGTATATAATGTTAGAAGGTCTATGGTTGGTTCACTAAACCTAAGTCAACTCTTGTGCTTGTTGATCAATGAAAATACCATATCTAAAGTGATGCTCGACCATAATCTCTACGAGATCTAATGTAGTCTCCATATAAGTAATCAATATTTGGACCTAGTTTTTGTAATCGATGTGGATACCCCTGTTGTGACACATGATTCTGGTGGCCGACATCGATGGTGCTCAGTATTTTGCTTCATGTGATTGCCTTTTATGAGCTCTGGTTGTGTCAGAGGGAAGTCAAGTGGCCAGCGGCAACCGACAGCTGTCCAGCGAGACGACAAGACGAATCACGGAGGAATGAGGTTCAGAGATCAACCGTCTAACAGCGAATTAAGGCTCTGCTTGTTTTCCCTCTAGATTATATAATCCAGTTTACATAAGTAAAGAGGGAAACAAACAACAAAAAATATTGAAGTGGATTATTTAATCTAGTTGCCTAGATTAGGATAATCCATAAGTAGATCATTAGAAGCTTATTTTAGATTATTGTTTGGCTTTTTTACCCACTAATAATTTGTGTAAACAAACATATCTAATAGGATTATATAAAATAGATTATATAATCCAGATTATATAATCTATATAAAATAAGCTGGATTATATAATCCTGCAAGGAAACAAACATGGCCTAAGTTTGATGTCTTAGGCTCTCAGCTTTTGGTCTAACAATGTACATATAGGGCCAATCCGTCAATTGGCCATCCAACGAATATTTTGTCTTACATTATTTATTTCGCTTTGGATGACATATTACAACAGAGTTATGGATCATATATTACTAATCACTACATTAAACCTTTGGTTAATTAGATTACGCAAAGTTTAGAGTGTATATATATATATATACACTAGTCAGTTGCTCGTACAATGCTACGGTTTCTAAATATCATATAGATAGATATTGATTAAATGAAATATTTATTCAAATATGATTAATTTTTTATTTTCCAAATATTAGTATATGTATATTTAAGATATCGCACCTTTATAGACACAAATAGACGTTTGTCCTAGTGGTAGGCGCCAAACCTTTATAGATACAAATAGAAGTTTGTCTAGTGGTAGGGGCCAAACGTTTCGAGCGAGATGGCAGGTTTAAGTCTCTGTTCAAGCGCCATTTTTACTGTTTATTCCGTTTAAACCGGATATGGGTGCGTGGGAGGGGCTAACGACGGCTCACAATAATACCCACGTAAATTATCCACAAAAAGATCTCAAAATTTTTTATTGACTAGGAGAGTGCCTGTGCGTTGCAACGGGAACATATAAAACAACGATAAACTATGTACAAATGTGTGTTATACTTTTATAGGTCAGTGCACGTGCGTTGCAACGGAGACATAATATCTCGATAACTTATATATCCACATGTGTTATATATACAAAATATGTCTTATATTGTTATAGGTATATGCCCGTGCGTTGCTACGGAATCAATATGATAAAAATTATAGGAACTACATAATCTAGTTTATCACTTATCAGTATACAATATCAAATAACTTCAGGAGGTCAACTTCCTGACGCAATGACGCTTGCCACAAGTTTATCTGTTTTTGATTAAAAGAATTAGGAAAGGTCCACCTAACTGTTCTGGTTGCTCAGTGTCTTGTGGGGTCGAGGGAGATACTTGTTCCGAATTCAAACCAGATATGAAACTGCCAAACCTTAACTTGGTCTGCTCATATTCTGGCACACGAAGATGTTCCGGAATAATAACATGCTCCACCTCATGCAATTTAGTTTGTGAAATTTTTTCAGACAATTCGTTTACATTCAGTGTGTTGGCACTTTCACAGTTGCTAGCTGAAGGAGATGTAGCATCAGCTATACTGTTATCTGCATCGATGGTCAGTGACTTCTTTGTCGATTTTGGCTTCCACTCCTTAATAGGGTGTACTACTGAAGATAAAATGTAATTTTATCAGATTGTTTACCTAATATATAATAAATAAAGAAAAACTATAAAGCCAGACATCAAGTGGCAAATATAATTTTTTAAACTCAACAATTGTGTGGTAACACAGAACATTTCCAGAAAGTGCATTCTAAGTTGCAAATCCATTTTGCCAATTAACAAGTATTTCAGTGAATAGTCAGTCACATGAGAATAAATCTTAGGGTAGCTATATAGATCTTCATACAAAGCAAAAAGTAACATACAGTTAAAACAAAAAGTAAGTTAAAATGAAGTTAAACATGAGGTCCACCATTTTTTATATATAAGGGGGAAAAGGAACTGCCCAGGGCTGAAACCCTCACAACACAAGGTGGAGATAAATGTACATGGAAACACAAAAAAAGCACAATATGTCGATTCCTGGAACACAATAGTTATATGCCCGTGCATTGCTACGGAATCAATATGATAAAAATCATAGAAACTACATAATCTAGTTTATCACTTATCAGTATACAATATCAAATAACTTCAGGAGGTCAACTTCTTGACGCAATGACGCTTGCCACAAGTTTATCTGTTTTTGATTAAAAGAATTGGTACATCAGTTCTAACAAGCACATCAGCAGTCGATCTACGCACCGCCGACCCCGTCCGTACTGGTGATATGGCAGCGGCAGCGTCAGGGTTCCAGCTTCCAACAAGTCAGTGCTCCTAGTCCTAACATAGCCTGCCCTCCCTACTCATGCTTAACTACGTCAGCATTTAGATCTGGAACAGAAACTTGAGGTCCGCCTCTGTAAGCTTCGACATGGCATCCAGCGAGTCCCCCACGGTGCTGGAGAAAGAGAAATAGGCAGGGCAGCATAGCATCAGCATTCACAGAACAGCGGCACTCAAATAAAAATTAGTACGCGTTACTGGATGGACGGTGGAGGAGGTCTAGCTGTTACCCTTCAAACACCAGCTGCTTCTGTTGCAGTTGCAGTATGCGCTCTTCAACCGTGTCCTTTATCACAAACCTAGTGCTCCTGCCCAACCACAACCGGAAGGTAGTTAGAAAGGAGAGGGGTGTTGCACCGGGGAAAACATTTCGATTGATTCAACTAATCAGCATTGCGAGCTCTACTCAACTTGATTGGCTTGAACTGCCCAATTCGGTGGATACGGTCCTGTGCTTGGTTCTCGACCGCTGGATTCCACCAATTGTCCATCAGGAACACCTATAATCCAGCAAGGTATGGACCCACTATCAGAAAAATAAACTGTCTCCTCCCCCCTGTAGAGTTTACTGCAAGTTTAAGAAATTTTTGTTGTGCAAAAGTTGGCAAAGAAATAAGGTTGGCTAAGCTCACATGAGATGCTACAGTGAGATTCAGCGCGACTCCTCCAGCTTTTAAGCTCATCAGGAAGACCTTGTAGTCTGCATCATGGGTGAAGGTGTCTATGGCTCTTCCCTTTTCGGTGATGTTCATGGCTCCATTCAGCTGGACACACTTAATGCCGGACTGCCAAATCATTGTAAATTAGTTGGACTATCAACAGACAACAGCACATTAAGACAAACAAACTATTGATGCTTACCCTCCCAAGGAAAACTGAATCAAATCCAAGAATGATGTGAACTGGCTGAAGACAATCCCTTTGGCAGAACCATCGTGCTCAATCATGTTTCTTATCTCCTCCCTCTGCAAAATAGGGAGAAAGCATCAGGCATAAGTAAAACCCATCACAGCCACTATTGGTGTAATACTCTTCAGTTGAGTTTGAGGTTGTATATGTAGCCATAATGTCCTGTATAGACTAAACTTCCAAGAAACATAAAAATATACACTTGACACATGATGTGGGACTAATGTGTGAAATCACGTGTGCTTGTGGTTGTGGATCTCCATCTCGCCATTTGATCCAAATGCCATAACATAGAGGCTTCTTTGCATAATTACGTCGAACCTCAGTTGATGGTCTTTTCTCATCCTTGGGATTTAGCTCAGAAACACGCTTTTGGAGAGGTTCAAGTGAATACTCCTTCTGAAGCTTATACTCTTCGATACACTTTATCACAGCCCTTAAAGCGAGCAACACCCTAGATTTTGGGTCATCCTAACAATTGGATTCAAGTCACAAGACAAATATGTTGAGTTATAATATAACATTAGAAGTCAAACATAAAAGAATTACAAATCCGAGCAGAAGATTTAATATAAGAAAAGACTTATTTCAAATCAGCATTGATAACATTGTGGTCATCATCCCACAATGCAAAAGTCAGTTGTGAGGTACAGTCGAAGCACCTAACAACACATGCAGTAACATTCACAGACAGCACACCAACCATTATATGATGAGAGCAATATAACATTTCCCGTGAAAAAAATTGAAGGTAGAGATAAAATAAATTTCATGAAATTAAAGACGAGCTCTCAATGGACAATCTTATCAAACATCTAAATACTTATATTTGACCAAAGAAAGCAAACATAAGAATAAATTTGGGATTTTAAAACAATCACAATAATATACAAGGATGTCATCATGTTACTGAAAGTAACCATAAGATTATATTAGGACTTCATAAAAATACAATAATACAGGAGGAGATCCTTCTTGTACTGAAAATGCTGGATTAGCACAAGTGAGTGGAAATGATAGTTCAGTTAGGCAATGAATTCATACACAAAAAGGAAGAAACAAATAGTCAGTTGCATTCACAAAAAGTTTCTTTAATAGTTGGTCAGGGTCAACACCACAAACACTAAGGTTATTCAAGGCCCATGAAACCAGAAAAGCAAGTTGCAGTTTGTGTATGCCTAGTTAGCCAAAGTATGTGTGTTTTTCTCTGATAAACATTTAATTCAACTTATAAAGCTATATGGTTCCCATTTTGTATTTCAGCAAACAACTTGCAAGCCTAATTGTAAAAAGACTCAATAGGTCAAATAGGAAATCCCTTTGCAACATGCACCAGATTACCAGAGTTAAATGCTACTATACTCCAAAATGACCTACACGATAGCAAGTACTCGCATCATGTTTCACAGGTTGCTATTGCAACATCAAAATCACCCTAAAATACCACAGGCAAGAATGTCCTCTAGTTAAATTCTATAGCAATAAACAAGTCCTGTAAACCTAAAATGTATCACACATTGCCCCAAAAAAATTAAGCTGAGTTTGAGAGCACCTAGAGGGGGGGTGAATAGGTGATCCTGTGAAACTTGAAAACTTAAGCCACAAAACTTGGTTAATTGTCAGCACAATAATTGCCAAGTGGCTAGAGAGGAGTCAAAACACAATAACCACAATAAATCAATCACAGAGATGGCACGGTGGTTATCCCGTGGTTCGGCCAAGACCAACGCTTGCCTACTCCACGTTGTGGCGTCCCAACGGACGAGGGTTGCAATCAACCCTTCTCAAGCGGTCCAAAGACCCACTTGAATACCACGGTGTTTTGCTTGCTTTTTCTCAATCCCGGTTGCGAGGAATCTCCACAACTTGGGGTCTCTCGCCCTTACACTTGAAGTTCACAAAGAAACACGGAGTAAGGGAGGGAAGCAACACACACAAATCCACAGCAAAATGTGCACACACACGGCCAAGAATCGAGCTCAAAAGACTATCTCAAAGTTCTCACTAGAACGGAGCTCGAATCACTGAGAATGACAAACGAATGCGCAAAGACTGAGTGTGGATGATCAAGAATGCTCTAAGGTTGCTTCATCTCTTCCTCCATGCGCCTAGGGGACCCTTTTATAGCCCCAAGGCAGCTAGGAGCCGTTGAGAGCAAATCTGGAAGGCCATTCTTGCCTTCTGTCGTCTGGCGCACCGGACAGTCCGGTGCACACCGGACAGTGTCCGGTGCCCGATTTCTTTCCTTCTACGGCGAAGTCGACCGTTGGTAGCCAGAGAGCCGTTGGCGCACCGGACATGTCCGGTACACACCGGACAGTCCGGTGCCCCCTTCCGACCGTTGGCTCAACCACGTGTCGCGCGCGGATTTCGCGGCCGACCGTTTGCCCGGCCGACCGTTGGCTCACCGGACAGTCCGGTGCACACCGGACAGTCCGGTGAATTATAGCCATACGTCGCCGGTGAATTCCCGAGAGCAGCCACTTCGCTCGAGCCAGCCTGGCGCACCGGACATTGTCCGGTGCACCACCGGACAGTCCGGTGCTCCCATACTCAGCAAAGTCTTGGCTGCTCGAGCCACGGCATTTCTAGTTGGCCTTTTCCTGTTTCCAGCACTTAGACACAATACATTAGTCTCTAAAACAATGTACTAAGTCTAAGAAACATACCTTTATCCTTGAATTGTACTTTGTCCACCTTTTTACATTTAGGCACTTGTGTTGGACACTAAACCACCAAAATACTTAGAAATGGCCCAAGGGCACATTTCCCTTTCAATCTCCCCCTTTTTGGTGATTTATGCCAACACAACATAAAGCAACTAGAACAAGTGCAATATCACTTCAAATAAAACTCAAATTTATTTTGATTCAATTTTGGCATATATGGATCATCCTTTGCCACCACTTGGTTTGCTTTTGCAAATCAAACTCAAATCTCTATCTTTAAGTCAAACACACATGTTGAAGCATAAAGAGAGTCATTCCAAAAGAGATTGATCAAAGATTTCAAAAACTCCCCCTTAGATTTCAAATAATCAACACTTCTCCCCACAAGAGGCCACTTCTCCCCACAAGAGGCCCACTTTTGACAAAAGAGACAATGCAAGAGTTTTGCCAAACCAAAAGCTCTATTCTACTATTTTCAAAGTTTCTCAAGTGGTAGCTGATCCATCTATTGCTTTGGCCTTTATTTTCTCCCCCTTTGGCATCAAGCACCAAAACGGGATCAATCTTGGCCCTTTAACCCCATTGCCTCACCAAAATCTTCAATTAAGAGCAAATAGGCAATAAGAGTTTAAAGATGAACTTGGAAAAGTTACTCTTTTCATCGGAGTGCAGTGGAAGTCTTGCATGGTCCAAGTCCACCTTTTCCCTTTCAATTCTCCTTCGAGACTAAATCAAGCAAACTCAAGCATATGGTTAGTCTCAAAGGGTCAAGTTGTAACACATCTCCCCCTAAATATGTGCATTACTGGCACAAGGACTTGTGAGGTCTGGGGAGTGCTTGTACAACTTGAGCACCATAATAAGCAACACAATGCAGAATGAACATGATCAAAGGCATAAACACATGTATGCTACAATTCAATCCAAGTTCCGCGAATCTAAGACATTTAGCTCACTACGCAGCCTGCAAAAGGTCTTCTCATCTAGAGGCTTGGTAAAGATATCGGCTAGCTGGTTCTCGGTGCTAACATGAAACACTTCGATATCTCCCTTTTGCTGGTGGTCTCTCAGAAAGTGATGCCGGATGTCAATGTGCTTTGTGTGGCTGTGTTCAACAGGATTTTCCGCCATGTGGATAGCACTCTCATTGTCACATAGGAGTGGGACTTTGCTCAGATTGTAGCCAAAGTCCCGAAGGGTTTGCCTCATCCAAAGTAGTTGCGCGCAACACTGTCCTGCGGCAACATACTCGGCCTCAGCGATGGATAGGGCAACGGAGGTTTGTTTCTTAGAGTTCCACGACACCAGGGACCTTCCTAAGAATTGGCACGTCCCTGATGTACTCTTCCTATCAACCTTACATCCAGCATAGTCGGAATCTGAGTATCCAACCAAGTCAAAGGTAGACCCCTTTGGATACCAGAGCCCGAAGCAAGGCGTAGCAACCAAATATCTAAGAATTCGCTTCACCGCCACTAAGTGACACTCCTTAGGATCGGATTGAAATCTAGCACACATGCATACGCTAAGCATAATATCCGGTCTACTAGCACATAAATAAAGTAAAGACCCTATCATTGACCGGTATGCTTTTTGATCAACGGACTTACCTCCTTTGTTGAGGTCGGTGTGTCCGTCGGTCCCCATCGGAGTCTTTGCGGGCTTGGCGTCCTTCATCCCAAACCGCTTTAGCAGATCTTGCGTGTACTTCGTTTGGGAGATGAAGGTGCCGTCCTTGAGTTGCTTCACTTGGAACCCAAGAAAGTAGTTCAACTCGCCCATCATCGACATCTCGAATTTCTGCGTCATCACCCTGCTAAACTCTTCACAAGACTTTTGGTTAGTAGAACCAAATATTATGTCATCGACATAAATTTGGCACACAAATAAATCACCATCACATGTCTTAGTAAAAAGAGTTGGATCGGCTTTCCCAACCTTGAAAGCATTAACAATTAGAAAGTCTCTAAGGCATTCATACCATGCTCTTGGGGCTTGCTTAAGTCCATAGAGCGGAGCTTACACACGTGGTCGGGGTACCGTTCATCCTCGAAGCCAGGGGGTTGGTCCACATACACCTCCTCCTTGATCGGCCCGTTGAGGAAAGCGCTCTTCACATCCATTTGGAACAACCTGAAGGAATGGTGAGCGGCATATGCTAGCAAGATACGAATTGATTCTAGCCTAGCCACAGGAGCAAAAGTCTCCTCAAAGTCCAATCCTGCGACTTGGGCATAACCTTTTGCCACAAGTCTAGCCTTGTTCCTTGTCACCACCCCGTGCTCATCTTGTTTGTTGCGGAACACCCACTTGGTTCCCACAACATTTTGCTTGGGACGAGGCACCAGCGTCCAAACTTCATTTCTCTTGAAGTTGTTGAGCTCCTCCTGCATGGCCAATACCCAGTCCGGATCTAGCAAGGCCTCCTCTACCCTGAAAGGCTCAATAGAAGAGACAAAGGAGTAATGCTCACAAAAATTAACTAATCGAGATCGAGTAGTTACTCCCTTGCTAATGTCACCCAGAATTTGGTCGACGGGATGATCCCTTTGAATCATCGCTCGAACTTGGGTTGGAGGTGCCGGTTGTGCTTCTTCCTCCATCACATGATCATCTTGTGCTCCCCCTTGATCACACTTCTCTTGATGAACCTGTTCATCGTTTTGAGTTGGGGGATGCACCATTGTTGAGGAAGAAGGTTGATCTTGCTCCAATTGTTCCTGTGGTCGCACATCACCAATCGCCATGGTGCGCATAGCGGCCGTTGGAACGTCTTCTTCATCTACATCATCAAGATCAACAACTTGCTCTCTTGGAGAGCCATTAGTCTCATCAAATACAACGTCGCTAGAGACTTCAACCAAACTCGATGATTTGTTGAAGACTCTATACGCCTTTGTATTTGAGTCATAACCTAACAAAAACCCTTCTACAGCTTTGGGAGCAAACTTAGAATTTCTACCCTTCTTTACTAGAATGTAGCACTTGCTCCCAAATACACGAAAGTAAGATACATTGGGTTTGTTACCGGTTAGTAGCTCATACGAAGTCTTCTTGAGGAGGCGATGAAGGTAGACCCTGTTGATGGCGTGGCAAGCCGTGTTGACGGCTTCCGACCAAAAACGCTCGGGGGTCTTGAATTCTCCAAGCATCGTCCTCGCCATATCGATTAGCATCCTGTTCTTCCTCTCTACCACACCATTTTGCTGTGGTGTGTAGGGAGCGGAGAACTCGTGCTTGATCCCTTCCTCCTCAAGGAACTCCTCCACTTGAAAGTTCTTGAACTCGGACCCGTTGTCGCTCCTTATCTTCTTCACCTTGAGCTCAAACTCATTTTGAGCTCTCCTGAGGAAGCGCTTGAGGGTCCCTTGGGTTTCAGATTTATCCTGCAAAAAGTATACCCAAGTGAAGCGGGAAAAGTCATCAACAATAACTAGACCATACTTACTTCCTCCTATGCTTAGATAGGCGACGGGTCCGAAGAGGTCCATATGTAGTAGCTCCAGGGGTCTTGAAGTGGTCATCACATTCTTGCTGTGATGCGCTCCTCCCACTTGTTTACCTGCTTGACAAGCTGCACAAGGTCTATCTTTTTCGAATTGCACGTTAGTCAAACCTATCACGTGTTCTCCCTTTAGAAGCTTGTGAAGGTTCTTCATCCCCACATGTGCTAAGCGGCGATGCCACAGCCAGCCCATGCTAGTCTTAGCAAATAAGCATGCATTTAGACCGGCCTCCTCTTTTGCAAAATCAACTAAATAAAGTTTGCCGTCTAATACACCCTTAAAAGCTAGTGAACCATCACTTCTTCTAAAGACAGACACATCTACATTTGTAAATAGACAATTATATCCCATATTGCATAATTGACTAACAGATAACAAATTATATCCAAGAGACTCAACTAAAAACACATTAGAGATAGAGTGCTCATTAGATATTGCAATTTTACCTAACCCTTTTACCTTGCCTTGATTCCCATCACCGAATATTATTGAATCTTGGGAATCCTTATTCTTGACGTAGGAGGTGAACATCTTCTTCTCCCCCGTCATATGGTTTGTGCATCCGCTGTCAATAATCCAGCTTGAACCCCCGGATGCATAAACCTGCAAGGCAAATTTAGGCTTGGGTCTTAGGTACCCAACTCATGTTGGGTCCTACAAGGTTAGCACAAATATCCTTAGGGACCCAAATGCAAGTTTTGTCTCCCTTGCATCTTGCCCCTAATTTTCTAGCAACTATCTTCCTATCCTTTCTACAAATAGCAAAGGAAGCATTTAAAGCATGATATATTGTAGATGGTTCATTAACTTTCCTAGGAACAACATTTCTCCTAGGCATATTATGAACAACATTTCTCCTATTAACATTTCTATCGTGCACATAAGAAGAACTAGAAGCAAACATGGCATGAGAGTCAAAGGCATCATATGCATTACAACTCCTATAAGCATTTCTAGATTGTCTCCTATCATGATACATAAAGGCATGGTTCTTTTGCACACTACTAGCCATAGGGGCCTTCCCTTTCTCGTCCTTGGCGGAGATGGGAGCCTTATGGCTTGTCAAGTTCTTGGCTTCCCTCTTGAAGCCAAGCCCATCCTTAATTGAGGGGTGTCTACCAATCGTGTAGGCATCCCTTGCAAATTTTAGCTTATCAAAATCACTCTTGCTAGTCTTAAGTTGAGCATTAAGACTAGCCAATTCATCATTAAGTTTGGAAATTGAAACTAGGTGTTCCCTACAAGCGTCAATGTCAAAATCTTTACACCTATTACAAGTTGCAACAATTTCTACACAAGATGTTGACTTACTAGCTATTTCTAACTTAGCATTCAAATCATCATTAATGCTCCTTAAGTTAGAAATTGTCTCATGGCAAGAAGATAATTCACAAGAAAGCATTTCATTTCTTTTAACTTCTAGAGCATGAGATTTTTGTGCTTCTACAAATTTATCATGTTCTTCATACAACAAATCCTCTTGCTTTTCTAAAAGCATATTCTTATCATTCAAGGCATCAATCAATTCATTAATTTTGTCTGCCTTAGTTCTATCTAGGCCCTTAAACAAACATGAATAATCTATTTCATCCTCATCACTAGATTCGTCCTCACTTGAAGAAGCATAAGTAGAGTTTCGAGTACATACCTTCTTCTCCCTTGCCATAAGGCATGTGTGACGCTCGTTGGGGAAGAGGGCCGATTTGTTGAAGGCGGTGGCGGCGAGTCCCTCATTGTCGGAGTCGGAAGAGGAGCAATCCGAATCCCACTCCTTGCCTAGATGTGCCTCGCCTTTTGCCTTCTTATAGTTCTTCTTCTTCTCCCTCTTGTTCCATTGTTCCTGATCACTATCATTGTCGGGACAGTTAGCAATAAAATGACCAAGCTTACCGCATTTGAAGCATGAGCGCTTTCCCTTGGTCTTGGTCTTGCTTGGCTGTCCCTTGCGATCCTTTAGCGCCGTCTTGAATCTTTTGATGATGAGGGCCATCTCTTCATCATTAAGTCCGGCTGCCTCAATTTGCGCCACCTTGCTAGGTAGCGCCTCCTTGCTCCTTGTTGCCTTGAGAGCAATGGGTTGAGGCTCATGGATTGGACCATTCAACGCGTCGTCCACGTACCTCGCCTCCTTGATCATCATTCGCCCGCTTACAAATTTTCCAAGGACTTCTTCGGGCGACATTTTGGTGTACCTAGGATTCTCACGAATATTATTCACCAAATGAGGATCAAGAACGGTAAAGGACCTTAGCATTAGGCGGACGACGTCGTGATCCGTCCATCGCGTGCTTCCGTAGCTCCTTATCTTGTTGATAAGGGACTTGAGCCGGTTGTATATTTGGGTTGGCTCCTCGCCCCTTATCATTGCGAATCTTCCAAGTTCTCCCTCTACCAACTCCATCTTGGTGAGCAAGGTGACGTCGTTCCCCTCATGAGAGATCTTGAGGGTGTCCCAGATCTGCTTGGCATTGTCCAAGCCGCTCACCTTGTGATACTCGTCTCTGCACAAAGAGGCTAGCAACACAGTAGTAGCTTGTGCATTTTTATGAATCTGTTCATTAATAAACAAAGGGCTATCCGAGCTATCAAATTTCATTCCACTTTCCACAATCTCCCAAATGCTTGGATGGAGAGAAAACAGGTGAGTACGCATTTTGTGGCTCCAAAATCCGTAGTCCTCTCCATCAAAGTGAGGGGGCTTGGCAAGTGGAATGGGGAACAAATGAGCATTTGAGCTATGCGGAATGCACGAATAATCGAAAGAAAAGTTTGAGTTAACCGTCTTTCGTCTGTTGTAGTCGTCGTTGTCCTTTTGGGAAGAAGAGGACTCGTCACTATCGTCGTAGTAGACGATCTCCTTGATGTGTCTTGTCTTCTTCTTCTTCCCATCTTTTCGCTTGTGGCCCGAGCCCGAGTCGGTAGGCTTGTCATCTTTGGGCTCGTTGACGAAGGACTCCTTCTCCTTATCGTTGATCACCATCCCCTTTCCCTTAGGATCCATCTCTTCGGGCGGTTAGTCCCTTTCTTGAAGAGAATGGCTCTGATACCAATTGAGAGCACCTAGAGGGGGGGTGAATAGGTGATCCTGTGAAACTTGAAAACTTAAGCCACAAAACTTGGTTAATCGTTAGCACAATAATTGCCAAGTGGCTAGAGAGGAGTCAAAACACAATAACCACAATAAATCAATCACAGAGATGGCACGGTGGTTATCCCGTGGTTCGGCCAAGACCAACGCTTGCCTACTCCACGTTGTGGCGTCCCAACGGACGAGGGTTGCAATCAACCCTTCTCAAGCGGTCCAAAGACCCACTTGAATACCACGGTGTTTTGCTTGCTTTTTCTCAA
Source organism: Zea mays (assembly GCF_902167145.1). Lineage (NCBI taxonomy): Eukaryota > Viridiplantae > Streptophyta > Magnoliopsida > Poales > Poaceae > Zea > Zea mays. Next base: position 78,618,020 of record NC_050099.1, read on the forward strand.
TCCCGGTTGCGAGGAATCTCCACAACTTGGAGTCTCTCGCCCTTACACTTGAAGTTCACAAAGAAACACGGAGTAAGGGAGGGAAGCAACACACACAAATCCACAGCAAAATGTGCACACACACGGCCAAGAATCGAGCTCAAAAGACTATCTCAAAGTTCTCACTAGAACGGAGCTCGAATCACTGAGAATGACAAACGAATGCGCAAAGACTGAGTGTGGATGATCAAGAATGCTCTAAGGTTGCTTCATCTCTTCCTCCATGCGCCTAGGGGACCCTTTTATAGCCCCAAGGCAGCTAGGAGCCGTTGAGAGCAAATCTGGAAGGCCATTCTTGCCTTCTGTCGTCTAGCACACCGGACAGTCCGGTGCACACCGGACAGTGTCTGGTGCCCGATTTGTTTCCTTCTACGGCAAAGTCGACCGTTGGTAGCCAGAGAGCCGTTGGCGCACCGGACATGTCCGGTGCACACCGGACAGTCCGGTGCCCCCTTCCGACCGTTGGCTCGACCACGTGTCGCGCGCGGATTTCGCGGCCGACCGTTTACCCGGCCGACCGTTGGCTCACCAGACAGTCCGGTGCACACCGGACAGTCCGGTGAATTATAGCCGTACGTCGCCGGTGAATTCCCGAGAGCAGCCACTTCGCTCAAGCCAGCCTGGCGCACCGGACACTGTCCGGTGCACCACCGGACAGTCCGGTGCTCCCAGACTCAGCAAAGTCTTGGCTGCTCGAGCCACGGCATTTCTAGTTGGTCTTTTCCTGTTTCCAGCACTTAGACACAATACATTAGTCTCTAAAACAATGTACTAAGTCTAAGAAACATATCTTTATCCTTGATTTGTACTTTGTCCACCTTTTTACATTTAGGCACTTGTGTTGGACACTAAACCACCAAAATACTTAGAAATGGCCCAAGGGCACATTTCCCTTTCAGAGTTGCATGGCGTCAACAACTATTAAAGCCATTGATTCAAAGAAAGGAAGGCCATTTTCCTTGTCTAATTGATATGCCTAGTAATTTTTTTAAAAAAAATCTAGTTGAGCGAGATGGTTATGAAATCAAAACAAGAAATGTAGTGCAAATGGCATTCGATAAATATTCCATATGAAAACTGCAAAACAAGAAATGAAGGGCATTCAAAACAACATTAGAGCAAATGTGTTTAGGAAAAAACAGCAAAACAAGAAATGAAGGGCTCTAACATCGAAATAGAAATAAAGTACAAATGGCATTAGAAATTAGAATATAAATAGAAATAGAACCCATGTGAGTGTTGTAGCAATTAGGAAGAAGAGCAATGAACCTGCTGAAGTAGTCGCAGCCCCAACCTCTGCCATTGTGGCATCAAGCTTGCCATAAAGAATATTCTCAAGGATTGTAGTTGCAAAAAGAGCAGGTTCCTGATTCACCAAGTCGATCTAGTCCCTAAGTCGCTTCAATTGCAGCATCTTGATGTCCACATTATCAAGTAAAACTTCCCCTATAGCATCAATCATGACCACTTATTAAAAATCAAATAGACTGGCAAGTTGCAACAACATAAGGTGCACAGTTCATTTGCTCATCCTCATTAGGATCGTAAAATCGCTCAATGAGAGCAACAACCATGCTCTTTCTAGATCCACTGCCTCCAACGACAGTTGTGGTCTTCCCTGCGGAGAAGAGAGAAAAATCACGGAAAATCATGTCATTCTGGCAGGAAGGATAGCTGAACGCCACTTCCTTGAACTCTGTTTCCATGTACTTCGTCAAGGCACCTGCCGTCTCATGTGTCCTGAACTATCGTTGGCCTCTGCCTTATCACCTCCAACACCTTGTAGTCGGCAATCTTCCCATTGCTGCATGCTCCAAGATTCGAAAATGATTGTGAGGCTCCTGTGATCAACAAATTGGTTACATTGGTTCATGTTGCGAAACTGCTAAAGCAGAAAAGCAATCTTTGGGTACTGACAGACTACCGACGATTGCTGTGAAAATTACAGTGAAGGCTTTCTCACCATCTGTCAGGCCATTCCCGATGAACACGTCGACGCACCAGAACACCAGTGCCCATGACATACGAGCAATTCCATAGGTGCAGCCAATGCCAAGCCCCTTGGCCATCTCAGCCTTGTAACCCAGCTGCAGGGTGTTCTGAATTGCCTCTGAGTAGGATTTTAGGGCCTTGGTCTCCCCACATAGGAATAGACAGTCCTCACCTAGGCAGTGGCCTTGGCAATATAAAGGTGGAAACCCTAGGATCAGGTCAATGTCATGTTTGTGTTCAAATTATATATGGCAAAATGGAAAAAGAAACAAAAAACAATATGACTAACCTTATCCCCAATGTAGCCCATCAGTCCTCTCCCAACACAAGAAACTTTCAGATTTTTTATGTCTTTCCAAGCCCAAATCATCATAAACAGTCCAACCATTTTATGTTTTTCAAGAATATTATGGTTCTCACAATATTTCGTCAATAAAAAATAATTGAAGTGTATAGACTACATATTAACAACATGTATTAACTAAGATTAATGTCATCTGTGAAGTACTGTAGGTAGAAAATTTGTGTCAAATTAGTTCCAGGAAATCACTATGTGTAACATAGATAGTCTATTTATTAGAAGCAATAAGAGTGAAAGGGCACAAAAAAGGCAAGCTCACAATCACAATGGATGTAGAAGTGTTTAATATACACCTTTGCCCAAAGAGCTAGCTCCACGATATCAATTCCAACAACTTTCGAAAGATGACTGAGTATCTCCTTGCACATATTCAGAATACAAAAAGTAGACGGTTTCTGCAAATGTACAACAAAGAATGAGATTTAAACTAGAGGAGACAAAATAAGATGGATACAATTAGCAGTCTAGCAGAGTCTAACACCACACATGCCCAGAGGTGTAAGTCGTGGTGTGACATCACGATGACCATGTCGTGGATGTCGAAGCCACGGATGGCACACTCCCTAGGATCGATTGAGGAGGCATGCCCTCCGGCACAGACGGTGGGTCCACGTCACGGCGCAACACATGGTAGAGATTCTGGATGAATAGAGTCAACGAATTTTGAGACAAAAGAAGATGAATACAATCTCAATTTATTATCATAACTTGAAATTCTTAAAAGATGCAAATACAAATGTACATGTAAGACTATAGAGTTGGAAGCCAAAATATCAAAACAACAGTGCCACATTTGAAAGGCAAGAGCCAATGAAGACTACCATAACTTACCTGCTAATTGGTGCAGACTATCAACATGTTGCTTGTAAAGCTTGAGTTCTTTTTGCTCCCTTAGTAATGAGGATATGCTTCGTCAGCTAGATGACTTGAATATTTCTCAGGCTATCTTTTGCTGAAATTATAAAGTGAAAGCTCACAACATTAATATCTCAATTTATTGTCATAACATGAAATTCTTAAGATATGCAAATACAAATGTACATGTACGACTATAGATTTAGAAGCCAAAATATCAAAAGAACAATGCCACATTTGAAAGTCAAGTATGTGCTATCTATTGTTCTCAGTTCATTCAAGACTACCAGAACTTACATGCCAATTGGTGCAGACTATCAACATGTTGCTTGTAAAGCCTGAGCTCTTTTTGCTCACTTGGTAATGAGGGTGCTTCATCAGCTAGATGTTGGCATGCAGAGAACGGTGTCTGTACAATCACACGAAATAAATAGACTAACTTATTAAGTACAGACCACAGAGAATGCAAAACATGTGACATTGAGATAAACCAAGAGGCAACACAGACCTTTAAATATTTTTTAGGGTTGATGTTCAGTGCTAGTGGTATGTTATTTGCAGAGTCAAACATACCACACAACCTAGGGATCAGACGATGCAAGGCATCAACTGTACGGTGGGATCATTGGAGAGGACAGGCTGCACCATCGCCAACAAGCCATCGAGCTGCACAGGACAACAACAAGAAAATCATATCCGAATCCGATAGATCGAGTGTCACCCAGTCAAACCTATCCTAACACAGAGGGCAGATTAGATCAGGGCCAAGAAGAGTGAGGGAGGGGGCTACACATCTTATAACTGAAAAAACACATGAGCAGTATGTGATTGTTTTACTATGACTGTAAATTTGTGTTTGCCTAACTGATTCTAAGATACTTGAGGATCTCCATATTGAGTGAGCATAATAGCTAAACAATCTGTTTTTTTGTTACATGGGTCTCTAATGGTTTAAATATTATTCGTCTCCATATTATATACCTCTATCTATAAAACGCAAACAAGAAAAAAAGTGTCAACCACATACTGCTCATGTGTTTTTCAGTTATAAGATGTGTAGCCCCTGGATTCTTGATGGGGGCAACAATAAACAAATGCATCCACCTACACTTTAGTGAACGCAAGCCCCTCCACAAGTACAACAGCAACAACGAATTGTTGTTCATAGCAAGACTACTCAAAGATCACTCACCAAGTGGAGACGCGCTGACAGCAAGGTTTCTTCCATGGACAGCACGAACACGGATCGAGAGGACTCCCCTTCCATGGAGGCTGGGGCGGCGATCTGGGGCGTCTGATTCTCCTTCCATGGACAACCTTCAACAACCAACAAACGCACGGAGTTTCTTTGATCTGAAAATAAAGACCAACAAACGCAGAAGTTGTCAGCCCTGCACCCAAGAGCAGTGGTACTTCTGTAGAGGCAGAAATCCCTCTAATTATGACAAAGAAACTCCATGATAGATGCCAGTATGTTCATCCTGTGCTAAACACGGTTCATAATATGTCACAGTGGAAAGAAGCTATAAGAGTCTCAAGGCCCAACCAGTGCATGGTAAAATGTTGGATAAGGAGCATGTAAACTCAGTGGCAGATGTAGGTCCAAGCCATGACTGTAATTCTGCCCGCCACACAAGGATGAACCCTAGCTTGTCAAGTAAGAAGGAAATTTCTTTGGACGCTAGTAGTGGACAATGTGCAAAGCAAATCTACTTGTGACCATTTATCACGCTCAAGGTTAGGTAATTTTGGCCATCATCACAAAGTGTGACAAAATCCCCTTCCATTAAATTGGACCCCACACGTCAAATTCACAACAAACTAAATTGGTCATGAGGCACATCTTCTGAGTGCCCCATGAAGGTCCGAATCGGTTTTTCTGACAGCGCAAACACATGCTCTGGCAGCATTAGCCGGTCTGAGCTCACAGACCTACGACCCTCCAAGAACCTTGCCCAACACTTCTTCTCACGATTGCTCCCATACACACTGCTGGCCACGGCTAATGTTGGCTCCGGCGAACCGTTGCACACCATCGCAACAAAAGGATTGCACGCTCCGTTCTTCTCGCGTTTCCTATCGAACTCTGACACTTCCCAGACATGGATCACGCAGTCTTCCCCAGCACTCGCGAGGTACCGGCCATCTGGACTAAACCTGATGCTCCAGATGGAGCCATCGTGAGCCTGAATCTCCTGGTTCATGAACAGGCCACTGAACTCCTTGTACGACTTGCCATACTGCCTCACCTTAATGCGCACCGGGCCGTGGTGCACGGCTCCAGCGCTGTCCTGGCTGTCGTCTGTGGCCGAGCTGGACCGGCGCCCGCCTTTCTCCGAGCACGTGTCCTTGTCGTCGCTGCTGCGGCAGTCGCGGGAGCTGGCCACCACGGAGCCGGCGACGTTCCGGATGCCCCGAAGCCAGCTGCTATGCAGCCGCCGCCGCCGGTGGCACGTCGCTCCGTTGCTGGAGTCGGAGTTGGAGCGCTGGACGGGGGTGGACGAGCCGGAGCTCGCAACGTTCTCGTGCCGCATGAGCTCCTGGACGATAGGCGAGCGGCCGACGCAGAGGTCAACGAACTCCTCCATGGTGAGCTGCCGGCCGTGCCGACCACGCGGAGCTCAGACCCCTCCTTGACCACGAACTCGCTGCCGTCGTCGAGGTTCCGGATCAGACACCCCAGGTCGGCCTCCTCCTCCTCCCCTTCGGGCGTGGCCTCGGAGGAGCCCGGCGACCGCCCTCCCAGCGGCGGCTTGGTCGCCGAGGCCGGCACGGCGCCGCCGTCTGATCTGGATCAGGAGATGGGCGGCGAGGCCGGCGTCGGGCGGACGGGCACAGGCCCGTCGTCGTAGGAGACCGATCGGCCCATCTCGAGGCGCGCCAGGGCGGGGTCCCCGGCGAGCCCCAGCATCTGGAGCAGTTTCCGGCGCCGCTCCTGCACGGGCGCCGGCTCGGACGTCCACACGTCGAGCGCCACGGCGGTTGCGCGGGGGCGGGCGGGGGCACGACCTTGCCTCTTGTGGACGCGTCCCTTCCAGGGCGGCGAGCAACACGGATGCCAGGCAGGGAGGTGGGGGCGGCGAACACGGTCGGTGGCTGTTGCGTGGGGAGGGGTGGATTTGGTGAAGCCGGGCGAATCGGAGACTGCGGGGAAGGAAGAGGATCGGACGAGGGTAACGGGGGTGGGGGGGCACCGGGGCAGGGGCTATCCCTCGCATCTCCAACCTCCGGGGCGGGGATCGGGCGATGGGATCGGACGACTGGCGGCGGTGGGGGATCGAGCGGCTGGTGATCGAACGGTTAAAATTGCAGAACAATGGAATGGACGGTTGAGGTTGCAGGATGGCAGAACGGCAGAACGGCAGACTACTATTACACTCTTAATAAGTAGTATAGATTGTCTCCGCTTTTCATATAATTATTTTTATTAACGCATAGGTACCATAGACAGCAAATCAGAGACCCCCATCCCTCGCCTCCCCCACTTCCAAGGTTTCGTAGAGCAGCAGGAGAAAGGAAGAGACGGACATACCTGTTTGTTGCCGAAGAAGGACATGACAAAGACATGGGCATCTAGAGACGACATAGGTAGTATACCGCTAGATATATAGGGAGAGAGCACGCAAGTGGATAAAGAAGCCTAGCCGGAGCAGCTCCAAACCGAGAGGCACCCGCACCAGGCGTCAATCCGAGAAGGGCGAGAGAATGCGAGTGTCTTCCCAGCCCTGGACCCCTGAAGCGACACAACACCACCACCAACTTCGTAGCATATGCCGACTGCTGCCACGCTACGGGCCTTGTGAAAGCATCTAGGCCCCTGGTTGGTTTTAGTGATTAATGACAATGTAATGTTATATGTGACTAACGTGTGTTTTGCAGAGGCAAATGGTAAGTTAGGTCGCATTACAGGTAGAAGTACTACAACGGTGAAAACAATCCCGGAGATAAGAACTCGAAGCGACGGCTAAACAACGAAACAAAAAGTGAAGGACTACTGAGTCCGAGTGTCAAGGAGTTGTGGACACTCGTGATTTAGTTAGGTCTTTTATTCTCTTTTAGCCGTACTATAAAGAGGGGTTGTCGATGAGTAGTTTGACCAAGAGAGTTCTAGTGTAGTGTTGGTGCACATTCACACTCACATATAGTGCTAGGTGTCACTCTAGAACTCACAAGTTAGAACGAAAACCGATTTGAAAAACAGCTGAAAACAGGAAACAGGGTTTCTGGCCTTGGGGCACCGGACTGTCCGGTGTGCACCGGACTGTCCGGTGCACCATCTGCCAGGTGGGGCCAGGCTGGCCCAGGGGAAGGCTTTCCCCGAGCAGAAAACCCGAGAGCGCCAGTTTTAGAAATGAATTTTAGTGGCGCACCGGACTATCCGGTGTGCATCGGATAGTGACTGTTCACTATCCGGTGTGCCATCAGCCCAACGGCTAGCTGTCAGAACTAGCCGTTGGAGTCAACCGTTGGCGCACCGGTGGCGCACCGGACTGTCCGGTGCGCCCATGCGCAGAAGATTGCTGGTAAGGGCTAGTTGGTGGGTGAGGGATATTTATACCCCCTCCACCCACCATATTGAATGTCTTGCTATCCACATTAATTCCAGCACATTGCTAGAGCATTGCAAGCACCAAAAAGCCTATTGAGGAGATTAGAGAATCTTAATCTCGCATTTGTTCCTCATTAGCGCAAGCGAGAGCCACCTAGAGCACACATCACTTGCATTAGGCTTCTCTTGGTCAAGCGAAAGTCTACGACTTGTTACTCTTGGTGATCGGCATCACCTAGACGGCTTGGTGGCGTTGGGAGCTCGGTGATCACCGTGAAGATCTTGTTGGTGACCCGACTCAAGTTTGTAAGCGGTCTCGAGGGATCCACCGCACCAGAGTGGCAAAGGATCATCTCGTAGTGAGCACTTGGTTCTTGCGAGGACCAAGGGGGAGCGATACCCTTGCGCGGGTGCTCCAACGAGGACTAGTGGAGAGTGCCGACTCTTCGATACCTCGGGAAAAATTGGAGGAGTCTTCTAAACCTTGCTTTACATTCCGCACTTAATTCAAGCACTTTACATTGTGTATATGTTTAGCAAGTATTTGAAGTATTGTCTTAGAATTGTTGTATTTCTAGTATTATTATCTTAGTGCTAGTTATTGGGGGTGAAGTTGGGCTCTTGCTTAGCTCTTGCTTAGGTTTTAATTAGTGTTGATTTTTAGAAAAGCCCAATTCACCCCCCTCTTGGGCATCGTGATCCTTTCAATTGGTATCAGAGCCTTGTTGCTCTTAGATTAGCTTAACCGCTAGAGTAACGATGTCCGGTGGGGATGGACCTCCTTCCGTTTTTTATGGTGACGATTTTCCATATTGGAAAATTCATATGGAAGCATATTTAGAGGCTATAGACATTGGTGTCTACAAAGCCGCCACACAAGGATTCCCCGCACCTAGAGATCACACAAATCTTGCAGGTGATGAGTTTAATTATGAGAAATGGAATGCTAAGGCCAAAAACACCCTTTTTATAGGCCTTTGCAAAGATGTGTTCAATAGAGTAAGAAATCATAAAAATGCTCATGATTTGTGGATGGACATTTGTGCTCTACATGAAGGAACTAGAAGTGAGCGTGAGGAGAGATATCACATTGCTATGAGAAAGTTAAATTCTTTTGAAATGCTTGCTAATGAAAATGCCAATGTTATGTACTCACGTCTTAATATTCTTGTAGAGGAAGTAAATGGATTGGGGCTTACTCAAATCTCACAACCGGATGTTGTGAGGAAGATTCTCAGTGTCCTCCTAATAGACAAATATGGACACATTGTCACTGTGCTACATCAAATGGATCTTTCAGTTACCACACCTACACAGATATTGGGAAAGATCAATGCTCATGAGATGTACATGCACATCAATGACAAAGATGAGTCATCTTCCAAGAGAAAGGATTTGGTGCTCAAAGTAAATCAAGAAATAAAAGGAAAAGCTAAAGTTCAAATTGAGGAAGAATCCTCAAGTGATGATGACCTTGATGCTAACATTGCCTTGATGGTGAGGAAGACCACCAAGATGTTAAAGAAGCTCAAAAGAGAAGACATCAAATTTGATTCAAGAAAGAAGAAATTCTTTTCCAGCAAAAGAAAGCCCATTTCTAAGATGGATTGCTATAGCTGTGGAGAGCTTGGTCATCTTGCTCATCAATGTACTAAGCCCAAGAAGAACAAGTTCAAGGGCAAGAAAGAAGATGACAACGATGATGAGAAAAAGGAAAAGAGATTCTTCAAGAGGAAGGATGGAAAGCAAAAGAGGTTCTACAAAAAGAAAAATGGAAAGGCATATATTGTTGGTGACTGGCTCACTGACATTGAGTCATCAAGTGGATCTTCATCAAGTGAAGAAGAGAATGATGAAAAAGTTGCCGCCATCGCCGGGGACTTCTCTTCACCACCACCATCGCCATCATCGACTTCTCACCTATGCCTCATGGCTAGAGGTGAACGGAAGGTACAAAATTATATTGATATTATTGATGATAGTGATAGTGATAGTGATGAGGAATTTGCTTCACCTTCATATGATGAACTAGATGACTTACTTAAAGAATATACTCAAATCATTAGGAAGTCAAAAGCTAAATGTGATAAGTTGAAAAATGAAAATGAATCTTTAAATGCCAAATATGACATAGTTATGAAAGCTAGTGATGAAATGAAAGAAGAGAACAAAACTATGTCATCCACTGTAAATGAGCTCAAACCTCCCTAAAAGATGCTAAGGATAAATGTGACAAGTTAAATGAAGTTAATAGGGAGTTGAAAGATAGACTAGTGAAAATCAAGGAAGACTATACTAAGATTAAATTTGATCATGATAATCTTCTTGTTGAAAATGAACTTTTATCTTGCAATACACATGAGGCTATTAACCCTGTTGTTAAGATTGATGCAGCAACCTCATGTGATAATTTGAGTCAAGGAGAGCAAACTAGTCTACATGATGAATTGACCAAAAAAGTTGAAGTCTTGACTTTAGACAACCAAAAATTGAAGAGATACTTGACTGATGCAACTACTAGAGGAAAGGTTGCTATGGAGAACAATGATTTCAGCAATGAGTTGGCAGTGGATAATGAAAGGCTTAAAAATGAGGTCAAGAAACTTAAGAGTGAAAATGAACATCTTGCAACAAGTGTGCAAAAGTTCAACAAGGGCCAATACCTCCAAAATGAGTTGCTTATGAACACTGTCATGAAAAACAACAAGAGTGGTATTGGATACAATGCTTTTGTGCAAAAGAAAGCTACTACTCAATACAAGCCAAAGCAGACTCACAAGCCTATCAAATGCTTTGAGTGTGAAAAAGAAGGTCACTTTGCCCACAACTGCAAAGCCAAACCACCAACTCCCTTGCGTAAGCACTCAAGACCATTTGCTTTCAATGCTCATTATGTTCTAAGAAAAGTTGCAAATGGAAAGGTCAAAGTTACATTCCTAGGTCCACCAAACAAGAGTAGACCTAGACAAATTTGGGTTGCAAAGTCCTTGATTGAGAGAGTCACTGGTCCTATGCAATATAGGGCCCTCAAAACTCAAGCTTGATTTGTCTGTGGATGTAGGTGAACTACAAGACCGGTGGGAGCCATTGGGTTATCGACAGTGGATGCACACAACATATGACAGGCAACCCACGGATGTTCACCTCACTTGATGAGAATGTTGATGGACATGACAAAATCACATTTGGAGACAATTCAAAAGGGAAAGTGCAAGGACTTGGCAAGGTGGCAATTTCAAATGATTTATCAATTTCAAATGTTCTCTTGGTTGCACCTTTGAGCTTCAATTTATTATCAGTGGGTCAACTCTGTGATCTTGGACTTCAATGCTTATTCACTCCAACAGAGGTTATTGTATCAAAAATGGATGATGAATCAATGGTGTTCAAAGGATTTAGATACAACAATCTCTACTTAGTGGATTTCACCTCACAAGATGCAGACTTAAGAACTTGCCTCTTCACCAAAGCATCACTTGGATGGCTCTGGCATAGGAGGCTTGCACATGTTGGGATGAGCACACTCAAGAAGGTATTAAAGAAGGACATGGTTAGAGGATTAAAGGATGTGGTATTTGTCGGTGTTTTGGGTCCGACCACGCACCCGGGGTTGCCCCTCAAGGTGCTTCTTGGAGTAGGACGGTGTTACCGACTGTAGCTCAATGGTTCATGCTGGATGCATGAGAAGCAGTGGACAGTTGTGTACAGGTTCGGGCCGCTTTGAGATGCGTAACACCCTACGTCCTGGCGTGAGTATTTTATGTGATGGGTTACAAGGAGGTTCTCTAGTGTTGGAGACGTAAAGAGCCGGGTGGATGGCTAAGTAATGAGGTAGATGTCTTTAAAGGGGTGCCCCCTAGGCCTTATATACTCGACCATGGGGCATTACATGCGGATATGATAACAACGTGTGCCTAAGTAATAGTGAACTGATTGAGTATTCTAGGCATGATGGTAGCAATCTCTCCAGGAAAACGATCCACCAAGTCCTAAAGTATCTTGTAAGCTGTTCTGACTGTCCCTTCTCTAGGTGTACGACCTGAAGATCCAAAGTGCCAGCCACCCATAGCTAGATTCTCTGCCCGAGGCTTAACCACTGTTATCATCCAAATACATTCTCGATCAGAGCATGGTCTCTTTTCCCAGAAGTAACGCGGTTCATCCCCCTCTAGGTAACCCAAAGCGAAAAGAATGTGCCACGGCAGGGTGGGTAAACCGTACTCCAAATGGAAAGTGCGACGGTGGCAGGAAACGCTCGCAACAAGCTGGTGACGAGGAACGCGTCCTCACGTAGACTTATGGGCGGTGAGCCTGTGGTGGGCCATATATTATAAGGTTATATTGGTGTGAGAAATAGGGAAAGAATTTTAATTGGTTATTAGCATAGGAGAAAACCTCTACCCACGCTCTAAAAGGGAATGATGAAACAAATGATCAAAACAAGGGTTATGTCATAATGCATGCACATAACTGACGGTCTCACGACCTATTTATACTAACGTCATAAGCAGTGGCATACTCGTTCACTCATTGGTATGCAACTACACGAACTACTCGTATCGAGGTTGGTGTGCCTGCAGAAAAGTTCATTCCAGCCCATCCCCATGATGCAACAATGATAATTGAAAATAATGACAAGCTATCAACTATCTTTCATAAACTGTTGTAAGTAATTCTACACGTCCTTATACAACATGTAGGGTGACCCACACAATAGGACAGACGACTAGCCCCGGTCTGCATGGTCCTACACTTACCTTTCTTACCTTGGCGACGAAACGATGACATAACATACTAACCATCTCATATAATTAATAAAATAAAACACGATGCATGAAACCCTTCCCAAGGTTAGCACTCACTAAGCCACCTAAAGTCCTTATATGGGCTTAAGGGTTGAAAGTTGGCACATTCTTAGTTTTATAAAACCCATTTAAAATTTGTTTGGAATGCCCACATGAGCAGTAACGTGCCAATTCTGCTCCGATGCCAGCTGCGGCGGCTCAACCAGATTTATAACAAATCAAGTATGCTAACCATCTGCCTCACAGTGATTACCTCACACTTGAGCCCATATAAACCCAGGGTCTGATGAATTCATGAAGGATCTCAAACTTTTCCTTCGCAACCAAGATCGTAATGAACTGACATTTACTGCATCAAGTGTTACAACATTCCACAGGGTTTAACATAAATCGGAGTACATAGGGTTATTACAACATGGATGGCACGCAGGCCCCAAATAACTCCAAGTAGCAATCACCGAAGTGATAAGTTTAGCAGAAGCATTTATTTAACTAGCACCCACATCACTTGCGAGGTTTTCGAAATACTATGCCAACATTTGGGTATGCCAACCCACCAAAAGCATGAGACGAGAATGGAGAAGCCCTGCCCTAGGCCTAGTCATCTCCTGTAGCCGGGTATAGGCAGTGCTCACGGTACCCGTAGTACATCTGGCCATCTGCAATAATCATTAGGAATAGCACCTTGAGTACTAGAATGTACTCAGCTAGACTGACCCGTCCAAAACCAGGAAATAAGAAAGTAAAAGACTCCAAGGGTTATGCAAAGCTATATCTGGAGCTGGCTCTTTACATTATAAGACTAACAGAAGTTAATGAAGTTATTAGCAACTTAAAGGGGTTACCAAATTTATTATTCCATTTTAGTAGATCAGTATTGGTACCTATTCCGCTGTAGAACTAGATTTGCACCTGATTCTCTAAATATTCATTGCCAGGATTACTATGAGTCTAGTTATAGCTTTAGTGAAGAATCAAGTTAAGGAAGACTGTTCATAATTATCACATCAAGATTATCCCATCCCTTGACCATATTTGGGAGTAACATCACATCTTATCCCTATCATCAACTCATAGAAAGTGTAGTTCTTAATATGATGAGATAACTCAAGTCAAGTGCTCACTATCTTGGAGCAATGGCAATTTGAATCGGTTACTAACTAGCTGGTGGGTACTCCTAACACAAATCGTACCCATAGTACTTCATGAGATACAATCACCACCACCGTCATTCGAGTAGCAGCCTTGCTGCACATCTCGGATTCCATAGGGGCCACCATACCCAGGAATCGCCCGACTACCAGAGGGTTAGGGCGTACCATCCACCATGGGTCATCTCGTCGTGTCCTCGTCACTCCTCAACCACACCAATAATTGCACCGCGAGGTTGAATCCGGCTGGAATGGTGCTCTGGCTTCACGGTCGGAATGAATTATCCGGCCAGCTAAGTGTATAGGCATAAATTCAACATGACTCGAGGGACCACAACGGTACGGTCCTTAATCGACACAGGCGGGATCACTATGGCCTACATGGTGCCCATAAGAGTTAGTCGTGTCTCATTTTAAATCTTTATTTCTATCATGTATATTACCCGACGACTTTATCCCAAATCAAGCATAAGTAACCACCTATATCTCGCAGGTGACAAGAGATCACCCGACTTCTACCGTCTAAGCAGGCCTAAGCATTTTAAACGTGCTTACTTCAAATAGGTGGCAAGGATAGGGTAAACAAAATAATAAAGGGTATATGCAGCAATTGGTTTCAATCAACTCCTATACCTAATGCAACAATATAGGTAGACAGTGAATAAATTAAAGTATTGCAATTATAGGAAGTTAGATGTCGGGGCTTGACTTTCTCGAAGGAACTGGGGTGGTGATCAGGACACTCCTGAGCTTCAACTTCTAGTTCACCCTCTTCCACGAGAATTCCTGGTAGCTCCTCGACAATTCCCACAGGTACTCCCTCATGCGATCATGTATGATGTATGGATGCAGTATGAAGATACATGATGCTTCATGCAAGAAACATATGATGCTTATGGGTGCATGTAGTGTGCATATTGTGAGTAGATTTACTAGCAGAGGTTTCTACCATATAGTCTACATCGTCCAAGAACATGTAGTCTGTCTTTTCTTGGTTGGTCCTGACTATCACTTAAAGAATCCACCTAACTTAACACAAGTCACATTACAATATTTCTAATTACCTTACTCTACAGGTGTAGACACACTAGGCAATATCCTTCATTTAGCCCCATTTTCTTTTAAAAGTTAGTTATCTCTCAGTGAGAAGGATTTTGTTCAAACCCTAGCTATCACAATAGTAATTATTTCCTACATCATTTCAGACTAACTCACAATTGAAACTAGAATTACATATAACTATTCAAACCTTTCCATACCGTTTAGTTGGACTTATATTGTGAATGCTACTCGACCATTTCAAAATTTACTACAAAAATTATAGCAGGTAGTATTCCTCTATCATACTTTTGCATAGAAATTTCAATTGTTTTGGACCATTATTTTTTATTGCACAAAAATAACAAGAAATGGTGTAGAAAGTAAATTAAACCACTTTACATTACTAAACCAGCCAAACAGTCATTATCATATTTTTCATATACTTTACTTGGCATAAGAATATGTCACAAAAAATTTCACAAACATTTTATCTATAAATATATTTCCATGGTTTTCTAAGGAAATCAGCCATTTTCTATTTTTAGTTTATTATTCAAAATTTTCCTACATGACTGTTGGTTCAAAATAATTTCAAAGATGGTCAGTGACACATGTTTTGCATACAAAAATTTTCACTTGAGTATTCGAGGCTTTGCTATTTATTTCCTATTTTCTAAAGAATGGGCAACTTACCTTCTTAATTCACAACAATAAATTTATCAACAGATCATACCCCTAAAATAATTATCACAAATAAACAACATCTAGAGGAACCTAGTAAAAATTGGGATCATATTTTTCTGGCCTTGAACTTATTTATTTAATTACTTTTAGGAAAACTTGGTTTTCATATTTAAATTCAAACTGTGTACAAAAACATTCAAACTTTGACATGCAGTATTTTTAAATCATAGATCTACTAAAGAGGAGTCCTACAAAATTTATTCCTTCATTTTTCGAGTTCAAAAACTCGAGCCATGGATTTTCCATTGTTCTCTGCGTTTTAAACCAAAAAGGAAAAGGAAACAGAAAAGCCACTTTGCATGTTAGCCCCTCGGGTCTTAGTGAACTACGAATCCTACTTCTAGATCCTCGATAACTGTTCTGCTCAGTCTATGACGGTTTGCGAAACAACCCTCGGGGTTTTGCCTATTTGTGCGTGAGATCATGTCTTCTTCCTCAGAACAGAGAGAGAGAGGAGGATGCGTGGCTCGGTCGACGGCTTACCGGTGGCAGAAATTGCTGGGCGAGTTTACGACAAGCGACGGTGGGTGAAGGCGGCCTCGTTGACGAGCTCAGGGCGGCAGGAGAAAGACGGAGGTGCTCGGTCCACGCGTGCCGGCGGGAACCGAAGCGCTGAGACGTCGATGGTGGCGTGTGGGGTTTGTCGAGCTCGGGAGGAGACGTCGAAGCTTCGACGTACGATGAGGAAGACAATGTGAAGCAACTTAGTTGGAGGCGGATGGTAAGGTCGCGGTCGTGGAGCTCCGCTTGGTGGCAATGCCGCCGTCCGTGGCGAGCTCTTCGCCGAGGGCAACCAAGCTATAGGAGTGGACGAGGAAGGGCGAGTGAGCGCGGAGAAGAGACGGGCGTGATGGCGTGTTCGTACGAATGAGGCAGGCGCTGCTATGGGCTTGCCCACGCGCGGGGACTAGGCGCGGCGCAAAGCCGAGCGCGGCGTCCACGCTTTCGGGCGCGCGCCACCTGGCGGCTGCAATCTGCCCGAGCTGCTGGCGGTAGGGACAGAACGGGAGCACGAAGCGTCGCCTGCTTCAGCCAAAATGTTCCCCTCTCTACCAGCTACAACTTTGTTGTAGGCGTTAGGGTGGTTTAGCTGCTAGATTTTGAATTACAAGCCTCCAAACATTGGTTTGTCAGCACTATGCGAAACAGTGGAAACTGGCTGTCTAACAGTGTCAAAATATGTCAAACGAATTCAAAACCTCGCTAACGTTTTATAGGGTGTGCCCTAAGTAATTATCTACAACTTTTGTAATTGGAGCAATTTGATTAAAGATTATTTTTGTACGAACATACGGGTGTTTGAAAAGAGGTACAAGATTGGACTTAGAAAAAGCAGGGTTATTCCCATTTCTTTAACCCATTTCCCAAACTTTCATTCTTGGTTGAGCTTCATTTATTTTGGAATTTGAGTTCTTATAATTAGTAGTTTTAGGAGTCAAATGATTGCTTCCTAAGTTTTGGTTCTTAATAGTATTTCACTCATTAAGCACAGCATTCACTAAGCCACACCATCACATATAGTTTAAGAAACTATTATCGTGTGAAATCAAGAGTTGAAAGATTAACCATTATCAACCTAGATTATCTAGGTGGATTTACTCATGCACACAAGTACTGAATGATAATCTATTGCCATGGAACATAGGCATCCTATTGGTTCAACAAGAGTTCACTTCACAACAAATAGTGACAGTTTAAGATCCTAATATACGTAGTGAATGATTGATGATGCTCATGATAATGCTTTCATGATGCACATGCAATGTATGAGTATGCTTAACCCCAAGGGTGTTATAATCAACTAGTGGGTCCCGCCAACTGCTCCGGTGACCGATAGAAGTGTGCGCACGCTTTTCTCCCTACCTTGTACCACATTTTTCCCTTAGCACAATGCTATGCACGGCTAAGATGGGTCTCCCCTAAATTTTCTCCTATAGCGCACTATACAACTAAAGCACATAGATTCCACCCCTATTTTTTCTATTCCTACAGCGATTCCCCTAATTCTACTTCTATACCCCACTATAACCATAAAATATTATTTTCCAACCCTATTCATCATCTATTAGCAATTCTTTATTAACTAACAAACACTTGTGTGCATGGATAGAGAGGCAATGGGGCTACACAGTGCTCCCCCGCATCTGGTGAAGTACTACTTGCTCCGCTTGTACTGTAGCATGAAGAGCAGCAAATAGCGTGCACCATTGTGGAGCGTAGGGGCGTCCTGTAGCCGCTGCAGCGCCGTGGGGGGAGCGGACGTGGCAAGCGTTGCAGATAGTCTAAGACAACACTACGCTTTTCCCGCCAATATTGTGCCCATGTGTTAGTCATAATTCTTCTCTCTATTTGTTTTCCCCCATCTTCTATAGTGCCCCTCCGACAGTATGCCCCACATTTTTCCCACACAGTTCTACCCACACTTAAACCAAACACCATAGATTAGTTCTTCTACATGCACATCCGTAAAATCCACCATATGACTTATCTTTAAATCTTATAACTTTTCCATTTCACTTCGATTTCAGCAGTTCACATCAAAGCGTAGATCATTTAAAAAATTATTCTCTTTTATGTTTGGTGTATTGTTTTGTTCCCTCTTATGCTTATTGCTTGTTATGTGTAACATTTAGGTGAGGAGTGATTCCTGCCGAACAAGGAGCAAGCTTGAGAAGGATAAGAGCCAGCTTTTGAGAAGTAAGACAAGTGTTATTCAAGCCATCCTATTAATTTAATATCACTATTGCATTGCATTAATTTGATTGCTCCTATTAAGCATGTCTAGCTATGATTTATCCTCATATGAAACCTTGGATAGATATGTTAGTATTTTACTAGCACTCTACCTTTAATAATATAATTTATATGCTTAATCTTGCTTATTATTTATATGCAACAATGGTAATTAAAACTTACCTTTTAGCAACATGTCAATGGGGGTTTGTACATAAACCTCACCCTAAGGAATGTTTCTATGAGTAATCACCAAGGCTATATTGTGCAACCACAAGGTCTAACATGGGCAATGGCTTAGCTAAAGTAGACTTAAGATCTTGGATGGGTGGATGCTTACCTAGTGTGGCACAAGAGGGGTACAAGGTATAAACCTTTAGGTGCCAAGTGAGGTCTAATGGTTTTATTTGCTCTCTTGTTAGGCACCCTTTGGTATGGGGGTCTATACTGACAAGTTATATGTAATCTTGTACCGGGCTACAACATCCGAGTGACTTTATAAGAAACAACGTTGTAGTGGAAGTACATGTCGCTTACCTCAGAAGTGTGTAAGTGTTGGTACAACCCAGACAAAAGTGGAAATAATGTCTTGTGTGGTAGAGTTGTCATTGATTAGTGTTTCTCATAACATGGTTTAGGCTTTGATAGGTTCTCATATACCTTTACTTTATGTTCACAACCATATGGGTGGTTATGCTTTCCCCATAATAATGATGATGATAACTTGATCAACTAAAATGTTAATGCTCAGCTAATCTATTATATAGCATGCATACATATTTCTTTAGTGTCACTTGTTGAGTATAACAAGTGCTCACCCTTAGTATTTTCCACAACACCTATGTTGGATCAATGCACCCACTACTCGGATGGAGATGGAGGAGACAAGAGGCACATGGTAGAATTCCAGGAGTATGATAACTACTAGGCGGGCGGGCGAAATAGAAACTCTATAGTAGAGACGCACAAGAATCTTCTATATTGAAGACACAAGTGGGGTCCACGGGAATAGTGGCAATGCGGGGAGGACATGAGCTTGATAGGGACAGTGGCGGTGTGTGAAGTAGGCTCGACGGGCTCATCGGATATGGCGTGAGGAGAAGAAGAGAGTGAGAAGGGCACAATGAAGACTGAAATTATAGGGGAGAGGGAGACACTTTAGTACCGATTCTTACAAAATAACTGGTACTAATGACCTTTAGCGAAAACTGAAAAGAGACCTTTAGTATCAGTTCTTATAAAGCACTGGTACTAAAGACCTCTAAGTGGGAACGAAGAAGTGACCTTTACTATCGGCTCGTGTAAGAACCGACACTAAAAGATTATTTAGAGAGATGATAGACTAAACGAGGGACATTCATACACTAAACAAAAACATGTAAATATTTTAACTTGAAGCTTATGATGCCAGCGAATAGAGCTCGTTCGTCTCTATTCTTAGCGCCAGCTCGAGTAGGTAGGTTGAGGGTTTATAAAGCAGTTACATTATAGCAGTTTAGCACGGATAGAAGGCACCCTATCCGGACTTGTTAACAACACAAACCTGCAATTAAAACCAGTACTGATGTCCTCAGACCAAAGCCCATTTGTGCAGTAACGCTAGGTTGAACTTAATATCCATATCCATGTGAGATCTTTCATGGAGGACACGGTTAGGGTTTGTTCGATTAGCTCTCGATCCATGTGGATTGAGTGGGATTGAGTGGGTTTAAATCCCAAGCAAGTCAAATTTTTTTATGATTTTTTTCAATCCCGTCCAATCCATAGGTAACGGGATTAACCGAACAAGGCCTTACATGTTAATAAATCCAGAAATTGTCCCTGGCGTAGCTTAGCTTATACTACGATTAAGCCAAGATCTAAACAAGCTAACAAGACGTTGTCAAATGTCACCCCTGGAAACCAAATTATGTTAACTATGGGCGTACGTGTCGGGATGTGTCACGGCTGCTGCCTTAGCTGTTATCCCATGAATTACCAGTAGCCAGCAGAAGCGTAGCGTAGGTGGTTGTTCCCGTCGTCGTCGTCGCCTCGTCGAGAGAGACTCCATGAGTCAGGAACTCAGTCAGGATCGGATCAGGTGTGATGAATGCCAATTGGGCCGATGGGAACGTGGCGGACGGGAGCCCTCGCCCCGCCGGCAATCTCACAACGATCCGCGTAGCATAGCAGCAGGTACCACACGCCTGGGTGACCCCACATGTCACTGGGACATGAATGAATGCAGGAGGAGTACTCGGCACCAACCTCCTGTCCTGGGCTGGGCCCCTCGCTAGCGCTTACACTATTCTGCGGTCAGACCAGAGAAGAGAAGGCCGCATCTACCACCGCCAGTCGCGACCCCCGTGGTTCCATCCATCCGCGGGCCCGCGCGGCATCTACCACCGGCGCGGACCGAGGACTTGGACTTGCGCTCGCCTTGCATTTGCACGTGACGTGAACGCGACGTCGCTCGCTCGACCACTGCACCACCGTGGCTGCTCGGTCGAGAGTGTATACAACTGCTCTCCATTTGGAGGCAGCAGATTGAATGATCATTTCATCCTCGCAGTCGCAGACATACATTGTCCCGTTCTCTCGCGGCGGGCGCCTGACGATCTCGTCCTCCGCGTCCGCCCTCCTCGTTGCCCACGCACGCCTGAAGGCGACGGCGGCGCTGGCTGCGCGGAGGAAGCCCGAGCGGACATTCCGTTTGCTCGCAGGCCGGATTGCAAGGCCCCCTCTCCCAAATTGCAAGGTAAGTCTCCGTCCGTGCCCTGATTCGGCCGGCAACCGGTACTAACTCACCCCGCCGCTGCCTTCAGTTTCAGCGAGTTCTTTCTTTATGCATTGCGCCCGTGGTCTGCAATCCTGCTTAACACTGTTACAATTGCACACCAATTTGTTTTCCCAGGATAGTCAGGAAGCTAATTAACAGTGTTCGAAAGATGGTCCACCGCGAGCCGGCCGAGGCGGCGGCGGCGGCAGCAGCAGGAGGCGAGACCAGCATCTCTACGCAGCCTCCCTCATCATCCCAGCAGGCTGCGCCACCACCGGCCGTGTTAGTGTACAAGGTCGGGTATCCTCCCCGGAGGAGCCTGGCCACGGAGTTCACCAGCACGCTGAGGGAGACCTTCTTCCACGACAGCCCGCTGAAGCAGTGCAAGGACCAGTCCGTGTCCACGAAGCTCCAGATGGGCCTGCAGCTCTTGTTCCCGGTCTTGGGTTGGGGCAGGACCTACAGCCTGAGCATGTTCAAGGGCGATCTCGTTGCCGGGCTGACAATTGCGAGCCTCTGCATTCCCCAGGTACATATATCAAGGGCAGGGCTGACTGCACTGCTGTAGCGCTACTTCCTGTCTGTGCCTCTGACGCCGAGTCTTAGACTCTGAATCGATAGGATATTGGCTACTCGAAGCTCGCGTATTTGGATCCGGAGTACGGGCTCTGTAAGTTCCATCATCGCATCGATAAATAAACCTGCTTTACTTGTTGTAATGTAACCTGGTGGATCGTTCCAGACTCTAGCTTCGTCCCCCCGTTGATATACGCTGCGATGGGTAGCTCCAAGGACATAGCGATCGGGCCAGTCGCAGTGGTCTCTCTTCTGCTAGGTTCGCTTCTGCAGAAGGAGGCTGACCACGACAAGGACAGGGAGGAATACCTGCGCCTTGCGTTTACGGCAACCTTCTTCGCTGGCATCACTCAAGCAGCTCTGGGATTCCTGAGGTATACAACTATACATACACTGCACGCCTGATGAGGTATACAACTATACATATATCTGGGATTCCTGAGGTCCGTCGATCCTAACGCTGCCGTCCTTTTTCAGGCTAGGTTTCCTCATCGACTTCCTGTCGCACGCCGCCATCGTTGGGTTCATGGGGGGAGCGGCCGTCACTATTGCCCTGCAGCAGCTCAAGTATGTGCTCGGCATCAGGAGCTTCACCAAGGAAACCGATATAGTCTCCGTCATGGAGTCTGTCTGGGGTTCAGTTCGTCATGGAGTACTTACCCTACCTTTGAACTTATTAATTAGCACTGTACGACCTGGCTCCTGTACTTAGCTGCTGACAATAAGGCGCGGTTTTGTGCAGTGGAACTGGCAGACAGTTGCGATTGCCTTCACGTTCCTTGCTTTTCTTCTGCTTGCCAAGTACATTGTGGGTGTATCTTTTTATTTTTATTTTTTTTCCTCCAGACGGTTTTGCTTTGTTTTTTATAACCTGGTAATGGTTTTTTCTTTCCTTTCATACGCACAGGGGAAAAGGAACAAGAAGTATTTCTGGGTGCCTGCTATCGCTCCTGTAACTTCGGTTATTCTTGCCACCCTTTTCGTGTACCTCTTTCGCGCTGACAAGCAAGGTGTTCAGATTGTAAGTAGTACCCAAGTTAGGGAAGAACGCAGGCCCTAATATAAGACCCAGGAGCTCAAACAGACCATGTTTTTCACAGGTGAACAAGATCAAAAAGGGCGTCAACCCGTCATCTGTGCACAAGATCTACTTCACCGGTCCATTCGTCGCGAAAGGGTTCAAGATCGGCGCTGTTTGCGGCATGATCGGCTTAACAGTATGTATATGCTATGCGCAGACGACCCACCTTGTCCTTTCATATATATGCATGTTCGTTTTCCCACATCAAATCAAATCTCTCCGCGCGCGTTATCTTGTCAGGAAGCCGTTGCCATCGGAAGGACGTTCGCCGCCATGAAGGACTACCAGCTAGATGGGAACAAGGAGATGGTAGCACTTGGGACGATGAACATCGTAGGCTCAATGACGTCTTGCTACATCGCAACAGGTTTTCCACAGTGAACTGAAACACAGTGAACTGATGAAGAGCGTATATAAATTTGCTAGCTGCGACTGCGACTCTTTTCAGGCTCTTTCTCTCGCTCGGCGGTCAACTTCATGGCCGGGTGCCGGACGCCAGTGTCCAACGTGGTCATGTCCACGGTTGTGCTCCTCACCTTGCTGCTCATCACGCCGCTGTTCAAGTACACCCCGAACGCGATCCTGGGCTCGATCATCATCTCTGCCGTCATCGGCCTCGTCGACTACGAGGCGGCGATCCTCATCTGGAAAGTCGACAAGATGGACTTCGTCGCCTGCATGGGGGCCTTCTTCGGCGTGGTTTTCAAGTCTGTCGAGATAGGCCTCTTGATTGCTGTAAGCTAGGACCATCCATCCATCCATCCTTTGGTTTAATTTGGTTCCACAAGATGGATCGATAGTTGTGATGTTTTTTTGCACTGCAGGTGTCAATCTCGTTTGCCAAAATACTTGTCCAAGTAACAAGACCCAGGACTGTGCTGCTGGGAAACCTTCCAGGCACCACGATCTACAGGAACACGGAGCAGTATCCGCATGCGAGGCATGTTCCTGGGGTGGTCATAGTCAGGGTGGATTCTGCCATTTACTTCTCCAACTCCAACTATGTCCGAGAGCGGTAGAGACACATCCATCCAAACCGTGCGTTATTGTCGTCGTCCTCACAAACTCTTGTGTGCTGTGCTGTGCTGTGTGTGCTCCATTTCAGAATCCTTAGGTGGTTGACGGACGAAGAAGATAGAGTCAGCGCAGAGGGGCTGCCTAGAATCAGTTTCTTGGTAGTAGAGATGTCACGTAAGCAGAGATCTTCTGTTGATCGGTCGGATGTCGTGGGAGTTCGTAACTGTGTGGTTTCCCCCCTGATGAAAGCTGATGCCTTTTTTTCTTCTTCTTGCAGCTGTTATAGATATCGATACGAGTGGTATCCATGCCCTTGAAGACCTGTACAAGAATCTCCAAAAGCGAGGCATTCAGGTATATAGACTGAAACCTTTTTTTTTTCTTTTTTGCCCGTATATTGGATCGTGGTACTTGAGATGCCACTTGAAAAAAAAGAACAAAATGTGACATTTGGAGTAAGATCCAACAGATGCTACTCAAGAAATTAAAAACCTGATGAGAACAGAAAAAGAAAGGACGCCTTTTGATTTTTAAGTTTTAACTGATGTGTTTGTGTTTGTGCATGTGGCAGCTTCTCTTATCAAACCCTGGCTCTGCCGTGATTGAAAAGCTCCAGTCGTCCAAACTCACCGAGCACATCGGAAATGGTCATATCTTCCTCACGGTCGCAGACGCCGTGCGTTTCTGCACTTCCAAGTCGATGCAGGAGCCTTGAACTGAAATGGATTTGTTTGCGTCCACATTCTGTTCTCTAATCTCTACTGTATACGTTATGTATCATGTATTCATGTAATCAGAATAATATACATATGCAAGTTTACGAATGACAGGAATAGTTTCGAATGCTGTGCTCACAGTTGCTTAACGCAAAAGCTAGTGTGCGATAGTATTCCAAATGAACATTATTATTTACAGACAAGAGGATAGGATCAATCTTGAACGTATAACTATAATTTGATCAATGTAGAAACCGAAGGAAACATATAAAACAAAACTGAATTCGACTTGTGTGGTCAGCCAGACAGGCATTCCCTTAAGTGTTCAGTCGCTCTTACTCCAACCAGTCCATTTTACAAGCCGTAGTCTTGACAATGACGAGGTCTTACATGTTTTACTTTAGACTATTCTAGCAGGCTTCCTATTTCACTCTGTATTTCAAACTTTACTCTGCAAACAATGTAATTGTTGGAGGCCTTCGGCTTCCAAAGGTACTCAAAAATATGATTTAACAATGTTTCTGGAGTATGATACATGAACAGGTATCTTCGGACTTAGGTCAAAACTACAGTGTGAAGAAGCACAAAGAATACGAAGGATGGCGCAGAGCCGAAGCTATGCGCAGGGGAGCTTCGGCGTGATAACAGAAAAGGGAACCGACTTATAAGGGAAAAGGTTATTTAGACCCCGATGGACTATTATAGAGTTATTAGCAAATGTAAAGGGCATGGGTGTAATTTTACATAGGCTGCGTCTCGTGCCTATAAATAGATGAACAGTGCTCCCGTACGGTTCACGCTGACTGGACATTTGCTTTTGCGTCACACTTGTACTTTTACCTTCTTTCAAGCCGAAGGTACTTTTGTAACTTGTTATTATTTCTATTTTTCCTTAATAATAAAATAGAAATGAGTTGATGGTAATAAATAACTGTTGATATTATCTTTTATATCCCATATGTTTCTTTCCTCGTTTATATGTTGCTTTGACGAAGGTACGTCCTTTACAACCTTCGTCCGAAAATTATTATCTCTCAAAGGGATATAATGCTTCGAAGGACGAAGGACTTTAACGTTTAACATTCTCTGTGTTGCCTTGTTCTTGACTCATAGCATTTGAGAACAAGTCCCCAACATTAGCGCCCACCTCCGGTGAACCCTTTCCGACCACTTTCAGCAAGCATCGACCTTCGTCATGCCGCCAAAGAAAGCTTCAGCGATAGGGGCTGCCGCTCTGCAGCCGCTGGACCCGAACCAGGAGACCCTTTCTCTTTGGGAGGCCCAAAGCCAGAAGAGGAAGACCACCACTCCAACGCCTCAGGAGGACGACTTGGACCAAGAAATCAGGAATATGAAGATGCTTCATCAGCAAGTGCAACGGAAGAAGGAAAAGATGGCTCGACTAGCTGACCTGCAAAGGCAGATAGACGAAGCCTCTGAAGAAGTTCGTCATCTTGCTCAGGATGAGCAAAACCGAAGGCCCCAGCACAAAGAGCTTCACCAAGAGGGCTTCATCAACGAAGATGATTGGTATGAGGATTTCCATCATGGAAATTTTGCCTTTGATGATGCTTCTCCTCTGTCAGCAGAACTGCAGGCTACACCTTGGGCCCCCGTCTTACAAACCACCTCAGCTCCACATGTATGACGGACACTCAGATCCGAAGCAATTTCTGATGAGCTACGAAGCAACCATATCTTCATATGGTGGCAACACTGCAGTCATGGCGAAATCCTTCGTCATGGCAGTCAAAAATGTTGCACAAACCTAGTACTCCTCTCTTCGGCCAGGAACAATCACATCATGGCAGAAGCTGAAGGACATGCTGATCACTAGTTTCCAAGGGTTTCAGACGAAGCCGGTTACCGCTCCAGCTTTGTTCCAGTGCACGCAGGATCACGAGGAATACCTTCAGGCGTATGTTTGAAGGTTCTTGCGTTTGAGGGCACAAGCGCCAACAGTGCCCAATGAGATTGTCATTGAGGCCATGATCAAGGGGCTTCGGCCCAATACTTCGCCAGGAAACCCTCTCAGACCTTGGAAAAATTGCTTCAGAAGATGGATGAATACACCCGCGCTGATAATGACTTTCGTCAAAGAAGGGAGGAAGCTTATAGGTTCTCCGAAATAACCAGGGGCTTCGGAGGGAGAGTCTACCCTAGGCATGTTAGATCAATTCATTCCACTCAGAATGACGACAGAGGAAGTCAGCAACAGAGGCCGCAATATTCCTCCCAGGCTTCGGGGCAGCAACAGAGCTATCCTCGGCCCCCAGCTCCAAGGGGCAGATGCGCCAGGGGCTTCGGAGAAAGGTTTGGGGATCAGCCCAGGAAAATTTATTGCCTATTCTGCGGTGAGGACAAGGGCCATACCACCAGGATGTGCCATGTCACCATCCAGAAACAAAAAGAGATAGTAGAAGCTGCAACCCAATAGAGCCAGCAGAAGCAAGTTATGCATACTGCTTCGTACCACTCACCGTACATTCCAGAGTATGTGGGTAACCATTCTGCATCTTCTGTTGCTTCGGCAAGCCAATCTCAGGCATCTTGGCAACAGCTTCCACCTCCACCACCAATACAACGAGGCCAGTAGCCAGAAGGGAGCCAACACACTCATCAGCAACGAGACTTCAGAGAGGAGTCCGAAGCTCGCACAGTCAACAGTACTGTACCAGAGTCGAAGCACATCTACTAGAAGATATCCTGCTGCTGAAATAGTTCTTGCATTCGTTATCATTTTTCTTTTTAATAAGGAACAATCATTGAAAGCCTAAGTTTTTCTTGTCGTTTTCAATTTCTTGTAACAGCTTCGTTTTTGCCATAGTGAAAATATATCTTATACACAGACTTGCGGAATCCAAAAAGTTGCTGAAGCATGAAAACTCGTTCTTAAGAGCTCGTGACTACAGAAAGTATCCCCGAAGCTACAAAAAAGTCGTTCTACGAAACACAGTGTAAGTTTGCTGAAGTTACAAAAAGTCGTTCCTAAGGGAGCGCAGCGTAAGTTTTCTGCTCAAAAGTCGTTCCAAAGGGAATGCAGAGCTTACAGCGAAAAATAAACGCTGATTCCGCCGAAGTATAAGGCGAAGCGCGAAAAGTCAATGTGAATACCGCCGAAGTAAAAGGCGAAGAAGCTCCTAAGGGAGGCTTACAGCGAAAAGTCAGCGCTGATACACCGAAAAATAAGCGGTGAAGCCGAAAAATAAACGGCAAAAAGATTGTGTGCTCTACTGTGGGAATGTGTGTGTATCTTCGGCACAAATATCATTTTGCATAGCATAACATCATTACATCATTTGCATGGCATATCATCATACATCATATTGCATCTATGGCACAAGAAGGGGATACAATGTTGATCTTCGGAGATTGTTTCGAAGAAGCAGTGCCAAGGCACAAAATAAGTTTTGAAGAAGTACCGCTTCGTCACCTCTAATATGAAAAGGAGATCTATTGCTTATGAAGCATAACGTTTTTACGAAGATTGGATGTTTTTACGAAATATGGATATCCTTCACGAAGCATGAAAAGAAGGGAAGGTGTTTTTTCGCCGAAGGCTCAAAAACAATATGTATGTAAAGTTTCATGCATCGTAAAGAATTGAGTTACAAGCAGCTTATATATTACATTCAAAATTATAAAAATATTACACACTTTGTTCAGCAAATATTACATTCCAAATTTTTTTACAATAGCAGCTGTTCTTCTTTTAAAACTACTTCCGCAACTTCGTTTAACAGTTGAGAAATAGCTTCATCCAAAATAGCTTCAGCCATTTTAGTGATTTTTCCTCTCTCTTTGCTTCTGGGTCGGCCGTTGGCTCGAAGGGCTCCGGGGGAGGAGATAGCTTAGCTGCGATACAAAACATAAATAAGTTCGAAGTCACAGAAATAAAACACAAAGTCAAAAGCAATTAAGCAATACCTATCCGCCTTTCAAGTTTTGCAGCTTTCTCAGCTGCCTTCGTCGCTTCTTTTGCATCATGAGAATCTTTTTCACTCTTTTTTATTATCTCGTGCGCCACCTCTCGGCTGCCATTTTCCCAGATGTCAGTGAAGAATTTCCCGCCAACTAAGCTTGCTTCGGCCGAGGGGTCTTTTGTATCTTCAATAGATAAGGCAGCTTCGGTTTGAGTCAAAGCTTTCACGTGATCACAGCCTGATTTCTCCAAAATAGTCGCGATTCCTCTGGCACCTGAGAAGGCGCAGACATCCCCACGACCACTCAAAACTTCTTCAAAGGCTTCAGCTTCGTTGTTAATCCAGTCAATTGGGCCTTCAGGATCGCCCCTTACGAAATTATCCTCGCTAGAGAATGCGCCAACATTGGCGAAGCTAGATTTTATTTTTTGCACACATTCTATGGATTTTTCGTAGCATTTCTCTTTTGAAGACCGAAGTTCTACAACTGTATTCTCCGAATAATTTTTCCAATAGTTACTGGCGTCTCGGTCAGCTTCGGGAATTGCACACTTTAACTTCGCTTCAGCCAGCTATTTCTGAAGATCGTCAATTTCACACTTCTGGGCTTCAGCCTGGGCTTTGGAAGTAGCTTCGTCTTCTTTTATTTTATTTAGCAATGAGTTTAATATTTTATCTTTCTCAAGACCTTCGTTCCTTAGTTCGATTACTTCGGAACGAAGGTTGTTTAAGGCCATGGTGCATCACTCGTCTTCAGCGCTTTTTTGTGCCCTGAGGGCGTTGCTAAGAATAAGGCCCTAAAAAGGAATACGGTATTAAGTATAAGCAAATGGAAAAATTTTGCTTTTCAGTAAAATTCATTTTCTCACCTTTAAGCTATTGTATGCTAAGCTGTCGGCTAATTCATCTTTTGATAGCACCGAGAGCCCGTCCTCTAGTGTCGGGAATCCGAAGCTTTTGCTCATCTCCCGGTAGACAGAAATCTCCTTGCTGTCTGGGAGACAATACAAGAAGTCTTCTTCTCCGCTGCCGTTGAAAATCAATGCCCCCTTCGGATATTTCAATTTTTGGGCATAGAACTGAGCTTCTCGCTTTTCTTTTTCAGTCAACTTTTTCCTCGAAGCATGTCGTAAAATATAATTGAGAGCTTCGGAAAATGCTTCGGGGGTGGTGAGAGCACCTAGAGGGGGGGTGCATAGGTGATCCTGTAAAAACTTAAAACTTAACACCACAAACTTGATCAAGAGTTAGAAACAATGGAATCAAGTGAGTAGATAGGAGAGCTCTTGTGAAACACAATAGACACAGTAAGGACAAGCACAAGAGACACGAGGATTTATCCCGTGGTTCGGCCAAGTACAAAACTTGTCTACTCCACGTTGTGGCGTCCCAACGGACGAGAGTTGCACTCAACTCCTCTCAAGTGATCCAATGATCAACTTGAATACCACGGTGTTCTTCTTTACTTTACTCTTTTCCCGTTTGCGAGGAATCTCCACAACTTGGAGTCTCTCGCCCTTACAATAAGAATCAATATGAAGCACAAGAGTAAGGGAGGGAAGCAACACACTCAAAGCCACAGCAAATACGCACACACAAGACCAAAACTTGAGCTCAAGACAATATCTCGAGGTTCTCACTAGAACGGAGCTCAAATCACTAAGAATGTCGAACAAGTGCGCAAGAATGAAGTGTGAGTGATCAACAATGCTCAAGGAATGCTTGGTGTACTCCTCCATGCGCCTAGGGGTCCCTTTTATAGCCCCAAGGCAGCTAGGAGCCGTTGAGAGCATTTCAAGAAGGCAATTCTTGCCTTCTGTCGCCTGGCGCACCGGACAGTCCGGTGCGGATTTCTTTCCTTCTTTGGCCAAGCCGACTGTTGGCGCTTTGGAGCCGTTGGCGCACCGGACACTGTCCGGTGCACACCGGACAGTCCGGTGCCCCTTCTGACCATTGGCTCTTGCCACGCGTCGCGCACGGATTATGCGGCCGACTGTTGGCCCGGCCGACTGTTGGCTCACCGGACAGTCCGGTGATTTATAGCAGTACGCCGTTAATTTCTTCACGAGAGCAGCCAGTTGACAGACGCCGGCCTGGCGCACCAGACACTGTCCGGTGCACCACCGGACAGTCCGGTGCACCCAGACCGAGCTGTCTTTGGCTGAACAAAGCCATCTCTTTTCCAACTTGATTTCTCCTGTTTCCAGCACTTAGACACAATTCATTAGTCTCCAAAACAATGTACTAAGTCTTAGGAACATACCTTTTTACTTGATTAGCACTTTGTCCATCACTTTGCATAGATTAACATAAGTCCACTTGTGTTGGCACTCAATCACCAAAATACTTAGAAATGGCCCAAGGGCACATTTCCCTTTCAATCTCCCCCTTTTTGGTGATTTATGCCAACACAATAAAAAGCAACCAAAGGAAGTGCAACATCAATACAAATGAGAACTCAAAATTGTTTTGATTCAAATTTGGCATATATGGATCATTCTTTGCCACCACTTGGTTTGTTTTTGCAAATCAAACTCAATTTCTTATCTCTAAGTCAAACACACTTGTTGAAACATAAAGAGAGATATTTCAAGAGAAATTGATCAAAGATTCAAAAACTCCCCCTTTTTCCCATAATCAGGCCTTCTCCCCACAAGAGACCAATGTTTTGACAATAAGAGACAAACAAGAGTATTTTGACAGACAAAAACTCTAACTCTACTATTTTCAAAATTCTTTTAAGTGGTAGCTGATCAATTTCTTGCTTTGGCCTTATTTTATCCCCCTTTGGCATCAAGCACCAAAACGGGATCAATTTTGGCCCTTTAACCCTATTGTCTCACCAAAATCTTCAACTAAGAGTAAAAAGGCAATAAGAGTACATAGATGAACTTGGAGTGAGTTACTCTCTCATCGGAGTGCAGTGAAAGTCTTGCACGGTCCAAGTCCACCTTTTCCCTTTCAAACCTCCTTTGAGACTAAATTGAGCAAACTCAAGCACACAGTTAGTCTTTAAAGGGTCAAGTTGTAGCACATCTCCCCCTAAATATGTGCATCACTTGCAAATGGACTTGTGAGGTCCGGGGAGTGCTTGTACAACTTGAGCACCATAAACAAAATGCATTAAGGAACATGATCAAGGCATAAAACACATGTATGCTATAAATCAATCCAGGTTCCGCGAATCTAAGACATTTAGCTCACTACGCAACCTGCAAAAGGTCTTCTCATCTAGAGGCTTGGTTAAGATATCGGCTAGCTGGTTCTCGGTGCTGATATGAAACACTTCGATATCTCCCTTTTGCTGGTGGTCTCTCAAAAAGTGATGCCGGATGTCAATGTGCTTTGTGCGGCTGTGTTCAACAGGATTATCCGCCATGCGGATAGCACTCTCATTATCACATAGGAGTGGGACTTCGCTCAGATTGTAGCCAAAGTCCCTGAGGGTTTGCCTCATCCAAAGTAGTTGCGCGCAACATTGTCCTGTGGCAACATACTCGGCCTCAGCGGTGGATAGGGCAACGAAAGTTTGTTTCTTAGAACTCCACGACACCAGGGACCTTCCTAAGAATTGGCACGTCCCCGATGTACTCTTCCTATCGACCTTACATCTAGCATAGTCGGAGTCTGAATATCCAATTAAGTCAAAGGTAGACCCCTTTGGATACCAGATCCCGAAGCAAGGCGTAGCGACTAAATATCTAAGAATCCGCTTCACGACCACTAAGTGACACTCCCTTGGATCGGATTGAAATCTAGCACACATGCATACGCTAAGCATAATATCCGGTCTACTAGCACATAAATAAAGTAAGGACCCTATCATAGACCGGTATGCCTTTTGATCAACAGACTTACCTCCTTTGTTGAGGTCGGTGTGTCCGTCGGTTCCCATTGGAGTCTTTGCGGGCTTGGCGTCCTTCATCCCAAACCGCTTGATCAAGTCTTGCGTGTACTTCGTTTGGGAGATGAAGGTGCCATCCTTGAGTTGCTTCACTTGGAACCCAAGGAAGTAGTTCAACTCGCCCATCATCGATATCTCAAACTTTTGAGTCATCACCCTACTAAACTCTTCACAAGACTTTTGGTTAGTAGAACCAAATATTATGTCGTCCACATAAATTTGGCACACAAATAAATCGCCATCACATGTCTTAGTGAAAAGAGTTGGATCGGCTTTCCCAACCTTGAAAGCATTAGCAATTAAAAAGTCTTTAAGACATTCATATCATGCTCTTGGGGCTTGCTTAAGTCCATAGAGCGCCTTAGAGAGCTTACACACGTGGTCGGGGTACCGTTCGTCCTCGAAGCCAGGGGGTTGCTCCACGTACACCTCCTCCTTGATTGGCCCGTTGAGGAAAGCGCTCTTCACATCCATTTGGAACAACCTGAAAGAATGGTGAGTAGCATAGGCTAACAATATGCGAATTGACTCTAGCCTAGCCACAGGAGCAAAAGTCTCCTCAAAGTCCAAACTTGCGACTTGGGCATAACCTTTTGCCACAAGTCGTGCCTTGTTCCTTGTCACCACCCCGTGCTCGTCTTGTTTGTTGCGGAACACCCACTTGGTTCCCACAACATTTTGCTTGGGACGAGGCACCAGTGTCCAAACTTCATTTCTCTTGAAGTTGTTGAGCTCTTCCTGCATGGCCAACACCCAGTCCGGATCTAGCAAGGCCTCTTCTACCCTGAAAGGCTCAATAGAAGAGACAAAAGAGTAATGCTCACAAAAATTAACTAATCTAGAGCGAGTAGTTACTCCCTTGCTAATATCACCCAAAATTTGGTCGACGGGATGATTCCTTTGAATCGTCGCTCGAACTTGAGTTGGAGGTGCCGGTTGCGCTTCTTCCTCTATCACATGTAGGGATGAAAACGGGACGGATACAGCCGGATACAGGGTCATCCCATATCCTACCCTAACGTATTTCTCTCGGATACGGGACCGGATACGAGTAGTTAAGATTCGGGACGGATACAGGACGAGACCGGGTAATAATCCGGACGGGTAAGAAACGGATAACGGATACTACTCGGGTAGGTACCGGATAATTGTCGGGTAGTTCATCCGATGATATTAATTGTCCAACCATCCATAAGTTAAGAAATACATAATCATGTATATGATAGATCAGATGTAAGAAAGAAAACCGGTAAAATTGACATCATGTAGTTCAAAGTTGCTTATCACAAGGACATTGTAGAACCAACACCGCAATATTTAAAATTCATAAATATTCTAGTTTCACTAAAAAATTGCAAATAAGTTACAAAAACTAATAAACATTTTATATAAAGATAACTCAAGTCCTCGTATGAAAATGATAAAGTGAAGTACTGATTATGTTGAAACTTGGATACTTACACTAATTTCACATGTAACTCATACAAATAAGTGAAAGTGAAAGGAAAGAAACGTGGATATCTTATAGATCTTATGATCCAAACATTTTTTATGGTTACATATGGACATATGTTGTATCTCCGTAAAATTTCACAATTTTTTGAGGCTATTTATGTATTATTAATTTCTTGTCATAGAAAATCATCAAAATACAATTAAATCATTAAAATATTGTTTAAACAAAAAATTGTTGTATTACAAAGTCATAGATCTCTTCAAGCTCTACAATTTTCATATAAACTTTATCTTCATCCGATTTCATATGTAAAAGTTATGATTTTATAACTATATTATGCAGAAAAAGAAAAAACGGGTACCCGAATTCCGGGTACCCGTATCCGACCCGGGATTTTCGGGTACTGACCGGGTATTAGTGATTCCGTATCCTACCCGTATCCGAGGTTCAATATCCGGGTAATACCCGTATCCGTCCCGACAAACAAAATACCCGTATCCGTACCCGAAATTACGTCCCGTTTTGGTACCCGTATCCGATACCCGTTCCGGATACCCGTCCCGTTTTCATCCCTAATCACATGAACATCTTGTGCTCCCCCTTGATCACATGCCTCTTCTTGATGAACCTGTTCATTGTCTTGAGTTGGGGGATGCACCATTGTTGAGGAAGAAGGTTGATCTTGCTCCTTTAGTTCCTGTGGTCGTACATCACCAATCGCCATGGTACGTATTGTGGCCGTCAGAACATCTTCTTCATCTACATCATCAAGATCAACAACTTGCTCTCTTGCAGAGCCATTAGTTTCATCAAATACAACGTCGCTAGAGACTTCAACCAAACCCGATGATTTGTTGAAGACCCTATACGCCTTTGTATTTGAGTCATAACCTAACAAAAACCCTTCTACAGCTTTGGGAGCAAACTTAGAATTTCTAGCTTTCTTCACTAGAATGTAACATTTGCTCCCAAATACACGAAAGTAAGACACATTGGGTTTGTTACCGGTTAGAAGCTCATATGAAGTCTTCTTGAGGAGGCGATGAAGGTAGACCCGGTTTATGGCGTGGCAAGCCGTGTTCGCGGCTTCCGACCAAAACCGCTCGGGTGTCTTGAATTCTCCAAGCATTGTCCTCGCCATGTCTATGAGCGTCCTGTTCTTCCTCTCTACCACACCGTTTTGCTGTGGTGTGTAGGGAGCGGAAAACTCGTGCTTGATCCCTTCCTCCTCAAGGTACTCCTCCACTTGAAGGTTCTTGAACTCGGACCCGTTGTCGCTCCTTATCTTCTTCACCTTGAGCTCAAACTCATTTTGAGCTCTCCTTAGGAAGCGCTTGAGGGTCCCTTGGGTTTCAGATTTATCCTGCAAAAAGAATACCCAAGTGAAGCGGGAAAAATCATCAACTATAACAAGACCATACTTACTTCCTCCTATACTTAGATAGGCGACGGGTCCGAAGAGGTCCATATGAAGTAACTCCAGGGGTCTTGATGTTGTCATCACATTTTTGGCATGATGAGAGCTTCCCACCTGTTTACCTGCTTGACAAGCTGCACAAGGTCTATCTTTTTCGAAAGTTACATTAGTTAGACCTATCACGTGTTCTTCCTTTAGAAGCTTGTGAAGGTTCTTCATCCCCACATGTGCTAAACGGTGATGCCACAGCCAGCCCATGCTAGTCTTAGCAATTAAGCATGCATCTAGACTAGCCTCCTCTTTTGCAAAATCAACTAAATAAAGTTTGTCGTCTAGTACACCCTTAAAAGCTAATGAACCATCACTTCTTCTAAAGACAAACACATCTACATTTGTGAATAAACAGTTATATCCCATATTACAAAGTTGACTCACAGACAACAAGTTATATCCAAGTGACTCAACTAAGAACACATTAGAAATAGAGTGCTCGGATGCAATTTTTCCTAACCCTTTCACCTTGCCTTGGTTCCCATCACCGAATATGATTGACTCTTGGGGATCCTTGTTCTTGACATAGGAAGAGAACATCCTCTTTTCCCCCGTCATGTGGTTTGTGCATCCGCTGTCGATAATCCAGCTTGAGCCCCCGGATGCATAAACCTGCAAGGCAAACTTAGGCTTGGGTCTAAGGTACCCAACTCATGTTGGGTCCTACAAGGTTAGTTACAATACTCTTAGGGACCCAAATGCAAGTCTTGTCTCCCTTACATTTGGCCCCTAATTTCCTAGCAATTACCTTCTTATCATTTCTACAAATAGCAAAGGAAGCATTGCAATCATAATAGATTGTAGAGGGTTCATTCATTACTTTCCTAGGAACATGAACAATATTTCTTCTAGGCATATGATGAGCAACATTTTTCCTAGTCAAATTTCTATCATGCATAATAGAAGAACTAGAAGCAATCATGGCATGAGAATCAAAAGCATCAGAACTTCTATAATCATTCCTAGAATGTCTCCTATCATGATACATGAAAGCATGGTTCTTTTGAGCACTACTAGCCATAGGGGCCTTCCCTTTCTCCTTGGCGGAGATGGAAGCCTTATGGCTTGTTAAGTTCTTGACTTCCCTCTTGAAGACAAGACCATCCTTAATTGAGGGGTGTCTACCAATCGTGTAGGCATCCCTTGCAAATTTTAGTTTGTCAAATTCACTCTTGCTAGTCTTAAGTTGGGCATTAAGACTAGCCACCTCATCATTCAATTTAGAAATTGAAACTAGGTGTTCACTACAGGCATCAACATTAAAATCTTTACACACATTGCAAACTACAACATGTTCTACACAAGATGTTGATTTATTAGCTATTTCTAATTTAGCACTCAAATCATCATTTATGCTCTTTAAGCTAGAAATAGAGTCATGACATGTAGACAATTCACAAGAAAGCATTTTATTCCTCTTTATTTCTAAAGCAAGAGATTTTTGTGCCTCTACAAACTTATCATGTTCTTCATACAAAAGATCCTCTTGTTTTTCTAATAACCTATATTTATCATTTAAGGCATCAATTAATTCATTAATCTTATCAACCTTAGTTCTATCTAGGCCCTTGAATAAACATGAATAGTATATTTCATCATCGCTAGATTCTTCATCACTTGAGGAAGCGTAAGTACAAGTATCACGAGTGCTTACCTTCTTTTCCCTTGCCATGAGGCAGGTGTGATGCTCGTTGGGGAAGAGGGCCGACTTGTTGAAGGCGGTGGCGGCGAGTCCTTCGTTGTCGGAGTCGGACGACGAACAATCCGAGTCCCACTCCTTTCCAAGGTGTGCCTCGCCCTTAGCCTTCTTGTAAGCCTTCTTCTTTTCCCTCTTGTTCCCTTGTTCCTGGTCACTATCATTATCGGGATAGTTAGCGATAAAATGACCAATCTTACCACATTTGAAGCATGAGCGCTTCCCCTTCGTCTTGGTCTTGTTTGGATGCTCCTTGCGACCCCTTAGCACCGTCTTGAAACGCTTAATGATGAGGGCCATCTCTTCCTCATTGAGTCCCGCCGCCTTAACTTGTGCCACCTTGCTAGGTAGCACTTCCTTGCTCCTCGTTGCTTTGAGAGCAACGGTTTGAGGCTCGTGGATTGGGCCGTTCAACGCATCGTCAATGTATCTTGCCTCCTTGATCATCATCCGCCCGCTTACGAACTTTCCAAGTATCTCCTCGGGCGTCATCTTGGTGTACCTAGGATTCTCACGAATATTGTTCACAAGATGTGGATCAAGGACAGTAAAAGACCTTAGCATTAGGCGGACAACGTCGTGGTCCGTCCATCGCGTGCTTCCATAGCTTCTTATTTTGTTGACGAGGGTCTTGAGCCGGTTGTACGTTTGGGTTGGCTCCTCGCCCCTGATCATTGCGAATCTCCCAAGTTCGCCCTCCACCAACTCCATCTTAGTGAGCATGGTGACGTCGTTCCCTTCATGTGAGATTTTGAGGGTGTTCCAAATCTGCTTGGCGTTATCCAAGCCGCTCACCTTATGGTATTCATCCCTGCACAATGAAGCTAGAAGAACAGTAGTAGCTTGTGCATTTTTGTGAATTTGCTCATTAATGAACATGGGACTATCCGTACTATCAAAATGCATTCCATTTTCTACTATCTCCCATATACTTGGATGGAGAGAGAACAAGTGGCTACGCATTTTGTGACTCCAAAATCCGTAGTCCTCTCCATCAAAGTTGGGAGGTTTACCGAGGGGAATGGAAAGTAAGTGAGCATTGGAACTTTGCGGAATACGAGAATAATCAAAGGAAAAGTTTGAATTAACCGTCTTCTTTTTCTCGTAGTCGTTGTCGTCGTCCTTTTGGGAAGAGGAAGATTCGTCGCTGTCGTAGTAGACTATCTCCTTGATGCGCCTTGTTTTCTTCTTCCTCCCGTCTTTTCTTTTGTGGTCCGAGCCTGAGTCAGTAGGCTTGTCATCCTTTGGATCATTGACGAAGGACTCCTTCTCCTTATCATTGACCACCATCCCCTTGCCCTTAGGTTCCATCTCTTCGGGCGATTAGTCCCTTTCTTGAAGAGAACGGCTCTGATACCAATTGAGAGCACCTAGAGGGGGGGTGAATAGGTGATCCTGTAAAAACTTAAAACTTAACACCACAAACTTGATCAAGAGTTAGAAACAATGGAATCAAGTGAGTAGATAGGAGAGCTCTTGTGAAACACAATAGACACAGTAAGGACAAGCACAAGAGACACGAGGATTTATCCCGTGGTTCGGCCAAGTACAAAACTTGCCTACTCCACGTTGTGGCGTCCCAACGGACGAGAGTTGCACTCAACTCCTCTCAAGTGATCCAATGATCAACTTGAATACCACGGTGTTCTTCTTTACTTTACTCTTTTCCCGTTTGCGAGGAATCTCCACAACTTGGAGTCTCTCGCCCTTACAATAAGAATCAATATGAAGCACAAGAGTAAGGGAGGGAAGCAACACACTCAAAGCCACAACAAATACGTACACACAAGACCAAAACTTGAGCTCAAGACAATATCTCGAGGTTCTCACTAGAACAGAGCTCAAATCACTAAGAATGTCGAACAAGTGCGCAAGAATGAAGTGTGAGTGATCAACAATGCTCAAAGAATGCTTGGTGTACTCCTCCATGCGCCTAGGGGTCCCTTTTATAGCCCCAAGGCAGCTAGGAGCCGTTGAGAGCATTTCAAGAAGGCAATTCTTGCCTTCTGTCGCCTGGCGCACCGGACAGTCCGGTGCGGATTTCTTTCCTTCTTTGGCCAAGCCGACCGTTGGCGCTTTGGAGCCGTTGGCGCACCGGACACTGTCCGGTGCACACCGGACAGTCCGGTGCCCCTTCTGACCATTGGCTCTTGCCACGCGTCGCGCGCGGATTATGCGGCCGACCTTTGGCCCGGCCGACTGTTGGCTCACCGGACAGTCTGGTGCATCACCGGACAGTCCGGTGATTTATAGTCGTACGCCGTTAATTTCTTCCCGAGAGCAGCCAGTTGACAGACGCCAGCCTAGCGCACCGGACAGTCCGATGCACCCAGACCGAGCTGTCTTTGGCTGAACAAAGTCATCTCGTTTCCAACTTGATTTCTCCTGTTTCCAGCACTTAGACACAATTCATTAGTCTCCAAAACAATGTACTAAGTCTTAGGAACATACCTTTTTACTTGATTAGCACTTTGTCCATCACTTTGCATAGATTAACATAAGTCCACTTGTGTTGGCACTCAATCACCAAAATACTTAGAAATGGCCCAAGGGCACATTTACC
The DNA here is from genome assembly GCF_902167145.1 of Zea mays. Taxonomy (NCBI): domain Eukaryota; kingdom Viridiplantae; phylum Streptophyta; class Magnoliopsida; order Poales; family Poaceae; genus Zea; species Zea mays. The sequence continues at coordinate 78,657,448 of NC_050099.1, forward strand.
TTTCAGGTGGCAGTGGTAATTTTTCAGCCAAAATTTGCTCCGCCGCTTCTGTTTCTTTTTCTCTAGTTTCCAAGGATTTCTCCTTGGCGGGCTCTGAAGGCCCAGCTTCGGTCTCAGCCTGGCGCTGTGTAGCTTCGGCTTCAGAGGCTGTTGTCTCAATTTGCATTTTTGGAGCTTCGGCAATTTTCTTCGGAGTAGAGCTTGAAGACTTTATTGTCTCCAGTACATCTAGAACATTAACCATCCTTTTTCTTTTGGGGGTCACTGCTAGACCTTTCTGGGTTTTTTGCACTTCAACTCCTACCGAAGGACTTAAAATTTCTAATGTTATTGTCCCTTCAGCTCTCGGTTCTTCATTTTTTTCAACCTTCGGCGTTGCAGTCAGCTCTTCAATTTTCTGCGCAAGCGCAGGTTCTTTGGCTTCAGTAGCCGAAGAGGTCTCACCGACAAACTCGGGCACTGTGGCCGGTTCAATAAAGCGCGGTCGGTGAGTAAGGACCTTCACCTTTTTCCTCTTCGGCGCAGGCTCGCTTGGAGCAGCTGAAGCATCATCTTTCCCGGAAGTTGCACCTTTTCTTTTTTGTCCCCGTAACGGGTAGCGGTAGTCAGGGTACATGAACCCAATAGCATCGAAAACTCGGTTGAGTCTCTTCTTTTTCCGGCTTCCGAAGGCCGCTGATAGTGCATTATCTTCTGTTTTGGAGTACGGCCCAAGAAGTTCATCACTTGTAGCTTCGACACTCTTCAGCCAATCATCGTCTGGCTCATCAAACTGGTCTCCAAATCTGAAGGTGTATTTTAGTCGAACCAAACCACCTTCGTGGGGGTTGTTGATAGTTTCCTTTGGCATCTCCCAGTTGGCTACCAATGGCCATATCCTGTAGGCCACATGCTCTTGAATTAAGTCCCTTGTCCCGATGAACGAGCAGAATATGCCGAAGGCCTTTCGGCATTCTTCGGCTGCTTCATCAATTTCCACCTTCGGCTTCCGGAGGCCGAAGCGTTGCCAGATAGGGCGCATGATAATCTCCTTAATATCCTCTCGTGCCTTTAAATCATTTTTCACATAGAACCATTCCTTTATCCAATCCCCGGGCCACCGCTTCTGGAAGGTGGGCACAGGGCAGCTTGACCCGGAGCGGGCAACGAAGCTATAACAGCTAAAGTTGTTGTGATACTGCTCTTTACCCCAGGGCTTCGTCTCATATAGAAGCTCGTGCATGCTATAGAAACTTTTAGCATTCGGCTCCAAGTTCTGACTCCTCACAGCCCATACGAAGACTCCCATCCTTATAATGGCTTCGGGAGTAATCTAGTGAAGAAAAATCTGGAATATCTTCCAAACCTCAACCACGAAATTGCTTAGAGGGAACCGAAGCCCAGCCTTGAAGAAGCTTCGGAAGATCACGACTTCATTATCTTCGGGAGTAGGTACAGTCTTCTCCCCGTCATCTGCCCTCACAGTAGACATATCTCGAAAATATCTCCCCTCATATTGTCAAGGTGACTCTGCTTAATAGTTGATTTTCCGAAGACTGTGTGACTTGGTCGCCACGGTCGATCTTCGGAGTCCTCACCTCCACTTTCCACATCATAACTGTCACTATCGCCAATGTCTTCAGATAAACCTTCTAAAATCTCCTTAGTGATCTTCTCTGTATTTGTCTTTGCTATTGATTCAAGAAACCCAAGATTCTTCTCCTTAGAAAGACTCAGCCTTGTTTCGGCAACAGCCTTTTTATCTTCAGACATCTTCGGAAATGCTAAAAAACTGCTCTCAAAGTTGAAGCTTAAAAAACCTAAAAAGCCAAACAAGTGTTGGTGCGCAAAAGAGCTAAAAGTTGAGTAAGCAAGAGCAGATGGCAAGAAAGCGTGCCAGATGTGCTCGCGGTGTGCTCTTATTTATACGCCCAGTGCGTTGCAAGTGGGAGGGCCCCGCTTGTCATTGCCTGATGCTATTCTAGCAAAGGGAAGGTGTTTTTTCGGACCTTCGGCTTAAGGCCTTCGTCCATATCACAATCTGAATTTATCATTCTAACAAATTAATATTGCGAGGGGCTACTGTTGGGGGCCTTCGGCTTCCGAAGGTCCTCAAAAATATGATTTAACAATGTTTCTCCAGTATGATACATGAACAGGTACCTTTGGACTTAGGTCAAAACTACAGTGTGAAGAAGCACAAAGAATACGAAGGATGGCGCAGAGCCGAAGCTATGCGCAGGGGAGCTTCGGCGTGATAACAGAAAAGGGAACCGACTTATAAGGGAAAAAGGCTATTTAGACCCGATGGACTATTATAGAGTTATTAGCAAATGTAAAGGGCATGAGTGTAATTTTACATGGGCTGCGTACCGTGCCTATAAATAGATGAACAGTGCTCCCGTACTGTTCACGCTGACTGGGCATTTGCTTTTGCGTCACGCTTGTACTTTTACCTTCTTTCAAGCCGAAGGTACTTTTGTAACTTGTTATTATTTCTATTTTTCCTTAATAATAAAATAGAAATCAGTTGATGGTAATAAATAACTGTTGATATTATCTTTTATATCTCATATGTTTCTTTCCTCGTTTATATGTTGCTTTGACGAAGGTACGTCCTTCACAACCTACATCCGAAAATTATTATCTCTCAAAGGGATATAATGCTTCGAAGGACGAAGGACTTTAACGTTTAACATTCTCTGTGTTGCCTTGTTCTTGACTCATAGCATTTGAGAACAAGTCCCCAACAGTAATCTACAGTGCAGAACAGTACTTTACACGGCCGTTTACACGGCCTACTGAAGATGGCCTTAAGGTTGCCCGCACTGGCTCACTGCATGCGCTACGCTATCCCATCTAGCATAAAAAACACTTGCATTGTATACTCTGTAGCTTACTCCATCATGCAGCAGTAGAATAGATTGAGCATCACATACAACTCACATTATCACATACAACGTCATACGACACTTAAGGTATCTAGCCATCACGTGTTGCTATGGAAGGAAGAGAGATAAGGTAAGCTGTTGTAGGCATAAAAGAAATAATATAATATGTAATATGGTTGATGTATAGAGTAAATATGACCACAATAGATTGTAGTATAGAATAAAGAATCTTGTTGATGATGATAAAATATTTGTTTTAGAGTAATAATTTAGAGTAGTATGAGTGCGGATAGCCTAACCACTTGTATTTATAGTTATAAATATATAATTATTGGATAGTACATTTAATCACAAACCTAGTATCATGTTTGTATTACAATAGTTAAATAATGAAGTATGATTCATGACATACATAAAATAGCTTATAAGGCCTTGTTCGTTTATTTTCCATCCCATGAGGATTTGAAGGGAATAGGAGAAATTAAGAAGGATTTTGACTCGCTAGGGATTCAAATTCAATCAATCTCCTCAAATCCATATGGATTAAGATTAAAACAAACATGCCCTAAATTGGACAGAAGAGTTAATTAGTACTCACATTGTTGTTTTGGCTTTTTTCCACGTGTGTCAATTCTGACCATGCTTCCAAAATATGATGTGAGTACAAGGTCAGTCTGCCCATGCTTCCAAAACATGATTAGGGGTGTTCGGTTCTGGAGACTAAATATTAGTCCATGTCACATCGAATGTATGAATACTTATTATGAGTATTAAATATAATATAATTATAAAACTAATTATACAGCTGAAGACTAAACGATGAGACAAATTTATTAAGTCTAATTAATTCATGATTAACAAATATTTATTGTATCATCACATGAGCAAATCATGGACTAATTAGATTTAATAGCTTCGTCTTATCGTTTAGTCCTCATCAGTGTAATTTAGTTTTATAATTAGACTATGTTTAATATTTTTAACTATCATCTAAACATTCGATGTGACAGGTGGTGGAACCAAACAGGGCCTCGTACCCGTACCTATAGTTTGCGCCTATACTCGGGGTACCTGCTCTTGTTTACATTGTCGCTAAAATAGACGCATGTTTGCAAACTAGAACTAAGGGTTCGTTTGTTTCCCCTTGTTAAACTTTAGCACTGTACTTTTTTGCTAAAGTTTAGTTACTAAAGAAACAAACACGATGCCTAAAAGTGTCGTGCTAAAGTTTAACACCCATTATCACTTTAGCTCCACCAAAGATGCTAAACTAAGCTAAAAGTAGTTTAATACCCCTTTCTCTCTTCCCCACCATTAGCCGCATGATCCTCGTGGACTACAAATGCTATAAAGTTTAGCACTTTATCCAAACAACCCTCAAGTGTTAATGTTTATTAAAAGTTTGGCATGTGCTAAATGTTAGCAGGTACTAAACTTTAGCACTAGAGAAACAAACATACCCTAATAATATTGTTTGCATTTTAAGCATTAAGGTGAAGCCGCGTACATGATCTATAGCATTGATAGAAGTTCTGCACCTAAACTCATACTACGAGTGTAAGGTAGGATTACCATTGTTAGACCGTGTCCAGTAGGTAACACATATGATATTGTTTTATATTGTAGACTATATTGTTCATAAAATAAAATTTAAAATAAAATATAAGATTAGTAAACTGATTGTTAATATTGAACAAAAATCAATGTTTTGTATTTATTTTTAAGGGCTAGTTTAGAAACTTAAATCCCCTCCAAAATTCTTGGTATTTGAGTGGGAAAATGAGCTAATTTTCTACTTAATACCGAAAGTTCCGAAGGAGATTTAAAATTTCAAACCATCTTGGACAAAAAGGCATGGGTTTTTCTTCGAAATGGTTGAAGCGTAAGCTGTTTATATAGCCAAAAAAAGCTAGACATTGAAGCCAAATGATGTGGGCTTTCTATACAATATACAATAAGATCTATCATTGTGTACGAAAGTTGAGAGATCAGATGTACTAGGTGTACTGTTACTGGGTACTAAGGGCAACGACTGTTATACAAGCAATTCTTGTTTGCAAGCGTGCAAGTAAACCATTTAATCCGTTAGGTTACGATCCAACCACAGATACAACTATGGGTTTGTTAGGAGTTTTTTATAAAGATTATTAAGCTGGTGGTGTAAGGGTTTAAGTGTTAAATATGACGTACGGTTGGATCACGATCTAACGGATTAAATAGTTTGCTTTCACGCTTGCATATAAGGACTGCTTGCACAGCAGTCGTTGACGGTAGTAAGATATTTTATCATCAGTCGTACTCCTACTGTATGAGCCGTGGATCGAGGATCCGACGGTTGTAGTGACTAGCAGCTGGAGCCTGAAGCTGGCTGCCCGTACGGCTCTTCTGCTCATCCCCAATCGAAACGGCTCGCAGCTCATCTCAATCCGATCCGATGGCCCGCGCCGCCGCTCGCCTCCTCCCCATCTTCCTCCCATGGCGGCGTCCTCCCCCGCCCTGCCTCCTCCGCCGGGGCTTCCTAAACCCTAGCAGCCCCAGAACCTCCGCGCGCGTCGACACCCTCGTTCTCCCTGGAGACGAGCGCTTGCCCTTCCCCTCGCCCCCACGCCTCCCGAACCAGCTGCGTCCTGACTACGGGAGTGGCGGCGGAGGCGGCGCTCCCTCGACCATCGCGGCCATCGTCACCTCACTCGGCGGAGGCCCTGCAGCGGTGGGGATCGTGCGGATCTCCGGCCCCGATGCCGTCGCCGTCGCCGACCGCGTTTTCCGCCCAGCCGGGACCAGGAGGGCGTCGACGCCGTGGCAACCGCGCAGCCACTTTGTTGAGTACGGACTCGCGCTCGACGCGGACGGCAGCGTTATTGACGAGGTACGCAGTGCGGCTGTACTTCACCTTCATTGCTTCTCTATATGAATCCTGCGAACTGACCTTGCGGTTCTGAAGGTTTTGGTGGTGCCAATGCTCTCCCCGAGGTCCTACACGCGAGAGGATGTTGTGGAGCTTCAGTGCCATGGCAACGATCTCTGCTTGCGCCGCGTGCTCAGGGCTTGCTTGGAAGCTGGAGCCAGACTTGCTGATCCTGGTAAATTGCTTGTTCTCTACCTGGTAGAATTCACATTGTTGTCGTGCCTGGCCTTTTAGTCAGTTAGAGAGAGTAAGAGAGATTCTTAACTGCTGGAACCAAATGACTAGCGAAGGACGTGTGTTGTACTGTTGTTCACCCTTAATCAATCCTCACCAGTTTTGCATCTTCTTCATAGGTGAGTTCACCCTTCGTGCATTCCTGAATGGGAGGTTGGACTTGGCCCAAGCGGAGAATGTGTCTAGGCTTATTTCAGCAAAGTCAGCAGCTGCAGCGGACTCAGCTTTGGCTGGCATCCAGGTATTTACAGGCTTAGATTGTGGGTACAATTGCTCTCTCTTATTATGAAGCCATTAAAAAAATTTGTATGGTATAAATAGGAAGTCCAGATTATGTTGTGGTTAAAGTTGGAGACACCAGAAGCTTATGTATTCCAAATTGCTTACATCTGAAATGGATGTATATTAGATTTAACGCCTTTCATACAGTAAGCTTAGTTCATTTGTTTCAGCTTCCTATATACACTATAGGCTCTATGAAGAAGCTAATTGATTTTAAAACAAGTCTGAATTCGACATGTTTTAATGTAGGGAGGCTTTTCTACCCTAGTAAAGTCATTGAGATCAAGGTGCATTGAGTTGCTAACAGAAATTGAGGCTCGTTTAGATTTTGAAGATGAGATGCCTCCTTTGGACCCAGTGATGCTTGTCAGCAAAATTAATTGTATGAGGAAGGAGGTTCAGGATGCTTTGGACACTTCCAATTATGATAAATTGTTACAATCTGGTCTACAGGTATCCCCTTCAAGCTATGCATTAGTGATACGCAAAGATATGTTTTTTAAAAAAATGGAGATTCAAGAAATGCATTTTAAATATATTTTGCAGATAGCAATAATTGGCCGTCCAAATGTTGGAAAGTCCAGCCTCCTTAATGCTTGGAGTAAGGTATATATAGTTAGATATCCATCTTTCCTGTTTTGGTTTTTTGTTATGATCACTGATCCTTTTTATTCTTTGTTATATATTCATCTGAGCAGCAGTGTAACGTATCTAATCTGTTTGTACTGTGAATTTACAAAATTATACCAAATTAGCCATGGATGCCTTAAGGCTGTGCAATATGTGTGGAGAATTAGGGTTGTCTTCAACATATTTTGTACTGGACAACCAATTATACCTAATCATGCCATAGTGATTATTTTAGGAAATCTGTACCTCTATAATTCCACATACCATATGCTTAAACAATGTTGCCTGTAGATGGATTTTTTTTGTTGATATTGGAATTTATATGTTTAGCTTGCAGAGTGAAAGGGCTATTGTTACTGAAATAGCCGGAACTACACGGGATGTAGTAGAAGCAAATGTCTCAATTAATGGTGTACCTGTTACTCTTTTGGACACTGCTGGTATAAGAGAAACTGATGATGTTGTGGAAAAAATTGGTGAGGCTTTTTCTTTTGGTTTCAGATTATACATTCAATATTTCATAGGGATTAACCTTGAAGACAATGCTGATCTTGACATCTATCTACAATTCTGATCTCTGCACAGGCGTGAAAAGATCCGAGGCTGCTGCAATGGGAGCTGATCTTATTGTAATGGCAATAAGTGCAGTTGATGGATGGACTGATGATGACACTAAACTTATGGAGCATGTTTCGGTAAATAGGGTACGTTTTGTTTTTCTTTCCTATTAGTTTTCCTGCCTCACTCCTAGTGCTAAAAAATGCATCTGAGAACTTTGAGCCTATCCCTTGGTTAAATTTACACACTGATTTTTTTTGCTTGTTTGGTTGGAGAGAAGTCCTCAGGTTCTGCAGTTCCGATGGTTCTTGTAATCAACAAGGTAGATTGTGCGCCATTTGTTCCTGGAGAACAGTTCAAACAATTCAGTGGCCTCTTCAGAAAACACGTACAGACATGTGCAGTCACCGGTAAAGGCATTTCTGATTTGGAGAGCGCTGTAATAGAGGTCAGGGGTATTGAGCATGTGCCTTCTGAGGGACGAAGGTGGACCGTAAATCAGGTAAAATTTCTGTGCGTTCAACTTTTACAGAGGCATTATCAATGCTCTTTTCTAAGTTTTATTGCCCTAATGAATGTTGCATCTTATAGATCGCTAACTGGTTTCCCGTCGCATGTTGTTCTATGCAGAGGCAATTTGAACAGCTGTTGAGGACTAAAGAAGCTTTCGCACGTCTAGAGTCATCAATCAACGAGCAGTTACCAATGGACTTTTGGACTGTGGACTTGAGGGAAGCTGCGCTTGCCCTTGCAACAATCAGCGGGGAGGACATCTCCGAAGAAGTTTTGAGTAGCATATTCAGCAAATTCTGCATCGGGAAATGATCTCGCAAGATGCTGCATCCAGTAGTTTGGAGCAGAAGCTTTTTCCTTGACTGAGAACAGGAACCAACATGCTGAGTGGCACTTGGTTCGCGGCATCAGAATGGTGAACAGGCGTGCTTGTTCTCTGAGGTGCCACAAAGAACACAAGGGAGGTGAAGCCCTGTCCATCCTAGTGCACACCGTATAGATGCTAAGGATGGAACCATCGAGTTCCTGTCTTCGACGTCGGATACGAATCCTGTATACTCGTGGTTGATATGAGAAAATTTTATTAGACCTAATTGAGAACGCAAACAGTTTCATTCATCCGTCTTGCTGTACGGGACGCAACATACCCGAATTGTGACCAGGAGACATTAAGGTGCCGTCTGGTTCAGACGTTGTAACAGGAATCGTAATGAGATCCCTTACCGGCGGTAATGTAATGGTTATTGGCTGATCCCTTACCGGCGGTAATGTAATGGTTATTGGCTGTAATTAGATTGGATAGTACCAGATACTACTTGAAAGAGCTCAGTCAAATAAAGGTATCGGTCTAATCCGTTTGCGTTGAAGGCATCCGTTGTTCGATGCATCGTACAGCTCTGTTGGAAGGTCTAATCCGTTTGCGTTGAAGGCATCCGTTGTTCGATGCATCGTACAGCTCTGTTGGAAGAGAACATATCTGGTTTGCGTTGAAGGCATCCGTTGTTCGATGCATCGTACAGCTCTCTTGGAAGAGAACATATCTGGTGCACATGAAAGATTGGTGCACATGTTGTACATATTAAATCATCACCGCTTGGTTGGCTAATCAAAAGTTTTTATACTAATGATTTGGCAAGCAGAAGTTTTCCAAAGTTAGACAAAAATATTTTTCATAGATTTAGCAAGCCAAATGTGAAATATTGACAAATTTTAGCAGCAAAACAAATGAAAAAAATGGCTTACCCAAAGATATGACATCAAATAGGCACACCAGGAAACTATTCATGATAAATGTAAAGACGTTTACTTCTACGAATATAAATATTGTTATACTTGTGTACAAATTTGGTTAAATCTAACGTAGTCTGACTTACAAAGAAAGTTAGGATGCCATTAATAATGACTCAAAGTACATTAAAAATTAACTCAGTAACCTGACGTAAATCAACATTAATTAGCTCAGTAGTTGTGCCGGAGAGGAAATTCTCTGGCCGGGTGGCAGAACACACCTGCACTAAATCCTAAGATGAGGAGGGGCCTAAGCGTTTTGCCTCCTAGATGGAATCGGGAAGAAACACAAGAACACACAAGGGTTTAAAGTGGTTCAGGCCGCCGAAGCGTAATACCCTACTCCACTTGTGATGTATTGAGCTTGAGAGCTTGTATGAACTTGTGAGTTTGAGTGAGTGTGAGAGTGTAAGTTGGTTTTGAGTGTAACGTCGTGTGTCCTCCCTTTTATAGCTCAAGAGAGGCACGTACAAGGACACTGAGCCCCGACATGTGGGCCAGGGGCAAAATGGAAGGAGATAACTAATGCCCGTAACGCCAGGGTGATCTTCTAGCGCCATAATGTCCATAGTGCATACAATATTGATATGTCGCCGCTGCTTCCTCGGTACACGCGAGTCATGTTGAGTGTAGCGCATGCGGCAACATGGACGTACTGCCGACCAACGGAATGGACAGGCATGCCGCCTGCAAGATGGCCTGGTCGCCGCCCGTCATCGGAGTGGACAGGGCACATTAAATGCTGAGGCGGCACATCGCCTGCCAGTGGAATGGACAGGGCTCATTAAATGCTGAGGCGGCACATCACCTGCCAGTGGAATGGACAGTCAGTGCGCCTTGTCCGCAATAAATGCAGAGGCCACGCGGCCCAGAGGCCTTACGTCAGGCTCCGCCCGCTGGCTTACGTCACGGGCAGTAGGCCACGTGGCAGCATCGGGGCTCCGCCTGAGCGGGGAGCAGAGGCGTACACGGTATGGTCCGGACACATGTCGGCTTCGGACCCCCGCCTGGCTTCGATTAAGGTCTGGGTATTCTTTGTCCCGGAATCCTGGGACCCCGCCGTGAGTGGCCCGGACCCCACGCAGAGGGGTCCGGACCCCATCCGGGGGTCCGGTCTACACCCGTGGAGGTCCTAGACCTAACCCGGGGGTCCGGTCTGCTTATACAGGGGTCCGTTACTTTCTCATGGGGGTTTGGGCCCACTGTTGATACCTCGGAGAATATTGTCTTCTCTGGCCACGTGGCGGCTCTAGAGTCGTCCATGTGGTGGGGTCGGATGTTGTTCACCACGTGACTAGAGATAGCCGCGCGGGCACCGCGCCTTCATACTGTAGTAAGGGGTACCCCTGTTTCAGGGTAGCGACAGTGGCCCCAGGGCCCATCTCGGGGGAGGACACGAGCCTGCAGGTGGGGCCAAAGCTTGATTGGCGATTGACGCGTCGCTTCCATGCGCTTGTTGACGTAATCACTGCCAGTCCGCCTTCGGCCACGCCAACTGCCAAGTCTGGCCCCGCGGCTGACTGACCCGCGGCCCCCACGCATGATGGTTTGGCCGGGCCACGCGCGAGGCACCTCGATACCGCTGCATTGGTTTAAAAATTCACCTTCTCTGTCTTCTGCAGCGGCCCCGAGGAGGCGCGTTACTGCCTTACTGGCGCGAGCGGCGGTTCACTCTTTCTGCACTCAAACCGACGCCCAAGGAGTATGACTCGTGGGCCTGGGCCCCCGTGTCAGAGACTGGGCCGTTATTTTCGGCGGAGATGAAGAGGCGCACTACCACGGGCGGCGGTTTGCTCCTCGCATGGCGGTTCGCCTTCTTCGCACTCGGAGACCCGCACGCCAGCTGTTTGACTTGTGGGCCCGGGCCCCTGTAACACCCGGGTTTTAGGGGTCCAAAGCCCGGGCGTAAACTTAATCACCAGGTGTGCTGGGACCAAGTCTCACACATATGATGAATCATGGCACAGGATCGAATGTCACATCTTTACTATATAATAGGAGTTCTATACAAAATAAATAATTACATTATAAGGAGACAACGGTCCAGCAACCCAAAGTTGACTGGGGGACGACGGCCTAGACCACTCACGAACTCATCGCAGCATCCTCCAAGCGCCTCATCCTGCGGTACCTGTTCTTGACCTGTGGGGGGTTGTGAGACAGCAAGAGTGAGCTCACATACGTTCATCGCTCAACAAGTTATGGGGAATAATGTGCATGAGCTCGCCAAAGGTGGGAGCTCACGTGAAGTGTAAGGCTTACCAAAGAGGATGGTTAGAGCTGAGCATTGCTTCTAAAGTTGGTCAAAGTTTTATTAGCAATTACTAAGTATAAGTAAATACCAACCCAATTAAGCAGTAGAACAAAAGTAACAACATCACCTGCGATGCAATGCATATGACAAATTGAATTTAGTTCCATAAATTAATCATGTGAGGGTCCGAGCTGCTCATGACCGTGAGCACGGCTAGTATACCAGTTTTACACTCTGCAGAGGTTGCGCATCTTTACCCACAAGTCATGTTACCCATCTGCCAAGGGATCGCGACTTCCCATACACCTCTACCGAGGAGGCGAGGCAGGGTAACACTACGAGGCCTTTACAAAGTTCCACTAGCTTCAGAAAACCCGCTACAGTTTATAGGAAGCTCCAATGCAGGAATCCCTTGTAGGACCGCCATCGCAGCAAAATCCTCCCGAGGGCCTCCCTACACTGACCACTCCCCTACTGCCCTTGCCCCTTTCGGGTAAGGTAGTCCTCCACTAGCTTTCCTAATTAATCAGCCAAGGGTGTCCCATTATACCCTTGTGGTAGCACTGTTTTCCCGGGTGGTCGCTCCATGTTCCAATTAACATAATGATCTTATCATGAACAATGATAATAAACAGATAATAAAAGTGTGATCATGAATAATGTATCTTCATACCCAAAACCACATAAAGCACTAGCAAGTACTACCCAAAAAGTTCAGTGGTAAACAAGGTATAAAGATAATCAAACTAGGGTAACCTATTGGGTCCCATCAAAATTAACCTATGCAGATCATTATGATTAATCAGAACATGAGTAGGTAAAAAGAAGTGATCAAGGGCACAACTTGCCTGGCACTTGAGATTCCAGGTACCAACTTGCCTTTCAGATGACACGTGTCCTCGCGCTAGTCGTAGCAATACAAACAAACATGGTATAGATAAAATTAACATTACACCAAACATAAGAACAAACTGAATAATAATGATCTACGCGTTTCTATGAGACTAACGCAACTTAAACGGATCAAATCGGAGTTAAAACGAAGGTGTTATGAATTTCTAAGGACTTTATGTGTTTTCTACAAGATTAAATAGGATATAGATTTTATCGTGACATTCTTGTCAAAACAGTGGTACAAAATGATAAACAATAATAGTACAAAATTATAGAAATTGGAATGACTAAATTTTGGACTGAGTATGCATTTTCTATGAATTAAACACACTCTAGTATTTATTTTTGCATTAAAAAGTATTTTCCAAATGAATTTATTTGATTTTCTAACTATCTGGACCGAGCACTAAATCTATAAAAACACGAGGGCAAAAACATAAGTGTTCCCTAGACTCAGCCCAACCCTAGGGTGGACGACGGGTTCAAATTCTGGCAAGTGGAGGGGCTCTTTAGAAACGTTGCAGCGCCAAAGGGGTATGAGGGTATCTGAGCTGTCCGATCTCGGCTGAACGGCCCAGATTAGAAACACATCCATCCGAACGGGTACGCAATCTCAGTCGATGGATTCGCGACCAATGGCTCAGATTCGACATACGCGGTATCAAACTCTAGACGCTGGATCCGAATCCAACGCTCCTAGTTAATTCAGCCGAAACGGCACCACGAGCTGATCCTAGCCGTTAACTCCCAATCTGACGGCTATCCAATCCTCGTCACCGCCCGATACCTGAGCTGTCGCGGCCGCGACGGATGGTGGCGGTCTTCCCCCCTTCCGGCGAGCAATTGCCAACGAAACAGACCCCAAATTTCATCCCGGCAAGACCTACTCGATGATTACGGTCTAGTGAATTGGGGAAGACGAAGATTACCTGCTAATATTCGACGTTGAGCCCAGGTCACAATGCGCAGCGGACATGCGGTCAGATGCAACACCGACGACAAATTCCCCGGACCCTAGCGACTAATCCTTGGTGGCGGGTCCTCGATTTTATAGCCCCGAGGTAAGTCCGCGTGGGCGCCAGGATTTCAGCCGGGGAGGTTGGAGGTCAGGTCGCGAGCGGGAGCGAGGATTGCGGGCGCCGTTCGACCGAGTCAAGCGCGATTTCTGCGCGCTTCCGTGCGAGTCCGTAGCGTGGCTGGGGAAGAAGACCCGTGGCCCGTGGGTCCCACCGGTCATATGGCACAGAGAGGGGGTTCCGCGCGGAGGGAGGTGGACTGCCACTGGCGAGGATCTCGGGCGTTTCTGTTGTCGCCGCGTGCAGAGTCTGGAGCTTGCCCGAGTCACGCGGACGCAGCGAAGAAAGGGGAAGGGATAGAGCTGACGTGCGGGACCGACGATCCAGTGTGAGTCAAGAGCGAGCGTGAGTCGGACGAGTGGGCCCCAGATGTCAGTGGCCAGCAGATCAGTGCGGAAAAAGAGCGCAGTTGCGCGTGGGGGAGCAAGGTGGGCCGCGCGGGTCCAATGTGTAGATGGGCCGGAAGTGAAGCGCGAGGCCCATCTAACTGGGTTCGTCTTATTCTTTTATTTTCAATTCTTCTTCTTCTTTTTTTTTTCTTTTAAATCCAAATTTGAATTCAAATCTCTGTTGTGAATTTGTACTTTAGATTAAATATTCAAACCAAATATTCCAATATGAAAAGGTACATTTATTTATATATTTTTCTATATACCTTATATACTCTCTTTTTCCTCAAATCCTCTTCTCGTTATTATTTTATTTTTATTCGTATTATGATTGTTTTAAATGCACAAGCAAAAATCCAATATGATGCATTGGTTTATTTGTGTCTTAATAAATATTTACTCATTTTGAAACATGAGTAGTCACATGTGATGATAATTAGAGATGCACTCACATATATAAAGGAAACAATTTCTTCTTTTATTCTTCCTTACAATTTGGGTATTACAAATCCTACCCCCCTTAAAAATAATCTCGTCCTCGAGATTTGAAGAAAAGGGATGCAACCAGTTTGGTTTAGGAATCAAAAGTTTTGTTTCATGTTTTTTTATAGTAGCTAGTAGATGATTTGGAAAATATAGACATATACGTCTAGCCATCTATTAGGTCAAATGAGGTACGATTATGGCAAGTATAGATAATAGGTTGTGGCAAGGAAGAGTATAATAAGGAAAGACTTCATCCTGAACTGTGGATCTTGATTCCGCTGGCGGTTCAACTTGATCTTTGAAGTCTTGTGTTGATGCTTATCCTTCTTTGACATGGTTGGTCTTCTTTGGCCTTTATTTCTTGGAGTTGTCATCCGAGTTAAGGACATATGGCTAGGACATATGTGAGTAGGATGGATTGTATGGTGTAGGTAGGTTAGAATCTCTTGCTAGGTTAAAATTGTGGGGTTATGCAACTATTGGATGGTTAAGGTAGTTGCATATGGCCAAGTCGATCTGTCATTCTTAATTTAGTGCAGGGTGAACTAAGTTAAGACCCGTTCTATAGGAGTAGAGTCTAATCTATTTCATCAGTATTATCTAACATGTTTGATAAATCACTTTAGATTAGATCAGATCTAGGTTAGATTGGTGTGACTAGTTTGACTAGATAAGATCTTATTTATTTTAGGCTAGATCATGGTTGTTACACTAGCGTGGGATAAATATGCTTATTGGGGTAAGATGAATCCATAAGGATAAGGTAGAATCTCTTGAGGTCAGATAGATCTATTAGGATAAGATAAATCTTTTCAAAATAAGATGAGAATCTATTTTTTTAGGATAAGATGGATCTATGAGTGTAGGATAGACTTTTTCAAGATAAGATGGATTTTGCTAGGCTAGATTCTTTGATGAGGGATAACCTAGTTTATTTAGATATTTTTATAACCGTTTTTTTTCTATATGTATATGCAGATGTGATTGTGGACATTACTCCACAACTAATCACACTCAATCAAAGATCCAAATCAAACAAGTATCATAAGAACAAACATTCAAGCATACAAATACCTATAAAAATAGTTTTGTTTTTGTTCCTAAGAGTAGGTCTCCTATTCCTAAAGTCACTTTAGGCACAGGATTTCAAAGTGTGAAATCCACATTTATCTTTAGAATGAAAAGGTAAGAATAATCAGAGTAAAGCGGAAATAGATGAGAAAAGATTAAGAAAAGTTTAGAAAAGAATCAGAGTAGCAAGGGTAAGTAAAGAATGGTTGTCCAGTTCTATCTAGGTTTCGTCCTACAGTCAACATTCCTCTGATACCACTTCTGTAACACCCGGGTTTTAGGGGTCCAAAGCCCGGGCGTAAACTTAATCACCAGGTGTGCTAGGACCAAGTCTCACACATATGATGAATCATGGCACAGGATCGAATGTCACATCTTTACTATATAATAGGAGTTCTATACAAAATAAATAATTACATTATAAGGAGACAACGGTCCAGCAACCCAAAGTTGACTGGGGGACGACGGCCTAGACCACTCACGAACTCATCGCAGCATCCTCCAAGCGCCTCATCCTGCGGTACCTGTTCTTGACCTGTGGGGGGGTGTGAGACAGCAAGAGTGAGCTCACATACGTTCATCGCTCAACAAGTTGTGGGGAATAATGTGCATGAGCTCGCCAAAGGTGGGAGCTCACGTGAAGTGTAAGGCTTACTAAAGAGGATGGTTAGAGCTGAGCATTGCTTTTAAAGTTGGTCAAAATTTTATTAGCAATTACTAAGTATAAGTAAATACCAACCCAATTAAGTAGTAGAACAAAAGTAACAACATCACCTGCGATGCAATGCATATGACAAATTGAATTTAGTTCCATAAATTAATCATGTGAGGGTCCGAGCTGCTCATGACCGTGAGCACGGCTAGTATACCAGTTTTACACTCTGCAGAGGTTGCGCATCTTTACCCACAAGTCATGTTACCCATCTGCCAAGGGATCGCGACTTCCCATACACCTCTACCGAGGAGGCGAGGCAGGGTAACACTACGAGGCCTTTACAAAGTTCCACTAGCTTCAGAAAACCCGCTACAGATTATAGGAAGCTCCAATGCAGGAATCCCTTGCAGGACCGCCATCGCAGCAAAATCCTCCCGAGGGCCTCCCTACACTGACCACTCCCCTACTGCCCTTGCCCCTTTCGGGTAAGGTAGTCCTCCACTAGCTTTCCTAATTAATCAGCCAAGGGCGTCCCATTATACCCTTGTGGTAGCACTGTTTTCTCGGGTGGTCGCTCCATGTTCCAATTAACATAATGATCTTATCATGAACAATGATAATAAACAGATAATAAAAGTGTGATCATGAATAATGTATCTTCATACCCAAAACCACATAAAGCACTAGCAAGTACTACCCAAAAAGTTCAGTGGTAAACAAGGTATAAAGATAATCAAACTAGGGTAACCTATTGGGTCCCATCAAAATTAACCTATGCAGATCATTATGATTAATCAGAACATGAGTAGGTAAAAAGAAGTGATCAAGGGCACAACTTGCCTGGCACTTGAGATTCCAGGTACCAACTTGCCTTTCAGATGACACGTGTCCTCGCGCTAGTCGTAGCAATACAAACAAACATGGTATAGATAAAATTAACATTACACCAAACATAAGAACAAACTGAATAATAATGATCTACGCGTTTCTATGAGACTAACGCAACTTAAACGGATCAAATCGGAGTTAAAACGAAGGTGTTATGAATTTCTAAGGACTTTATGTGTTTTCTACAAGATTAAATAGGATATAGATTTTATCGTGACATTCATGTCAAAACAGTGGTACAAAATGATAAACAATAATAGTACAAAATTATAGAAATTGGAATGACTAAATTTTGGACTGAGTATGCATTTTCTATGAATTAAACACACTCTAGTATTTATTTTTGCATTAAAAAGTATTTTCCAAATGAATTTATTTGATTTTCTAACTATCTGGACCGAGCACTAAATCTATAAAAACATGGGGGCAAAAACATAAGTGTTCCCTAGACTCAGCCCAACCCTAGGGTGGACGACGGGTTCAAATTCTGGCAAGTGGAGGGGCTCTTTAGAAACGTTGCAGCGCCAAAGGGGTATGAGGGTATCTGAGCTGTCCGATCTCGGCTGAACGGCCCAGATTAGAAACGCATCCATCCGAACGGGTACGCAATCTCAGTCGATGGATTCGCGACCAATGGCTCAGATTCGACATACGCGGTATCAAACTCTAGACGCTGGATCCGAATCCAACGCTCCTAGTTAATTCAGCCGAAACGGCACCACGAGCTGATCCTAGCCGTTAACTCCCAATCTGACGGCTATCCAATCCTCGTCACCACCCGATACCCGAGCTGTCGCGGCCGCGACGGATGGTGGCGGTCTTCCCCCCCTTCCGGCGAGCAATTGCCAACGAAACAGACCCCAAATTTCATCCCGGCAAGACCTACTCGATGATTACGGTCTAGTGAATTGGGGAAGACGAAGATTACCTGCTAATATTCGACGTTGAGCCCAGGTCACGATGCGCAGCGGACATGCGGTCAGATGCAACACCGACGACAAATTCCCCGGACCCTAGCGACTAATCCTTGGTGGCGGGTCCTCGATTTTATAGCCCCGAGGTAAGTCCGCGTGGGCGCCAGGATTTCAGCCGGGGAGGTTGGAGGTCAGGTCGCGAGCGGGAGCGAGGATTGCGGGCGCCGTTCGACCGAGTCAAGCGCGATTTCTGCGCGCTTCCGTGCGAGTCCGTAGCGCGGCTGGGGAAGAAGACCCGTGGCCCGTGGGTCCCACCGGTCATATGGCACAGAGAGGGGGTTCCGCGCGGAGGGAGGTGGACTGCCACTGGCGAGGATCTCGGGCGTTTCTGTTGTCGCCGCGCGCAGAGTCTGGAGCTTGCCCGAGTCACGCGGACGCAGCGAAGAAAGGGGAAGGGATAGAGCTGACGTGCGGGATTGACGATCCAGTGTGAGTCAAGAGCGAGCGTGAGTCGGACGAGTGGGCCCCAGATGTCAGTGGCCAGCAGATCAGTGCGGAAAAAGAGCGCAGTTGCGCGTGGGGGAGCAAGGTGGGCCGCGCGGGTCCAATGTGTAGATGGGCCGGAAGTGAAGCGCGAGGCCCATCTAACTGGGTTCGTCTTATTCTTTTATTTTCAATTCTTCTTCTTCTTTTTTTCTTTTAAATCCAAATTTGAATTCAAATCTCTGTTGTGAATTTGTACTTTAGATTAAATATTCAAACCAAATATTCCAATATGAAAAGGTACATTTATTTATATATTTTTCTATATACCTTATATACTCTCTTTTTCCTCAAATCCTCTTCTCGTTATTATTTTATTTTTATTCGTATTATGATTGTTTTAAATGCACAAGCAAAAATCCAATATGATGCATTGGTTTATTTGTGTCTTAATAAATATTTACTCATTTTGAAACATGAGTAGTCACATGTGATGATAATTAGAGATGCACTCACATATATAAAGGAAACAATTTCTTCTTTTATTCTTCCTTACAATTTGGGTATTACAGCCCCCGTGTCATAGGCTGGGCTGCTTTGATGCGCGTCGGGCGAGATTTTCTACGGCGTCTCGGGGCGCGATCGGGAGAGTCTTCCTTGAAAAGGGATTCACCCCGCGTGCAGCAGTTACACTTTCACATTCTCTCCAACTGCTGCGCCCTTTCGCCTTCGAGCTCTCCGCGCCCCATTGCATTTGCGCTCCTCTGCTTTCCGCCGCCGTAGTCGCCATGGCCTCGCTAGTCCATCCCCAGCGCTTCCAGTCCGAGGTGGCACTCAACCTGGTGCGCAACTTGCTTGGATGGGGCGCGCCGGCGTTCTCGGAAGGATCCGCGCCGGCGCCTCTCCCCTCGGTGATCTCGCCGCGGGGGAGTTCGTGCTCTTCGTCTCCTACCTCTCCTGCGGGTTGGCGCTGCCGATCTCGCCTTTCTTCTTGCTGCTGTTGGAGGAGCTCGACCTCCATCTTCAGCACCTCACGCCCCACTCCATCCTCCAGGCGGCCATCTTCGCCCACCTGTGCGAGGTGTTCATGGGGGTGGTGCTTCTTCCACCAGCGTACAGACGAAAGGGTGTTGCGCAGCGACCTTTCGGTGAGGGAAAGCGAGTTGAGCTGTGGCTCCATCTTTCGCATGAACTTCATTGCCTCCAGCAGCGGCCTCGTCAGCTCCTCCTTGAACTTCACCAGCACCTCGTGGTACGCCTCCATGAACTGGTCCAGCTCTGGCTCCGTCTCAGCGGCCAGGCTGCCGAGCGCCGTGCGCTGCCGCGCCTCCATCTTTTTTGCTTTAATGGCCTCAACGTCGCCTCCAACGATGAGGGCTCCTTCGCCTTGACGCACGCATCGAGGAGTCCACCGCCACTGGCAAGCTGTAGCACCGGGTGGCTGCTAGCGCTGCTGTTCCCAGTGGCCGCCACTGTGTTCAGGGTGAGCGGCAGGTCTGCACCCGGCGGTTGCGGCGGCAACTGCGCTACGACGATGCTAAGGGAGGATGCCCACGGGCGGTGGTAGTGATCGCTGGTCCAGTCGCCAACACTGAAGACGCCGCCCGGGAGGTCGTAAAAGACGCCGCGGAGACGGCGGTCGCGCGCTTCCAGCGCGACCCTGTTGATGTCGAGTAGCTCATACCTGTAGAAATGAGTCTAGGGATCCGCTTGAAGGCGGATGTAATAACTTTTGTTTTTGTAAGATACTTTTGGGAACTATCAATTAAACATCTCTTATCTGTATGCTATTTGTGCTTGCTGTGTGTGGCGTTACCAACTCCTCCCTGGTACCTGGCCCCCTGGGATGTAGGCTCGATGTGTCGAGGTTGGATACTAGTATACCTAAGAAAGAGTTAGTGATCTGGCCCCCAGGAAGGTAGCTTCGACTAGGACCTGAACCTGTACACAGCTTCAGCTAGGGAGCGTTAGTAGCACACCCATAGGATCTATCGTCTGGTATCAACCATCCTTTGATTCATGCAACAAGACCTGCATGTTTTAGCCTGGGAAGCCAAGCCGTGTGCCCGGACCCCCTTAATCACAGTTCCAGATACTAGGGCACCCGTCGCAGAGTGGTGGAGTGTGTAGGCTTAGGGTACGGGACCAGGCTAAGCGGCTACACAGCTCCAGACCACCCTAGGGGACATGTGTCCGTTCTCTAGAACCAGACCTCAGGTTGCCGGACCCACAGGACTATAGTTCCAAATACTAGGGTACCCGTCACAGAGCGGTGGAGCGTGCAGGCTTAGGGTACGGAACCAAGCTAAATGGCTGCACAACTCCAGACCACCCCAGGAAACAAGTACCTGTTCTCTAGAACTGCCCCCCAAGCCACCGGACTCCCCTGCCTTCGTAGAGGGGTCCTAAACTGCAAGCCTGGCTACTCAATTCAGATGTCATCATACCAGCAAGGGTGGGAAACTGTATGGGTGGGTTAGATAAATAATATCCGGAAACTGCAGCAGAATAAAACTATCACAGAAGCACATCTGAGGGGGTAAATCCTTTCTTTATAACTTGATATGCATGGGTGCAGACCAACAGGCTGGGCTTATGAGGGCGGACCTCACCGGGCTGGCATACGTATGCACAACCTAGTTACAAAAAGAAGAAACCTTAACCCCTCAGACTTGCTCCTATGGGTAGAACTTACGGAGGTGCTCTGTGTTCCAGGGATTGGGAAGAGGCACCCCTTTAGTTGTGGCGAGGCAGACACACCCAGGTCGGCATACTTACGTCACCTTGAAGGGTCCTTCCCAACTGGGGGAGAGTTTGTGGAGCCCTCCTCGGTTCAATACTCGCCTTAGGACTAGGTCCCCGACCCTGAGCTCCCTACTATGCACGAACCATTGATGGTAGCGCCTGAGCGCTTGGTTGTACCGTGCATTTCGGATCGTCGCTTGCCATCTGCGTTCGTCGATGAAGTTCATGTCCTCACGCCGTAGCTGTTCCTGCATAGACTCATCAAACAACTGGACCCATGGGGAGCCCATAAGGATTTCCGAGGGAAGGCAGGCTTCGGCCCTGAAGACCAGGGAGAACGGGGTCTCCCCGGCAGCTTGGCTAGCTGTCGTCACCGGAGTCAGAGTCTCCGGTGAAAACATCCTTTAGGACCCCCTCGGGTGACTGATACCCGAGGTCTTGTTCTCCCGCGGCCACCTTGCCGTCGTCGACCCTTTCCTTGCCAGGACGACGATGAGGTGGGGAGCCATCCCTGGAAGTCTGCTCGCGCCGCTCCCTGACGCGCTTTGTGAGCTCGATGATCTCGCGGCACTCCGTGGCACTGTGGCGACTGTTGGGGTGCACAGGGCATGTGCCACTGTTACCCCTCTACGGTCGTGGGCACTTGTTGCGCTCGCTCCGGCCCCCAGTTGCAGCTGCGACGATCAGAGCGGCAGACTGCGGCTTCTCGTGGCCCTGATTCTTCTTCTTCTTCTTCTTTTTGCCGTCCTGGATGACGACACCTGAGCCACCCGTCTGAGCGACCCCGGTCTGTGGTGCCGAGTGCCATGCATGGCCCTCGGCAGCCCTGGCACACTTGTCGGTCAGAGCGAAGAGCGTGGTGACAGTTTCCACGTCATGCGTGGCTAATTTCTCCAGCATCTTTTCATCACGCACCCCTTGCAGAAAGCGGTGATGATGGAAGCATCGGAGATATGGGGTATAGTCCCTCGTACCTTGGTGAAGCGGGAGATGAAGGCCCGGAGAGTTTCCCCGGGCTCCTGCCTCACTGCATGGAGGTGAGCTTCCACGCCATGCCGTTGATAAGCGCTGGCGAAGTTCGCTGTGAACCGCGCGTAGAGCTCTTCCCAGGAGTAGATCGATCCTGGGGTGAGGTTCATGAGCCAAGTCCGGGCTGGCCCAGACAAGGCTACATGGAAGTATGTTGCCATTACGATGGTGTCTCCACCTGTTGCCGTAATGGCGGTGACGTAAACCTGCAAGAATTCCAACGAATTTGACGTACCGTCGTACTTCTCCGGCAGGTGTGGCCGGAACTTGGATGGCCAAGTCGCTGCGCGGAGATGATCCGCCAGCGCGGCATAGCCCACGCCGGCCAATGGGACACCCGCCTGGATCCAGGCGCCCATTGGAGTCTGTAGTGCAACCGCAGCGAAGTCGTAGTCGAGGTTGCAACCCTCGACGTTCTGTTGGCGCTCACGCGCCCTCTCCAGAGAGACGCGGGCATCCTCGCTCGCATGCCTGTGGTTGAGTTCTGCCCACAGGTCATCAGACCTCTCCAGAGAGACTGGAGCGTCCTCTCCCGCACGCCTGCGGTTGAGCTCCGCCCGCAGGTCCTCAGTCAGTGCGGCCCTCACCGAGGGTGAACGCACTGACGCCGATGCCTCATGTTGACGCCGGGACGACCGAGGCCAAGGTCTAGCTGAGCTAGAGTGCGCCATGCCGAGTAGACGGTCGACATCATCTCGCCACTGCTTCATGGCCCCCGGCGAGGCCATAGAGCTAGGAGGGTGGCGCAACAGCTCCCTGGCTGCAGATAGCGCCCCAGGCGCAGCCCTTAACACCCTAGATGTCTGCGCAGGAGTGTGCTGCCGTGCAGAGTGCACAACAGCAGCACCAGACGCAGGGCAGTTGGTGGCCCGCGGTGTGGAAGAGGCAGCCTCTTCCTCCACCATGAAGTCCTCGGGCATGAAATCATGGTGCTCGATGATGTGGACCATGGTGTCGAGTAGGAAAACCAAGCAAAAACCTAAAGCCTAAGCCCCTACCTGGCGCGCCAAATGTTGGAGAGGAAATTCTCTGGCCGGGTGGCGGAACGCACCCGCCCTAAATCCTAAGATGAGGAGGGGCCTAAGCGTTTTGCCTGCTAGATGGAATCGGGAAGAAACACAAGAACACACAAGGGTTTAGAGTGGTTCAGGCCGCCAGAGCGTAATACCCTACTCCACTATGTGATGTATTAAGCTCGAGAGCTTGTATGAACTTGTGAGTTTGAGTGAGTGTGAGAGTGTAAGTTGGGTCTGAGTTTAACGTCCTGTGCCCTCCCTTTTATAGCTCAAGGGGAGCACGTACAAGGACACTGAGCCCTGACATGTGGGCCCAGGGGCAAAATGGAAGGAGATAACTAATGCCCGTAATGCCAGGGTGATCTTCTAGCGCCATAATGTCTGTAGTGCATACAGTATTGATATGTCGCTGCTGCTTCCTTGGTACGCACGAGTCATGATGAGTGCACCGCATGCGGCAGCATGGGCATACTGCCAGCCAACGGAATGGACAGGCATGCCGCCTGCAAGATGGCCTGGTCGCCACCCGTCAGCGGAGTGGACAGGGCACATTAAATGCTGAGGCGGCACATCGCCTGCTAGTGGAATGGACATGGCTCATTAAATGCCGAGGTGACACATCACCTGCCAGTGGAATGGATAGGCCATGCGCCTTGTCTGCAATAAATGCAGAGGCCGTGTGGCCCAGAGGCCTTACGTCAGGCTCCGCCCGCTGGCTTACATCACGGGCAGTAGGCCACATGGCAGCATCGGGGCTCCGCCTGAGCGGGGAGCAGAGGCGTACACGGTATGGTCCGGACACGTGTCGGCTCTGGACCCCCGTCTGGCTTCGATTAAGGTCTGGGTATTCTTTGTCCCAGAATCCCGGGACCCCACCGTGAGTGGCCCGGACCCCACGTAAAGGGATCCGGACCCCATCCAGGGGGTACTGTCTGCACCCGTGGAGGTCCTGGACCTAACCCGGGAGTCCGGTCTACTTATATAGGGGTCCGGTACTTTCCCATGGGGGTCCAGGCCCACTGTTGATACCTCGGAGGATATTGTCTTCTCTGGCCACGTGGCAGCTCTGGAGCCGTCCATGTGGTGGGGTCGGGTGCTGTTCACCACGCGACTAGAGATAGCTGCGCGGGCACCGCGCCTTCATACTGTAGTAAGGGGTACCCCTATTTCAGGGTACCAACAAGTTCCTACATGCGGAACTGTCCAGTCAGTGGCTCCCAGCACATGCACCTTCTCTCTCTAAGGCACGGGACCATGTGTCATCCCAACCCCTTCACTTGCACGTCCTGTTTCCCGATGGAAACGCTTCCACCAATCCTGCCCCTGCATAGCCTGAGCTTCGCCTTTGCACCCGTCACCAAATAGCGAACATGAAGAGCATTCACTCCGATCTTTGCCCCCTCTCTTCTCCCACCAGATGCCGCATAATTTAACTGAGCGAGTTCATCGACATTCAAACGGTGTCCGACCCCCTCCCTCCAACTAATGTCGCGCACCTATAAATATCGACCCTAGCACACCATGCTCACTCCCATTCGAGCTTCAAGACACTAGAACCCTCTCCTCGTGCCACTAGTGCCGCCGCCACCGTTCAAGAGCATCGAAGGTCACGTTCTGTCCTCACCGGAGCACCCCCCGACCTTCCCGCCAATGTTTGTTAAATACTATAAACTATAGATAATCATAAATAAACCCCTAGCATCTTTAAAATGACATAAAATTCATAGCTAATTCACATTTAATCCAAATTAAAAGGGTTTGGTCTCAAATAAATCTAAAAACGCATAGAATAATCCAAGGGCTATTTTTAGCCATGTTTTATGCTTGGTGTATTGTTTCTTATTTTGTGCTCATGTTTATTGTATGTACATGAGTATATTTAGAGTGAGGGTCCTACTTTTGAGGACCTCAAAACCCCCAAAGAAAGCAAGTATTCCATGATTCTATACCCCTTCAATTAAAATTCTCATTATTGTTTTGGCCAAATTATTACACTTAATAGGAATTTCCCTAGTGATTGTTTACCATGTCCATAATTCAACCCGAGAATTTAGGAACTTTTTAGTAGACAAATTCTAATGCTTTGTATCTTTCAAAAGAAAAGTGTTTTGAAAATTTTTTAAGAATTGTTTATAAATGATGCTTTTTAGCAAACCATGGGGACTTAAATGCTCTATATCTTTCAAATAATGCTTTTTAGCAAACCATGGGCACCGGTTCGCCGAGCAGCCACCTGGGACAACAGTACAACCACAAGGGTTGTATGGTTTTTTTTAACGAAGTAATTAGGGAAACTGTGTGGACATTAGCTCTGGCAGATGTGGTTGGAGGAAGGCTCTTTGGCTAGTTATGCTTGACTAGTTCTTGGGTGGAATGCCTTGGAGGGCCTATGTGCGAGGTTTGTGGAGGAGAGATATTACATCAGATCGCCTCTATATATTCTATCATAGCTAAATACACATGGGAGATCCTTTGAAAATGTCTCATAGTCAACCCTATCACACCTCACCGAAAGAAGTGAAAGGCCTTGCAAACATGGTGAAAGTGGTAACACAATTTGCGGTAAAGTTGTACAACCTATGCAGAGTGTCTAAACTGATTTATCAATAGTGCTCACGGTTAAGAGCGGCCTTGGGATCCTCATGGATTAGTGTTTTACAAAGGCAAAACGTGACCATTAGACCTGGTGATTGGTCCATTGTGGGATGTAGTGGATGTTACTTTAAAAAGGTTCGCCATGAGACTTGTGAAATGCAATAAACAATTTTCAAAACTTTCACTATTAGACTTGGTGAATGGTTCATTGGGAGATGCAATAAATGTTGAAGTTACTGGATTGTAACAGAGTTTTTACTTGACAAAATGTTCTACAAAAAGAGAATTAGTATGCTTTACAAGTGCAAATAAAACTTGACCAACGAAAAGCAACCGCTCAAGCTAGCCCACTATATAGTCAATCAACTTCTACCTAAAGTGGAATATTTGTTGAGTGCAAAAGTACTTACTCTTGCATTTTCACCCCCACCCTATGTGTTCTTGTATATCTAGATGGAGGAAAACACGTGTCCCTGGACCCAAGAGTTCTAGGACTACTAGTGGATTGATATACCATATTGGGTTGTAATAAATACTTTGTTTCCATATAAATGAAGTATTGTGTTTAGATTATAATCTATTGTATGACATCGCTATACATGTGATTCTCAATCTGATTACATTTACAGACATTTGGTTTTGTCCTTAAAATAGGGTGTGACACTTCCTTTTGCAGTTTTGTTTTGCCGCTTATTCTAGAATCCTTATATGATTAGGTCATCGGTATCTACCTGTCGGGGACCATAATTAGGGGTACCCTCAAGACGCCTAATTCTCAGCTGGTAACTGTCGGTGTTTTGGGTCCGACCGCACACCCGGGGTTGCCCCTCAAGGTGTTTTCTAGGAGTAGGACGGTGTCAACGACTGTAGCAAAATGGTTCGTGCCGATCGCACGAGAGACAGTGAACAAGATTTACAGGTTCGGGCCGCTTAGAGATGCGTAACACCCTACGTCCTGATGAGAATTCGGCTGTGGTTACAAGAGGGCTCTCTGGGTTGAAGGCACAGAGAGTTTACGTGGGTGGCTAAGTAGGATAGGGTCGATCGTTCTGAAGGGGTGCCCCCTAGGCCTTATATACTCGACCGTGGGGCAGTACACGTGGGTAAGATAACAACAAGTAGCTAAAAGATAGTGAACCTCTTGAGATTATCCCTACGTAACCCTCGCCGACTTATCCTCGCATGGCTTCGTTGCATGGAGACTCCAGCGCGGGAAAGTCGGATCTCTGTTGCAGCCATTCGATCGACGCTGTGGGCCGTCCGGGTTTGCACCAATCCAGCCTCATGTCGTTCTGCTTTGCCGGTTGTTTCTCCCCAGGCCCACGAAAGAATGACCTTACGATTTATTGGGCCCTTGGGCCTTTCGTGAGGTCCTTTACTCTTTTAGTGGACCCGGGGGATATCTATCTCCCACAAGCCCCCGATCTTTGGGTTGATTTGGAGGTAATCAACTCAAAGATCCAAGGTCCAAAAATGACTCCCTGCTGTTTTCTCTTGCTCTGATCACTTGTTCGACCAAAGTTTAGTTTTGTGCCTGTGCCTTAGAAATCAGCATTTTGGATTGTAAGATTCTGGACTTTATTGGGTGCACCGGAGGTGCACCCAATGGGTGTAGCCCCCGACCTTTGAGTAGATTTTTTAGAAGATAATCTACTTAAAGGTCTTCTCCAAAGATTATCTCCATTCGCGTTCCTGCATCTCAGTTGAGGATTGATCTTTCCAATCTTGTTCCACGCCTTAAAGGTCGGCACTATATTGATTTAGAATGATAATCCATGGGGTGCACCGAAGGTGCACCCAATGGGTGTAGCCCCCGACCTTCAAGTGGATTTTTGAGGATAATCCACTCGAAGGTCTTCCTTCTGTGTCCTTTTGCTGAAAATTATCCTTTCTGCTTGTAAAAAATTGGCATGAGGTCATCCGCGCTGTGTCATCAATATTATGCTTCAGAGGTCAGCATGTATTTTGTCTTTTGCAGCCGAGTTCGCAATCCATTCATATCTCGCTAGGTAGTGTAATTTATTTGCTCTGTGACTGATTGGACATTTGATGGACGTTCTCTGTCTAGTCTTCAAGTCATTTCTGTCGACCATATTTTGCACTCTACTGGCTATATTTGGCTTCCCTCTAACTCTTGTTGATATCTCATTTTTGTCTCGAGGTATTCACTGCGTGCCCTGCACGGATGTGACCGTTTTGAAAAATATACTGATAATTCCTGGGCGTCCCCCCCCCAATGGGTGTGGGCAAGGGACGGCTTGGTACGCTGAGTGTTTTAGCCGGTTGCCTCTGAGTAGTAATGCGATGGGACGGCTAGTGTAATCATATCCTTTGCGCTGTTGACTGGAGTCCCAATGGGTGTAGTGATGCATGAAACGGCGTCCGCTGTCTGACGTGTCTTCAGATGGGTGGGAGTGCTTATTGAATGCTTTGCGACTGTTCAGTGACCGCGGTTGGAAGTGAGCGGTTGCTTTCCCCTCTATAAATAACGCCTTTGCTTCTCTGGTTTTTTCACATCTCTTCGCTGTTACTTACTGCCTTCTTCTCCTCCCTTCTGTCTGCTTCCACCATGGGCAAGGGCACCAAGCGCAAGCGCGAGCCGACTCCTCCGTCGGACGAGTTCGGTGACTCGGAATACTCAGAGGAGGAGTTCTCCTCTGAGTCCGAGGGATCCCCAGCCCCCGTCTCTCCCCCAGCGTCGTCCGATGACTCGGACGACTCCCAGGGGATAGCCGCGGAGGTCTGGACGTACATCCGGGCCGTCGAGCGCTCCGGGCTCGAAGGCTCGGATGAGTCGGAGTACTCCTCGGATGAGGAGGACTCGGACGGCGGCGACGAGGGTGAAGGCGACGACGACGATGACGACGACGACGACGACGGCGACGGTGACGGCAGCGGCAGTGGCAGGGGCGGCGACGACGGCAGCAGGGACAGCACCAAGGGTGGCAGCAGCAAGGGCAGCACCAAGGGCGGCGGCGGCGGCAGGGGCAGGGCCAGTGGCTAGACGCCACTGGTCTTCTTAGATGTTAGTATAGTTTAGTATAGTTAGAATAATGTAGTAGTAATTAGTGTAGTTTAGTAGTAGTAATAATGTAGAGTAGAAGTAGGGAGGTACCAACTCATGAAGAGTTGGTTTGTAAACTCGTTAACTTCCCTTTAATGAAGAACTATCGTTGATCCCCCCTTTTCGATGACTTGTCGTTGCTTTCCCTGAATGTTGAACCGATTCTTTTAATGTAGTAGAAACAACGCCGAGCGATGTGTAGGTTGTCATCAGCGTATTAGAAGTAACACCAAGCAATCGAACACAAGATCCGCGTTTTAGAGGCAATGCCGAATGATAGAAAGTCGGCATCGGCATTTTAGAAGTAATGCCGAGCGACAGAATACAGGGTCGGCGTTTTAGAAACAATGCCGAGTGATTGAAGGTCGGCGTCGGTATTTTAGAAGTAATGCCGAGCGATTGAACACGTGGTCGGCGTTTTAGAAGCAACGCCGAGTGAGTGAAGGTCGGCATCGGCATTTTAGAAGTAATGCCGAGCGATTGAACACGTGGTCGGCGTTTTAGAGGCGACGCCGAGTGATTGAAGGTCGGCATCGGCATTTTAGAAGTAATGCCGAGCGATTGAACACGTGGTCGGCGTTTTAGAGGTAACGCCGAGTGATTGAAGGTCGGCATCGACATTTTAGAAGTAATGCCGAGCGATTGAACACGTGGTCGGCATTTTAGAGGTAACGCCGAGTGATTGAAGGTCGGCATCGGCATTTTAGAAGTAATGCCGAGCGATTGAACACGTTGTCGGTGTTTTAGAGGTAACGCCGAACGATAGCCAGCTTTACAAGTTATTTTGAGGAAAATAACCGAGTGATGAGGTGGCACGTCGGCTCTCTTGGAAATAACTGTCAGATACCTACGTGGCATGCTGGAATTTCGGAGATGACCGCCGGGTGATGACTGGGCACTTTTAAAAGGGTATCTGGCTCAAGAATATCCCTTAAGAGTCGCGCTTTTAGCCGCCTTTGCTTTCCGTGCCCTAGTTCTTGCATTTCCGCATCTGAATCTTCTTTGCTACTCGCCTCCTACTCTGTTTCGCCAGTGAGAAGCAAGATGGCGCCCAAGAGGAAAACTGCGAGCTCGTCTGCTGCGGTGATCCCCCCAATCGACCCCAACAGTCAGTTACCTTTCGCAGGTAACCACATGTCCGTAATTTCCGAAGATGAGCTTCTCCGTCTTGTCTCCATCGGGGTTCTCCCTCCGCGGGAACTCTGCTCTTGGCGAGTTTGCCACGGGACTACTGTCCCAACCGAAGATACCCACGAATCAGTAGTTTACGCTCCTTTCCTTCTCCGCGGCCTCGGCCTTCCAATCTCTCCTTTTTTCCGTGGCCTTCTTGACTTTTATCATATCAACTTGACCCATTTGAACCCTAATTCTATTCTCCAAATCTCCATCTTCGTCCACCTATGCGAAGCCTACCTCGGTGTGCTGCCGCATTTTGGTTTGTGGAAGTATCTGTACCATTGTCGCCCTGGGATGGCCGGGGGGCAACATCAGCTGGTTGGAGGTGCTAGTTTGGAAATGCGCCATGGACGGAAGACCGAGTATCTCGAGATACCCCTCAAGGACAGCATTAAAGGTTGGCGTCTGGAGTGGTTTATAATTGATAATTATGGAAATTCTCTCCCTCCCCGCTCAGGAAGACAGCCAGATGTTCGTACTCTGAGTTGGACTGAGTCTCCCACGGATCAAGAAGTGGCCGAGGCGGGTGTGTTGCTTACTGAAATCGGATTACTGAAAGAGAGAGGTCTGACTGCCGAAGCTGTGGTCACAGATTTCATTTTCAAAAACATTCAGCCGCTGAAAGACAGGGCCTATCCGGCATATCTTTACCGAGGGCTGGCCGACTCAACCCGAGTTACCAATAGGAGAATTCCTTCTGTTGATTTGGTAAGCCGACTTGAAATGATCCTCAGAGGTAAAGTTTCGAATGTTGGTGCTCCAGTGGCATACTCGGCTTGGAACCTACCTCCTCCCAAAGATTTCACCCTTTTTGTGTCAAATCCGCCTGTGACTGACAGCAATTTGGGCCTTAGAGTGCGACCCTCTGCTGAGGAAGTCAATTCTTTAGTTGTTTCGCTCGGGGCGATTTCTGATGATGAACGGCAGGTTTATTTTGAAGTGCCTCTGAATCCCAGTGATGCTGACATAAATGATATGCTTGATCTATTAGCTGAGGATTCGTCCGATGCTGCTCCTGTTGGTACCTTGGCAGTGGTGCCCCTTCCAGAGGTTGATACAACTTTGGATGTCTCAAAAACCGTCAGCACTCGTCCGAGGCGCCCTAGCCGAGCTAGTCGTCCCGAGCCTTCTGCTGATGAGCAAAAGAAAAAGAGAAGACGCCTCTGGCGAGTATCCAGTTTCGATGAGGACGCCGGCATTTTAGTTCCTGCTGCTGAAGAAGTGCCTGTTATCGGTCTTACTGATACTGAACCCAATGGGTGTGCCCAAACTGTCGTTGATCCCAATGGGTGTGCTGCTTGTGTTGCCGCTGTAGAGGATGAAGAGGAAGAAGATGAAATTCCTTTAACTCGGAAAAACAGTCAGCAATTCATTGCTAGCGGTGGAAGTAGTGGAGTTCCTTCTCCTGCTTTGTCTGCCCTTATTGGCTTGCAAGAGCTGTCCATGGCCGACTTTGATAAAACTCTAGAGGATATGGTCCCAGAAGACTTGCTATCGGAGCCTGCAGATGCTGATGCGACAGAAACTTGTGTAGCCGTGCCAGATGCTGGGTTGAGGTCATCCCGTGCCTCGTCCACCTTAGAGCATGGTCTCGAGGGTCGGGATGCTGACCTGGATCGTTCTGATCCCATGGAAGTAGCTGAAGGCCCGTCAACCTTAGAGGTGGTCACGGCAGAGAGCCTGGGTCCCAAGAATGGCGCTGATATATGCCCAGCCCCCGAGGATGTCGTCGGGAGTGACTTAGCTCGGGTGAAGAGTGTAGGCCACTGCCCAGCCCTCGAGGGTGTTGCCGGGGATGATCCGGCTCAGGTGGGCAGCGCCGACTGTGACCCAGCCCCCGAGGGTGCCCGAGCAGGGTCTCCTTCCTGCACTTCTATGGACGTTCACGTGGGTTCACCTCCACACTCTGGCGGCATGGTGGTGGCTCAAACTCCAGATCAGGGGGTCGCTTTAGAGGGCAGCATCCCCACTGGTCTGGCGTTAGGCTCTGCTGAATGTACTGAGCTCGTTCCTGCTGGTCTACTGCAAACTGCTTCGGGTGGTGGTCTGACACCTGATTATCAGCTGATTTCTCCTGACTTGGGGATCCCTTCGTTCTTTTCCAACCTCCAGGTGCTGTGCTGTGCTTTAGTTTGATCTTTATGTTGCATGAATTGCTGTCATTATGCTCATCTGTTCTTCTCGTCAGGCTTTGGTGAATGGATTGGCCAGTCAACTGAAATCACAGGGTGCTTCCACCCCAGAAGTGGCTTCATCTCTCGAGCGTTGGAATCCAGTGTTGCTTCATCGTCGTGTATCCGAGTTGGAGGCAACTAATGCTGGTTAGTGCCCTTTTTCTTCTTCCTTACCCTTGCTCGTGGATTGTTTTACCTTCTGACCTCACTTCATTTGATTATCTCTTGATAGGAATGACTCGGCAGATCGCAGTTCTTGAGGAAAAACATTCTCGAGATCAAGCTGAAATGGCTCAACGGTGTGCTGACTTTGAGGATAAGTATCTTCAGAGCCAGACTGAACTGAATCAGGTTTCTGCTGCTTTGGATGATGCCAACGCTCTGAGTTCTTCTCTTCATGCTCGGCTTGACTCCGAAAAGGTAACTTACGAAACCATGCTTCGCCTTATCATGCTCTTGGATTCTGAATGAGTTGATTTTTTGCTTGTAGGAAGAAAAACACGTCCTTGCCGCTTCTCGCGACAATCTGGACAGATTGTATCGAGATTCTAGCAACTCGCTAACCATCTTGGAGAGGAGCCACCGCTTTACAATGGAGGAACTGGACAATCAGCGTTGTAGGCTACAAGAATCTGTGGACGAAGTGACCCGCCTTAAGCAATTGATATCAGCGAAGGATGCCACCATCAAGGAACTCCGAGCTTCCAAGAAAACCATTGCCCAGGAGTTAGAAACTGCTCAGCTGGCCGCTAAAACCGCTGAAGAGACTGCTGCTACTCTCAAAGCCCAGCGCGATAAAGCCATGGACAAGGCTATTCGAGCGGGGCGAATCTTGATGAGAAGACCTGGAGTGGTAGTTCCTGAAGATATAAAAGCTGATGTGCATGCCGCCCCCGATTCTTCGAATCACCCTTCTTCATCAGTCGTTCCTGAGAAAGACATTGGAAAATAGAGAAACAGTTCGCGTGCTCTGAGCGCGCAGTTAGCATGATCAAGTACTCGCTAGAGGTTATCGGCTTATCATTCAAATGACATCGTCATTTTCTTATTGTATCCGAATTTCGAATTTGTGGTAACGCTACATGATGATTATGAAGTTTGTTTGTGGGATATGGAAATCATCCCCTGAACTGCATAAGCGCGAGTATGCTATACCGGTTTAAGCCGTAAATGACTTTTAGCCGATAACTCCGTTAGTAGGGTATAGTGGTCCCCCTAGGTAAAGTAAGCGTGAGCATGTTGCGCCGCCTTAAGTCGTTGCCGACTTAAGTCGATTGCTTCGTTTGTAGGGCATAGTGGTCACCCCGAGTTAAGTAAGCGTGAGTATGTTGCACCGCCTTAAGTCGTTGCCGACTTAAGTCGATTGCTCCGTTTGTAGGGCATAGTGGTCACCCCGAGTTAAGTAAGCGTGAGCATGTTGCACCGCCTTAAGTCGTTGCCGACTTAAGTCGATTGCTCCGTTTGTAGGGCATAGTGGTCACCCCGAGTTAAGTAAGCGTGAGCATGTTGCACCGCCTTAAGTCGTTGCCGACTCAAGTCGATTGCTCCGTTTGTAGGGCATAGTGGTCACCCCGAGTTAAGTAAGCGTGAGCATGTTGCACCGCCTTAAGTCGTTGCCGACTCAAGTCGATTGCTCCGTTTGTAGGGCATAGTGGTCACCCCGAGTTAAGTAAGAATGCAAGTCAATCATAAACGAACCGAGTATCTTTGAAATCTATCTTTATTGATGACATATTTTCACTTTACAGAGTACATGGTCGCCCCGGCTGTTTTGAAATACAGCTAGGGGTAAAACTTTCTGAGGTGCTCTATGTTCCAAGAGTTCCCGACTTCTGTACCATCCGTCTGGGTGAGGCGATACGATCCGGGCCGAGTGACCTCTGCTACTATGAAGGGTCCTTCCCATAAGGGTGATAGCTTGTGCCGTCCCTCCCCCGTTAGAATTCGGCGGAGGACGAGGTCTCCTACTGAAAAGAACCTTTGCCGCACAGCCTTATCGTGATAGCGCCTTAGAGTCTGCTGGTACCGTGCTGATTGGATTACTGCATTCAGTCGTTCTTCCTCAAGTATATCAATATCCTCCAGCCTGGTGGCCTCAGCTTCCGCTATGCTTTCGAAGATCAATCTTGGCGCCCCAAACTTGAGGTCAGCAGGTATCACTGCCTCCGACCCATAGACCATGAAGAAAGGAGTGTTTCCATGCAGGGCTCGGCTAGGTTGGGTTCTCAGGCTCCAAACGACATAAGGTAGTTCTCTTATCCATTTTCCTGCGAATTTTTCATTCTTATCGAAGACCCTTTTCCTGAGTGCCTCCAATATCATTCCGTTGGCTCGCTCAACCTGCCCGTTGGCTCTTGGATGCGCCACAGATGCGTATTTGATCTGAATGCTCTTTTTCTCGCAGAAGTCAAAGAATTCTGAGCTGGTGAAGTTGGATCCTAAGTCAGTGATGATGCTGTTTGGTATCCCGAATCTGAATATTATATCCTGTATGAATTCCACGGCCTTAGCAGAGGTTAAAGAAGCAATGGGCTTGAACTCTATCCATTTAGTGAATTTGTCAATTGCCACCAATACGTGGGTATAACCTCCTTGAGCTTTCTTGAAAGGTCCAATCATATCCAATCCCCAGCATGCGAAAGGCCAAGTTATTGGTATGGTCTGTAGCTGCTGTGCTGGCATGTGTTGTTGCTTTGACAGGTATTGACAAGCTTCGCATCTCTGAACTAACTCGGCTGCGTCGTTCTTCGCCGTCGGCCAATAGAACCCTGACCTGAAGACCTTCCCGACTAGTGTTCTGGAGGCTGCATGTATTCCACATTGCCCTGCATGGACTTCCTCCAGAAGTTGCTTCCCAGTGGACGGGAGAATACACTTCATGAGAACCCCTGATGCACCTTTTCTGTATAATATCTCCCCAATGAGTGTGTAGTGAGCCGACTGTCTGGCAATGCGCTCTGCTGAGTTCTTGTCGTCTGGCTCTTCTTCGTTCTTTATGTACTTAATGATCGGCCTCCTCCAGTCATCAGAGTCTGACTCGGGTTGATCTATGATGTTGCACTCTTCTGTTTGGTCTACTGAGATACTCGGCCGTGTAATTTCTTGCACGAAAACTCCGGGTGGGACCTGAGTTCGACCGGATCCGAGCTTGGATAGTGTATCAGCTGCTGTGTTACGATCCCTTTCCACATGATGAAATTCCAGACCCTCGAACTTATCTTCCAGCTTTCGAACGGCAGCGCAGTATTTTCCCATTGAATCACTTGAACAATCCCATTCTTTGTTTATCTGGCTAATGACTACCAGAGAGTCTCCATATACCATCAATCTCTTGACGCCCAGTGATATGGCGATGTTTAATCCGTGTATCAAAGCTTCATACTCAGCTGCGTTGTTAGAGGCCGGGAATAGCAGCTGGAGAGCATACTTGAGGTGCTCGCCTCCAGGTGCAGTGAAGAGAATTCCTGCTCCTGCTCCTTGCAGTTTCAGCGAGCCATCAAAATACATTCGCCATACTTCTGCGGTTTTTGGGTTATCCGGTACTTGCTGTTCTGTCCACTCTGATACGAAATCAATCAGTGCTTGAGTTTTAACGGCTGTGCGAGGTCGGAACTCGATATCATGGGATCCCAACTCGCATGCCCACTTGGCTATTCGGCCAATGGCTTCCTTCTTGTGAAGAATGTCTCCTATTGGAAAACCAGTAACTACTATGACTTTGTGGTCGTCAAAGTAGTGACGCAGCTTGCGGGCAGTTAGAAGTACTGCATATAATAGCTTCTGAACTTGAGGATACTTTTTCTTTGATGGACCCAGAACCTCACTGATGAAGTAGATAGGATGTTGTACCGGATAAGCATGCCCTTCTTCCACTCGTTCGACTACCAACGCAGTGCTTACCACGTGAGTCGTGCAAGAGATATATAGCAGCAAATCTTCAGCTGGTTGAGTTGGCGTAGCTCGCCGTGGCGGCTTTAGTACTGGTGGTGTTGTCAGGAACTTCTTAAGTGCATCTAGAGCTTCTTGTGCTTCTGAAGTCCATTGAAACTTATCCACCTTCTTAAGCAGCTTGTAAAACGGCAGGCCTTTCTCCCCCAGTCTGGATATAAATCTGCTTAGAGCTGCCATACATCCTGTGAGTCGCTGAACCTTCTTTTGTGACCGAGGAGCTTCCATCTTCATGATAGCTTCAATCTTATCTGGATTAGCCTCAATTCCCCGGTGGCTGACGATAAATCCGAGCAACTTTCCTGCTGGTACCCCGAAAACGCATTTTTCAGGATTGAGCTTCCATCTATATCTTCTCAGGCTGTTGAAAACCAGCTGTAAATCTTCGATGAAGTTTTCTGGATTCTCAGTTTTGATCACCACGTCATCAACGTAAGCTCCACACGCTTGCCCCAGTGATCGGCTAGGCATGTTTGAATGGCCCTCTGATAAGTCGCTCCAGCGTTTTTGAGGCCGAACGGCATGGAGGTATAACAGAAGGCACCAAACGGAGTGATGAACGCCGTTTTTTCCTCATCTTCTTTTGCCAAACTAATCTGATGATACCCGGAATAGCAATCTAAGAAAGACAACACAGAACATCCAGCGGTGGAATCCACCACCTGATCTATCCTCGGGAGCCCGAAGGGATCCTTCGGACAGTGTTTGTTGAGATCGGTATAGTCGACGCACATGCGCCAATCCACTTTATTCTTTTTGAGTACAAGAACAGGATTGGCTAACCACTCAGGGTGTAATACTTCTCTAATAAATCCAGCCGCGACCAGGCGAGCTAATTCGGCACGAATGGCTTCTCTCTTGTCGGGCGTAAAACGACGTAGCTTTTGTCGAATCGGCCTCGCCTGGGGGTAGACTTTCAGTTTGTGCTCGGCCAGTTCTCTTGGGACTCCCGGCATATCCGCAGGTTGCCACGCGAATACATCCCGATTATCTTGCAGAAACTAGACGAGCGCGGTTTCCTATTTGTCGTTCAAACTGGAGCTGATGACAGCCGTCTTGCGCTCGTCAGCGAACCCCAGGTTGATTCTTTTGGTTTCTTCAGTCGGCCGCATAGAGGTCGCGGCCTGAGTTTCATTCGCTGGTACCGTGAGGCCTTCCTCAGGCTTAGAGTTCGCCGATGTAGAAGGAACCGCCGACGGCTTGGTGGTGAGGGCTGCCTGAATGGCCACTCTGAAACACTCTGCAGCGCCTTGGAAGTCGGCACGCACAGTTATGATTCCTCGTGGTCCTGACATCTTCAGTATCATGTATGTATAGTGCGGAATGGCCATGAATTTGGCCAGTCCCGGCCTCCCGATGATGGCGTTGTACCCGCAGTCGAAGTTCGCCACCTCGAACCTCAGGAACTCGGTTCTGTAGTTCTCCGGAGTTCCAAAGGTGACCGACATGTAGATGTGACCCAGCGGGTATTCCCCTTCCGTCGGCACGATGCCGAAGAAAGGAGTGTCCGACTCGTGGAGCTCTTTGAGGTGAACTCCCAAGCCTTGGAGTGTACGGGGGAAGGTGACGTTGATGCTGCTCCCCCCGTCCACTAGCACCTTCTTTACCCGGCTCTCTCGGATCACCGGATCGACGAGGAGCGGGTATTTGCCTGGATGGTCGAAGTTGAGCCACTGATCCTCCCGAGTGAAAGTGATCGGGTGCTCCGACCACCGGTACGGGGCGGGAGGTCCGGTGGTTGCCACCAGTATCTGGCGGTCGTTGAGCTTTTGTTGTCTTTTGTTCTCCTGCGACCCATGTCCGCCGAAGATGACGTTGACCTCCCTGTCAACGCGCGGGAAAGCTCCTCCTCCCCCCTCCTCCTGCCGACGGGGCTGTTGTGGTTCATCAGGTCCTCCCCTCGGCGGAGGAGGCGGTAGAGGTTGGAAGGGTCGGCCGTGCCCGACGGAGTGCTTGAAATCCCGGCAGTTTCGAAGGGTGTGGCGCATGTCCTTGTGGTACGGGCACTGGGCGTCGAGGATGTCGTCCAGCGTGCGCTCGCCTCCACGAGGTCCTCCTCGGGCGCGAGAGGCGGGTGGTCCGGCGGCGTGTACTTCTTCTCGAGGCCTCTTCTCCCAGCGTTTGTCGGACGGCTGGTTCGCGTCACGTCGTGGCGCTGCTGGTGCAAGCTTTGCTCCTCCGATGAGATCCTGGGCCCGCTTGTCGGCGGTGATGTAGAGGTCGGCTTCCCGGAACAGCTCCTCGGAGGTAGTCGGCGCCTTTTGTAGTATGGCTCGGACGAAAACCGAGTCATTGGATCCTCTGTAGAAGTCCTCGATCACGGCCGCCTCCGTGACCTCGGGGATGCGGTTTCTCATGGTCTGGAACCTTTTAAGGTATGATCGGAGAGTCTCGTCCCCCCGGCGCTTGATGGATTTGAGGTCCCATGGTTGCGCCGGCTTGTCAGAGAGGGACTGGAAGTTGGCGATGAAACGTCGACTGAAGTCTCCCCAGTCGTCGATGCAGTGTCGGGGTAGATGTCGCAGCCACTGCAGCGCATCTTGCCCAAGGACGATGGGCAGATACGCGGTCATGACGTCTTCGGATGCTCCGGCAGCTCGAGCGGCAGTGGTGTAGACGGCTAACCAACCCCCTGGATCCTGCTTAGGTTCATATTTGTCAACATTGGATACCTTGAAGTTGGGAGGCCATTGGATGGCCCTAAGGCGCGGAGTAAGTGCAGATACTCCGCACGTGTCCTCCTGTCGTCGGGGATGACGTCTGTCCCGGGGAGGGGAGTGGTGGTGGCGGTCCCTCGACCGTCCCCGGGTGGTACCGCCAGTTGAAGCTGTTGCCGACTCAGTCCTGGTGGCCTGGCTTTGAGTCGGGAAGCCATGATCTCGGTCATACTCCTCCCGACGGCGAATTTCGTTCTCATGCCGCCGTTCGCGCGAAGCATTGATGGAGCTTCGCGCGTCTCGGCGACTGTTGATGGTGTGTCGCAAATCGTTCGGCGGGTGAGCGAGCGGTAGAAGATGGTTGGCCGCCTGAGTAAACAGGCGTCGGTATCCTTCGGCGTCGGGAGTCCGAGGAAGTCCGTCAGCTATCCGAGCTAGAACGCCTCCGACTTCGCTCGGCGTGTTCATAGCTCGAGCGAAGTCGGGGTTCAAGTTGCGCCCGAAGAGCGGATTCTCCCGGCGTTGCCTTGCATCTTGCTCGGCTTGCTCCTGAATCCGTCGGCGATCACATCGTCGGGAGTTCCTTCGTTCCCTGAAGACGCGTTCTTCCGGAGTTTCTCCTACCTCCGAGACCTCGTCCCGCGAGACAGGCTGCTCCGGATCCCGCTCTCCGGCCGCGTGATGTCGTCGAACGTTCCTGCGTCGGTTCCTTCGTCGGCGGGATTCTCGCTGAGGCGGTTCTTCTCCAGGCGCGGTCGGTTCATCGTCGGAGACGACGAGCGACTCTGCTCTCCCGATGAAGAGGACGTCGGGGTAGAACGGCATTGCTGCCGCGGCGACTTTCTTTCCGTTCTCCTTTGAGATCGGAGGAACGGGAAGAACGATTTGCCTCTCCCTGGTCTCCTTCTTTCTCACGACCCGTGTCCATTCTTTCGTCGGGGAAGTAGACAGCGGACTCTTCCGGGTCAGCGAGCTTCTAGCTCCAGCTTCCCCGGAGACGATCTTTTTCCGAAGAGCCGGAAGTAGCGTCTTTCCAGCATTTTCGGAGTTTGTTGGAGGAGACTTCTGTTCCGGCAGATCTGCGAGGCGGTGTAGAATTCCTTCTTCATCTGCTACGGACGAGATTGTCCTGAAGCAGAATACAGATCCGGGACGCACGGCGATTTTGCTATGGAAGGTGACGGCCATTGAGCTAGCTTGGATCGTCGACACACCCCCTACCTGGCGCGCCAGCTGTCGGTGTTTTGGGTCCGACCGCACACCCGGGGTTGCCCCTCAAGGTGTTTTCTAGGAGTAGGACGGTGTCAACGACTGTAGCAAAATGGTTCGTGCCGATCGCACGAGAGACAGTGAACAAGATTTACAGGTTCGGGCCGCTTAGAGATGCGTAACACCCTACGTCCTGATGAGAATTCGGCTGTGGTTACAAGAGGGCTCTCTGGGTTGAAGGCACAGAGAGTTTACGTGGGTGGCTAAGTAGGATAGGGTCGATCGTTCTGAAGGGGTGCCCCCTAGGCCTTATATACTCGACCGTGGGGCAGTACACGTGGGTAAGATAACAACAAGTAGCTAAAAGATAGTGAACCTCTTGAGATTATCCCTACGTAACCCTCGCCGACTTATCCTCGCATGGCTTCGTTGCATGGAGACTCCAGCGCGGGAAAGTCGGATCTCTGTTGCAGCCATTCGATCGACGCTGTGGGCCGTCCGGGTTTGCACCAATCTAGCCTCATGTCGTTCTGCTTTGCCGGTTGTTTCTCCCCAGGCCCACGAAAGAATGACCTTACGATTTATTGGGCCCTTGGGCCTTTCGTGAGGTCCTTTACTCTTTTAGTGGACCCGGGGGATATCTATCTCCCACAGTAACCCCCATCAGCATAAAGCTGCAGAGGCCTGATGGGTGCGATTAAGTCAGGGATCAGTCCATACGAGTGACTCGATCACGCTTCGCCCGAGCCTAGCCTCGGACAAGGGCAGCCGACCTCGAGGGACTTCCGTCTCGCCCGAGGCCCCCCTTTTTTAACGGCGGACACATCTCCGGCTTGCCCGAGGCCTTGGCTTCGCTAAGAAGCAACCCTGACTAAATCGCCGCACCGACTGACCGAGTTGCAGGAGCATTTAACGCAAAGGTGGCCTGACACCTTTATCCTGACGCGCGCCCCCCGACAGAGCCGAGGTGACCGCCGTCACTTCACTGCTCCACTGACCGGTCTGACAGAAGGACAGCGCCGCCTGCGCCACTCCGACTGCAGTGCCACTCGGCAGAGTGAGTCTGACAGGCAGTCCGGACTTGCCAAAGGCGCCATAGGAAACTCCGCTCTGCCCGACCCCAGGGCTCGGACTCGGGCTAAGACCCGGAAGACGGCGAACTCCGCTCCGCCCGACCCCAGGGCTCGGACTCGGGCTAAGACCCGAAAGACGGCGAACTCCGCTCCACCCGACCCTAGGGCTCGGACTCGAGCTAAGACCCGGAAGACGGCGAACTCCGCTCCGCCCGACCCAAGGGCTCGGACTCGGGCTAAGACCCGGAAGACGGCGAACTCCGCTCCGCCCGACCCCAGGGCTCGGACTCGGGCTAAGACCCGGAAGACGACGAACTCCGCTCCGCCCGACCCCAGGGCTCGGACTTGGGCTAAGACCCGGAAGACGGCGAACTCCGCTCCGCCCGACCCCAGGGCTCGGACTCGGGCTAAGACCCGGAAGATGACGAACTCCGCTCCGCCCGACCCCAGGGCTCGGACTCGGGCTAAGACCCGGAAGACGACGAACTTCGCTCCGCCCGACCCCAGGGCTCGGACTCGGGCTAAGACCCAGAAGACGACGAACTCCGCTCCGCCCGACCCCAGGGCTCGGACTCGGGCTAAGACCCGGAAGACGACGAACTCCGCTTCGCCCGACCCCAGGGCTCGGACTCCGCCCTGGCCACTGCCGAACGACCTCCGCCTCGCCCGACCCAGGGGCTCGGGCTCGGCCTCGGCAGCGGAAGACAGATTCGACCCCAGCTTCGGAGGAGCCCCCACGTCGCCCGGCCTCGGGCGCGGGCCCGCCACGTCAACAGGGAGCGCCATCATCACCCTACCCCGAGCCGACTCGGGCCGCAGAGAACAAGAGCGGTGTCCCATCTGGCCAGCTCCGCCAGATAAGCAATGATGGCGCCCCGCGTGCCCTGTGACGACGGCGGCTCTCAGCCCCCTTACGGAAGCTGGGGGACGTCAGCAAAGACTCGACCGCTCCGACAGCTGTCCCTCCGCCAAGCTCCGTTGCTCCTCCGACAGCCACGACATCACACCAGCAGGGTGCCAAGATCTCTCCGGCTGCCACATTGGCATGTACTTAGGGCGCTAGCTCTCCCTCCGCTAGACACGTAGCACTCTGCTACACCCCCCATTGTACACCTGGATCCTCTCCTTACGACTATAAAAGGAAGGACCAGGGCCTTCTTAGAGAAGGTTGGCCGCGCGGGACCGAGGACGGGACAGGCGCTCTCTTGGGGCCGCTCGCTTCCCTCACCCGCGTGGACGCTTGTAACCCCCCTACTGCAAGCGCACCCGACCTGGGCGCGGGACGAACACGAAGGCCGCGGGATCTCCACCTCTCTCACGCCCGTCTCCGGCCACCTCGCCTTTCCCCCCTTCGCGCTCGCCCACGCGCTCGACCCATCTGGGCTGGGGCACGCGGCACACTCACTCGTCGGCTTAGGGACCCCCCGGTCTCGAAACGCCGACAGTTGGCGCGCCAGGTAGGGGCCTGCTGCGTGCTGACGAACAGCTTCCCGTCAAGCTCCAGATGGGCAGTCTCCAGCAACCTCTCCGGCCCGGGACGGTGCTCCGTTTCGGGAGTCTTGAGTTCATGTCCTTCGACGGCAGCTACGACATGATACTCCTTCCACCGCCGCGCGACAACGACAATGGCGGCCGACATCCCGCCCGCCGGCGGCGGAACCGACGACATCTTCCCCGCACGGTGGAAGAACAACATTCGAGCTCGCCCCGTCCTCTCCCCCGCCAACGGAGGAGGAGG
The DNA here is from genome assembly GCF_902167145.1 of Zea mays. Classification (NCBI taxonomy): domain Eukaryota; kingdom Viridiplantae; phylum Streptophyta; class Magnoliopsida; order Poales; family Poaceae; genus Zea; species Zea mays. Next base: position 78,700,264 of record NC_050099.1, read on the forward strand.
CGGGGCAACCAAGGCCAAGCGGGAGGCCACGCTTCGTCGGCTGTCGAGCGAATCGACATCCCCAGCGCCCCGACGGAAGGCACGCCGGGCGTCGACCTCGCGTTCGAGACGGAGGCGAGCGCCGTCCCCCCGCAACACGCTGATCCCGAGCAAGAAGACGACGCCAGCGCGCTCGCGGAAAGCCTGCAGGACGTTGCCCTCGTACCTGAGACGACGGTGCAACCAGTCCTCGATGTGACTACGTCGCTCCTCGTTGACCAAAAGGTACTGACTAACTCCCATCTTACGTCATTTCGACTCGGCCTCAACCTGCCTAGCAACCTTGCTTTGGCGGGCGCTCTCATTGAGGCGAGTGCAACCCCACTGGGGTTTCGTATGCAGTCGCCTTGGGACCGATTGACGGACGCCTCGACCTACGGGCCCTCTGGGTCCGAGGAAGATGACGATCCCAGCATCTGTTGGGATTTCTCCGGATTTGGCAACCCCAGGGCCATGCGGGACTTCATGACCGCATGTGACTACTGCCTCTCCGACTGTTCCGACGGTAGCCGCAGCCTTGATGACGAGGACTGCGGCCCGAGCCGCGAATGTTTCCACGTCGAGCTAGGGGATCCCTCCGAAGGCAACCATCTTGGCATGCCGGAGGACGGTGATCTTCCTAGGCCGGTGCCTCGCGCCGACATCCCGCGGGAGCTAGCTGTGGTCCCCGTTCCGGCGGGGGGTCACGACCCACAGCTCGAGCAAGTCCGCGGGGCGCAGGCCAGGCTCGACGAGGGAGTAGGAGCGCTTGAGCCGATCCGTCGGGACGTCGCCAACGACGTCAGGGTCAGGCCGCCGCCCGCATCCAGCGGGGTTGGTCAGAATCTGGCAGCCGCAGCGATGCTCCTCCGCGCGATGCCGGAGCCATCAACCACCGAGGGTCGGCGAATCCAGGGAGAGCTCAAGAATCTCCTGGAAGGCGCTGCGGCCCGACGGGCCGAGAGCACTGCCTCCCGAAGGCAGGGATACCCCTCGGAACCTCATGCCGCGACTTCCCGATTCATGCGGGAAGCCTCGGTCTACACCGGGCGCACGCGCAACACCGCGCCTGCGGCCCCGGGCCACATCGGCAACGAGCACCATCGTCGCGACCGTCGGGCTCACCTCGACGATAGGGTGCGCCGAGGCTACCACCCCAGGCGTGGGGGACGCTATGACAGCGGGGAGGATCGGAGTCCCTCGCCCGAACCACCCGGTCCGCAGGCCTTCAGTCGGGCCATCCGACGGGCGCCATTCCCGACCCGGTTCCGACCCCCGACTACTATCACGAAGTACTTGGGGGAAACGAGACCGGAACTGTGGCTCGCGGACTACCGCCTGGCCTGCCAACTGGGTGGAACGGACGACGACAACCTCATCATCCGTAACCTCCCCCTGTTCCTCTCCGACACCGCTCGCGCCTGGTTGGAGCACCTGCCTCCGGGGCAGATCTCCAACTGGGACGACTTGGTCCAAGCCTTCGCCGGCAATTTCCAGGGCACGTACGTGCGCCCCGGGAATTCCTGGGACCTTCGAAGCTGCCGGCAACAGCCGGGAGAGTCGCTCCGGGACTACATCCGGCGATTCTCGAAGCAGCGCACCGAGCTGCCCAACATCACCGACTCGGATGTCATCGGCGCGTTCCTTGCCGGCACCACCTGCCGCGACCTGGTGAGTAAGTTGGGTCGCAAGACCCCCACCAGGACAAGCAGCCCCAGGGCCGCCCATCGGAAGAGGCTCCCGAGGCGTCTACTCCGCGCGGCGCCAAGAAGAAGGGCAAGAAGAAGTCGCAATCGAAACGCGACGCCGCTGACGCGGACCTTGTCGCCGCCGCCGAGTACAAGAACCCTCGAAAGCCCCCCGGAGGTGCTAACCTCTTCGACAAGATGCTCAAGGAGCCGTGCCCCTATCATCAGGGGCCCGTCAAGCACACCCTCGAGGAGTGCGTCATGCTTCGGCGCCACTTCCACAGGGCCGGGCCACCCGCAGAGGGTGGCAGGGCCCACGACGACGACAAGAACGAAGATCACCAGGCAGGAGAGTTCCCCGAGGTCCGCGACTGCTTCATGATCTACGGTGGGCATACGGCGAATGCCTCGGCTCGGCATCGCAAGCAAGAGCGCCGAGAGGTCTGCTCGGTGAAGGTGGCGGCGCCAGTCTACCTAGACTGGTCCGACAAGCCCATCACCTTCGACCAGGCCGACCACCCCGACCACGTGCCGAGCCTGGGGAAATACCCGCTCGTCGTCGACCCCATCATCGGCGACGTCAGGCTCACCAAGGTCCTGATGGATGGGGGCAGCTGCCTCAACATCATCTACGCTGAGACCCTCAGGCTCCTGCGCGTCGATCTATCCTCCGTCCGGGCAGGCGCTGCGCCCTTCCACGGGATCATCCCTGGGAAGCGCGTCCAGCCCCTCGGACGACTCGACCTCCCCGTCTGCTTCGGAACGCCATCCAACTTCCGAAGGGAGACCTTGACGTTCGAGGTGGTCGGGTTCCGAGGAACCTACCGCGCGGTACTGGGGAGGCCATGCTATGCGAAGTTCATGGCCGTCCCCAACTACACCTACCTGAAGCTCAAGATGCCGGGCCCCAACGGGGTCATCACCGTCGGCCCCACGTACAAACACGCGTTCGAATGCGACGTGGAGTGCGTGGAGTACGCCGAGGCCCTCGCCGAGTCCGAGGCCCTCATCGCCGACCTGGAGAACCTCTCCAAAGAGGTGCCAGATGTGAAGCGTCATGCCGGCAACTTCGAGCCAGCGGAGACGGTTAAGGCCGTCCCTCTCGACCCCAGTGGCGACACCTCCAAGCAGATCCGGATCGGTTCCGGGCTCGACCCCAAATAGGAAGCAGTGCTCGTCGACTTTCTCCGCGCAAACGCCGACGTCTTTGCGTGGAGTCCCTCGGACATGCCCGGCATACCGAGGGAAGTCACCGAGCACTCGCTGGATATTCGGGCCGGAGCCCGACCCGTCAGGCAGCCTCTGCGCCGATTCGACGAGGAGAAGCGCAGAGCGATAGGCGAGGAGATCCACAAGCTAATGGCAGCAGGGTTCATCAAAGAGGTATTCCATCCCGAATGGCTTGCCAACCCTATGCTTGTGAGGAAGAAAGGGGGGAAATGGCGGATGTGTGTAGACTACACTGGTCTCAACAAAGCATGTCCGAAGGTTCCCTACCCTCTACCTCGCATCGATCAAATCGTGGATTCCACTGCTGGGTGCGAAACCCTGTCCTTCCTCGATGCCTACTCAGGGTATCACCAAATCCAGATGAAAGAGTCCGACCAGCTCGCGACTTCTTTCATCACGCCCTTCGGCATGTACTGCTATGTCACCATGCCGTTCGGTTTGAGGAATGCGGGCGCGACGTACCAGCGGTGCATGAACCATGTGTTCGGCGAACACATCGGTCGCACAGTCGAGGCCTACGTCGATGACATCGTAGTCAAGACAAGGAAGGCTTCCGACCTCCTCTCCGACCTTGAAGTGACATTCCGATGTCTCAAGGCGAAAGGAGTCAAGCTCAATCCCGAGAAGTGTGTCTTCGGGGTGCCCCGAGGCATGCTCCTGGGGTTCATCGTCTCCGAGCGAGGCATCGAAGCCAACCCGGAGAAGATCGCAGCCATCACCAGCATGGGACCCATCAAGGACTTAAAAGGCGTACAGAGGGTCATGGGATGCCTCGCGGCCCTGAGCCGCTTCATCTCACGCCTCGGCGAAAGAGGTCTGCCTCTGTACCGCCTCTTAAGGAAGGCCGAGAGTATCGCTTGGACCCCTGAGGCCGAGGAAGCTCTCGGGAACCTGAAGGCGCTCCTTACAAAGGCGCCTATCTTGGTGCCCCCAGCTGATGGAGAAGCCCTCTTGGTCTACGTCGCCGCGACCACTCAGGTGGTTAGCGCCGCGATTGTGGTCGAGAGGCAAGAAGAAGGGCATGCATTGCCCATTCAGAGGCCAGTCTACTTCGTCAGCGAGGTACTGTCCGAGACCAAGATCCGCTACCCACAAGTTCAGAAGCTGCTGTATGCTGTGATCCTGACGAGGCGGAAGCTACGACATTACTTCGAGTCTCATCCGGTAACTGTGGTGTCATCCTTCCCCCTGGGGGAGATCATCCAGTGCCGAGAGGCCTCGGGCATGATCGCAAAGTGGGCGGTGGAAATCATGGGCGAAACAATCTCGTTCGCCCCTCGGAAGGCCATCAAGTCCCAGGTGTTGGCGGACTTCGTAGCCGAATGGGTCGACACCCAGCTGCCGACGGCTCCGATCCAACCGGAGCTCTGGACCATGTTTTTCGACGGGTCGCTGTTGAAGACGGGAGCCGGCGCGGGCCTGCTCTTCATCTCGCCCCTCGGGAAGCACCTACGCTACGTGCTACGCCTCCATTTCTCGGCGTCCAACAATGTGGCTGAGTACGAGGCTCTGGTCAACGGGTTGTGGATCGCCATCGAGCTAGGGGTCAGACGCCTCGACGCCCGCGGTGACTCGCAGCTCGTCATCGACCAAGTCATGAAGAACTCACACTGCCGCGACCCGAAGATGGAGGCCTACTGCGATGAGGTTCGATGCCTGGAAGACAAGTTCTACGGGCTCGAGCTCAACCACATCGCTCGGCGCTACAACGAGACTGCGGACGAGCTGGCTAAAATAGCCTCGGGGCGAACAACGGTTCCCTCGGACGTCTTCTCCCGGGATCTGCATCAACCCTCCGTCAAGATCGACGACGCGCCCGAGCCCGAGGCACCCTCGGCACAGCCCGAGGCACCCTCGGCACCGCCCGAGGCACCCTCGGCACAGCCCGAGGCACCCTCGGCTCAGCCCGAGGTGTCCTCGGTTCAGCCCGAGGTACCCTCGGCCCCCGAGGGCGAGGCACTGGACGTCGAGGAGGAGCAGAGCGGGGCCACGCCTGATCGAAATTGGCAGGCCCCGTACCTGCAATATCTCCGCCGAGGAGAGCTACCCCTCGACCAAGCCGAGGCTCGGCGGGTAGCGCGACGCGCCAAGTCGTTCGTCTTGCTGGGCGATGAGGAGGAGCTCTACCACCGCAGCCCCTCGGGCGTCCTCCAGCGATGCATCTCCATCGCCGAAGGTCAGGAACTCCTGCAAGAAATACACTCGGGGGCTTGCGGCCATCATGCAGCGCCTCGAGCCCTTGTCGGGAATGCTTTCCGGCAAGGCTTCTACTGGCCAACGGCGGTGGCTGACGCCACTAGAATTGTCCGCACCTGCGAAGGGTGCCAATTCTATGCGAAGCAGACCCACCTGCCCGCTCAAGCTCTACAGACGGTACCCATCACCAGGCCCTTTGCTGTATGGGGTCTGGACCTCGTCGGTCCCTTGCAGAAGGCGCCCGGGGGCTACACGCACCTGCTGGTCGCCATCGACAAATTCTCCAAGTGGATCGAGGTCCGACCCCTGAACAGCATCAGGTCCGAGCAGGCGGTGGCGTTCTTCACCAACATCATCCATCGCTTCGGGGTCCTGAACTCCATCATCACCGACAACGGTACCCAGTTCACCGGCAAAAAATTCTTGGATTTTTGCGAGGATCACCACATCCGGGTGGACTGGGCCGCCGTGGCTCATCCCATGTCGAATGGGCAAGTGGAGCGTGCCAACGGCATGATTCTGCAAGGGCTCAAGCCCCGGATCTACAACGGCCTCAACAAGTTCGGCAAGCGATGGATGAAGGAACTACCCTCGGTGGTCTGGAGCCTGAGGACGACGCCGAGCCGAGCCACGGGTTTCACGTCGTTCTTCCTGGTCTACGGGGCCGAGGCCATCTTGCCCACTGACCTGGAATACGGCTCCCCGAGGACGAGGGCCTACAACGATCAAAGCAACCAAGCTAGCCGAGAAGAATCGCTGGACCAGCTGGAAGAGGCTCGGGACAAGGCCTTACTACACTCGGCGCGGTACCAGCAGTCCCTGCGACGCTACCACGCCCGAGGGGTCCGGTCCCGAGACCTCCAGGTGGGCGACCTGGTGCTTCGGCTGCGGCAAGACGCCCGAGGGAGGCACAAGCTCACGCCCCCCTGGGAGGGGCCATTCGTCATTGCCAAAGTTCTGAAGCCCGGAACATACAAGCTGGCCAACAATCAAGGCGAGGTCTACGACAACGCTTGGAACATCAAACAGCTACGTCGCTTCTACCCTTAAGATGTTTTCAAGTTATTCATATACCTCGCGCCCACGCAAAAGTTTAGTCATCAAGGAAGGGTCGGCCTCGCCTCGGCAAAGCCCGACCCTCCCTCGGGGGCTAAAAGGGGGGAGACCCCCTCTGCGTCGAATTTTTTCCTCGAAAAAAGATCTCTTTTTGGCAGAATTTCTTTCGTGCTTTTTGACTACTTCGAAAAGCGGATCCTGGAAACGACGGAGTACACGTAAGCAGCCAAGGCTGACCGAGCCGAGGGACTCCTACGCCTCCGGGATACGGATACCTCACTCATCACCTTCTGCGATAAGTAACTCGCGTTCGGATAAAGTGATTCCGCGGACCGAACAAGTCTTCACGTTCGGAAGCTCTTCTTCCGAGGCGGTCCTTCAAGCCTTCTCGACTGAATCGGTGACAGGGCCTCATGGACGGGCGAAAGTACGCGTAAGCGGCAAGGCCGACCGAGCCGAGGGACTCCCACGCCTCTGGGATACGGATACCTCACTCATCACCTTCCGCGGGAAGCAACTCTCGCCCGCACAAACATCCCTGTTACCGACGAAAAAGTCCAGATGCTCGGAATAAGAGGAAAAAAGGCGCAGCTTTACAGCGCAGCGAGGGTGTGTTTTCTGGCCTCGGTGGCCGCAGAAGGCACATGCTACAAGACAATCTGATCCTGCAGGCTCGGGTCTTCACGCTGAAGGGGGCTGTAGCACCCTCGGCATCGACGACACCTTCAGCGAGGTCCGACCCAGCCTCGGACGGCGACGCGGTCCAGGGACTTCTCCGGGAATCCGGCCCGAGCAGGCGGCTCGGCCGGTTACCCCTAGGGCCTCGGCCGACCATCTTCCAAGGGCGCCAGCCCGGCCCGAGGCCTTGGCTGATCGACTCCGGCGTCGGCCCCGCTGACGGACAACCCGGCTAGGCTCCGGCCAACCAGGTTCCCATTTTCGAGCCAACTCCGCCTCTGTTCGTATTGATATCGCTACCCCTGGCCTCGGCTCATCGAAGAGCGGCCAAGGGGTCCCTTTAACTAAGCTAGAGGAGCCCCAGACAACAAGGACGATCGAGCCGAGGGACTCCTATGCCTCCGGGATACGGATACCTCACTCATCACCTTGACACGGGGCGACTCATGCTCGGTGAAGCGGTTCAGATAATTGACAGGCGAGACTTAGTGCTCGAAAATAAAGAAAAAACACGGCTCCGTGCCAAAATTACATACATGTTCAGGCCTCGACAGCCACAATGAACAAAAACACTGGCATTCGAAGTGCCATTACAAACGGAACTCCGGTTCCCCCTCCGCAGGCACGAACAACCCCACTCCATGGGGGAAGGCCTGCGGAGCAACGGAAGGCTGACGAACGGCGCGCCGTCACCTGCTCCAGCAGCGGCGGCGACGACGACTTCTGCTCCGGGGGGTCGAACAGCGGCAGCACTGACCTCAGGGCGGGTGCTGCTGCCAGGAGGCCCCCGCCCACGCCAAAACTTGTGAGGCAAGGGCGGGCAGAAGTCTGCAGAGTTGAAGGTCGGTCCGTGGCCAGCCTTGGCTGTCTCACCGGTAGAAGAACCTCTTCAAGCTGCCGTGGCGGACGCCGGCGCCGCGAGCGGCTCCAAAGCCACTCGCGTCCGAGAGCCAGGCACGGTGCAGCTGCCAGCGCCACGGACGACGACCGCCCTTCCCTCTGATCACTGAGTGAAGGAGCGGGCCGCCGCCCACGCGGGGGCCGACCTCAACTCGGCGCACTCCCCTCCCCAGCACCGGTGATGAAAATCCTTGAGGCTGAGGGAGGGGCAGGGGCCGCAGCCCAGCTCGCTTTCCCCCACCATCAAGCTGGAGGTCACCATCTTGGGTGACCGCCAGTGGAGGGGTGCGGCCGGGCTGCATGATGAAAATCCTTGAAGCCGAACGATGGCTGAAAGGTACCAACTCCCATGGAGTTGCGTTCCTCCAGAGAGGAGGCGGAAAGACGGCGGATACCCCCCATCTGGGGGCTTGGAAGATGGAAAGACACGACGCACAAGGGAGGAAGAAGACATGGTTGCCTTCCGAAAGGGGTCGCCCTCCTTTTAAAGGCAACTCTCCCTACGTGCGCCCCCAAACGCCACGGGCTGAGTCTTCTCCAACACGCTCCAAGGCCCTCCCCTGCAGCTCGGGGGCTGGGTCCCGCATGTCATGCGAACCGGCTTAGAGCAGAAGAAGCCAAACCGCCGCGCGTGGTGCACACAACCGCCCAGCGGTTACAAGCGACCCCCCACTTTTGCCCAGACCAACGGGCGGAAGGGGCGGGCAGCCATGCAGGCGGCATGCAACCGCGCCAGGTGGACGCGCTTCTCCGACTTCTGACACGCCAGCTTGGAAGCCCAGGCCCACGCGTCACACAACCAGCGCGCCAGTTGCTGCATGCAAGCAACCGCACCGCCACTTGCGCCACCGTCGCACCTCTTCGGTTGCGGAACCTATGCCGCGACTCGAGGCGACCCAGCGCACGACCCAGCAGCGCCAGCCTGGCGCGACGGTCAATGTGGTCGAAAGTGGGCCGGCAGTAATGACGGTGGCAGGCGGGCGGGAGCAGCAGTCACGTCGTCAGCCAGGCTCACGTCCCATCTAAGGGCAACAAGAGAGCCTCCTCCCACGGCGTGAAGACGGTGCGCCCGTGATCCGTTCCTCGAACGGCTCGCGCACGCGCAACGGCCGCCCCGCCAACCACTCGCCCCGTCGCATTAACTCCGCGGCGGGACAGGCGGCGCTCCTGGCAGGAGAAGCGGGCGACGCTTTGCCTTCGCCGTAATAACCGCGCCAAAAAAGGTACGCCACGTCGTTCGATTTCGCATCCTTTTCCTTTTTTCCTCTTTCTCTATCTCTTGCAACAGGGACCGGGAAAGGGGGATACCCCGAAAAGGATCCTTCTCTGTGAAGGAACCGGGCTCCGAGCCCCCCCTACTGATCAGAGGTTCGAAAGGCCAGCCCCCCGAAGGGTTCAACAGTCGCCTCAGATCGTGTGGGCCCGACACCCACTACTGGTCAGGGGTTCGAAGGCCAGCCCCCCGAAGGGCTCCATGGCCGCCTCAGGCTACTCGGGCTCCGTGCCCATTACTGATCAGGGGTTCGAAGGCTGGCCCCCGAAGGGTTCACAATCGCCTCAGACGCCGAGCGAGGGATGACCAGGGGTACGTTCGATACATAACCGAGGCTCGGGCTGCGCTCCCGAGGTACCCTAGGACATTTCCGAGACCAGCGGGAGCGATCTTGTAACGGAATCCCATCGGAGGGAGGCATCGAGCCCTCGGACCCCGTCGCCAGGGGACCGGGTCCGGCAGATCACCCGCAGGTACTTTTGGGCGTGCCTCTGGGCCCCTAGCCGACCCCCAACGAACGGGGCACGGACGTCCACTCGGATTACCCGCTTGCAGCTCACCGGAGACACCATGTTCGGTGCCCATCGAGGGTAACATGGCGCTCTCCCCCCCTCCTCCTTGCGGAAAGGCGACGTAGGGGCGTATGTAAAAAAGCCGAGTCTGTCCCTGATCGTCCTCTCGCCCTGTGCGGAGGCTCGGGGGTTGCTCTCGCAAACCCGGCTCCGGCCAAACCGTTGACAGCGTCAACATACCAGCCCGAGAGCTTGGGCCCCGACCGTACACCCGGGCTACGGCCAGTTCGCATGAGGGAACAACCAGACCAGCCGAAGCATTACGCAAGGCATTAAGACCTCGAAGGAGTGAAACCACTCCTCCGAGGCCTCGGGGGCTACACCCGGCGGGTGCGCTCGCGCGCACCCACTGGAACAAAATGCAACCGAGAAAGGCTGGTCCCCTTGCAAAAAAGTGCGACGAAAGCCTCCAAGCGAGTGCTAACACTCCCTTCGAGGCTCGGGGGCTACTGTCGGGGACCATAATTAGGGGTACCCTCAAGACGCCTAATTCTCAGCTGGTAACCCCCATCAGCATAAAGCTGCAGAGGCCTGATGGGTGCGATTAAGTCAGGGATCAGTCCATACGAGTGACTCGATCACGCTTCGCCCGAGCCTAGCCTCGGACAAGGGCAGCCGACCTCGAGGGACTTCCGTCTCGCCCGAGGCCCCCCTTTTTTAACGGCGGACACATCTCCGGCTTGCCCAAGGCCTTGGCTTCGCTAAGAAGCAACCCTGACTAAATCGCCGCACCGACTGACCGAGTTGCAGGAGCATTTAACGCAAAGGTGGCCTGACACCTTTATCCTGACGCGCGCCCCCCGGCAGAGCCGAGGTGACCGCCGTCACTTCACTGCTCCACTGACCGGTCTGACAGAAGGACAGTGCCGCCTGCGCCACTCCGACTGCAGTGCCACTCGGTAGAGTGAGTCTGACAGGCAGTCCGGACTTGCCAAAGGCGCCATAGGAAACTCCGCTCCGCCCGACCCTAGGGCTCGGACTCGGGCTAAGACCCGGAAGACGGCGAACTCCGCTCCGCCCGACCCCAGGGCTCGGACTCGGGCTAAGACCCGGAAGACGGCGAACTCCGCTCCGCCCGACCCCAGGGCTCGGACTCGGGCTAAGACCCGGAAGACGACGAACTCCGCTCCGCCCGACCCCAGGGCTCGGACTCGGGCTAAGACCCGGAAGACGACGAACTCCGCTCCGCCCGACCCCAGGGCTCGGACTCGGGCTAAGACCCGGAAGACGGCGAACTCCGCTCCGCCCGACCCCAGGGCTCGGACTCGGGCTAAGACCCGGAAGACGGTGAACTCCGCTCCGCCCGACCCCAGGGCTCGGACTCGGGCTAAGACCCAGAAGAAGACGACGAACTCCGCTCCGCCCGACCCCAGGGCTCGGACTCGGGCTAAGACCCGGAAGACGACGAACTCCGCTTCGCCCGACCCCAGGGCTCGGACTCCGCCCTGGCCACTGCCGAACGACCTCCGCCTCGCCCGACCCAGGGGCTCGGGTTCGGCCTCGGCAGCGGAAGACAGATTCGACCCCAGCTTCGGAGGATCCCCCACGTCGCTCGGCCTCGGGCGCGGACCCGCCACGTCAACAGGGAGCACCATCATCACCCTACCCCGAGCCGACTCGGGCCGCAGAGAACAAGACCGGTGTCCCATCTGGCCAGCTCCGCCAGATAGGCAATGATGGCGCCCCGCGTGCCCTGTGACGACGGCGGCTCTCAGCCCCCTTACGGAAGCAGGGGGACGTCAGCAAAGACTCGACCGCTCCGACAGCTGTCCCTCCGCCAAGCTCCGTTGCTCCTCCGACAGCCACGACATCACACCAGCAGGGTGCCAAGATCTCTCTGGCTGCCACATTGGCATGTACTTAGGGCGCTAGCTCTCCCTCCGCTAGACACGTAGCACTCTGCTACACCCCCCATTGTACACCTGGATCCTCTCCTTACGACTATAAAAGGAAGGACCAGGGCCTTCTTAGAGAAGGTTGACCGCGCGGGACCGAGGACGGGACAGGCGCTCTCTTGGGGCCGCTCGCTTCCCTCACCCGCGTGGACGCTTGTAACCCCCCTACTGCAAGCGCACCCGACCTGGGCACGGGACGAACACGAAGGCCGCGGTATCTCCACCTCTCTCACGCCCGTCTCCGGCCACCTCGCCTTTCCCCCCTTCGCGCTCGCCCACGCGCTCGACCCATCTGGGCTGGGGCACGCGGCACACTCACTCGTCGGCTTAGGGACCCCCCGGTCTCGAAACGCCGACACTACCGATCATCAGATCCTTATCTGGTACAAATTTTTTTGGAACCAACTCGGTTTTGGATGGCCACAACCTGAACGCGGGTCGAAAAACAACACAACAAACACATCTAATTCCGTCTCTTCCTGCATATTGTGGCACTGCGTACACTACTCCAAACCAATTGTCGGTTTGCACCGACGAATAGGAGAGCAGGTCTCTAGGCCGAATAATGTTTCTGGAAAGCGCTCTGCGCGACTTTCTCAATCTCTTTTTTATTGTCTTCAACTTCTTCGCCACAACTCGTCCATGCCGACAGCAAGAATGAGACTATGCTGAATGCCAGCGTCGTCTTCTCTACCCGATCGTCAGCAAGGAACAAACATACAACCATCTCACTCTCACTATGGCTTTCATACTATTTAATTTAATCTATTTAGACATGGTTCTGCTAGTTCACATTTTAATTTTAATCGATATGATTACATGTTTAGATCTATTCACCTTTTATAAACGTTTGTCGTCATGGTCATGCATCATTCCAGATTAAATTTAAACCAAGCATTCTAATATTTTCAACATATCCCACTATCAAGTGGTGTGCGTGTGCTTCCCATGTGGTTTTCCAACGTTTTTGGTATTCGAAGGTGTTGATCACTTGTTTTCAATTGCTGTGTGGAATAAAAAACAACGCAACACAATGTTAAAAAGTAGAAACCTTCGTCCTTGAAGTGTTATCTCTTCGGGATAACTGCTCAAGAATGAAGGTTAAGTGTAATCGAACGAATACACAAAGGTATGATGGAGTAAGATATGAGAACTCATCTCATGTGTCTTAGTATTTCATTTATATTTTCATTCAAAACAAGTTTACATTCATACATTTGGCTCCTTGATACAAGATAGCATGAAAGTGTTTTGGAGGCTGAGCTATGCGAAGTTGTAGCACCTCACTGAAGTTACTTTATGTAGGGTACTGTTCATTTATTTATAAGAGAGACGGACCGATCTTGTACGAATTTTCAATAATGCTCATTTATTCTTACATAAGTCATTTACAAATGGTATCGGTGCAGTGGTGTGCACTTCTCTTCGTTCTTGACTTCACGAGTTCCAGCCTTCGTCACTCAGTTGTTTTTATTGCTTGTGTATAGACGAAGTATTCTCGTATGTTGCTCTCCGTCGAAGCTTAGCTTCATACACCGGCGAGAACATTCCTAAAATGCACTTGTTAACCACCGAAGCTAGATGTTAGGCAAGTAATCTTCGGGGTTCAAATGATCTTCGACAAAACCTTTCCTTGTACCCTTAAGAAAATTATGTGATATAACAAAACAAAGGACCTTCGACAATATATGCCCCCAACAGAAAGATTTTTAGGTTTGAAAGGATTAAAGCTAAAATCGCCCAAAGCAAAAATAAATTATTGGCTCGTACGTGAGGAGTTAGGCTTCTGGTGACTAGGTTATATCCATACATAGACTTTTGTTTGCTTGTTTATATTAGTGCGTTCAGGCCACGTACCAGGTTGCTTGTACTGATGATATGTATAATAGAGAAGGGTACCTAAATAAATCTTTAAATTTTATATAGCATGAGTGGTCTAATTTTGTTCATAAAAATTTTACAAACATAAATATAAAATTTGTTCGATAATTAAACCTTTTAATTAAAAGATATAATAAAAAAATAAAAAAATCTTCCATTTTTCGTGTCGCTACATGATTCCAACCAACATGCGCTCTTGCGCAGCTGCTGGGCATATGGGCTCAGCCTAGCTGAGGCCTCCTATTTGCACGCCTAAACTAAACAAACATTTAGTTTGTTTGTTTGACTTTAATCCGTATCGGCTTTTATTATTTCTATAGTGTTTTGTCTTTCCATATATATAGGTTATAGCTGTAACAGTCTGGACAGCTGGTTTTAATCTCAAAACGTTGCACATCCACTGATGCAATTTCTCTACCCGTGCACCCAACCAAACACACGGTTTCTTACTTGGTCCTTTGGTTCCATGGTATAGATAAATAGATTGTTTTTAACATACAAAATCTTCACCTTTTTAGTTTTTTACTGACTTGTTCAACCATGCATGAACCAACATCCATCTTGAAAATAAACCGGACCGCCCATTATTGGATTTCTCAAGCACGAGGTTGAAGGTCCACAGGTGAACTTATACTAGCATAAAACGGTTTAGTGCTACTATAATGCTATAGCCGCCTATTGTATTTTCTTTTCCTTTGTGAAGCTCTCTGGCCACAGGCAATCACCCACCCGAGTATATATATAAACAAATAGGTTCGTGCACGTGCGTTGTCACAAGAGTAAAAAATTAGTATGAAACATATATACGAAACAACAAACATCACTATGATATATAAAATCTGTGTGATAAAATATCACCGTAATGTTAATATTGAGGATATTAATATTACTAGGGGGAATAGATATTGAAACATGTTCCAAATCACAAACAAAATCAATGGAGAAGAGTCTCAGGCAACCAAGTCTATTTCAAAAAGATACAACTGCTGACAGCAACCCGGAGTGAAATAAACTACGACATCATTATAGCAATAGTAATATACGGTGTTGCTTAGCGTAGATTGATACAGTTGGAGTAGGGCTTGGGAGGCGGCTTGTGTCAATCACTCACCTCAACCAATTGGCAGCTATACTTGATATAATTGTATAGTGTAACTGTAGAAATCACCTTACAGGAGTATAAATTTGGTTGTGCATTAGTTTTCTAAATGACACCATGTTACCTCAAACCAATAAAAGAAGTTTCATAAATCACAAAATAAAATCAATACACAAACCAGAGAAGATTAGATATGTTCACAGAAGCGGGAGGCTGGCTGGGGTGTGTCGTGCGGAGGGTACGGAAGGTGACGCGGGTGTTAGCGAGCGTGTGCAGGCCTGAGGAGGGTGGAGCCATGATCTGCTTGTGTACGGTAGGGGTGAGTTGATGTGAGTTTTGGTGTGAGTGTGTGTACATGAACAATTACTACAACTATACTTGTAAGTGAGAGGTAATAAAAAAGTCATTGCGCTGGCCGGGAGACTTGATGCCAATTACACACTGCTGGGGCTAGGGTTATTTCTGCACTTAAACTCAACTGCCACTTCTACATGCCGTTGTTAGTAAGTGTTATCAAACTATCATGCTACCATGTGTACCGAACTGAAGCTAGTTGTGTTGGGCTTGTGCCTCCGATGTAAGGCCGCCATGCTTGAGCCTCAAGGCCGGAATGACCAATAGAGGCTGCGACGAGCCACATATCTACCGGTGGAGTCTGAGGAGGGTGAAGTCATGCTAGTACCATGATCTACAATATTGACTTAATAGATAGTAGAGATTAAGCTCCAGATGATGATACCAACCTCTTCCTGCTCCCTACCACCCTTGCGCTATCAGATAGCTCCTGCAACACCTCTCGCTGCCCCCGCCTATGCCTGCCTTTTGTTAAATAAATTCAGGTTCGCGTCGCTGCCTCAGAGCTCACATCACGCATTGTTCCAAACGAATTGGTCCGACGTGCATCACTCCCCTTTTGTATATCGCGCCCTGCCCAGTTGCAGCGTCGCTTTGGAGCGTGTACCTAATGCTTACCAGAAGGTGAAAGCGACTCATTAAGTTCTAAACCGTCGGTACTTACTTTTAACAGCTTTTTAGAACTATAGACCGTTCCGACAGACCAACGCAAGTATTTTGGGCGCACTTTATCCCCACTCTCACTCGTACGTATCCGAAAAGACTTCCCAGTTGGTCACTAATTCCAGGATTTCTCTAGACCAAGCACACTTATTTAACCTGGGATTCTTTCAAGGTAGGATTTCGAAAAAGAATATATACCTTATTAATATAAGTACTCTATTAATTCTATTAAGTTTTGAAACAGTATATCAACATCCACCGGCATCAATGGATCACAATGTTTAGCTTTCTCGCACAGTTTAGATGGAGGGTAAGAAGCAAGTGCTGACTCGGATAGGCCCCCCAACTGATCGGTTCGTTGAGGTTCTTGGTTTCGGGATGAGTTGGTGTTAGATCTCCTGTCGTGCTCGTCAGGGTTTTGGAAAGCGTCACTGAAATGAATCCAATGCATCATTGCAGCACATACTGGCTGGGGTTAACAATATTTTTCGAGAACTGCTCCAGTGCACCTCTTTGCATGGTAGTATGATTGCTGATGTCAATTCTGAAGAATTCGGATAGCAAACGTCCTCCAATTGTCTAATCTGGATAAAGTTGATGATACTCTAGCTGGTTTCAATGATATTTTTCTATTTTTTTCGAAAATAATAAAAATCTGCTTTAATCTCTAAAAAGTCATGACTATTGTATCTTAAATCAGAAATATATGAAACCGTTACCAGTTTTCTTCAAAGATGTTATGTTCCATTGGCGCTCTATTTAGAATTATTTGAACATCGTTTATTTCAAATAAATAATGAGCATGTGACTACAAGCAATACAACAATAGATTCACAAAAAATATGGCCAAACAAGTATTAATAGTTAGAGGGCATTTTAGAAAACAATTACAACTAGTTTCAGGCGGCGTATGCGCGTGCGTGACTGTATACCATCGCTCTGTGCAACGTAATCACTACCGGAACAGGGTGCATTGCCGAGTGCCTGAAGCACTCAGCAAACCCTAAAAAACACTCGACAAAGGTTTTACCGAGTGTCGCACTCGTCAAAGAGGGCTCGGCGAACAGTACATCGACAAAGGCTTCTTTGCCGAGTACTTTTTTCTCGGACACTCGACACAGACTTTGTCGAGTGCCAGGCGGTACTTGGCAAAGAAAAGTCTCCGTCACGACGCCGGGGTGACGGAGACGACACCTTTGCCGAGTGTCTGCCGGCCAGCACTCGGCAAAGAATCTGTCAGCAGGGTCCCTTTGTCGGGTTCTTTGCCGAGTGCTCTGTGTGGCACTCGGCAAAGCGTGCCTCTTTGCCGAGTGCCAATGCCCTGCCGCTCGGCAAAGAGGCTATACCGGTGCTCATGTTTTGGATCTTTGCCGAGTGCTATGGTCCTGACACTCGGTAAAGCCCCTCTTTGCCGAGCGTAACACTCGGCAAAGTGACCAGTACACACCTTTTTAATTTGTATTTTCTATTCCATCCAGACAAACAGAAGATACATCACAGATATTACCACATATATACATCACAGATATTATCACATATATACATCACAGATATCATCACGGACATAAGTATCCAACACAAACATTAATATACAAGTTCTCAACACAAACATAAGTATCAACACAAGTTCAGAAGTATCAAAACATAAGTTTCAAGCTCTGACATAAGTATTCAACACAAGTTCTGAAGTCTGAACACTAAAAACATAACTCTCATCGAGGTGGGCGGTTGGATTGGTGCTGCGATGGGCTGGGCGGTTCATGAGGGATGTTGGATGCCGCCCCAGATTGGTCCTACACAGAGAAGAGATTGCATGTGTTATACCAGATGCATTACCAACATCCAACTACAATTTTGATACTCACAGGAGTATAGAACAAAGCAGGGTCAATTGTAGGGAACAATGGAGGTGGCAGAGCGAAACCCTGTGCGGCGCCAAAGCTCTGCATGTATTGGAACATCTCCGCCATCCTCTGCTGATCTGCCAGGCGAGCCGCCCGCTCCGCCTCCCGCTCCGCCATCATCCTCGCCTCCATCTCGTGACGTTCCCGCCTCTCTTCTTCTAGCTGGGTCTGTAATATTACAAGCCAACGTTATAGTAACCCAAAGAGAAGGTATATAACTCAAGGAATGACGAGTTACAGAAGCACTAACCTCGAGTTGTTGTATGCGATGCTGTGAGCTGTCGTGCCGAGGTCGTATGGCTGGACTCGAGCCCGTGCTCCTTGCTCGCACCTGAGACAGAGTGGGAGTGGACGACGAGTCGATTGCCCCATCGGCAATCCAGTACCGCCCATGTCTCTTGCCTCCTTCGACCCTCATGAGCACATCGGGGTCGATCTCCTCGGTCCTCGGATCGTATTCTGGGCCATGGACCTCCTGCACCATGGCGGTGTAGTCATGAAGGCGGCTGTAGACGGTGGGGTTGCTGTACGCCTCGGGCCCGTCATCTGGGTTGTAGGTGACGTCTGATGTCTCCTTGCCCTTATGGGCCATAGCATAGGCTGAGAAGATGGAGCAAGGTTGGCCACCATGTGACGCCGACTTCAAGAAAACCAACGAGATAGTTAGAAATAATATTTAATCCTGTGTTATATACCTAAATAAAAAATAGGGTGTACCCATGCTTCTGCATATTTGCCGAGGCTGCGGCTGCCTTGGTGGTGCGAGGGACCTTGCATCATCAGACGTTGTTCCTGGCTAGCGTTGTGCGCCTCGTCACACTCAGGCGAGCACCACCTATCCACCATCTGCTCCCAGCACAGAGGATGTGCGGCGCACCAATATGAAATCATCTACAGAGTAAACACGTAAACTGCATATCAGAACATAAAATTAAATTCATGCATGAAGTACTGGTACCAAACATGCATGACTTTACCTGCAGGTACTGGTCCCTGGTCAACGACATGGTTCGGGCTTGCTGCTTGGTCACCTTCTCCCCAAGGACGGAGCCGTGGTAGCTGACGATGGCCTGGATTCAGGCCTCATAGTGCATGTCCACGACGAGCTTCTTACAGCTCGTGGTGGCCACCACATCCGCCCTAGCCTCGTATCCAGCCTCGCATCTGTAGGAATCCTGCATACAAAAACGATGTATCCATACATTATTTCAAGAATATGCAACGAATGCGACATACTTTACATTATACTAAGACTTACCCACAGCTCTTGTTTCACCCGCTCCGCCTTGTTATTGAATTCTCGATCGTCCCTGTCTACTACATCGGGTGCGACGGCGTAGTGGTCGAAGGTGTAGGCTGGGCCCGTCACTCCTGCGTACTCAACCAGTCTAGAGAAGTGTTCCCTGCACAGCAGGCTGAGGATGCCAATGGGGTTGCGACGATGACCCCAGCATTCTCCACAACTGTCCAAGACCTGTCCAAGTGATAAATAAAAAGTATTAGTTTATATTATGATTTTGAACACATAATATGAACAAGAATGAAGAACATAAAGTTACATGCCTCTCCCCATCCGTCCGAATCAGTGGTCGCCTGTCCCAAAGTATGGGACGCTGAGGGAGACTCGCAGGATCTCGCAGGTAGACGCTCCTCGAACCTGAGGTGTTAGAACCTGAGGCGTCCTTCTGAGCTTCATCGTCGTCTTGCTGCTGGTCGTCGTCGTCCTGCTGCGCCGCCTGTTGTGCCTCGTCCGCCATCCTGCTCCTCCCCCTCCTCCTCCTCAGCCAACCGCCCACCATCTTTGTCCAACAACCTGCAATTAAGAGTAAACAAATAAGCACATATAAAAAGATGTATTTAAAAACAGGTGCGAAATAAAAAGTCATATAGCATTACATCGATTAAAAATAATCTTCATATGTGTCGGGGTTACCCGAATCATAACTCTCATCATCACTATCAACCATTTCATAGTCGACACCATCTGAAGGCGCAAGTTCGTCATTAATGTCATTGCCTTCAAGGATTACTAAGTCATTCTCATTTTGTACCTCATCATCCTCCTCATCAAGAACCATTTCAATATCTACGTCCATTCCTATAGCTTCGGTTAAGTCTATCTCAAATCGCCCTTCTAGCCCATCTTCTTGGAAGAACTCTCCATCATATGTGTCCGGGTCTAAGTTATAATCTTCATCGTTAGGAACAAGTAATCTCTCGTGCGGCGATACCTTATACACAACATCCCAACCCTTAAGATGTTCTTTTGTTTGGCACGCATATGGGAGATAATACACTTGTGTGGTCTGTTGGGCCACGTATAGACATCGTCTCCTGGTAAGGTGGAATCTTGTTGAATTTCGACTATCCCAAGATTAGAATGTGTCCGTCTCGTCACTTGAGGGTCAAACCAATGACATTTTGTCACACCCGGATTTTAGGGGTCAAAAACCCGGGCGCGAACATAAACACCAGGTGTGCTGGGACCAAGTCTCACACATATGATGCATAGTGGCACAGGATCGAATGTCACATCTTTACTATATAACAGGAGTTCTGTACAAAAATAATTAAATAATTACATCATATGAGGAAACGATCCAGCAACCCAAAGTTGACTGGGAGACGACGACCTAGATCTCTCACGAACACATCACAGCATCCTTCATGCGCCTCATCCTGCGGTACCTGTTCTTGACCTGTGGGGGGGTGTGAGACAGCAAGAGTGAGCTCACATACGTTCATCGCTCAACAAGTTGTGGGGAATAATGTGAATGAACTCGCCAAAGGTGGGAGCTCACGTGAAGTGTAAGGCTTACCAAAGAGGATGGTTGAAGCTGAGCATTGCTTTTAAAGTTGGTCAAAATTTTATTAGCAATTACTAAGTATAAGTAAATACCAACCCAATTAAATAGTAGAACAAAAGTAACATCATCACCTGCGATGCAATGCATATGACAAATTGAGTTTAAGTTCCATAATTTAATCATCAGAGAGTCCTGAGCTGCTCATGACCGTGAGCTCGGCTAGTATACCAGTTTTACACTCTGCAGAGGTGGTACCCTTTACCCACAAGTCATGTTACCCATCTGCCAAGGGATCGCGACTTCCCATACACCTCTACCGAGGAGGCGAGGCAGGGTAACACTACGAGGCCTTTACAAAGTTCCACTAGTTTCAGAAAACCCGCTACAGTTTATAGGAAGCTCCAATGCAGGAATCCCTTGCAGGACCGCCATCGCAGCAAAATCCTCCCGAGGGCCTCCCTACACTGACCACTCCCCTACTGCCCTTGCCCCTTTCGGGTAAGGTAGTCCTCCACTAGCTTTCCTAATTAGTCAGCCAAGGGCGTCCATAAACCCTTGTGGTGGCACGTGTTTCTCAAGTTAAGCTCTATGTTCCAATTAACATTTAATGATCTTGTCATGAACATAAATAAAATAACAACATAATTGGAACATAGATATAATGAAATATTAACCCAAATCCATATAAAGCAGTAGCAGAACTATCCAAGTGATTCAGGGGTAAACAAGGTATTCAGGATAAACAAACTAGGGTAACCTATTAGGTCCCATCAAAATTAACCTATGCAGATCATTATGATTAATTAGAACATGAGTGGGTAAAAGAAGTGATCAAGGGCACAACTTGCCTGGGACTTGAGATTCCAGGTACCAACTTGCTCTTCAGGTGACTCGTGACCTCACGCTAGTCGTAGCAATACAAACAAACATGGTATAGGCAAAATTAACATCACACCAAACACAAGAATAAACTGAGTAATAATAATCTACGCGTTGCTACGAGACTAACGCAACTGGAACGAGTCAAATCGGATTTAAAACGAAGGAGATACGAATTTCCTAAGGTTTTATGTATTTGATACGAGATTAGTTAAGAAATAAATTTTAATACCATTTTCATGTTAAAACAGAGGTGCTATGTAATAAACAACATTATTACAAAATTTTAGGAACTGGAATGAAGTAATTTGGAGTTCATATGCATTTTCTATGAATTATTGAAGTTCTAGTAATTATTTTCTCATTAAAAACCATTTCCTGATATTATTTATTCAATTTCCCATGACCTCTGGACTGCGCGCATATTTAAACAGAGATGCAGGGGGCTCGGGGTAAAATTGCCTAGACACAGATCGGCTGGCGCCAGGACTGCGGGTTGAATCCGCAGAAACGGAGGGGCTCTTTAGAAAGAAAGCTAGGGCGAAGAGGTACCGTCCAATCACAGCCATTGGATCAATTCCTACGCCTAGGATTAAATCTAACCCCCCCCCCCGTGAACAGGAAAGCATCTGTAGCCGCACAGATCAAGATCAACGACCCAGACTACATCACAACGAGATCGAGTTCGAGCCGCCCGCTCACCGATCGATGGCCTGGATTTCATCTGGCCAAACCAGTACGCAGACGCAATCCTGAGCGTTGATCTATTACTCAACGGCCCCCAACACTGCCCCCTTCCCTCGCCGGCCCGAGGCGGCGCCAGGACCACCCCGCGACGGAGTCCCACCGGCGAGCAGCCGATTCGACGCCCATGCACCTAATCCTCCCACCGGAAGCGAGCAACACGCAGAGCAGAGGACAGGGAACATCCTGGGGGCGACTACTCACCGAGAAGGAGCTGCGACGTAGCTGGCCACGGTTGCGTGCGGCACTGCGGCCGAGGAAGATGGCCGACGACGAATTCCGCGTATACGATCCACCCGCCGAGGTCCCAAGCTGGTGCGTCGTGATCCGAACGAAGCTCCAAGCCCAGCAAACACCCAACAGCCATAGCTAGATCCGCGCCACGTCATGTGCAGGCTTTAACCATGGCGGCGGAACTCTTCCTCCCCTTTTTCTCCTCTGACGGACGGCAGGGTTCTTGAGATGGCGATTTCTGCTTCATGGTGTATTTATGGAAGGGAGGGAGCGATGACTAGGTCTTATGGGTCGTTCAGCGAAGATCTCGGCCGGAGAAGGTGGTCACCGTTCAGGTTACGGAGCCGTTGGCCGAGCCTCCGCGATTTCCGCGCCCATCTGTTCACGATTGAGTCCGCAGACTCCTCCGAGCTTGCCGCGAGGTGGGGTACGAGGTCGAGATGGATCGAGGAAGTCGCGTGGATTTCGGCAGTCGTTGTGCGCGCGACGTGCGGGTTGTTGCGAGGAGGAAGGTAAACCTGACAGGCCTACCCCACGAGCCAGTACGGGCGTGCGCGACCTGAGGCAGACAGTGGGTCCCGCCTGCCAGGCATCATACGCATGGTGGACTGCATGGGAGCCGACTGACCACTGGGCTGGACAGGTGCCAAGTGAGCGGGCCGAATTGTGAGGGTGCGGCCCAACAGCGAGTGAATCCCTTAACTTTTCTGTTTTGTTTTCTCTTCTATTTCAAATCTGAATTTTGAGGTCAATTTTTTTGTATCGAATTTGTACTCCAATTAAATATTAAATTTTAAACATGCCATCATGGAATGAGTATATTTATTCATAAATTTATTTTGTAATTTATAGTATTTCTTCTCTTAAATTCCAAATTCTTCAACTCTTTATTATATTTTTATTATTGTTAGTGTTATTATTATTAAATGCACAAACAAAACTCCAATATGATGTCTGGCTTATTAATTTTTTTATTAGATATTTTGTTCTCTTAGTTATGGTTAATCCCATGTTCAAGTAAATAGAGGCAATATATATATATATATATATATATATATATATATATATATATATATAAAAGGAGATTTACTCTTTTCTCAATAATTACAAATTGGGTATTACAAATCCTACCCCCCTTAAAAAAGGATCTCGTCCTCGAGATTTGTAAGGAAAGGGTGCATAATCATGTTATCTCAAACATATGCACAGACAAAATCTCAGCATGATGCATACTTTATTTAGCAACACATGGGTCAAATAGACCTTATTGTTCCTCCGAACATAGTATCATACCAAATACTAACTAAAGTATCACTTAGATCTTACAAATAGTAGTAACGGATATATATATGTTTATGTAGCTTGGTGGAGCTGGTGGTTAGGAAAGCATGGGTGCATATATGTATGTCCACTTTATTATGTAGGATAGAAGATGCCTTTAAAGCATAGATAGGTTTGGGCAAGAAAGGATAGGGTAAGGAAATACTCCATCCAATATTGTGGATTTTGATTCTTTTGAAGGTCTGGCTTGAATCTTATCCTTCCTTGATTTGATGAGGTCGATCATCTTCAATCTTCGTTCTCGAAGTTGTTACTTGAATTTGGGACATGTAGTGAAGGCAGATTCTTAGGTAAACAAAATAGGTTAATAGGTGGTTATGAATTAAGTAAGTTTAAGCAGAGTCTATCTTGTTGTTCTGCTTCTAGATTGGTTGGATAAGTTATGTAACCTGTTATATCGATCAAGTTTGGTGTTATCATCAAGGATAATGGGCACTGATATTACCGTAACTAGGGACATAGTTGAGATAGGTGTGGGTACATGGGGTAGGTAGATCAGGATCTCTGTTAGGTTAAACAGAGGGATTATGCAACTATCGGGTGGTTAAGGTAGTTGCATAAGGCTAAAACATATTTATAAGAGTAGGATCCAATCTTATTTTACCAGTATTATCTAACATGTTTGTCCATTAGGTTGGATCTGATCAGATTAGATGGGATCAGAATTTAAATTGGTATAACCAGATTACAATAGATAAGATCTACTTAATTTATTTTAGAATAGATCATGTTTGTTACAATGTCATGAGATAAGCCAAGTGGTGAGGACAAGTATATGCTTATTAGGGCAAGATGAGTCTCTAAGAATAAGATAGAATCTTTTGAGATTAGTTAGATCTATTAGGATAGGATAGAATCCTTTCGAGATGAGATGAGTCTATTAAGGTAAGAGAGTATCTTTTAAGATAAGATGAATCATTTAAGATAAGAGAAAGTCTTTTAAGATAAGAGGGATCTCTATGAAGTAGATACATTTTAATGGAGGATGATCTAAGTTATTTAATTATCTTATGAATTCTATTTATGCATATACGTATATGCAGATGTAATTGTGGACATTACTCCACAACTAATCACACTCAATCAAAGATCCAAATCAGACAGGTATCATAAGAACAAACACTCAAGCGTATAGATAAAATAGTTTTGTTTTTGTTCCTAAGAATAGGTCTCCTATTCCTAAAGGTTACTTTAGGCACAGGATTTCAAAGTGTGAAATCCACATTTGTCTTTTAGAAAGAAAAGATAAGAATAATCAGAGTAAAGCGGGAATAGATGAGAAAAGATTAAGAAAAGTTTAGAAAAGAATCAGAGTAGCAAAGGTAAGTAGAGAATGGTTGTCCAGTTCTATCTAGGTTTCGTCCTACAGTCAACATTGCTCTGATACCACTTCTGTCACACCCGGATTTTAGGGGTCAAAAACCCGGGCGCGAACATAAACACCAGGTGTGCTGGGACCAAGTCTCACACATATGATGCATAGTGGCACAGGATCGAATGTCACATCTTTACTATATAACAGGAGTTCTGTACAAAAATAATTAAATAATTACATCATATGAGGAAACGATCCAGCAACCCAAAGTTGACTGGGAGACGACGACCTAGATCTCTCACGAACACATCACAGCATCCTTCATGCGCCTCATCCTGCGGTACCTGTTCTTGACCTGTGGGGGGGTGTGAGACAGCAAGAGTGAGCTCACATACGTTCATCGCTCAACAAGTTGTGGGGAATAATGTGAATGAACCTCGCCAAAGGTGGGAGCTCACGTGAAGTGTAAGGCTTACCAAGAGGATGGTTGAAGCTGAGCATTGCTTTTAAAGTTGGTCAAAATTTTATTAGCAATTACTAAGTATAAGTAAATACCAACCCAATTAAATAGTAGAACAAAAGTAACATCATCACCTGCGATGCAATGCATATGGACAAATTGAGTTTAAGTTCCATAATTTAATCATCAGAGAGTCCTGAGCTGCTCATGACCGTGAGCTCGGCTAGTATACCAGTTTACACTCTGCAGAGGTGGTACCCTTTACCCACAAGTCATGTTACCCATCTACCAAGGGATCGCGACTTCCCATACACCTCTACCGAGGAGGCGAGGCAGGGTAACACTACGAGGCCTTTACAAAGTTCCACTAGTTTCAGAAAACCCGCTACAGTTTATAGGAAGCTCCAATGCAGGAATCCCTTACAGGACCGCCATCGCAGCAAAATCCTCCCGAGGGCCTCCCTACACTGACCACTCCCCTACTGCCCTTGCCCCTTTCGGGTAAGGTAGTCCTCCACTAGCTTTCCTAATTAGTCAGCCAAGGGCGTCCATAAACCCTTGTGGTGGCACGTGTTTCTCAAGTTAAGCTCTATGTTCCAATTAACATTTAATGATCTTGTCATGAACATAAATAAAATAACAACATAATTGGAACATAGATATAATGAAATATTAACCCAAATCCATATAAAGCAGTAGCAGAACTACCCAAGTGATTCAGGGGTAAACAAGGTATTCAGGATAAACAAACTAGGGTAACCTATTAGGTCCCATCAAAATTAACCTATGCAGATCATTATGATTAATTAGAACATGAGTGGGTAAAAGAAGTGATCAAGGGCACAACTTGCCTGGGACTTGAGATTCCAGGTACCAACTTGCTCTTCAGGTGACTCGTGACCTCACGCTAGTCGTAGCAATACAAACAAACATGGTATAAGGCAAAATTAACATCACACCAAACACAAGAATAAACTGAGTAATAATAATCTACGCGTTGCTACGAGACTAACGCAACTGGAACGAGTCAAATCGGATTTAAAACGAAGGAGATACGAATTTCCTAAGGTTTTATGTATTTGATACGAGATTAGTTAAGAAATAAATTTTAATACCATTTTCATGTTAAAATAGAGGTGCTATGTAATAAACAACATTATTACAAAATTTTAGGAACTGGAATGAAGTAATTTGGAGTTCATATGCATTTTCTATGAATTATTGAAGTTCTAGTAATTATTTTCTCATTAAAAACCATTTCCTGATATTATTTATTCAATTTCCCATGACCTCTGGACTGCGCGCATATTTAAACAGAGATGCAGGGGGCTCGGGGTAAAATTGCCTAGACACAGATCGGCTGGCGCCAGGACTGCGGGTTGAATCCGCAGAAACGGAGGGGCTCTTTAGAAAGGAAGCTAGGGCGAAGAGGTACCGTCCAATCACAGCTATTGGATCAATTCCTACGCCTAGGATTAAATCTAACCCCCCCCCGTGAACAGGAAAGCATCTGTAGCCGCACAGATCAAGATCAACGACCCAGACTACATCACAACGAGATCGAGTTCGAGCCGCCCGCTCACCGATCGATGGCCTGGATTTCATCTGGCCAAACCAGTACGCAGACGCAATCCTGAGCGTTGATCTATTACTCAACGGCCCCCAACACTGCCCCCTTCCCTCGCCGGCCCGAGGCGGCGCCAGGACCACCCCGCGGCGGAGTCCCACCGGCGAGCAGCCGATTCGACGCCCATGCACCTAATCCTCCCACCGGAAGCGAGCAACACGCAGAGCAGAGGACAGGGAACATCCTGGGGGCGACTACTCACCGAGAAGGAGCTGCGACGTAGTCTGGCCACGGTTGCGTGCGGCACTGCGGCCGAGGAAGATGGCCGACGATGAATTCCGCGTATACGATCCACCCGCCGAGGTCCCAAGCTGGTGCGTCGTGATCCGAACGAAGCTCCAAGCCCAGCAAACACCCACAAGCCATAGCTAGATCCGCGCCACGGCATGTGCAGGCTTTAACCATGGCGGCGGAACTCTTCCTCCCCTTTTTCTCCTCTGACGGACGGCAGGGTTCTTGAGATGGCGATTTCTGCTTCATGTGTATTTATGGAAGGGAGGGAGCGATGACTAGGTTTTATGGGTCGTTCAACGAAGATCTCGGCCGGAGAAGGTGGTCACCGTTCAGGTTACGGAGCCGTTGGCCGAGCCTCCCGATTTCCGCGCCCATCTGTTCACGATTGAGTCCGCAGACTCCTCCGAGCTTGCCGCGAGGTGGGGTACGAGGTCGAGATGGATCGAGGAAGTCACGTGGATTTCGGCAGTCGTTGTGCGCGCGACGTGCGGTTGTTGCGAGGAGGAAGGTAAACCGCAGCCTACCCCACGAGCCAGTACGGGCGTGCTGCGCCTGAGGCAGACAGTGGGTCCCCCTGCCAGGCATCATACGCATGGGGACTGCATGGGGAGCGACTGACCACTGGGCTGGACAGGTGCCAAGTGAGCGGCCGAATTGTGAGGGTGCGGCCCAACAGCGAGTGAATCCCTTAACTTTTCTGTTTGTTTTCTCTTCTATTTCAAATCTAATTGAGGTCAATTTTTTTGTATCGAATTTGTACTCCAATTAAATATTAATTTTAAACATGCCATCATGGAATGAGTATATTTATTCTAAATTATTTTGTAATTTATAGTATTTCTTCTCTTAAATTCCAAATTCTTCAACTTTTATTATATTTTATTATTGTTAGTGTTATTATTATTAAATGCACAAACAAAACTCCAATATGATGTCTGGCTTATTATTTTTTTTATTAGATATTTTGTTCTTTAGTTATGGTTAATCCCATGTTCAAAAGTAAATAGAGGCAATCTATAAAATATATATATATATATATATATATATATATTATATCTAAGGAGATTTACTCTTTTCTCAATATTACAAATTGGGTATTACACATTTAATATCACTGAATAAGAGGTTTGGAACCATAAAAATTGAGTTCATATGTAGAAGCTGTGATAAAAATTTGAGAATGTTTCGAGAAAGTTGTGAGACACTATGTGGAGAAACCTAGGAGAACTACATTGAAACTCTATGATTTCATGTGTAGTCTCCTAGGTTTCTACACATAGTGTCTCACAACTTTCTCGAAACATTCTCAAATTTGTTATCACAGCCTCTACATATGATATCATGACATGTGGACAAGTTTAATGATTTTTGACTTTGTTTGTGTTTTATACAATTTTAAACAGCTGGATGGCAAGTTCACGACCATGTTGAGTGAGCATGGTGCTCGAGTTTCCGGTCCGCTCCTGAAAATCGGTCGTAACTTGTGCTAAATAGCATGGATATCATTTTTGCATGCACGATTTTCAAGTTTCGAGTGACATGCAGTTCA